>NC_059091.1:16135634-17363913 GCF_020497125.1 Mauremys mutica | reverse complement strand
AAACATGGTGTGATTGAACTGTGCCCTTCTGCCAGCCAGGTGGAGTCTGCAGCCATCAGGGCCGGGTTCAATATCCACAGCCTCCACCCAGTAATCTGGGAAAACCAAACTCTACAGGGAGCCTGTAAGAGACAACACTTCCCCTTTCACAAGCACAGAGTCTGTGGATGGCAGAGAACATTTAATAAAAAGGGGAGGAACCCAGCAATTATTTGGGGGAAACCCCATAACCATGATGAGGGGAGGGATGGCTCAGTGGTTTGAGCATTGGTCTGCTAAACCCAGGGTTGTGAGTCCAATCCTTGAGGGGGCCATTTAGGGAACTGGAGTTAAAAAAAAGAAAAAACTGTCTAGGGATTTGTCCTGCTTTGAGCAGGGGGTTAGACTAGATACCTCCTGAGGTCCCTTCCAACCCTGATATTCTATGATTCAAACACATCTGACCATGAGTAAAACTCTCACCCCAGAGGACATTAAGCCATGTCATTTGCCTCGATTATTCACCACAGTGTGAAAGTCCAACAAACAAATGTCCCTTTAACACACACTCCCCCCTCCCTCTGCCACACCCCACTCCCAGCTGCTGTCCATGGAGACCCAGAGCCCAGCAGTGCCTTCCTGTGAGTTCACACTGCAGGGGGGACATCGAGCAACACCCCCACTACTGCTGCGCATTGTTCACTCTGCTGCTGTTCTTCGTGTCACCGTTCACCACACTGTGCCATCCTCTGCTCTGTCGCCGCTGGCCCTGTGCCGTCCCCATCTGCTGCCTCCTGCCTCTCTACTGTGACCTCAGCAGGGGAACCTCACCACTAGTGCAGGCCGAGCCACCTCTTCCGCAGAAATGCTGCCCCACAACAGATCTAAGCAGCCCGTGGACCTGATGGAGTCTAGGTACCTCTATCTTTAAACTGGCCTGGCCCAGCCCTGGCCCTTCTCCCTCACCACTGGGCTCTGGCATCTGAACCCCCTGCTTTGTGAGCTCAGTTCAGCGGAGGGGGACCCATCAGTCAGGGCCGGCTAAGCACAAGTTCTGCTGCCAGTTCCTCCCACAATCAGGATAAAAACATTTCAGTCCCCTGCATTCTAAAGTGACTTGTAACCCAGCACCAGCCAAAACGGATCTGTGGGCAATGCAGCTCTGTCTGCTGGATACCCAGGCCAAGCAGGTGTGTCTATGTAAAGACCATCTGGCCCTGAAACCTTCTCCCCACCCCCTGCAGCTCATCACTAGCTGCTTCAGGCCTTGCTTCCATAATTTAACCAGTCTAAGTTATTAACTTACCAGGATGCTTTTACAATGTAATTAACCAATTGTGATGATAAAATAGCGATACTTGGTCAGTCATTGTGCTCTGAGAATACATATATGTATAAAACTGACATACTGCTTAACTATGATCATAGAGTCCTTTAGTAAATGAAGCCACAAATTCACCCTACTGTGGCTCTCTTGGATAGTGCTGAGTGCTAATTTGGCTCTTGAGGTCTGAGTATTGCTGCTACAGGTCCAGGGTTTGATCCTGATGTTAGGATATAGATCTTCAGGCCTGCCTGCAAAGGCCTATACTTTAAGAATTTAGGTGTAATCTTATCACTTAGCTAGTTATAGAGGTATAAAAGAAAGAATAAAAAATCACTGTCTGTGTAGTGGCCTTCTCTTACTGTGACAGTCTGAGGCCTGGTTCTTTAGCAGCCATAAACTGGGAAATGTATGGTCACATCCTCACATTCCAAACTAGTCATATTAAAATAAGGCAATCTGGGGCTGTTAGGAAGGTGATTCAATCTATCACCTCCAGAGAAAGGGAAGAGCCTAGAAGATGTAAAAGGAAACTTAGTTTGATAGCATCCTGTCTGGCAAGAATTCACTTTATCAATAGACACAGCTGGAGAACCCTTATGTCTGTATAGATGTAGTTGTGAAATCCTCACTTCTGTATTGTTTTGTGTGTTTATTTGCATGGTATCTGTCTGGTTCTGTGATTGTTTCTGTCTGCTGTATAATTAATTTTGCTAGGTGTAAACTAATTAAGGTGGTGGGATATAATTGGTTAGCTAATCATGTTACAATACATTAGGATAGGCAAACAGGAAGTAAGTTGGGATTCGAAAATAAGGAAAAGGAACTTGAATTTAAGCTTGCTGAAAGTTCACCCCAATAAACATCGAATTGTTTGCACCTTTGGACTTCGGGTATTGTTGCTCTCTGTTCATGCGAGAAGGACCAGGGAAGGGTGAGAGTGAAGGAATAAGCTCTCTAACACCTGACAACCCACCTGGTTATGTTATCTTTAAAACTACCCTAAGGAGAACAGTCCTGCTCTGGGACGATGGACCAGATGGGACCTAGCAGGGATTTTCCCTCTTTGAAGCCGTGACTCACTCAGGGTCAGCACTGCCTGGCGCAGGAGGCAGGGTGATGGGCGGTGCTCTGACATTGCCCACACAGGCTGCACCACAGGAGTGTCTGAGTCACCGGATGTGTAAGACACCCTCTTATGGGGCAGGAAGCCCAGCAGGAGATAACAGCAGAGCACACGGGACACCCACCCAGCCCCTACACTTGGCCCCAAAGACGCCTGCATGACTGAGAGATCCGAGGGGACCCAGAGCAGATGCTGAACCCTCCTGGAGAACCTCAGCAGGACCAGGAACATGGGCTGGGGTCTGTCCCCTCTCTGCGGTGAGACGAGCAAGCTCCTTTACTCTGAAGGGGGCAGCAAAACCAAGAGGGAAGAAAGATGATAAAAAGGAGAGATGTTTGCCATGCTCTTCCTCTCTCTTCCACCTACATCTACAAACACCACCACCAAGTGACTGAAGCGCTGAACAAAGGGGAGAGCCTGGCTGAAGGGCAACCAGCCAGCCTGTGGTGAGACACATCTAAGTTTGTAAGGGCATTGAAAGTGTTAAGATCATCTTAGAATGTGTTTTGATGATGCTTTGGCTTATAATCACTTAAAATCTATCTTTGTAGCTAATAAATCTGTTTGTTTATTCTACCTGACACAGTGTTTGGTTTGAAACATGACAGCGACTCTCCTGGGGATAACAAGCCTGGTACATATCAATTTCTTTGTTAAATTGACGAACTCATATAAACTTGCAGCCTCCAGCAGGCATAACTGGACACTGCAAGACGGCGGTTCCTGGGGTTGTGTCTGGGACCAGAGATATTGGCTAGTGTCATTCAGTTGCACGGTCCAAGGAGCAGTTACATGCCGGAGGCTGTGTGTGAACAGCCCAGGAGTGGGGGTTCTCACAGCAGAGCAGGCTAAGGCTGGCTCCCAGAGTCAAGGATTGGAGTGACCTAGCAGATCACCGGTCTAGATAACACCAGAGGGGAACATCACACCCTCCTTTCCCCACAAGCCCGTCCCCTGGGGTCTGGGCCCCATGACACCAAGCACAAGATCCAAGCCCAGAAGAAAGCGCACTCACCCAGCCAGGGCTTCAGGAAGCCGTAGAACATGTAGTCCTTGGGCGCGATGGCAGCTGTGGGAGAGACCAGAGATGGGGCAGGCCCGGGAGTTAGTGCTGAGACACACACACGGCTTGGGGGGCGGTAATGGGGCAGACCCCGGCGCTAGCGCTCAGACACACACACAGCACAGCATGGGGGGCGGTAATGGGGCAGACCCCGGCGCTAGCGCTCAGACACACACGGCATCGGGGGGGCAGTAATGGGGCAGGCCCCAGCACTAGCGCTCAGACACATGCAGCATGGGGGGCAGTAATGGGGCACACCCCAGTGCCAGAGCTCACACACACATACACGGACCAGGACACAGGGAAGGAGTGCAGGGCTACTGGTATCAGAGACCCGGCTGGAGCTGCAGACTGATGGGCCCCTTTTTGGTCTGGAAAGGGGCAACTGCAGGAACGTGGGTCTGTCCAGCACCCGCCTGCTCCACTGGCTGTTTCCTAAGGAGCGTTGGAGCATCCCTCTGTGAAAGGAGCCCCTGTCAGACAAGGCAGAGCCCTGCTGGACACCCTGCTGCAGGCTCCTCCCTAGCAGCCAGGAGGGCGGCTGCTGGGGCAGCAGAACAGGCTCAGTGAACAGGGTGAAGGAGCCACACGACAGGGACCAGGCGCTGAGCCACCAGGCCCTCACGCAGAGCAAGCTCTGCTCCGAGCGAGTCACCGGACAGGCAATACACTGGGCACAAGCAGCATCTGCAGCCTGGGCCGGGCCTGCAGAGCGACAGACACTGCACCTGGGGCAGTCACAGACCGCGGGAGCTCAGCAGTCACATGGGGCCTTCACAGTACAGAGCTTGGCATCTTCAAAGCTCCCTATTTATGAGTTGTAATCCCTGGCTCTAGAAGCGGGGTGGGATCCTGTGGCTACAGCAGGGTCTGGAGGGGGCTGGGAGCCAGGACTCCTGGGTTCTATTCCTGTCTCTTCCATGGACTCGCTGCATGACGCTGCGGGAGTTCCCTGCCCCCTCAGTGGCTCCCCGCCTCGCAGGGCTGTGCGAATGGCTGGCGCATGGATGGGCGGCACTGGGGACAGGCGAAGGCGGCTCAGCAGGCCCAGCTCCCTCAGACTGAGCTGGCCACAGCTGCTCCTCTCCCTGGGTCAGCCAGAAAAAATAGGGGCAGAAACTGCCCACTAGCCCAGGACCACCCCCTCTCTGCACCATTCTCCAGATTTCCCTCCTGCCCCGACATCCCCCTAGCCTCGCGGCCACGCATCCCAACAGTATCAGCCCCACACTCTGCTTCTCCCTATAGGCCCCCCCAAGAACATGGGCCATTTGGTCCTTATTGGTCCCCCTGACCTGTTTCTCCTCTGCACCACCTCCCTCATTGTCCCCTTCACCCCACAGCCCTGCCTCACCCCTTTGGGACCATGGACTGAGCAGATGAAGGGTAGCGGCGGAGGGTGGTCCCTGAGCTGGCTTGATACTATCAGACCCACTGGGCTGACCCCTATCACCAGCCCCAGCAGCCAGGGATGCCGCCAGGGCTGCAATGAACCTTTGTTCAACCAGCAGCCAGGGGGACATGCTCCTCTCTGGACGCTAGGGGCTGGCTACAGCCTCTGCCCTAACTCCTCTGGGGCCAGGGGAACTCACTAAGGACCCTGGGTTGGCAGCCCCCAGCCAGACAAGCAGCCCATTGGGCAGCCACATACCGAGCCGAGCTCAGCCCGAGACCTGAGCCGTTCCCCAGCCCCGACAGCCAGGCAGCTTCCGCCTCAGCCCCGTGGAGGAGGGCTGGTCCTCCTGGCCGGGGGCTTTTCTAGGGAGCAGTTGCCCTCTCACCACTGAGCCCATGTCCCCAGAGGTCCCATAATGCCGGGTGCAGCACACACAACACAAATAGCTCCAGGTGGCTGCTGGGAATCTAACCCCCTGCTGAGCCCCAAGACAGACGGATGGACGGACAGACACACAAACTCCTGGCGCTGGGGCCACCCTCACTACCTGACTCCAGCAGCATGGGTTTAATGGCCCCTGGGTGGAAGAGCCGCAGAATGGCTGCTTTTTTGTGTCGAGTCCTCGCAGCATTTTCTGTATTTGATACTGTTTTCGGCAATCGACACGATATCATCCACGAATCTGAGGTGGTTTAACTGCTCTCCATTGACACGGATTACTTCGGTGCTGAAAAATCAGCAGGCTGTCAATGACGTCTGTGGATTCTTTCAATCACTCAAGACTAGATGGCTCTTTCTAAAAGACCTGCTCTAGCTCGGCCGGAAGCTGTTGGGCTGGATGCTGGCGTGACAGGGCCTGTGCGATGCTGTGCAGAGGGTCAACCAAGATGATCTTAATGGAACCTTTAGCCTTCAGCTCAACGAGTTGCCCATATTATAGGGGCCGTGTACGTCACGCCTGCAGCGCGGCGCAATCAGTGAGTGAACCCATTGTCCTCCCAGCCACAGAGCTGCCCAGCCTGTTAGCTGGGCCCAGCTGGCATCTCCCTACAGTCATCAAAGGAAAAACGTGAAACACATCCCCGATGTGTGTCCAGGATGAAAAGCAGCTGCAGGCAGGGATGGGGGTAGCAGCCCGGAGCTCATTTCCATGGCAATGGGCTCAGCTGGGACTCTGCTATCAAGAGGGGATGGCTGCAAGTATATTAATGGGACTCAGAGACTGACCCGGGCACAGCTGGCAGTGGACACAGTGATGGACACTCAGAGCCAGCAGGAGTTGCAGCAGGCTCTGGGGAGCAGCCGCCAGCCCCACTCTCAGCCTAGGGGGTGCACAGGGCGGGGGAGGGAGAGCAGGTGGCTGTGGGTGTGGGGGGCAGCCATGGCCAGCAGCTCCTAGCATGGGGGCGGGAGGAGGGGACAGCGTGGTTCCAAGTGCTGATAGGCCATAAACCAAATCCTGAGAGCCCAAGTTCTCTGTCTCCCACCCCCCCACCCCCAACAGCCCCTACCAGTAGCTCCAGGGCAGGGAAGAAGACTGCAGTGCATCCCCTCCCCTGCCCCCCCATATGGGGGCACTGAAGGCAGCCAGCGAGGGTGGGAGAGAGCTGCTCCTGTCACCAATGGGCTCCTGTACCCAGCACTGAAGAGGCACAAGAGGGGTGAGAGCGAGACCCAGGGGTGGGTTGGGGAAGGAGAGAGGGAAAAGAGGGGGGACCTTGATGCTGCCCAGGCTGGAGCTGTTCTGAGGACAGAAGCCGTCAGTCTTCGGGGCTGTCAATCCAGCCTTCCCGGCCGTCACTTAAATGCTGTGTGAGAACCGAGCTAGCGCAGAACAGAAATGCTGAGCGGGGAGAGGTCACTGCCCACTCAGCTCACCCACGTGGGGGCAAGGGCTTGTTAGCTGTAGGGCATAAGTACCGACTCCATGGGTGCTCCGGGGCTGGAGCACCCATGGGGAAAAATTGGTGGGTGCAGGCAGCTCCCCGCCCCAGCTCACCTCCTCCTCTGCTCTGCCTCCGCCTCCTCCCCTGAGTTCACCGCGGCTCCACTTCTCCCCCTAGCTCCCAGTGCTCACCCCCGCGAAACAGCTGGGGACTTTGGGAATGGAGTTGGAATGGGGATGGGGCAGGGGCGGAAGGGGGCAGGGCAGGCGTGGAGTTAGGGAGGGGCTGGGGTTGGGAGGAGGTTGAGAACCCACTGGCGCCAGGAAAAGTTGGCACCTATGTTACAGTGGATGTGGTTGGGTTGCCAACTTTCTAATCACACAAAACTGAACACCTTTATCCCTGGATGAGGGCTGGGGCAAGAGGTTGGGGTGTGGGAGAGGGTGAGAGGTGCGGGCTCTGGTGTGGGGCTTGAGATGAGGGGTTTCGAGTACAGGAGGGGGCTCAGAGCTGGCAAAGGGAGTTAGGGTGTGGGAGAGGGTTCTGACCTGGGGCAGAGAGTGCATGCTCTGGAAGGGGGATGAGGGCTGAGGCAAGAGGTTGGGGTGTGGGAGGGTGTGAGAGGTGCAGGCTCTGGGTGGTGCTTACCTCAGGTGGCACAGCTGTACACAGCCCCTCCCCTTGCATGGTAGGGATCTTTTACAGATGGGGAAACTGAGGCACGGAGAAAGTGACTTGCCCACAGCAAGTCTGGGGCAGAGCTGGGAGGTGAACCCAGCCCTTCCGAGGCCCAGCCCAGTGGCTTTCAATCTGATCCAAGTCAGGAGTTTCCAGCCCCCGCATATGGCCAGACCCCCTCCCAGTGAGCAGTACCAGAAAGGCAGGGTGGTCCTGTCCCCGCCCTCGACACCAGCTGAGAATTCCTGCCTTGCCATGAGGATTTTGCTTGAGTGAGGATGGCAGAATAGAGCCCAGGGAGAGCACTCCGGGACCCACTGATATGGTCCGAGCGGAGATATTCTGCCATCTGATTCCATTGTCCCTTCAAAGATGCACAGAGAAACCACAATGCCAGCTTCTCAGCTCCCAGATCCCAAGCTAAGCCACCCCTTATGGGAAAATCGGAAATCCTATAGCCATTCAGCCAATACGACACTACAGAAATTTCCTAGGGACCCATAGAAATCCCACTAACTCTAGCCTGTAGATTTGAATACACTGAAATGCCTTCTATAGGGGGGTTTTAGAAGCATACTGTAGAAGTTTACAGCAGGCATCTGTTTAAATTCTACAGGATGGTGCAAAAAGAAAAAAATTTGACAGAAAAATGCTGATGTGCTGCTCAGTTCTAAGAGCATTCTAGGAGCCAGAGCCATTAAGAAGGGGATAGATAATAAGACAGAAAATATCATAATGCCTCTGTATAACTCCATAGTTCACCCACACCTTGAATCCTGTGTGCAGTTCTGGTCACCCCATCTCAAAGAAGATATATTAGAATTGGGAAAGATGCAGAGAAGGGCAACAAAAATGATTAGGGGAATAGAACAGCTTCCGTACGAGGGAAGATTAAAAAGACGAGGACTTTTCAGCTTGGAAAAGAGCCAATTAAGGGCGATGTGATAGAGGTCTACAAAATCATGTCTGGTGTGGAGAGAGTGACTAAGGAAGTGTTATTTACTCCTTCTCATAACACAAGAACCAGGAGTCACCTGGTGAAATTACCAGGCAGCAGGTTTAAAACAACCCTAAGGCAGTACTTCTTCACACAACGCACAGTCGCTGGGGAACTCATTGCCAGGGAACGCTGTGAAGGCCAAAAGTATAACTGGGTTCGAAAAAGAATGTGATAAGTTCCTGGAGGATAGGTCCATTAATGGCTATTAGCCAAGTTGATCAGGGACCCAGCCCCATACTCTGCTTGTCCCTAAACCTCCGACTGCCAGAAGCTGGGACTGGATGACAGGGATGGATCACCTCTAATTGCCCTGTTCTGTTCCTTCCCTCTGAAACCTCTGGCACTGGCAGGAGATGGGATACTGGGCTGGATGGACCATTGGGCTGACCCAGCCTGGCCATTATGTTCTTAACTGAGGGCAGCTGTGGCCAGGGCCGGCTCTAGGTTTTTTGCTGCCCCAAGCAAAAAAAAAATTTGGCTGCCCCCCGTCCCAGCCCTGGGCTCCCCCCTGTACCCTCCTGCTGCCTCAATCCTGGGCTCTCCCCGCACTGACCCACACCCCCTGCCACCCCAGCGCTGGGCTTCCCCCTTTCCTCCCCACCAGTGCCCTCCCCCCACCCTGCTGCTGCCCCAGCCCTGGGCTCCCCACACCAGTGCCCCCCCCACACCTCCTGCCTCTCCAGCCCTGGGTCACTGATAATGCTCCCAGGGCATGTCATTAAGCAGGAATTTTGGATGTGCACAAAACACAGACAGGATTGGTTCCCATATAGTTACAGAGCTGCAGTAAAGTGGAGCAATTTTCAGCTTGTGTGATTGGAGGATATCTGGATGCATATTATAAGACTGTCCTCCATAAATGAGGAAAAGTTGAGGTGCCTTATTAGTCTTTTGTTCCACGCTTTCTTTCTATGGGGAATTTGCCAGTGCAATATCACTGTCTTCCTTTTAAACAAACAAAAAGGCAATGGCTGTTGAAAATAGCAATTCCAGTGCTAATAAGCATTTCTTGCTCAATTTTATCCTGCTTTTTCTACAGCAAGTTACAGTGGATCAGTATATTTGATTTGGGAGAAATGAAGTAACAGCTGCCCAAACTGAGCTTGAGCACTCCTGAATTTTGAGGTGTTCAAATCTGGAAGGCAGGTGCTGGGGGTGGGGGTCTGTGGGCTCCACGGGGGAGCATGGCAGCAATGTGTCTGGAGCTGCATGGAGCCAGACACGCTGGCCTGAGTGGCACGGTAAGGGGGCTGGGGGTTGGAGAAGGGGTAGGTGGTTCCAGGGGGCAGTCAAGGGACAGGGAGCAGGGGTGGTTGGATGGGGCAGAGGTTCAGGGGGGCAGTCAGGGGACAGGCAGCAGTAGGATAGGCATGGGAGTCCCAGGGGTTTATCAGGGGACAGGTAGGGGGTGGAGTCCTGGGGGTCTCAGAAGGGGGCAGTTGGGACAAGGAGAAGGGAGGCTTAGATAGGGGCTGGGATTCCAAGGGGCAGTTGGGGCAGGGGTCTTGGGAGGGAGCATCAGGGGACAAGGAGCAGCGGCATTTAGATAGGGGGTGGGGATCCTGGGGGGCAGTTGGGGCAGGAGTCTGGGGCGGGGGCAAACAGCGGCTGCGTGCCGGGATTCAAACGGCTGTGGCTGGGAGTCAGAGGGCTCTGGGCTCCCCAGAGCCTTTTGATTCCCAGCCGCAGCTGAGATTTAAAGGGCTCAGGGCTCCCTGCGGCTGCCAGCAGCCCAGAGCGTTTTGATTCCCGGCCCGGCTGGGATTTAAAGCGCTCTGGGCTCCCTGCGGCTGCGGGCAGCCCAGAGCTCTCTGACTCCCAGCCGCGGCCGGGATTCAAAGGCAGGGCCGCCCGAAGTAGAGCGCCGAATTGCCACCCTGGGCGGGGAGTCCGTGTGCCCTTAGGGCGGCAGGCGCGTTTCCGTGGCCGCGCAATTCGGCGGCAGCTTCTATGTTTAGCTGAAGCCGCCCCGGACAGCGAAACAGAGAAGCTGCCGCTGAATTGCCGCTACCACGGAAACGCGCCTGCCGCCCTAAGGGCACACAGACTGTCCCCCCCCCCGCCGCCTGTGGCGGCAATTGGGCGGGCTACTTGGGGGCAAAATAAGGGGGACTGACGCCCCTTGAAGAATGCCGCCCCAAGCACCAGCTTGGAATGCTGGTGCCTGGAGCCGGCCCTGGCTGTGGCTTCAGTCCAGTTTAGAGCAATGGGAGGCGGGAGCCATTTTGAAAGGGGGCAAAACTTACGCAACTTTGTGCCTGTTCTTCACTCAGGAGAATGCTAGTGACCCCGGTGTCACTGGCCTGGTGAGAATAGCCCAATATGATGATAATGTTGTGAGACTGGTTACTCTTGGGGAGGCAGCCTGCATGGGAACTGCACATCCAGGAGGCAGACAGGGGAGCGCAGGCCCGGGGGATTGTGGGAGACGAGAGATGGGTCAGGTGGGTGCTGGGGCGCAAGAGGGCGAGTTGGGTGAGTGGTGGCGCCCAGAAACACAAACACAACTAGTGCTGCTGGTTCTCCCCACCCCCATGTCAATTCCCTTGCTCAGTACACAGCTCATTGTGTAACTCTGTGCTGTGCGATTTCTTGGGGCCCTTGCACCACCCTCAGCCTATGGCGCAATTGGCCTCAGCTCCTGTAAGCTGCTCCCAAATAGTAACAGGGCTTGGGGGAACCGCTGATCTGCATGGGGAGCTGGAATCCTCACCCAGGGGAAGTCAGAGCCTCATATGGCACCAAAAGCAGGACATGAGGCTCTGCCTTAGGGCTAGGCACAAGGGGATCGACACTAAACTTGGAATCCCCACTCCCTACCAGGAATTTTTCAGGAAGTGATGTCACTGCTCCAGCCAATCAGGATGGGATTTCCCAGGGCCAAGTAGCACCATGCTGCTGTTCAGCATGTGCACACCTGGGCTGGAACTTGCTGGGGGCAGGGGGCAGTGGGCAGTGAGCATAGAGCTGATAAGTCCAGGCTACTCCTACCACCAGAGCTAATGGAGAATCCTTGTTAACAGTGTGGAGCATATGACCCATAGTCACCAGCTCTGCTTCCCTCCAGCAGAGGGCAGTGGTGACATAAACCTGGCAGCTCATTCCAATGCACTACTGATGGATGAACCTGCTTCCCAAGTCACGAATCAGGAATAGATCCCAGGAGTCCTATGTCCTACCCACTGGGCAACTCCACCAGCCCATGCCACAATGTGGCCTGCTTCTCCCAGAGGCAGGACTGTCCTGACACCAGGACTAGCAGACACACTGAGACCACGGAGAGCGATTTACGGGGTGTGTGAGGCACAAGGCTGGGACTGAAGGATTCCATCTGGATCAGGACTGCACCCGAAGCGCAGTCATGTCTGGGTTTGCTGTTCTGCTGTATCCCAGTCATAAGGCTGCCACCCGACGGGGAGGAAGTGTGTCCTAGAGCCTAGAGCACTGGGCTGGGACTCGAAGAGCTGGGTTCGAGTTCGGTTCTGCCAATAGGAAAGTCACGTCTCCTTCTGTGCCTCAGTTTCTCCATCTGTAAAATGGGGACAATGATACCAACCTCCTTTGTGAAGTGCTTTGAGATCTCATGGAAAGCGCTGTATGGATGCTAGGGACTAGCACTGCTTGCACCCAGGTTTCATTTGTTGACTGCACTGGAATCACTTCTGATTGACACCGGTGGGAAGCAGGAGGGAAGCAGGCCTGAGTCCTTGCCCCAGGGTGCTCACTATCCAAGGAGGTGCTCGGAGGACAGGATAGGACCTGGGGATGGGGTTCCAGGGAGAGGGCAGGAGTTGCCTCCTTGGCCTATGTTCGTGCAGCACCCACCACAAGGGGGTCCTGATCCATTGGCACCTAGGAACTCTAATAATACACCTAATAAATAATGTACAGCGCCTAATACAGCAGGGTTCTAGTCCATGACTTGGCCTCCAGCACGACCGTGATACAGCTAATAAACAATCGAGACCACACTAGGCCAGTTTGCCATGGAGATACAGATTCTGATCCAAAGAGCCCCAGAGGATCTGATTTCCCATCTCACCCCATCTTTTGCCCCAGGTGATGTCTTGAAATTCCCACCCTTTGCTTGGGTCATTTCTCTGCCTGGGCTGGAGAGAACCTCCCTTCCCACACCCACACATCTGCAGTGGTTTTCTCTCCTGCCCTGTTGCTTCACAGCTAGAGGTGGTGCTGGTCTGAATAGCAGACCCCAGGCACCTGGTCTCCCAGGATCAGCGTAGTCAGGAGAAGCTGCGATAGAGTCCTTTGCTCTTGGGCCCAGCAGCAGCGTCTCAGAAATGCAGCCCCATTGGCTTCGCCTGGCTGTGACGCCATCTGCGGTTACACAACAGGGCCCGTTGTTGAAATAAGATGCTCTGTTGTGTCATCCAGATCAGAGTTGGAGAGACAGCTCACGGAATGGTCGAACGTAGTCGCGGGACGGGGCCATGGAAATGAACGACATATATGTGAACCACATGGCTGTGGAGAGGTCGCCAGGCAGGAGGATGAAAAGAACCAGTCCCAAGCCAGCAGGGCATGGAGGTAAAAGCCAACTCAGACCCACACAGCATCCAAGCAGCGAGTTCCAATAGCTCGGAGCCTGTCCTGAGAGCACCCCATCCTCAATAACAGCCCTGTGGCCACTACAGCTCATGTGGAAGAGGAGGCAGCTGTCCTCAGACCACCAGCGAGCTGTCCACGGGCCACAGCATGGGAACCTCTGGCTTAGGCAGCTCTACAGAGTAGAACTGCAGCCAAACTGGGATCACTAGAAGGATTTGGGGTGGCTGATTTGAGCCAAGATTTAATTTCAACCCCAGAGGGGGCTGATCATAGCACAGTCCAGAAAGGCCGTACTATAGTACCCAGCCCGACAGCTGAGCTGATTGGAGCCAGTGTTACAGGGAAGTACAGAGGCCACAGCGGGCAGCGGTTTCTGCCAGTGGAGGGCAGCCGTGGCACAGAGACACCCGGCAGCTAGTGACTAGATCAAATCAGGATTTTGTTTACAACGTAGAAAAATTTCAGCAAAAACATTGATTTCTTTCATCACATTTTTTCTAATATTTTGAGGTTCTTCAGAAAATAAATATTTCCAATTAACATAAAACCCCAAAGCTTTTTTTATTTTTTCCACAAGTTTTGGATGAAAATTTTGTAATGGACCAAATAAAATTACACACACACGTTTATATAGAAAAATGTTCAATTTTCAACATTGCTAATGACAGCTCTTAAAGTAGCCAAAGGCTGAGTTTGTTTCAGTTTGAAATCATCTTTTTTTAAAAAAACCCTGTCGGTTTTGCAGCAGCAGAGTTTTCTGATGATGAAATGCCTGATTACGAAAATATATCCGTGATGACTGACAAGAAGAATCCCCAGGCTCCAGGAGAAATGCCTCCCTCATACCCAGGTAAGTCAGAACAGCATGGCACTGGCACCCACAGCCCCAGAAGTGGCTGCATTCTAATGCTAGGTGAAGGGTCTCAAAAATGCTTTCTACTGCTTATGCAGAAAGTGATCAGTTGTCCCCTGCTGAAATGCAGCCACTTCTGGGGTGGGATGTAGCAACTGTTTAACAGTTTCACAGTGGTGCTGCATGGAGATCACCCACACAGCACTGAAATGCAGCCACTTCTGAGGTGGGAGCAAAACAGCTGTTTAACAACAGTTCAGGATAGAAAGTGAAGAGGAATCCTGTCTCCAGGTGGAAGGATGAATTACTCCAGTAGACATATGGCCTGGATGCTGGGGTAAGGGGGCGTAAGCAGTAAAATGGGATGTCTGTCCACGGGGGTTGGGAGGAGGGAAGGACACCTTAGCCAAGCAACAACCCCCCTGCCTTCTCCATCCCACAGGGCTTGTCTGTACCAGTGGGAGAGGCTGTGCAAGGGTCTTGCTGGGGAGACATCAACCTGGAAAGCTGTGAGGGGCTGGTCCCTGGGCTCAGAGACAGCTGCTGTCAGTTACACCAGTCCAGCTAGCTGCAGGCAGTACCAACACTGGGGCAAACACAGCGTCCTTCCGAAATCGGCTGGGAGAGATGCTGGAATAAAGACTGTTCCCAGCTCTCTGGGATTAACATCCCTTCCTAGAAGCACCAGCCTCTTTGTGTGTGTGGGGGGGGGGGGGGGGGCGGTGGTGGGTCTTAGCTGCTCCTTGCCACATGGCCCCACACCCTGGCCAGGCCGGAAGCCAGAGCGGGGCCATGGTAAGAGCTGCCCAGGGAGCCTGGGCCATGTGGGGAGCCCCGGAGCCTCCACCTGCCCTGGGTGATGCACCCCAGGGGGCAGGGACATGGGCTAGGAGCTGTTCTCGGGCACCCTGCCCCCCCAGGCAGGTGGAGGGTCTGCGGCTCCCCCTAGCAGCCCAGGCTCTTACCGTGGCCTGGCTCTGGCTTCCAGCCTGGCCAGGGGGCAGGGCATTGAGGGGAAGAGGAGGAGCAGGGGGCACGGCCACAGTTCCCACACCGGTGGCCTCCCCACACTTCTACACAGGTTCCAGTGCTCCTGCGGGGGCCCCCAAATTGGCCGGGCCCTTGGGCACAGGCCCTATGGGCTGACGCGTTAATCCCCCACTGCGTACGGCACATCTATTAGCATGTACGGAACATACCCAGAACCTGCTCAAATGTAACAACAGCTGTTTTCCAGCCCCTACAGCTCCATCCACCCCCCAGCCGGCCAAAGGGAGAACCCGGGAGCAGAAACACATGCTGATGCTGTACCTCCTGATGGCCATTTGCTTTCTCATGTGGATTGTTCTCCTCTCGCTCACAGTTGTGAACGGTGAGTCTGCCCCCAGCAAGCCCTGGGCACCAAGCGGGTGGGGGATCACTTGTGAAAGGTTCAGAGAAGACACCAGGCCCTATGACCATTCGAGCTCTGGAACACCTGTCTGAGAGTGAGACACCATCTGTTTAGCTTATCAGAGAGAAAGTTAAGAGGTCACTAGGGATCTATGGGGAGGAGCTTCCACAGCACAGCCAGCTGTAAAGGAGCTACCACAAATTCAATATTAGTCAACAATGTGATGCTGTTGTGAAAAAGGCAAATGTCATTCTGGAGTGTTGTATGTGAGACACACAGGAGCTAATTGTTCTGCTCCACCCGGCACTGGGGAAACCTCAGCTGGAGTCCTGTGTCCAATTGTACGTGCCGCACCTTAAGAAAGATGTGAACAAATGGAGAGTCCAGAAGAAAGCAACATAATTGATCGGGGGGTTAGAAAACCTGCCTCTGAGGAGAGGTTGGAAGAATTGGGCATGTTTAGCCTAGAGGAGAGAAGGCTGGTGGGGTTGGAGGGCGGGGGACACACCTGATGACAGTCTATGGATCTGTAGCAGGTTGTTGCAATGAGGACAGGAATCAGTTGTTCTCTATGTCTCAGCCTTCAAGGAACTGGTGCAGTTTGCAGCAAGGGAGATTTAGGCTGGATATTAGTTAAGCTCTGGAACAGATGACTTAGGGAGTTGTGGAATCCCTGTCATTGGAGGTTTCTAAGAACAGGGTGGACAAACACCTATTGGGATGCTAGGTATATGTGCTCCTGTGAATCAGAGAGTGAATCTGTGAATCAGAGTGTAAAAATCAGGGGGTAAGCATGAGACCCATTGGGATAGGATTCTGGAGCTACAGAGATGAGGTGCAGGTGGCAGTTTTAACACAGATGGTTAGGGTGGGAGGAAAGCCCTCATCCCAGGCGGGCAAAGCCCCTTCCACTCATATACAGCTCAAAGACCCCTCTCTGCTGAGGGCCTGATCCATGGGAGTCTGTCCATTGGCATCACTGGGCTCTGGATTAGGCCCCAAGTCTGCCTGCATGTGATCCCAGCAGTTCAACAGAATGTGAGAGCTTCTGAGATAGAAACATACAGACTATGGGGTTTCCAGAGACCCCAAGTGAGATCAGGGTCCTCTTGTGCCAGGCCCTGCCCCAAACAGCTTATGATCTAAATAGGCAAAGGATGAGAAACTGAGGCAAAGAAAGGGGAAGTGACTTGCCCAAGGTCACCCAGCAAGTCAGTGGCAGAGGCAGGAATAGACCCCAGGTCTCCCGAAGCCAGTGCCCTACCCACTCAATAGTGCTGCTTCCCCGGCTTTATTGAGGAATAGCCTGTTAAACTATCTGTTCTCCATATTTCTAAAGACATCACAATTCAAAGTACTTTCCAAAATAATGGCTAAAGATATTAATTGATAATACCAGAATCAGACATTCAAACAAACAATCCACGGATCAGTTAAGGCTCTTGTATTAAAATGAAACATGTGTTTCTCTGCACTGGATATGACTGGTGTGTTTGTGTTTCTTATGTGGGCTGTGCTAGATAGATTGTGTCCTTGCTTGGAGGTGCTTGGGTTTTGTGAACCTAATGAGAGGTCAGTACATTAATGTCACTTAGTGACACTTACATGGTATTTTACAGAATTGTTTTCTGTTTTGGAATAGATGAGTACATGCACTGTGATGGCTAAATACATGTTCTAATACTGATGGATAGAAGGGGTTGTGTATGTATGTCGATGAACGGATAGACAGAAGGATGAGTATTTATGCTGATGAGTGAACAGATACAGGAGAATGTATACCAATGGATGGAGGATGGATGGATGCATATGAACGCCGATGGATGGATGGATGGATGTGATTGCACTCTTTAAATATATCAGAGGGATAAATACCAGGGAAGGAGAGGAATTATTTCAGCTCAGTGCTAATGTGGACACGAGGACAAACGGATATAAATTGTCAGTCAGGAAATTTAGGCTTGAAATTAGACGAAGGTTTCTAACCATCAGAGGAGTGCAATTCTGGAACAGCCTACCAAAGGAAACAGTGGGGGCGAAGGACCTCCATGACTTTAAGATTAAGCTAGATAAGTTTATGGAGGAGATGGTATGATAGGATAACGGGCTTAGTCAATAGGTCAATTAAGTGCCACACTGGTAATTAGTACAATGGGTCAATGATAGGATATTGTTATCCTTTTTCCAGAGGGTATGGCTGGAGAGTCTTGCCCGCATGCTCGGGGTTCAGCTGACCGCCATATTTGGGGTCGGGAAGGAATTTTCCTCCAGGGTAGATTGGCAGTGGCCCTGGAGGTTTTTCGCCTTCCTCCGAAGCATGGGGCAGGGGTCGCTTGCTTAAGGAGTGGGTGGATCGGCTTATGTGGCCTGCATCTTGCAGGAGGTCAGACTAGATGATCATAATGGTCCCTTCTGATCTTGAATTCTATGATTCTATGATTCTATGTGTATGGATGCTGATGGATGGACGTGAATGTATGTTGATAAGTGGATAGATGGAAGGCTGAGTATGTACACTGATGGGTGAATGGATAGAGAAGCATATAAGCTGATGGATGGAAAGATCATAGAATCATAACAGATTAGGGTTGGAAGAGACCTCAAGAGGTCATCTAGTCTAACCCCCTGCTCAAAGCAGGACCAACCCCAACTAAATCATCCCAGCCAGGGATGTGTATGCATATGGAAGGATGGAAGTTGGATGGATGTGTATGTATGTATGCTGAAGGATGGAGGATGTGTTGATGGACGTGTCTATATGCTGATGGATGGAAGTGTATGTATGCCACTGGTTGGACGGACGAATAGATGTGTGTGGATGCCGATGCGTATGTATGCATGCATAGAGAGAGCCTTCCGACCAGACAATCATCAACTCTCTCCACAATCAAAATGACACCTGTTTAACATTTTGTTGTTGTTGCTTTAAGACCAGAAGATGACTGGGGAATTAAAGAGGATAAACACATCCCTTTCCCACAGGATAAACCAAGGTACGTTTGGTTCCTGTCTTGACTGCAGAACCAGTATTTCTAGGTCAACAGACAGCACAAGAGGCTGGAGCATCATCCATCTCACACAGCCTCTAAGGAGCAGTCATGGAGTCCAGGGGCTTGGGCATTGCCAAGAGCATCTGAGCCATCGATGGCGTGGGCCTGGGGCACAGCTAATGGGCATTCTCCATAACCTCCTGTGGGGAGAGGGGGGTTCTGTGAGAATGAGGCCAGGAGAGTTATGCCCAGGTAGCCCCAGAATGTGGGGTAGTGGGTAGGGTGGGGGGGGGGAATTTCCATCAACACTTTTTTCTAACAGAAAATTGGGCTTTTGACTAAAGTCATTTTTGCAGAATGTATCTGCCTCCTGCAAAGATTTCTGATTTTTCATTAAAAAAAAAAAAGCAAAACACTTTTTTGGCCAAAACTGAATTTTTTGTACATTTTTGGGTAGTTTTCAGCTGCAACATTTCAGCTGCTGAAAACCAAAAAGTTGTAGATTTTCTGAAAAAATGTGAAAATTTTGGCAGATATGATTTTCCCCTCTCATCATTTTCATTGAAATTTTCCATGGAATGCCCTGCCCCCATTCTGTGGCCAGTGTTCATAGCTGGGGACCTGTGGGGCTAGGAATCCTTGCGATCTGAATGACAGTAGTGCCTAGAAGCTCCAGCCATGGACCATGACCTCGTTGTGCTGGGTGCTGTACATTATGTATTAGGTGTATTAAAGTAATGTCTGGGAGTCCCACTCATGACCCAGGACCCTGCTGTGCTAGGCGCTGTACAAACCAAATACCAAGAGGGTCCCTGACCCAAAGAGCTGACACTCTAAGTAGATGGAAGTGATTGGGGAGGGGGTGCTCATACAGAAATCTCCTTGCTGTGCTGGGATCAGATGTCTCTTCCTTATGTCTTCAGTGTCTAAGGAGGTGAAAGAAGCCCAGGTACAGCTAGGAAAGGCACTGACAAAACAGAAGGCAGCGGAGGCAGGTAAGAACAGCTACGGAGGTGTTTCCTGGCTTTCGCCCCTCCTGGCCATTGGGCTGCACCTTGGTAGGGGGAGCGAGTCGGGGGCAGGTGGGTGCTTCTAGGATGGGGGTTGAGGGTCTCTAGGGCCAGGAGTCTTACCTCCTATCCCATCACCCTACAGCTGCTGAGCCTGCCTCAGCATAGCACATCCTCCCCATGCAAACTGCCTCTCAGGTGCCATTTCCCAGCCACCCAGACTGGGCGAGTCTGCTCCCCGGCTGGAGGCTGAGGGTGGGCGCAGAGCACAGGCAAGGCTAGCAGAGGGTGGTGTAGCCCAGGCAGGCAGCAGGAGATGGGGGGGATGTTTCCAGGGGCTCCACAAACCTGATGCGGGGCTTGGGCAGATGGCAACAATACCAGAGTTCATTTCAGCCCCAAAAGACTAATCCTTAGCAAGCAGGGAAACTGAGGCACAGGGCAATTGAATTGATCCTCCCGGGATCAATGGCAGAGGTGAGAATAGGCCCCAGGCATCCTGCCCCACAGCTCCTTCTCCAGTCACTGCCCAGCTGTGCAGGAACATAGCACAATAGTCCTCTGTGAGGAATGGGTGAGATTCGCCATGCTCAGCACTGCTGGCCAAGGTAACTCCGCTTCTCACAGATCCTAAACACCCGCCTCTGTACAGGGGTGGGGCCCTTCATCTGTCCCCATCCCTGCTCACCAGCTGCTCAGAGCCCCCCGTCATGGGCCAGGCCTCTCTTGTGGATGGATTTGCTGTGATGGGCCCTTCCCAATCCCCCACACGGAGGGATCTGGGTCAGTTCAAAGGACGGAGGCACAAGGTGGCGAGAGGAGGGGCGATAAGAGGGCTCAGGCGGAGGTGAGCTTGGCTGCCATGGGAGGGGATGGAGAACTGGCTCCTACTCACTGGGCCTGGCTGAGCAGGGATGTTTTTGTCTCGTTTCCAGCCTCAACGACCAAGGCTCCAAGCTCCTGAGGAGCTCTAAGGGGGAGCAGCCCGCCTGAGCGCTGGACTGGGGACCGTGCACTGTGGGTCCCCCTTCTCCACAGCCCACTCAGCCCTTGGTCTTTCTGCCAGATGGTGTTTGTGTGGCTTGCAGGGAGCTAAGCCGAGACCCTCCCGTGCATTCCCACCGAGCAGCCACCGGGTGGCTAACAACCCTTTGCTGCAACAAGCCCACATTAGCTTTGAAGTGCTCACCTGCTGTAGAAACGAAAGGCTCCAGTCCTCTCTCTTGGCACCACTGTCCGATAGAGACACAAAGAGCAACCCACGTTCCGATCTGAGGTGTGAATCTAGCGTGGCTTCACTCGGGATCTACCCAGGACTGGCTGAGAGCTGGCGTGCAGCTATCACCAGCGTGCGCGTGGAACAACTGACGCTCTCAGACAGGTTGGACAGATGGAGCGAGTAGAATTGGCCCCCTGTATATTTTTCTAACACCCAGGGGTGGGATTTTCAAGTGCCTACAGGTAACATTTTCAAAAGCACTTAAGTGACTTAAGAGTAGAGCCGTGTGAATAACAGGTTTCTCAGTTCGCTGCCAATCCCAAAAACCGGGGGGTGGGGAAATAGTTTCAGGTTGAACCCAAAATGAAATTTTCCAGATTCATAGGTAAAGCAAAGTTTTTATAAAATTGTGTTGGGCTCAATTGAAAAATACTTTTCAAGTCACTGAAATTTTCAAAAAAAAGTAAAAAAAAACCCCTTATTTCATTTGGTTTGTTTTTATTTCAAGCATTTTTTAATATTTTTGATTTTTTTCAAATTAAATTAGAGAGACTTTCAAAGCAAAAACTAGTTTGGAACCAAAATGTCAAATTCTTTCCATTTCTTTTGGAGGCTTTTTTCCCCAACTGAAACAATTCAGAGAAATCGACATGAATTTGAGGAATGTTTCTGTGATGCCAAATCCACATTTTTCTCTGAAAAACGATTTTGAATGAAAAATTTCCTCCAGCTCTTCTTAGGAACCCAAGTGTCTGAAAATCAGCAAGTCCCCCTGACTTTCAAAGATGCTTGGACTCCTAAGGGCCAGATTCTCAGAGGCTCCTAACTCCCAAGGATTCCAATGGGAATGAGGTACCTAATTCCCTTTGAGGATCTGGGCCCGTAGCTCATGCTCATGTTCCCACTGCCAGCGCTCAGTCAACAAGAGCTCCCTGCTATGCCAGCTGCTTCCAGGCCTCACCGTGCATTTCACCCCCCATCCGGGACTCTCATCTATTGCACGTCTGCTTTGCTGCATCTCTGAGGAGGGACCAGGAATCCTCAGCAGTGTGGCTGATGAGATCTGCTCTCTTTATAACCTCTCTTAACCCCACCCCTCATTTAACTGCTGGCCAACCAGCCACTGGGAAAAAATCCTCATTAAAGAGAAAAGATTTGTGGCTCATCTCATTCCTTGGTGGCTCATACATTTACTTAGATTGGATGCTGTCTGGAGAAGGGCCCAAAGAGAAGAGTGAAGGCACTGAGCACCTGAACTACAATTCCCAGGAGACATTGTGGTACCTAGTGCAGAGTCTACTCCCCAAATTCCCAGTCTGTGTCTCCACTCCATTCCCCACATCCTGTCCTGGGCAGCAGTGGAAGGTTGAATCACTCCCCTAGCTCTGCGCAGTTTGTCTCTTGGATCTGGGCTTCATTAGCTGGGCCCATCTCTGGTAGGAACTTTATCAACATTTCCTGGAGTCTACCTGTTCTTGGTAGCCCCTCCAGATCCCCAACACAACTCCACCTTCGTAACAACCCCTTGCAAATCAGTTATCAATGGCCCATGACTTCAGCCAGGCTAGATGCAATGGCAATAAAAAAGCCATGTATTTCCTAGCAAAAATCTTGCCTCCTTAACAGAATCACCAGCCCCAAACCTTGAAAAATTACGAGTCCAGCCCGTGCAAAATCAGGAGATTGGCTGAAAAGTCATGACAAAAAAAAAGAGATATGCACTGGATTCTGTTTCTTTACTTTCTGGATTCTGAGCCTTGCCGGGTCACATTTTCCAGCTTTTCTGTGCGAGGGCAGAAAACATACTTTTAAAAAA
The DNA here is from genome assembly GCF_020497125.1 of Mauremys mutica. NCBI lineage: Eukaryota > Metazoa > Chordata > Testudines > Geoemydidae > Mauremys > Mauremys mutica. Next base: position 17,341,614 of record NC_059091.1, on the reverse strand, counting down.
AAGAAGAAAGCCAAGATTGTCCTGTAATCCTATGACCCCTGGAGCTGGTACTTTAACATCAAACAGCACGCGACTTGTGACAAAATTGTAACACTGGGAGTGCTTTGGATCGGGAATTGCAGCTTGGGCCCAACTCCAGCAGAAACAAGTCCTGAGGGTGTTCCCTGGCTATTTCCTAGAGACTCCGCTGCTGCTGGACACCCTCCTGGATCCCCAACCTAATGACACCTCCCTGATGCTATGCACCATACCCTTCCGAACAGTCAGCCCAGGACCTGGGACAATCCAGTCCTATTAGCATTTAGTATTATTTCTTAGGTGTATTACAAAGATGGGCACTACATTAGCCTTTTTCCAGTCATCCGGGACCTCCCCCGATCGCTGTGAATTTTCAAAGAGAATGGCCAATGGCTCTGCAATCACATCCACCAACTGAAGCAACAGGGCAGGAGAGGAAACCACTGCAGATGCGTGGATGTGGGTAGGGAGTTTCTCTTCAGCCCAGGTAGAGAAATGACCCAAGCAAAGGGTGGGAATTTCAAAACATCAGCTGGGGGAAAAGATGGGGTGAGATGGGAAATAGGATCCTCTGGGGCAATTCGGGTCAGAATCTGTATCTCCATGGCAAACTGGGCCAGTGTGGTCTTGATCGTTTATTAGGTGTAGCACGGTAGGACCCCACTGGCAGCTCATTCCAACCCCCTGTTGCTGGATGAACCTTGTCTCCTTTCATCCTCCAATGGGGGGGAGGGGCTGGAGAAACTGCCACTGCACCCCCAGGTGCTGGCACAGGCTAGAGGATGCCAGAGAGGAGGCCTGGCCTGGCTGGCGGGACGAGCCTACAGCAGCTGCTCACACAATGCAGGTGCCACACAGGACCAGGTCCCAAAGTGCTGGGGGCCAGCAGCAGCCGGGGTGGCGGGACCCTGGGGCAGCTCTAGGCACAGGAGGACGGAGGAGGTGCGGGTTGGGGCAAAGGCCAGACCCTAAAGGGGGAGCAAGGAGGCAGGTGTTCTGTCCCAGATCTGAGTGGGAAGTAGGGTGACCAGATAGCAAGTGTAAAAAATCGGGACACTTTTTTTTTTTCCAGGGCCGGGGGAGGGGAATAATTGCCTTTATACGACAAAGCCTCTAATATTGGGACCTTTGGTCACCCTAAGCCCAGGGCTCCCTAACACAGCTCAGCTGACTCAAGTCCCACTAACCCTGCACTTAAACTGCAGGGCAGACTCACCCAAAGTGGCCACTGACTCTCCCACCTGGCTTTATAACCACCCCCACCCCTGCTGCAGGAGATAGTTGCGGGGGCACATAGGAAACTGTCCCACATCGTGACACCACACGCCCCTGCTCGCTGCTGCGGATCCCTTGGTGCCCTCCCTCCTCCGGCCGCTGCAGGCTGCAATCCCCAGCCAAACACCCTCGTTGGGTCACGGCTGCTGGCGGGCAGTGGCCCAGGTGGGCTGGCCGTGTGGGGGTGGCGTGGCGGGGGCCGGGTTGCTATTTACCCCGCTGGACGGCACAGCACCCAGCACTGAACAGAGCCCGCGCACCGCAGGGAGCCGTCCGTACGGTGAGTGGGGAGCGGAGCTATGCGGTCTGCGGGACGGGGCAGTGCCGGGCTCCCCTCCAGCCACCTGGAGCCAGGAGATGGCGGCTCCAACAGTGGTGCTGCGCCGCCACTTTGGGGCAGGCTTCTCCCCCAGCTCACAGCCGCGCCAGCTCACTGCACTTCCCAGGATGACGGGAGCCCGGGACGGCGCTCTCCGGCTCTCTGCGCTGTGCATGGCGCCCCAACCCTAAGAGCCAGAGGGACCTGCTGGGGGACGAGGTGGGGAGTCCCAGCGGTGCTTACCTGGGGCGGCTCCACGGAAGCATCCTGCAGGTCCCTCTGGCTCCTAGGGTCGGGTTGGGTCAGGTCGGGTGGATGGGGTGGAGCAGAGGGCTCTCCGCCTGCTGCCAGCACTTGCGAGCCCCACCCCCACAGCTCTGATTGGGCAGGAGGGAACCGGTGCAGCATGCAGAGACGCCCTCTGCCTCTGTGCCTAGGGGCCGCCAGCACTGCAGGCTCCGGGAAGCACCACCACGCCAGCCCCGGGACTTTGGCGGTGACTCATGGTGAGCGGTCCCCAATATTGGGACAAAGGGCGTCCCGACCAATGTGCGGTCAGGACACTGGACAAATGTGTTAAAATCAGGACTGTCCCGATAATATCGTCTGGTCACCCTAGTGGGGAGCGGGGGCTAGTGGTTAGAGCAGGGGCTGGGAGTCAGTGGGCTGGGTGGGTACGGTTCCCTGTGGGGGTGAGGTTAGACTCCAGCCTAAGGGCTGGGCCCTGGTGCTCACTCAGTGCCTGCCCCAACCCCAGACTTGATGGGGACCCTATAGCTGGCTTAGGGGGACTCCTGAGGCTCCCTCTGGCACACAGACCAGCGAGGCAGAACGAGGGAGTAGGGGCAGTGAGACACGGGGAACTGTGTCGGTTCTGGGGCACGGCTGGGTGAGCCTGCACTGCACCAGGAGGAGGCAGCCGCAGGCCAGAGCAGAGCTGCCCCCAGGCCCTGGTCCAACAGTGAAAGGAGCAGCCACTACCCGACCCTCCTTGGGGGGAGGCCAGTGCTGGCCAGGTGACTCAGAGCCAGGATGCCTGGAACCTGCAGCAGGATCTGAGCAGGAAGCTGGGAAGATCCCAGGGCACCCCAGGCCCTCAGCCATACACTCTGCCCTATCCCCTCCCTTCCCCCGCATGAGACCTTGGCCAGCCTTTGGCATTGCACTTTATTGGCCCAGGCACATGCCCAGCAGGGAAGTAGCCTGGGGGCAGGGCCAGCAGGGAAAATACCCACACCCCCCTTTACCGCCCTGGGCGGTCACTCCTGGTAAATGAGGTCACCACTTTTACCTGGGGTCACTCCTGCCAGCACTTGCCCCAGCACAGCCCTGCTGGCGGGCAAGAGGGAGGGGACCTCTAGGGCCCGTGGGATGCAGGGGGTGAGGCTTGGCTCAGGGCTTGATCAGAGCCAAGGGGGATGGAGCTGAGTGTCCCAGATGGAGCTGGGGCTCCAGGTACCCGGGGGGGCTCTGATACCCAGGGAAAGGCACTGGGGAGGTGTCTGCCCCTGGGCAGGGGCATTTGATCCAGGCCCAGCAGGGCAGCGAGCCCAGACTGCATCTTGCGGGGCTGTAGGTGCAGCCCGGCTCTGCCCCTCCTATGCAGTCCTGGCACCACCCCCAGTTACTGAGGTGTCCAGGGTAGCCCCTCTCCAGGTGATGGCCCCAGCTGGCTGCAACTCCTACTATGGCCCCTCCCCCTTCTGGAGCCGAGGTCCCCACTGGGGGACGGGGCCGAGAGGCCAGGGTGCCAGGCTGTGGTGGGAGGGGTGCAGGGAGCCAGGGCAGGGCCAGCACCCCAAGGTGGTGAAGAGGGGGTTCTCTTTAACCCTTTGCAGACTGGACAGACTCAGCCTGAGGCTCAGTGGCTGGATTACATTCCCCCCAAAGCCAGACACTGGTAGCATCCTCTGTGCGCCCCCCCACTGCTTGCAGCTGTGGGAGGGGCTGTGCTTTGGGTCCCAGGCAGGGTAGGTAGGAATGGCTGAGGCTAGAAGATAACAGAGCCTGACTCTCTCCCCCTCCCCCGCCCCGAGGGCAGGGTGGCCACAGGGCACAGAGGGTGGCAGCCCTAGGACCCTGTGCCACCAGGAGGGAGCCTGGCCTGCCCCCTGGCCTAACAGCCAAGCAGCCTGGGGGTCCCTTTCCCCCCACCCCCTCAAGAACCAACACTACTGCCAGGAGTACGGAAGGAAGGTGCCTTGTTGAGAAGAGCAGGTGGAGCTGGGGGCAGCGAGCTGGGGGGGGGGCAGAGTCTCTGGGGGGAAGGGGCTGCTTCTAGGCCTCCACGGGGGCTGCCTGGTCGAGGGCTTGGACGTCATCCAGGAAGCGCTTGGGGGTCAGGATGTGACTGGAACCTGGGGAGGAGAGAGGTGGTTGGCAGCGGTGGGCACAGTGGGGTGGGCATGAGGCTGGCATCACCATCTCCCCCCTCCTTGCAGCTGGACCCTGCTCTAGTGCGGGGGGAGAGGGGCTGTCTCCTGCCCCCCATGTCCTGGCACCGCATCCCTTGTGCTGCTGTACCCTGCACATCCAGGCAAGAATCCACCCGCTGACAGCGTTCCTCACCCTTGGGTCTCAGAGAAGTGTGTGCAGGGGGTGAGCGATATCCCTATGGGTGTTATTGGGGGTGTCTGACTGGACCCCCCCCCCCAACACATGGTCCCTGGGCAAGGAGGGGCCTGGGGAGCCAGGGGCTAGGAGATCAGGTGGCTAGATACAGGCCATATGGGGCAAGCACATCTGTTCCCAGGCCCCCGGGTGCAGGAGGACAGAGGGTGGCATGGGCGCCCTGTGGGTGCTGGGCAGGAACTTCTAGGATCTCCCCCTCCCAGGGGGTCCCGACTGTCCCTGACCTGGGCATTCCAGCCGTCCTCCCCCCAGGACTCGTCCCACTCACCGATCACCACCTCCCACTTGCCCTCGGTGGCCTGGGTCACTTCGTAGGCGCAGCGCATCTCAGACATGGACACCCCACCCAGCACGTAGACGATGAGGCGCGGGCCTGTCCGGTACTCGGCCGCTGGCTTGTTCTTGTGCCAATGCCCGAAGCGGGCGCTGGGGGGGAGAGAGGGGCAGTGTGGATACCAGGGGCTCACTGAGGGAATGCCAGGCGGAGGGGTGGGCACTGCCCGAAGCAGGCGCTGGGGGGAGAGAGGGGCAGTGTGGAGACCAGGGGCTCACTGAGGGAATGCCAGGCGGAGGGGCAGGACCCCGAGGAGGCTGGGGGGCAGGCCCTGCCCAAGGCAGTGGGACAGGAGCCCCAAAGCAGGCAAGAGGGAGTAGGGGAGGGCGGCACCTGCCCTGGGCTGGGGGTGCTGTCTAAAGCTCGGCCAGTCCCTTTACTCCATCCTGGGCCCTGGTGTGTTGAGGGGCTGCTGGGGGGCGGGAGACATGGTGGGGTCCAGGGCTCCAGGCTCTTGGGCACCCCCTCCCCTGTAGAGGGCAGGGTCCTGGCCACGCACAGAGGCTCCTACACCCTTGGGGGGGGGGGGTGTCAGGGCTCTGCCCCCCTCAGCCCAGCCAGGCTCAGCCTTACCTGACAACAGCCTGGGGGCTGGCGGCAGGGACCGGGTCCGACACGAAGGGCCACAGCTTCTTGTCCAATTTGTCCTCAATGGTGTCCTGGGGGTGGTGGGGAACAGGTCAGCAGGGGCTAAGCAGCAGACACCTCAGACCTGAGGGCCAGGCTGGGCCCCATTGGGGGGAGGGGCTGGGTCAACTCCTGGCTGAATGATTGACAGTCCCTGGGGGGAGCAGTCCCTGGGGGGAGCCCCCTTTCCAGGGTGGGGCATGGGGAGCCAGCAAAGACCACGCTGACCTCTCCCGTGATGCCCCTCCCATCTCCCCATATCCCCATCAGCTGCTCAGTGCCCTGCTGTGAACTCCCCACTCATCCACCGTTTGGGGGAGGGCAGAGACCTCCTGCAGCTGGATCCAGGGCCCTGCACTGGGGGGGGGGGGGTGAGGGGAGGCAGGGAGGTGCCCTCAGTGCCCCATTCCTGCTGCGGGCAGATCCAGGCCCTGCCTCTTGCCCCATGAGGTGTGTCCCAGCCACGCAGGGGGCCCAGGCTATGATACATTCTAATGCCACGTAATAGGGGCTTTTACGTTAATCCGCTGCGTTGACTTGTACATGGAAGCTTAAGGCCTGATGAGCTGTGCTGGCGCAGGGAGGGGGCCCTGATTGGATTAGGCACGGGATTGAGGCTACCGCAACTGCTTGCCCCAAAATCCCACCGTAGGAACCATCACAGCACTGGAGCCCCTCGCCTGTGATCTGCCGGGGGGGCTGGGGGGGCAGGGTGTGTGTCGTCCTGGAGGAGTCCCAAGCCAGTAGGTTGAAGGCAACCAAGTTTTCCTCCTCCCTCCCTCCCGCCACCTCGAGGAGTGCCCCACAGGTTAGGATGATGAGGGGCTCAGGCCCCAGCAAGCATTGGGAGAAGGAGCGACCATGTCACCTCACATGGGCTAAGCAGGTTTGGGCCCAGGTAGTGCTTGGATGGGAGACGTCTAAGGAAAAGCCACTGGGGGGGTGCTAGTGAGTCAGCAGAGGGTGCTCTGTGACCCCAGTATGGCGCTAGGGGGCTCCGTACTGCAGGGAGTGGGCGGGGGTGCTCAGCAGGGGACACTCTCCCCCAGCAGTCAGTGTCGGCCCCAGTGCAGCGCTAGGGGGCGCTGTACTGCAGGGAGCGGGGGGGCTCTGCAGGGGGGGCTCTCCCCAGACAGTCAGTGACCAGTACTGTGCTGCAGGAGTTTGTCCTTCAGATGAATGTCACAAAGCTGCTCCTCACTGGAGGTTAGGCCAAGGACCTTGTCAGCCATTGGTGACGACCCTGGCGCTCCAGTCAAATTCATGCCAGCGATGAGTGTGCTGCCTAGATCCCTTGCACTTCCAGGCTCACACACTGATCACCACCTGCCCTAGACTCCCGGGCAGTGCTGCTGTGCGGCTGTTAACAGCTGCCTGCCACTCCTCAGGAAGAATTCAGCCCCGGTGAGGGACCCCTGTATAAACCGCCCGTGCCCCACCCCAGAGGTGGCAGCATCTCAGCATCGGACAAGACAACTCCTCTGTACTCATGCCTATGATTTAAGACCCCAAAGGATGGCAGCAGGAGAGGATTCTGATAAGTCCCTCACATGGCTAGAGCCCTCTAAGGATACAAAGATGGATGTGGATGTGCGATCTGCTAGCCATCTTTTACCTGTATCCACATCGTCACCCTCCGCTAGGGTGACCAGATGCCTTGATTTTATAGGGACAGTCCCGATTTTTGGGTCTCTCTCTTATATAGGCTCCTATTACCCCCCACCCCCATCCCGATTTTTCACATTTGCTGTCTGGTCACCCTACCCTTAGCAGCAAGCCCTCACAAGGGCTAGCCGGGGGAGGGGGGGAGGGGGGGGGACTTGCAGGGAAGAGGCAGCGCGAGGGTGGGGACTGTGGGTAAGGGGCAGCGCGAGAGCAGGGTCTCGAGGGGAAGGGGCAGCGTGGAGGGGGTGGGGGTTGGAGGAAGGGGTGTCTCATCACGTGCTGCTCCTGGGGGGGTCATGAGCAGCGACGACACATGGCAGCAGCAGAGCGTGTTGCATCACAGTGGGGTGGAGGGGCGGGGCGCTGGGGCCCCGCCCGCCCCAATCCCAAATCCTGCTGCCCAGGAGCTGGCGGGGACGCTGGTGCTGCTCGAGCTGCTGGACAGGAAGCAGTGTGGCGAGGCGAGTGGGTGCTGGACAGCCCCGACTCGGACCTGTCGCCCAGCCACTGGCCCTGAGCGTGCTGTGTCCCCCGGGCTGCCTGAGCCGGATGCCACAGGCCAGGCGCTGCTGGGGAGTAGAGCCCTGTACAGTTGTATCCACAGCCGATCCACTATCTGCAGAAACAGATTTGCGGGGCTCTACACATGGCTGACCCCAAACCAACCCCTCCCCCTTGGGCCCAGCCTGCCAGGTGTGACCCCCACCCCCAAGGCCAGGAAGCAGATGGCCGGGTACCTCCATGACGTCCTTCAGCATGGGGGTCCAGCGGGAGAGCTGGTAGGTGGACTCCAGCCGCACCTTCCTCTCGGGTCGCAGCTGCCCGCTCTGGAGGAGGAAGAGAGAGGGGGTGAGAGGCAGCAGGCAGGGAGTGCGGGGTGGGAATGGGGGCAGACAGGGAGAGCGCGGCCTACCTGAGTCGCTCCAGCCGGGCTGGCAGGGGAGAGGCAGAGAAAAGAACAGAATGGATCACTGAGCAAGAAAGAAAGAGAGAGAGAGAGAGGGGAGGGGAGAGAGACTGATGGGAGAACAGAGCCGCCTCCCTCCCTTCACCGCAGACACTCAGGCTGGCCTGGGCCACCAGCTCCAGCTCCAGCTCCAGCCCCCTGGCGATCTGAGGAGCAGAAGAGGTCACCCCAGATGAGGAGTATCTGGGGAGTCACCCCCATATGAGGAGGGTGTCACCACTGTACAGGGGCAGAGGCCACCTCTGTGTTGGGAGTAGGTCACTGCCATAGGGGGACCCCCAGGATGGCCTGGGCTCCCCTGTGCAGCACAGATCTGCCCCCTGGCATGGGTACAGCTGCTGGCCTCTGGCCCAAGTCCCTTACACCAGGCGTGAGGGAGGTGCCCAGGAGCTGCATGTTGTGGATGATGTTGCTCTGCTGCTGGATGTTGGCATGCTGGATCAGCTTGGTGAGGTTCTCCTCACCCACACCTGCATGGGGAGAGACAGGTCAGCGCTAGCACCTCTGGGATGCACCCACAGCCCAGGCACATTCAGTGCGTGGCCCCAGGAGTCCTAGTTCCCCAACCAAATCCTGAGATCCTGCTCTTCCCACTCCTCCCAGAGCTGGGGGTAGAACCCAGGAGTCCTGGCTCCCAGCACCACCCGCTCTAGTGCACTGGACCCCACGTAGTTAATGATCGAATTCAGGTTCTTGCTGCTCCTCCCTCCACAGGTTCTCTCGGGCGCTGGGGGCAGGGGTCTCTCTAGCTCCCCCTGGCAGTGCAGTGGGAGCCCCCCTCCCCCGATCTGAGCTCCCACTTCTGCGGCCAGTCAGGTGCAGTGTCAGAGCCGAGGCCTGGCTCTTTAAGGCTGTGAGGCCTTGAGCTGGAGAGAGGGTAAACCTGGAAACCATTTACTGCTGCTTAGTGCAGAGGGGGAGGCCTGGTAACTCCACAGCGCCCCCCTGGCCAGGAAACTGGGCAGCCAGAGGAGCCACATGAGGGCACCTGGCCTGGGCAATGGGCACAGGGGCAGTGCCTGAGCAGGGTTACAGGAAGGGCCCCGGAGCAGGGCCCTGCCCCACCGAGCCAGCATGGGGCAGGAACCGATGGGGGACGAGGGACTGTGCCAATGTCAGGGTCAGGGAGGTTCCCCAGGCCCTGGTGAGCTGGGGGAAGGGGCTGGATGCAGCAAGAAGCAGGGAGCTGGTCCAGGGAGGACACAAGGGGTGGGCAGGGAACTGGTCGCAGGGGGCTCAGAGGCAGAACATGGCATCTGAACAGCCTGCAGGAAGGAAGGGATGTTCCCCCTCCCTGCAGAGAACGGGCCAGGGGGGGCTGCTCTGGGTGTGTGTCTCCATTTCCCCTCCCTGCAGAGAACGGGCTGGCGGGAGAGTGGAGGGCGGACACTGCTGGGAAGGCAGCAGCGGGGAGCAAAGGCCGCCAGGTCCGACCCCAGGGGGCAGTGCAGAGCGTGGGCGCGGTGCACTGGCTGGTTCATAGGCACCGAGAGGTGGGCAGAGGGGAGACAGGGCCGTAGAGCCAGGCTGGACACAGGCCCTGGGAGCAGCTGGCCGGGAGGCGCCCTGCATGGCTGGGGAGCGTGCCGGTCTGAGCAGTGCTATTCCCCCCAGCCCCACAGGCCTGGGCACCGCCTCCAGGGGCGCCCCCTGCAGGCCTGTGGTGTTACCGTTCTTCAGGAAGATGTAGAGCAGGATGATACGGATCTTGTCGTAGGCCTGCACACTGGGGTCCAGCAGGACGGGCACGATGATCTTCATGGGGTCCTTGATCTTCTCCCCGTCCACGTCCATCCCCATGGCCAGGTCCTAGGGGGCGAGGGGGGCGCACACACAAGGCCCAGGTCAGGCCACTCCGCTTCCTCCCGCTCCCGCAGCAGGATGGGAGACGCGACAGCCCCACGACCCACAGCTCATCTACCCCCTGTGCCAGGGCCCCATCTTCCCTGGGGTCAGCTCCCTCTGGGGTGAGCAACGAGCCTCCAGAGAGTAACCCGAGCCCCATGTCCCCTTTCTGCACCCCCGGTGCTGCTTGGGGGGGCTGGCCCTGGCTCCAGCGAGCCTGCGGGTCTGAGACCCCTCTCTCCGGGCTGAGTCCATGAGCCAGACTCTGTCCCCCAGCCAGGCTCTGCCCACAGACCCACCTGCTCCACGCTGCACAGCTTCTCCACTGTCCCTTTGAAGTGCCGCATGCAGTGCTCAGCCAGGTTCAGGTGTGTGGAGTACTGCGGGGAGAGACCGGGGCACGGGTGAGTTTACCGCATCACCGGCTGGCCCAGAGCACCTGCACCCCCCAACCTCCAAGGAGGACACCTCGGCCACAGGGGCAGCCCCAACCGGCTGTATAAGGCAAGTATATAGGGATTGTTTTGCCCAGCACTGATGTGCAGCCACCTCTGGGGTGGAGCAGGGCAGCTGGAGGGGAGGATCAGGAGGAGGGAGCAGCTTCCAAACCAGCCCACGGCTTCCCTGTTCGTCACCACGAGGTTGGGGGCTTGGAGACCAGCCGGTGTCGGGGTACCTGTGCCAGTGGCCAGGAGCTTTCTGTTGGCACATGGCCCAATGGCACCAGGAGTGGCTCCAACGGGCTGGTTTGGAAGCCCACCAAGGCCCTCTCCCGAGAGCTGCAGCAGCAAGGCGTGGGCATTACCCAAGGGCTGCCATTGCTGGGGCTAACGGGGCAGCTCTGGGCACTGACGGCAGGATGCTGCCCACAGTGCCACACAGCACCTGGGGGGAAAATGGCTCTGCCCGACGGGACAGGTCAGCAGCTCTCATCAGGCAGTAAGGCAGTCCCATCACTGGGGCAGGGCTCCTGCCTAGCCCTGCACAGAGCTCCCCAGCATGCCCTGCCCCGCAGAGAGTCCTTACTGTCCCTCACCAGCCCCACAGAACACCCTGCCCCCCCATCAGCCCCACTGAATGCCCTGCCCCCTGCCCACTAACAGCCCCAGCCCCGTTACCTTGTTCAGCTCTTTCTGGTACTGGGGCATCTTCTTCAGGATCTGGGACAGGTCCTTGATGTTGGCCTGGAGGGAGGCAGTGGTGAGATCCTGCCCCCCCCCCCCCCCCAGTGCATGGAGCCCCCTGCAGGGCAGAGGCCTCACCCAGGAACAGCCGCAGCAGCCCAGCCATGCGTGCCAGGGCCAAGGCGGGTCACTCAGGCCATGTGTGGCTGCGGCTTGGGTTAGACCTGCTCTTCCCAGGCCAGCTGGAACAAGCCGGCAGCCCCCCAACCCGAGTGCCCCCCGGTGTGTAAAGCAGCAGCAGGCCAGGGAGATGCCAGCGTTGGCTCCCTGCAGCGCTCCCTGCGCGGCCCCGATCCTGCTGATCCCACCCCATGGGCCTCTGCCCTCCCCCACCAAGGGGAGCTCCAGAGCTCTGGCTGGGGGCAGGGGGCTCCACATACACCTCTTAGCCCTTTACAGGCAAACCCTGGGAGCAATGGGACAGCCCCACCCCCCACCAACCCCTGCTAGGGTAGCAGGGCAGCCTCCTCTCCCCATCAGTGGCTGTGGGATGGCCCCCCCCCATCCCTCTGGGCTGGATTCCCCAATCGCTCCCCCACAGCCCCCGCCGCACCTTGTCCGTGGTCAGCCTCTTGCTCTCACAGAAAGTGCGCAGCAGCTCGGTCACCTTCCTGCAGCAGGGAGAGGGGTCAGGCCGGAGCCAGGCACTGCCTTGGAGGCAGGGGGTGCCCTGTCCTATGCGACAGGGGACAGAGCCCCCACCCCACAAGCACTAGGGTTCTCTGCCTTGAGAACCTCAGACGGAGGGCAGGAGTTTCTTCCCAAGTTACCCCAAGGCAGAGAGTTCAGTGCACCCCTGGGGGCTCCTGGCGCCCTGCTGGGGGGGGAGGCTGGGGGCAGCAGCAGACCCAGCAGGAGGTCGGTGAGGGACTCACTCAAGGGGGCTGTGAGGTGCATGGGGAGATCCTGGGATCGGGGGAAGACTGTCCAGGGGGATCCCCGAGAGGAGCTGCAGACAGTGGCTCTGGAAGGGAGCGCTCAGAGGTCCTTTGGGGAGAGGGGCTGGGTCCAGGGGGTCTCAGCACTCAGAGAGGAGCATGTCTGAGGGACCGGCCCCAGCACTGGGTGGGAGTGGGAGGGGAGTCCTGGCAGTGAGCAGGAGAGGGGTGTGTTGCAAGGGGGTGTCCCTGCACTGGGTGGGAGAGGAGTGTATCCAAGGGGGCGTGGGGTTCCAGCACTGAGTGGGAAGTGAAGGGGAGGGGTGTGTCCGAGGGGGCCCCAGGGTGGGGAGGGGTGTGTGTGAAGGGGAGGATGGGGGAAGTCCTGGCACTGGAAAAGAGGGGGAGGGGTGTGTCAATGGAGTGGAGGGTCCTGGCACTGGGTGGGAGAGGTGTGTCCAAGGGGGAAGGAGGGTAGTGGGTCCCGGCACTAGGCAGGGCACAGAGTGGTGTGTTGGCAGGGGGAAGGAGGTGGGTTCTAGCCCTGGGCGGGGAATGGAGGGGTATGTATAGGGGGGGGGAGGCAGGGCACATCAGGGGGCGGAGCTGAGCGCGCTCACTTGGAGACATCAGCGATGTGCATGTGGCGTAGCTGCACCCAAAGTTCGTCGTCTTCATCCAGCAGCGCCACTTTCTCCCGCGAGTCGCTGATGCCTGTCGTCTCGTACCTGTGGGGGTGGGGAGACAGGGTCAGGCTGCGGCACCCCTCCCCCGAGTGCGAGGGCTGCGGAGCGGTGCAGGTGCCTGGGTCACATCCCCCCCCCAGCCCGCCTGAGGAGGAGTGCGGGGCGCCCCCTGCTGGCAGCCAGGCCCTACTTGTAGGTGTCGTTCTCGATGCTGAGCAGGTCGTAGGCCATGGCCTGGAAGGTGAGCTCGTGCAGCAGTGGGGACACCAGGTCGAAGCTCCGGTCTACGATCAGCAGCTGAGAGCGGGCTTTGTCGGGGCCCTGGGGCAAAGGAGAGAGACCTGTCACCCCCTGCTCCAGCAGAGGGGTCCTGGCCTGGCTCACACGGCACAATCCAATGGGCCCTGGTGGCCTGAAACTTCACCACTCGCCCTCTCTGCGGCCCAGCCCCCAACCCCAGGGGGAAGCCAAGAGACACCTCCCAAGCTAGCTGGGATGTGCCCTGGGGTCCTGCCCTGACCGGCAGGGAGAGCTCCCCACCCAGCTGTGCTGCAACGCCCCCTGCAGGGACAGGCCACCTGCCCCTCCTGCAAATAGCAATGCCCCCCTCCCCTAAACACGCTCTCTGCTCGTGCCTCTCCACCAACGGGAGCATGCGCCTTGCAAGGCAGCCCCCCAACTGCCCCCTGCCCCATATGCTGCGGGGGTGGGGGGGGAGGGTGTGATACACACTACACCAGAAGACCCTGGCTAGTCTATCATTAACTAACACCAAAGACTCTTTGATACAAGGTCCCAGAGCGAGACAATGGGACGTTATCCCGATGCCCCACCTTGCATCTGAGCTGGGACCCCATGTGAGGCTCTAGCTCCCCACTCCCAGCCTGGGTGGCCCCCCAGCATCCAGTTGGACAGAGACCACTCAAATGGTCAGCATCTCAGACCCACATCATTGGGGGGGGGCAGGCCCCCCCCTCCCCGCCTCATCAGCATGCACTGCCCTCTTTGGGCACCAGGTGGCGCTATGAGACTAACCCTGCGCTCCCATGGCAGAGGGCTCTGAAACCGGCTCCAGCATCCCCAGTGGAACCCAAGCCCACCCAGGAGCACCTCGGCAAGGGGCTGCGTCTGCTCTTCACTGGGTAGCACAGACAGTCGGCGGAGAGGGGACGGGGACGTACAGCCCCTGACGCTTCCCCAACTGTCTCACCTCAGTACCTGGCCCGACTTTCAGCCAGAACAGAAAGTTGGACCAGCCACCACCCACTTGCCTGGCAGGTCTCTACAGCCTCTGGGTAAATGGGCTGAGGCTGACAGGGGAGCACCTCTCCTGGGGGAGTATTTGGCCCCCATCACTGTAGCATCAGGGCACCTCACTATCACTACTGCATCCTGCCCCCCCCCATGCATGTGGGGCTGGGCAGGGCTGTCACCCCATTGCAGAGGGGGATGGAGGCCCAGAGAGGCTGGGTGACTCACCCAAGGTCACACAGGGAGTTTGTGGCAGAGCAGGGACATGAACCCAGGGCTCACAACTCCCAGGCTGGCACCCAACCCCTTGGGCCATCCTTCCTCTGCAGCTCTACCCAGCCTGGGTGGGTTGCTATGCCCAGCCCCCGACCCGGACTCTGCTCACACCTTTGCCAGTTCGACTCTGCTGGAGGGATCCCCCAGTGCAGATGGGGGCTGGTGTAACCACCGGGTCACCCCACCCTGCCCAGAGCAGAGGTGCGGTTAGTGAACTGCCTGTGCCAGCTACCCCTCAGGGCTGGCACCTGGGAAACATCAAGGCAAGAGGGACTAGTGCAGACAAGGCCCCAGGGCGCTGTCACCAGGAGCTGGGTGGCTTTGGAGACCTGACTGCTAGAGGCCATGCTACAAGAGACCCTGGGGTTCTGTGCCAGCTGGCAAGGCGGGGGCACACTGGACTGGCCAGCCGGGATTGTGCTACATGGAGCAGGGGCTTGAGTCAGCACTCCCGGCCCTGCGGTGGCCGTGCTGTCTGGATTCTATTGAAGGCGGCTGGGCAGTCAGGACTCCTGGCTCCTATTCCTGTCTCTGCCACCTACTCCTGGCATGCTGCTCCATGCCTCAGTTTCCCCCGGGTAACATGGGGATAGTGCTTACACCTGTGACAGGGAGGCCTGGCAAGAGCCTCAGGAATATCCCTGGGGGGACTCACAGGAGTAACAGCAGCAGGGTGTGCATGGAGCAGGACTTTGCCCTCCCCAGTGCTGCTCTCAGCTCCTGAGAATAGCACAGATCAGACAGGGGACGCAGGCTGGAACCAGCTCCGGTGCAGCAAGTAGCTCCGGTGGTTAACAAGCATGCTGTCACTCCCTTCCCTGTGTAGATGGTTTAGGCAGCCAGGTGTGCGACAGGCTCCCCTCTGGAGGCAGGTCGGTGCTGCCAGCTGTGAGTTACAGAGCATCTGTGCCATGGCAACCAGCTATCCTAGAGGGGGCCCCCCTGCCTGAGACCGGTATCATTATCCCCATTTTACAGATGGGGAAACTGAGGCACAAAAAAAGTGTAGATAAATCTCTGTATAAATCTTCACATAACTTTCATATGATTTTGTATTATGCCTCTTCCTATAACCCGTATTAAGCTATTTTCATACAACTTTGTATCAAGTCCTTTGATATAGGAACTTTGTATCAGATCCCTATGTAGAAAAACTTATAGAAAACTTTGTGTTAAGCCTTGGTATAATGTTATAGCCCCTATGGATAGTTAAAGTAGAAGAAAAATGTCTTTTTGCTAGTAGAATAAGATCTTCCTTTCCACTCCCTTAATCAATTGCCCTGTTGAATGAACGAGGTGTGAATGAGCAAGGTGTGGAACAGGTTGCAACCCTTGGAGAGGGGATGGAAGCCAGACCCAAGGACAATAAAACCTGTCAAGTGGGCTCCTTAAAGAAGAGCAGACATATTGACGGCCTTGGGGGTTAGAAGCCAGCACCTTCTTTTGGAAACACCCTCTTTGCAGCATTGGGACATCACCCAGAAGAAAGCAGGACAAAGGACCAAGGGACACAGACACAGATTTTGAATCTGGTACAGATTTGCATAAGAGGGAAGCTGCTATAAAGGTGAGGTGTCTTGCAGAGAACCTTGGGTCTCCTCTTGTCAACATGGAGCATCGATCCGGATCGGCAGAAGCCCGGCTCCACCCCTCCCCCATCTAACTCACCTGGCCAGTGCAGTTAGGGGGAGCAACTAATTGGTAACAACAACAAGACAGAGTGTGTGTATAGATAGATAGATAGATAGATAGCGTGTGTAATAGACAGACAGATAGAGATCATATGCATATGATCAGTGTTAATTAATACATGTATTGCTAATAAATGTGGCGTTTTGCCTTATTCCCCCTGAAAAGATCCTGTACGGTACTTTAAATACAACGAAAGGGGAGGTGACATGCCCAAGGGCACCTGGCTGGGAATAGAACCCAGGTCTCCCATCCCAGTCCAGGGCTCTATCCACTAGGCCACACTGCTCATGGATCCACAGGGTCGGTGCCAGGCCCCCAGCTGGGGAAGTCTCTGGGAGGAAGCCCTTTGCTGTGCCAGACCCCAACAGGTCTCTCTCTTCCTCTAGGACAGGCCACATGGCCTCCCCACCTCCTGAGACTGAACCGCTGGGCTTCACCCTGTGAGCCCTGCCCAGTGAGTCCAGCTGAGACAGACCCTGGCACAGACCCGTCCACTCCGCAGGGCCCAACGCCCCTCGGCCCAGGTGACAGGGCCACTCACCCAGTGTTGTCAGAACAGTCGGGTTTCTTAGGCACCTGGACCCCAGCCCCGGCAGCCCAGCCCCCTGAAGGTTAAAGCAATAGGCCATTCTGGTCAGTCCAGAGCCCAGCCGAGCTGCAGCGAAACCTGTTTTCAGGCTCCGGGTCTCTCGCTCAGGGCCTGTCTACATGTAAACCACTGCAGCTGCGCCGCTTCAGTGACGCCGCCTTTCTCATGCCCCCGAGTGATGCAGTTACACTGACCCAATTGCCTCGTGTAGACCAGGCCTCGGTCTGACCTTGGTCAGTTCTCAGGTGAGAGCTCCCAGCTTCCCTCACTAATCCCCCAGCTCAAACCTTCCCAACTCTGTGTTCTCGAGTTGGGGGCCCTGCTCCGATTCCCTGCTGGGAGCGTCCAGCCAGGAGCCGTTGGAGCCGGCACCGTCTTTCTGACCCCCCAGGCTGATCTGGGTCCGATTCTCTTCATTTCACCAAGACAGGGAGGTGACACCCCTCCCCCCCTACCATGACTATTACCTTCCCTGAGAGTCCTTCCACCCCAGCCCCCTGCCTGAGAAGCCATGAAACATATAGGGGAAACTGAGGCACACATCAGCTTCATAAAAGATGTCACAAACATTCCCAGTTGGTCACAGGTGCACAGTCTCCCAGCAGCTCGGCAAAGGCTGGAAGCAAGAGCAGAAGCAACAGAAGGGAGAGATCTGGAAAGGCCTTGGATTTTACATCACTTTGCTTCTCCTAGGGGGACAGGAGCCACTGGGTTTCCTGTGCAAGAATCCAGGGCAGGGTGGGTTTGCAGCTCCCCTCTGCTGGGGGTGGGACGGGGACGGCAGAAGCTGGGGGGAGCCCACAGGCCAGGGCTGACTTGTGGCTAAGACTCAGGAGAGCTGCGTTCTAGTCCTGCTCTGACAGACTCCCTGCATGCCTCAGTTTCCCCATCTGTAACACAGGCCACCCTGCCTCCCCTGGGAGGCTGAATTCACTAGTGAGGTTCCGATACCGTGGGGATGGGTGTAGGAGCACACACAGACAGGAGTATCCAGGTGTAGAAGAGGCTCCGTGTGCAAAGCTTAATTCTGTGACCCAACTGCCCTGTTTAGAAACAGAGAGAAAATGTGCTGGGCACACACTTCCCTAGTCGGTGCCTCAGTTTCCCCATCTGTACAGAGGGGATAAGGACACTGGCCTTTGTAGAGCACTTTGATATCTGCCCATGGCCAGTGTTAGAGAAGGGCTGGGGCCATTAGTCCAGCCACACAGGGAATGCTATTGTTCTGCCAACTCCTCAGGATCTCCAAGGAAGTTCTAGAACCCCACCCTGCCCCCCTCACCAGGA
The DNA here is from genome assembly GCF_020497125.1 of Mauremys mutica. Classification (NCBI taxonomy): domain Eukaryota; kingdom Metazoa; phylum Chordata; order Testudines; family Geoemydidae; genus Mauremys; species Mauremys mutica. Next base: position 17,324,090 of record NC_059091.1, on the reverse strand, counting down.
TCTCCAAGGGGGTCTAGACCCCACCCCTTCCCCCACCAGGATCTCCAGGCAGGTTCGAAATCATTCCTCCTTCCTTCTACTTCTCATGTGCTTCCCCCCCTCCCCCGCCCAGCACTGTCCCATGGCGAGGGCGTGGCCGGCACAGCTCGCTCACCTCTCCCATGCTCGGGTTGTCTGCCTTGAACGCGTTGAGTTTGGCCAGCACAGCATGCGCCAGGTGGAAGTTATCTTCATGGTCCCTGCAGCAAAGACAATCCTGTGGGTCAGAAACAGCTCCTCCTCCAGGGGCACACGCACTTTCTGTAGGTGGTGACCAGGTACCCTTCTCTCTCTGGGCACAACACTTCCTGTAGAGGATGGCCGGGTACCTCCCCATGGCACACTCACTTCCTATAGGGGTGGCCGGGTACCCCTGCCCCCGGGCACACTCACTTCCTGTAGCGGATGGCTGGATACTCCTTCAGGGTTTCACACAATGTGGCAATCTGCTCTGCCAGCATCTCCATCTGCTTGTTCTTGTTCAAGGAGCGGTAGTGGCTGAAGCAGTTGTGGAAGGTCTGTGGCCTGTCCAGGGAGTACACCTGGGGGATGGGGGGCAGAGATCAGACCCTGGTGCCTCGCATTCCCCACACACTCAAGCTAACTTCCCCCCATTACCTCCAGCCCCTGGGCTTCCAGGGAGAGACCATGGGCAGCGGAAAGCAGTCTTCACCCTAGATATGCTCCTCCTGGCCTGACTGCCCCCGAATGATGGCACAGCTCTGACCCTGCTCCCCATGGCGCTAGCCCTGCCAGGCATGCCATCCCCCATCAGAATTCCCTCTCACTTGTTCAGTGGCCAAGACTGGGTTGGTGCCAACTGCTGGCAGCCAGGCCAGCTGTGCTCCATACCGTGCCCCTAAGATGGGCTATTGGACTGGCCAGCCAGGCAGAGCCATAGGAAGCCCCTAGTGAGGGAGATCCCTTTGCCAGAGCCACTCCTGTTGTGGTAGAGGGACAGCGGCCCAGAGATTCATGCACCAGCCTGGGACGAAGACTCCCTGGCTTCAGGTCCTTACTGAGCTGCAGACTCCCAGGTGCCCTCGGGGTGTGTCTCTGCCCTGGAGAAGTCAATGTTGGGGGAGGGGGCTTGGCCACGCTTCTAGTCTGGTAAAAGCCCCAGTGTAGCCACGGGCAAACCTGGCATCAACGCGCGCCTGCCGCTGTTGCTTATTTCACTGGCTGAACAGAACGAGCCATGAGGCAAACATGCTTGGACACCAATAAAACAATAATCGGCCCAGGAAGGGTTTGCTGGCGCAACAGGACAGGTGAACCAGCAAAGCCTCCTGACGGATACTCAGCTTGTGTGTGTAGACCAGGCTCATGTCGCTCTGTGCCTCAGTTTCCCCATCAATGCAATGGGGCTGACAACACAGCCCTCCCCTCAGGGGCGTGAGGGGGGAAATCCACTGACGACACAAGGAGGGGATGGGGCGGTTGGGCAAAGGGCAGGCGTGTGGAGTATCGGGCTGTCTTGCAGGCCTGGTATAAACCATCAGTCAGAGCTGGTAAAGCCGGGGAGGCAGGGCCCTCCTCCCCCAGACATCTAAGCCAGCGATTCCCCGTCTCACAGGGTGTGAGCAGCCACGGTGAGTCCCTGCTGCCCTGGGCTGGCATCAAACCCAGGGCCCTAGAGGGGAAAGGTTCCCCCCGAGCCACGTGGAACACTAAGGGTGGGGTGTCGTATGTCGCCGTCTGCCCCCCGGCCCTGATCCCCACAAAGCCCTCACCTGGCTCTCGTAGGGCAGGGGCAGGGGCAGGCTGGGGTGTCGTACCTCACTGCCTGCCCCCCCCAGTCCCGCTCCCTCCAACCCGGCCACCCCTCACCTGGCTCTCGTAGGGCAGGAAGGCCACGTTGATCTCCTTGAGGGTTTTGATGGCCTTGATGATCCGTGACTTGCTCAGCTCGTTGAACAGAGGCTCAGGACAGGCTGTAAGGAAAAGGCAGTGGGTGGGGGTGACAGGCACAGGGCTCAGGATCCCCAGCACAGCTCCAGCCCCACAGACGGGGCCAGGAGTCAATGATGAGTCCAGCCCCCCGGAACCAGAGTCACGCCGGGTTCTCGCCTTCTGCAGCATCAGCAGTGAGGGGGGGCCACAATCTCTCCTATGCAGCCCCTGTCTCCCCCCACCCCCGTCCCACAGGGGGAAGTGACTGGAGTGTACAACTCAGGGTGATGCACAAGGAGGAACGGGGACTTGGGCTCCCTCTGCCGCTGCAATGGGGAGAAGCAGATGTGACCCTGACACACTGGGTATTCTGGTGGTGTCCCATCCCCCCAGTTGGGACTGATGGAGCAATGCATGCTGGGAATGGTAGCCAGAGGCCACCTCTCTAGGCACACGCCACATGTATCTGAGAGTCATGCTGGCTGGAGGCAGGCCCGTGGGGGAGAAGGGAAAGGTGGGGTCGTTTGGTCTGGCCTGCTGGGGCTGCATCCCCCTGCTGGAGGGCAGAGCGTAATCGGGGTGCTGTGCACTGGCCTGTAAGCAGAGAGAGCCCCCCCCCACCCCCAGGCCCCAGTGTGCCGCTGGCCAGGCTCCCAGCTGGGGGATCCCCCACCCCGATACTCACTGTCCATGAAGAAGACGTGAGCCGCCTTGTAGGTGAAGGTGGGGGTGCCCCGGAAGTCACTGATCAGAGCCTGCACCGACTGCAAAAGGGGAAGAGGGGGGTTGTCAGCACCAGCCGAGGCCCCTCCCTGCTGCCCGAAGGGCCCAACCCATGCCCAGCCCCTGGGGACTCAGGGCCCAGCATGATGCCATCAGGAGGTGGGCTGGTTTTCACCCCCCTGGCTCTGGACTCCCTCCCCGACTGGAGCAAGTGCCCATGTCCAGGACATCCTCAGGGCCCAGCCACGTCTCTCGCTGGCACATAAGTGTCCGTGCCCGGCCACAGATGGGGCCTGGCATTGGCCTTGAAGCTGTACTAAGTGGGCTCTGACCAGTGCCCAGGGAACAGCCGTCCCAGGCAGCCGCCGTCAGGGCCCGCTCCCTCCCCGGGCGCCACGCTGGGCAACTGCAGCTTGGCCACGCCAGCTAGCCAGGCAGGGTGTTCGGAAGCTGTTCGGACTCCATGACAGGCCATTGTGACAGAATCATAGAATATCAGGGTTGGAAGGGACCTCAGGAGGTCATCTAGTCCAACCCCCTGCTCAAAGCAGGGCCAACCCCAACTAAATCAGCCCAGCCAGAGCTTTGTCAAGCCTGACCTTAAAAACCTCTAAGGAAGGAGATTCTACCACCTCCCTAGGTAACCCATTCCAGTGCTTCACCACCCTCCTAGTGAAATAGTGTTTCCTAATATCCAACCTAGACCTCCCCGCTGCTACTTGAGACCATTGTTCCTTGTTCTGTCATCTGCCACCACTGAGAACAGTCTAGATCCATCCTCTTTGGAACCCCCTTCCAGGTACTTGAAAGCAGCTGTGAGGACTTGGCTGCCCTGTCCAGAGCCCCAGGTCCCGGCTCGCAGTCCTCTCTTACAGTGCCCCCTTCGCGAGCAGCCCACGCGGGCACTGGGCTTCACCCTGCTCCCCTTCGCGCTACCAGTGCTTCCTGCCCCTGGTCTCCCTCCACTCGCCTCTGGGCTGCAGACACAGGAGCCTCCTCCCCCGCAACCTGAGCCTCTGCCTCAGCGATTCTCCTTCGCTTTCAGTCTCAGCTGAGGTTAGGGTGACCAGATGTCCCGATTTTATAGGGACAGTCCTGATATTTCGGTTTTCTTCTTCTATAGGCTCTTATTACCCCCCAACACCTGTCCCGATTTTTCACACCTGCTATCTGGTCAGCCTAGCTGAGGTTGCCTCTCTCCGCCTGCTGCACCATCCCATCCAACCCCCATGGGACTGCACTGTGGAGAGGTCTGGAGGACAGTCTGTGCCTCACGTGGCAAAGAACACGAAGCCCAGCTCCGGGGAAGCAGACTCTTGGGGAGCCCCTACTGGCCCCATTCCCATCCTGACACTGTGCTGCGCATCCCCCCAGACAGTGCCACCTCCAGGCAGCACGAGGAGCTGCCCCGGGGTCTCCCCTGCTCCCCATCCACCTGCCCCAGGCCCGAGCTCCTACCTTCTCCACAGGGCTGAGCAGGTAGATGGCCTCCAGGCTGGGGATTGGCTCCCGGCGCTTATTAATATCTTCCACGACTAGGAGAGAGCAGACATTAGGCGCGGGTCAATGTGTCCTAGCCACCCGGCCCAGCCGCTCTCCACCGGGATGGGGGGAGGGGAAGCCAAGGGGCACAGGGATGTTCGCTGGTAGCAGGCTGGGGGCAGGGCCGGTGCAACCATTAGGCAAACTAGGCAGCCGCCTAGGGCGGCAAGATTTGAAGGCGCCAAAAAGCGGTGCCCAAATGTCTGGGATGCTCACCCGGCGCTGCGGCTTTGATCAGCTCCGGCCGGCCAGGAAGTGATGTCATTCCTCCTCCGGCCGCCGGGGGCGCTGCCCTGCTCCCTGCTGCTCTGCCCCCGCCCCTGCTCAGCCCCGCCCCGCCCCCACTCCCCTGAGCTCTGCAGCAGGGACGGGGCTGCACTCACCGGCGGGGGGAAGTGCAGGACCCGGCCCCAGCCGCGCCGCCGGGGAGTGGTTCCCCTGCCCCCAAGCCAGCCCAGCCCCCCCCCACGGAAACCTGGGGCGCCCCCTACACCCCCCGAGGCCTCAGGCATCACCCCCCCACCACGGGGGGGCTGCGTAGGGCCCCAGAATATCTAGGGACGGCCCTGGTACCCACCCCCCTGCCCGCAGCCAGCCCCGCACCCCGTCTCCAGCCAACCCCGCACCCCCCTGCCCCGCCGCAGCCAGCCCCACACCCCGTCTCCAGCCAGCCTGCAGGCAGCCCCACACCCCATCTCCAGCCCGTAGCCAGCCCCACACCCCATCTCCAGCCCCACACCCTGTCTCCAGCCAGCCCCACACCCCGTCTCCAGCCAACCCCTGCCGTACCCCCCTGCCGTGACCGCAGCCAGCCCCACATCCCGCCAACCCCTGCCGCACCCCCCTGCCCAAAGCCAGCCAGCCCCACACCCTGTCAGGTTATTCATTTATTTTCATTAAATATGTAGACTAAATAATGAAATTAATAAATTTTCAAGCCGAGCGTGTATTAATTCTAATGAACAATGCCATATTATGCAGTATTCATTTTTGAAAGTTTATAATCAATGCTCTGGGGGGAGGGGGAGGGGTGGGGGCGCAAAGTGGAAGTTTTGCCTAGGGCGCAAAGTATCCTTACACCGGCCCTGGCTGGGGGGGTGGGGGGGGTCCACAGGCTACAATGCAGCAGCTGCTTTGATGTGGGGCCGTGGGCTGCGATGCTGCCACAGTATGGAGCAGGGAGGGAACATCCCTCTGTACCGTGCTGGGGGCACCCCGCTAGAGTCCTGGCTCAGCTCTGTGCCCCTCAACCCCAGGGCTCCTCCACCCTGGAGCAGGGAGCCAGCATTCCCCCTCCCCAGCCAGGACCCTGCCTGCAGCGTGGGGGAGCAGCAGTGAGGAGTTAACGGGAGTCTGAGAAAAGCGCTGAAGAGGCTCCAGCGGCTGAAAGCGCCGGGCTAAGGGAACTAGACCTGGCTGGGAAGGTACCAAGAACAAGGAGGGCACCTAGGGGGCTGCAAAGGGGGGAAAACTAGATGCAAACGTGAACGTAGACAAGTCAACTCCCCGACTGCGACGTGCATCAGAGGAAGAGGGGAGCCCTGGCGGGTGGGGGCAGAGTCCTGGGAGCAGACGGGAGGGAGGGATGCCGTCCAAGGCCACTCACTCGTGATGCCTTCGGCCAGGATGTCGGACATCTTGCAGCATGACGAGAGGATGCGCATGCTGGGGTGGTCCATGATCAGCACCTAGGGTAGCGAGAGGGGAGCTAGTCACTGCCCTGAACCCAGCCGCCCACCATCATCATCCATGACACAGCCAAGGGAGCAGAGCGACTGCTAATGGCGGAGCCGACGGCTCCCGGCCCAGCCCTTCCACAGCAGAGCGGCAGGGCCGTTACCAAGCCTGCACTTGGCTGAGCTGACCGTGCTAAGGACTGCGTGAGGAGCTACAGGGAGAGCGGCTCCGAGCAGAGTGGCTGGTACAAGACGTAGGAGACGGAGACAAACCTGGGACACCCGGCCATTGGGAATGGTTCTATCCTCCTAGACTGGAGGAGATCAGCCTCTTCGCCCAGGTGACAGGGTGAGTGCAAGAGGCAGGGACAGAACCCAGGAGTCCTAGCTCCCAGTGCTCTGATCCACCAGATACCTGCTCCCCAGCCCTCGGACAGAACCAGGAGCAGGGCACGGAGAAATGGAACGAGGGGAGTCTCCGTGTTCCCCTAGGAAAGCCCTGTAGGCCATCGGCCCAACATCTCCACCGCCTTCCTGCCGTGCCGAATGAACCCATTGCTCTGTGCAGCCCAGCATCCCGCTGTACCAGATCCGGCCACTGGGAAAGCTAGTCCCCTGTGCTCCCTCTGCCGCACCAGCCTAGCCCACTGCTCCACACACCCCAGCCCAGTCCATGCCGGGGGCTCAATAACCTGCCTGCCCAACGGCGCATGCTGCCCCCATGCTTGGGGTGGAGGAGGAGCAGGAGAGCACCATGTCCCCACCTCCTCCTCTTCCCACCCAGGCTGGCTCACTAGGCCCTGTTGCCTGATCCAATGTAAGGAGGGGTGGGGGGGGGAGGGGGAATTACTGGGCTCGCTGGGCCCAGTGGTCTGATCTGGTGTGTGTGTGCGGGGGAGATATGGTGCTAGCTGGACAAGCTGGGTCTGATCCAGCACAACGGGAAGGCAGACATAGCCAAGCCTAGCTGGGGACGGACGATGGGCTAGACAGCAGGGATCTGATCCAGCATGGAAAACCTCAGGTTCCTAATGAATCCCAAGAGGGTGGAGGGGCAGGAGCACGATATAGGGATACAGCATATCCCCAGGGGGACACCAGGGCAGCAGGCCCGGCCGGCTTACCTTCCATTCTCCTTCCTTCTTCACACTGCGAATGACGCCGCTGAGGATCTCTGCGAGGGAAAGACACGGGGATTAGTGGTGGGGCTCGGACAGGACGGCTGTGCCCTGAGCCAGGACCCACTGGCTGGTGGAAGGACCCCTTGGGAAGTGGCTCAGAGGCTGCTTTCAGGCCAGCTAGCGATGTGCTCCTAGCAGAGCCTCCAGTCAGCGATTGTGGTGGGCTGGCAGGCCAGATGGACCATGGCTCTGATTCCCCTTCCTTTCTGCCAGGCTGGATATGAGCACAGCTAAACTAAGGATCTGGCCCTGTGCAGCAAGAGAACCAATCCTGTCCGGCACCTCTTGAGTGGAGGGGATCCAGGGACCCTCTACTGTGTGTGGGGGACGACAACACAACAAAGACTTTGAATCCTGAGTCCTGCACATAGAACTCCTCCAAGGCATGCTCCACTCAGAGAACTACCCGCCTGTCTCCTGGGCACCTTCCACAGCCAAGCTAAGCAATTAGATCGTCAGCTCTTTGGGCCAAGTACCATCTTTTTGTTGTGCCACCACAATGGTACCCTGACTGGCACTCCTGGGTGCTACCATAATACACCTAATAAATAATGTACAGCACCCAGCACAATGGGGTCCAGGCCCACGACTGGTGCTCCTGGGCACTACCATAATACACCTCTTGAATAATGTACAACGCCTTGCAAAATGGGGCCTTGGTCCAAGACTGGGGCTCCTGGGTGCTACCATAATACATCTGTTTGTTTTGCCCCTACAAAGCGCCTGATTCTGGCTGGTCCCGTAGGGCATGGCTCAGGGCGAGTAGTGGTCAGTTGTAAGTAGTGTCACCTGCAGCCCCTAAGGCCGTTCTCTTTGGCAAAACCCGCTTCCTAAATTCTAACCAATGTCAAAGCCAAGCTAGACTCCTTTCCAAAGCAGCTGGGGCCATCACACTGACCATCCCCCAGGCAGGCTGAACTGCATTCACCAGTTGGTTCCATCCTTCACTTGGGGTTGTGAGTCTCTCCGCATCTGAATCAGGTGAAGCAAGAAATGCAGGCCTGGCTGCAGAATCAGGAGCCGTAACTCCCTGCCTGGGCCTGCTGGAGGACAACATGAGGGACGCCAGACAGAGAGACAGACGGGGCTGCTGCAGGAGAATCTGGGGCCGCTCCCAGCATGTGTCAGTTTCGCTAGGCACCTGCTAACACAAACCTGTTCCCTCCCCTCTCCTTGCCAGGGCATGGGGCGGGGCCTTCTCATCACATGATCAACAAGGGGCGGTGCCATCTGAGTTGCTCTGTCTCCAACACAGCTAGAGCATCCCCAAGGCCTGAGACTCTACAAAAGCGCTGGTCTCCTCCGCTCCAGCTCACAGCGAGCAGCCTCTCCAGGCCCTGCTGGGGCCCCCTGGGAGTTCAGGAGCTGGGCCAAAGACACCCTCGTGTCTCTCTACTCCCTTCCCAGCGGGCACAAGACAAGAGCCTCCTTCCCTGCAGCTGCTGCCGCCTGGATCAGCCCCCTGCATCTCGCCGCTCTCCGCCTGCTTGTTGCTCTTAACTTTCCTGCTGCTATTTTATCTTTGTAGCCATTTAGCCCCGTACAGGAAAGATCCCAGCCTACTGGTTAGACCCTTCAGCAGCTCCCTTATCCAGGCTTATAATCCTATCTAGGACCCCGAGTCATGGCCCAGGGACCCACTGTGCTTGGCACTGTACATTATTTACTAGGGGTGTCATGGTACAGCCTAGGAGCCCCAGTCACACCAGGCCCTCTTGCGCCAGGCGCTGTACAAATACAGAATACAAAGACCTCCCGAGCTTCAAAGAGCTTCCACGTAGAAGACAAGTGGAGGTTCTGCAGCCACCAGGCTCATTTCCCAGAGGGTCCCAGCGCCGGGAGCACCTTCTTCCTGCAGGATCATGTGCACAGCACACAATGGAGAACAGCAGGGCAGCCAGTGCCCGGCTGGAGGCAGACGAGACATCTCTGGAACAAGAGCTCAGGCTGCCTTTCTGGGACCGTAGAGGGTTTGAGCAAGAGGCACTTACAATGGCCTGGTTTCAGCAAAGGGCATATTGGTTCTGCAGGCAGCCGCCCATCAAAGAAGGCCGGCCCTGTGGTGAGTGACAAGAGCTCAGGACATGGGAGACCAAGGTTCCATTTCTAGTCTGCCACCGGTCTCCGTGCAATGGGTATAAGAGCCTGGCCATGCCTCAGCACATCACCACTGCGGTAACAGGGGCTGTAAAAGTCCCTGTGATGAACTGGCAGGGTGCTGTGCAGCCACGGATCGGAGCAGATCCCTGCCCTGACAGGCTCACAGCCTAGAGGTGTGAAGGGAGGAGATACAACATACAGGCAAATCACATTGGTAGCGCCGAGAACAGATTTATAGCTCTTGGGTAATTAACATTGCGCCCTCGCTTGGACTGGGCTATGACCCTGACTGGACAGGGTGCCAGGGCAGTGACCATGTGCTCCTCAGGGGATTTTCAAAGGCTACCTGTGCCTCACAACTGAAGCACTCAGCCTCCCAGTGAGATGGGTGATCCCATTTTAAAGGCAGGTAAACCGAGGCACAGAGTGGTAACAGCTGAGTACCACATCAGCTGATATTGGTGTTACCTGCAGTCTCTAAGGCTGCTGGTTGAGGAGTAGCCAGTATGGCAGTGACAGAGCCTGAGATACGACCTAGGAGTCCTGACTACCAGCCCTCACCCCTGCCCTAACCACTAGCAGTTCTCACATGCATTTCATCGGGCCTCCTCTCTTTGTGTCTGCAGTTGTTCACACCTCCACCCCGCCTCAAGTACATATACCCCCCGCTCCCCCCCCCGAAGGCAGAGCAGAGAGCAGCAGCTGCACAGAAATAAGAACAGCGATGTGAAAAAATGATATTCATCAACATCACCTTTCACAGCAGACTTAGCACCCCAACACCACCCTTACTTCTGCACTGCTGCTGCCACCCTGGGGCTGACAGCTAGAGCCCCACCGCGTCCCCAGAGAGGGATTGAGACAGGGGGACAGAGCCCGAGCCTGGGTGGGTGGCTGGGCCCTTTGCTCCTGCCTCCCGGGAGTGCACGGCCCTTGTGCATGAGCCCCTGCCACCGGGGGCTGACAGCCAATGCTCTTGAAAAGCACACAGCTCACGCCTCCCATGACACATCCTCATGCCTCCCTTGGGAGACCTGCCCCATAGTTGGAGAATTGCTGCACTAGAGAATGCTCCTCTCCCACTGTCTTGATTCCTAGCTCTAACCACTAGACCCCACTCCCCTCCCAGAGGCAAGGATAGAACCTAGGAGCCCTGACTCCTAGACCACACTGCCCTCAAACTCTGACAAGCTGTTAAACTTTCCCCGCAGCCAAACCAAAAGCTCTCCATGCGACGCAGCCACGTGCCACTTAGGAGAAGCCTCTTTAGCCAGCGCCGTTGAATGAGTCCTTTCAAATCCGGACCTAAAACCGAATTAACTCAATTGCTGGGACTGAAACCAGATAATCCGCTTTCTTCCTTCCCTGCCTGCAGCTAATCCAGATTTGTGATGTTAAAAATGCAACAACTGGCAGTGGAAAGAAGAGACAGGTGGGAGTGAGTGTAAGGCCAGACGGAACCATCAAATCATAGAATCATAGAATCTCAGGGTTGGAAGGGACCTCAGGAGGTCATCTAGTCCAACCCCCTGCTCAAAGCAGGACCAAACCCAACTAAATCATCCCAGCCAGGGCTTTGTCAAGCCTGACCTTAAAAACCTCTAAGGAAGGAGATTCCACTACCTCCCTAGGTAACCCATTCCAGTTCTTCACCACCCTACTAGTGAAAAAGTTTTTCCTAATATCCAACCTAAACCTCCCCCTCTGCAACTTGAGACCATTACTCCTTGTTCTGTCATCTTCTACCACTGAGAACAGTCTAGATCCATCCTCTTTGGAACCCCCTTTCAGGTAGTTGAAAGCAGCTATCAAATCCCCCCTCATTCTTCTCTTCTGCAGACTAAACAATCCCAGTTCCCTCAGCCTCTCCTCATAAGTCATGTGCTCCAGCCCCCTAATCATTTTTGTTGCCCTCCGCTGGACTCTCTCCAATTTATCCACATCCTTCTTGTAGTGTGGGGCCCAAAACTGGACACAGTACTCCAAATGAGGCCTCACCAGTGCTGAGTAGAGGGGGATGATCACATCCCTTGATCTGCTGGAAATGCCCCTACTTATACAACCCAAAATGCCATTAGCCTTCTTGGCAACAAGGGCACACTGTTGACTCATATTCAGCTTTTCGTCCACCGTAACCCCTAGGTCCTTTTCTGCAGAACTGCTACCCAGCCATTCGGTCCCTAGTCTGTAGCAGTGCATGGGATTCTTCCGTCCTAAGTGCAGGACTCTGCACTTGTCCTTGTTGAACCTCATCATATTTCTTTTGGCCCAATCCTCTAATTTGTCTAGGTCCCTCTGTATCCTATCCCTACCCTCCAGCGTATCAAACACTCCTCCCAGTTTAGTGTCATCTGCAAACTTGCTAAGGGTGCAGTCCACACCATCCTCCAGATCGTTAATGAAGATATTGAACAAAACCGGCCCCAGCACCGACCCTTGGGGCACTCCACTTGATACCGGCTGCCATCTAGACATGGAACCATTGATCACTACCCGTTGAGCCCGACCATCTAGCCAGTTTTCTATCCACCTTACCGTCCATTCATCCAGTCCAGACTTCTTTAACTTGCTGGCAAGAATACTGTGGGAGACTGTATCAAAAGCTTTGCTAAAATCCAGAAATAGTACATCCACTGCTTTCCCCTCATCCAGGCCGATGTCCTGTTCGACAGGCCAGAGAACTTCCCCCAGGTCTCCCTGCACTTAGCCAATTACCTGCCTTTGGCTAAAGCCTCTTCCGCAAAGGCTGGCTCTGAAGCCCCCAGAGATGGAGAATCCACCCCTCGCCGGGGGGCAACAATTACCCTCCCACTGCAAAATCGGTGCCTTATTTCCAATCTGATCTGGTCTGGCTCTAACGTCCAGCCAGTGGTTCTTGCTCTGCCTTCCCCGCTACATTGAAAAGCTCGTTAGCACCCAGTATTGTTCTCCCCTGGAAAGGCCTCAGACACTGAAATCAAGTCCCTTCTCCTCCCCGAGGCGCTAAGGAGGCTGAGCTCTAGGCCTCTCCCTGGCTGGCCTTTGCTCCAGCTCTTGGATCAGTTCTGTGGCTCCTCCCTGCACCATCTCCAAGCTGCCCACGGTCTTTTTAAAATGTGCACCCCAGAGCTGGATGCAGCGTGCTCTCTGGCTCTCTGATGTCATAAAATCCACCTCCCTGCTCCTCAGTGGGACCCCTCCACAGGAGGGGCTGGCTGTACAGATCACAGCCTTTCACTTGTGCACGACAGGTTCATTAGGCCAGGTCTACACTACAGCCTTATACTGGGATAACTACGTCCCTCAGGAGTGTGAAAAATCCACACATCCTGCCCCCCCGAGTGACGCAGTTAGACCGACCTAGCCTCTGGTGTAGACAGTGCTACGTCGGCGGGAAGGCTTCTCCCGTCAGTATAGCTACCGCCTCTCGTGGATGTGGCTTAACCACGCCGACAGAAGTGTTTTCACTACAGCGCTACCGCGGCACAGCTACCCTGGGGTGGAATGTGCAGAGAAGCCCATAGATGCTGGGGCTTTAAAGAATGCCCGATTCAGCATAAACACCACAGTGAGCTCGGCCTCCAACACACGTGCCCATGCTAGTGTGGGTAGCGAGAAAGGCTCCAAAACCCGGTCTGATCAGTTTGAAAGGCTACAGCCACAGTGCTGGGAGCGTGGGGGAGGCCAGGCACTGGAGAAGGGGCAGGCCGGGCTAAGCAACCAGCAGCAGCATGTGCAAATCACGTCCCTGGAAGAACGGAGCCAGCTAGCGACATTGGAGCAGCAGGGTGGGGGAAGGGCAGCTCAGAAAGCAGGGGGCACCTCTGCCAACATTCAGGGGACAAAAGCAAGTGAGGGTAATTCCGCTGGGCTCTTGGCGCATCTAATGCCATGGCAGGGAGGTTGCTCTGAGTGGGGCAGGACCAACGTGGCAGTAAGAGCTTGGTGCCCTCCGCACCTACACTGCGCTTCTCCAATTGCTGCCAGGTGGGGGAGATCTTCCAGCCCAAGTGCTTCAAATGGGGCTGCAGGAAGTGTCCGTCCACAACATGGCACATTGCCAAAGAAGCTGAAACATCTGGACCTCTGGCCACGTGGCCCAGCGCCCGCAGCCCAAGTCATCACGGAGCAGCCAGAAGCCGCAGTCAGGGCCCTACTGCAGGGTCCCGACCCTGGGAGATCATGCTGCAGACAGAGACGCTGCAGGACGTCAGAGGCGAAGGAGCCCTGGAGGAGGAGCCCAGCTCCCCCCACGGCTGGAGGTGGGGGGCTGGTGGGGGAGACACGGAGCCCTGGCCCAGGCTTGCCACAGCTAAACCACCCTGCAAGCTCCCCAATTGGGGCCTTGCTGCTCGAGCTGCGACACGGAGGTTAACCCAGCCTAGAAGTAGCCGCCCCAATGAAGGAAGGTGTCAGGACATAGGTACGGATGGAGTAACACTGCCAAGGGCTACGCAAGTGTTAACAGAGTGAGCCTCACCCCCCCCCCCGGTGGTGGGCATTATCCCCATTGCAGAGTGAGGAAACTGAGGCCTGGGGAGCAGAAGTCCTTTCCCCAAGGTTAGACAGTGAGTCCATGGCAAAGCTGGGAATAGGACCCAATAGCCCCGAGCCCCTGACCTGTGCTCTCACTCTCACTCCTGGCAGCGGGTGTGCGGGAGCGTACTGCCCACCACACTACGTTTCCCTGTAACTCAAGCCACGTCTCTCCCTACCCCACCCCTAGCCCATCAGGACTTGGCTGCTCGGCCCTAATGAGGCTCTAGGGGCTATTCTGCACCAGGACGCACTGGCCTCCCTGCTGCTTTCCTGCAGTTCTTTTACACCGGGGCACACAGGCGCCCCGTTCACCGGGGCACGTGGGGCTCTAGTGCAAGGTAAGGGGCTGGCAGCACAGACTGGATCCAGACATGGCAAAGGCAGACAAGAAACTTGCTTTCTTCACACAATTCTGCTCAGGCATTTTGACCCTGAACTGCAGCTACGGCCCCCGGCGCCAGCCCTGGGCTGCCCCCACCAGCTGTGCCAGTGCCCCTCACTACTGACTGGAGCCCCTGCTACCCCAGTCCTGAGCTTCCCCCCCGCCCCACTCCCAGCTCCGCCAGTGCCCCTCACTCCTGTCCGCAGCCCCCTGCTACCCCAGCCCTGGGCTCCCCCCCACTCCCAGCTCCGCCAGTGCCCCTCACTCCTGACCTGCAGCCCCCTGCTACCCCAGCCCTGGGCTCCCCCCCGTTCCCAGCTCCGCCAGTGCCCCTCACTCCTGACCTGCAGCCCCCTGCTATTCCTCTTCAGAGACCCCCCCCCCCCTTTGAACCGGGATAGTATGGCCCACCCCAAGTATTCAAAAGTCACGTGTCAGGCCCTCCTAATTGTGCAATTTACTGAGGAGAAGCTAAGAGAAGAGCTAAGGGTTATTAGCACCACTGGCCGTCTTGAACTGTGGGCCACTTTTGCTCTGTCCCAGTTCTGGGGGCAACCGTGGAACATCAGAACTGAATCCACTTTCCAAGGGTCTTTTTAAACCCCAGGTCTGTGGTCTGGATTTAGGCCCTGTCCACTGCAGCCTGGGCTGGAGATTCAGCCGTGGGTTGGGCTTCTGAAGTAACGCAGCCCTCACAGCAGGTCAGGGTGTTGCCAGAAGACAAGGACTAACACATAGCAACGAACACCTCAGAGTCCAGCACGCACAAGGCAACGGAGGCCAAGCCAAGAAGCAGCAGCCACCCCTGGCCTGGGCTTCCGGCCTGTCCCGCTTGAGGACATGAGCGGACTGGGTTTGCTCTCCTTAATATCCAAGCAGGCCCACAGCAGAGGCAGCCTCAGTGCTGGAGCCATCAGCGCTCGCAGGGCTGGCCTGGGGGCTGTGGCTATAGAACTGCATCCATCCAGGGAACAAATTATCTTTGCAGCACAACCCACGTTTCTATTGGCAAGTCACTTCCTGCGCAGGGGTGACTCGCGGCCGGGCAGAGCAGAGATAAAGGCAGCTAGGCAACCGCCTAGGGCCGTGGTTTCCAGAGTCGTGTGAAGCTAAGATCTAACAAGCTGCCCCCTGGCTCTGCAACCATGCCAGGCCTCTGGGGAAGGGCCCAGGGAGGGGGCAGATGGATCAGCCCTGTAAGCCCAGGCACGTCAGCCTCTTGCCGATCAGCAACTGGTTGCTGCAGCACTGAGGTGGTGGGAGAAAGGTCACAGAACAGACCCAGACCAATAGCAGGGGGCAGCACCACTAGGCAGAGGAGAGGGGCCAGCAGTTGCATGCTCCATGGACAGGCTCCTGGATGCTACTGGAGTGTCCCAGAGCTGCAACCTCTCCCTGCCCTTCCCCTCCCCACACACACACACACACCCAGGATAGCAGGGGCCATGCTCAGTGCTCCTGTGGAATCCAGATGGACTTCCCAGAACCCTGATGCTACCTAGCAGGAGCCAGAGACCAGTGAGGCCCATTCCCTTCCCTGTGTTTTCAGCTCAGCCTGAATCCCTCAGCACAAGAGTGGAGAGCAGGGCAGGGGGGTTCGCTCAGAGAATGTCTCACCCAGCCCCTGCGAAGGAGGTACAACCCATTCTTCCAGATAGGGAAACTGAGGCAGGGGATGGGGACTCACTGAGGTCACACAGCAATGCAGTGTAACCATTCTGGCTATACTCAGGCATCCACCGAGACCATTTGCTGCCCCCACCCGCCACATACACACACACACACACACACACACACACACCATGCTCCCCAAATCTCCAGGGAGCTCCCAAGAAATGGTGCTGTCAGTGGGAAGACAGAACTCACTAATAACTATTAGCCTAGATTGAGTGATTGCTGGCCAGTCCTGCCCCTCCGAGCCAGCCAGGCCCCCACCGCCCGCTAAAAGCAGATGTGCTCTCAGACCCTCCTCAAGATGGGCATGGGACTGGCACAATCCTCGTCACAGCCCGGAGGGGACACATGAAAACAGGGACTTAACCACGAGCTCTAGGTAATGACCACCCTGCCGGAAGTCGCCACCACGATGCAGAGAGCTCAGCTTCTAATTCCCTTTGGCCCCCATGCTCCTGAGAGAAGCCCTTGAATACACACAATCATTTGCTATCCTCCCACGTCCCTGTCTATAGCCACTAAGATCCCTGAGTGCAGTCTCTGCATGGTTAAAATGCGGCCACCGCTGGGGAGAAGAGCAGCCACCAGCTAGCTGCGCAGTATGACAGCGCAGGAAGGAGAGATTTCGGGAGGGCACACTGCTGCTGGTCTCTAGAGTGTCGCCCTGAGGCTGTCGGCTGAACGGGTTCATTCTCAGCGAGGCCCTGGAGCACCTGGCACTTGGGGCATGCCAAATGCTGGTGCCAAGGCCAGAACACACGTCATGCTGCGCAGATGCTGTGTACAGAAGAGTGAAGCTGCTAATGCATTAATGGCCTTGGCACAGGACTGGGCCAGGGGATTAGAAACCAGCCCCACTGCTCCTTCCAGCGGCCCCATCATCTGCCAGGAACACCCTTGCTCACCTAGGCCTGTACCTGCTGCCGAGAATCTGGTGCCTCGGCCTCACCAAAGCACGTCCCCATCATCTAGCCTGACCCCCGTGGGTCTCTCGCTGACCACTCACAGCTGGAGTGGACGCCCCTGGGCTGTGACACCCAGAGGGCGGCTAAGGAGTGGCCGAGATCCTCTGGCTGGACTCATGGCCAACCTGCCCTTCTCCATACGACGGAGCCGGCACAGTGAATCCACTTTCTGCAGCCTCGGTCAGTTGCAGCGGAAGGTCGTGAAGTGCCAGCCCTGGAGGCTGCTATCCACTAAGCAGGTGTAGCATGGCCAATGCCCTCAGCCACCCAGCTGCGGTGCCTCCACCCTCCCTTCGAGGGGCATTCAGGCCAAGAGCGGACCGGATCCCAACTGGGCTGCTAACCAGAGGCTGTTCCCGATGCAGGTGCCTGTCTGAGAGCCACTGAACTGCACCCGCTAATGCATTCCCCCAGGCCAGCCAAGAGCCTTGGGCAGGGAAAGCTCCCAGGCACTGCCACCCCTGCCTGGGTTCAGACTCCTCTCCGCAGCTCTCTGCCTCCCGTCCCACTGCCCTGGGCAAGCCGGGCCCCCAGCTCACAGAGACCAGCATGACCAGGAGGGGCACACAGCTTAAAAGCACTTAGTGACCACAGAGCCTAAGTCATTTAGGAGCCTCCACCCATGGGATTTAGGTTCCTAAATCACTTGTGGCATTTTGAAGATTTGTAACCAACATCCTGATTCGCAATCAGGAACGTCACAGTTACGGACACAGAGTTTCTTGCCACCAACAGCATCTCCTGGATTAGATCCTAACGCCCTGTCCATTCTGCGTGGACACCGGAAGTCCCAGAGGCCCCGCCACCATTTTGCCCCTCCCCCAATGCCCCACCTCTTCCCACCCCACCCTTCCCCAAGGCCCCTGCCCTCCCTCCGGCCTCTGCCCCAGCCACCAAATAGCTGATTGGCAGTGCTGCTGAGCAGCTGTGGCTGGTGAGTGCTGAGCTCCCACTGTATTTTTTTGTGTGTGTGCTCGAGTCCTGGAGCACCCACGGTATGGGCGCCTATGCAGGAGTACCGGTAGCAATCTCCCCTCCTTGCACTGCGCTGGCTGTTGCTCTCCACCCCAGAGGTGGCTGCATTTCAGCGAGGCTGGGATGCATGGAGTCCCTGACGCACCGTGGCACCCTGGGAGATGGCAGGTGCTGCGGACAGGCGCGATTCACCGAACAACGACCATAACCCTGCCATCCCCTAGCAGGGCGCCATGCGGCACGCCGCCACGAGCCAGCACTGGAACACCAAGCAGCCGAGAGCGGCACGCCCAGCCCAGGGGGCTCCCGTGGCATGTGGAGAGATTCGTATTGCTAACCCATTCGCCTAGAGCTGGGGGGGAACCCATGCTTCTGGTGCCCTGGGCACAAGTGTAGTGTCAACAAACCAAAGTGCCGCTGCTCCTGGAGAACAGGCGGCTCTCGGAGCTGCCTGGATCCGCTGCTGGGTGGCGCCGAGTGAGCTGGGTGGCACCGAGGCTTGGGGGGGGGTGTCGTGGGCACTAGTGCTGGCGAAAGGGGCTCTGCGGACAGTGCTGAGACCGAGGTCTCCATCTCCCCGCAGCACAGATATGGCATGGGCAGCGACAAGGGAACACGCGTACGCACATGCACACAGCGCCCTGCTGTGCCCCAGCCTGGACCTGGCAGGGGAGTGGAGTTCGCTCTCGTAGCCCACTCACTCATGGCCTCTCTGCTGAGCAACCAGCTGTGGGGTTAATCGAGTCGAGGTCCGGGGCTCGGTCCTTCTCTCCAAGGCGCTCCATAGCCTCAGCCCAGGATGCCTAACACAGGGGGACCATGGTCGACAGCTCTGCTTGTCAGGCCCCAGGGCACTTTCAGCCATGAGGGTGAAGCTGTGCAAGAGACAAGGCTTCCCTAGGGGCCAGTTCCAGGCAGTGGAACTACCTGCCACATGAGCTAAAGACTATCCCAAACCTCCCCATTTCCTGCTCCAAGTGCCAGGTGCTCTCCTCCAACTGGCCTTCTCTGATATAAACACAGAGCAGTGTGGACAGTTAAACAACAAAGCAAACCCCTCCACAGCACACACAATTCTCCCCAGAGGAAGAGGATGAAAGAATGAACCTCATGAGACAGAGGTTAGTCATGGAGCTTAGTGAACAACTGGGAGGCGTGGAAATACTGCAGGGATGGGAACAGAACATGCCGCATGACCCCCTCTCCACTGTGTGGGGGCCTGAGCCCCAGCAAACTCATCTCCTAGCAGATGGAATGACAGGCTCTGCACAGCCCAGCTCAGAGATTGCTCTGGGGCACGGGAAAATGCTAAGGAGACAAAGCAGCAGGAGGAAATAGCCAATCAGAAGGAGGAACAGGGTTCGCATCAGATCCAGAACTTCCCACTCAGATCCAGCAGGCCGCAAAGCAGCCCCCAGAGGGATGAGCACCAGCCTGGGAGTCCGGACTCCTGGGTTCTGTTCTAGTCCCAGCTCTCTCTTAGGTGCCTACATGGCCCCCATCGCTCTGGGATCAAACACACGGGCTGTCGCTGCCCGAGGCCGAGATGGAAATGAGACCTGCGCGTCGGTTATGGGACCAAGCCCTGCACACGTGCCTAGGGAGCAACGATGTGCTGGCCCCATGGCACCTGCCAGGGACTCTTCTGCTAAACTGTGGCCTTTACAAACGACGACATGTGTCAGGAGCGAAGCAGCATCACTCAGCTCATGACGGGGGAATCCTGGTTATCATATCTGACCCGGGTTGTTCTGCACGGGAACCCCTCTGCCCTCACAGCATGGGCAGGATCACTACAGAGAGTCTCCTACCAGGCAGCTATTAGTAGTTTTACGGAAGCCCCCACTTCAGATGGAGGGTCCAGCTGCACTAGGTGCCCTACCTACACACAATGAGTCAGTGCCACCCCAAAGAGATCACAGTCCCAACAGCCAAAGGGCAGGAGAGGAAACTAAGGTGCAAAGCAAGGAAGGGACTTGCCCAGGGTCACAGGGCAGGTTGGTGGCAAAGCCAGAAATAGAACCCAGATGTTCTGAGCACCACTCAGCTGGAATACAGGATGGACCCAACAATTAACGCAGGCAGAGTTATCATAGGACAGCGTCTCCTCGTGCTAGCACAGGCTGGCTCCAGTGAGCAGCTCTAATGGGAGGAACAACTTGCCCCTGTCCTGGTCAGGGGCTCGAGTTCGAATTGCACCTTCATCATCTCTAAAGCAGCCACCTTCGTCCCTTCATGGGGCCTTCTGGGAAATCAACCGAGCAGTGTGTGCAAGAGGGTCCCCTGCACCAAGCGAGCAGGCAGGCGACGTGCCCACATCGTCCTTAGCGGCCACATCAATAATCAGGGAAAAACAACAGCCTGCTGCTCGAACTCCAGAGCACCGTTCTCTCAGCTCCAGCCTTAATCACCAGGCTGGCCAGGCTCTGCGGGAAGGGAAGCCAAGGCTTAGGTCCCTTGGCAGCACTCAGGAGAGCAGCTGTTCTCTGATCTCAATAGCTTTGCTCCACTCCCGAAGGCACGTTAAAGGAGCACAGGCAGCTGGCTTGGCATGCAGCTGGCACATCATTTCTAAATCCAAGTGCTGTTTACGTGAGAGACTTGCTGAACTAACTGCAACATTCTGCACCCCTCCTCCCTGGAGCTATCAGCCTCCCTGAACTGCTGCCCTTCTGTAAGCATCCCCCCACACCAGCCTTGCCAAGGCACTATTGCACTGGAGATGGGACGGGAGCATTAGGTCACAGGGCCCCTGTGAGCTGCGTGATGCAGGCTCTGCCTACCCTGCTGATCTGAAGGCATCCTAATGGCAGCACTGATAGCGGGAGTATACGAGTGTAGCCAGCAGCTGCATTTCTCCTGCTCAGGGCAGGTCTGTGCAGCACTGTGGTGAAATGTCAGTGGCCAACCTATACTAGCACCCTCTCCAGCGGGACATGTTCAGGAAATTGCCAGTACAGCGTGACCTAGTGTATACAGCGCCTGACTGGGACTTGGGAGATCCAGGTTCTAGTCCAGCTCCTCTGTTGGCCTGGTGGGTGACCTTGTGCAACCCCTCTCTGTGCCTCAGTTTCCCCCATCTGTAAAATAGGGATAATGATACTGGTCTCTATTATCACAGCCAGGGCCTGATCAATGTCTAAGGCAGAGCCTGAAACCCCTGCTCCTCCAGCAGGGGAGGGGACACTTTCCCTAGAAAACCTGGGACCTGAACCATGAATTTCTGTAGCCTTGCAGGTTGTGCTTTCACAGTGATAAAGATGTCCCATCCCAAACACTGATCCTGAGGCAGTGCCATCTTCCTGAGTCTGCAGAGACAGCTCTTAACAGCTGCTCAGGGCTTTGCTACATTGTAGGTGGATTCCAGTTTCACCGCTGCTATTAGGCAGCCTGTGGGAATCAGGGAGACCATCACAGACCCGGTCAGTTTCACACCCCTGCACCCAGGGCTGTTTCCAGGGGAGGACAGATGCAGCAGAGCCCTCTGAACATTCCCTCTGCCTCCCAGCAGCTGTGGAGCAGGAGACTGGATCTTCAAACGTATCAGCCGCTGATCTGCCAGGCTTCCACATAAATCCTAGCACCCTCCCTCTTCCAGGGCAGCAGTGGGGCTGGGCTTCCCTCTAGGGCACTGTCTCTGGGCCTCACCCTCCCACTAATGACGCTATCCCATCAAAGCAGGGCCAGGGGAACGGGAGTTTACAAAGGTACCCATCCGAAACACTAGGCAGCTTGGCGGAGTGAGACCCAGAACTGTCCCTCGTTTCTCCCTCGCTCACTAGCAGCTCAGAATGTTGTGCACAAGGGGCTGGCGGGCACTGCAATCCCCTCCCCCCTGCACCCGCCTGTGCTACAACAGGTATAATTGAACAATTTCCACCTCCAGTAACTAGCCCAATCTAACAGCTCTCTGCCGGCTGCTGGAGCACAGCTCCCTTTGTCCTCTGAGCAGACCCTTCTCAGCTCTCATTCTGACTGCAACGTACATAATGATCTCCCCAGCTCTGTCCTGGGGAGCGAGCCGGTGAACAGCCATCGGCATCAGCCCTTAGTGATACCACAGGCCAGCTCCACCTCACGCGCCTTTGTTCTATTCAGGCTCTTATCCCACCCTCATCACCACAGCACCTGCATGAGCTGCAACTAACAACTGTCACGTGTGGTTCGTTCTCTCCCTCTCTCCCCAGGAGAGAACTGGGTGTACCAAGGAGGGGTTTGTTTTGGTAGGGTTCTGCTCTGTGTTTATATTGGAGAAGACCAATCGGAGGACAGTGCCTGGCACTTGGAGTACAAGGCAGGGAGGTTTGGGATAGTCCCTAGTTCACGTGGCAGGCAGTTCCCCAGTGTGGGACCAGCCCCCGAGGAAATTCCATCAGTGTCATTTGGTTAGCTCTCCTCTGGCAGTTTGCCAAGAGCCCCCTTGCACCTGGGTCCCAGAAAACTGCCTGTGGCATTCCCAGAGTGCCCACACCAAGGCTAGCTGCAGACAGAAAGAAAGAACTTGCCCACTCTTGCTCTGCAATGTGCTGCCTCTGCACACACAGCACTGGCTTCCTGCCACAGCATCACGCTGGTAGCATGTCATCATCATCATCATGTTCCTATTATGCCTCTGGCATTTAGGGCAGTGACCAAGCTCCTTCAGACTCCTGTCTGTTTCTGGCAAGTCTTTCAATGGTTCCCCAGCTGTGCCCCAGGTTTTTCAGCTCAGCTTCCACAGCGCTTTGCATGTTGTTTTCGGGCGGCCTCGTTTTCGCTTGCCTTCAGGTGTCCATCTTATTGCTACTCTGGTGATGGAATCAGTTTCCATCCGAAGCACATGACCGATCCATCTCCAACACCTCCTGGCAGTGATGGTGCTCAGATCCTCTTGGCTGCTCTGTGTCACCAGATCTTGGTATGAGATTGTTCTGGGACAAAAGATACAGAGGATTTTTCTGAGGCAGGTTGTATGGAATGAACACAGTTTGGACATGTCATACTTTCTCATTCCCCAGCATTTTGAGTAGGGGGGTGGACTAGATGACCTCCTGAGGTCCCTTCCAACTCTGATATTCTATGATTTTGCACTATAAAGTAGTGTTGAAAGTACGCAGCTCTGATAAATCTTGAGGTTGGTGTTGTATTTTGACGATTTCCAGACTGTATTTAAGCTCCTGAAGGTGTTCCTGGCTTTACTGATTTTGTTCCATATGTCTTGGCTTGTTCCACCATCCTGGCTGATGGTGCTGCCCAAGTACGTGAATGCTTCTATGACTGGTGAGAATATAATCCTCTATCCATACTGGTGATGGTGAGGCAATATTAAAGGTCAGGATATCTGTCCTATTGCGACTGATTTTCAGTCCAATTTGCTGGCTGAACGTGTTGAGTAGAGTTGTTTTTTCTTGTATATGGTGTTGGGTATGTTATAGGAGAGCGACATCATCTGTGAAGTCCAGGTCTTCAAGGGATGAGACGAGAGTCCATTTAATGCCTCTTGGCACATCTTCTGTTGTACATCGCATTACCCAGTCGATGGCAATGACACACCCCTGACATACTCCTGTTTTGACTTCAAAACTGAGGTCGTGGTGATCAACACTGCATGTAAAGTTGAAATAGAAGTTTTTGATGACAATTATACAGAAAGGAATTCCATATGCCCGCAGAATGCGCAATAGGCTGTGTGACGCTGCACTCCATGTGTTATGGAAATATGCTTATGAACATGAATATGATGTAACTGGAACATGGTTTATGCAAAAGGCCTCTAAGGTATCAAAGGTTATAACCTACTGAATATATTGCTCCTATTTGTATGCATGTATCATTCTTGTATCTGAAGCTAAAAATATGAAGTAAAACTCTGAGGTCCTATTGTAATTATGCAAAGTGTGGGCCATTAATGGTGGTTTAGAATCTTGATGGCTCCCATTGACTGGGACAATTGATTGTAAATGGTTTATTTACCAGAAAACCTTCCTGTGTACTCGTGGGCCAACCCAGGAAGAATGGAAACTAGGGGGTCTTACAGTGACATGTGACCATCTCACATGATACCGGAATCCATCTTAATCCTTGTACTTTTCCAATGATGAGGCGGGGCTGGGGACAAGCACAGACAAAAGATTCCTGGCTTGTGCCAAAGTTATAAAAAGGGGGTGGAGCAGGACAAAGGGGGTGCCAGTCATGAGAAAAATCCCTGCTTACCACCTGAAATGTCTGCTGGATCTAACAAAGACTGTACCAGGGGAAAGGACTGGGCCCAGACTAGGAAGGAGTCTAGTCTGGGAAAGCAGCTTATTGGAACATCTTTGAGGGTGAGATATGACCTGTATTCAGTTTCTTAATGTATTAGGCTTAGAGTTGTGTGTTTTGTTTTATTTTATTTTGCTTTATGACTTACTTAGTTCTGGCTGTTGTTATTGAAACCACTTAAATCCTACTTCTTATACTTAATAAAATCACTTTTGTTTATTAATAAACCCAGAGTAAGTGATTAATACCTGGGGGAGCAAATAGCTGTGCATCTCTCTCAGTGTTACAGAGGGCAAACAATTTACAAATTTACCCCGTACATGCTTTATACAGAGTAAAATGGATTTATTTGGAGGTCTGGATCCCACTGGGAGCTGGGTGTCTGGGTGCTGGAGACAGGTAACCTGCTGAGCTGTTTTTAGTTAAAATCTTCAGCTTTGGGGGTGTGGCCCAGACCTGGGTCTGTGTTGCAGCAGGCTAGCGTGTCTGGCTCAACAAGGCAGGGTTCTGGACTCCCAAGCTAACAGGGAAAACAGGCTCAAAGGTAATTTCAGCACATCAGGTGACAGTCCCAAAGGGATCTCTGTGACCGAACCCATCACAGGCTGGTCCTGGGAATGCTATCAAATGTCTTTTTAAAGTCTATGAAATTGATGTAGAGTTGCTGTTGCCATTCTAGGCACTGTTCTATTATGTTTCATACAGTGAAGATCTGGTCTGTACATCCACGCCCTTTCCGAAAACCAGCTTGCTCTTTTCTGAGAACACGATCAACTGCCTCCGATATACACTGAACTATGATCTTAACAATACTTTGCTTGGCACAGATAAAAGTGTGATACCATGACAGTTATTACAAATCACTGAGCGTATGATGAGATAACTGGCTCTGTGGATATGGGGAAAGCGTTAGATGTGATATATCTTGACTTTAGCTAAGCTTTTTGTATGGTCGCCCACTGTATTCTTGCCAGCAATTTAAAGAAGTATGGATTGGATTGACTATAAGCTGGATAGAAAGCTGGCTAGACTGTTGGGCTCAACAGGTAGTGATCAACGGCTCAATGTCTAGTTGGCAGCCAGTATCAAGCGGCGTGCCCCAGGGGTCAGTCCTGGGGCTGGTTTTGTTCAACATCTTTATTAATTATCTGGATGATGGGATGAATTGCACCCTCAGCAAGTTCGCAGATGACACGAGGCTCGGGGGGAGAGGTACATATGCTGGTTGAAGCCACACCTGGGGTATTATGTCCAGTTTTGGTCCCCCCCACTACAGAAGGGATGTGGACAAATTAGAGAGAATCCAGTGGAGGGCAACAAAAATGATTAGGGGGCTGGGGCACATGACTTATGAGGAGAGGCTGAGGGAACTGCGGTTATTTAGTCTGCAGAAGAAAAGAGTGAGGGGGGATTTGATAGCAGCCTTCAACTACCTGAAGGGGGGTTCCAAAGAGGATGGAGCTCGGCTGTTCTCAGTGATGGCAGATGACAGAACAAGGAGCAATGGTCTCAAGTTGCAGTGGCGGAGGTCTAGGTTGGATATTAGGAAAGACTATTTCACTAGGAGGGTGGTGAAGCACTGGAATGGGTTACCTAGGGAGGTGGTGGAATCTCCATCCTTAGAGGTCTTTAAGACCTGGCTTGACAAAGCCCTGTCTGGGATGATTTAGTTGGGGTTGGTCCTGCTTTGAGCAGGGGGTTGGACTAGATGACCTCCTGAGATCCCTTCCAACCCTAATCTTCTATGATTCCTTTCTTTGGTATCTACACTATAATCCCATTGGTCCACTCATCTGGCACTTTTTCCCTTTCCCAGACGGATGTAAATAGAGAGGCCAGGAGAGATGCTGCTAATTTAGGATTTATCTTGAACAATTCTGCATTCAAGTTATCCTTGCCAGGAGCTTTCCCATTTTTTAAGGTTTTGATGGCTTGAACAGACTCCCAATAGGTGCAATGGGGAGAGAGAACCTAGCTAGCTTGGAGATGGAGCATGATCAGTTTCTGAAGAGGACTGTATGATAGGGCAGCCTGCAATAGCTGGGACTGGACTCATGGAGCCAGGTGGCTCCTGCCTCTCTGATGTTCCTGTGTAATTCGCAAAGGGGGAACTCTCTGGGGTTCTGCTGAGTTTGCTCACAGTGGCTCTCACAAAGAGGAGAAGGGGAACTGAGTGAGAGTCTGGAGAGCTCTTTCCACCCAGGCTCAGGGCTTGGCGGAGCCGGGTCTGGTCTGTTTGTATTGTGTCACGACACAGGATTTGATCTAAGCTCAGATGCTGCCGGTCAGGCTCTGTCTCCAGCTCCAACAGCTCCAGGGAAAGGCAGCCTGGGACTAGCATGCAGTGATTACAGTGCTACAGTCTGGGCTGAGGGGAGTTCAGGTATCTCTGCCTGCCACCCTGCAGAAAGGCAGCAGTGTGCCGTGGGGCCATGGCGTCTAGTTGCTGGGGGGTTGTGGCACCTAGTGAAGCTGGGGTTGTGCTGCTGCCACCAGATAGCCGGAGAAATGGGCTGCCCTCCATGTTAGATGGAGCAGGCTGCAGCCTGGCCTCTCCAGGGCCTGGTGGAAGCTCAGCCGGTTTACTCCTGGCCAGTTTATCCCCATTAGTTCTTGGGCCAACATGGTCCATCAGCTTCACTAGCTCTGCCTGTCCCTGGCATCCATCCCCCCCTAGTGTATTTTGAGAGGGATCCCCCTCTGCCTGCACTGTGCTAAGCTAAACAAGCCAGGCTCCTTCAGTCTCCTCTACTTCTTTGAGCATCCTAGTAGCCCTTCTCTGCACCTGCTCCAGCTGGAATTTGTCTGCCTGGAACACAGACGACTGGAACTGGACACAATGCTCCAGATGGGGCCTCATCCGTGCCTCGGACAAAGGCATTAGTACTTCCCTATTGCAGCGAGGTTTGAGCTGTGCTGGATCACTCTCTCCTCTCCCTGAGGCTGCCTTGTACTGAACTCAAAGGCTGCTTTATTCAGTCAGTCTAGTGCTAGCCTGGCGTCTGACTCGCGCCAATCCTCGAACCTTCCAGCCCGCAACAGAACCCAAGCCCCTGGGGTCTCCCAGCTCCAGCAGTGGCAAGTGCATCAGGCTGTGCTGCGCCTGGCCAAGTGTGCAATGCTTCACTGTGCGGACGAGGGGAACTCCGGCACCGGTCTGCTCACATCCTGTTAAGTGAAGTCACATCATCCTCTGTCAGCGTCTGGCTACAAATGTTCTTCCCTGTGCAGATACCCAGCCCGGGCTCCCCACTCCAGGCTCTAGCGCTGCTAGGAATCCCACAGGCTTGCTGCTTGCTAGCCACAGGAGCACCATTTTCATTGGTTCTGTAGCCACCTGCCATTCGTGCCTCCTTTATTCTCAGCATAACAAGGTGGATCTGGTACGTCAGTAGGGATGGGACAGCACTGATGCCTTTGATATACTGTGATCTCAGTGCCATGGAATGGAAACAGGCCACACACCTGACCCTGCCCTGGATGGGGATTTGGTTTTGCGAACCCATCTCCCTCCAGATTCCTCTAACTCATCTCCTTGCCAGGCTGAGCACTTCCAGTTCTGCAGTCTCGAGCCATGTTTAAGTTCACCCCAAACCATCTCCCATCCCTGCTGCTCTTCTCTGCAGCGGGAAAGGATGAGCCTAGTGTGACAGCACAGTCAGCCAATCCTAGGCCTGGAAGTGCCGATCACACTCTGCATCACAACCCCATACTACTGAAGGGCAGGCCAGGCTATGTCGAACCCAATCACAGGACTGGATGGAACAATCTCTCCAAACTCTCCCTCCATTCCCCTCCTTCCCTTTGCAATCTGGTTCTGATAACAGCTGCTGCAAGCAAACACAGCAGTGTTTGGACGTTATAAAATTTTCCAAAAGGGAACAGACAACTGAAAAAACAAAAGATTTTCCCCCTGCTCTCCAAGAACTGCCAAGCCTTCCCCAACAGAGAGAATGTAAAGTTACAGCCCATTCTTGTTATTCAGGAACCTAAGCTATGTGGATTACTTTGTCTGCTGCTTACTCATTTTTCTCCAGCTGAATTCTGCCTCTCTTAGCAGCCAAAGTCACTGATATACTTAATGTTAATGCTTCTGACTAAGCCCTTCTTTCTTCTACAGTAAAGTAGTTAGAGCAAAACCAAGAAGGACATAACAGCTAACTGCAAATAATCCCCTTTCAGGTAGCCTGGATTTTAAGGTTCTATGTACAACAGGTTAACAGAAGTTATAAGCACGTTAGACATGAGTAGCATGTGTCATCAGATGGCTAAGCGCCCCAGTGAAAGCTGTTACCCATCTAGTAGACTCTAGTAGAACTGGTTACCCATTCATTCAAATATCTTATTTATAACTGTTTCAAAATGGATTCCTAAAACAAAGCGCGACCCATTTCTCCTTAACTGGTTACAAACAAGAAGCAAATTGCACCATGCTTAATTGTTACACTGCACAAGATCAACATTACGGAGACCTTACAGTTGAAGCCCACATGGCATTCCATCATTTACTCTTTGCTTATTTCAACTGGTGGCGGGGGGGTTTCAGTAAATGCTCTGTGCGATATTTTGGGAAGATCAAATTTTAGGCCTGGTTTATCCTTGGGATTCAGCCAGTGGTGACTAGCAACGGGTGCAAAGACCAAGTGTAGGCTGTGTGGTCAAGGGGAGAAAGCACAGAATGGGACTCAGGAGACAGGTTCTATTCCTGTCTCTGTCACTAGCCTGCTGGGTGACCCTGGGCAGGTCACGTCCCCTTTCTGTGCCTCAGTTTCCCCATCAGTAACAGGCAAATAATGATACTGACCTCCTCTGCAAAGCGCTTTGCACTCTACTCATGAAAAGCACTAGATGAGAGCTAGGGATCATAGGTACTGTAGTGCCTGAGGACCAACCAAGAACTGGTGTTGTGCTAGGCCCTGTGCAGACAGAGGAGCAGCCAGTCCCTGCTCCAGAGAGCTGACAGTCTAAGGAGACAAGACAGCTGGTGAAGGGAAAAAGGTGTAATAGACAAAAATAGCCAAGAAAACTTGCATGGGAGCAAACTGTGCTATACTTGCGTCTCAAGCAGTCCAAATTACAGCTTTCCTCCTCATTTGTGGGATTTATACCAGGACCACTACACCGGCTCCTGGCTGCTGAACTGAATCCCAAACACAGACAAGGCCTTAGTGACATGACACCTCTCTACATCAATGTAGGGCCCATAATCTCAGCTGCTCAGCTATTCCGTCTCTACTGAGAAGCAAGGAGAGGCCGCTGGATTTGATGCAGGTGATAAAGCACGCAAGACAGCAATGTTCTGCCTTCAAGCATTCCCCAGATGGCTGTTTAACTGGAGCATCAGGCACTGATCTTACTGGATCTTTACAGAGGAAAGACAAGGCGACCGCAGTGGAGAGCCTTTGGAAAGAGGCCTGCACAGCTATGTCAGACTCAGCTCTCCGGAAGAGCTCCCTTGCCTGATATACCTACTATATGCATTGCAGCAGCACCCAGCCCAGGAGCCCCAGAGCTGGCTCAGGCTCCCACTGTGCTAGATGCTGGACACACAGAACAAAAGAGACAGTCTCTGCCTCACACAGCGTCCAATATCACACAAATCCTAACGTCACCCGGTGGTTTCTCTGCCTAGCCTGCCCAGCCTAGCTCTAATCTCTATCCACCTCCCTCACAGAGGTGTCAGATGAACAAATGAGTTGTCCAGGCATCTGTTGTATGATGGACTATGGGATCAGTGCTAGCCTTTAACTTCTTGCCAGTTTCTCCTCTTTCCCTCCATGTGGTGCTTTAAACAGGGTCAAAACCTGAAAAAAGCACCAGATGTCTCCCTCTATCTGTGTCTTGAGCCCTGGGGAGCTTCCCCAGTCCAAACCCAAGCAGGACACAGTTTGCAGGGGAGCATAAGGAGATGACATAAGGAGGACAGATCCTTATCCTTCCTGTTACATCGATGGGAAACCACACCTGGCTGATCCATCATGGACAGGCACTGGAAACTGGTGGTGAAAGCAACAACAACCAGCACTTGTAAAGTGTCCTGCAGGTGGAAAACGCTACAGACTGAAGCAGCAGGGGATTAAATCTCCACCACCACCTGAAAGGGAAATTGTCATCTCCCCTTCAGTGATGGGGAAATTGGCACAGAGTTTAGTGGCTGCCTGTGTGCGTCCTTGAGCAATCCAAAACTCAGAGCTCTACGGCTCGCTTGCCTAATCTCTTGCCTCTTGGCCTGGTGTGACTGAGACTTTAATAATAATTATAAACATAGCTATATTTCTTTATCAACTATGTAAGCTGCAGCCACTTCTGGGGCTCAGCACAACCACCTCCACACAGCACACCAGGACAAAACCTCACAAAGCACAGCAGGACATTTAACATCCACACAGAGCAGACAGGATTGAGGCAGCTGCAAGAGAAGAAGGATGGCCCAGCGGTGAGGATTTGAGGGTGCAAGCTCTGGATCTGAGACACCATGGATTCAATTCCCTGCTCTGCCACAGACTCCCTGTGTGAGCCTGGGCAAGTTGCTGAGTCTCTCTGTGCCTCAATTGCCCCTCTGCACAAAGGAGATAATAGCCGGGGGATGGTGAGGCTAATACACTAAAGAGTGTGAGATGCCCAGATACCACAGCAATGGGGGCCAGCCATCAATCTAAGAGACAGAGGCCTGGACAAAAAGAACCCAACAGTGCACAGAAGCAGATTTCAGTCCCTGGATCCTGACTAGCTATTGCTGAGACCCCTCCAGCTCAGCAGCTTGACCTGACCTGGGACAGGCCAGAGAGTTTAAGAAGCTGACTTAAAGTGAGCTCTAAACCAGGAAGTGTCCCTCCAGGAGCAAGGACGCAAAGCCTGGGCACTGCTCAAGGATCTGGGGCAAGTCAGCTTTGCGCTGGGGTGGCTTTCACCCAGTACTTGGCAGGGTGTCATTGGGGGACTCCCTGATCATCCTTTGGGGTGCAGAGGTGGTGGGGGGGGACCACAAACGGCCCTGGGGCCCTCACACACACAGGGCATCAGGCAGCATCGGTCACTAGGGAGTCCTGCCCCCCCCCTTCCCTCAGTCAGAGGCTGAGCAGCCAGGCTGGGTGGCGGGGCAGAGATGCAGCCGGGGTGCCAGGGAGATGCGAGGGCCGGAGTCACCCCGACAGAAACAGCCGCTGCCCCCCACGCCCAAGGTGCAGCTCCTATGGGAGGGGGCGGCCCTTGGGGGTGGGGCAGACA
Source organism: Mauremys mutica (assembly GCF_020497125.1). NCBI lineage: Eukaryota > Metazoa > Chordata > Testudines > Geoemydidae > Mauremys > Mauremys mutica. The sequence continues at coordinate 17,292,955 of NC_059091.1, read as the reverse complement.
CCCTCCTTCCCCTTCTGCTGTGGGACAGGCAGGCGGAGGGGGGGAGCTCTCTGCTCCGAATGACTCCTAATCCCCCGAGGGCGCGACACCCCCAGGAGCGCCCCGCCCCCCCAGGACCCAGGGCTCCCAACTGGGCCCTGCCCCCCCCGGACCCACATCCGACCGGGCCAGACCCCCCCAACTGGGCCCGGACCCACATCCGACCACTCGGACCCCCCGGCCCCGCACTCACTCTCGCCCACCACCGCCTTCAGCCCGGACGGGGCCATCTCCGCCTCCTGCTGCCCCGGGACCGCTGCCGCTTCCGGGTCTGAGCGCGAGGCGGGGCCAAGGAGCTCGCCCCGCCCACCGAGTGCAGCGTCACGCCCCTCTGAGCCCCTCCCACCGAGCCCGTGGCAACGCCCCCTAGGGCCCTGTGGGGGGAAGCGGGACTCAGCTGTGCGCGGGGCGGGGCTGGAGTCAGGACTCCTGGGTTCCGCGCCTGCGCCGCTCCTGCCCTTGTGCGCGGCCTCGCCTCTCCCTGCCGTGCTCTGGGGCGTGTCTGTGATGCTGGGCGATGGCCCCTAGTGTCACTGATGGAGGAGCCCAGCCCCCCCCCCGTGACACTGGTGGATGGGCCTGCCCCCCCTAGTGTCACTGATGGAGGAGCCCAGCCCCCCCCCGTGACACTGGTGGATGGGCCTGCCCCCCCTAGTGTCACTGATGGAGGAGCCCAGCCCCCCCCCCGTGACACTGATGGAGGAGCCCAGTCCCCCAAGTGACACTGGTGGATGGGCCTGCCCCCCCCCCAGTGTCACTTATGGAGGGGCTAGGGTGACTAGATGTCCCGATTTTATAGGGACAGTCCCGATATTTGGAGCTTTTTCTTATATAGGCACCTATTACCCCCCACCCCCTGTCCTGATTTTTCACACTTGCTGTCTGGTCACCCTAGGAGGGGCCCAGTCCCCTCAGTGACTGATTTTAGTATAAAGCACCTGGGGTGCTGGCAGGTCGGTGTCTGTGAGGCTGGGGGTGGTTGAACGCTGCAGCCCCCCTGCACTCCTGGTGCTGTGAGGGCTGGGCCTGGGAACCAGTGGGCAGGCCCCTGGCGACAGGGCCATGCAGGTCCCCACTGAACCCCCACCTGATCAGGCGGGAGGTGGCCTTGGGCAGGGTTAAAGCGAGGACTGGGTTGGGGTAGTGGGGCCTCAGCCCATTCCGGTCAGCCCCCCCTTCCAATCAGTGTCCTCCCCCTCAGCACAGCAGTGTCCCTCGCCCTCCACCCAGCCCCCACCCATCAGGCCCCTTGCCCACCTCCATCCAGCCTCCCCCCATCAGCCAGGCTCCTCACGCCCCAACCTCCACCCATCCCCTCCCCCCACCCCCAGTCAGGCCCCTTGCCCACCTCCATCCAGCCTCCCCCCATCAGCCAGGCTCCTCAGCCCCCACCTCCACCCAGCCCCCCTCAACCAGGCCCCTTGCCTGCCACTTCCACCCAGCTCCCCCTTAGCCAGGCCCCTCACCCCACTCCAACCAGTCTTCTCCCTTCAGCTAGCCCCCTTGCCCCGCACCTCCACCCAGCCTCCCCTCCCCCTGCCAGGCGATTTGCCCCCCACCTCCAGCCAGCTTCCCCACTCCCTCAGCTGGGCCTCTGGCCCCCCACCTCCAGCCAGCCTCCCCTCACACCCTCGTTGGGCCCCTTGCCCCCTTCCTGGGCCCCTCACCCCCACAACTCTAACCAGCAGACCCTACCCAGGTCTCTTCCCCCCCCCCGCACTTTCCAGCCAACCCCCACTGCCACCGCCAGGCCCCTCATCCCCAACTCCAACTAGCTCCCTACCCCCAGGCTGCTCACCCTCCAACTCCAGCCTCCAAGCCAGGGCCCTTGCTCCCCTCTCTCTGATCAGAGCTCTGTGGATTCTGGTCACATCCACTCCCATCAGCCTTTCCTGGTGCTGTGATTTCTGGAGTGGGGGTTCAGGGCCCGGTGGGTGCATGGCCTGGCCTACAGAACGACACCCTGGGTGCGACCTCCTGTAACGAGGCTCCAGGCGCCTGGGCCATCATTTCCAGTCTGAGAAAATCCCAGGAGCATTGAAACCGTCAATCATTTCAAACAGAACTTCGCCAGCCAGGCCCCTCCAGCCACCCCAGCCCTTCCCCTGGTGGGGGGCTCATCCTCACCCTTCCCTCCCTCTCCAATGCCTGGTGAACAGCTGCAACGGGCACTAGCAATGCACTGCCCAGTGCCTTGCAGGGCATCACGGTTGCTGGGAGCCAGAGGTGAAAGTAAGCCAGTACAGTCCGGTATGGCGTACCGGCAAGAGCCAGCACGCCGTGCCGGACCACACCAGCTTCTGCGGCGGGGATTTAAAGGGCTCAGAGCTCCCCGCCGCTGTGGGCAGCCCAGAGCCCTTTGAATCCCGCCCGTGGCTCCAGCGGCCGGGCTGAAGCCGGATTTAAAGGGCTCGGGGCTCCCCGCCACTGCGGGCAGCCCAGAGCCCTTTGAATCCTGGCCGCGGCTCTGGTGGCCGGGCTGGGGCCAGGATTTAAAGGGCTCGGGGCTCCCCGCAGCGGCAGGAGCTCTGGGCCCTTTAAATCCCGGCCCCAGCTCGGCAAAGCTTGGGGTTCCCCGTGGCGGCCAGAACCCGGGGCCCTTTAATTTGCCCCTGAGCCCCAGGGGGCTCCCAGCTACCTCTTCAGCTGGGAGCCCCTGGTTGATTTAAAGGCTCTGGGGCTCCCAGCCACAGCCGGTGCCCCAGGGCCTTTAAATCTTGAGAGGCACCACCTCTTCTGCTTAAGGCCACGCCTCTTCTGGATGAGGCCACGCCCCCCTCAGGACTCCGGCAGTACCGGTAAGTCCTGTAAGTTACTTTCACCCCTGCTGGGAGCTGGCAGCTATATGGCAGCAGCTGAGGCAACTCTATGGAGGCTGGGGCCGGGGCCAGGGCCAGCTCCAGCTTTTTTGTCACCCCAAGCAGCAAAGCAAAAAAAAGATAAAGCTGATTGGTGCAGGGGCGGCTCTACAAATTCCGCCGCCCCAAGCAGGGTGGCGCATTGCGCCGCTCGCGCTGCCGGGCGCCAGTGCTGCACCTCCGCGGGACCTCCCACAGATGTGCCGCTGGGCCCGCGGCTCCGTTGGACCTCCCGCAGGCATGACTGCGGAAGGTCCGCTGGATCCGCCTGCCGCCCTCCCGTTAAAATGCTGCCCCACGCGCGCGCTTGGCGCGCTGGGGTCTGGAGCTGGCCCTGGATTGGTGGCACTTCGGCGGCAGCTCAGTCATGCTGCTTCATCCTTTGGCAGCAATTCGGTGGCGGGTCCTTTGCTCCCTCTCTTCCTCTTCGGAGGCACTTAGGCGGCAGCTCAAAGAGGAACAGAGGGACTGAGGGACCCGCCGACGAATTATGGCCAAAGGCCTGGACGTGCTGCCCCTTTCCATTGGCTGCCCCAAGCACCTGCTTCCTTCGCTGGTGCCTGGAGCCAGCCCTGGTTGGGGAACATCCTACATGGACCCCTACCCTGGGCTGGCCGAAGGCTGCTCTGGCTTGGTGCATGTGTCCCCCTAGTGGACAATTTAAGGATAACAACCTGCTACTGATTTCCAGCTAAGGGATCTCCTCCTTTGGCTGAAGGGCCTATGTTTGATCCACAGTCTTTAGACTTGCCCCTTGCTGCTGCTCATTGGCAGCAGGAGGGGAGATGCTGCTGGAGCTAAGGTCGCTCCCAGCCCCATTAACTCCTGGTCACATCTCCCTGCAGGCATCCAATCCTGGTGGCCAGAGTCCGCAGCTCACCTTCCTCAGGCACAGGGCGCGCCCATGGGGCTGGCTGTCCAGCTGCCCTGAGCGAGCTCTGCCTGAGTAAGGGCCTTCATCAGCCCTGGATATCACAGCACGGACCAGGGCCGCCCAGAGGATTCTGGGGGCCCGGGGTCTTCGGCGGCGGGGGGCCCTTCCGTTCCTGGACCCGCCGCCGAAGTGCCCCGAAGACCCGCGGCGGGGGCCCCCCCGCCACCGAATTACCGCCGAAGCGGGACCCGCCGCCGAAGCGCAGCCCGGTCTTCGGCGGTAATTCGGCGGAGAGGGGCCCCCGCCGCGGGTCTGCGGGGCACTTCGGCGGCGGGTCCCGGAAGGGAAGGGCCCCCCGCCGCCGAATTACCGCCGAAGACCGGGCTGCACCTCGGCGGCGGGTCCCGCTCCGTCTTCGGCGGTAATTCGCCAGCGGGGGGTCCTTCCGCCCCGGAGCGGAAGGACCCGCCGCCGGCGAAGACCGGGAGCGGCAGAAGCTCCTGCGCCCGGCCCCGCAAGAGTTTGCCGGGCCCCCCGGAGTGAGTGAGGGACCCCGCTCCAGGGGCCCCGAAAAACTCTGGTGGGGGCCCCCGTGGGGCTCGGGGCCTGGGGCAAATTGCCCCTCTTGCCCCCCCTCTGGGCGGCCCTGGCACGGACTGTATGTCTCAGTCCCACTGAGCTACCTCCAGCCACCAGAGGGCACCCAGTGGCTACAGAATTTCTCTGTTAAGGCCCCATGAGCCAAGCAAAGCTGCACACTGCACGTCACCTCACTATTATCCACACAACATACAGGGCTGTGAGTCTGGATTCCTGGGTTCTGTCACCAGCTTCAGGAAAGGAGTGGATCTAATGGTTAGAGCAGGGGGGCTGGGTGTCAGGACTCCTGGGTTCTATCTGGAGCTGTGGGAGCAGTGGGAGGTCTAGTGGGTTAGAGATGTGGCTCTCAACCTTTCCAGGCTACTGTGCCCCTTTCAGGAGTCCGATTTGTCTTGCGTACCCAAGTTTCATCTCATTTAAAAACTACTTACTTACAAAATACAAAAGTGTCCTAGCACAGTATTATTGACAATTGCTTTCTCTCATTTTTACTATATAATTATAAAATAAATCAATTGGAATATAAGTATTGTACTTACATTTCAGTGTATGGTATATAGAGCAGTATAAACAAGTCATTGTATGAAATTTTAGTTTGTACTGACTTTGCTAATTCTTTTTATGTAGTCTGTTGATGTATCCCCTGGAAGACCTCTGCATACCCCCAGGGGCACATGTATCCCTGGATGAGAACCAGTGGGTTAGAGAAACAGGGTGGGGGGGTCTAGGAATCAGGACTCCTGGGTTCAATCCTGACTGCAAGCGGAGTGGGGTCTAATGGTCAGAGCAGAGAGCTGGTAGTTAAGATTCCTGGGTTCTATTCCAGGCTATGCAATTGATTCATTCTGTGACATGGTTCGTTCTGCCTTGTCTGCTTGTGACATGTGGAGCGCAGAGACCTGCCCCAGCCCTTCCCTTCCGGCTGGGTGGTGCAGTAATTAATGGCCGTAGAGCCTGGGCTCCAAGATCCTGGAGCAAAGCCTCCTGGAGAAGGAATTTGTTCCCCAGGCTTGACTGGCTCCCTGCCCCATCCCTCCCTCCATCAATCAGAGCAAATCCCTCATGGCAGAGCTGTTGTCTGGTTACCCGCAGTGCAGACCTAATCTATTGTGTCCTGGCTGCTGTTCAGCTCAGGTTAACAGCATGTTCTGTTCCTGTAAACTCCCCCAGAGCTTACAAATGGAAGTGAGAGTCTTCCTCACACTCTGCTCTAAACTATGAGTAGTGTCACTCTGTGGCTGTTCAGCAGCTGCTGCATTCCTACCCCAGAGGTGGCACCATTTCAGTGCTGGGTGAGTGATCCCTGTGTAGTGTTGTTGACTGCTGGTGCACATCAACTGTGCTCCATCCAGAGATGTCTGCATTTCAGTGCTGGGCAGGCAGTCTCTGTGCAGTGTTGCTGTGTGTTGTTATGCAGCTACTGAGCTCCACCCCAGAAGTGGCTGCAATTCAGTGCAGGGTGAATGAAAGTCCATGTCTCATTTTGCAAAGTATGGGTTCTCCAAGCAAGGGTGCTGTCTGTCACATGTTCCTCCTCAATAGACTCCTGATTCTTAGCATCAGCAGAGCTACATTTTGATCAGTGGTGGAACCAGGAGGCAGCTGGGTCATTGGTGGTTCCACCTTCAGTTATACCTATTGGCTTGAAAAGGCACCACACGTATACCTAATGGTTGCCCCCGGCCCGCTATTAGCTCTGCCACTGCTTCTTATTAAATGTTCATTGCGCTGCTTCCACCAGCCACTTTATTTAGTTTTGTTTTACAGACCCAAGCAAAACACAACCAACCGCCTCATGCTGGCCTGGCTAGAAGCAGATCCGTGTAATTGAACAGACTCATTCAATTACTGAGCCTTCCCAGAGCTATGTGCTGCCCTCAGGATACATCAAACCTAGGGGACCTGCTAGGATCCCAGTAGATGCAGCCTAGAGCCAAACACAGGCCAGGCAAAGTGGCCTCACCCATGGAGTTCAGGTCCAGGGATTCGGTAGGGAGTAAATGGCCAGCACTGGATGCTTCAGGTTTTGGTGCCCACCCAGAGATGGCTGGGGGCTGATTTTCAATTACACACCCGCGGCTGGCCCGGGCCAGCTGACTCTAGCTCCCAGTGCTCGGGCTAAGGGGCTGTTTAACTGCAGTGTAGCCTTTGGGGCTCAAGCAGGAGCTTCGGCTCTACGACCCTGCGAGGTGGGAGGGTCCCACAGCTCGGGCTCCAGCCCAAGCCAGAACGTCTGCACTGCAAGTAAACAGCTGCTCAGCTCGAGCCCCGTGAGCCGGAGTCAGCTGGCCCGGGCCAGCCGTGGGCACGTAACTGCAGTGTAGACACACCCTAAGTGCCCTCGAGCCCCGCTGGGAGCACCTCTGAAATCCAGGCCCAGGTGTCTCAACGTGGGCACCCAAAGTTAGGGGCCATTCGAAATCTTCTTGCCAGTGTCCCTATGGTCATGAGGAGGCAGGGGGCTATGCTGTCCTCTGCTGTGCCCGGCTGGCTACAGTCAGAATAGCTCAGACTCTGGGTTTTATCCCCCACTGACGCTCGTGAAATCAAGTGGCGGATGGGAAAGCCTACGAGGCCCCAGACTTCGGGGGTGGGGTTCCATCCCAGCATCCATATCACAAGCCCACTGTTGCCTCAGGCTGTATCTGGGCCCCTCGGTGACAGCCCCCGCAGAGCAGCGAGGGGCTGAATGGGCCACGGGGCTGAGCGCACCTTTTCCCCCAGAGGCAGGGCTGCTGGACAGTTTGTATCGTGGGTGGGGGTGCTGAGAGCCATTGAACCAGACTGTAAACCCCGCATAGGATGGAAACCACTTCAGCCAGGGGGTGCTGCCACACCCCCAGCTCTCTAAGGCAGGAGACGGGGCTGCCTTTGCTTGGCAAAGGGCTGTGACTCCAGTACCCTTCCCCTCCATGCCAAAGCCCTGGGGTGGGGTGGGGGTTGAGCAGATTCAGGGGCCCTCACAGCTTGACAGGTGCTGCTGTCCCTGCTGGGTCGCTCTGTGGGCATCGGGGCTGCACTGGCTGGAGAAGCCGATGATTTGTCTCCCAGCAGCACAAGCTGTGCCAGGCTCTGCTCAGTTAAACCTTGAGCTCCTTCAGCCCCTCTGCTAAGCTGCTGTCAGACCATGCTGCAAAGTTCCAACAACCCTACAATAACAAACCTACGTGCAGCCCCTTGCACTCAGGAGCAACCCTGCAATAACAAACCAGTGTATGCAGCTCTCTGCTCTACTGAGCAACCCTATAATAACAAGCGTATGCAGTGCCTAGTGCTCCTGCATGACCCTACAATAACAAACCAGCATACATAGCCCCACATTGACAGGAACAGAGCAGTATATTCTGCCTTGTACTCTAGGGCAACGTTTCTCAAATGCAGCCACCAGAGGCTTTTTGTGCGGCCACAACAGCCTCCTAGGCAGTGATGGGGGTGGGGGGCCAAGCCTTGGACCTGCCCCGTTTTTCGTTCTTGCTCCTGGATGTGCCGCCTTGCACCGCCTCTGGAGAGAGGTGGGGCACAGTGCTGCAGGAGCAAGGTGAGTTCTTAACCCACGATGGGGGCCGGAGGGGGGTGTTGGGTGGCAGGCTCCAGTGGCGGAACTTCAGGGACCTGGCAATGGGGCCCCGGGCTCCGACCGCGGGGCAGCAGGTACTGAACCCTCCCCCTGGCTCTGGCCATGCAGGCGAACTAGGCAGATGCCTAGGGTGCCAAGTTAAATGGGGCACCAAATTCAAGGTAAAAAATCAAATTAAAAAAAAAAATAAAAGGAAAAGATGACAAAAAATACAAATAAAATAACAGCGATGCCATTATTCCAATTCCCATGCGCATATGGAGGGAATATGAATTATAATTCATTTCTCTACATTTCTGAGAATTTATTAATATGTCAACTCTTCTATTTACTGCAAAAATAAATAATATTTTAGCGAATTTTTTTTTCAATTTGCGATGTAGGGTCAAGATGACCCACTCCACAATTTTCATAAGCAATAACTCAGCCACAATGAACACATGTGCCAGCGGGGAAGAGCTGCAATGCTAGTGACACCTAACTTGAATATACATCAAGGTTGCTGTCATAGGTTTCTCCCCCACTTGGAGCTGTTGGGTTCCAAGATGGGGACCTGCATGGACTCCTCTAAACTAAAATCCTAGTTTAGATCTGGTTCTCGCTGCCACCAGTTACATTTAAAGTGGATAACACACTGCCTGTCCCCCAAGCTTCCCTTGGGGAACCCAGATTCAAACCCCTTGAATCTCACCAGAGAGAGAGAAACAGCCAGTTCTCCTCTCCCCCCCCCCCCCCCCGTTCCTCTCTTCAGCCTACTCCGGAGAGATTACACACCGAGTCAAATCCTTGACTCAACACAAAGAGGGACTCACCTCCCCCTCCCCTTCCCTAGTCCTTGGGAAAAATACCTTGATTCAAACTCCTTGAATCTCAACACAAAGGGAAACAACCCATTTCCCCCCTCCCCTCTCCTAATGCTTAGGAGAGAGACCTGATTTAAACTCCTTGAATTAACCAAGTCCAAAGAAAAGAAAAGAATTTATTAAAAGAACAAAAAGAAAGTATACTATTTCTGTAATACCCGGATGGAACAATACACAGAGTCTAAACCTGGAGAGGCTCTTCCCCCCCCCCCCTCCTTTCTCAGAATAATCAAAGTAACAGCAAACAGAAATAAAGATATTTCTCCAGCAAACACACAATTGCAAATGTAGAAATCAAATTATAAGACTAATCCGCCTTTCTAATTAATACTCACTATTGGATAGTAGGAACTACTCCAGGAGAACTTGGAGACATGCCTGGCCTCTCTTAGATCCAAAGAGAGAACACAGAGCAAACAAGGAACACAGACAAAGGCTTCCCTCCACAGAGATTTGAAATTATCCTGTCCCTTGATTGGTCCTCTGGTCAGGTGTTTCTCAGGTTACTGAGCTTGTTAACTCTTTCCAGGTAAAAGAGACCTTAACCCTAATCTGTTTATTTATGACAGTTGCATAGCCAGAAATTCATGCAGAGCAGAGATATCGCAAGTTGATACATGTCAAACAGTCATTTGAACACACGTCACAGGTGGATGGTTAAGAATCGAGTGAATACTGTGGAAAATTGTGTTTCTTGATGCCAAAGAATAAAGAATAACATCTTTCAGCATTATAAATCCAAAATGTGAGTACACCTCTATCTCGATATAGCGCTGTCCTCGGGAGCCAAAAAATCTTATCGCATTATCAGTGAAACCGCGTTATATCTAACTTGCTTTGATCCACCAGAGTGCGCAGCGCCCTCCCCCCCTTGGAGCACTGCTTTACCGCGTTATATCCGAATGCATGTTATATCGGATCGTGTTATATCGGGGTAGAGGTGTATCTTTAAGTGTTACTAAACCTTAGTGTTATTATTGGGCTGTATAATTATGAACTTTTCTTCGTTATAACTGGTTCACATGTAATAAATAAGGTCCATAAAAGAAAAGTAACAGCGGCTTAATAGACTACAAAAGTGATGATGTCACACTCCAAGCGGGTAACCATGAGGAAGGGGATTACTTTCCAAACAACTGGTGTTGGGTTATAACGTTGAAAAAGGTCATTTTGTTTCCATGTAAATGCTGTAACTTACTGTTTTAATAGGTAAGTGAGTGCTGTGTATGTTACTAATCATTGAACCTTTAAGCAGTGAAAAGACGTGTTGGGATGGCTGCAATGTGGTTTAAATCACCAACCATGTGGTGGGTGTGTCAGCCATCCTTAACGCTATAGTGCTTGCAGTCGGGAGCACAGTACATAACAATATTCAAATGCTCCGTGGCAGAAAGAGGAAAAAGAAAACCCTCAGGCGCTGAGTGTCATAAACGAAAGGCTGAGAAGGAAAAGGACCAAGCAAAACAGCAGGGATCCTTCCTGAAATGTCTTCTCTCTAATCCAAATAAAGATGGAAGCAGTTCACAGATGAAGGAGTTTTACTTGGAGAGGAGGTTAGCTCACATCCGCATGGAAGCAGTTTGGAAGATCCAGATGAAGGTATATTACTTCGAGATGAGGGCATAGACGCCGACTTCCCCTTTGCCTGATGGGTGCTCGATCCTGCCCCTGGCCCTGCTCCTTCCCTGCTTCTTCCCACCCCTTCCCACCCTCGCCCTGTCCCCATTCCACCCCTTTCCCAAAGTCCCCGCCCCATTCTACCCCGTTCCCCCAAGTCCTCACCACCTCTCCGCCTCCTCCCCTGAGCGCGCTGCGTCCCCGCTTCTCCCCCTCCCTCCCGGAAAGTCCAAAGCACTGCCAAACAGCTGTTAGGCAGCAGGGCGGTGGGAAGCGCTGGGAGGTAGGCGGAGATGCGACACACTCGGGAGGGAGGAGGAGGAGGTGGGGCTGGGGGTCAGGAGCTTGGCTGCTGGTGGGTGCAGAGCACCCGCTAATTTTTCCCCGTAGGTGCTCCAGCCCCGGAGCACCCACGGAGTCAGCGCCTATGGATGAAGGTAGCTCACATCCACATAAAAGCAGTTTGGAAACTCAAGATGATGGAAACTATTTCTAGATGAAGGCAGCTCACAGCATCAGACTGATATGGAAGTGGAGAAATTTTATTCACCTTCAGAGACACGTGCAGAAATTGAAGTAAATGAAGTAGAAGGAAGAAAGGATGAGGACGTTACAAACAAGTTACAGTATGGGGACCCAGCATCATGGCCTAGATGTGCTGACAGTGTGCGGCAAATACTCATGGAACATGGACCTGAACAAGTTCATGAATTTCCCTTCCCTAAGGATGGAAATAAAAGAAAATTCTCTGCTTAGCATTACAAGAGGAAACTCATTAATGGGGAAGAAATTCATCAAAACTGGTTACAACATTCAGTGTTGAAGAACTCTGTGTTTTGCTTTTGCTGCAAGTTGTTTAGAAATCAAGCAATTGGTACATCACTTACAGAAAATGGTTCAAAGTACTGGAAAACCACATCTTCAATTCTCTCTTCACATGAAAGAAGTACAGAACATTTGGAATGCTTTCAAAATTGGAAAGAACTTGAATTATGATTGGGAAAAAAAGAAAAAACTATCCAAGAAAATTTACGTGTGATCAAGGAAAAAGAAGAATATTGGCAACAAATATTAGAGAGTCTGATTGCTTTAGTTAGAGTTCTCGGTGGACAAAATTTAGCATTCTGTGGCCACGGTAGACATGAAAAATTATACAGTCCAGGTAATGGAAAAGTTTTAAAATATGTTGAATACCTAGCTTTGTTTGATCCAGTCATGAAGGAGCATCTACATAAAATAACTGATCATGAAACACAAGTTCATTACTTAGGAAAACATATGCAGAATTAACTGATTCAAATCCTAGCAAATGCCATTAAAAAGAAACGTGTAGAAGCTGCTCATTCTGCAAAACACTTTTCAATAATACTGGACTGTACACCAGATGTGAGTCACGTTGAACAAATGACGATGATCATTCCTTTTTTGGATATGGAAAAGTCTGCAGATGAAGTTAACATTGAAGTGCTCATAAAGGAACATTTTTTGGTTTTCATACCACTGAAGGAGACGACTGGAGCATTTATGACTGAAACTATTCTACAAGAGCTTGAAACAATGTCATTATCTGGCCAAGGCTATGATAATGGGAGTAATATGAAGGGTAAAGACAATGGTGTGCAAAGGAGAATGATGGAAATCAATCCTAGGGCCTTATTCATTCCTTGCAGTGAGCAGTCTCTGAATTTGGTTGTCAATGATGCTGCTAGATGCTGTTTGGAGGCAAGCAGTTTCTTTGACCTGGTGCAACGTGTTTAGGTGTTTTTCTCAGGCTCAACACACCGTTGGGAGATTCTGACTCGACATGTGAATTCTCTAACTGTGAAACCACTTAGTCAGACAAGATGGGAGAGTCGCATTGATGCTTTGAAGCCTCTTTGATGCCCTGATTGAAATTTCTGATGATACTATCTTTACTCGATCATCTGGCAATACGGCACATTCAGATGCAGAAGCTCTTGCAAATGGCCGTTCCAAGTTCAAATTTGTGACTTCACTCATTTTGTGGTATAATATCCTTTTTGAGATTAGCCTCACTTGTAAGCAGCTTCAGGAAAAGAACTTGAACATACATTCTACTATTCAAAAACTGCAGCAAACTAAAAATATTCTGGAGGAATTCAGAAGTGATGAAGGGTTCAAAAGAACACTGGTAGGTTCTCTCGAGCTTGCTGAAGAAATAGACTTTCTGACAGAATTTGAACCAGCAAAAGAAACAGCAGTTTTTGTATGAAGGATGAGACACACTCATTCAGAACCCAAAACAAAGGTTCAAAGTGAATTTCTACTTTGCAGTCCTTGATACTGCTATTCACTTGGTTGATGAAAGATTTCAACAGATGCAGCAGCTAGAGTCAGTATTTGGCTTTCTATATGATATCCACAGCTTGCAAAAGAAAACAGATTTTGTATAAAACTGGAGTCGGCATTGACTTGTGAAAATTCAAAAGACATTGATGCTACAGATTTGTGTAGTGAGCTTCAGGCTTTTTCAAGACAACTTAAGAAACATTCCACTCCTGAAAAAGTGCTGAAGTTTGTGAAAATAAACTCACAGACAGTTTCCCAAACATTTTTATAGATCTACGCATTCTTTTAACTTTGCCAGTTTCCTTAGCTAGTGGGGAATGTAGCTTCTCAAAGTTAAAATTGATAAAAACATATCTGCATTCAACGATGGTGCAAGACAGACTCGGACTTATCACAATGTCAATAGAGCATGAAATAGCTGGAAAACTGGATCTAAAAGAATTAGTGACTGAATTTTTGAAACTTAAAGCAAGAAAAGTCATGTTTTAAAAGCACAGAGTGTTTTTTATTCTGAGTGTTTTGTAAAACAGGTTAAAGCTCATTGAAGAGTTTTCTTATTTCTTTCTATATTGGATGTGGTGGAAATGGCAGTTAAAGCTGGACAGCGTAATGGATGATTTGGGATTTGTAATAATAAACATTATAATTAACATTTTGAATGCATTTTATTTGAAATCAGACTGAAATATCATCTAGCTCTTGTGTACAAATCTATTCTGAAAATTTCATGTCTCTATTTTATCTGATCTCAGAAACATTGGTTAGACAGATGGACAGACGGACAAACTGAATAATTAAGTCTCTGTCTAAAAAAAACTGCTTAAAAAACATTAAAAGGAAAAAAGGGGCAAAATGTTTCCCCGTTTACCAGAAACCTCAGCCTAGATCTGCCCTTGGGGCTTGGGGGTGGGGGCACCGATTGCATGGTTCTCCTAGGGCGCCGATTGCTGGCAGCTAGTCTAGGGCCTCCCCTGCCTCCAGCCTCAGCCGCACGGCAGCGGGCTCCAAGCACGGGGCTTTGGCGCCAACCCCTTGCTCTGGCCACAGGGCAGCGGGTGCTGACCCCCAGCTCCGGCCGCCGAGCTTCAGTCAGCCTCTGGCCCCCAGTTCTGGCCCTGCGGTGGCCCCTGGCTGCAGCCACTCAGCCCCAGCCCCTGGTGCTGAGCCCCTCCCCCAGCCTCACAGCAGCAGACACCAACCCACGGTTCTGTTCCAGGCTCTGACCAGGCAGCGGTGGGAGCTGGCTCCAGATGCTGACCCCTGGTCCTGGCTGTATAGCAGCAAGTGCTAGCTCCAGCCACGCAGAGGCAGGTGCTGACTCCTGACTCCAGCCACACACTCCTGGGCTCCAGCATCCGGCTCTGGCCGTGCAGTTCCCGTCCCCAGCTCCTGATTCTAGATGTGGGCACTGAGCCACCCCTGGTCCTGGCCACATGGCAGCAGACACCAGGCCCTGGCTCTGGCCATGAGACAGCGGGGCTCATCACCCACCCCCATCGCCCCTGGTCCTCGCTGCCTCCCACAGCCCCGCATCCAACCCCCCCATTGCCCTGGGTCCCCGCAGGGAAGGGCACTGCCAAAGGCACCGCAGGGGTGGGTGGTTTAGTCATTAGTTGTAGACATACTTTGTATGGGGCAAATTGTGAGAGAGCCAAGGCCCTCCATGGTCCACAGAGCAGGGGAGGGGGAGGGGGAGGGGTGCGCGTATCGAGATGATTTGTGGTTGCTGCGTTTCCCGGGTGCCAGCTCTGTGCCTGGTCCCCTTAATGAAGTTTTCAGAGTTTTTCACACGGACTCAGTGCTGTGGGTGAGGAACATTTGCTGGCTAGGGCGGCCCAGGGGAAGTGTTCAGTTTCACAGGTCCTGGGGGGGGCTGGCATGTGTCAGTTTCAAAAGGGTCCCCTGGCTGGTTGACCCCAGGCCCTTGGCAGAAATGGTGCCACGTCTACACCAACCAGTCTGTGGCAGCTCCGACGTGGGTGAAGTCTGTTTGCTGAGCGAGCGGGGCTGGGTGAGCGGCTGCCCTGGGGCTGGCGACAATGGAAGGATTGTGCATTGCTGAGAGGAGGGGCTGGGCAGGACCCCCGTCAGTGTCAATGAGATCTGTGGATTCAGCACTAGTGAAGGGGGGCCCTGGAGAACCAACCCTCCCCCCACCCAGCTCCAGGCAGGAGCTTCCCCTGCATGCACCCACTTCTCTCAGGAAGGGTGGCCTGGGTTTAGGGGGATCTGCTTATTGTGTCAATCCCAGCTGGCTTCTGCTCCTGGGATTTCCCCTGTGCCAAGGTTCAGGGCACTGGGCGCTGGAGAGGCTGGTGGTCAATGCAGGACTCCTGGGTTCTCTTTCCTAGTTCAGGGGTGGGATTGAGGTTTAAGGGGGAGGTAGCCAGGAGTCTTGGGTTCCATCACTGGTTCTGGAAGGGGACTTGTGTCTGTTGGGTTAGAGCAGCAGGCTGGGAGCCAGGACTCCTGGGTTCCATTCCCAGCTCTGGGTGAGGAGTGAGGATCTGTCACTGGTCCACAGGATCTGTGCTATGCCCCAGCTTTTAAACAGTCCCTCAAAGGAATCCCTGCAGTGGGCCAGTCCCCCAAGGGGTCCTGCAGGCTCTTCCTTAGGCATAGGCCACGTATCCTCAATGCCTCTGCGACTGAGCCTCTGGGGCTGGAGTGAATCCCGCTGAGACAGACACCTGGTCAGACACTTGTCCGCTCCTCAGGCCCCAACGCGCGGATTTGCAGTGACACAAGGAGCCTTCACAACCAGTCAGGTTTATTAGCTAGAACCCAGCCCAGGAAGTCCCCAGGTTAGCGCAGAGAAGCAAAGGCTAAGACACCGTCCATCCTGGCCACGCCCACGCACCACAGAGCCAACCCACTTTTGGCCTCTCTCTCTGTCAGTCCCAGCTGTGAGATCTGCATCTCCCCAGAGGCCAGCTCTTATCTTGGCCTCCTGCCGCCCCTCAGTCCATTCACCTCCTCCCCCAGGCCCATGCTGAGTTCACATGTTCCGCCTGCGGAGAGGTGTCAGTTGTTCAGGCTTTGGGGTCCCATTGCCTTTCTGGATCCTCCACTGACACCACTCGGTTTCAGTCAGTCCTTTAATGCCCCATTCATTCCACCCCAGACAGCTACGTGACCTCAATGCTTCTGCTCAGCCCCAAGAGCAGATTTAACCCTTCTGCACTCACTGGGGAGCAATGCAAAGTGCTGAGGGAAACTGAGCCATGCCTAGGAATTATAAAACTATTACAGAAAATTCCCCTTTGTCACAGGTTTAGAGCAGGGGGGGCTGGGAGTCAGGACTCCTGGGTTCTAGTTCTCCCTTTGGGAGAGAAGTGGGGGTCTATTAGGTGGGGCAGAGGGTTGGGAGTCAGGACTCCTGGGTTCTATTTCCTGCTCTGCTGCAAGCTCACTGTTACAACACTTCTGTATTGTCTCTCTGAGGTACTTGTTTAGCAAGAACAGCGGTAACTAGACACCATCGCTTCAGCTTCTCAGGCCAGGGATGTCTCCCTGAGTTGCGCTGTGTGACCTTTGGAAGATCTCTGCCTCATCATTCATTTCCCTCTGTTTAGAGGCCCTGTGGTCTCATGGCTCGAGCACCAGGCTGAGACTCTGGCAATTTGTGTTCTGTCCCTTGTTCTGACACTGCCCTGCTGGGTGACCTTGTGCCAGTCACTTCCCCTTTCTTTACTTCAGTTTCCTTTCCCAGCCCTTTATCTCTTTAGACTGCGAGCTCTCTGGGGCAGGGACTGTCTCTCCCTCTGTGTCTGCACACAGGCCAGTACAGGGCATTAGACCAGGAGAACTCAGGCTAGTGGTTTCTGTGTGCCAGTGGCCCAGCGCTACCTGGGAATGGCTGTGATTTGTGCAGTGGTACATAGAGGTGCCCATCACCCCAGGGTTGGGAGGATGGAGCTCAGGTCTGTGGCTGGTGGCTCTTGCTCCCATGCTCAAGGTCACGCTGACCCCAGGTTTGGGGTTATTCAAAGGACAATTCCCCCAGGTCAGATTGGCAGGGACCTTGGGGTGTTTTTGCTTCTTCTGCAGCGTGGAGCTTGGATGGCCTGCTGGGAGCAGCTGGGCATCTCCCCTAATCAATTCCCTGCCTTGCAGGGGCCTCGGCCGTTGGCAGCACCTCGATCTCTCCTGTTTTCTGCACCAGTTGAGTTACCCAAGGGCTGAAATGCTTTTGTCTAATAGGAGTCACTGGGCTCAGCATTGGGGACACAGGGATGATGTGCAATGGCCTGTGCTACACACACTGGATGCTCTGATGGTGCCCCATAAGGCTCTGTGAGACGGGGCTCACACTAGCAACTAGAGAGAGGTCAGAAAGCTGGGCTCTGATTGCCTGTCAGCCCTCCCTGCCCAGCCCCGTGCTGGGCTACAAATCCTGCTGGTGCATTTTCAACCCATCTCTGGCACTTGTCTCTACACCAGGGGTAGGCAAACTATGGCACGTGTGCCAAAGGCAGCTCGCAAGATGATTTTCAGTGGCACTCACACTGCCCAGGCCCTGGCCACCGGTCCGGGGGCTCTGCATTTTAATTTAATTTTAAATGAAGCTTCTTAAACATTTTAAAAACCTTAGTTACTTTACATACAACCATAGTTTAGTTATATATTATAGACTTATAGAAAGAGACCTTCTAAAAACGTTAAAATGTATCACTGGCACGCGGAACCTTAAATTAGAGTGAATAAATGAAGACTCGACACCCCACTTCTGAAAGGTTGCCGACCCCTGCTCTACACTGTAGCCAGGTGGGCTAGAGCAGCTGTGTAGCCACGGCAGGATGGGAGGCGGGATGGGCTGTCTGGGACCCAGGGTACATGCATGGGGCAGCTGGCCCAGCCCACCTCCTGCACCACCGAGGCTACACTGCTAGTTTCACTTCGCTAGCTCCAGCAAAGTTAATTACACCTTCAGCTGCAGCGCAGCCCACTTCTTAGTCTCCAATCTGCAGGTAGCTGATGCCAAACCCAGAGTGGCCCTGCCTTCCAGCAGCCCCTTTACAATACCCCGGAAATTCCCACAGAGGGGAAGCCCCAGGGCTGTCCAGACCCTCAGAGCCAAAGGCTCTGCTGGTGTAACGCCTCCAATGTAATGGAGTTACACCAGGGGAGAATTTGGCCCTGGCAATGAACAGCTGGGAAGGGGTTGAGCAAACAGGGAAGTTACAAGAGAAACATTCTGTCCTAGGAACAGCCCTGGGGTTGCCCCACACTTGCAGGATGGGGGAATCAGCTGTCAAGTGGCCAATGGGATGGAAGATTTCGCCACCTCTGTTCCAGCTGGCTCCTATATAAAGGGGCAGCTTGTGAACTGGGAGCAGCCTCTTGAAAGATTGTGCCAGAAGGTGAGTTTGTACCATTGGTTCAGGTGAGATTCTCCAGAGCCTGGGGGCAGGTTTTCGGGCACGGCTCCTGGGTGTGCCCAGTTCCCTTGGGCCTTGGCCATAGTCAGGGTGGCGGTGGTGTAACT
The DNA here is from genome assembly GCF_020497125.1 of Mauremys mutica. Lineage (NCBI taxonomy): Eukaryota > Metazoa > Chordata > Testudines > Geoemydidae > Mauremys > Mauremys mutica. Next base: position 17,274,729 of record NC_059091.1, on the reverse strand, counting down.
TTCAATGGCTTTCAAAACTGATGGTGTAAATCTGGTTCCAGGCACAGTGGGGACGCTCTTAATCCAATGTGAGCAGAGCTCCTCTCCATGTAGCAAGGGATCGGCTTGGGATAAAGCTTGGTAAAGCAGCTAAAGGATTTAGGAGCCAATGATCCATTTTGTGACTTAGGCGCCTATGTGCATCATTAGGTGCCTAAATGCCTTTGGTATCTGACCTCTAGGAGCCTTGTCTCATTGAAAGTCAATGGGAGTTACAATCCTAAATCATGGGAAAATGTTACCCTTAAACTAAATCAATGTAAATCTGGTTTTAATCCCATAAGGACTGGTCTAAACCCAGTTTTGTACCTATTTAATGATACTTATTAACTAAAAAACTCTTTTGCTATAAATGCTTTCATATATTTCTAGCTGCATCCGCCCCAGGAAGGCACAGTGCGAATCAGATCAGTCTGTAACCTGATCCACAGCAGACGTCTGTCAGTTCCATTCCAGCCCTCCCCGATAACACCCCCATTCCCATCCTGCCTGCCTCCCCACCCACCCACTGCTCCCAGTCGCCTCCTCCAAATCCTTCCTCCCTTTCCCCTATTTGCTGCCATTACATTTCCCCCACCCCTCAGTATCCCTTCCAGCCCCCCACATTCTCCTCCCCACATCCCCTGCCCCCTTGGCCCTACCTGTCCCCGCTCTGACCCTCACCCCCTTCCCTGGCACCGTGGCTTTCCATCATGCCTGTGCCCCACTCCGCTGCCTTGCGAATGCACCTCGGCTCCTGCCACCGGTTCCAGAGGGCTCCTGTTCTGGGGTCTCACGCATTGGCCGGGTCTCTCCCCTGCAGGTAGCTCAGCACCCAGCGGGATGAAGGCTGCCGTGTTCCTGCTGCTCACCCTCCTGGTGCCTGCGTACCACACGGGTGCTCAGTGCATCATTGACAATGTGGTGGATCTGAAGGTGCAGTCAGCGATTAGTTCCATAGGTAACTGACCCAGGGTCCCCACCCCCAGAGATGGGGGTCACAGCTAGGGGAGGCCGGGGGATGGGACTTTGCAGCAAAAGGCGAAGCTCCGGCAGTCTCTGCTCTGAGCCCCAGACTGGGCGAGGGAGCTGGCTTTGCAATTCGTCATGTGCTGGGAGCTGCCAAAACTGTGGTTTCCTCCCAAACAACACACTGTGTTGTACCTGTCTCCTCCTCCTCCCCATCATGCAGCATCTGACACCTGCACCCTCTCCGGTGTATTCTTACTGCAAACACTTGGGTGCCAGGTGCATTAGGTGTCTGCGGTGTTTGGCAGCAGCTGAGTGGGAGTTACATGCCTTGCAGGGTGTCTCGGAGCAAGGGACTTTTGTAGATCTAGCCTGGAGAAGCTAAGTGACTTACCCAGAATCACACAGGGAGTCTGTGGCAGAGCAGGGGCACCATCCTGCCCAGGCGCACTGCTCAGCTGTGCATTAGTGAGATACGACACAGGCAGCGTCAGTGACTGGTTCAATCTTCTCCTGCTTTTTAAACCAAGATTAATGGGGTCAACTAAACCGCTGAGTGGAATTTCCTGGAAAAAACACATTATCTGTACCCCACACTGTGGCTCTCTATCGCTCTCTAGTGGTTGAGCCCCATAGTGTCTGATACTGCCTCTGAGCAGATAGGCCTGGGACTTTGACTTAGCCAGAGACTCTGGGAGTCCCAGGTTTGATCGCTGCTCCTGCCAACTCAGATGGAGCAGCTCTCTCACTGCCCGACCCGGTTCTGCTCCCAGCCAGCCCCATTCAGTGTATAAATGGGCCGAGGGGGGAGCTGGAACCCTTGGGACTCCCTGCCAGACCTCAGCTTTGGTTCAGGCCTGAGCACAGCACGAAGCCAGCATTTGTGTTAGTTCTATTCCAGTGGCTGCGCTCTGGGCCCTATTGGGCCAGGTGCTGCACAGGCCATGGTGAGATGCTCCCTGCCCCAAAGAGCTGCCAAGAGACAGATTGTCGTCCCCATTACACAGAGGGGAACTGAAGCCCACAGGGACTAAGTGACTCACCCAAGGTCACACAGGGAGTCAATGGCAGAGGCAGGAATTAAACCCACATCTCCTGCAGCCCAGTCCAGTGCCTTAGCCACAGACCCACTGGATTGGTCAGTCACCCCATTGGAGCATCTGGAGACGGGGTCCATGAGATGCCATCTGCACAGCTAGCACCACCTCACCCCAGGGGCTGAACTGGGCTGGCTGGGGTTGCTCTACCCATCTCTCTCAGGCTGCTGCTCACCTGGACATGGGTGAATTCAGCGGGGCTGGAACAATTTGTATTGTGGGGGAGCTGAGAGCCACTGAACTAAACTGTAAACTCTGTATATGATGGAATCCTCTTCAAGCAGTGGGGTGAGGTAGTGCCCCCAGTTCCAGCACCTAAGGGTGTATTGGCTGGGGGAAGTAGCCAGGAATTATTTCTGCTCCCTCCACCCCTGCCCTTTGTTCACAGCCCAGGAGGGTCTTGTTGGATGCCCAGCGGCTTCCACCAGGTAACACTCCTCTGGGGGGCTGTGGGCAACCGGCATCAAACATGAGACCTCTAGATCTCAGGTCAGGAGCCTCTATTGCCTGAGGCTCAGCTACAGGATGCAGTTCCAGGCACTGTGGCTGTATGTAGCCCAGCCACCACTTGGAGGAGCCAGAGAGCCACATGGAGTGAAGCTGGGTGGGTTACACCTGCCCAGGTAACAGCTGGGGCAGAGGCAGCTTCTCTCCCCCTGAGCCTGGGGGGAGGGGGCAGCCTTTCCTCACCCAGAATCCTGCTGTCTACAACTCTGCCTCTTGCCTTGCAGTGTCCTCCACCCTGGCCAAAGCCAAGCTACTCTGCCAGGACGTCTCGGCACGTGGGGCACTTGTCTCCTGCCCAGCAGGTGAGAGCACTTTCCCGAGTGCCCCGCAGGCCCAAGGAGGGAGGGGCCCCTGAGGCACAGACCCCACCCCCTCTGCAATCCTGGGCGGGTGTGGAGCTGGGGGAGCGATGCACCACCAGCCTGCCTGGGGCCCCCCTGCCCATGTGCTGCCCAGTGCCAGGAGCAATGGCATTCGCATGACTCCTGAGTCCCTGGGGGCACTGGATGCTGTGGAGCTGGGACCAGTGTGGGCCCCTGGATCGGACCCCTGGGACGTCTCACTGGTTTCCCTTACTTGCCAGGAGGGATAGCTCAGTGGTCTGAGCATTAGCCTGCTAACTCCCGAGTTGTGAGCTCAGTCCTTGAGAGGGCCACTTAGGAATCTGGGGCAAAATCAGTACTTGGTCCTGCTAGTGAAGTCAGGAGGCTGGACTCAATGACCCATTGAGTTCCCTTCCAGCTCTATGAAATAGGTATATCTCTGTATATTATATTTATTTTGGGCAGTGGCCTTGCTGCAAGGGAGCCACAGGGCCATGCCCTGGGTGCTGGGGAGGAGGAGAGAGCAAGGCTCCTTCGTGCCCCCATGGTCCCATCCTGCCACCAACTGCTCCCTTAACCCACCTCCCCCATCCCCCCACAGGGTACAAGCCCACGGGCTGCGCCTGTGGAATGGCTTGCGGCTCCTGGGACATTCGCTCCGACTCCACCTGCCACTGCCAGTGCGGCGGCATCGACTGGACGGCCGCGCGCTGCTGCAAGATAGGGCTGGAGTGATGACAAAACCCAGCCTGGGGCACCGGAGAGCCCCACCTGACCTGCTGCCCCTGCCGCCCCCTCGCCGTGGGCCCTGGCACAGAACCATGCTGTGCCCTTTGTGCCCAGTGCAATGAATAAACTTGGATCTGGGTCTGTTGATGCTTCTCTGGCTCTGTTCTTCCCCTGCCCTCCCAGACTCTGGTACCTAGGGCCAGAGCATGGGCCGGGGGCACAACTCTGCCTCACTCTCCTATTTCCCCCATAGAGGCCTCTGTCCCGAATCCGATTGGGCTGCCCCTGCTGGCAGCTCACCAGATCCCTACTGGGGTCCTGACACTGAACCCCACAAGTGCTCTGAGCTTCCTGGGATCTCAGCAGGTTGCAGCACTGGTGTCTGCCGTGGCCTCTGGGGCACATTTCCAGGGCATTGACTTTGTTACCCCTTCACAGAAATGGAGCCCCGCAGCCCACCTGCCGTAGGCCCTAGGCCCAGCACCGACCCCCAACTAGCCCCATAGCTTGAACTCCCCCTTCTCCCAGAACTCCCCCTGAAGGCAGGGCTGGCTCCAGGCACCAGCTGACCAACCACATGCTTGGGGCAGCACCTTGGGGCGGAGCAGTGCTCGTTTTGTTTTGGTTTGTTTGTTTGGTTTTGGTTTTACTTTTTTTGGTTCGGCGGGGCGGTGCTGGATTGTTTTTTTATTTCGGCTGGGTGGCGCTCGGAGGGGGCGGGGTGCTCGGGGGACGGGGGCTTCGGGCGGTGTGGTGCTTGGGGGCGGGGCTTCAGGCGGCGTGGCACTCGGGGGGCGGGGATTTCGGTGGCGCTCAGGAGGGGCGGGGGTTTCGGCGGTGCAGCCTTCAGGGGTTTGGGCGGTGCGGCGCTCGGGGGCTTTGGCGGCGCAGTGCTAAGAGGGGCAGGGGTTTTGCGGCGCTGGCGGGGGCAGGGGCTTTGGCAGTGCAGCGCAGCGCTCAGGGGGACGGAGGGTTCTGCCGCACGGCACTCGCGGGGCGGGGGGTGTTACGGCTGGGCAGTGCTCTTTTTTTTTTTTTTTTTTTTTTTGCTTGGGGCGGCAAAAAAGTTAGAGCCAGCCCTGCACACCAGTATCCCTAATCCAGTCTAGGGGTGTCTTCTGAAGGGGATAGCTGTGCCAAAGCTTTCTACTCCTTGGGCACAGTTGTTCCCCATTCACAGCACCACCCCGCTCTAGCAGTGAGCTCTCCATTCAAAACAAGCTGCATCATGAGGTTTCAGCTACCATACTCCCTCCCCCTCCCTTTCCTGTTGGTAGTGGACAAGGGAATGCTGGGAAATGTAGTTCTTTCCCTGCTCCAAGGCTGGATCTATAGGCAGGGAGCTAACCAAGGAACTACACCTCCCAGGGCCCCCTGTTGGTTCTCAGCTCCCAGGCTGGATCCCTGTGGGCTGCCGCCCCTGCAAATGGGCTGCCCCAAGCACCTGCTTGCTTTGCTGGTACCTAGCGCCGCCCCTGGAGACTATATAAGAAAAAGCCCCAAATATCAGGACTGTCCCTATAAAATCGGGACACCTGGTCACCCTAACTCTTTCCTCCATCCCAGCACCCAGGGCAGAGCAGGGCACCTTGCTCCCTTCCACGGGGGGAGGGATAGCTCAGTGGTTTGGGCCTGCTAAACCCAGGGTTGTGAGTTCAATCCTTGAGAGGGTCATTTAGGGATCTGGGGCAAAAATCGGGCTGGGGCTTGGGTTTGGCCCTGCTTTGAGCAGAGGGTTGGACTAGATAATCTCCTGAGGTCCCTTCTAACCTTGATATTCTATGATTCAAGCAAGGGAGGCCAGTGAGATATCTAGTGGGTCTGGCCCAGGTGCCCATATTGGTCACAGCTCCACAGCATCCAGGGACTCAGGAGTGGTGTGAATGACATTGCTTGCAGCAGAGGGGCCCCAGGCAGGTTAATAGTCCAGCACCACCAGCATGCTCTACAGGGGCAGGTGGGTTCTGAGCTGTGTCAGGACAGAGCCTGTGCTGGCCCAGCATCAATGCTGCTGGCCCATGTGGGCTGTTTGGGGGTGGGCTCCTTTTGTGTATGTGCTTCTCTGGGGTCTGTACAGCACCTGGCACAATGGGGTCCTGGCACTTGACTGGGGCTCCTGGGTGCTACCATAATACAATTCATAGCAACGTCCCCTCTTGATTGAAAGACCTCAGCCAATGTCTCTTAACCCAGACTTGGCATCTTTCCAGAGGGCCAGATCCTAACTGGCCTAAATCAGACACCTGCATGTGCAAATGGGCCAGATCCTGAGGGTTATTAACTCGGGATGATCCTCTGTTCTACTACAGACACCCTGGCCAATAGACTGGCTCCCAGCGGGTTGTCTGGGGAGGGGGTGGCCTGGCCACAAAGGCACCTGCTCGAGGTCTGGGATCACCAGGGGAGGCGGAGGCAGGTGACAGCAGGGCTGGAAGGTTACAAAGGGCCAGGGCTGATCTATTTCGTGTCTTTGTACATTTTCACCAGCTAAAGAAGCTCCCCAGAGCTCCCCCACCCCCAGTTGCTGCAGGATCCCAATGTGGTGAGGGGGACCCTGTGACCTGAACCCAGACAGATCCCAAAGGACTCCCAAGGGACAGGTGAGCTGGTAAGCGGCACAGCGGTGGGGGATGGTTGTTTCCTTTATGATCTGGGTTCTGTTAAGTGAAGAGCAACGGGCTAGAACCCTGCATGTGGTGTCTGTGCGCTCCGTGCTACACTGACCACCTGGCCCTGGAAGAGGGAACCCAGCCGGCCCAGACCTCCAGGGGGAGTTCTGGGAGAAGGGGGGGTTAAGCTACTGGGCTACTTGGGGGTCGGTGCTGGGCCTGGGGCCTAAGGCAGGTGGGCTGCAGGGCTCTGTTCTGTGAAGGGGTAACAGATAGAGTCAGTGCCCAGGAAATGTGCTCCAGAGGCCACAGGAGACACCAGCGCTGCAGCCTGCTGAGACCCAGGGAAGCTCAGAGCACTTGTGGGGTTCAGTGTCTGGACCCCCTTAGGGATCTGCTGAGCCACCAGTGGTGGCAGCCCGACCAGATCTGGGACAGAGGCCTCTATGGGGTAAATAGGAGGGAGGCAGAGTTGTGCCCCCTGCCCATGCTCTGGCCCTAGGTACCAGAGACCTGGAGTCAGGGGAAGAACAGAGCCAGAGAAGCATCAACAGACCCAGATCCAAGTTTATTTATTGCACTGGGCACAAAGGGCACAGCATGGTTCTGTGCCAGGGCCCACGGTGAGGGGGCAGCAGGCCAGGTGGGGCTCTCCCCAGCCCCAGGCTGGGTTTTGGCGTTACTACAGCCCTATCTTGCAGCAGCGTGCGGCCGTCCAGTCAATGCCACGGCACTGGCAGTGGCAGGTGGAGTCGGAGCGAATGTCCCAGGAGCCGCAGCCCATTCCGCAGGCGCAACCCGTGGGCTTGTACCCTGTGGGGGGGATGGGAGAGGTGGGGTTAGGGGAGCAGTTGGTGGCAGGATGGGATCATGGGGGGCAGCGAGGTGCCCTGCTCTCTCCTCCTCCCCAGCACCCAGGCCATGGCCCTGTGGATCCCTTGCTGCCAGGCCACTGCCCAGGCAAGGGAGGTCAGTGAGACGTCTCAGGGATCCGATCCAGGGGCCCACACTGCTCCCAGCTCCGCAGCATCCAGTGCCCCCAGAGACTCAGGAGTCGTGCGAATGCCATTGCTCCCGGCACTGGGCAGCACATGGGCCGGGGGGCCCCAGGCAGGCTGGTGGTGCATCGCTGCCCCAGCTCCACACCTGCCCAGGACTGCAGAGGGGGTGGGGTCTGTGCCCCAGGGGCGCCTCCCTCCTTGGGCCTGCGGGGCACTCGGGAAAGTGCTCTCACCTGCTGGGCAGGAGACAAGTGCCCCACGTGCCGAGACGTTCTGGCAGAGTAGCTTGGCTTTGGCCAGGGTGGAGGACACTGCAAGGCAAGAGGCAGAGTTGTAGCCAGCAGGACCCTGGGTGCGGAAAGGCTGCCCCCTCCCCCCAGGCTCAGGAAGAGAGAAGCTGCCTCTGCCCCAGCTGTTACCTGGGCAGGTGTAACCCACCCAGCCTCACTCCATGTGGCTCTCTGGCTCCCCCGAGTGGTGGCCTGGGCTACATACAGCTGCAGTGCCTGGAGCTGGGTGCTGTAGCTGAGCCTCAGGCAATCAAAGCTCCTGGCCTGAGATCTGGACATCTCATGTTTGATGCCAGTTGCCCAGAAGAGTGTTACCCAGGGGGAAGCTGTTGGGTATCCAGCACCCCTTCCCCCCACTCCCGGGCTGTGAACAAAGGGCAGGGGTGGAGGGAGCAGAAGTAATTCCTGGCTGCTTCCCCCAGCCAATACACCCTTAGGTGCTGGAACTGGGGGCACTACCCGCCCCCCCCCCCCCGCTTGAAGAGGATTCCATCATATACAGTTTAGTTCAGTGGCTCTCAGCTCCCCCACAATACAAATTGTTCCAGCCCCCCTGAATTCACCCAAGTCCAGGTGAGCAGCAGCCTGAGAAAGATGGGTAGAGCCAGCCCTGAGAGACCCCAACCAGCCCCTGGGGTGAGGTGGTGCTAACTGTGCAGATGACACCACATGGACCCAGTCTCCAGATGCTCCCATAGGGTGACTGACCAATCCAGTGGGTCTGTGGCTAAGGCACTGGGCTGGGCTGCAGGAGACATGAGTTTTATTTCTGCCTCTGCCACCAACTCCCTGTGTCACCTTGGGTGAGTCACATAGTCCCTCTGGACTTTGGTTCCCCTCTGTGCAATAGGGCTGACAATCCATCTCTTGGCAATTCTTTGGGGCAGGGAGCATCTCACATGGCCTGTGCAGTGCCTGGCATGACAGGGCCCAGAGCGCAGCCCCTGGAATAGAACTAACACAAATGCCGGCTCCGTGCTGTGCTCAGACCTGAACCAAAGCTGAGGAACATCAGGGAACCCCAAGGGTTCCAGCTGCCCCTCACTCTGTCTATACACTGAATGGTGGTTGTAGCAGATCCAGGACCTGCAGTGAGAGAGCTTCTTAGGGAGGTTTGGCAGGAGCAGGGATCAAACCGGGGACCTCTGGAGTCTGTGCTTAAGTCAAACCGCCAGACCCCTCAGCTCTGAGGTAGTATCAGAAACCATGTGGCTCAACCACTAGAGAGCGATAGAGAGCCACAGTGAGAGCATACAATGTTACTTTTCCACCAAGTTCTCATGTGGCTTTTTCAGGAAATTCCACACACAGAGGTTTATGGGATCCCATTAATCTTGGGTAAAAAGCAGAACATTGAACCAGTCACTAATGCCTCTTGTGTCGTATCTCAACAAAGCACATCTGAGCAGTGCACCTTTACAGGATGCTGCAGTGCTTAGAGCATCAGCCTCGGTCTGAATTCACACCCCTGCTCTGCCACAGACTTCCCGTATGATCATGGGTAAGTCACTTAGCCTTTCTGGCTCAGCTCTACAAAGGTCTCTTGTTTTTAGACATCCTGTGAGCCATGTAACTCCCATGTGGCCATTCCCAGTGCACTCGGCACCTAATGCACCTGGTGCCCAAGTGTTTGCGGTAAGAATACACTGGAGAGGGTGCGGGGGTCAGATGTTGCGTGGCAGGAAGGAGGAGAGACAGGTATAGCAGAGAGTGTAAATGAGCCAGTTTGGGAGGAAAGCCGTAGCTTCGGCAGCTCCCAGCACAAAACGAATTGCAAAGCCAGCTCCCTCGCCCAGTCTGGGGGCTCAGAGCAGACACTGCCGGAGCTTCGCCTTTCGCTGCAAAGTCCCATCCTCCGGCCTCCCCTAAATGTGACCCCCCATTTCTGGGGGTGGTGACCCTGGGTCAGTTACCTATGGAACTAATCGCTGACTGCACCTTCAGATCGACCACATTGTCAATGATGCACTGAGCACCCGTGTGGTACGCAGGCACCAGGAGGGTGAGCAGCAGGAACACGGCAGCCTTCATCCCGCTGGGTGCTGAGCTACCTGCAGGGGAGAGACCCAGCCAATGCGTGAGACCCCAGAACAGGAGCCCTCTGGAACCGGTGGCAGGAGCCGAGGTGCACACAAGGCAGCGGAGTGTGGCACAGGCATGATTGAAAGCCACAGTGCCAGGGAAGGGGGTGAGGGTGAGAGCGGGGACAGGCAGGGCCAACGGGGCAGGGGATGTGGGGAGGAGAATGGAGGGGGCTGGAAGGGATACTGAGGGGTGGGGGAAATGTAATGGCAACAAATAGGGGAAAGGGAGGAAGGATTTGGAGGAGGCGACTGGGAGCAGTGGGTGCTCGGGGAGGCAGGCAGGATGGTAATGGGGGGTTATTGGGGAGGGCTGGAATGGCACCTCCGCCCAGGGGCTAGCAGAGCAGGACTGCCTCCAAGCTGCCAGTGGGGACCATGTGCACTGGCGGTTGCATTTTCAGGCTGAAATCAACACACACGACACACACACGGGAAGGGTTTTCCCACTAGAGGTTTGGACCCTTAGAATTAGCTCTTTAGAGAACTGATCCCCCCCGGTCCCTCCTCAAAACAAATTTAAAGTCTCCACAAAAAGAGCCTCCTCTCCATGCTCCAAGCTGCAGCTGTTTCTCTAGGGGCACAATTGTAAACCGATCTGGTGAAAGCCGTGCGAGTCGCAGTGTGGACACTCTTAATCTTATGGCATCTCCATTGGCAAGGGATTGATTTAAGCTAAACTGACATATGTCTGGTGTGAATCAGGTTAAGGCCTGGGCTACGCACCAGTTTTTCAATGAGTTTTCTTTTACAGGCTGATCTGGTTCATGCCATGTCCCCCCCTGGGGTGGATGCATCTATAATAGTATAAAAGCATCTATAGCAAAAGAGTTTTTTAGTAATCAATAAATCGGTAAATCAGTAAATCAGAAAATCAGTGCAAAACTGGGTTTAGACCAGTCCTTAGGGGTTTAAAACCCGATTTACATTGATTTAGTTTAAGGGTAACATTTTCCCGTGATTTAGGATTCTGACTCCCATTGACTTTCAGTGAGATGAGGCTCCTAGAGGCCAGATGGCCAAAGACCTTTAGGCACCTAAAGGTGCACATTGACACCTAAGTCACTTTTGAAAATGGAACGTTGGTTCCTAAATCCCTTAGCCACTTTTCAAATCATTATCCCAAGCCGATCTCTTGCTACATGGAGAGGAGCTTGGTTCACACTGGATTAAGAGCATCCCCACTGTGCCTGGAACCAGATTAATTCCATCACTTTTGAAAGCCATTGAAAGTTACACCACTGCCACCCTGACTATGGCCGAGGCCCCAGGGAGCTGGGCACACACAGGAGCCGTGCCCCAAAACCAGGCTGAGTCTGGAGAATCCCACCCGACCAATGGTACAAACTCACCTTCTGGCACAATCTTGCAAGATGCTGCTCCCAGTTCACAAGCTGCCCCTTTATATAGGAGCCAGCTGGAGCAGAGGTAGTGAAATCTTCCATCCCATTGGCTGCTTGACAGCTGACTCCCCCTTCCCACAAGTGTGGGGCAACCCCAGGGCTGTTCCTAGGACAGAATGTTTCTCTTGTAACTTCCCTGTTTGCTCATCCCCTTCCCAGCTGTTCATTGCCAGGGCCAAATTCTCCCCTGGTGTAACTCCATTACATTGGAGGCGTTACACCAGCAGAGCCTTTGGCTCTGAGGGTCTGGACAGCCCTGGGGCTTCCCCTCTGTGGGAATTTCTGGGGTATTGTAAAGGGGCTGCTGGAAGGCAGGGCCACTCTGGGTTTGGCACCAGCTACCTGCAGATTGGAGACTGAGGAGTGGGCTGCGCTGCAGCTGGAGGTGTAATTAACTTTGCTGGAGCTAGCGAAGTGAAACTAGCAGTGTAGCCTCGGTGGTGCAGGAGGTGGGCTGGGCCAGCTGCCCCATGCATGTACCCTGGGTCCCAGACAGCCCATCCCGCCTCCCATCCTGCCGTGGCTACACAGCTGCTCTAGCCCACCTGGCTACAGTGTAGAGGCAAGTGCCAGAGATGGGTTGAAAATGCACCAGCAGGATTTGTAGCCCAGCACGGGGCTGGGCAGGGAGGGCAGACATGCAATCAGAGCCCAGCTTTCTAACCTCTCTCTAGTTGCTAGTGTGAGCCCCGTCTCACAGAGCTTATGCCAGGAGGCACCATCAGAGCATCCAGTGTGTGTAGCACAGGCCATTGCACGTCACCCCTGTGTTCCTAATGCTGAGCCCAGTGACTCCTATTAGACAAAAGCATTTCAGCCCTCGGGTAACTCAACTGGTGTGGAAAACAGGAGAGATCGAGGTGCTGCCAATGGCCGATTGATTACGGTAGATGCCCAGCTGCGCCTAGCAGGCGATCCAAGCACCACACTGCAGAAGAACCAAAAACACCCCAAGGTCTCTGTGGGAATTGTCCTGAATAACCCCAAACCTGGGGTCAGCGTGACCTTGAGCATGGGCGCAAGAGCCACCAGCCACAGACCTGAGCTCCATCCTCCCAGCCCTGGGGTGATGGGCACCTCTTTGTACCACTGTACAAATCACAGCCATTCCCAGGTAGCGCTGGGCCACTGGAACACAGAAGCCACTAGCCTGAGCTCTCCTGGTCTAATGCCCTGTACTGGCCTGTGTGCAGACACAGGAGAGACGGTCCCTGCCCCAGAGAGCTCGCAGTCTAGAGACAAAGGGCTTGAGGGGAAACTGAGGCAAGGAAAGAGGAAGTGACTAGCATAAGGTCACCTGCCAGGGCAGTGTCAGAACAAGGAACAGAACCCAGATCTCCTACAGACTAGGGACCGAATGGCTGGGCAGCAGTTCTGCAGAAAAGGACCTAGGGGTTACAGTGGATGAGAAGCTGGATATGAGTCAACAGTGTGTCCTTGTTGCCAAGAAGGCTAATGGCATTTTGGGCTGTATAAGTAGGGGCATTGCCAGCAGATCAAGGGACGTGATCGTTCCCCTCTATTCGACATTGGTGAGGCCTCATCTGGAGTACTGTGTCCAGTTTTGGGCCCCACACTAGAAGAAGGACGTGGACAAATTGGAAAAAGTCCAGCGGGGGGGCGGGGCAACAAAGGGGGCTGGAGCACATGACTTATGAGGAGAGGCTGAGGGAATTGGGATTGTTTAGTCTGCAGAAGAGAAGAATGAGCGAGGATTTGATAGCTGCTTTCAACTACCTTGAAAGGGGGTTCCAAAGAGGATGGATCTAGACTGTTCTCAGTGGTGGCAGATGACAGAATAAGGAGCAGTGGTCTCAGGTTGCAGTGGGGGAGGTCTAGGTTGGATATTAGGAAACACTGTTTCACTAGGAGGGTGGTGAAGCACTGGAATGGGTTACCTAGGGAGGTGGTGGAATCTCCTTCCTTAGAGGTTTCTAAGGCCCGGCTTGACAAAGACCTGGCTGAGATGATTTTGTTAGGGAATTGGTCCTGCTTTGAGGAGGGGGTTGGACTAGATGACCTCCTGAAAATGATGGTACATTTTCATGCTGAAATCACCATACAAACAAACACACACACACACACACACACACACCTGGGGAAAGGGGGTTCCTGCTAGAGATTTGGACCTGTAGAAGTAGCTCCTTACAGAACTCACCCCCTGACCCTTCCCAAAATAAAATTAAAGCCTCCACAAGAAGAGCCTCGTCTCTCTGCTCCAAACTGCAGCTGACACTCAGGGTATGACTTTAAACAGATTTGGTAAACGTCATTTGAGTCGTAATGTGGAGGCTCTTAACCTGATGGAATCACCATTTCTTAAGGGATCAACTTAAGCTAAACTGACAGACATCTGGTGTGAATCAGGTTAGGGCTACGCAGTACAGACTGATCTAGTTTGCGCTGTGCCCGCTTGGGGTGGGTGCAGCTATAAGGTATAGCCAAGCAACAGAAATGAAGACTGCTTCGAACTCTAACCACTGACTAATATTTCAAACAGGAGTTTTCCTTAATTCCATATGTCAGAGTTTATAATATAAAGTAATGGTAAGTACCTTAAGTTACTAAATTAGTACACTAGAACCTAAGAGTTACGAACACCAGAGCTACGAACTGACGGGTCAACCACACACCTCATTTGGAACCAGAAGTACATAATCTGCCAGAAGCAGAGACAAAAAAAAAAGGGAAAAAGAAAATACCATACAGGACAGCGCTGTGTTCAATGTAAACTACTAAAAAATAAAGGGAAAGTTTAAAAAAAGATTTGACAAGGTCAGGAAACTGTTTCTGTGCTTGTTTCATTTAAATTACGATGGTTAAAGCAGCATTTTTCTTCTGCATAATAAAATTTCAAAGCTGTATTAAGTTAATGTTCAGTTTTAAACTTTTGAAAGATTTACCATAATGTTTTGTTCAGAGTTACGAACATTTCAGAGTTACAAACAACGTCCACTCCCAAGGTGTTTGTAACTATGAGATTCTACATACAACAAAGAAGGCAAAGAATTGAATATGAATTTTTATAAATGTTTATTAAAAATTCTAAATAAAAAGATAACTTGCTTATTTAGATGTTTAACTTTTGTTTACCAGTTTCTTTTTGAAAATGTATTAATTTAATAACAATGCTTTTAATGCCTTGTCTGGTATAGTTCTAAATATAATTTTGTCACCATTTCTTTTTAATTGTAAGATTGTCCTGTATGTTATGGATGTTGTTTTGTGTTGTATGTTGTCAATTTTATACTTTTTAAAAATATAAAATATTTGGGTTTTTATAAGCTTGTTTACACCTTTAAATATAGTTATAAGAATGTTATAGCAAAAATGTCAAAAAATAGAACAATAAATACTATGTCTGGTTATGCTGCAAAATGATAAAGCTAACAAAACAATTTCAACAGATGTCCACCTTTGGTTCCCAAACACGACCAAATGTCATGAAAGTTTAATACCCTCAAAGTGTTTGCATAGATCTGCATTTAGAATTCAGTTTGGTTTAGTTTCTATTTGGACTGTCAAGCGATTAAAAAAATTAATCACGATTAATCACACTGTTAATAATAGAATAGCATTTTTAAAAATATTTTTGGATGTTTTCTACATTTTCAAATATATTGATTTCAATTGCAACACAGAATACAAAGTGTACAGTGCTCACTTTATATTTATTTTTTATTACAAATATTTGCCCTGTAAAAAAACAAAAGAAATAGTATTTTTCAATTCACCTAATACAAGTACTGTAGTGCAATCTCTTTATCACAAAAGTTGAACTTAAAAATGTATGTACAAAAACTTAAAAATGTATGTACAAAAAATAACTGCATTTCAAAATAAAACAGTGTACAATTTTAGAGCCCATTGCTCAAACAAACATGTTCGTTTACATTTGAAGGAGATAATGCTGCCCACTTCTTGTTCACCTGAAAGTGAGAACAGGTGTTCACTGGCACTGTTGAAGCCAGCAATGCAAGATATTTACATGCCAGATACGCTAATGATTCATATGCCCCTTCATGCTTCAACCACCATTCCAGAGGACATACTGATGATGGGTTCTGCTTGATAACAGTCCAACGCAGTGCGGACCGATGCATGTTCATTTTCATCATCTGAGTCAGATGCCACCAGCAGAAGGTTGATTTTCTTTTTTGGTGGTTCAGGTTCTGTAGTTTCCTCACTGGAGTGTTGCTTTTTTAAGACTTCTGAAAGCATGCTCCACACCTCGGCTCTCTCAGATTTTGGAAGACACTTCAGATTCTTAAATCTTGGGTTGTGTGCTGTAGCTATCTTTAGAAATCTTACTTTGCATTTTGTCCAATCTGCAGCAAAAGTGTTCTTAAAATGAACATGTGCTGAGTCATCATCCAAGATTACTATAACATGAAATATATGGGGAGATGCGGGTAAAATAGAGCCAGAGATATACAATTCTCCCCAAGGAGTTCAGTCACAAATGTAATTAACACATTTTTTTTTTAACGAGCGTCATCAGCATGGAAGCATGTTCTCTGGAATGGTGGCCAAAGCATGAACGGGCATACAAATGTTTAGCATATCTGGCACGAAAATACCTTGCAATGCTGGCTACAAAAGTCCCATGCAAATGCCTGTTCTCACTTTCTAGTGATATTGTAAATAAGAAGTGGGCAGCATTATTTCCTGTAAATGTAAACAGACTTGTCTGTCTTGGCGATTGGCTGAATGAGAATTGGGTGAGTTAGGGTGACCAGATATCCTGATTTTATAGGGACAGTCCAGATATTTGGGGCTTTTTCTTACATAGGTGCCTATTACCTTCCACCCTCTGTCCCCATTTTTCACACTTGCTATGATCACCCTAGACTGAGTGGACTTGTAGGCTCTGAAGTTTTGCATTGTTTTGTTTTTGAGTGCAGTTATGTAACAAAAAAAAAATCTACATTTGTAAATTGCACTTTCAGGATAAAGAGGTTTCACTACAGTACTTGTATGAGGTGAATTGAAAAATACTGGGTTTTTTGTTTATCATTTTTACAGTGCAAATATTTGTAACAAAAAACAATAATATAAAGTGAGCAGTGTACACTTTGTATTCTGTCTTATAATTGAAATCAGTATACTTGAAAAGGTAGAAAAACATCCAAAATATGTAATACATTTCAATTGGTATTCTATTGTTTAACAGTGTGATTAAAACTACGATTAATCTCGCTTAATTTTTTTAATCACGATTAATTTTTTGAGTTAATCGCGTGAGTTTACTGCGATTAATCTACAGCCCTAATTTTTATACTTTTTTCTTTTATATTCTGCTAAAGGGAAGTAGGGGTTGTTAAAGTTTGTGCTTCTAAACAGTTAACAAAAGCGGAGTTGGTATCACAAGCAAATTAATTCTAAAAAGCTTGGGTAAAATTTTGTTACTAACTTTTTTGCTAAAACAGAGTGCTCAGCAGGGAACAGCAAAACACTGTCTCACAGAAGGTTGTGGGCTTCTATTTTAGCAGTTCTGCACTATATTTAATAGAAAAAAAATAGTAAGTGCACCTCTTCAATTAAAAGGAATATATATGCAACAACTGCAAAATCATCTCTTTGTTTTGGTCTTCACTGAGAAGTCTGAAGGAATGCCTAACATAGTGAGTGCTAACGGGAAGGGGGTAGGTTTGGAAGATAAAATAAAAAAAGAACAAGTTAAAAATCACTTAGAAAAGTTAGATGCCTGCAAGTCACCAGGGCCTGATGAAATGCATCCTAGAATACTCAAGGAGCTAATAGAGGAGGTATCTGAGCCCCTAGCTATTATCTTTGGAAAATCATGGGAGACAGGAGAGATTCCAGAATCATAGAATCATAGAATTCAAGATCAGAAGGGACCATTATGATCATCTAGTCTGACCTCCTGCAAGATGCAGGCCACATAAGCCGATCCACCCACTCCTGAACTATTTCTCTCCCTTGACTCTGCTGTTGAATGCTCCAAATCATGATTTAAAGACTTCAAGTAGCAGATAATCCACCAGCAAGCGACCCCTGCCCCATGCTTCGGAGGAAGGCGAAAAACCTCCAGGGCCACTGCCAATCTACCCTGGAGGAAAATTCCTTCCCGACCCCAAATATGGCGATCAGCTGAACCCCGAGCATGTGGGCAAGACTCTCCAGCCAGACCCTCTGGAAAAGGCTAACAATATCCCAACATTGACCCTTTGTACTAATTACCAGTGTGGCACGTTATTGACCTATTGACTAAACCCGTTATCCTATCATACCATCCCCTCCATAAACTTATCCAGCTTAATCTTAAAGTCATGGAGGTCCTTCGCCTTCACTGTTTCCCTCGGTAGGCTGTTCCAGAATTGCACTCCTCTGATGGTTAGAAACCTTCGTCTAATTTCAAGCCTAAATTTCCTGACTGATAATTTATATCCGTTTGTCCTCGTGTCCACATTAGCACTGAGCTGAAATAATTCCTCTCCTTCCCTAGTATTTATCCCTCTGATATATTTAAAGAATACAATCATATCTCCTCTTATCCTTCTTTTGGTTAAGGAAAACAAACCGAGCTCCTCAAGTCTCCTTTCATACGACAGGCTTTCCATTCCTCGGATCATTCTAGTGGCCCTTCTTTGTACCCGTTCCAGTTTGAATTCATCCTTCTTAAACATGGGAGACCAAAATTGCACACAATACTCCAAATGAGGTCTCACCAACGCCTTATATAACGGGACTAGCACCTCCTTATCTCTACTAGAAATACCTCGCCTAATGCATCCCAAGACCGCATTAGCTTTTTTAACGGCCACATCACATTGCCTACTCATAGTCATCCTACGATCAACCAGGACTCCTAGGTCCTTCTCCTCCTCCGTTACTTCCAACTGGTGCGTCCCCAGCTTATAACTAAAATTCTTGTTAGTCATCCCTAAATGCATAACCTTACACTTCTCATTATTGAATTTCATCCTGTTACTAATACTCCAGTTTACAAGGTCATCCAAATCTCCCTGGAGGAAGACTGGAAAAGGGCAAATATAGTGCTCATCTATGAAAAACAACCCAGGAAACTACAGACCAGTTAGTTTAAATTCTGTGCCAGGGAAGATAATGGAGCAAGTAATTAAGGAAATCATCTGCAAACACTTGGAAGGTGGAAAGGTGATAGGGAATAGCCAGCATAGATTTGTAAAGAACAAATCATGTCAAAACAATCTGATAGCTTTCTTTAATAGGATAACGAGTCTTGTGGATAAGGGAGAAGCAGTGGATGTGGTATATCTCCACGTGGGCACCAATGATACTGCCAAGAATGACCTTGAGCGTATCACTGCAGACTACGTGGCTCTGGGAAGAAGGATAAAGGCGTTTGAGGCGCAAGTGGTGTTCTCGTCTATCCTCCCTGTGGCAGGAAAAGGCCAGGGTAGAGACCGTCGAATCGTGGAAATCAACGAATGGCTACGCAGATGGTGTCGGAGAGAAGGGTTTGGATTCTTTGACCATGGGATGGTCTTCCAAGAAGAAGGATTGCTAGGCAGAGATGGGCTCCACCTCACGAAGAGAGGGAAGAGCATCTTTGCAAGCAGGCTGGCTAACCTAGTGAGGAGGGCTTTAAACTAGGTTCACCGGGGGAAGGAGATCAAAGCCCCGAGGTAAGTGGGGAAGTGGGATTCCGGGAGGAAGCACAAGCAGGAGACTGCAAGAAGGGAGGACTCCTGTCTCAGACCGAGAAAGCGGGACAATCAGCGAGTTATCTTAAGTGCCTATACACAAATGCAAGAAGCCTGGGGAACAAGCAGGGAGAACTAGAAGTCCTGGCACAGTCAAGGAATTATGATGTAATTGGAATAACAGAGACTTGGTGGGATAACTCACATGATTGGAGTACTGTCATGGATGGATATAAACTGTTCAGGAAGGATAGGCAGGGCAGAAAAGGTGGAGGAGTTGCGTTGTATGTAAGAGAGCAGTATGACTGCTCAGATCTCCGGTATGAAACTGCAGAAAAACCTGAGTGTCTCTGGATTAAATTTAGAAGTATGAACAACAAGGGTAATGTCGTGGTGGGAGTCTACTACAGACCACCAGACCAGGGGGATGAGGTGGACGAGGCTTTCTTCCAGCAACTAACAGAAGTTTCTAGATCACAGGCCCTGGTTCTCATGGGTGACTTTAATCACCCCGATATCTGCTGGGAGAGCAATACAGCAGTGCACAGACAATCCAGGAAGTTTCTGGAAAGTGTAGGGGACAATTTCCTGGTGCAAGTGCTGGAGGAACCAACTAGGGGAAAAGCTCTTCTTGACCTGCTGCTCACAAACAGGGAAGAAATAGTAGAGGAAGCAATAGTGGATGGGAACCTGGGAGGCAGTAACCATGAGATGGTCGAGTTCAGGATCCTGACACAAGGAAGAAAGGAGAGCAATAGAACAGAGACCCTGGACTTCAGAGAATAACATGACGGGGAAAGGAGTTGAGGAAAGCTGGCTGTATTTTAAAGAAACCTTATTGAGGTTGCAGGAACAAACCATCCCGATGTGTAGGAAGAAAAGTAAATATGGCAGGCGACCAGCTTGACTTAACAGTGAAATCCTTGCTCGTCTTAAACACAAACAAAACAGCTTACAAGGAGTGGAAGATTGGACAAATAACCAGGGAGGAGTATAAAAGTATTGCTCAGGCATGCAGGAGTGAAATTAGGAAGGCCAAATCACACTTGGAGTTGCAGCTAGCCGGAGATGTTAGGAGTAACAAGAAGGGTTTCTTCAGGTATGTTAGCAACAAGAAGAAAGTCAAGGAAAGTGTGGGCCCCTTGCTGAATGAGGGAGGGAACCTAGTGACAGAGGATGTGGAGAAAGCTAGTGTACTATGTTGTGTATTTGGTTGTCATGGGTTTTGTTACGATGGCAACTGAGTTAGACTATTAAGGGATAGCTCAGCTGGTTTCAACCGGCTGAGTGAGCTCTTTGTTTCTGTAAATAAAATGGAGGTTTTGGTTAGCTGTCTGCTCTCTGGCCTCAAGTGATTGTTTCCTACACCGGCTGTCCCAAGGACTTAACACTGGCGACGAGGGTGGGATCCTGGTGCTGCTCCAGTAACAGAAGGAAGTAGAAGTCAAGGTAAAGACCAAACAAAGAAAAAAAGCTGCTTTTTTGCACTGACTGTGAAAGTGAAACTAAAAATCATGGCTACTCTGACCAGGCCCCTGGAGCCTTTTGATGAGAATACAGAGCAGTGGCATGTGTATACTGAGCGTTTTGAGCTTTTTGGTATTGCAAATGACATTACAGAAGCGAAGAAGGTGCTAATATTCTTAACTGTTGTAGGGGCTAAAACCTACTCTCTGCTACGCAGCTTACTACACCCTGTTAAGCCTGAGACTAAATCTTACAGTGACATTGTGGAAATCCTGGGGTCTCATTTCTCCCCAAAACCACTGGTAATTGCTGAAAGATATAGGTTCCACAAAAGAGACCAAAAGGAAGATGAAACAGTTGTACAATTTGTAGCCATTTTAAAAAAGCTAGCAGAACACTGTGAATTTAAAGAGATGTTAAATGATGCCCTGCGTGACAGGTTAGTGTGTGGCCTCTGCAGTGAAGCTATACGGAAGCGCCTACTGACAGAGGCTCAGCTTACATTACAGAAGGCTGTTGATATTGCTGTCTCCATGGAACTGGCTACAAGGGAGGCACAATACATCGGTGCATCCCCTAGGGTGCAAAAAGTGTCACAAGAACTGACCCACAAAACGGTGCAGAGTCAAGAATGTTACCGCTGTGGTAAGCTGGGTCACCAGGCAACAGAATGCTGGTGTAAGGACCTGGTGTGTCGACACTGTGGCAAAAAGGGACACATTGAGTATGCCTGTAAACAAAAGAAAAAGAGGCCTGTGGTCTGGCCGACAAAAAGAGGAACCTTGCATACCCTAGAGCAGACCCAGGATGATCAAGGTGACACCTCCTCACAAGAGGAAGTGCCACTGCATGTTTTGTCTTTGGCAGCGGGCTCACATGAATACTGGGTAACCCCCTTATTGGAGGGCAAACCTATACGCATGGAACTAGACACCGGTGCAGCTGTCTCGCTGGTTCCTGAGACTGTGTATAAGGAAAAGCTACAGCATCTTCCGCTTAAGGCAACAAAAACTGTTCTGAAGACGTATACAGGTGAAGCTGTGCCCATGTTGGGCACTATTGATGTTAAGGTGGAGCTCAATGGAAAGGCGGCTAAATTGCCACTGTTTGTGGTGAGAGGTAACTACCCAGCCTTAATGGGTAGGTCTTGGCTTGGGAAGATTCAGCTGAACTGGGCAGAAGTGCACCGGATGACTAAAGAAGAAACCAGTCTAACCCCTATACTAAGGAAACATGCTGCTGTTTTTGGAGATGATTTGGGAAGTATGAAGGGAATCACTGTGACATTGAACATTAAACCTGGCAGTCCACCAAAATATCTGAAAGCCCGAACTGTGCCATATGCCATCAGGCCAAAAGTTGAAGCAGACCTGGAGCGCCTGGTCACCAATGGAGTCCTAATACCAGTTACCCATAGCTCATGGGCCACTCCTATCATTCCAATAGTGAAGAAAGATGGCTCTCTCCGGATTTGCGGTGATTTTAAAGTCACTGTCAACCCAGTGTTGTGTGCAGAGCAATACCCGCTTCCCCGCATCGATGACCTCTTCGCAGGCCTGGCTGGGGGACAAAAGTTCAGTAAGATTGATCTGAGTCAAGCATATTTACAGATGCATGTCGATGAAAAGTCCCAAGAGCTGTTGACTATTGTGACTCATAAGGGGCTTTATCGATACTGTCGCCTACCCTTCGGAATCACATCGGCTCCCGCCCTGTTCCAGAGGGCTATGGACCAGATCTTGTGTGGCTTGTCAGGAGTTCAGTGCTATCTGGATGATATCCTGGTCACTGGAAGAAATGAAGAGGATCACTTAAGGAATTTAGAGGCTACCCTACAAAGACTGGAAGAGTATGGCCTACGAGTTTGCAAAGACAAGTGTGAATTCTTCAAGCCCTCTGTTGAATATTTGGGACACATCATCAATTCTGCAGGTCTTCATAAGGCCCCTGCAAAAGTTAAAGCTATTGTGGAGGCTCCCCCACCTCGAAATGTAAGCCAGCTACGCTCATTTCTAGGACTACTGAACTATTATGGAAAGTTCATCTCACAGTTAGCCACACTGCTAAAACAACTTCATGAGCTCCTTGGGCAGAACAAGGCCTGGAAGTGGACTGAAGCCTGTGATGTTGCATTTAACAAAGCTAAGGATGCATTGTTAAATTCTGAAGTTCTAACGCACTTTGATCCATCCTTACCCCTGCAATTGGCCTGCGATGCTTCCCCTTATGGAGTGGGAGCGGTCGTGTCACACATTATGCCTTCGGGAGAAGAAAGACCTATTGCTTTTGCTTCACGCACTCTAAGCAAAGCAGAAACTAACTACGCCCAAATCGAACGTGAGGCATTAGGAATTGTTTTTGGAATTAGGAAGTTTCATCAGTACCTGTTTGGGCGAAAGTTTACTCTTCTTACAGACCATTGACCTCTGACATCAATTTTTGGACCCTACACAGGCATTCCCCCATTAGCTGCTAGTCGTATGCAACGTTGGGCATTGATACTTTCTGCACACACATATGAAATCAAATATCGGAAATCCACTCTGCACGGCAATGCAGATGGCCTCTCAAGGTTGCCTTTACCCGGTCAAACATCAAGATAGTGCCCAAAAGGAAATCTTCTACTTTGAACAGGTAGAGAATACACCCATCACTGCTACTCAGATAAAGAAGGCAACCCGCGTTGACCCAGTATTATCCCAAGTTATGGACCTGGTGATGCATGGAAAATCTCGACAAACCTCTCCGGTCTCACCCGACCTTGTTCCCTACATGTCCAGGCGGACGGAGTTATCGGTCCAATCTGGTTGTTTGTTGTGGGGGAGGCGTGTCATTATTCCACCACCCCTGAGATCACAGATGTTAGAACAGCTACATTCCGGTCACTGTGGAATAGTGCGCATGAAGGAAATTGCACGAAGCTATTTTTGGTGGCCTAGATTGGACAGTGCTATTGAAGAGAAGGCAAAAGCTTGTATGTCATGTCAGAGTGTAAGAAATGCACCCCAGTGGGCACCCCTACACCCATGGGACTGGCCTGAAAACCCGTGGCAATGTATTCACGTTGACTTTGCTGGCCCCCTTGAAGGAAGCATGTTCTTGGTGGCAGTAGATGCCCATTCTAAATGGCCAGAAGTCTCTATAATGCAGTCCACTACTGCAGAGAGTACTATCCAAAAACTACGAGGACTCTTTAGTCGTTTTGGTCTGCCAGAACAACTTGTGAGCGACAACGGACCGCAGTTCGTCTCTCAGGAGTTTCAAAATTTTATGAAGGCAAATGGGATACACCACATCACGTCAGCACCATATCATCCGTCCACCAACGGATTAGCTGAAAGATTTGTGCAGACAATGAAAAACGCTTTGAAATCAGCAAAGGGACAACACTCCATTCAAAAGCGTCTGGATACCTTCTTACTTTCCTATAGAAACACACCTCATGCTACGACCCAGGCTTCCCCAGCCTTTCTAATGATGGGACGACAGCTGTGCACTTGCTTTGATCTGCTGAAACCTTCTGAACCCAGACAAACTGTGCAACATCAGCAGCAATATCAAGTCATCAGACGGGCACCCAGAGCAAAAGACCGAACCTTTAGCCCAGGACAGCCAGTTTTGGCTCGGAATTATACTTCCAGAGCTAAATGGGTCCCGGACACAGTCATCACTCAGACAGGACCTGTTTCCTATACAGTCCGGACTGCAGAGAATCTTACCTGGCGGCGACATGTAGATCAGCTGTTGCCAGGTCATGCCAGTCTTCAGGATCCATCTGCAGTTGAGGGGTCTGACTTCACCCCTCCTGGTGAGACACCGAATCATGAGTCACCTGTTCCTGACTGTTCTCCTCCATTACTGCCGGCAGCTGAGATACCCCTTTGCCCAGCACGAGCTGATACCACCTCCTCACCTATTCGTGCTGCGGACCCTGAGCCCCTAGTACTTTCGGGTGCAACAACACCAGAAGTTCGCCGTAATCCACCTAGAGACAGAAGGCCTCCTCATCGGCTGGATCTTTAGTTAGGGCGAACCCACGGTTATGGGGCAAAATAATCCCCAGGGTTTAGCCGGGAATGGAGGCAGTCTACCCTCCTTCTCTAGTTTAGTGTGTGTTTTATTTAGGGGATGTTCTTATTAGGGGGGGAGGAATATGTTGTGTATTTGGTTGTCATAGGTTTTGTTACTATGGCAACTGAGTTAGACTATTAAGGGATAGCTCAGCCGGTTTCAACCGGCTGAGTGAGCTCTCTGTTTCTGTAAATAAAATGGAGGTTTTGGAGGTCAAGTGATTGTTTCCTACACCGGCTGTCCCAAGGACTTAACATACTCAATGCTTTTTTTGCCTCTGTCTTCACAGACAAGGTCAGCTCCCAGACAGCTGCACTCTGCGGCACAGTATGGGGAGGAGGTGACCAGCTCTCTGTGGAGAAAGAAGTAGTTCGGGACTATTTAGAAAAGCTGGATGAGCACAAGTCCATGGGGCCGGATGCACTGCATCTGAGGGTGCTAAAGGAGTTGGCTGATGAGATTGCAGAGCCATTGGCCATTATCTTTGAAAAATCATGGCGATCGGGGGAGGTCCCGGACGACTGGAAAAAAGCTAATGTAGTGCCCATCTTTAAAAAAGGGAAGAAGGAAGATCCAGGGAACTACAGGCCAGTCAGTCTCACCTCAGTCCCTGGAAAAATCATGGAACAGGTCCTCAAGGAATCAATTCTGAACCACTTAAAGGAGGGGAAAGTGATCAGGAACAGTCAGCATGGATTCACCAAGGGCAAGTCATGCCTGACTAACCTAATTGCCTTCTATGATGAGATAACCGCCTCTGTGGATGAGGGGAAAGCAGTGGATGTGCTATTTCTGGACTTTAGCAAAGCTTTTGATACAGTCTCCCACAGTATTCTTGCCAGCAAGTTAAAGAAGTATGGGCTGGATGAATGGACGGTAAGGTGGATAGAAAACTGGCTAGATGGTCGGGCTCAACGGGTAGTGATCAATGGTTCAATGTCTAGTTGGCAGCCGGCATCAAGTGGAGTGCCCCAAGGGTCGGTGCTGGGGCCGGTTTTATTCAATATCTTCATTAACGATCTGGAGGATGGTGTGGACTGCACCCTTAGCAAGTTTGCAGATGACACTAAACTGGGAGGAGTGGTTGATACGCTGGAGGGTAGGGCTAGGATACAGAGGGACCTAGACAAATTAGAGGATTGGGCCAAAAGAAATATGATGAGGTTCAACAAGGACAAGTGCAGAGTCCTGCACTTAGGACGGAAGAATCCCATGCACTGCTACAGACTAGGGACCGAATGGCTGGGCAGCAGTTCTGCAGAAAAGGACCTAGGGGTTACGGTGGATGAAAAGCTGAATATGAGTCAACCGTGTGCCCTTGTTGCCAAGAAGGCTAATGGCATTTTGGGTTGTATAAGTAGGGACATTTCCAGCAGATCGAGGGATGTGATCATTCCCCTCTACTCAGCACTGGTGAGGCCTCATTTGGAGTACTGTGTCCAGTTTTGGGCCCCACACTACAAGAAGGATGTGGATAAATTGGAGAGAGTCCAGCGGAGGGCAACAAAAATGATTAGGGGGCTGGAGCACATGACTTATGAGGAGAGGCTGAGGGAACTGGGATTGTTTAGTCTGCAGAAGAGAAGAATGAGGGGGGATTTGATAGCTGCTTTCAACTACCTGAAAGGGGGTTCCAAGAGGATGGATCTAGACTGTTCTCAGTGGTAGAAGATGACAGAACAAGGAGTAATGGTCTCAAGTTGCAGAGGGGGAGGTTTAGGTTGGACATTAGGAAAAACTTTTTCTCTAGTAGGGTGGTGAAGAACTAGAATGGGTTACCTAGGGAGGTGGTGGAATCTCCTTCCTTAGAGGTTTTTAAGGTCAGGCTTGACAAAGCCCTGGCTGGGATGATTTAGTTGGGTTTGGTCCTGCTTTGAGCAGGGGGTTGGACTAGATGATCTCCTGAGGTCCCTTCCAGCCCTGAGATTCTATGATTCTATGATCAAGACTTTAGTAAGGCATTTGATGTCTCGCATGATATTCTTATCAATAAACTAGGCAAATACAACTTAGATGGGGCTACTATAAGGTGGATGGATAACTGAATGGATAACCGTACTCAGAGAACAGGAGTACTTGTGGCACCTTAAGAGACTAGCAAATGTATTTGAGCATAAGCTTTCGTGGGCTACAGCCCACTTCATCGGATGCATAGAGTGGAAAATACAGAAGGAAGATATATATATACACAGAGAACATGAAACAATGTGTGTTACCATACACACTCTAACGAGAATGATCAGTTAAGGTGAGCTATTACCAACAGGAGAGAAAAAAACGTTTTGTAGTAGTAATCAAAATGGTCCATTTGCAGCAGCTGACAAGCGGGTGGAGGTAGTTATTAATGGTTCCCAATCCTGCTGGAAAGGTATAACAAGTGGGGTTCCGCAGGGGTCTGTTTTGGGATCGGCTCTGTTCAATATCTTCATCAACGACTTAGATATTGGCATAGAAAGTTCGCTTATTAAGTTTGCAGATGATACCAAACTGGGAGGGATTGCAACTGCTTTGGAGGATAGGGTCAAAATTCAAAATGATCTGGACAAATTGGAGAAATGGTCTGAGGTAAACAGGATGAAGTTGAATAAAGACAAATGCAAAGTGCTCCACTTAGGAAAGAACAATCAGTTTCACACATACAGAATGGGAAGAGACTGTCTAGGAAAGAATACAGCAGAAAGGGATCTAGGGTTTATAGTGGACGCAAGCTAAATTTGAGTCAACAGTGTGATGCTGTTGCAAAAAAAGCAAACGTGATTCTGGGATGCATTAACAGGTGTGTTGTGAGCAAGACACAAGAAGTCATTCTTCCGCTCTACTCTGCGCTGGTCAGGCCTCAGCTGGAGTATTGTGTCCAGTTCTGGGCACCGCATTTCAAGAAAGATGTGGAGAAATTGGAGAGGGTCCAGAGAAGAGCAACAAGAATGATTAAAGGTCTAGAGACCTTTGAAGGAAGGCTGAAAGAATTGGGTTTGTTTAGTTTGGAAAAGAGAAGACTGAGAGGGGACATGATAGCCATTTTCAGGTATCTAAAAGGGTTTCATAAGGAGGAGGGAGAAAACTTGTTCACCTTACCCTCTAAGGATAGAACAAGAAGCAATGGGCTTAAACAGCAGCAAGGGAGGTTTAGGCTGGACATTAGGAAAAAGTTCCTAACTGGCAAGGTGGTTAAACACTGGAATAAATTGCCTAGGGAGGTTGTGGAATCTCTATCTCTGGAGATATTTAAGAGTAGGTTAGATAAATGTCTATCCGGGATGGTCTAGACAGTATTTGGTCCTGCCATGAGGGCAGGGGACTGGACTCGATGACCTCTACAAGTCCCTTCCAGCCCTAGAATCTATGAATCTCAAATAGGTCTATTTGTGCTAAAGAATTGGAAAAATCAGAACAAAAGCATAGCTTGTGTTATAAAAGACTTGGTCCCTATTACTTTGCAAACAAACTAAGTTAATCTGTGTATTAAATTTGGGTCACTAAAACCAAGAAGAATGTAAAACAAACAAGCAAAAGCTTTATTATGCTAACCAACTTATGCAGTTTAAGGGTGCACCAAAAGATATCAGTGCCCAGTGAAGAAACTCTCGGACAACAAGAAAGAAAAATGAAGTGCTTTATAAATAGTAGACTGGCCAACTACACCTCAGTCCACCATATATGGACAATTAAGCATGCAATCATCTACAGAGACATTATAAAAACCACTAGCTGGGCCAGGTCTAAATGTTGTTTAAAAATGTATATTATTGAACAGAGTAAGTTCACGTCCCTATGTTTTTAAATTTTTATCACTGAAATAGGGGTGAATTTGGCTATTATGTAAAAGCAACTGTATAATTGCTACAGAGAGTCCTGTGGCACCTTTAAGACTAACAGATGCGTCTGACGAAGTGGGTATTCACCCACGAAAGCTTATGCTCCGATACATCTGTTAGTCTTAAAGGTGCCACAGGACTCTCTGTTGCTTATTACAGATCCAGACTAACACGGCTACCCCTCTGATGTATGATTGCTGTATATTTCTTTGTTAATTGATATACTAGCATCTTATCAGGAATGTGCACAAGACTCCAGGACTGAGCAAAAGACTATTCTGCGGTCTGGCATCTCTCAAAATAGGAGACTCCAAGATTGAAATGAAATTATAAATTACATTCAGGGCCAGATTTCCCATTAGGCACAGCAGGCACATGCCTGGGGAGCCAACATTCTAGGAGCACCTAAAAATTCAAATTTTGCTGCTCCTGAATACCTGTAACCATGGAGCCAGTGTGCTAGTACTGTGTCTTGAGGGCAATAAACCTGGCTGAGTGCCTTTATCACCGAACTGTGCTGGTGGTTCTTTATGGGTAGTACTTGTGACACTGCACCTCATATTCTTCATAGTGATAGTATTATGATATGGTTATAGCATAATTATGATGTATTTTATGCAAGATAAGTAATGCGAGGTGTCATTGGAAAAGTTATGATTATGATTATCCTATTTGTATGCATGTATCTTTTTGTATCTGAAGTTATGAATATTGACTATGAATCTGTATTTCAAATGTAATTACACCTGGATAACGTCCACTAGACAAGATGTTTTCAGTCTAGATAGTGGGTGGGGAAGGGCCTATTCAGGGCAATGGGCTATTAGGAAAAAACAATAGGCCTTAGGAGAAGCTTATCTCCCACCTGGGGAGCCTTCCTGAGAACACTACAGACAACCTCCAAGTAACGGCATCTATGACTCTACAAGGACATGTGATCAGACCACATGATACTGGACTCCATCTTGGGATGTCAGTATTTTTCCACAGACTGGTCTGGGAACCACGTTTCGGGAACAAAGGGTTCCTGGCATATGCAAAAGCTATATAAGGCAGGGGAGTGACACCACCTGTTCTTCACTCCCCACCCAAGAAAACTCCTGGAAACACCTGAGGAACAAAGACTGAACTGAGGGAAGTGCTGGACCCAGGCTAAAGGGATTTCTAGCCTGTGAATGAAACAGCTGGGGATTCCAAGCTGTAAGCAAGTGCAGCTGGCCCCTTAAGGATCTGCAGCCTGCTTGTATCATCTCTTAGGGTGAGAATCTGCTAGTCATATCCAGAAAGTATACAGCAATGAGACAGTTACTTTTAAACAGTAGCCAAAGGCATCCCTATTTCAGTGATAAAGATTTAAAACCATAGACACACAAACTTGCTTTGCTCAATAATATACTTTCCTAAACAACAGGCCTGCCCCAGTTAGTGGTTTCTAGCTGATTTCATACTTAACTGTCCATATATGGTAGACTGAGGTGTAGTTCAGTCAATTATTTCTAAAGCACTTCATTTTTGTTTCTTGATGCCCAGGGGTTTCTTAGTATGCACTGATATTTTCTGGTGTCTTCGGTCTGTGGGTGAAACCTTAACCAGCTTATGTTGGTTAACAAATAACGTTTTGCTGGTTTGTTTTACATTTCTCTTGTTTTCAGTAACTCAAATTTAATATACAGATTAATTTAGCTTGTTTACACTGTAATAGGGATGAAGGCTTTGATAACACAAGCTATGCTTTTGTTCTGATTTACCCAAGTCTTTAGCACAAATATACCTGTTTTAGATGCTTTTGCAGTTTTTGCATAGACATTCCTTTTTACTTCCTTAACATGTGCATTACTTATTTTTTATACTAAATATAGTGCTTAACTGCTAAAATAGATGCTCATAATCTTCCGTGAGAAGGCGTTTTGCTTTCCCATGCTGAGCACTCTGTTTTAGCAAATGAGTAACAGAATTTTTACCCAAGCTTTTAAAAATTCATTTTCTTGTGATATCAATTCAAATTTTGTTCACTGTTCAGAAGCACAAACTTTAACACCTACTTTCCATCAACATAACATAATAAAAGAGTGTAAAAATTCAGCCAAAATAAATATTAAATACAAGTCTATGCAAATACTTTGAGGGTATTAAACGTTTATGACACTTGGGTGTGTTTGTCAAACAAAGGTGGAAACCTGTTAGCTTTCACATTTTGCAACATAGCCAGACATAAAATATATTGCTATATTTTTAAATGTTTCTGCTATAACATTCTTATAACTCAAGTATCAGCGGGGTAGCCGTGTTAGTCTGGATCTGTAAGAAGTAACAGAGTCCTGTGGCACTGTTGTGGAAAATTGACCACACCGTTGATTTTTGGATCAGACAGCCTGAGGCTCCTTTATTTTCATACAAGCATGCATGCAGGGAGAGACAGCATGTCCCCATGCAAGGGGTTAACTGCCCCTACACTCTGAGGGTGGTGAGCACAGTGCAAATGCTGCTCAATGTGGAGAGCATTGCAGACTTGCTGCATGACTTGACCCATAAAGTGGATGCCTCGGTCACTGTTTATAGAAACAGGGAGACCGAACCGGGGAATAAAAATCCCTAAACAATTTCATTGCTACTGTGATGGAGGCAGCCTCTGCACAAGGTTAGGCTTTAATTCATCCAGAGAACGTACAGAGAACGTACGTATTTCCTTGTGATATGAATTCAACTTTTGTTCACTGTTCAGAAGCACAAACTTTAACAACACCTACTTTTCATCAACATAACATAATAAAAGAGTATAAAAATTCAGCCAAAATAAATATTAAATACAAGTCTATGCAAATACTTTGAGGGTATTAAACGTTTATGAAACTTGGGTGTGTTTGTCAAACAAAGGTGGAAACCTGTTAGCTTTCACATTTTGCAACATAACCAGACATAAAATATATTGCTATATTTTTAAATGTTTTTGCTGTAACATTCTTATAACTCAAGTATCAGTGGGGTAGCCGTGTTAGTCTGGATCTGTAAAAAGTAATAGAGTCCTGTGGCACCTTATAGACATGCATCTGATGAAGTGGGTATTCACCCACGAAAGCTCATGCTCCAATACATCTGTTAGTTTATAAGGTGCCACAGGACTCTTTGTTGATTCTTATAACTATATTACATGTTTAATAAAGGCACAACCAAATTGATGAAACCCCACAAAAGAAACTGACATTTTGATAATATTGGCATTAATGTTGAGGTTCCCCCCATACATTTTTTTTTAAATAAAAAAAAACTATGATTAATAAAAAAGAATGTTTTTTTGTTTGCAATTGCATTATTTGTTGAGGCAAAAACATATGTACCTGTATTTATAACTGAGGCCTTTTTGACTTTTGCAAAAAAATTAATTGTCATTATGACGGTTATACACCAACCATAATATTAAAATAATGTGGTACCACATATATAAAAAAGTACAAAATTGACTTTTGTTGCAACAAACCAAAAAGTAGTCACATGACACACAGACACCATACAACACAGACCACCATACATGACATACAAAACAAACGTACATTTAAAAAAATGCAGCAGCAGCAAATTTAGCAAACTGTGAGAGGATATAAAGGAAAACTTAACTTGTATGTAAAATATTTGACAATGAAGGTTCTATTGTTAGCTCTGAGTGAGGAGTGGGGTTGCGTGGGCTAAAGCAGTTGGGAACCCTTACCCCGGAGAGTGGAGTGGGAGTCACTACCTGCTCTCGCAAAATCGGAATGTGTTCTCCCAGTGTCTGTTGCTTTTGTGTTGTTTCTGTTGCTTTTACATTTTCTTTGTTTCTGTTACAAGCTCTGCCAATTTTATGGCGTGTTGTCGTAACCATCTAACAGCCATGGCCATAGTTTGTAACATTGTACATTTCTTACTCTTATTATTATTATTATTTATTATGCTAGTGAAGGCAGGGGGCTGGACTTGATGACATTTCGGGGTCCCTTCCAGTTCTATGAGATAGGTATAGCTCCATATATTATAATATTTATTAAAGCTACAGTCTCTGACCTAGCCTTACGGATTCCCAGTGCATTCATACCTCATCAAACTCTGTGGGCATTTGCCGGGTGGGGATAAGGGGGTCTGTAGTGGGGTGGTCACCCGCTCCTGCCCTGAAGGGCTTGAAATCAGCCCTGGGACAGGGCCGAGGCTGCATGAGGGCTGCTGCTAGGGAGAGCAGCAAGCCTCTGCTGATTGGGGAACCAGCCACAGCTGGGGCCACACCCCAATCAGACCCTAGCTGTCCTATAAAGGCCAGGGAAGCCAGGCGCTGAGAGGACTCTCCCTCTAGCTTTTGAGGGAGAAGGGCCTGGCTGCCTAGACGCTAAGAAAGGTACCTAGAGTGGAGCAGGGCTGGGAAAAGGCTAGAGGAGCTGGGGAGCTCCAGCCTGGAGAACCCCTAGACTGATGCTTCGATAAAGGCCAGGACAGGTACTGGGGCTACAGAGGGGCAGCCTGGGGTAGGCAAAGGCAGCAAGTCCAAAGTCCCCTTTGCCAGTGATGAATGGCGTGTACACTGCAGTCTGCCCCAGAGAGCAGGGGCTAGATGGTGACTGGCAGTAGCCATATACTGAGGCGAGGTGGGATAGGAGGTTGGGAGTTCCCTGGGGTGGGGGGAGACCCAGAGTGCTGAAGGGGTACTGCCAGGGGGCAACACCCAAGGGAAAGGGCTCCAGGGTCCAGGAGGGACCCGGGGGCCAGTGAGAGGTGAGACATCGGCTGGCAGAGGGTGCTCCGGGGGCTGGCGAGCTAATTCCCTGAACGACCAGCAGGAGGCGCTGTGGAGGTGAGCATCGCCTCGTTACAGGGTCTCCTTGCTTGTAGTTTTCTGTCATGTTAGGTCGCTACAGAGGTCAGCTCGCCACTTACCAGATCGGCAGTCAGGGTCACCAGAGTTGTCAGTTGGGTTGCGTGTGTGTGTTCTTTCTGTGTGCTGTCCCCAGCTCTGTGCCGATAGCAGAGAACCGGTTCAGCAGACTGCGATAGTACTACCCAGTGTGGTTAAGTGTCGGAGGCTGGAATCTTGTTGCCTCCGTAGCATTGCTTAGGCTGCTCAGTGCTTCTGTTCTTGGAGCTTCAATGTTATTAGTAGCTAGTGCAGCCTGTTAGTTCAGCAGCCTTTGATGTTACTCATAAAGAAAGACCACAAGCACGGTTCAGTAACAAAGACACTCAGCCAGGTTTATTGCCCCCTAGACACAGTCTCAGCACCTTGGCTCCATGGTTACAAGTACACTGGCACATGAGTGCCTAGTAGCAAGGAATGGCTCAGTCGGCCATGGAAATGTCTGCCATCCCCTAGGCCATGCAACAAATTAAGGCAAAGCCCCCCGACATTTATAGACCAAGACAACTAGCACACACAACTGTGACGTTATTGATATAAACTGGGACCATATAGAACATGGTTTGCAACCAAGGTCCTGTTGTGGCACCAAATCTTAGGTAAAGGGGGTCATATAAGGTGTCTAAAACCAGGTTATGGGTTGCTGGTTATGATTATGCTGTCTGTATGCATGTGTCATTTTGTAGTTGAAGTTATAAGTATTGGCTCTATACTGTCTGTATTTTGTATTTGTGCTCTGCTTCTGGGTGACATCGCAGACAAGTTGGTGTTAGCCCTGCCTAGCCTGCTTGATGGCCCATTAAGGACCATCAGCTACACAATTGACCCATGGAGAGAAGGCAGACACGCCTTGTGACTCAGCAAAGTATGCAGGGACTTGCCCATGTGACTCCAGACTCCATTTTGCTGTAATTTTCCACAGTAAGGACAAAGAGGTTCTTACACCTGGAAAAGCCTATATAAGGCTGACGCCTCATCTCCATCTGGTCTTCAATCCTGCTTCTGACCTCTGGAGGGACTTTGCTTTAAACTAGGTTCACCGGGGGAAGGAGACCAAAGCCCCGAGGTAAGTGGGGAAGTGGGATACCGGGAGGAAGCACAAGCAGGAGACTGCAAGAGGGGAGGACTCCTGTCTCAGACCGAGAAAGCGGGACAATCAGCGAGTTATCTTAAGTGCCTATACACAAATGCAAGAAGCCTGGGGAACAAGCAGGGAGAACTAGAAGTCCTGGCACAGTCAGGGAATTATGATGTAATTGGAATAACAGAGACTTGGTGGGATAACTCACATGATTGGAGTACTGTCATGGATGGATATAAGCTGTTCAGGAAGGACAGGCAGGGCAGAAAAGGTGGGGGAGTTGCGTTGTACGTAAGAGAGCAGTATGACTGCTCAGAGCTCCAGTATGAAACTGCAGAAAAACCTGAGAGTCTCTGGATTAAATTTAGAAGTATGAACAACAAGGGTAATGTCGTGGTGGGAGTCTGCTACAGACCACCGGACCAGGGGGATGAGGTGGACGAGGCTTTCTTCCAGCAACTAACAGAAGTTGCTAGATCACAGGCCCTGGTTCTCATGGGTGACTTTAATCACCCCGATATCTGCTGGGAGAGCAATACAGCAGTGCACAGACAATCTAGGAAGTTTCTGGAAAGGGTAGGGGACAATTTCCTGGTGCAAGTGCTGGAGGAACCAACTTGGGGAAAAGCTCTTCTTGACCTGCTGCTCACAAACAGGGAAGAAATAGTAGAGGAAGCAGTAGTGGATGGGAACCTGGGAGGCAGTGACCCTGAGATGGTCGAGTTCAGGATCCTGACACAAGGAAAAAGGGAAAGCAGTAGAACAGAGACCCTGGACTTCAGAAAAGCAGACTTCGACTCCTTCAGGGAACTGATGGGCAAGGTCCCCTGGGAGAATAACATGACGGGGAAAGGCGTCGAGGAAAGCTGGCTGTATTTCAAAGAAACCTTATTGAGGTTGCAGGAACAAACCATCCCGATGTGTAGGAAGAAAAGTAAATATGGCAGGCAACCAGCTTGGCTTAACAGTGAAATCCTTGCTCGTCTTAAACACAAAAAAACAGCTTACAAGAAGTGGAAGATTGGACAAATAACCAGGGAGGAGTATAAAAGTATTGTTCTGGCATGCAGGTGTGAAATCAGGAAGGCCAAATCACACTTGGAGTTGCAGCTAGCCGGAGATGTTAGGAGTAACAAGAAGGGTTTCTTTAGGTATGTTAGCAACAGGAAGAAAGTCAAGGAAAGTGTGGGCCCCTTGGTGAATGAGGGAGGGAACCTAGTGACAGAGGATGTGGAGAAAGCTAGTGTACTCAATGCTTTTTTTGCCTCTGTCTTCACAGACAAGCTCAGCTCCCAGACAGCTGCACTCTGCAGCACGGTATGGGGAGGAGGTGACCAGCTCTCTGTGGAGAAAGAAGTAGTTTGGGACTATTTAGGAAAGCTGGACGAGCACAGGTCCATGGGGCTAAAGGAGTTGGCTGATGAGATTGCAGAGCCATTGGCCATTATCTTTGAAAAATCATGGCGATCGGGGGAGGTCCCAGATGACTGGAAAAAAGCTAATGTAGTGCCCATCTTTAAAAAAGGGAAGAATCCTTCGAAGAAGAAGGATTGCTAGGCAGAGACGGGCTCCACCTCACGAAGAGAGGGAAGAGCATCTTTGCAAGCAGGCTGGCTAACCTAGTGAGGAGGGCTTTAAACTAGGTTCACCGGGGGAAGGAGACCAAAGCCCCGAGGTAAGTGGGGATGTGGGATACCGGGAGGAAACACAAGCAGGAGATTACAAGAGGGGAGGACTCCTGTCTCAGACCAAGAAAGCGGGACAATCAGCGGGTTATCTTAAATGCCTATACACTAATGCAAGAAGCCTGGGGAACAAGCAGGGAGAACTAGAAGTCCTGGCACAGTCAGGGAATTATGATGTAATTGGAATAACAGAGACTTGGTGGGATAACTCACATGATTGGAGTACTGTCATGGATGGATATAAACTGTTCAGGAAGGACAGGCAGGGCAGAAAAGGTGGGGGAGTTGCATTGTACGTAAGAGAGCAGTATGACTGCTCAGAGCTCCAGTATGAAACTGCAGAAAAACCTGAGTGTCTCTGGATTAAATTTAGAAGTATGAACAACAAGGGTAATGTCGTGGTGGGAGTCTGCTACAGACCACCGGACCAGGGGGATGAGGTGGACGAGGCTTTCTTCCAGCAACTAACAGAAGTTGCTAGATCACAGGCCCTGGTTCTCATGGGTGACTTTAATCACCCTGATATCTGCTGGGAGAGCAATACAGCAGTGCACAGGCAATCCAGGAAGTTTCTGGAAAGTGTAGGGGACAATTTCCTGGTGCAAGTGCTGGAGGAACCAACTAGGAGAAAAGCTCTTCTTGACCTGCTGCTCACAAACAGGGAAGAAATAGTAGAGGAAGCAATAGTGGATGGGAACCTGGGGGGCAGTGACCATGAGATGGTCGAGTTCAGGATCCTGACACAAGGAAAAAGGGAAAGCAGTAGAACAGAGACCCTGGACTTCAGAAAAGCAGACTTTGACTCCCTCAGGGAACTGATGGGCAAGGTCCCCTGGGAGAATAACATGACGGGGAAAGGAGTCGAGGAAAGCTGGCTGTATTTCAAAGAAACCTTATTGAGGTTGCAGGAACAAACCATCCCGATGTGTAGGAAGAGAAGTAAATATGGCAGGCGACCAGCTTGGCTTAACAGTGAAATCCTTGCTCGTCTTAAACACAAAAGAACAGCTTACAAGAAGTGGAAGATTGGACAAATAACCAGGGAGGAGTATAAAAGTATAGTTCAGGCATGCAGGTGTGAAATCAGGAAGGCCAAATCACACTTGGAGTTGCAGCTAGCCGGAGATGTTAGGAGTAACAAGAAGAGTTTCTTTAGGTATGTTAGCAACAGGAAGAAAGTCAAGGAAAGTGTGGGCCCCTTGCTGAATGAGGGAGGGAACCTAGTGACAGAGGATGTGGAGAAAGCTAGTGTACTCAATGCTTTTTTTGCCTCTGTCTTCACAGACAAGCTCAGCTCCCAGACAGCTGCACTCTGCAGCACGGTATGGGGAGGAGGTGACCAGCTCTCTGTGGAGAAAGAAGTAGTTCGGGGCTATTTAGGAAAGCTGGACGAGCACAAGTCCATGGGGCCGGATGCGCTGCATCCGAGGGTGCTAAAGGAGTTGGCCGATGAGATTGCAGAGCCGTTGGCTATTATCTTTGAAAAATCATGGCGATCGGGGGAGGTCCCGGATGACTGGAAAAAAGCTAATGTAGTGCCCATCTTTAAAAAAGGGAAGAAGGAAGATCCAGGGAACTACAGGCCAGTCAGTCTCACCTCAGTCCCTGGAAAAATC
Organism: Mauremys mutica; assembly: GCF_020497125.1. Lineage (NCBI taxonomy): Eukaryota > Metazoa > Chordata > Testudines > Geoemydidae > Mauremys > Mauremys mutica. Next base: position 17,237,445 of record NC_059091.1, on the reverse strand, counting down.
ATGGAACAGGTCCTCAAGGAATCAATCCTGAACCATTTAAAGGAGGGGAAAGTGATCAGGAACAGTCAGCATGGATTCACCAAGGGCAAGTCATGCCTGACTAACCTAATTGCCTTCTATGACGAGATAACCGGCTCTGTGGATGAGGGGAAAGCAGTGGATGTACTATTTCTGGATTTTAGCAAAGCTTTTGATACAGTCTCCCACAGTATTCTTGCCAGCAAGTTAAAGAAGTCTGGGCTGGATGAATGGACGGTAAGGTGGATAGAAAACTGGCTAGATGGTCGGGCTCAACGGGTAGTGATCAATGGTTCCATGTCTAGATGGCAGCCGGTATCAAGTGGAGTGCCCCAAGGGTCGGTGCTGGGGCCGGTTTTGTTCAATATCTTCATTAACGATCTGGAGGATGGTGTGGACTGCACCCTTAGCAAGTTTGCAGATGACACTAAACTGGGAGGAGTTGTTGATACACTGGAGGGTAGGGATAGGATACAGAGGGACCTAGACAAATTAGAGGATTGGGCCAAAAGAAATATGATGAGGTTCAACAAGGACAAGTGCAGAGTCCTGCACTTAGGACGGAAGAATCCCATGCACTGCTACAGACTAGGGACCGAATGGCTGGGTAGCAGTTCTGCAGAAAAGGACCTAGGGGTTACGGTGGACGAAAAGCTGAATATGAGTCAACAGTGTGCCCTTGTTGCCAAGAAGGCTAATGGCATTTTGGGTTGTATAAGTAGGGGCATTTCCAGCAGATCAAGGGATGTGATCATCCCCCTCTACTCAGCACTGGTGAGGCCTCATTTGGAGTACTGTGTCCAGTTTTGGGCCCCACACTACAAGAAGGATGTGGATAAATTGGAGAGAGTCCAGCAGAGGGCAACAAAAATGATTAGGGGGCTGGAGCACATGACTTATGAGGAGAGGCTGAGGGAACTGGGATTGTTTAGTCTGCAGAAGAGAAGAATGAGGGGGGATTTGATAGCTGCTTTCAACTACCTGAAAGGGGGTTCCAAAGAGGATGGATCTAGACTGTTCTCAGTGGTAGAAGATGATAGAACAAGGAGTAATGGTCTCAAGTTGCAGAGGGGGAGGTTTAGGTTGGATATTAGGAAAAACTTTTTCACTAGTAGGGTGGTGAAGAACTGGAATGGGTTACCTAGGGAGGTAGTGGAATCTCCTTCCTTAGAGGTTTTTAAGGTCAGGCTTGACAAAGCCCTGGCTGGGATGATTTAGTTGGGTTAGGTCCTGCTTTGAGCAGGGGGTTGGACTAGATGACCTCCTGAGGTCCCTTCCAACCCTGAGATTCTATGATTCTATGATTCTATGATTCTATGAAGATCCAGGGAACTACAGGCCAGTCAGTCTCACCTCAGTCCCTGGAAAAATCATGGAACAGGTCCTCAAGGAATCAATCCTGAACCACTTAAAGGAGGGGAAAGTGATCAGGAACAGTCAGCATGGATTCACCAAGGGCAAGTCATGCCTGACTAACCTAATTGCCTTCTATGACAAGATAACCGGCTCTGTGGATGAGGGGAAAGCAGCGGATGTACTATTTCTGGACATTAGCAAAGCTTTTGATACAGTCTCCCACATTATTCTTGCCAGCAAGTTAAAGAAGTCTGGGCTGGATGAATGGACGGTAAGGTGGATAGAAAACTGGCTAGATGGTCGGGCTCAACGGGTAGTGATCAATGGTTCCATGTCTAGTTGGCAGCCTGTATCAAGTGGAGTGCCCCAAGGGTCGGTGCTGGGGCCGGTTTTATTCAATGTCTTCATTAACGATCTGGAGGATGGTGTGGACTGCACCCTTAGCAAGTTTGCAGATGACACTAAACTGGGAGGAGTGATTGATACGCTGGAGGGTAGGACTAGGATACAGAGGGACCTAGACAAATTAGAGGATTGGGCCAAAAGAAATATGATGAGGTTCAACAAGGACTAGTGCAGAGTCCTGCACTTAGGACGGAAGAATCCCATGCACTGCTACAGACTAGGGACCAAATGGCTGGGCAGCAGTTCTGCAGAAAAGGACCTAGGGGTTACGGTGGACGAAAAGCTGAATATGAGTCAACAGTGTGCCCTTGTTGCCAAGAAGGCTAATGGCATTTTGGGTTGTATAAGTAGGGGCATTTCCAGCAGATCGAGGGATGTGATCATTCCCCTCTATTCAGCACTGGTGAGGCCTCATTTGGAGTACTGTGTCCAGTTTTGGGCCCCACACTACAAGAAGGATGTGGATAAATTGGAGAGAGTCCAGCGGAGGGCAACAAAAATGATTAGGGGGCTGGAGCACATGACTTATGAGGAGAGGCTGAGGGAACTGGGATTGTTTAGTCTGCAGAAGAGAAGAATGAGGGGGGATTTGATAGCTGCTTTCAACTACCTGAAAGGGGGTTCCAAAGAGGATGGATCTAGACTGTTCTCAGTGGTAGAAGATGACAGAACAAGGAGTAATGGTCTCAAGTTGCAGAGGGGGAGGTTTAGGCTGGATATTAGGAAAAACTTTTTCACTAGTAGGGTGGTGAAGAACTGGAATGGGTTACCTAGGGAGGTGGTGGAATCTCCTTCCTTAGAGGTTTTTAAGGTCAGGCTTGACAAAGCCCTGGCTGGGATGATTTAGTTGGGTTAGGTCCTGCTTTGAGCAGGGGGTTGGACTAGATGACCTCCCGAGGTCCCTTCCAACCCTGAGATTCTATGATTCTATGATTCTATGACTGGTGGGGATACTGGGAGACTGGAGTGTCTAAGGAAATTGCTTGTGTGACTTGTGGTTAGCCAGTGGGGTGAAACCGAAGTCCTTCTTGTCTGGCTGGTTTGGTTTGCCTTAGAGGTAGAAAAACCCCAGCCTAGGGCCGTGACTGCCCTGTTTGAGCAATTGGTCCTGAATTGGCGCTCTCAGTTGGGTCCCATCAGAACCGCATTGTCACAACAACTCACACAGCACCGTACGTATTTCATGACATCTGTTTGTTACCTCCCCTTATTTCTGCTATCTTGGACAAAACATCCCTATCCATAGTCTTGTCAAACCATCTCAACTTGTATTAGATTGGGGTGTATCAGTACTAGCTGGAATATATTTATGTAACTATCTAGTGCCTAGTACACGAGCAACAATTCTGCCAAGTTCATGTACCGGACAGTGAACCTGTAAACATTTGCTTTAACACATGTGTAAGCGGGGGAATGGTTCCGCTATTGTGGGGAACTTTCCTGGCTTCTGCACTACCCCGGTGAAGTGGGCTAGCGAAAGGATCTGAGTCCTCGCTCCCACTTCCTTTACCCAGAGGCCTCCCTGCCCTTGAGGACTCCCCTTCCACTCTCCTGTCTGGCAGAGTCCTCGTAACCCCAACAAGGCTGGGCCCAGGATTCCTAGGGGGCTCGACCCCCAACCCTGCTGTGGTCACCGAGGACAGGGGCTAGGGTGTCCCCACTCCGGGGTACTCTCTCTGCACTGCGCACATCCCTGACCCACTGATCACATCATACAATTTAAAGCAAATACAAGTTATTTAATTAACACTTAATTTAAAAAAAGAATAAGGAAAAATGGGAAAGGTTACAGGAAACACATCACCCTGCTCTGTGGCAGGGAACATCACAAACAGTGTCTCTGAAAGGTCAGGGCAGTTCACAGCCTGCTCCTTGTAGGTCCCAGGCCTCCTTCTCAGGCCCTGGCTGTGCTGCAGGGACGCTGCAGGTCGGACACTTGTTCCGGCGGTGGCCACACACTCTCAGGCTCTGGGTGGCAGGACCCTTCTCTCCAGCGTCACCCCCGCCCTGTCAGGGTTACAATCCCCCTCCCAGTCTGGCCTGCAGGGCCTCTTGGCTGAGGTATCTCCCTGCGCTGGGCCCACTGCCCGGGGTCCCCCTCGCTCTGCCCAGCTGCTCACCGCACTCAGCTCCAGACTGCCCCTGCTCCAGCTCCAGCTCCACTCTGCCTCAGCACGGCGGCTGCTGCTGCTCTGACTTCAGCTCCCTGGACTGCTTCTCTGGCCTCTCTGGCTCCAGTTGCTACCACTCTGCTCCCAGGGCAGGGCTGCTCTGCAGGCTGCTTCTGTGACTCTGCTCTGAGCTCTCATCTGCTTCCTGGGCTGCTTGTCTGGCCCCTCTGGCTCTGGTTGCTACAGCTCTGCTCCCAGGGCAGGGCTGCTCTCTCTGGGCCGTGCTCTGGCTTTTTGGGCTGCAGCTCCGCTCCCATCAGCTTAGCTTGGGGCCCCACTCTCTCCTTAGCTCGGCCCCACTCCATCTGACTCAGACAAATCCAGCTCACACGGAGGACGGGACCCCCCTGGCCTCCTGACTCCTTGATTAGCCTGCCCGCCCTGTCAATCAGGCTGACCTGGAGCACTGGCCTCTCCACATTGTTCCTGGAGACTGTCAGTCTCAGGCTCCTGATTTCCCATCGACCGCTCCCTTTTTAGTGCTGGGAGCTAGCAACCAAACACCCCCACTGAATGTTAGTAAGAGGGCAACAGTCCCCTTACACATGGCCTGATTTTGGTTCACAGCCACTGGTTCAGGCCTCAGATCTTGCACCAGGCCGAGTGCTCCAGGCTCTCACTCTCTCTCTTCTATATAGGGCAGCTGGGTGCTGGAGGGGGGGGTTGAGGTCTAGTGCATTACAGGAGGGAGGCAGGGAGCCAGGCCTTCTGGGTTCCATCACTAGTTCTGGGAGGGGACCTGTGTCTATTGGGTTAGAGCAGGGGACTGTGAGCCAAGACTCCTGGGTTCAATTCCCAGCTCTGGGCCAGGAGTCAGGATCTGTGCTATGTCCCAGCTTTTAAACATTCCCTCAAAGGCTCCCCTGCAGTGGGCCAGCCCCACAACAGGGCCCGCTCTTCCTCAAACATAGGCCACATATCCTCAATGCCTCTGCGACTGAGCTTCTGAGGCTCCTGCGCACTGACAGGGGAAAAGAAGAGTAATTCTATTTTGAAACCCTTCCGACCATGAAGTGTAAGTGAGCATCACTCCACAATGTCTGAAAGCAGGCAAGTCATGTAGCAGTAGAAATTGGAATGGAAAAAATAACAAATGGTGGTAAGCCAGCAGATCGTGACACTGAGTGCAGAACAAAAATAAGGGTTAACCACGATGTTGATGCGCACCCAAATGAGTGTAGAACAAGTTACCAAAATAAGGGCTAACCACGATATTGACGCGCACCCGAAGTCTTGACTATAAAATAAGCAAAAGCATAACGCTCTGTGGAGATGCCTAAGAAGCACTAGCAAAGCTGTTGTTCTCCCCAACGACCTGTGGAAGACTGGCCATTGGAAGAGGAGTGCCGCGGACTCAGCTTCACCTCTGACTGTTCGTAGTTGGGACTCGGGGTGCTTTCAGCCTATGGTAATAGTGATTTTTGTATCAATAAAAGGGGTTGTGTCAATCACTTAATGGACAGAGGTGCCGCATCCCCAGGAACTTCTTAAGATCACCCTGGCATAGTTAGCCCTTGGGAGTAACACAGTGAATCCAGCTGAGACAGACTCCTGGCCAGAGACTTGTCCACTCTTCAGGGCCCAACACACCTTGGCAAGAACTTGTAGTGACACCTTGCAGCCTTTACAGCCAGTCAGGTTTCTCGGATGGATCCCAGCCCCCAAGTCCCCAAGTTAGCACAGAGAAGCAAAGGCTAAAACATCTTCCATCCTGGCCACACCAGCGCACCAACCTGCCAAGCTGGCCTGGAACCCATTTTTGGCCCTTTCTCTTTCAGTCCCAAGTGAGAGCTCTGCATCTCCTCAGAGGCCAGCTCTTATCCTAGCCTCCTGCCACCCCTCAGTCCATCCTCCTCCTCTCCCAGGCCCATGCTGAGTTCACATGTTCCGCCTGCAGAGAGGTGTCAGTTGTTCAGGCTTTAGGGCTCCTACTGTCTTTCCAGCCCTTCCACTGATACAGCCAGTCCTTTAACACCCCACTCATTCCACCCCAGACAGCTGCGTGACCCATCGCCTCATGGCTTCTGCACTGACCCAAGAGCACATTTAACCCTTCTGTACTCACTGGGTAGCAATGTAAAATACATAAGGAAGCTGAGGCACGCATCCAGGGGCGGCTCTAGTCATTTCGCCACCCCAAGCATGGCGGCACGCCGCAGGGGGCGCTCTGGTGGTCGCCAGTCCCGCGGCTCCGGTGGAACTCCTGCAGACGTGCCTGCGGAGGGTGTGCTGGTCCCGCGGCTCCGGTGCAGCATCGGCAGGCATGCCTGCGGGAGGTCCGCCGGAGCCGCCTGCCGCCCTCCCGGCGACAGGCAGAGCGCCCCCCGCGGCTTGCCGCCCCAAGCACGTGCTTGGCGCGCTGGGGTCTAGAGCCAGCCCTGCACGCATCGGAATCATAACAATATTACAGAACATTCCCCTTTGTCACAGGATTAGAGCAGGGTGGCTGGGAGTCAGGACTCTTGGATTCTGTTTCCTGCTCTGCTGCAAGCTCACTATTTACAACACGTCTATATTGCCTCTCTGAGGTATTTGTTTAGCAGCAAGAATGGCAGTTACTAAACACCATCTGTTCAGCTTGTCAGGCCGGCGATGTTTTCCTGGTTCGCTCTGTGTGAGTTCTGGAAGGTCTCTGCCTCATCTTTAGATTCCGTATCTTTAGAGGCAGCGTGGTCTAGTGGCTAGAACATCAGGCTGGAAATCTGGGTTCTAGTCCTTGCTTTGCCACTGCCTTGCTCACTTGTGCCAATCACTTCCCCTCCCTCTGCCTCAGTTTTCCCTCCTCTTTAGACTGTGAGCTCCTGGGGCAGGGACTGTCTCTCCTTCTGTGTCTGCACACAAGCTACTACAGCCCATGAACTCTCAGGCTAATTGTTTCTATGTTCCCATGGCCCAGTGCTACCATGGGAAAGGCTGTGATTTGTGCAGTGGTACATAGAGGTGCCAGTCATCCCAGGGCTGGGAGGATGGCGCTCAGGTCTGTGGCTGGTGGCTCTTGCTCCCATGCTCAAGGTTTGAGATTTGGAAGGAAGCTTCTCCTGGTTTTGCAATGGACCTTGGTGTGTTTTTGCTTCTTGTGGAGCTTGGATCGCCTGCTGGGACGAGCTGGGCCTCTCCCCTAATCAATTCCCTGCCTTGCGGGGCCTTGGCCATTGATGGCACCTCTATTTCAACATTAGAGACATGTGGGTGACGTGCAATGGCCTGTGCTACACACACTGGATGCTCTGATGGTGCCTCCTGGCATAAGCTCTGTGAGACGGGGCTCACACTAGCAACTAGAGAGAGGTCAGAAAGCTGGGCTCTGATTGCGTGTTTGTCCTCCCTGCCCAGCCCCGTGCTGGGCTACGAATCCTGCTGGTGCATTTTCAAGCCATCTCTGGCTCTTGCCTCTACTCTGTTACCAGATTTGCCCATTACTTTGGGGTAGGCTCATTTATTCGGGTTACTCTTCTGGGGAAGGGATTCTGTAATTCTATCAATGTGCTGCTTGTGTCACTTGTGTGTTCATATGGAGCTCTACTTCTCCCTTCTGCAAGTCTCCTCCTAATGGAGCTATCCTGCAGGACCACAGTTCCCCAGGGCTGGGTTTCTCCAGCCCAGAACCAGATAAACACACAGCCACACCCACACATACATTAACAGAGCAAGGCTGAGTGGACCGGGTCAGTCAGCACTGTCAAGCTGACCCCTTATATGTCTCTGGACTCACGGGGCTGGATGAAGCAGCACTTTCAAGCTGCCTCTCCTTGTATGCCCCTGGGCTCCATGGACTGGGTCAAGCAGCACTTTCAAGCTGTTTCCCTCATGCGTCCCAGATTCAGCATGTCCCTATCCCCACTCTCACATCACTGGCAGTAACCTACTTGATGAGCAAACCCCACAGTAATTTTGGGCGCTGCAGGGATCTTTAGCTTAGGTAAAAGACGCGTTGCTGCAGAGTAAATGTGGGAAGCTAAAAACACAAAAGAGTAAAGTTCAGCAAGAGGGAGAGAAGCAACCAGCTTAACCATAAAAGTTATTTATTGAATAACTACACAAGGAGGCTTTGTGTAGTTGGCTTTGTTTAGTTGGGTTTGGTCCTGCTTTGAGCAGGGGGTTGGACTAGATGACCTCCTGAGGTCCTTTCCAACCCTGAGATTCTATGATTCTATGATTCTAAACCAACATAACATACAGTATTAAAGGTTAATACCTAAGGTAGAAAGGAAAACGAAGAAAGAGAGGGAGAGAAAAAAAGAGAAGGGGATCTCACCGCTCTCTGAAGCTTGAACTGGTCGGGGTTCCCAGGTGATGGTGGTCGCTCAGGGTCCTGAGTGCTGGAGACAGGCAGAGCCCCCAGCACGATCAGTCAGGAGAAGATAGAGTCCCAGTGGAACTGATGCAGAGTTTGGATCTAAGCATCAGAACACTGACTGGAGGGTGAGTAGGGATTTTTGTAGAGAAATTACAATGGTTGAAGGGAGAACACTAGACTTGTTTATAGGTAAGCTGATGACTCAAGGGTTTTCTTTAGGCTAGACAATAGAAGCTGATCACTCTTGGCTATGGGTGGTGTTTTCTTCCAGGGAGCTCACAATGCAACTAGGCTGCTTCAGTATTTTGGATATTGATCAAGGATTCCTTACTAGAATTGGTCTGATAATTGCTGAGCTGGGTATGTGCAGGCGTAGGTTCATTAGCATCTGGAGCAGAGATTCCCATGATTCATCATGCACTGCTACAGACTAGGGACCGAATGGCTGGGCAGCAGTTCTGCAGAAAAGGACCTAGGGGTTACAGTGGACGAAAAGCTGAATATGAGTCAACAGTGTGCCCTTGTTGCCAAGAAGGCTAATGGCATTTTGGGTTGTATAAGTAGGGGCATTTCCAGCAGATCGAGGGATGTGATCATTCCCCTCTATTCAGCACTGGTGAGGCCTCATTTGGAGTACTGTGTCCAGTTTTGGGCCCCACACTACAAGAAGGATGTGGATAAATTGGAAAGAGTCCAGCGAAGGACAACAAAAATGATTAGGGGGCTGGAGCACATGACTTATGAGGAGAGGCTGAGGGAACTGGGATTGTTTAGTCTGCAGAAGAGAAGAATGAGGGGGGATTTGATAGCTGCTTTCAACTACCTGAAAGGGGGTTCCAAAGAGGATGGATCTAGACTGTCCTCAGTGGTAGAAGATGACAGAACAAGGAGTAATGGTCTCAAGTTGCAGAGGGGGAGGTTTAGGTTGGACATTAGGAAAAACTTTTTCACTAGTAGGGTGGTGAAGAACTGGAATGGGTTACCTAGGGAGGTGGTGGAATCTCCTTCCTTAGAGGTTTTTAAGGTCAGGCTTGACAAAGCCCTGGCTGGGATGATTTAGTTGGGTTAGGTCCTGTTTTGAGCAGGGGGTTGGACTAGATGACCTCCTGAGGTCCCTTCCAACCCTGAGATTCTATGATTCCCTGCTTTTCTGGTCCCAGGGTTCAGTGCGGTTCTCTGTTCTCCATTCTGTATGCAAATTGTGATGTCTCCCTGTCCCATCTTTCAAGCAGATGAGGCTAGGGGAGTTGTCTGGGTTCTTCATTCTGTATGCTAATGGAGATGCCTTAATCTTGTCACCCTTGTCAGGAGGGGTCTAGGTGTGTCTCCCAACGCCCTTCACTGCTCTCTGCAAGTTTTTTTATCCTCTGCTGGGTTTTGGTTTAAGCAGAGGCTGGGGTTGGGGGTGTCTTTCATGAGTCAGGCTGGATACTGCACCCTGGTTCGCCAACAACATGGAGCTGACTTGTATCAACACTGTATCCAAAGATGTAATTTCCAGCTCAGGAACCGACTGAGCTAGTGGGGTAGAGCAGCTGTGTAGCCACGGCAGGATGGGAGGCGGTGTGGGCTGTCCAGGACCCAGGGTACATGCATGGGGCACCTGGCCCAGTCCACCTCCTGCACCACCGAGGCTACGCTGCTAGTTTCACTTCGCTAGCTCCAGCAAAGTTAATTACACCTCCAGCTGCAGCGCAGCCCACTCCTCAGTCTCCAAACCCAGAGTGGCCCTTCTTTCCAGCAAGCGCCTTACAATACCCAGGATGTTCCCACAGAGGGGAGCCCAAGAGGCAGGGCTGTCCAGACCCTCAGAGCCTACCCTGGTGTAATGGAGTTACACCAAGGGAGAATTTGGCCCTGGCAATGAAGAGCTGGGCAGGGGTTGAGCAAACAGGGAAGTTGCAAAAGAAACGTTTTTTGTTAGGAACAGCCCTGGGGTTGCCTCACACTTGCAGGAAGGGGGAGTCAATTGTCAAGCAGCCAATGGGGTGGAAGATTTCACCTCGTCTGCTCCAGCTGGCTCCTATTTAAAGGGGCAGCTTGTGAACTGGGAGCAGCCTCTTGCAAGATTGTGCCAGAAGGTGAGTTTGTACCATTGGTCGGGTGGGATTCTCCAGACTCAGCCGTGGGGTAGGTTTGGGGCACAGCTCCTGTGTGTGTCCAGCTCCCTCGGGCCTCGGCCATAGTCAGGGTGGCAGTGGTGTAACTTTCAAAGGCTTTCAAAAGTGATGGAGTTAATCTGGTTCCAGGCACAGTGGGGATGCTCTTAATCCAATGTGAATCAAGCTCCTCTCCATGTAGCAAGGGATCGGCTTGGGATAAAGTTTTATAAAGCAGCTAAGGGATTTAGGAGCCAATGTTCCATTTTCAAAAATAATGTAGCTGCCTATGTGCATCATTAGGTGCCTAAATGCCTTTGGTATCTGGCCTCTAGGAGCCTCATCTCATTGAAAGTCAATGGGAGTTAGAATCCTAAATCATGGGAAAATGTTACCCTTAAACTAAATCAATATAAATCTGGTTTTAATCCCATAAGGACTGGTCTAAACCCAGTTTTGCACCTATTTAAGGATACTTATTAACTAAAAAACTCTTTTGCTATAAATGATTTTATACTATTCTAGCTGCATCCGCCCCAGAGGGGCATGGCTCGAACTAGATCAGTCTGTAACGGATAACTCAGTGCAAAATAGTGCGTAGCTCAGTCTGAACCTGATTCACACCAGACGTATGTCAATTTAGCCCTTACCAAATGGTGATTCCATTGGAGTAGGAATGTTCACACTGCGACTCACATGGCTTTCACCGAACTGGTTTACAGTCATGCCGAGCGAAACAGGTGCAGCTTGGAGCAGAGAGACGAGGCTCTTTTTGTGGGTGCTTAAATTTTGTTTTGGGGAGGGGTCGCTGGGGGAGGGAATCAGTTCTCTAAGGAGCTCATTCCAAACCTTTAACGGGAACCTCCTTCCCGTGTGTGTGTGTGTGTGTGTGCATATGTGTTTGTGTGTGTCGATTTCAGCCTGAAAATGCAACCGCCAGTGCACATGGTCCCCACTGTCAGCTTGGAAGCAGTCTTGCTCTGCTAGCCCCTAGGTTGGGGGTGCCATTCCAGCCCTCCCCAATAACCCCCCATTGCCATCCTGCCTGCCTCCCCACCCACCAAACACTCCCAGTCTCCTGTTCCAAATCCTTCCTCCTTTTCCCCTATTTGCTGCCATTACATTTCCCCCACCCCTCAGTATCCCTTCCAGCCCCCTCCATTCTCCTCCCCACATCCCCTGCCCCCTTGGCCCTGCCTGTCCCCACTCTCACCCTCACCCCCTTCCCTGGCACTGTGGCTTTCCATCATGCCTGTGCCCCACTCCGCTGCCTTGTGTGCACCTCGGCTCCTGCCACCGGTTCCTGAGGGCTCCTGTTCTGGGGTCTCACGCATTGGCCGGGTCTCTCCCCTGCAGGTAGCTCAACACCCAGCGGGATGAAGGCTGCCGTGTTCCTGCTGCTCACCCTCCTGGTGCCCGCGTACCACACGGGTGCTCAGTGCATCATTGACAATGCGGTCGATCTGAAGGTGCAGTCAGCGATTAGTTCCATAGGTAACTGACCCAGGGTCACCACCCCCAGAAATGGGGGGTCACATATAGGGGAGGCCGGGGGATGGGACTTTGCAGCAAAAGGCGAAGCTCCGGCAGTCTCTGCTCTGAGCCCCAGACTGGGCGAGGGAGCTGCCAAAGCTACGACTTTCCTCCCAAACTGCCTCATTTACACTCTCTGCTGTACCTGTCTCTCCTCCTTCCTGCCATGCAGCATCTGACCCCTGCACCCTCTCCAGTGTATTCTTACTGCAAACACTTGGGTGCCAGGTTTATTAGGTGTCTGGCAGTGGCCAAATAGGAGTTACAGGGCTTTCAGGGTGTCTAGAAACAAGGGACTTTTGTAGATTTAGGCCAGAGAAGCTAAATGACTTACCCAAGATCATACAGGGAGTCTGTGGCAGAGCAGGGGCTTGAACCTAAATTTCTTCAGCTCAAGTCTGGACCATTGCACCAGCCTGCCCAGGCTCACAAGTCATTTGTGCATTGGTGAGATACGACACAGGCAGCGTCAGTGACTGGGTCAATCTTCTCCTGATTTTTAAACCAAGATTAATGGGATCAACTAAACTGCTGGGAAAGCCACATGAGAACTTGTTGGAACCAATCACATACAAGAGCAACATTACCTGTGCCCCACACTGTGGCTCAGACATGTAGTTTCTAATACTGCCTCTGAGCTGATGGGCCTGGGGCTTTGACTTAGGCAGAGACTCCAGGAGTCCCAGGTTTGATCCCTGCTCCTGCTGAGCCACCCAGGGCCGCTTTCTCACTGCCTGTCCCATTCTGCTCCCAGCCAGCCCGTAAACAGGATGAGCGGAGCTGAAACACTTGGGGTTCCCTGAAGTTCCTCAGCGTCAGTTCAGGCCTGAGCACAGCACGGAGCCGGCATTTGTGTTAGTTCTATTTCAGTGGCTGCGCTCTGGGCCCCGTCATGCCAGGCGCTGCACAGGCCATGGTGAGATGCTCCCTGCCCAAAAGAGCTGCCAAGAGATGGATTGTCATCCCCATTGCACAGAGGGGAACGGAAGCCCAGAGGGACTATGTGATTCACTCAAGGTCACAAAGGGAGTCAGTGGCAGAGGCAGGAATTAAACCCACATCTCCTGCAGCCCAGTCCAGTGCCTTAGCCACAGACCCACTGGATTGGTCAGTCACCCCATGGGAGTTTCTGGAGATGGGGTCCATGAGATGCCATCTTCACAGCTAGCGCCACCTCACCCCAGGGGCTGAACCGGGCTGGCTGGGGTTGCTCTACCCATCTCTCTCAGGCTGCTGCTCACCTGGACATGGCTGCATTCAGCGGGGCTGGAACAATTTGTATTGTGGGGGAGCTGAGAGACATTGAACCAAACTGTAAACCATGTATATGATGGAATCCTCTTCAAGCCCGGAGGGGGGGTGCAATAGCGCCCCAGTTCCAGCACCTAAGGGTGTATTGGCTGGGGGAAGCAGCCAGAAATTACTTCTGCTCCCTCCACCCCTGCCCTTTGTTCGCAACCCAAAGGGGTCTTGTTGGATGCCCAGCGGCTTCCACCAGGTAACATTCTTCTGGGGGGCTGTGGGCAACCGGCATCAAACATGAGACCTCCAGATCTCAGGCCAGGAGCCTCTATTGCCTGAGGCTTAGCTACAGGACGCAGTTCCAGGCACTGCGGCTCTGGGAGGGTTACACCTGCCCAGGTAGCAGCTGGGGCAGAGGCAGCTTCTCTCCACCTGAGCCTGGGGGGAGGGGACAGCCTTTCCGCACCCAGGGTCCTGCCGGCTACAACTCTGCTTCTTGCCTTGCAGTGTCCTCCACCCTGGCCAAAGCCAAGCTACTCTGCCAGGACGTCTCGGCACGTGGGGCACTTGTCTCCTGCCCAGCAGGTGAGAGCACTTTCCCGAGTGCCCCGCAGGCCCAAGGAGGGAGGCGCCCCTGGGGCACAGACCCCACCCCCTCTGCAATCCTGGGCGGGTGTGGAGCTGGGGCAGCGATGCACCACCAGCCTGCCTGGGGCCCCCCTGCCCATGTGCTGCTCAGTGCCGGGAGCAACAGCATTCACATGACTCCTGAGTCCCTGGGGGCACTGGATGCTGTGGAGCTGGGACCAGTGTGGGCCCCTGGGCCAGACCTCTGGGACGTCTCACTGGCCTCCCTTGCTTGGGCAGTGACCTGGCTGCAAGGGAACCACAGGGCCATGGCCTGGGTGCTGGGAGGAGGAGAGAGCAGGGCACCTCGCTGCCCCCCATGATCCCATCCTGCCACCACCTGCTCCCCTAACCCCACCTCCTCCATCCCCCCACAGGGTACAAGCCCACGAGCTGCGCCTGTGGAATGGCTTGCGGCTCCTGGGACATTCGCTCCGACTCCACCTGCCACTGCCAGTGCAGCGGCATCGACTGGACGTCCGCGCGCTGCTGCAAGATAGGGCTATAGTGATGCCAAGAAACAGCCTGGGGCACTGGAGAGCCCCACCTGGCCTGCTGCCCCCTCGCCGTGGGCCCTGGCACAGAACCATGGTTTGCCCTTTGTGCCCAGTGCAATAAATAAACTTGAATCTGAGGCTTCTCTGGCTCTGTTCTTCCCCTGACTCCAGGTCTCTGGTACCTAGGGCCAGAGCATGGGCAGGGGGCACAACTCTGCCTCCCTCCTATTTACCCCATAGAGGCCTCTGTCCCAGATCTGGTCGGGCTGCCACCGCCGGTGGCTCACCAGATCGCTACAGAGGTCCAGACACTGAACCCCACAAGTGCTCTGAGCTTCCCAGGGTATCACAGGCTGCAGCGCTGGTGTCTCCTGGTGTCTGGGGCACATTTCCTGGGCATTGGCTCTGTCTGTTACCCCTTCACAGAAATGGAGCCCCGTGACCCACCTGCCTTAGGCCCTAGGCCCAGCACTGACCCCCATATAGCTCAGTAGCTTAACTCCCCCCACCTCCCAGAACTCCCCCTGGAGGTGTGGGCCGGCTGGGTTCCCTCTTCCAGGGGCCGGGGGGGCAGTGTAGCATGGAGCGCACAGACACCACGTGCAGGGTTCCAGCCCCATTGCTCTTCACTTAACAGAGCCCAGATCATAAAGGAAACAACCATCCCCCACCGCAGTGCCGCTCGCCAGCTCACCTGTCCCTTGGGAGTCCTTTGAGGTCTGTCTGGGTTCAGGTCACAGGGTCCCCCTCACCACATTGGGATCCTGCAGCAACTGGGGGTGGGGGAGCTCTGGGGAGCTTCTTTAGCTCGTGAAAATGTACAAAGACACGAAATAGATCAGCCCTGGCCCTTTGTAACCTTCCAGCCCTGCTGTCACCTGCCTCAGCCTCCCCTGGTGATCCCAGACCTCGAGCAGGTGCCTTCATGGCCAGGCCACCCCCTCCCCAGACAACCCGCTGGGAGCCAGTCTATTGGCCAGGGTGTCTGTAGTAGAACAGAGGATCATCCCAAGTTAATGACCCTCAGGATCTGGGCCATTTGCACATGCAGGTATCTGATTTAGGCCAGTTAGGATCCAGCCCTCTGGAGAGATGCCAAGTCTGGGTTTAGAGACATTGGCTGAGGTCTTTCAATCAAGAGGGGCTGCTATGAATTGTATTATGGTAGCACCCAGGAGCCCCAGCCAAGGGCCAGGACCCCATTGTGCCAGGTGCTGTACAGACCCCAGAGAAGCACAAACACGAAAGGAGCCCAGCCCCAGAGAGCCCATGTGGGCCAGCACAGGCTCTGCCCTGCCACGGCTCAGAACCCACCTGCCCCCGCAGAGCACGCTGGTGGTGCTGGGACAGGCTGCGCTCTGGACAGGAGCTGAGGGAGGGCTGTTGGCCCCGGTGTACAGAGGGGAACTGAGGCCCAGCTCCATGGAGGCCCTGGGGGGTGGTGATGCTGAGCGTTGTAGGGCCTAGATATTCGCTGGAATGACGAGGTCATCCATGAGGCCTGAGTCAGGCGCCCGGGCTGCCCCCTTGATGGATGGGGGAGAGAGGTGCCTGAGAATGGGAGTAACAAGAGCCAGCGAGCGAGGCGGCAGCCAGCCAATGGGAAATGCCGAGGAGAAGGCTGTGTGCTAAGCCCCACCCCTCTCCTGGAGGTCAGGGCCCAGGGCCACGGCTACACTGCGGGCGCTGTGGTGGCGGAGCCCCAGTGACTCCGTAGCACCATGGTGTGGACACTTTCAGGGGGGCCGGCAGTGCTGTTTCCCTCGCTGCAGGAACTGCCCCTCCCTGAATGAGGACAGCAGCCGGCTACGCTGGCAGTTAGGTCGGCTTAACTGGGTTGCTCTGGGGCATGAATTTTTCACCCCCTGAGCGCCGGGGCTGTGTCAGCCGAGCTTCGAAGCGTCGGCCAGGCCTGAGCCCGCAGGGAGCCGCCTGTTTCCAAGTGAGCCACCAGCCCAGAGCAGCTGTGTGGCCAGCTGCCGGCCTCACTGGCGCAGGGCCAATCCGTAGGGGGCGCTGAGGGGCTGACGAACTATCCACAGAACACATGCGGGGAAGGGGAGCCAGCTCTCCTTTAGCCCACGGCTCAGGGCACTCAGCTCGGATGGGGGGTGCCCCCGATTCAATTCCCCCCTCTGCCCGATGTGGGGCAGGAGTTTGAAGAGGGATCTACCACCTTGCAGGCGTGTGCCCTGGCTAAGGGCTATAGAGCGCGTCTTGCTTGTGGTGTGGCCCAATTCACTTAATTCTTCAACTATTAATTAAAGTGGAACAACTTCAGTAGGAGAGATGGGGAGCGAGAGCGAGACCCACCTCAGAATAGCCCATAGCCCAGCGGTACCTAAACATGGGCCTGGGGCCCCTCAGCTCCTCTGGTGGCTCTGGGACAGAGTCTGACCAAATCACTCCAGCAGGCTGCTGCAGAGCAGGGAATTGACCCTGGGTCCCCCAAGGCCTAGCAAGTGCCCTCCCCATGGGCCCAGCCTTCCCCTCCGTAGGGGCAGCAGCCGACATTCATGTCCAGGCTGCCCCCTGAGTCTCTCCTGTTGCCCACCTGCGTGGACTCACTTTCCAAGCTCTGGGGCAGTTGGGTCATTCGCAGCGGCGGCTCCAGGCACCAGCACTCCAAGCACGTGCCTGAGGCGGCAAGCCCCGGGGGGCGCCTGCCGGTCGTGGTGAGGGTGGCAGGCAGGCTGCCTTCGGCGGCGTGTCTGCGGGAGGTCCACTGGTCCTGCAGTGCAGAGCCCTTTGAATCCCGGCCGCGGCTCTGGCTGCCGGGCTGGGGCCGGGATTTAAAGGGCTCAGAGCCCCCCTCAGTGGCAGGAGCTCTGGGCCCTTTAAATCCCTGCCCCAGCCCCGCAAAGCTCGGGGTTCCTGGTGGCCAGAGCCCCAGGCCCTTTAACTTACCCCTGAGCTCCGGGGGGGGCCCCCAGCCACCTTTTCAGCTGGGAGCCCCTGGTTGATTTAAAGACTCTGGTTCTCCCAGCCACAGCTGGTGCCCCAGGGCCTTTAATTCTTGAGAGGCCACGCCTCTTCTGGATGAGGCCATGCCCCTTCAGTACTCCAGCAGTACCGGTAAGTCCTGTAAGTTACTTTCACCCCTGGCTGGCTGGAGACAGGTGTGGGGCTGGCTACAGGCAAGGGCAGGTGCGGGCAGGGCAGGGGGTGCGGGGCTGGTGCGGGCAGGGGGTGCAGGTACAGAGGGTACAGCCCACCCTGTACGGTGAGTGCCTCCTCCTCCTCCCTCCCACACCGGGGTAGGAGCAGCAGCAGCAGCCCAGGGCTCGGGGGCTATTTAAACAGCCCAGGGCTCTCCTGCTTCCACCGCCCCGGCCCTTTAAATAGCCGCGGGAGCCCTGGGGAAGTGGCGAGGCTCCAGCAGCTATTTAAAGGGCCAGGGCAGTAGAAGCAACCAAGCCCCGGACTTTTTAAATAGCCCCCAGAGCCCCACAGCCCTACCCCAGGGCTCCAGCAGTGGGGCTTTGGTGGCAATTTAAAGGGCCTGGGGTTCCAGTCCCTGCTGGGAGCCCAGGCCCTTTAAATTGCCCCCTGGGGAAGCCGGGCCACCCCGCACAGCGCACTGGCTTTTGCCGGTATGCCATACTGAGGCTTGGGCGCGGGGCCCTCTTAGGGGCGGGGCCCGATTCAGGGGAATTGGTTGAATTGGCCTAAAGCCGGCCCTGATGGAAAGGGGCCATGACCGGGACGTGCTGCAATGCAGGGTTAAAGTGAAGGAGCTGCGGAGTGCCTACTGCAAAGCCCACGAGGGAAACCGCTGCTCCAGCACTGCCCCCATGACCTGCCATTTTTACAAAGAGCTGGACGCGATACTTGGGGGTGACCCCACCTCCACTCCGAGGACCACAATGGACACTTCAGAGCGGGGGGGGGGAGCAGGAGGAGGAGGAAAGCGAGAGTGAGGGTACTGGGGTGGGAGGAGACACCCCGGAGTCCCAGGAGGCATGCTGCCAGGAGCTCTTCTCAAGCCAGGAGGAAGGTAGCCAATCGCAGCAGCCAGTACTTGGTGAAGGACAAGCAGAGGAGCAGGTTACCGGTAAGCGGCTTTTATTTTCAGGATGGAAATTTTTTGGGAGAGGAGGGAGGGTTAGGGCTGCATTTATGCATGCCTAGATGCGGAACAGCACATTGATGTGGTCTATCACGTCGCGTTAATCGGCCTCGGTAATCTCTTCAAAAGTATCAGCCAGAGCATGGGCAATGCGCTTGCGCAGGTTTATTGGGAGAGCCACTGTGGTCCTTGTCCCAGTCAGGCTAACGCGGCTGTGCCACTGTGCTGCGAGGGGCGGGGGGACCATTGCTGCACACAGGCAAGCTGCATAGGGGCCAGGGCGGAATCCGCATTGCAGTAGAAGACCCTCCCGTGCTTCCCAGGTGACCCGCAGCAGCGAGATATCTTCCAGGATAAACTCCTGTGGAAAATATTGGGATAGTGTTCAGTGTAGGTGCCCCCTGCAGCTGTTTGCTTTCCCCAACGCACAGAAACCCCAGTACAGCCCTGAACCAATCAGTCCCCCTTACTCACCATTTCGGGGCGCCCGTGGGTTATGTGCGCTCTCTTTGGGATGGGAAAATTATGCTATTGTGAAGACTGTTAATGTGCACTCACTCCTTCACTGCAGGGGAATAACTCTGTCTGGTATAAACAATGCTGCCTCTGTTAAGTGTTGCATTTTGCCTTTACAAATGCAACCTTGAGAACTCGGCTGTCCGTGTTATCACTGGCTGAGAGACTACAAAACCCCTGGAAGAAGCCGCGAAAAAGCAAAAAAGACATGCTGCAAGAAGTGATGTAGCAATCTCTTGCAGAAAATAAAAAAGCGCAGGACTGGAGGGAAAGGGAAAGCAGGATCCGCAAGAAAAACACAGCGCAGAGGAAGAAAAACACGAAGCAGCTGCTAAGCATCCTGGAGCGCCAAGTGGACTCTATCCAGGCACTCATAGCCATGCAGGCGGAGCACTACCGTGCCCACCCCCCTGCCGCCCTTGTCCCAAAGCTCGTTCCCTTGTGCCCCCATGTCAGCTCAAAACCCCTTTCCCCAGCATCTAGGTTCTTACCACCACCAGCTGCCTCCAACACCTGTACATTCACCAAGCAGCCCTGAGAACTACGACTCTTACCCTCTGCACTCAACCCCCATCGCCATGCAGTATAGCCATCCTGAAGTGCAGCACTCATTGCACAGCACTCCAGACAGGACATATTCAAACCTTTGACTGTACAGTCCACCACCCCACCCCCCGCCCTTTCAGATTCCCAAAAAGTTGGGTGTCTGTCAATAAAGTTATTTTCTTTTCAATAAATGAATTCTTGGCTTTGAAAACAGTCTTTATTATTGCAGAAAGTTAAAGATACCTTAGCCCAGGAAAGAAACAGGCACTGCAAATCAGCTTAGGAAACAGAGATTCTTACTAACATTGTAACCACTGCACTTCACTCCCGTGCAAGGCACCAAACATTACTGTTGGTTTTCAGCCTCAAATTCCTCCCTCAAGGCATCCCTAATCCTTGCAGCCCCGTGCTGGGCCTCTCAAATAGCCCTGCTCTCTGGCTGTGCAAATTCAGCCTCCAGGCGTTGAACCTCGGAGGTCCATGCCTGACTGAATCTTTCACCCTTCCCTTCACAAATATTATGGAGGGTACAGCACGCAGATATAACCGCAGGGACGCTGCTTTCCCCCAAGTCCAGCTTCCCATACAGAGATGGCCAGCGCCCCTTTAAACGGCCAAAAGCACACTCCACAGTCATTTGGCACCGGCTCAGCCTGTAGTTGAACCGGTCCTTGCTGCTGTCAAGGCTTCCTGTGTACAGTTTCATGAGCCACGGTATTAACGGGTAAGTGGGGTCTCCAAGGATCACAATGGGCATTTCGACATCCCCTACTGTGATCTTCCAGTCTGGGAAAAAAGTCCTGGCCTGCAGCTTCCTGAACAGGCCACTGTTCTGAAAGATGCGCGCATCATGCACCTTTCCAGGCAGCCTGGGTTAATGTCAATGAAACGCCCACGGTCATCCACAAGCGCCTGGAGAACCATAGAGAAATACCCCTTCCGATTAATGTACTCAGATGCTAGGTGAGGTGGTGCCAGAATAGGAATATGGGTCCCATCTATCATCACTCCACAGTTAGGGAAACCCATTTGTGCAAAGCCATCCACAATGTCCTGGCTGTTCCCCAGAGTCACGGTTCTTCTTAGCAGGATCCGATTAATGGCCCTGCAAACTTGCATCAATACGATTCCAACGGTCGACTTTCCCACTCCAAACTGTTTGCGACTGATCAGTAGCTGTCTGGAGTTGCCAGCTTCCAGACTGCAATAGCCACCCGCTTCTCCACCGTCAGGGCAGCTCTCAATCTCGTGTCCTTGCACCGCAGGGTGGGGGCAAGCTCCTCACACAGTCCCATGAAAGTGGCTTTTCTCATCCAAAAGTTCTGCAGTCACTGCTTATCATCCCAGACTTCCATGACGATGTGATTCCCACCACTCAGTGCTTGTTTCCTGAGCCCAAAAGCGGCGTTCCACGGTGCTGGGCATGTCTGTGAATGCCACAAGCAATTTCGTGTCGTACGCATTACGCGACTCGCTATCATCATCCTCACTGTCACTTTGGATCTTAAGCAATAGCTCAACTGCCAAACGTGATGTGCTGGCGAGACTCGTCAGCATATTCCTCAGCAGTTTGGGCTCCATTTCCCGCAGACTGAAACGGAACACAGAATCGCACTGCACAGAAACCATTGAAAGATGCAAGATGGCGCCAAACGTGGATGGAAAAACAGGGATTGCTGGGATGTGAAGCAATGCATCACGGGGCGTTGGGACAGGAAGCAGAATGACCCGCACCCTCTGCCCCCTTCCCACAACCCATGGCGCCAGAATTGGAAGAGGTGCTCTATGGGATAGCTGCCCATAATGCACCACTCCCAACACCGCTGCAAATGCTGCAAATGTGGCCACACTGCAGTGCTGGTAGCTGTCAGTGTGGCCACACTGCAGCGCTTTTCCTACACAGCTGCACGAAGACAGCTTTAACTCCCAGCGCTGTACAGCTGCAAGTGTAGCCAAACCCTTAGGGTTGCCAGCTTTCTAATTGCACGAAACCGAACACCCTAGCCCCGCCCCTTCCCTGAGGCCACGCCCCTTCCCTGCCCCTTCATAGAGGCCCTAACCCTGCTCATTACATTCCCCCCTCTCTCAGTGACTCGCTCTCCCCCACCCTCACTCGCTTTCACTGGGCTGGGGCAGAGGGTTGCGGTATGGGAGGGGATGAGGGCTCCAGCTGGCAGTGGATGAGGGGTTTGGGGTACAGGAGGGGGATCCAGGCTGGGGGGGTGGGGCAGATGGGTTCAGGGTGTGGGAGGGGGCTCTGGGCTGGGGCAGGGCATTGGGGTGCAGGAGGGGTGAGGCTCCATATGGGGGTGCAGACTCTTTGGTGGGGACAGGGATGAGAGGTTTATGGTGCCAGAGGAGGCTTCAGGTTTTGGTGGGGGTCAGGGCAGGGAAGGCAGTTGGGGTGCAGGAGGTGTGAAGGCTCCATCTAGGGGTGCAGACTCTTTGGTGGGGCTGGAGATGAGGGGTTTGGGGTTCCAGAGGAGGGTCCGGGTTTGGGCGGGGCTCCAGGCTGGGGCAGGCAGTTGGGGTGCAGGAGGTGTGAAGGCTCCGTCTGGGGGTGCAGACTCTTTGGTGGGGCTGGGGATGAGGGGTTTGGGGTTCCAGAGGAGGGTCCGGGTTTGGGCGGGGCTCCAGGCTGGGGCAGGCAGTTGGGGTGCAGGAGGCTGCTCCATGTGTGCCAAAGAGTCACAGCCAGAGCCCTGCTGGGGTAAGTCTGCTCCCCCGTCATTCGTGGAGTGACACTGACTTACACCCCCTGGGGATCTGGCCCCATGTTTCTGCCCCATACACTGCAATAAGGGTGTGAGGTACAGGAGGGCAGGTCCCAGGGGCACAGCCTGGATCAGGGTTACCAAACACCTGCTGCCCCCAATGTCACATGGCTGGGAAGGACCCACAGGCCGCAGAGCCCAGGGGCAGCTCTGGCCCCGAGCCCAGCCAGCTGAGCTCAGCAAGCTGGGGCTGGAGCATGGACAGCGGCCGGGTTGCCTGGGGGTGGGGTTGCCAGGCGGGTGTGGAGTGGCTGCGGGGAACAGGCCAGAGCGTCTCAAGAGCTTCACAGGAACAAGCACAAAGGAGGCTGATGCTTGAAAGCAGCTCACAGGGACACTGTACAGAGACAGGCCCTCTCCCCCCCCGCCATCCTTACCTCACAATACCCCCCCCCCCCCGTATCTATCTATCCATCCCCATGACACCCCCCTGTATCTATCTATCCATCCCCATACACACCCTGTTAGGGGTGGTTAGTTAAATCTCAGTAAAATGATTGGCTAAGGTATAGCTGAGAATATTACTATATTCTAATATACTATATAGATAAGCCCGACTGGTGTGAAGGGCTTCAGGATATGCTTGCTTGGAAACCAACCCCAATAAACATCACATTGTCTGCACTTTGGACTTCTGGTCTTTTGCTGCTTGTTGTCTGCATGACAAGAACCTGTATCTACCCATCCATCCCCATACACCCCGTATCTACCCATCCATCCCCATACACCCCCATATCTATCTAACCATTCCCCATACATCTCTGTATCTACCTACACATCCTCTTATACCTCCATACCTATCCACTACCTCTAGCTAGCTAGATAGCTAATCCCATACCTGTGCCCCTCTGGCCCTTAAACCTCCTGCCCCCCACTCCCAGTTGCTCAGTGGGTAGCAGTGGTGCTGTTACTCCCTCCCAGCCATCCCAAGAGAGTTGATGGACACAGCAGGTTGCAGCCCCTGCAGAATCACCCTGTTGGTTCATGTCCTGCCCCACGGGCTCAGTGGCAAGGGAAGGCCCTGGGCTGTGTTGAAGGGGGTGAGGAAGAGGGATTCACCCCTCAGTGCGTGCAGAGCAGGGACCAGGCAGCTCCATGGAATAATAACAATGCCTAGTGGCTCCATCTCTCTCCAACCCCAACCCAAAGGGCTGCACCTCTCCCTGCCCATGGAAACCCACCGCACTGACAGGATGCTACAAATCACAGGACGTGCATGTGCTCAGGACTCCTGGGTTCTATCCCCAGTGCTGGGAGAGGAGTGGGGTCTAATGGTTAGAACAGAGGAGGAGGAAGCTGGGTGTCAGGACTCCTGGGTTCTATCCCCAGTGTCGGGAGGAGAGTGGGGTCTAGTATCTTGTCCCCCTCTGTTAAGCAGAGGTAATGACGCTGATCTATCTCATGGGGATGGGGGTCAGACTTTCAAAGCTTAATTAATTAACCAGTCAAATCATCTGGGCATGGAATGGGAGGGCACGGTACCAACTGGGGGTGTCACCCACAGCAGGTGCCAGAGCTGCCCTGGGAGCACTGGCAAGTGGAGCGGCCGTGGTTGAAAGCCCCAAACTGGCAAAGGGGCTTTGAGATCTTGGGAGGAAGCGGCTGCCGTGTAACCGAACCTCCCCACTGAGACAGGAGGTTTGTGTGTGTTCCACCTGCTGCCAGGTGCTGGCTGTGCTGAGCCTGGGCTCTGGCCCATCAGCACCAGGCAGGGGGGTGATCGTTGCTGGGAGACAAAGGGATGAAAAGCGACAAGTGGGTTTTAATTAAACAGCACCCAGCCAGGCTGCAGTGGGGTCTGCATCTGCGCGATGCCAGGCAGCGGCACTGGACTAGGGCGCCTGAAGGCCCCTGGCACAGCTGGCTAGAGGGAAATAAACGAGAGATGGGAGAGGTCTGGTGCAGCAGTTGAGTGGCCAGTACCCTAAGCTGGGAAATCGGAGACCTGGGGTCCAGTCCCAGTTCTGCTGCTGGGGGAAAATCCCTTTGTCTCTCTGTGCTGAGGCTGAGCTCATAGAGGGCTCTTAAGGTCACAGGATCCGTGACTCTGTAATGAAACCATATCCTCAGTTATGAGCTAACAAGAGCCATAACAATGCCAAGGGCTCTTGAGGGACAAGGGTGACTTGGTGACAGTCTCTAACCAGCCCCCACAGAAGTACCTGCTGGAGGAGCTGCACTTTGGTAACAGATCCACTCTTCAATGCTGCAGACAAAGGTTTAACATGATTCAATGGCTGGAACCTGAAGCTCAACAAATTCAGCCGGGAAATAAGGTGCAGTTTTGTCACAGGGACAGTAATTAACCAATGGAGCAACTGCCCAAGGGGCATGGGGAAAGTTTGGACTCCGGATCGGCTGTTTTTCTCACCGATCTGCTCTGGTTCAGGGCAGGTGTCTGGGCTACCTTAGGCAGGAGGTCAGCCTAGATCACAGTGGCCCCTTCAGCCTTGGACTCTAGGAAGCCACAAGCAGCAATTGCATGGGAACGACCTGTGAGCTCTGCATTTTCCATCCCTGGGGGGAGAGATGGGGGGGCTCAGCCCCATGGCATAGGCACCAACTCTGTGGGTGCTCCACGGGCTGCAGGGGTCCTTCGACAGCTGCTGGGAAGCTCTCAGCTTGCTGCAGGATCTGGCCCTAAGTGAGAAGATGACAAATTTACCTTCATTTTCGCTTCCCATTATCCCCTCATTACTATGATTTTCTCCCTGCCATCTCAGGGTATTTCTACACTACAAAACTATTTCGAATCAACTTAAGTCGAATTTGTGGAATCGACCTTACGAAGTCGAATTTGTGTATCCACACTAAGGACACTAATTCGACTTTGTGAGTCCACATTAACGGGGCAAGCGTTGACTTTGGAAGCGGTGCACTGTGGGAAGCTATCCCACAGTCCCCGCACTCCCCGCTGCCCATTGGAATTCTGGGTATAGCCCCCAATGCCTGCTGGGGGGAAAACTGTGTCGAGGGTGGTCCTTGGTAACTGTCAGCATTCAACCGTCACTCCCGCCGGCGGGAAATCAGTTCGCGCACTTTTCCTGTTATAAGTGACAGCGCGGACGCCACAGCACTCCACTGCGATCATGGAGCCCGCTGCGATCATCGCTGCACTTATGGCCATTGTCAACTCCTCGCACCTTATCGTACACCTCTTCAACAGTCAGATGCTGAGAAATCGGGCGAGGAGGCAACGGCAGCGTGGTGAGGACATGAAGTCTCAGACTGGCACAGACATCTCAGAAAGCACGGTACGCCGCGCCGTGGAGATCATGGTGGCACTGGGTCATGTTCATGCTATGGGACGGCGATTCTGGGCCCGGGAAACAAGCACGGACTGGTGGGACCGCATAGTGCTGCAGGTCTGGGATGAATCACAGTGGCTGCTAAACTTCAGGATGTGTAAGGGCACTTTCCTTGAACTGTGTGACCTGCTGTCCCCTGCCCTGAAGCGCAAGGACACCCGCATGCGAGCAGCCCTGACTGTGCAGAAGCGAGTGGCCATAGCCCTCTGGAAACTTGCCACGCCAGACAGCTACCGGTCAGTAGCGAACCACTTTGGCGTGGGCAAATCTACCGTGGGGGTTGCTGTGATGCAAGTAGCCAACGCAATCGTTGAACTCCTGCTCTCGAAGGTAGTGACCCTGGGAAACGTCCAGGTCGTCATAGCTGGCTTCGCCGCGATGGGATTCCCAAACTGCGGTGGGGCTATAGATGGGACTCACATCCCTATCCTGGGACCGGACCACCAGGCCAGCCAGTATATTAACCGAAAGGGCTACTTTTCAATGGTGCTGCAAGCACTGGTGGACCATAGGGGACGCTTTACCAACATCAACGTCAGGTGGCCGGGCAAGGTTCATGATGCGCGTGTGTTCAGGAACTCTGTTCTGTTTAAACGCCTCCAGACAGGTAGTTTCTTCCCGGACCACAAAATAACTGTTGGTGATGTGCAGATGCCTACAGTGATCCTCGGGGACCCAGCCTACACGCTAATGCCCTGGCTCATGAAGCCCTATACAGGCGCCTTGGACAGTGAGAAGGAACTCTTCAACTACCGGCTGAGCAAGTGCAGAATGGTGGTGGAGTGTGCTTTCGGACGTCTCAAGGGGAGATGGCGGAGCTTACTGACTCGCTCGGATCTCAGCGAAAACAATATCCCCATTGTTATTGCAGCTTGCTGTGTGCTCCACAATCTCTGTGAGAGCAAGGGGGAGACCTTTATGGCGGGATGGGAGGTTGAGGCAAATCGCCTGGCTGCTGATTACGCTCAGCCAGACACCCGTGCCATTAGAAGATCCCAGCGGGAAGCGCTGTGCATCCGGGAGGCTTTGAAAGCTAGGTTCCTCAGAGAGCAGGGTAACCTATGACTGTCCAGTTGCTTTACAGAGAAGCTGAACCTGCCCCTGTTTCTTTACCCAGTTACTGTTGACTCTCCTCTGCAGTTTCATACCCCGTTCACCCCATTTGCCTCCTTCCAACACACGTGTAAAAATAAAGTTAATGGAGCATTGTTATTTAAAAACCTTTTCTTTAATAATGATTTCGCGTTAAAGGGTTGAAACAGGGACGCGGACTGTGGTGGGTAGGGTGTGCAGTGATGTAGAGACCGCTTCTAGACTCTAGGAATGATAGGCTACTGCTCCTACAGCGGTCTCTGGGGGGAGGACGGTTACAGGTGGGTGTGCAGGAAGGGGTGAGGGGTGTAGGCTTTGGGACGGAGTTTGGGTGCAGCCTCTGGGCTGGGGGTGGGGGCGTAGGAAGGGGTGAGGGGTGTGTGGGAAGGGGGAGGAGGCGTAGGGGGTTGCGTGCTGTGGCTGGGGCTGAGGGTTTGGGGCATTGTAGAGGCTCAGGGCTACGGTAGAAGGGCAGGGTGAGGGCAACCTGCCTTGCCATTTGTGGATGGCAGGCGCTAGGACCCTGGGGCAGCAGACAGCATTTCTGCTGGTAGCCGCTCTACTGTCAGATAGGGACGCAGCGCGGGGCGGGGGGGGGGGGGCGACACGCCGGGGGAGGGGTGGCAGGTGGGCGCTGGGACCTGCTCCAGGCAGGGAATTGACGGGGCGGGGGAAGACCCGCGTGGGCCAGGGCCCGATCCAGGCAGGGCCGGGGGAGAGACCCACCTCCAAGTATACCTGGAGCAGGGCACCTGCCGCCTATGAACAGAACATTAAAAACACCTCACAGACTGACCAGGGTGCCTAGTGACTGCACTCAGTGAGTAACCTGCTGTTGATCCTGCCCCCATGTCTGTACCTTGTTCATGGTGAATGTCCTATGCAATTACCAAACCCCTCTCCCCCCTTCACAGAAAGTCTTCAGCAAACAAACATGACAGAAACAGTAATTAACAGCAAACTACTTTTAATACTCGACAACACAGTAAAGGTAAGAACTTTTCAAAATCTAGGGACTGTGAACTTTTGGGTAATTTAGCAGTCCGCTGTGGTGCAGTGACAGTTTTCACGGCCCTTGGTGCCCCTCCTTCTTGTTATTCTGGGTGAGGTGGGTATTGGAGTGTGTGGCGGGGGAGGGCGGTTGCAGACACAGTGCAGGGGGGCTCTGTCCTCCTGCCTGCGGTCCTGCAGAACATCCACAAGGCGCCTGAGCGTGTCCGTTTGCTCCCTCAGTAGTCCAAGTAGCGTTTGAGTCGCCTGCTGGTCCTCCTGACGCCATCTGTCCTCCCGTTCGCTGTGTGAGCGCTGCTGATGTGTGAGGTTCTCCCTCCACTGGCTCTGCTGGTCCGCCTCTGCTCTGGAGCAGCCCATAAGTTCAGCAAACATCTCGTCCCGTGTCCTTTTCTTACGCCGCCTAATCTGCGCCAGCCTCTGTGAGGGGCATGGTGGAGCAGGTCGGGATACTGTTGCAGCTGTGTGATGGGGAAAAGGGAGTGAATTGCTTACAAAGATATATTTTCTCAAAAATGAAACATAGTCTACTCATTGTCTGTGAACCAGACCATGGACGGCACCTATCTCATGCGCACTCACTCAGGGAAAGTTCGATTTCTCTGCATTCGCTTTCATTGCCTGGGGTATTGCACTGCAGACCAGGCAAGCGGGGCAGGAAAGCTGAATCCGTGGAGCAGCCAGGCATGGTAAGCCAAAGGCTTTTGGCTGCTTAAAAGTCAATGTCCAGCTCTGTCCTCTTGCTGCAGGCAATCCTGAAAGCATAAACGCTGCCCCTGTTCCACCCCGTCGCGGTTTTCCCTTGGAAAAGATCCCTGTATGCTGCCATTCTGTAGCCTCCAGCACGTGGCTCTAAAGTGACGCTTCTTGTTGTTCTAAGGAACAGTGAAGCACTACCAATAGTAATAGTACACAAATCACTATACTTCCATGCAGGAGTCTGCGCACGAGATCACCTTGAGGAGGGTGTCACAGAGAGAGAGAGAGCGCATGCTGAATGAAAGCCAGCACAAGCCAGGGCCCTATGCTGTGATGCTCGTCAAGGCACTGGTCCCGGAGTACCAGCTGAGAGCGTGGCGCGGAAAAGTGTGCCACCTCGGAGCACCCAATAAGCCAGCTCTCCCCAGGAACCTCCTCCATAGGCTTTTCGACTACCTCCAGGAGAGCTTCCTGGAGATCTCCGCGGAAGATGCCTGTTCCATTCCCCTGTATATAGACCTTCTGTTCGCCTAGTCTATTTTCCTGTTCTTTTAAGAAATAAATGTTAACATGTTTAAAGCACTTACCCACTGATCCTTCTCCTGATTCAGGGTCTGTGGTAACGGCTGCGGAGGGTTGGTAGGGGATCTCAGTGAGGGTGATGAAGAGATCCTGGCTGTCGGGGAAATCAGCGTTGTAAGCGCTGTCGACTGCCTCCCCCTCCTCATCTCCTTCCTCATCTTCCCCATCTGCGAACATCGATGAGGAACTGGCCATCAACACTATCCCTTCGTCAGAGTCCACGCACACTGGTGGGGCAGTGGTGGCAGACCCACCGAGAATGGCATGCAGTGCCTCGTAGAAGCGGCATGTCTGGGGCTGGGCTCCGGACCGTCCGTTTGCCGCTTTGATTTTATGGTAGCCTTGTCTCAGCTCCTTGACTTTCACGCGGCACTGCATTGCATCCCGGCTGTATCCTCTGTCTGACATGGCTTTGGAGACCTTCTCGTAGGTCTTCGCATTCCGTTTGTTGGAGCGCAGCTCCGAAAGCACAGATTCATCGCCCCACACCGATCAGATCCAAGACTTCCCGGTCAGGCCATGCTGGGGACCTCTTTCTATTCTGGGATTGCCTGGACTCCTCTGCTGGAAAGCTCTGCATTGTTGCCGGTGCTGCTGAGCTCGCCCCGATGTCCAACCAGGACATGAGATTCAAAGTGCCCAGACAGGAAAAGGAATTCAAATTTTCCCGGGTCGTTTCCTGTGTGGCTGGTCAGAGCATCCAAGTTCGGACTGCTGTCCAGAGCGTCAACAGAGTGGTGCACTGTGGGATAGCTCCCGGAGCTACTAAGTTCGATTTGCATCCACACCTAGCCTAATTCGACATAGCCATGTCGAATTTAGCGCTACTCCCCTCGTCGGGGAGGAGTACAGAATTCGAACTAAAGAGCCCTCTATGTCGAATTAAATGGCTTCATGGTGTGGACGGGTGCGCGGTTAATTCGAATTAACGCTGCTAAATTCGAATTAAAGTCCTAGTGTAGACCAGGCCTCAGTGTAATTGGCTCTGTGGCTCAGGACGGGGAGGAGGCAGAGTCTCAGGCATTTCCCAGTATAGGCCAGACCCTGGGGGGCTTGTCTTAGCTGGAATGAAGCAGCCTCTTGGGCAGCAGGGGACGGTTGGTGTGGAACAAGTTTGCTGTGTCTCATGGCCATTCCACAAAGAAAGACCCACAATCACAAGCAGCAAGAGTGTCCCTCTCGCAGGACTGAATGGGCCCCAGAACCTGAGCCCCCTTCCCCCATGGCAGGGTCACTCTGAGGTCTTGGCTACACACGGAAGTTGCCCTCCTGTAACCGGAATGAGAATGGATTAGGTTTAGCCCTGTGTGCACATGCGTCCATCGCTTTATGTGTCATGTGGCAATTTACCCATTACTGAGTCCAGAGCTCCACCTCAACCATGAGCAGAGATGCAGCACCTACCTTTTGAACTGAGGATCCATATCACCCTCGCCTGCAAAAAGTGGGACCCTGTTTTATTTGTAGGGACAGGATGCAGAAAGTCCTGGGTAACCCATTACAGCAGGGGTAGGCAACCTATGGCACGTGTGCCAAATGCGGCACACGAGCTGATTTTCAGTGGCACTCACACTGTCCGGGTCCTGGCCACCGGTCCCGGGGCCTCTGCATTTTAATTTAATTTTAAATGAAGCTTCTTAAACATTTTAAAAACCTTATTTACTTTACATACAACGATAGTTTAGTTATATATTATAGACTTATAAAAAGAGACCGTCTAAAAACATTAAAATGTGTTACTGGCACATGAAACCTTAAATCAGAGTGAATAAATGAAGACCCGGAACACCGCTTCTGAAAGCAACAAAGAGTCCTGTGGCATCTTATAGACTAACAGATGTATTGGAGCATGAGCTTTCATCGGTGAATACCCACTTCGTCCATGCATCTGACGAAGTGGGTATTCACCCACAAAAGCATCTGTTAGTCTATAAGGTGCCACAGGACCAGACTAACACGGCTACCTCTCTGATACTTGACACTTCTGAAAGGTTGCCAACCCCTGCACTACAGTCTAAAACAGGTAGAAATGTCTCTCCAGGGAGTCTCATGTCTATACTATGAAATTAGGTCGAATTTATAGAAGTCAATTTTTAGGAAGTGATTTTATACAGTCGATTGTGTGTGTCCCCACTAAGCGCATTAAGTCATCAGAGTGCGTCCATAGTACTGTGGCTAGCATTGATTTTTGGAGCATTGCACTGTGGGTAGCTATCCCACAGTTCCCGCAGTCCCCGCTGCCCATTGGAATTCTGGGTTGAGCTCCCAATGCCTGATGGAGCAAAAACATTGTCGCGGGTGGTTTTGGGTACATGTCTCAGTCGCCTCTCCCTCCGTGAAAGCAACAGCAGATAATCATTTTGTGCCTTTTTTCCATGCAAGTGCCATACTGCTTTCATAAGATGGTGCAGTAGGACTGCTAACCGTCATCCAACCACTGCTTCCGCTGCAACTCTGCTCTCCTGCTTGTGTCTCAATAGCAAATTTCTACATGTTGTCTACCATGGGCTCCCAGGAACGTGTGTTCTTCCTTATGAAATGTGCGCGGTGCTAACCGTCGTCCTCCACTGCTTCCACTGCAACTCTGCTCTCCTGCTCTCCTGGTTCCATGAATCCACCTCACAGGTCCTCTCGTCGTTTGGTATAAATATCTATTCTCGTGGCATCTGTCGTCATCCACTGCTTCCGCTGCAACTCTGCTCTCCTGCAGACGCCATACCACAGTAAGCATGGTGCCCGCTCAGCTCACCGCTGCTGTTGTGAGCATTGTAAACACCTCATGCATTATCCTGCAGTATGTGCAAAACCAGAACCTGCAAAAGCAGGCAAGGAGGCAACGACAGTGCGATCACAATAGTGATGAGGACATGGACACAGACTTCTCTCAAAGCACAGGCCCAGGCAATTTGGACATCACGGTGGTAATGGGACAGGTTCATGCTGTGGAAGACCGATTCTGGGCATGAGAAACAAGTACAGACTGGTGGGACTGCATAGTGTTGCAGGTCTGCGATGATTCCCAGTGGCTGCGAAACATTCGCATGAGTAAGGGCACTTTCATGGAACTTTGTGACTCACTTTCCCCTGCCCTGAAGCGCAAGAATACCAAGATGAGAGTAGCTCTCATAGTTGAGAAGTGAGTGGCGATAGCCCTCTGGATGCTTGCAATGCCAGACAGCTACTGGTCAGTCGGGAATCAATTTGGTGTGGGTAAATCTACTGTGGGGGCTGCTGAGATCCAAGTAGCCAACGCAATCACTCAGCTGCTGCTATCATGGATAGTGACTCTGGGAAATGTGCAGGTCATAGTGGATGGCTTTGCTGCAATGGGATTCCTTAACTGTGGTGGGGCGGTAGACGGAACGCATATCCCTATCTTGGGACCAGACCGCCTTGGCAGCCAGTACATAAACCGCAAGGGATACTTTTCAGTGGTGCTGCAAGCACTGGTGGATCACAAGGGACATTTCACTGGCATCAACGTGGGATGGCCAGGAAAGGTGCATGACGCTCGCATCTTCAGGAACTCTGGTCTGTTTGAACAGCTGCAGGAAGGGACTTACTTCCCAGACCAGAAAATAACTGTTGGGGATGTTGAAATGCCTATAGTTATCCTTGGGGACCCAGCCTACCTCTTAATACCATGGCTCATGAAGCCATACACAGGCACCCTGGACAGTAGTAAGGAGCTGTTCAACTATAGGCTGAGCAAATGTGCCTTTGGACATTTAAAAGTGCGCTGGCGCAGTTTACTGACTCGATTAGACCTCAGTGAAATCCATATTCTAATTCTAATTGTCGCTTGCTGTGTGCGCCACAATATCTGTGGGAGGAAGGGGGAGATGTTTATGGCAGGGTGGGAGGTTGAGGCAAATCGCCTGGCCACTGATTACACACAGCCAGACACCAGGGCGATTAGAAGAGCACAGCAGTGCATGCTACCCATCAAAGAAGCTTTGAAAACCAGTTTCATGACTGGCCAGGCTACAGTGTGACCGTTCTGTTGTTTCTCCTTGATGAAAACCTGCCTCCCTGGTTCACTCTACTTCCCTGTAAGTCAACCACCCTCTCCCCTTCGATCACTGCTTGCAGAGGCAATAAAGTCATTTTTGTTTATTGTTCTTTATTAATTCATCACACAAATAGTGAGATAACTGCCAAGGTAGCCCGGGATGGGTTGGGGAGGAGGGAAGCACCAGGTGGGGTGGTGGATGAGGGGAGGAGGGAAGGAAAAAGCCACACTGCACTTCAAAACTTATTGAATGCCAGCCTTCTGTTGCTTGGGCAGTCCTCTGGGGTGGAGTGGTAGGGTGCCCGGAGCTCCCCTGTGTTCTTGGGCGTCTGGGTGAGGAGGCTATGGAACTTGGGGAGGAGGGTGGGCGGTTACACAGGGGCAGCAGCGGCGGTCTGTGCTCCTGCTGCCTTTCCTGCAGCTCCACCAGACGTCGGAGCATGTCAGTTTGCTCCCCCATTAGCCTTAGCATTGCATCCTGCCTCCTCTCATCTCACTCCCAACACCTCTCATCTTGCTCCCACCACCTCTCATCTCGCTCATCCCTCCTGTCCTCGCATTCATTTTCTGCTTTCCTGGACTCTGAGATTGTTTGCCTCCACGCATTCTGCTGAGCTCTTTCAGTGTGGGAGGGCTGCATGAGCTCAGAGAACATTTCATTGCAAGTGCATTTTTTTACCTTCTTATCTGCGCTAGCCTCTGGGACAGAGATGATAGAGGGAGCGTTGAAATATTTGCAGCTGAGGGAGGAAAAAAAGGGGGAGTAGTATTTAAAAAGACACATTTTAGAGAACAATGGGTAAACTCTTCACGGTGAACCAAGCTGTTAACATTACATAGCACATGTGGTTCGGTACAAGGTCGCATTTTGCCTCTTATATTGAGGGCCTGCTGTTTTGGTGTGAGAGATCACACGCGCAGGTCCGGGCAACAGAATTCGGCTTGCAGGCTGCCAGGGTAATCCACAATCTTTCGGCTTCTTCAACCTTCATAACATGTGGGAATCGTTTCAAACAGCAGTGCCCTCCTTTCCCATACCAAGCACCCATCGGGTTGGCCATTTAAAAGGAGGGGCTGTACTGGCTGCAAATGCATCCCAAGTCTTCAGGGCAAATTAATCATTAAACATGTTTGCTTTTAAACCATGCATTATATTTACAAAGCTACTCTCACCAGAGGTGCCTTCTCCGGCTTCATGGTCTGGGAGCCCGCTTTGGGAGGGGTGGGAGGGTATTGGTTCCAGGGTGATAAACAGTTCCTGGTTGTCGGGGAGAATGTTTTTTCCACTTGCTTGCTGTGCGCTATCCTCATCCTCCTCCACCTCCTCATCTTCCTCGTCCCCAAAATTCTCATTGTTAGGATATAGATATTCAGGCCTGTATGCAAAGGCCTATACTTTAAGAATTTAGGTGTAATCTTTTCACTTAGCTAGTTATAGAGGTATAAAAGAAAGAATCAAAATCACTGTCTGTGGAATGGCCTTCTCTTACTGTGACAGGCTAAGGTCTTCAGCTAAGATGTACTTAGGCAGCCATAAGCTGGGAAGTGTTTGATCACATCCACACATTCCAAACTTGAATAATTTGAAATAAGGTGCTATTGGGCTTTTAGGAATACAATCCTGTTCTGATATTCCTCCCACCTCCAGAGAAAGGGTAGAGCCTAGAAGAAACTTAGTTTGATAGCATCTTGTCTGGCAAGAACTCACTTATCAATAGACACAGCTGGAGAACCCTTATGTCTGTATAGATGTAGTTGTAAAACTCTTATGTCTGTATAGTGAGTTGTGAAATCCTCACTTCTGTATTGTTTTGTATGTTTATTTGCATGGTCTCTGTCTGGTTCTGTGATTGTTTCTGTCTGCTGTATAATTAATTTTGTTGGGTGTAAACCAATGAAGGTGGTGAAATATAATTGGTTAAATAACCAATGTTAGGATTGGTTAGTTAAATTTCAGTAAAATCATTGGTTACGGTATAGCTAAGCAACACTCAGGTTTTACTATATAGTCTGCAGTCAGTCAGGAAGAGGGGGGGAAATGGGAACAGGAACTGGGGATGGGGGAATTGGGATCATTTTTAGTAAAGGGGGAAATGGGAACAGGGGATGGGAACAGAAACAGGGACACAGACAAGGCTCTGTGGTGTCAGAGCTGGGAAGGGGGACACTAAGGAAGGAAACTGGAATCATGCTTGCTGGAAGTTCACCCCAATAAACATCAAATTGTTTGCGCCTTTGGACTTCGCGTATTGTTGCTCTCTGTTCATGCGAGAAGGACCAGGGAAGTAAGAGGGTGAAGGAATAAGCCTCCTAACACTCATCCCTGTTGCATGAGACTCCCCCCTTGCAGGTGTCCACGGACAGGGGTGGGGTAGTGGTAGGTGCCCCCTCTAGAATTGCATGCAGCTCATCATAGATGCGGCATGTCTGGGGCTCTGACCCAGAGTGGCCGTTTGCCTCTTTGGTTTTTTGGTAGGGTTGCCTGAGCTCCTTAATTTTCATGCAGCACTGCTGCGGGTCCTTATTGTAAGCTCTGTCCATCGTGCCCTTGGAGATTTTTTCAAATATTTTGGCATTTCATCTTTTGGAACAGAGTTCTGATAGCACAGATTCATCTCCCCAAACAGGGATCAGATCCAGTACCTCCCATTCAGTCCATGCTGGAGCTCTTTTGTGACTCTGGGACTGCATGGTCACCTGTGCTGATGAGCTCACCACACAGGAAATGAAATTCAAAAATTCTCAGGGCTTTTGTTGTGTACCTGGCTAGTGCATCTGAGTTGAAAGTGCTGTCCAGAGCGGTCACAATGGAGCACTCTGGGATAACTCACGGAAGCCAATACCATTGAACTGTGTCCACACTACCCCAAATTCATCCCAGCGATGTTGATTTCAGCACTAAACCCCTCATTAGGGAGGAGTACAGAAATCAATTTTAAGAGCCCTTGAAGTCGACAAAAATGGCTTTGTTGTGTGGAGGGGTGCAGGGTTAAATCGATCTAACACTGCTAAATTCGACCTAAACTCATAGTGCAGATGAGGTCTCAGATGCTAGTGTCAGTGGTAACTGCAGTCAGGGTATGGTGGCGCTCCTCACTGGGTGGAACAATTGGTGGAGGTCATGAACTGGCTTAGGCAGTTAAGAAGAGCTAGAAGGAGCACTGCAGAGGATGTACTGGGAATCGCGGGTGCACAAGCTCTAAATGCAGTTGATCTGGAGGTGGTGCAGAATAAAGCGGGTGTAATAGGAGGGGCACTGGAATATTTGCATATCCTGTTAATCTCTTCACTGCAAGCATTAGGCCTACTGGGGTGCTTGGAGGCTAATCGGGCTGAAGCTGTGCTTAATATCTCCTCGCAGGATCATCAAGTGCTTGTGCAAGCTCTAGAGGAACAGGAGCAAGCCACCTGCTTGGCTATTACTGGTGCGCAAGCCCAGGCCTGGATACAGACAACAGCAGAAGGAATCATTCAAGAGGAAAATGCTGAAAATTTGGAAAATCACCAGCTGAGATTCGGAAAGTAGTGTGGGATAATCCCTCCCAAGAGGAAAGAGATCGACAAGCTTGGTGGACTCTTCATGACATTATATATTTCCATCAGGACAAAACTATTGTCATGTATCTGTTTAAGTTAGCAAGGGTGAAATATATATAATCTCCCATTGTATCCGGGACTATGGAAAAATAACATGTTAATGATGCCCAAAGATCACCGCTATGGGTGAGTCTGGCAAAAAGGACCTCGGACGTCTACACTTTATAGCCTGAAGCATGTGCAGAAGAGAGAGGGCTGAGGTAGATTTCTGACAAGCGAGATGAACGCATCAACACATCCTCCAGAGCTCACTTTGAGCTGAGACAGAATTCCTCTAACACGTCTATTGTTGTATATACAGGACATGGTCATTTTTGTTTTAGGACAAAATGTGGTTTTGTTGTAAACGGACATAATCTGAATGTTAGTGACAGTAACTATTGTAACATAATGTAAATAATTTAGCTTCATATGATAACGTTAGCACTCCCATATGGACACAACAAGATTTAAAGGTTAATCATCAAACTTATAACTACTTAATAACAAGGGTTCAATATCCAGGGGTCCCTCTTAACAATACAACACAGAACTGGCTCAAGCCCCAACCCAGTAATCTGGGAAAATTAAACACCGTCTCTGGGTGCACAGAGTCTATATAGCTGAGAAAACTTTTTAAAAAAGGGGACAGGAACCTGGCGTTAATTTGGGAAAACACCATAACCCTGATTCGAACACACCTGACCTGGGGCGTGCTCAGGGATTTACATGTGACTACTTTTGGGGGGCACTTTAAACACTGGCCCCCTGCCCAATCCCCCTGGGCCCTGCTGCCTCCTCCACCTCCTGGCTCCCATTTCCTCCCCAGGCTCCCCATCCATCCCCCCAGTGCCTTGCTGCCTCCTCCCACCACCATTGTCCCAAGGGCCAAACACTTACTGGAGGCTGCAGGCAAAGAAGGGATGGGGCTCAGCTGGCTTCCTGGGCCCCCTCGCACAGAACTCTGCTGACAGCTGGGGTTGCCAGCCCTCCAGGATTGTCCGGGAGCCTAACAGAATTGGCACCCATCTCCCGGTGACTATAGAAAGCAATCCGGGATATTTTAATAGGCCACTAAAAGTCCGGTTGGCGGCACAGTGGGGTAAGGCAGGTTCCCTACCTCCCCTGGCTCCGCGTGGCTCCCAGAAGTGGGTGGATGTCAGGCTCGTAGGTGCAGGGGCAGCCAGGGAGTCTCCGCATGCTGCTCCTGCCCCAAGCGCTGATTCCGCAGCTCCTGGTCAATGGGAGCTGCAGGGGCAGTGCCTGCAGCAGGCAGGGGCAGCACCCAGAGCTGCCTGACTGCTGCTCTGCCTAGAAGCCCGGACATGCCAGCCATTTCCGGGTGCTGCCTGAGGTAAGCACCACTCAGTCAGAACTCACACCCCACTCCCCTGCCCCAGCTCTGAGCTCCCTCCCACACCCAGTGGTTTCCCCAAGAATTGAAATTAGGGGGGGTGTTCGAATTTACAGGGGGGGGTGTCAGGACCAATGAGATATGTAAAAGAGATATGAATAAAGTAAATGTTTTGTTAGGATTATGCAAATTTAACATAAGAATAATGCAAGTTACACCAAAACATATAACAGGTCTAGATTTCTAAAAAAAATATACATTTTAAAAAAAGTATTTAATTTAAATTGACTTTTGAAAAGTAAGCCATCATAGGGTAAGAGGGAAGATCCTCTCATGGATCAGTAACTGGTTAAAAGATGGGAAACAAAGGGTAGGAATAAATTATCAGTTTTCAGAATGGAGAGAGATAAATACTGGTATCCCTGAGGGGTCGGTACTGGGACCAGTGCTGTTCAACATATTCGTAAATGATCTGGAAAAATGGGTAAACAGTGAGGTGGCAAAATTTGCAGATGATACAAAACTATTCAAGATAGGTAAGTCCCAGGCAGACTGCGAAGAATTACAAAGGGATCTCATAAAACTGGGTGACTGGGCAACAAAAATGGCAGATGAAATTTAATGTTGATAAATGCAAAGTAATGTACATTGGAAAACAATCTCAACTATACATACAAAATGAAGGAGTCTGAATTAGCTGTTAACACTCAAGAAAGATCTTGCAGTCATTGTGGATAGTTCTCTGAAAACATTCACTCAGTGTGCAGCGGCAGTCAGTGATTTCCAACATTCTGTTTGCTTCTTTAAAAAGAACAGGAGCACTTGTGGCACCTTAGAGACTAACAAATTTATTTGAGCATAAGCTTTCGTGGGCTACAGTCCACTTCAACGGATGTAGCCCACAAAAGCTTATGTTCTTTTTGCAATACAGACTAACACGGCTGCTCCTCTGAAACCTTTGCTTTTTTAAGAAAGGGATAGATAATAAGACAGAAAATATCATATTGCCTCTATATAAATCCATGGCACATGTACACCTTGAATACTGTGTGCAGATCTGGTTACCCTATCCCAAAAAAGACATACTGGAAATGCAAAAAGTACAGAGATGGGCAACTCAAATGATTGGGGTATGAAACAGGAGAAGAAATTAAAATGACTGGGAATTTTCAGCTTCGAAAAGAGACAACTAAGGGGGGATATGCTAAAGGTCTATAAAATCTTGACTGATGTGAAGAAAGTGAATAAAGTAAATGTTTTGTTAGGATAATCCAAATTTAACATAAGGAAAATGCAAGTTACACCAAAACACATAACAGATCTAGATTTCTAAAAAAAAAATAATTAAAAAAAATGTATTTAATTTAAATTGACTTTTGAAAAGTAAGCCATCATGGGGTAAGAGGGAAGAGCCTCTCATGGATCAGTAACTGGTTAAAAGATGGGAAACAAAGAGTAGGAATAAATTATCAGTTTTCAGAATGGAGAGAGATAAATAGTGGTATCCTTGAGGGGTCAGTACTGGGACCAGTCCTATTCAACATATTCATCTGGAAAAATGGGTAAACAGTGAGGTGGCAAAATTTGCAGATGATACAAAATTATTCAAGATAGTTAAGTCCCAGGCAGACTGCGAAGATCTACAAAGGGATCTTACAAAACTGGGTGACTGGGCAACAAAATGGCAAATTAAAGTCAATGCTGATAAATGCAAAGTAATGCACATTGGAAAGCAATCTCAACTATACATACAAAATGATGGCATCTGAATTAGCTGTTAACACTCAAGGAAGAGATCTTGGAGTCATTGTGGATAGATCTCTGAAAACATCCACTCCATGTGCAGCAACAGTCACAAAAGCAAACAATATTGGGAATCATTAAGAAAGGGATAGATAATAAGACAGAAAATATCATATTGCCTCTATATAAATCCATGGTACGTGCACACCTTGAATAGTGTGTGTAGATCTGGTCACACATCCTAAAATATATATATTGGAATTGGAAAAGGTACAGAGATGGGCAACTAAAATGATGAGGGGTATGAAACAGGAGGAGAGATTAAAGTGACTGGGAATTTTCAGCTTAGAAAAGAGATGACTAATGGGGATATGATAGAGGTCGACAAAATCTTGACTGGTGTGAAGAAAGTGAATAAGGACATTTTATTTAATCCTTCACATAACACAAGAACTAGCAGTCACCCAATGAAATTAATAGGCAGCAGATTTTAAAAAAACAAAAGGAAGTATTTCTTCACACAATATAAAGTCAACCCAGGGAACTCTTTGCCAGGGGATGCTGTGAAGACCAAAACTATAACAGGATTTTAAAAAGAACTAGATAAATTCCTGGAGAACAGGTCCATCTGTGGCTATTAGCCAGGATGAGAGGGATGCAACGCCATGCTCTGAGTGTCCCTAGCCTGTTTTCCAGAAGCTGGGAATGGGCAACAGGGGATGGATCACTTGATGATTCCCTGTTCTATTAATTCCCTCTGAAGCACCTGGCCTTGACCACTGTTGTAAGACAGGGTACTGGGCTATATGGACCATGGGTCTGACCCAGTATGACCATTCTTATGTAAAAATTAATTATAATAAAAATGTTTAGTACAGAAACTCCCCAACATAATGACCTCTCAAGATAGCAACAATGTGAGATAACAACCTTGGCAAATACTGCATTTTAAAAATCTTGGCCTACTGGGAAACATATTTATATAAGTTTCCATTCCCAGTCACAAATCTAGCATTCTGGAGCAAAGTGACTAAAATATAGTCCAACAAACAAATGCTTATTTAATGTGCCCCTCACTTTTCCCTCCACCGCACTCCACTCACCGGTGTTGTCCTTGGTCAGTGGAGACTCAGAGTTCAGAGATGCTTTCACGTGAGTACACCTTCCAGGTGGGGACAAAAAGGCACAGTTTGCTCTGGCCACGGCTGTTCGTTGTGCCATGGTTCACTTTACCACTCTGTTGCCAATGGCCCTGCACAGTCACCTTCTGCTGTCACCTACCACTGTGACCTCTGCGAGTTGGTCTCTTGAGGTTCCACCAGCTCTCAGTGATTTCAGCTGAGCTCTCAGTGCGGGAACCTTGCTGCTAGTGCAGTCTGGGCTGTCTCTTACACAAAAACACTGTACCCACAGGAACACTGTCCCCACAACAGGACTAAGCAGATTGTCAGTGATTTCAGCTGCAGTGGTCACTTAACAGAACAAAAGACTATCTATCGAGCCTAATCAGCTCTGTCTTTAAACAGTGGAGAGGGACAGGTCCCCACCCTCTCTCTTGATGCCTTAAAATCATCACAGACTAAGTACAGTTCTACTGCCCTTTACTCATACAATAAGAACAACATTTCATCCCCCCTTCCCCGACATTCAAGTGGTTTGTAACCCAACCCCAGCCAAAATCTATCACTTGGACAACACAGCTCTGTTTGCTGGATACCTAGGTAGATTAGGTGTGAATGTAAATATAATCTGGCCCTGAAGCCTTAGCCCCCAGCTCATCACTAGCTGTCAGGGAGAACTCATTTAGACTTTGCTTACAAATCATCATTTGAAATTATTAGGTTGGCCAACATCAACTAAATGAATGCACTGACATCATAAAAAACAGCTGTATAAGGAAGCAAGGAAGCTAGTCTATGTTCATACTTTTCAAATATATTATACTTTTTCAGATACACATATTTTATCAGCAAAGAATCCTGTGGCACCTTATAGACTAACAGACGTTTTGCAGCATGAGCTTTCGTGGGTGAATACCCACTTCTTCGGATGCAAGTAGTGGAAATTTCCAGAGGCAGGTATATATATGCAAGCAAGAAGCAAGCTAGAGATAACAAGGTTAGTTCAATCAGGGAGGATGAGGCTGTGAATGGCTTGCCAACTACTGAACAAGTTTCTTCTCCCTTGGTTTTCACACCTCTACTGGTAGAACAGGGCCTCATCCTCCCTGATTGAACTAACCTCGTTATCTCTAGCTTGCTTCTTGCTTGCATATATATACCTGCCCCTGGAAATTTCCACTACTTTCATCCGAAGAAGTGGGTATTCACCCACGAAAGCTCATGCTGCAAAACGTCTGTTAGTCTATAAGGTGCCACAGGATTCTTTGCTGCTTTTACAGATCCAGATTAACACGGCTACCCCTCTGATACTTGACATATTTTACCATACACTGTATAAGCTTTTAAAGTGTGTATTAATGTTTCAGTTTAAATTCAGATTTCCAAACAGTCACTAAATTGGTATGTAACTAGCTCACAAAACTTGGGGGGGTGTTGGGAAAATTCAGGGGGGGTGTAGGGAAATCACTTGTCATTACACAAAGTAAAACCTATTTCCCCATGCTAATTTTTCCCCGCACTGTTGCTCACACCTTTTTGTCAACTGTTGGAAATGGGCCATCCTGATTATCACTACAAAAGTTTTTTTTTCGCCTGTTGATAATAGCCCACCTTACCTGATTACTCTCGTTATAGTTAGTATGGCAACACCCATTTTTTCATGTTCTCTGTGTATATATATATCTTCCTACTGTATTTTCCACTGCATGCATCTAATGAAGTGGGTTTTAGACAACGAAAGTTTATGCTCAAATACATTTGTTAGTCTCTAAGGTGCCACAAGTACTCCTCCTTCTTTTTGCTGATACAGAGTAACATGGCTACCACTCTGATACATAGAAGGGTTCAAGTAACAATTTAATTGGTGTGTGAGGGGCATACATGGAAACATCACTGGAAAAGGGATTTGTGGGGAGCAGTAACCACAGGGTTGGGTCTATTTAATCTGGGGGACAGTTGGATAACCAAGCAGTTGAAAAGCCCAAATGTGAAATTGCAGCAGCAAATCAATAAGCTACTGGCACAGCAACAGTCTGCAATCTCAATGGGACGGAAAAGGGTGGCAAATGTGAACCTGTGGCTAACTCAATGGACAGGAAACCTCATGACATGGGCGGAGGATGGCTTCAAAAGGCTAACTTGGGAGAGGGAGGTGTGTATGGGGATACAAAATGCTCAACTCTGGGGCTAGCTCCTGTGTAATAGTTACTGAGGTACCTTGGAATGGGACGGCTAGTAAGGTGGTCCCCATGAGCCCTGTCGGAACAATGGGAAATGGAGGAGCTTGCTGGGAACCACTGGGGAGGATGAAATGGTGTAAAATGGACAATAATTCACTTAAGTAATTGTTTGTCCAGAGAAAATATTTGAATGTGTCCCTCCTCAATGGCCATGAAGGGGCAGAATTAATGGCCTGTTGCAAATGGGGGCCATTAGGGATGATATATATGGGGTATGGGGTGTTTGCTGGGAACGTACACAACACTTGGGTACACAATTGCACCAGCATCTGGCACAGTTACACAAATCTACATGCCGCCATCGGGACGTCAATGCACGAATGGATCTGTGGAACTCATTGCTGTGGACAATCGAACCAGTACTTACTACCTGATTCCATACCATGTGGTTGAGCTAGTTTGGACAATACCCCATTTCTCTGTGGACGTTCCATGGACTCATGATACAGACAAAAGCATGCAAAACCTGCAGGAGCAGCTCGATGCAACTGCCAACAATTGGACACATTTAAAATAGATTCTCCAGAATGGTGTTAAAAGGATCTTAACCCTGTCAAAAGAAGAGAAGCAGCATTTCTGGTGGTGGCCCAGATGCTGGACTATATTACGATGGTCAGGGCTGACAATATTACTTTGGATTATTGTGGCTATTGGTCTATGGTATGCTAATTTTGCAATGTATACTACACTGGCTAAGGGGGGCACAGACCCACAAGGTACAACCACTAATTGTCACATATAAGCAATATGAACGGTCCTCCACCGAAGTGTAACAGATAACCTGGACCCAACCTTCTCATGCCCATTACTATGGGGAGTCTAGCACATTCATTGGAATGTATGTGCAATATGGCCGTTCGAGGGAAGGTGCAGGGCACCATACTGCATAGGGGACAGTGGGGCAAATGGAGCATCAACACATTCCATCTTGATACTTGGCCCTTTCAGGAAACGTGCCGCCATATGTCCTATGCTTTTCCCAGGATACCTGGGCAGGAGGGTCCCAGAAGAAAAGAAAATAAAGGGGTGGAGTGTTAGTATACAGGTCTGTTTGTTAGCCTGGGATAGAATTTTAGGTTTGACTGTTTTATATGTGTAAGCAGAGTAAGGATGAGCTCTACCCTGACATCTAGTGGTGAATTGTGGTGAGTTGTGAAAAAGAACTTCA
The DNA here is from genome assembly GCF_020497125.1 of Mauremys mutica. Lineage (NCBI taxonomy): Eukaryota > Metazoa > Chordata > Testudines > Geoemydidae > Mauremys > Mauremys mutica. The sequence goes on along the minus strand of NC_059091.1, from coordinate 17,193,389 downwards.
GGGTCTGATCTTGTTTGCATAGGCAACCTACCCCACCTAGCATGAGCCCACAGCAACCCAAATGGTCACTTCAGCTGCTGTGGGATCTCCAGTTTCTCTGTTGTTGGGGCAGGAAGAATAAAGTGTTGTTATCCTGATTATGTGAATCAAGGACAGTGGAACTGTTTTATGACAGAGGGACTCACCATCAACTAAGTAGCACTCGCTAGACAAAGGACATGGGTTCCAAAACCCAGTGAATTGAGAGAGGCTGGGGACAGGTATTTGTACCTGCTAGCATGGGTCCTGTTTGAGGACCTGAACCACCAATTGCACCTTCTCCTCTTTCTACTGTGGAATATCTGAGCTAATTTTGATTCCATTAAGAATGTAGGTGAATTCTGTTGGCTAAGGGAGCAGGGCTAGGTGAGAGGCTGCCCTGGGGCTGGTTACAATAGAAGGCATGTTCAGCCTCTGCATGCCCAGCAGGAGCCCAGTCAGTGTCAATGAGATCTGTGAATTCAGCACTTGTGAAGGGGGGCCCTGGGGAGCCAACCTCCCCTCCCCTCCACCCCCGCCCACCAGCTCCAGGCGGGAGCTTCCCCTGCATGCACACACTTCTCTCAGGGAGGCCATTGTGGATTGGGTATAGGGGGATCTGTTTATTGTGTCAATCCCAGCTGGCTTCTGCTCCTGGGATTTCACCTGTACCAAGGTTCAGGGCAGCTGGGCGCTAGAGAGGCTGGTGGTCAATGCAGGACTCCTGGGTTCTCTTTGCTAGCTCTAGGAGAGGGTTGAGATCTAGTGCATTAGAGCAGGGGGCTGGAAGCAGGGCCGGATTAACCCATAGGCTAATAAGGCTATAGCCTTAGGCCCTCCTATTTTTAGGCCCTACTGGAGGACCTCCATTCCATATTGAAGTAACAGCTGAGCGATGGTAGCAGGGCCATCAGAATTTTTTTGTCTCATTAGATATTGCTTTGTAAAAATTAACCCATCAAGATTGTGAATTCAGTTTATGGTGGTTGTGATTTTGTCTTTGTGGGCTAAGTGTTTGTGAACCCAAGCAATACTGAACTCTGTACACGGTAGGCCTACACTGGACAATAGAAACCATGTCGAGAAAACATGAACTGTTTTTATTGCCACCTGTTTTCTGATACCAAAAAGTGGGGAATGTTCTGCGAAGCCTTCAATGATTGGAAGAAAACTCTATACATTACCAATCATGCAATGAGTGAGCCGCATATATTGTCAGTTAGTGGCTACCATGCCCAAAAGAAAGTTAGTGGCAGAATTGAAACCAAAATGGAAAACCAGTTTTTGGAAGCTTGTGCTTATTGGAAGAACATTCTCAGATGCATAGTTGAAACCATAGTTTTTCTTGTTGAGTGTGGTCTGCCATTCCATGGCTCAGATGAGACTGTTCGATTGAAACACAATGGCAATTATCTTGGCGTTGTAGAGCTAATCACTAAGTTTGACTCTTTCTTAGCTCAGCACATCAACGTGAGGTCTGGAATGATATACTTCAGCCATTCAACAGGTGCAGTCTAAGCTTGCAAAGTGCTCAAATTGACCTTTCCACTGCTGTAAAACTAACGAGGAGTCTTGGAACTGTTCTTCAACAAATACAGGATAGTTTTGATGACTATGAAATTCAGAGAGGGCTGCAAGGACTGCTAGCCAAACACTGCAAAAGACAGAATATATGCAACAACACTCCTTCAGTGACAAGGAGGCCTTCACAGTTAATACCTTCATCACAATCGTTGACAAACTGAAGAGTTCATTAGAACGTCGGATCGAGGCTTACGAAAATATTGACAAAATCTTCAGTGTACTGACAAATTTTTCACTTAAAATTTTAAGTTCTGAAGTCAGTGAAGGTATCAAACATCTGTGTCAGAAGTACCCAAACAATCTCCCAGTAGATGTTACTAAAGAATTTCTTCAATTTGTTGAATTCACATCACTCTCAGATATATAGAGAAAAAATGACAAAAGCAAATCTATTTGGATGTACCAAGTTATCACTGAACCCAGTGTTTCCCGAATGTTGAAAGCGCCTTGCGGGTGTATTCATCACTAATGATCACAGACTGTAGTACAGAACATTCTTGCTCTCTTCTAACAAGGGTAAAAAATATCCTCGATCCACCATGACTCAAAAGCATCTCTGTGCTTTGTTCCTCTTGAGCACTGAGAATGAAATCGTCAGGTCTTTGAATTACGATGACATAATTCATTACTTTGCCACAGCTAAAGCTAGGGGGAAAATGTGTTTGTTTGAAGAATTGAGTGTAGTGAGAGGAGAATAAACTTGTTAATTTTACATAAATAAATAATATGTAAATATGTATGTAGATAATGGGTACAAAGAAGGGCCACTAGAATGATCCGAGGAATGGAAAGCCTGTCGTATGAAAGGAGACTTGAGAAGCTCGGTTTGTTTTCCTTAACCAAAAGAAGGTCGAGAGGAGATATGATTGCTCTCTTTAAATATATCAGAGGGATAAATACCAGGGAGGGAGAGGAATTATTTCAGCTCAGTACTAATGTGGACACGAGAACAAATGGATATAAATTGGCAGTTGGGAAGTTTAGGCTTGAAATTAGACGAAGGTTTCTAACCATCAGGGGAGTGAAATTCTGGAACAGCCTACCGAGGGAAACAGTGGGGGCGAAGGACCTCTCTGGCTTTAAGATTAAGTTTGATAAGTTTATGGAGGGAATGGTTTGATTTAGTCAATAGGTCAATAACGTGCCACCACAAGTAATTAGTACCGAGGGTCAATGTTGAGATATTGAAAGTCTTTTTCCTGAGTGTCTGGCTCGAGAGTCTTGCCCACATGCTCGGGGTTCAGCTGATCGCCATATTTGGGGTCGGGAAGGAATTTTCCTCCAGGGTAGATTGGCAGTGGCCCTGGAGGTTTTTCGCCTTCCTCCGCAGCATGGGGCAGGGGTCGCTTGCTGGAGGATTATCTGCTACTTGAAGTCTTTAAATCAGGATTTGGGGACTTCAACATATGAGTCAAGGGAGAGAATTATTTCAGGAGTGGGTGGGTCAGCTTTTGTGGCCTGCATCTTGCGGGAGGTCAGACTAGATGATCATAATGGTCCCTTCTGATCTTAAGTTCTATGATTCTATGATAAATGTTTGATGATGTCATAACTTTTTTTGTAATATGTAATTCATACTTAGGCCCTTCCCTCCCATTACCTAAGTCCCCTAATAACCGTAATCCAGCCCTGGCAAGGAACCTGGCCTCCTGGGTTCCAGCACTGGTTTTGGGAGGGGACTTGTATCTATTGGGTAAGAACAGTGGGCTGGGAGCCAGGACTTCTGGGTTCCCTTCCTACCTCTGGGTGAGGAGTGGGGATCTGTCCTGGGTCTCCAGGATCTGTGCTATGCCCCAGATTTTAAACAGTCCCTGCACTGGGCCAGTCCCCAAAGGGGTTCTGCTCTTCCTCAACGGCATATTGGGCTGTATTAGTAGGAGTATCACCAGCAGATTGAGGGAAGTGATTAGTCCCCTCTGTTGGGCACTGATGAGGCCACATCTGGAGTATTGCATCCAGTTTTGGTCCCCCCACTACAGAAGGGATGTGGACAAATTGGAGAGAGTCCAGCAGAGGGCAACAAAAATGATTAGGGGGCTGGGGCACATGACTTACGAGGAACTGCAGAAGAGAAGAGTGAGGGGGGATTTGATAGTAGCCTTCAACTACCTGAAGGGGGGTTCCAAAGAGGATGGAGCTTGGCTGTTCTCAGTGGTGGTAGATGACAGAACAAGGAGTAATGGTCTCAAGTTGCAGTGGGGGTGGTCTAGGTTGGATATTAGGAAACACTATTTCACTAGGAGGTTGGTGAAGCACTGGAATAGGTTCCCTAGGGAGGTGGTGGAATCTCCATCCTTACAGGTTGGAGAGAGAGGCTGGTCTGGTGGATAGAGAGCAAGACCTGGGTTCTATTCCTCCCATGGACTTTCTGTGCCACACAGGCCAATGCCTCATACCAGTGCCTTCAGGACATACTTTGAAAACCTTTTAGGCACTCAAAGATGCAGCTGGGCATCTAGTGGGGCTTACAAAGCACCTAACCTTCTAGGTACTTTTGAAAATCCCACTAGGTGCCTAAATACCTTAGAAAATCTGGCCTTTAGTCTCTCTGTGCCTCTGGGGATAACAGCACTGCTCTACCTCAGCAGGGCTGCAAGGAGAAATAGGTTAGACATTATGAGGGGCCACATAAGTACCACAGGTAGAGTGGGAACTTCTCTATACCACTGCTACCCCTTCCCTTGGCTTTGGCCCTTTCTTTTCACCTACAAATCTCCCCCTTTTCTGAATGTAATCTTGGTTCAGAGGACTTGGCTTCTGAGTCCCCTGTGTTCTCTCTAAAACAAAACTTACCTCCCTCCAGCATCCCCACAGAGGGGTTCCTGTTTTACAAGCTCCACTTCCAGCTGTTATCTTAATCACCCTGCCTCTGTTTGTAAACAAAACTCTGGCTCCCTGTTCCAGGGACACCTGTCCTCTGCAGAACTTAATTTCACACTAATGCTATTGTGACATTCTGTACCTCAGGGGAACCCCCTTCACCCCATGTTCATCCTTATAAAATGATTGTGTGGTATCCAATGCACATGGGTGTCTTCGGAAGGCTTATGATGCACTGAGCATTGTTGTTACAGTGATGTTATAGTAATTGCTGTTACATTAATGTTATAGGTTGTAATTTCATGTATATAGTTATGAGGCTGAAAATATGTCTTCATGGCTTAAAACAAGCCCAGGCAAAACTCTCCAGGAATAGAGGGGCAGTTCACACCTCATCAGGGCATGCATGGGACAAACCCAGCCCAGCCTCATAGGAACAAAGGATGCTGGCCTAGGCAGGAACAAAGGATCTGTTGGACTCTCCGAGTGAGTCACCCCCCTTCCCTTGGTCAGTCAGGGACTATGATGCAGCAATGCTCACCTGACCCTGAAGGGGGGGTGGGGCACAAAGCCAAGAGGGCAGAAAAAACATGATAAAAGGAAGAGATGTTTGCCAGGCTCTTCCTCTCTCTTCCACCTCCATCTACAGACACCACCACCAAGCAACTGAAGCACTGAACAAAAGGGAGAGCCTGGCTGTAGGGCAACCAGCCAGCCTGTGGTGAGAAGCATTTAAGTTTGTAAGGGCATTGAAAGTGCTAAGATCAGTTTAGAATGTGTTTTGCTTTTATTTCATTTGACCAAATCTGACTTGTTGTGCTTTGACTTCTAATCACTTAAAATCTATCTTTGTAGCTAATAAATCTGTTTGTTTATTCTACCTGACGCCGTGTGTTTGGTTTGAAGTGTGTCAGAGACTCCCCTTGGAATAACAAGCCTGGTACATATCAATTTCTTTGTTAAATTGACAAACTCATATAAGCTTGCAGCATCCAGCAGGCATAACTGGACACTGCAAGACAGAGGTTCCTAGGGTTGAGTCTGGGACTGGAGATATTGGCTAGTGTCATTCGGTTGCACTGTCCAAGGAGCAGTTACATGCCAGAGGCTGTGTGTGAACAGCCCAGGGGTGGGGGTTCTCACAGCAGAGCAGGGTGAGGCTGGTCCCAGCGTCAAGGATTGGAGTGGCCTAGCAGATCACCAGATCACAGCTATGCGGCAGTTAAGAGCTCCATCTGGGAGCACATCTCCTGTAGGAAACTTGGGAGGGGGGTCCTGCCCCCCCAACTCACCTAAATGGTGCCCCTGACTTCCTCTATAGGCTCTCCCATTCCCAAAAGGTTCTCCAGTTCCTAATAAATCTAAACTCCTCCTCCCTACACCATTGTCTCATCCATGCATTTAGACTCTGCAGTTCTGCCTGTCTAACTGGCCCTGCGCGTGGAACTGAAGGCATTTCAGAGAATGCTACCATGTGGTCCTGGACTTCAATCTCTTACCTAGCAGCCTAAATTTGGCCTCCAGGATCTCTGTCTTATCCTTCCCTATGTCATTGGTACCTATATGTACCATGACCACTGGCTCCTCCCCAGCACTGCACATAAGTCTATCTAGAGGTCTTGAGAGATCTGCGACTTTTGCACCAGGCAGGCAAGTCACCATGCAGCTCTTCTGGTCATCGCAAACCCAGCTATCTATGTTTCTAATGATCGAATCACCCATTATTAATACCAGTCTCTTTCAAATAACTGGAGTCCCCTCCCCGCAGGAGATGTATCCTCAATGCGAGAAGAAACCACAACATCATCTGGGCTGGAGCACATGACTTATGAGGAGAGGCTGAGGGAACTGAGATTGTTTAGCCTGCAGAAGAGAAGAATGAGGGGGGATTTGATAGCTGCTTTCAACTACCTGAAAGGGGGTTCCAAAGAGGATGGATCTAGACTGTTCTCAGTGGTAGAAGATGACTGGAGCACATGACTTATGAGGAGAGGCTGAGGGAACTGGGATTGTTTAGTCTGCAGAAGAGAAGAATGAGGGGGATTTGATAGCTGCTTTCAACTACCTGAAAGGGGGTTCCAAAGAGGATGGATCTAGACTGTTCTCAGTGGTAGAAGATGACAGAACGATTCTATGACAGAACAAGGAGTAATGGTCTCAAGTTGCAGAGGGGGAGGTTTAGGTTGGACATTAGGAAAAACTTTTTCACTAGTAGGGTGGTGAAGAACTGGAATGGGTTACCTAGGGAGGTGGTGGAATCTCCTTCCTTAGAGGTTTTTAAGGTCAGGCTTGACAAAGCCCTGGCTGGGATGATTTTAGTTGGGTTTGGTCCTGCTTTGAGGTTCCAACCCTGAGATTCTATGATTCTATGATCTGGAAGGAGTGTCCCAACTATAGGATCATTTCCCTCTGCTCCAGCTGTATGTTCTTGTTCCCTGAGACTTTCATCCTCCTCAACAGCACAGTGGCTGTCAGATCAAGGGTGGGACCATTCTACTGTGTCCTGGAAAGTCTCATCTATGTACTTCTCTGTCTCCCTCAGCTCCTCCAGTTCAGCCACTCTGGTCTGCAAAGGTCTCTGAGGGCCAGGAGCTGCTTGCATCAAATGCACACATATGCCACCTGCCCATGGGCAGGTAATCATGCATGCTGTATTGAGTGCAATAAACTGGATAGCCCCCATTCTGTTGGGGGGCAGGACTTCTGCCTGCATTCCCTTTTTACTCCTGAAGCTCTTTCCTTTGTTGTTTTGTTTTTATCTGGGGATGTTTATTGCCTTACATTTAAAGAATGTGCTTGGAGAACCCAAATCCTGGCATGTCTGTTGCTGAGTCACCAGCCAAGGTTGAGCAATTCCCCTGGTGTGGCCTTGTGCAAGCGAATCATTGAATTGTAGCTCCCTTGCTGGACAATGACGGTTGATGGTTGACACCTTTTGACGGCTGACACCTGTTGTGTATTTGGTTGTCATGGTTTTTGTTCCTATGGCAACTGAGTTAGATTATTAGGGGATAGCCCAGCCTGTTTCGGACAGTTGGGTGAGCTCTGTGTCTGTAAATAAAATGGTAGTTTTGTTAGCTGTCTGCTGTCTGGCCTCAAGTGATTTCTTCCTAAACCGGCTGCCCCCAAGGATATAACAACACCCACCCGGGTGTTGGTTAGCTCCCTTGTTTTTTCTGGGGAGCTACTATCTGGGTGATTTCACCACTCACAGCATGTTTTAGTGACAACCATACAACACAATCTCATAACTTCATATGCAGTCAAGATACACATATTTAGATAGAACAATGGCTTTCAGCAGATCATAACCTTTCCCACGATACCTCACATGGCCTGCTTTATATGCAATATCACAATTATATACAAATGGTAAATATGGGGGTTACAGGGCGCCCCCGTGTGGTATAGTGTGTCACAGCAGGAAGGGCTGGCCACACAGAGTATGATCCTGACTGAGACCTGGGATACGTGTATGGGGCAGCTGGCCCATCCCGCATCACTTGGGCAGCACAGCTCTGTCTGCTGGATACCTAGGCAGAGTAGGTGAGTTCATGAAGACACAGTCTGGTCCTGAAGCCTTCCCACCCACCCCTGGCTCATCACTGGCTGTCAGGGGAGAGCTCATTCAGACCTGGCTTACCAATCATAGAAGGCCAATACAGCCGAAACAAATGTGCCGACATTGTCATAAATAACAGCTGTATGAGGAAGCTCGTTTTTGTTCAGACTTTCCAAAGCCATTATGCTTTCTTGGGTACAAGTGTTTTACCATATACTATGTATGCTTTTACAGTGTGTATTAATGTTTCAATTTCAATTCAAATTTCCAATGAACTAAATTGGCAACACTGCATGTATCTGGTTCATCACTGGGGTGGGCTGGTGTTGGAGAAATTCAGGGGGGCTGTACACCCCCTAGGGAAATCCCTGCCACCCTTTCCTGCACTCGTGGGTCTGCCTTTCCCCCCTTCTGACCTCACTCCCACATGCCTGTGCCCCACTCTGCTGCCTTGCGAATGCACCTTGGCTCCAGCCACGGGTTCCAGAGGGCTCCTGTTCTGGGGTCTCACACATTGACTGGGTCTTTCCCCTGCAGGTGGCGCAGCACCCCGTGGGATGAAGGCTGCCGTGTTCCTGTTGCTTGCCCTCATGGTGCCTGCATGCCACACGGGTGCTCGGTGCAACATTGATAACATGGTCGATCTGAAGGTGCAGGCAGCAGTTAGTTCCATCGGTAACTGTCTGTCAGACCAGGGGGCATCTCCCCCAGAGATGTGGCTCCCAGCTGGGGGAATCCGGGGGATGAGACTCTGCAGCAAAAGGCGAAGCTCCAGCAGTCTCTGCTCTGAGCCCCAGACTGGGCGAGGGAACTGGATTTGCAATTCGTCATGTGCTGGGAGCCAGTCACTCACACTGCCTGTGTCATATCTCACCAGTGCTTACATCCCCTGGGGATCTGGCCCCATGTTTCTGCCCCATACCCTGCAATAAGGGTGTGAGGTACAGGAGGGCAGGTCCCAGGGGCACAGCTTGGATCAGGGTTACCAAACACCTGCTGCCCCCCATGTCACATGGCTGGGAAGGACCCACAGGCCGCAGAGCCCAGGGGCAGCTCTGGCCTCCAGCCCAGCCAGCTGAGCTCAGCAGGCTGGAGGCTGGGGGGCTGGGAGCATGAACCGGGCTGCCTGGGGGTGGGGCTGCCAGGCGGGTGTGGAGTGGCTGCAGCGAACAAGCCAGAGCGTCTCAAGGGCTTCACAGGAACAAGCACAAAGGAGACTTGAAGAGGGTGCTTGAAACCAGCTCACAGGGACACTGTGCAGAGACAGCCCCGCCCCAGCCCTCCTTGCCCCAAAACACAGGCGGAGTGGGGAAGGGTGAGGGGCATTCATTTCCCTTTTTCTGTAGGAGTCTTAATGTAATGAAATATCCCATCGTCCATCTATCCATCTCCATACGCCCCTATATCTATCTATCCAACCCTATACACCCCCCATATCTATCTATCCATCCCCATTTGCCCCCGTATCTATCTATCCATCCCCATTAAACCCCCGTATCTATCTATCCATCCTCATACACCCCCCATATCTATCAATCCATCCCTATACGCCCCTGTATCTATCCATCTCCATTAAACCCCTGTATTTATCTATCCATCCCCATACACCCCCCGTATCTATCTATTCATACCTGCCCCCACTAAGCTCAATGGTGCTGTTACCCGCTCCCAGCCATCCCGGGAGTGTTCATGGACACAGCAGGTTGCAGCCCCAGCAGAATCACCCTGTTGGTTCATGTCCTGCCCCATGGGCTCAGTGGCAAGGGAAGGCCCTGGGCTGTGTTGAAGGGGGTCAGGAAGGGGGGTTCACCCCTCAGTTCGTGCGGAGCAGGGACCAGGCTCCATGGATTAATAATGATGCCTAGTGGCTCTTTGTCTCTCTAACCCCGGCCCAAAGGGCTGCACCTCTCCCTGCCCATGGAAACCCACCACACTGACAGGATACCACAAATCACAGGAAGTGCATGTGCTCAGGACTCCTGGGTTCTTTCTCCAGTGCTGGGAGGAGAGTGGGGTCTAGTATCCTGATATGGACGGAAACATGCAAAACCTGCAGGAGCAGCTTAATGCAACTGCCAATAATTGGACACATTTAAAATAGATTCTCCAAAATGGTGTTACAAGATCTTAACCTTGTCAAAAGAAGAGAAACAGCATTTTTGGTGGTGGCCCAGATGTTGGCCTATATTACAGTGATCAGGGCTCCTAATATTACAGTGGATCATTATGGCTATTTGCCTGTCGTTAAGTACACTAATCCTGCAATGTATACTGCGGTGGTTACAGGGGGCACAGACCCACCAGGTACAACCACTAATTGTCAGATTTAAGCAATGTGAATGATCCTCCACCCAAGTGTAATGGATAACCCGGATCCAACCTTCTTGGGCCCATTACTATGGGGAGTCTGACACACTCACTGGAATATACGTGCAGTATGCCCATACGAGGGAAGGTGCAGGGCACTATGTTGCATAGGGGACAGTGGGGCAAATGGAGCATGGACACATTCCATCTTGATATCTGGCCCTATCAGAAAATGTGCTGCCCTCTGTCCTATGCTTTCCCCGGGATACCTGGGCAGGAGGGTCCCAGAAGAAAAGAGAAATTGGGGTGGAGTGTTAGTATACAGGTCTGGTTGTTAGCCTGGGATAGAATTTTAGGTTTGACTTTTTGATACTCTTATATCTTATATGAAAATGTGTAAAGAAGGGACAAAGATGCTGTGATGGTGGTTCTGCCTAGTCAGCTGGGTTTGTTGGTCCAATGGGAACAGACAAGAGCGGTTGAGGTGTTACTCCAGAGCACACGTTAAGGTTGCCTTAACCCCTATCTCAAGGCAAAGTCAAGCAAGCAGTGGGAGGGGCAAAGGAGGTTTGGGGGGAAGGTATAAAACACTATAAGACCAAAGAAATGCCTGTCCCTGACTGTAGCATTACCTCACTCCTTGCCCCTCCCCTGGGGTCTGACTGTGGGCCTGCACTGCAGGTATATTTGGGCCTGCTAAGAAGGAGGAGGGGGGAATAGGGAATGGGGACTAGGGACATAGGCAGGTTGTGCAGCGTCGGAGCTGGGAAGGGGGACACGGGGTAACGGCTCTGTGGGGTCACAGCTGGGAACGGAGCACTGGGGAACAGACTCTGCCAGCGTGTAGAGCTATGGACATGTTTGCTGAGAACTAACCCTGACAAACATCGCATTGTTGGCACTTCTGGTCTTCTGCTTTCTGTCTGCATGACAAGAACCAGGGGAGAGGGTGAAGGGAAAGCCCTCTAACGGTGTCACCCACAGCAGGTATGAGAGCTGCTTTGGGAGCACTGGCAAGTGGAGCGGCTGCAACTGAAAGCCCCAAATAGGCAGCAGATTTTAAACAAACAAAAGGAAGTATTTTTTCACACAACACACATTCAACCTGGGGAGCTCTTTGCCAGAGGATGTTGTGAAGGCCAAGACTATCACAAGGTTCAAAAAAGAATTAGGTAAGTTCATGGAGGATGCAGCCATCAATGGCTATTAGGAGGGAATAGGCAACAGGAGATGGATCACTTGATGACTACCTGTTCTGTTCATTCCCTCTGGGGCATGTCTCCCCACTGAGACAGGAGGTTTGTGTGTGTTCCACCTGCTGCCAGATGCTGGCTGTGCTGAGCCCAGGCTCAGCACTAGACAGGGGGGTGATCATCGCTGGGAGACAAAGGAATGAAAAGCAACAAGTGGGTTTTAATTAAACAGCACCCAGCCAGGCTATGGGGTCTGCGCGATGCCAGGCAGCGGCACTGTGCTAGGGCACCTGAAGGCCCCTGGCACAGCTGGCTAGAGGGAAATAAACGAGAGATGGGAGAGGTCTGGTGCAGCTGATCCCTAGGATCAATCCATCAACCTGGCTGGCTGGCTGCAGCAGTCGAGTGGCCAGTGCCCTGAGCTGGGAGATTGGAGACCTGGGGTCCAGTCCCAGTTCTGCTGCTGGGGGAAAATCCCTTTGTCTCTCTGTGCTGAGGCTGAGCTCACAGAGGTCTCTTAAGGTCACAGGATCCGTGACTCTGTAACGAAACCGTATCCTCAGTTATGAGCTAACAAGAGCCCTAACGGTGCCAAGGGCTCTTGAGGGACAAGGGTGACTTGGTGACAGTCTCTAACCAGCCCCCACAGAAGTACCTGCCGGAGGAGCTGCCCTTTGGTAACAGCCGCTCTTCAGTGCCGCAGACAAAGGTTTATCATGATTCAATGGCTGGAAGCTGAAACTCGACAAATTCAGCCGGGAAATAAGGTGCAGTTTTGTCGCAGGGACAGTAATTGACCAATGGAGCGACTGCCCAAGGGGCTGGGGGAAGGTTTGGACTCCGGATCGGCTGTTTTTCTCACCGATCTGCTCTGGTTCAGACAGGAAGGAATTCAGGGCAGGCGTCTGGGCTGCCTTAGGCAGGAGGTCAGCCTAGATCAGGGCCGCCCAGAGGATTCAGGGGGCCTGGGGCAAAGCAGTTTCAGGGGCCCCTTCCATAAAAAAAAAATTGCAATACTATATTCTTGTGGGGGCTCCTGCGAGGCCTGGGGCAAATTGCCCCACTCCCCCCCACCCCACCCCACCTCCCGGGTGGCCTTGGCCCCTATGGCCTGGACTTGAAGAACTTATGTGTATTTTTATCACTTAGCTAGTTACAGGGGTATAAAAACAAAGACTCAAAATCCCAGTCGGCCTGTGTACGAGCCTTCTCTCACTAGGATAGTCTGAGGCCCATAGGCGGCAGGTTTGTATAATTTTTGGTGGGGCCCAAAATGGTGGTGCCCCCCCGCTCCCGCCCTGTAAGCCGATATAAAATGAAGCTACAACGCGTCAGCGCCACAAGATTACAAGGGTCAATTAAAAGTGGAAAGTCAGAAGCAGCACTTGCCTACTTCAATATACGGTATTATATTTTGTTGCATCTGTTGTGATGAAGTGGGAATGTTCTTAATATTTTCTCTGAATACTGTGTGGGTGCCTCAGTTTCCCCTGCAAGATGCCAACTGAAGGTGTTGGGGACAAAGAGATCAGGTGGCCTCCTTGTCCAGAAGAGACACAGAGGCCAGAGGAGGGAGTGTCAGTTTGGAGCTGGCTGGGGAAATTGGGAGAGACCCAGAACTTGGTTCTGGGCTCCCCACCCCCCAAGATGGACCTGACAGAGGGGTTCTGTTTTCTGTACCAACAAGCTCTGTTTAAACTGTGTTCCCGTCATCTAATAAACCTTCTGTTTTACTGTCTGGCTGAGAGTCACATCTGACTGCAGAGTTGGGGTGCAGCGACCTCTGGTTGCCCCAGGACCAGCCTGGGCAGACTCACTTTGGAAAGTGCATGACGTGGAAGGGCATGCTGAATGCTCCGAGGTCAGACCCAGGAAGGTGTAAGCTTCTTGCCCTGGAGACAGTATGCTCCGAGAGAGGAGGCTCCCCCAGAGTCCTGACTGGCTTTGTATGGAGATGTTCCAAAGCATCACAGCATTCCCTTCCACACCGTGCACTTCCCAGAAGTCCGCACAGGCACTGACACTCCCTCCTCCGGCCTTTGTCTCTTTTCCAGGCATTAGGAGGCCACCTGATCTCTCTGTTCTCCAACACCTTCAGTTGGCACCTTGCAGGGGAAACTGATTTGGGAGAAATGAAGTAAAAGCTGCCCAAACCGAGCTTGAGCACTCCTGAATTTTGAGGTGTTCAAATCTGGAAGGCAGGTGCTGGGGGTGGGAGAGGGCTGTGGCCTCCATGGGGGAGCATAGCAGCAACTGTCTGGAGCTGCATGGAGCCAGATAGGCTGGTCTGAGTGCCACAGTAAGCAGTTTGGGGGTTGGAGAAGAGGTAGGGAGTTCCGGGGGGCAGTCAAGGGACAAGGAGCAGGGGGAGTTGGATGGGGCAGCGGTTCGAAGGGGCAGTCAGGGGACAGGCAGCAATTGGATAGGCATGGGAGTCTAAGAGGTTTATCAGGGGACAGGTAGGGGGTGCGGTCCTGGGGGGGGACGTTGGGTGGGGTCTCAGGAGGGGGCAGTTGGGGACAAGGAGAAGGGAGGCTTAGATAGGGGCTGAGGTCCCAAGGGGCAGTTAGGGGCAGGGGTCTCGGGAGGGGGTAATTGGGGAACAAGGACCAGTGGGGCTTAGATAGGGGGTGGAGGTTCTGGGGGGTAGTTGGGGCAGAGGTCTGGGGAGGGGGCAATCAGCGGACAGAGGCTGGGATTCAAAGGGCTCTGGGCTGCTGGCAGCCGCGGGGATCCCAGAGCCCTTTGAATCCCAGCCCCGGCTGGGAGTCAGAGGACTCTGGGCTGCCTGCAACCGCAGGGAGCCCAGAGCCTTTTAAATCCCAGCCGGGGCCGGGAATCAGAGGGCTCTGGGCTGCCCGCTGCGGCGGGGAGCCCAGAACCCTTTAAATCTCAGCCGCTGCTGGGATTTAAAGGGCTCTGGGCTGCCTGCAACCGCGGGGAGCCCGCAGCCCTTAAAAACTCAGCCGCGGCAGGGATTTAAAGGGCTCTGGGCTGCCTGCAACCGGGGGGAGCTGAGACCCTTTTAAATCCCAGCCGCAGCCGGGAATCAGAGGGCTCTGCGCTGCCCGCTGCGGCGGGGAGCCCAGAGCCCTTTAAATCTCAGCCGCGGCTGGGATTTAAAGGGCTCTGGGCTGCCTGCACCCGCGGGGAGCACAGAGCTTTTAAAATCCCAGCCGCGGCCGGGAATCAGAGGGCTCTGGGCTGCCTGCTGCAGCGGGTAGCCCAGAGCCCTATCAATCCCAGCCGCGGCTCGGATTTAAAAGGCTCTGGGCTCCCCGCGGTTGCAGGCAGCCCAGAGCCCTTTAAATCCCAGCCGCGGCCGGGAAACAGAGGGCTCAGGGCTGCCCGCTGCAGCAGGCAGCCCAGAGCCCTCTGATTCCCGGCGGCGGCTGGGATTTAAAGGGCTCTGGGCAGCCCTGGCGGCGGCGGCGGCGGCAGCGGCGGGGGGGCGCTCCAAGCAGGGGAGAAAAAACATTGGTGGGGCAGAGCCCCTGCTTGGGATTTATTCATGGGGCTAAAGCCCCAGAGCCCCATATAAGTCGGCGCCTATGCTGAGGCCTTGTTCTTAGCTAAGGTGTGTGGCTAAGCAGCCAGGGCAGCCGTAAGCTGGGAAGCCTACGGTCACATCCCAAAGCAGTCACACTGAAATAAGGTGCTATTGGGCTGTTAGGAAGACGATCCTGTCCTGATAGTGTCCATCACCACCAGATAAAGAAACAGATCTTAAGATGGTTAAAGAAAACTTAGTTTGACAGCATCCTGTCTGGCAAGAAATCGCTGATCAATGATTTTGGTTGTGAAACCCCCTTTCTATGTGTTTTATCTTTATGACCCCGACTTTTCTATTGTTAATCTGTCTGGCTCTCTAATCTGTCTGCTGTATAATTAATTTTGCTAGGTGTAAGTTAATTAGGGTAGTGGGATATAATTGGTTAGAGAATTATGTTACCATATGTTAGGATTGGTTAGTTACATTTCAGTAAAGTGATTGGCTAAGGTATAGCTGAGAATATTACTATATAAACTGGGGTCAAACAGGAAGTGGGAGGGAAATTGGAATCAAATTTGCTAAGGGTGGGGAACAGGGAATAGGGCATAGGAAAGGCTCTGCGGCAGCGGAGCCGGGGAGGGGGAGGCGGAGGCGGGGTAAAGGCTCTGCGGCGGCGGAGCCGGGGAGGGGGAGGCGGAGGCAGGGTAAAGGCTCTGAGGTGTCGGAGCTGGGAAGGGGGACGCGGAGGCGGGGTAAAGGCTCTGCGGCGTCGGAGCCGGGAAGGGGGATGCGGAGGCGGGGTAAAGGCTCTGCGGCTTCGGAGCCGGGAAGGGGGACGCGGAGGGGGGTAAAGGCTCTGAGGTGGCGGAGCTGGGGAGGGGGACGCGGAGGCGGGGTAAAGGCTATGCAGCGTCGGAGCCGGGAAGGGGGACACGGAGGCGGGGTAAAGGCTCTGCGGCGTCGGAGCCGGGAAGGGGGATGCGGAGGCAGGGTAAAGGCTCTGTGGCGTCGGAGCCGGGAAGGGGGAGGCGGGGTAAAGGCTCTGCGGCGTCGGAGCCGGGAAGGGGGACGCGGAGGCGGGGTAAAGGCTATGCAGCGTCGGAGCCGGGAAGGGGGACGCGGAGGCGGGGTAAAGGCTCTGCGGTGTCAGAGCCGGGAAGGGGGATGCGGAGGCGGGGTAAAGGCTCTGCGGTGTCGGAGCCGGGAAGGGGGACGCGGAGGCGGGGTAAAGGCTATGCGGCGTCGGAGCCAGGAAGGGGGATGCGGAGGCGGGGTAAAGGCTCTGCGGCGTCGGAGCCGGGAAGGGGGATGCGGAGGCGGGGTAAAGGCTCTGTGGCGTCGGAGCCGGGAAGGGGGAGGCGGGGTAAAGGCTATGCAGCGTCGGAGCCGGGAAGGGGGACGCGGAGGCGGGGTAAAGGCTATGCAGCGTCGGAGCCGGGAAGGGGGACGCAGGCTAAATGATCTGCGGCATCAGAGCTGGGAAGGGAACACTGGGGAACAGACTCTATCATTGTATAGAGATAAGCCCGACTGGTGTGAAGGGCTTCAGGATATGCTTGCTTGGAAACTAACCCCAATAAACATCCCACTGTCTGCCCTTCGGACTTCTGGTCTTTTGCCGCTTGCCTTTCTGCGTGACAAGAACCAGGGAAGTGGGAGAGTGAAGGGAAAGCCTCTAACAACCTCTAGGAAGCCACAAGCAGCAAATGCATGGGAACCACGCTGTGAGCTCCGCATTTTCTATCCCAGGGGCGGGGGAGGCTCAGCCCCTCGGCATAGGCACCGACTCTGTGGGTGCTCCACGGCCTGCAGGGGTCGCTTGACAGCTGCTGGGAAGCTCTCAGCTTGCTGCAGGATCCAGCCCTAACTGTGAAGATGACAAATTTTCTTTCATTTTCGCTCCCCATTATCCCCTCATTACTGTGATTTTTCTCCCTGCCATCTCAGTGTAATTGGCTCTGCGGCTCAGGACAGGGAGGAGGCAGAGTCTCAGGCATTTCCCAGTATAGGCCAGACCCTGGGGGGTTTGTCTTGGAATGATGCAGCCTCTTGGGGAGGGGGTGGTGGTTGGTGTAGAATGAGTTTGCTGGGTCTCATGGCCATTCCACACAGAAAGACCCACGATTGCAAACAGCAAGAGTGTCCCAGAACCCAAGCTCAAGCTCCTGCTAGGAGAACAGTGGTGCTGTGTCCTGGCAATCAGTGCTGCCCCGGCTGACCCAAGGTAGTGCTCGGAGGTCCTGTGCTGTGGGGGGAGTGCTCAATAGGGGCACTCTCCCTTGGCAGGGAGTGCTGCCCTGAATGCCCAGCACTAAGGGGTGCTGTGCTCTGGGGAGCGGGGTTGGAGGTTTAGAAGGGGGCACTTCATACCCCTCCCATGCTGCCCTCCTTGGAGAACGCTGCTGCTGCTGCCACCCCCTGCTGGAGCTGATGCAGCACATGGACAAGGGCCGGAACCGAGCCTGCCTCTCACTCCCTCTCCACTAGCTCTGCCCAGAGACCCCAGTCTCCCACCCCCTCTGAAATAGGGGTCAGTAACCCTTCTCCAGCCAGGCAGTTCAACCCTTGCTGGGGGCGGGGCGGGATCTCTGTGGTTTTGTGTGTGTGCCCTAGTCTCTCCCCATGCCCCTCTCCTCTGCCCCCCCAACTCCCCTCACTCTGCAGAGGCCTAGGCAACAAAACATACTTTAATAAGAGCCTTTATCTGCCAGCCCAGGGCTCTGTCCTTTGTTTTCCCAGGAGCTGCTGGCAGCCAGGATGTGATTAGCCCCTCACAGAAGGAACAAAGCCATCCCAAAGGGGAGGGGGGGACCCATTATCTCATCCCCTCATTCACCGGCTGGCTGACGCAGCAGCACCACGTCAGCCTGCTCAGCCCATAATAACCACGGTAATTGTGCCTCTGCCCAGGCTGTTCATTGTTCTCCAAACTGCCAAAGGACGGGCTGATTGGCGCTCTCACCGGGCAGTGACACAGCTAGTTAGTGGGTGTCGCCTCTGCTGGATGGAGACACAACTACCCAACTGCATGCATCCACCCGATGAAGTGGGCTTTAGCCCACGAAAGCTTATGCTCAAATAAACTTGTTAGTCTCTAACGTGCCACGAGTACTCCTGTTCTTTTTGTGGATACAGACTAACATGGCTGTTACTCTGAAAACTACCCATCTGTGCGTCAGAGCCCCCATGCTGCTGAGAGCGGAGGAAGATTCTGCTGTAGTTCAAGCTGTAGGCCAGGGATGGGCAAACTTTTTGGGCCGAGGGCCACATCTGCGTGGGGAAATTATATGCAGGGCCGGGGCAGGGGGTTGGGGTGCATGAGGGAGTGGAGGATGTGGGAGCGGGTGCAGTGTGCAGGAAGGGGCTCAGGGAAAGTGATTGGGGCAGAGGAGGGGTGTGGGGTGTATGAGGGGGCTCAGGGAAGAGGGTTGGGGTGCAGACTGTGGAAGGGGGCTCAGGATGGGGTTGGGGTGCACAGGGGTGCAGCAGGGAGCTCAGGGCAGGGAGTTGGGGTGCAGGAGGGGTGCGGGGTAGAGGCAGGGGGCTTAGGGCAGGGAGTTGGGGGGTACAGGAGGGGTTCGGGCTCCGGCCAGGCACTGCTTACCTAAAGCAGCTCCGGGGTGGCAGCGGCACTCACTGGGGCCAGGGGAGGCTCCTTGCATGCCTGCCCTGGCCCTGGCCCTGGCCCTGCAGCGCTCCAGGAAGCGCTGTGGCCCCTGGGGGGTGGAGGGGGTGGGGTGGTTCCGTGTCTGTTGCCGTTGCCGCACCTCCAGGTACCTCCCCCGAAGCTCCCATTGGCTGCAGTTCCCCATTCCTGGCCAATGGGAGCTGTGGGGGGCAGTGCCTGGAGGCATAGGCAACGCACTGAGCCCTCTGCCCCCCCCCACCCGGGGGCCGCAGGGACATGGTGCCGGCCACTTCTGCAGAGTGGCGCAGGGCCCGTGGCGCCACTGGGGGCAATCCCACAGGCCGGATCCAGCCCGCCCCTGCTGTAGGCCCTGGGCTGTGAGAGCCGGGAGAGTGTTATTATCTATATAGTGAGAGCACCTAGGTTATGTACCTTGTTTAGCTGGGGTATTACGGTAATGCCTTTGTGTCCCAGTCATGGGCTAGAACCAGGACCCCACTGTGTTGGGCTCTGTACCTTATTTATTAGAGGTATTATGGTAGCACCCAGGAGCCCTGTGGTGCTGGGAGCTGCACAAACAGAACAAAACGATGTCCCGGGCAGTGCAGGTGTAGTGAAATCCCAAGCCGGGAGGGGGGGAGAGCTCTGTGACATGTTTATACCCCCCCACCCCAGGGACCTTTTGCAACCATTTCCCTGCACTAAGTTCAGCCCAGTGACAATAGCAGCCCCGAGACAGAACAAAAGTGATGAAAGGGGGAGGGATAGCTCAGTGGTTTGAGCATTGGCCTGCTAAACCCAGGGTTGTGAGTTCAATCCTTGAGGGGGCCACTTAGGGATCTGAGGCAAAAATTGGTCCTGCTAGTGAAGGCAGGGGACTGGACTTGATGACCTTCCAAGGTCCCTTTTTTTTTTTTTTTTAGGTTGGATATTAGGAAAAACTTTTTCACTAGTAGGGTGGTGAAGCACTGGAATGGGTTACCTAGGGAGGTAGTGGAATCTCCTTCCTTAGAGGTTTTTAAGGTCAGGCTTGACAAAGCCCTGGCTGGGATGATTTAGTTGGGTTTGGTCCTGCTTTGAGCAGGGGGTTGGACTAGATGACCTCCTGAGGTCCCTTCCAACCCTGAGATTCTATGATTCTATGAACACTCCGAAGCTGACAGGGCAGAGGGATAACCTGCTCCCCCAGGGAGAGTATTCAGTCATTTCCCAGCAGCCCTGACGAGTGACCCAGACAGCCTGGGCTAGTGGGCAGGGAGCTGGGACTGCCACTCCCTGCTGGATGCTCTTCGGCAAGCCACTTCCCCACTCCATGCCTCAGTTTACCCTCCCACACTTTGTCTATTCAGATGGGAATTTCCATAGGGCAGAGACTGGCGGTGCCCTGCAGGCGGTGATGCTGGGAGGGGCAGAGCCCCATAGCCTGGGGGCACTGGCAGGGTTGGTGGTGCCCTGCAGGCGGTGATGCTGAGAGGGGCAGAGCCCCATAGCCTGGGGGCTCTGGAGGGGTGGATGGTGCCCTGCAGGTGGGCTGTGGGGAGGGGCAGAGCCCCATGGCAAGGGGCTGGCGCCAGCCATTATAACTGCTCAGTTGTTCACTCAGTGGCCTGCCCTTTCTGCCTGACTCTCCAGCCTCCAGCCATGGGACAGGGCCTGGCTGGAGCGTCTGGACCCTGAGGCTCTCTGGAGTAGCCCTTGCCCCCAGCTCAGTGCTCATGTCTGGGAGCAGCACGGTGCATGGCTCCAGCCAGGGGCTACCATCCAGGGCCATCTTCCATCTCTCAGCTAATCTCTGAGCTGTCCTCCCACAGGGCACTGGCCTGCAGACATCCCCTGCTCCACTGCCAAGCAGCAAGGTGAATGTCTGCCATGCAGAGAGCCAGGCTTCCCTGGATTTAACCCCTCCATTGCCACTGCCCTCCACAGAGATGGTGCCTTATCGCAGCTCCACAGTGCACAACAGACCCTATCCAACACTTCCCCTCTCCAGGCCTCCATTCCCCAGCCTGCCCTTTGTCCAGTTGGACTGTGAGCTCTTCAGGGCAGGGACTGTCCTTCAGATGTATCTGTACAGCGCACGGCACAATGGGGCCCTGATCTTGGTTGAGATGTCCATAAGACAAATGATAATAATGGCGATGGGACCAGAGAGCCGCAGTTCAGCTCCTGTGCTGCAGACAGACAGCAGACTGGCATCTGGGCATCCCCCCCGGGCACCAGACTCCCTGTAGCACCAATGGGTGCAGTGTTACCAAGAATATCTAGGAGCTGGGAAGAGCCAGGCAGAAGGGCCAGCTGTGTGTGCCCTCTGGGCTTCAATCCATGGTGCTTAATGTTCCCACTTCATTGCTGCATGGGAGTGATTTGATCTGGCAGCCCCACGGGAGCCCTGAGAGAGCCAGGTGTGAAATGCCACCTTGTGATTAGAAAATCAGCATGGACTCTGGTGCTGGCAGACACAGTCAGTGGCTCAGAGCTCATTGCTGTTATTTCTAGCCTGTGGCTTAGGATCCTCTCTGACAAGCAGGTGAATAACAAAATGAGCTGGCTGGGGCGGGGATCTGTCCCCACTCCTCTTCATGGAATGGAATTAGAACTAACTTGCTGTGAGTCATGAGCCCTATACTGCTAACAGGAGAGGGAAGTTCTCGCAGAGGCATGGCTTAGGAGCAGATGAATCCCAGTCACCGAGGGGCTGTGGATAGCAGCAGTTTGGCCACAAATTTGCCATGGAAACATTTTCTCTTCCTCAAACATCCTTTTCCATCTGGCAAATGGATTTAGATATGTGATGCTACACCTCATATTCTTCATAGAGATATTGTTATGGCATGAATATGGCATAACTAAGATATATTTTATGCAAGATGGGTCATATGAGGTATCATTGGAAAGGATCAGATTTGCTGAATGTGATTATCCAATTGGTACACATGTATCGTTTCTGTATCTGAAGTTAGGAATATTGACTCTGTACCAATTACAGCTGTGTGTGTACTTGGGGGAACACCCACCAGACAGCAGGCAATCAGCCTGAATGGGCCATTTAAGAAGGACAACAGGACTTTGAAGATGCTAATCTCCCACCTTTCTCAGAAACTTCCTGGGATGGTGCTTTGACATTGCAGGGTCATCAATCCAGGGTGTTGTTTTACTTTCAATTCAGTGAAAAATTCAGAAAATTCTGTGTTCGGTTCAACCGAAAATGAATTCTTCCCTCCATTTTTTGGAATTCCCAGTGACCAACAAATCCATTATTTGCCCTGCTCTACCAACAAGACCTATCTCAGATTCACTGAGAACTCTCCAGGTCTGCATGGTAGAGGAGTCTTGATTTAACAAACCTGGACATGAGCTGAGCAGAAAACAGAATTTCTGTTCCCCGGGAAATCCTGACATTTCGAAATTTGGTTTTGTTCCAAATCAGAACACTGAGTTGCCATTTCTAATTCTTTTGCAAAATGGAAATTTTGCAAAATTTCAATTTGGAAGCATCAAACCATTTTGTTTTGGCCATATCAAAATGCCCTGATCTCCCCAGGCAGCAGGTGAACCTGCTGCCTCTGAGACACAGCAGCCCAGGTGCCGGAGAAACTCCAGGCTGTCTGGGGGCCCACTTAGGGATCTGAGTTCAATCCTTGAGGGGGCCACTTAGGGACCTGGGGCAAAAATTGGGCCTGCTAGTGAAGGCAGGGGGCTGGACTCGATGACCTTTCAAGGTCCCTTCCAGTTCTAGGAGATTGGTATATCTCCCCTTATTACCTTTTTTTTTTTTATTACCCAGCTTTTCCTCGGAATCTGACTTTCCGATTTGCACCAAAATCCATATAGCCCCACCCACTGATGCCTAGAACATTCCCTGACATTTTGGAATTGATTGGCTGTGTGGCTCCGGAGCTATAGAGCACCCCTGAAGCTGAGTGCAGGCAGGGATGGGATAGCTGGGCCTGTGCATTTACTCTCAGTGTGAGCTTAACTGTGAAAAGGGAATGAAAGTTCATAAAGTCTCAAAACCTCCTGTAACAGCAAAGGCCGATGGGAAACGCTGCAAAAGGGAGACAGACAGACTGAACTAGTCCAAACGAGAAGGCCTCCAGGGATCACTCAAGGACTGTGTTACAATCATGCCTGGGAAAGACGAACAATGGCAAAACCAGAGCAAAATGGACCAAAACTGGTGGGTTCAAAACTAGGCCTAATTGGTGGTCAAAATAATGAGGGGGCTGGGCTATTCTGCCCATCACTCCCTTTCTGTGGGGAGACTGTGTGGGAAAAGAGGCTCCCGCGATGCTGCCGACTGATAGGAGAGGTATCGCAGGGGGACAATGGCTGACAGAAAGAAGGGGAAGGAGTAACTTTCACCATCATGGCTGCCACCTGCACTGGCTCCTGGGACCCTGGGATCACATCACATCACTGAACCTTCATTGTCCTGAACTCAAGAGATGTCCTCACCACCGGGCCAAGGAGGGACTCGGACGACAGCGCCACCTCCCCTGGGTCCAGCTGAATCCCAAATACCACCTGGGACTGTCACCTTCACCCCCGCCCTGTGCATCCTTTTCCTCCCCTACCTTATTTCTTGTCTTTCCTATCTCTCTCCTTTGGCCTTCTATTGGATAAGAGTCTGTCCCCCCCGCCCTGGACTGCATATTTTGCAACACTGCTCTAAGTGTTCTGTGGCCAGAAAGGCAGCTAAGTGCAAAGCCCTAATTACCCGATGCTGGTACAAGTTTGCCAGGTCTCAGAGTGTCTGGTAAAACCATGCACCATGTCTGTGGTTCTCCCAGCAGGGAGATTGCAAGACAATAGCAACACCAGAGACAAAAGCTGGATTTTGTGTCTTTGCTGGTCATGTCGCTCCCCTTTGGTGTGTTTGTCTTGCTTTGTCTTCTAAGAAATGGGATCAGACAGAAACCCCCACAGCACTAACAGCAGCTGCAACTAATGTCCTCTCTTTCCCCCAAAGAGGACAGTTCTCACCCTCTAAGCCAGTGGTCCGTAACCCTTTTTCTTTGCGGACCCCTTTGGAAATCAATTGTCTGTGTACACAGTGGAGTTCTGTTCAGTCAGTCTTCAGTCTAAGGCCATGCCCGCGCTACCACTTATGTCGACAAAACTTCTGTTGCTCAGAGGTGTGAATATTCCACCCCCCCGAGCAACATACGTTACGCTGGCATAAGTGCACCGTTGGCAGGAGAGCTTCTCCCACTGACATAGTTTCTGCCGCTCACCAGGGTGGCTTTTTTATGCCGACCGGACAGCTCTCTCCCATTGGCATAGAGCGTCTTCACCACATGCGCTGCAGAGGATCAGCTGTACCGGTCCAGCTGCACCGCTGCAGGGCTGTAAGTGGCCTTATTTTTGGACCCCATATCTTATACTGCAGACACCAAGGGTCCGCGGACCAGGGATTGAGACCCACCAATCTGAGATACAGTCAGATAGAGGGTTTTCCTTGCAAAGCCTCTCTACTGCTCAAGAGAAAGGGAATGACAACAAAAATGTTGTTAAGATAAAAGCCTTCCTTAGGATTTTACACCTCCAATGCTTTCACTGTTTTTCTTTCTTCTTCTGGATCTTCAGTAGAAAGTTACCAAGATTTTTAAACGGGTTCTTTGCCGTGGGACTAAGTAGGTTGAGGTATCTGTAAAGCAACCTTCCTACTTTATATCCGACTCTTTAACGTTGGGCAGCTGCAGGGTCTCATTAGCACCTCTGACTCTCTGGGCCTGATTGTCCATCTAAATCAGGGGTCGGCAACCTTTCAGAAGTGCTGTGCCGAGTCTTCATTTATTCACTTTAATTTAAGGTTTTGCGTGCCAGTAACACATTTGAACGTTTTTAGAATGTCTCTTTCTATAAATCTATAATATATAACTAAATGATTGTTGTATGTAAAGTAAATAAGGTTTTTTAAATGTTTACGAAGATTCATTTAAAATTAAATTAAAATGCAGAGCCCCCTGGACCAGTGGCCAGGACCCAGGCAGTGTGAGTGCCACTGAAAATCAGCTCGCGTGCCAACTTCGGTACACGTGCCATAGGTTGCCTACCCCTGATCTGGGTGGGAGGGATAGCTTAGTGGTTTGCGCATTAGCCTGCTAAACCCAGGGTTGTGAGCTCAATCCTTGAGGGAGCCACTTAGGAATTTGGGGCAAAAATCAGTACTTGGTCCTACCTAGTGAAGGCAGGGGGCTGGACTTGATGACCTCCTGAGGTCCCTTCCAGTTCTAGGAGATTGGTATATCTCCAATTATTATTAACAAGCACTGACCAATGCAGATAAAAAGGAACACTAACTAGCTGCCCTTTCTAATAGCCCCATCCATCCTGTGCACTGAAGGAGGTGAGGCTCCTGGAAAAGCTACCATGTGAGCTGCAATGAAGACTGTAGCCTAATGCCCATGCACAAAGGGGCAGAGGTAAGGTGATGAGGGCAAAGTGGGTTAAGCGGAACAGGGCAGCCTCATTCCACAATGAAAGTCTCTACCAGCACTTTTCTGGAGGCCAGTCCCAGCCTGCGGAATGAGCTCCCATAAATCACCCCAGCACAGGTTGTGGACCTTCCCTTCTCTATGATAAACACACAACACCACACATCTACAAATCCTCCCAAAACAAGCTGCTTCACTGCACACGATTCGCTGATTGGAGAACAAACGGCAGGGGATGGGTAGTCATGTGGCTTAGTGCTCTGCTGGAAGGAGCTCAGATACTGCAGTGATGAGTGTGGTATAAAACCCTCTATAGAACTGAATAGCTATTGGGCTTTAAAGTCACACCTGACCTTAATCCAAATTAACTTTCATGTGTAGACAAGCCCTGAATGACGTAGGCACCTGCTTAACTTTTGGAACACAGGACTGGGAGCAACCTCCTGGGTCTTGGGGTCTGGTAGCTGCTATCACAGGCCACCCTCTCATATTACCCTGTTCATCAATGGCCCGAGCTCGACCTTCAGATCGGTTACAGTCTCTTGCCCTCATGGTCCTACTGTGAGGCAGTTCCAGCACCTCCCTCCTCTGGGCAGTTCAAAACCTGCTTCTAATTGATTCCTGGTCAGCTTAGCCCCATTGATTCTTGGGCAACACTGTCTGTTAGCTGCACTAGCCCTTCGCCCTCCCTGGCATCCTGCCCCCCCCGATGTATTTCTAGAGCGCGATCAGATCTCTCTCAGCCATCAGTTTGCTGGGCCACATAAGCCAAGCCCTCTCAGAGCACAGCTACACTGTCGTCAGGGGTGATTGTAGCTGGAGCTGACATCTGAGCTGACTTTGATCAGTGCCAGAGCAGTGAAACCCCAGGGACGTGGCATCAGCAAGGGACAGCTGCATACTGACCCAGGGGTCTGGCTGGGGTTTACAGCTCATGGTGACACTTTCACTGCCACAGCTTCCAGTCCCCAAGCTAGCTAGGTCCAAGTTGGCTCCGGTCTGTCTACACGAGCTGCAGTCACTCCTCTGACTGCAGTGAAGCCGCGTGTCTCCTCCAGAGCTGTAGCTGAGCCACCCAGTTGACACCCATGTGTCTCCACTGGCTCACATGTATTCAGTCTTTGCAGGATCAGGCCTCCAGAGCTGCCCTCGAACCATCAAACCCCCCCCCCCCGCCCCCCATCAATGGGTTTGTTTCAAATCGCTTCTCTGAGTTTATGAATTGAATGAGTTTGTAGTCCCGTTTGAGCCGGCCCGGAGGAGTTCTACCCAGCTCTGGTCAGTTCTGTCTGCATTCCAACAGCAACTGGGACTGGGACCAGGTGGCAGTGGGGGGCTAGTTGGCAGCACACGACTGGGCCACCCACCCATTTCTACACAGAACAGGTATAAATGCCATGACACTAGACTCAGTGGCCAGGGAAGCTGCTGGGGAAACCGAGGCAGCGCTGAGCATTGCTGTGGTGGAGATCCCAGACATGAGTGGGGAAATGGAGGCTGTTAGGGGTACTAAGGACATATGATACCTGCCGGAGGGTGGGGAAAGCCCAAGGCAAGAGAGAAGCCACTGCTTGGGAAGATGCAAAAGGAGCCGTGGCAAAGAGGAAGGGGGAATCCCCACCTCCCAAATGGAACTAGCTGATGGTCTGTGAAAATGTAACTGACCCTGATGGGGTGGCAGAGGAGATGCTGCTCGCCCCTTCTCAATGTGTGGGAGGGACCCCGAATCCTGACCCACTCCCTGCAGCACAGCACCCCTGGAGCCAGGCTGGGACATTGGGGTCAGCACTGACTGCAAGGGGAGAGCCTTCACCAGGGGTGAAAGTAACTTACAGGACTTACCGGTACTGCTGGAGTCCTGAGGGGGGGCGTGGCCTCATCCAGAAGAGCCGTGGCCTCAACTTGAAGAGGTGGTGCCTCTCAAGATTTAAAGGCCCTGGGGCACTGGCTGTGGCTGGGAGCCCCAGGGGCTTTAAATCAACCAGGGACTCCCAGCTGCAGAGGTGGCTGGGAGCCCCTGGGGCTCAGGGGAAAATTAAAGAGCCTGGGGCTCCAGCAGCCGCGGCACCCCAGAGCCCTTTAAATCCGGCCCCAGCCCGGCCGCCGGAGCCGCGGGCGGGGGGTTTAAAGGGCTCTGGGCTGCCTGCTGTGGCGGGGAGCCCAGAGCCCTTTAAATCCCCGCAGAAGAAGCTGGTGCGGTCCGGCATGGCGTGCTGGTTCTTGCCGGTATGCCATACCGGCCTGTACCGGCTTACTTTCACCTCTGGCCTCCACCCTGCTCCCTGCAGCACAGCGGCCCCTAGCACCGCACCGCACTGGGTCAACTTTCTCACGTTCCCGTGCCCTTACTAGATGCAGCGCCTAGCACAATGAGCAGCGGATCTAGGCAGGGCCTGCGGGTGCTTCCAGAACAAGAGGATTGTTTGCCCTGTACTACCTGTATAGAGACAAGAGTGCCTCACAGTGATGTGCAGCGGAGTCCTGTGTTTTGTAAAGCTGAGGAATGACGTCTGTTCCAATCCACAAGCTTTTAACACTTAGATTCCCCTTTATGAAACTCCCACACTTTGGCCGCTGCCTTGTGCCAGCCAAGCTGGATGTCGCTGCGTCAGCAACATGCGGCAGTGAAAGGAAAGGACTGAATTACTGCGTGACGAGGGAGTGATATGAAAACCCTCCTCCAAAAGGCGAAGCCCTAGCCAAGACACCAACTAGTGTCTGAGATGAGCTGGCAGCTGTGAGTACTATTTATTAGCTGTACTGCAGTAGGCCTACATGCTTGGAGAGCTAGGGATCAGAAGCACTATAGAAGAGATAGGTATTATTACTGTGCTAGATGCTGGACGAATACTGAGTTAAAAGACAACGCCCTTACAATCTTCAGACTCCTGTCTTTACAGCCAGCCTGCTCTGTAAGGGGGCATGGGTGGGGGTGAGGACCCTTCCGTATAGACAGCAATCCCTGTAGCAACCTGCATGTGACTTATAGGGAGGAGCCCAGGTTGCAGGAGGGATTAGCCATGTGGAAGTTAGTCTGTGTGTACATGGCTGGAATGTCGCTGCAAATAGCTCTCTTAATCCAAAGCCAGTTTAGTTTTACAAGCCTCTTGGGAAACAATCCCCAGACACAATGAGCCCGCTGTGCTGACTTTGATGGTGTTACTCCGATCGCTCTTCATGTGGAAGGAAAGTCAGGTCCTGTGTCCCTCTGAGGCCCCTTGCTGGGAACCCCCAGGCCATCCAGAAGCAAGGATGTCCCTGGACCAGCTGCAAAGAAATCACTCCAAGTGATTGCCCTTGGAGCATAGCCCAGGCAGATGGGGAGGGAGGTGTGTCTAATTAATGCAATGTTCTCTCTTTGGTGTTCTGCAACTGACAGCTATGGCCCAGCTTGCTGCTGTTCAGGCAGCCTCAGCCGGCTATCCCCATTTCCTTGAGTGCCCTTGTACCTCACACTCTCCTTAAAATTGGAGTCAGTCAGGCTGGAAGCCAGCGACAATCTGTCTTGTGTGGGTGACGTGTTATTTCTGCAAGGACAGACTGGGTTAGTACTTGGACTGGGAAACCCCAGGCTGCTGCAGGGACTGAGGCAGGGGCTCAATAGAGGGTGGGGTGACGGAAGCTCCCTAGAAGTGGGGGGGGCACCTGCACTCAAACTGTGGTCCTGCGCCCCTGTGCTGCCCCTTCCCCCTGTGGCCCCACTCCCATGCCACCCCTTCCCCACATGGCCTTCTGGCCACCCCATTCTGGTGCTCCTAGTAGAGGGCACTCACTCCTCACAGTCAATGCTGACCCCAATGCCCCAGCATGGCTCTGGGGGGTGCTGTGCTGCAGGGAGTGGGGTGAGGAGCTCAGTAGCGGGTGCTCTACCCTCAGAGTCAGTACTGACAGCAATGACCCTATGTGGTGCTAGGAGGTGCTGTGTCGCAGGGGAGGGTGTGGAGGGCTCCATAGGGGGTGCCTCTCCCCGTGGAGACAGCACTGATTAGAAACCTTTCTAAAAGATTCACTGCAGCTCAGGCAGACTGAGAAACTACATGTAGGAGCATTCTGCAGGTCAGACTGGCTCAGCATGCTCCCTTTTGACCATAATATCTATGAACCCTAAATTGAAATAAGCCTCTCTTCCACCAGAACAAGAGAGTCTGCACGGAGCTTGCACCAGTTTGAAGCCAATTTAAATCAAACCTGTGGAACTTCTGCGTGCAGCCAAGTCAAAACTGGCACCCGATTCCCATGGAAATTTCCATCGTCTGGCTGCTTTGCCAATCCCAGCACAAGGGAACAATCCCCATTGTTCACTGATCCGTCTACTCACCTGGCCTCTGTGGTGACTGGGATGGAGGGGGAAGGCAAAATGTTTTCTCTCCCATTTCAGCTTGTTGGCTCTGCTGGCATGTTGCATCTGGGGCAGTTTCACAGCATTCCTCTATAGAGTTGTCCCTGTCTACACCCACTGAAGGTGTGCTGCTTTAACTACTAAAATTGTACAACACCCCCTAGTGTGGACGCAGTTACGTCGGTAGAAATATGCTCATTATTATGGTTTATTAGGAATATTATGGTAGCACCTAGGAGCCCCAGTCATGGATCACGATCCCATTATGCTAGGTGCTGTACATTATTTATTAGGTGTATTACGGTAGCACCAACCATCCCAAGCATGGACCAGGACTCCATTGTGTTATCACTGTACATTATCTATTAGGTGTATTATGGTAGTATCCAGGCGCACCAGTCAGGGCCAGACCCTCATTGTGGTAGATACTGTACATTATCTATTAGTTGTATTATGGTAATGGCCAAGTGTGCCAGTCAGGGGCCAGACCTCCATTGTGCCAGGTGCTGAACAAACAGAACCAAAAGACAATCCTTTCCCCTAAGAGCTTCCAGTCAAAGACAAGAGACAACAGATGGAGACAGACAGACCAGTGTGGGGTGGGGATTACAAGGAAACAATGAGATGTTATTGATCAGCAGGATGGGCCAGGGCCTCAGCGCACCAACCACCTAACTGGTGTCCAGATTCTCCTCAGCACCATGGCAAAGGAGAGTGTGAGGGAGGGATGGAAGGAGGCTAAGGAGTGAGTTTTAGAGATGTTTCTGGGAGGGGAAGCAGGGGAGAAAGCACAATGACCTAACCAGCAGGTGAAGAAGGCTGGGATCATGGACTGGTTGGAGGCAGGCGCTGATCCCTCGACAGTGAATGAGAGATGACAGGTCAGGTGGGGTGGGGATAGGATGTGAAGGGCCTCGAATACAAGCATTTTAACCTTGATGTGCTAGAGAAGGGGCTGATGGAGGGATCCAAGCAAGGGGTGATGTCGTCAAAGCAACAGGCCAGGAAAAGGGTCTATGCAGCAGCATTCGGAATGGATACCAGCGAGACATGGCTGCCTTTGTCTAGGCCAGAGAGAAAGATTTTGCAATAATCGAAAGGTGAGGTGCTGAGAGCCAGGACGAGCGTTTTCGCTGGGTGCTGGTCCTGTACAGGAAGAAGAATAAACAACACCAATGTAAGGTGCCTTTACACCAGCATGACTGGGTCCATGCTAGCAGTTGGACTGATATAACTGTATCAGTAACAGGTCACTCCCCTGGCGGCAATAGCTACACCAGTACAAAACCTGCGTCAGTTTCACAGCAATGGCCTTTGCTTTCTTTCTTAGCTTGATTGCAGTTCACTGACGTCCCAAACTTGGGCCAGGTGGGAACGTTCTCAGAATATGAGACGGACGGGGTCTCTGAAAGGGGTGGTGGGACCAGCTGCACCCTCGGGCTGGCGGGAATCCCCGAACAAAGCCGGGATGATCCCACAAACAGTGGGGTGGGCGTCAGCCTCCGAACCTCCCAAAGTGCTGCCGAGGCCTGCATTAGTAGCTGCCCCTCCCTGCCTACAGTGCCATCCGGCAACTCAGCAGAGCCGGCATTGGACATGCAGCTCAAACACAAAGGCCATGGCTGGGGCTGGCGAGGAGACAAGATTCCTGCTGGCCCAGTGTACCGCTCCAGAAGATTTACAGTGTCTATGCATGTTCCCAACTTGGCCCAAGATGAAATACTGCCGAGCTGGAAATTAAAATTGGATTTGGGTTGGTTGTGATTTGTGTGATTAATTTTAAGAGTGGAAATAAGTTGTCAGAGGAGAGTGCTCTCTGCCTGTCACCATCCATCTGTCCATCTATCCCCATGTGCATCCGTCTCTCTCTCACACACACCCTACACACCCTTCTAGCTGGGGGTCTCTCTAGCTCTCTTGTATTAGCACCTGTCACTGTAGTATCTGAGCTAAAGTGGCTGAGCAGCATAAGAAAGGCTTTTTATAAGCAGAAGCCAGGACAAAAGCCCTACAGAGCATACAGGGCCCATTAATTAACGAGGCAGGAGACAGAATCAATAAGGGCTCTACAAGAGCAGAGCTTCTCGACGCATGCTGTAAATTGACTATCGATAAAAGGCAGGTGAAATCTGCAGGCCCAATCGGAGCACCTCGACGGCTGGGCATATGAATCTGCTAACAACTGTCACAGACTTTGCACCCTTTGTGTCAAAGCGATGGCGCCCAGGAGAAAAATGAAGTGTGGAAATGGAAAGCAGGGAAAACCTGCCAGTTACTGATGCGAGGGTGATTTCTGTCCCTAATAAAATAAAGGAACATGTTGTTTTAATCTAAACAAATGACCCCGTGGGTAGGACACAGCCAGTGGTGTAAGTAGAAATCATTTCTTGCTGGTACTGCACTCATGGGAGGGACACAAGTGCGGGAGGGAGGACGACATGATCTCCCCATGTGACCCTTCATGTGACTCCTTTCTGCCCCGCCCTTAGCCCAGGGCCACCATGCTCTCCCCGTCCCCTGGGGTACCCCCTTTTGTATATACAAATATCAACATGCTTAACTAGTCACTTCCCCCTCACATATGTAGTATTCAGTTTGTTTATATGAGAGTTGTGTGAGAAGCCATTTCAGCATATGTATGACTTATTAACAGACAAATTTTAAGTAGAACTGTGTCCTAAACTGCTTTATGGTATTGTACCCAAACATTGCATTTCAGTGCAGGATTCAACTTCCTTTATAGGAACAGATTCCTGAACAGAACAGACTCCTGAAACTCTTACCACAAAAGTGGCCCATACTCATGTAAATAGTCCCATTGCCTTCAATGGGATTGATCAAATGATTAAGGGTTTACAGGATTAGGTTCCAAGTTTATAAATTGTTCTGGATGAAACTGACAATGCCTGAGCTGTCAGATCAGAAGGGGCTTCATTCGAATAAAGGTGGGCAGATGCGTGATGAGGAACATATTTTCAGCAAAGTTCTTGGCAGATTCCTGAGGCAGCTGGTTTAAGGCCGTCAGTGTCCAGCATTATAATCT
Source organism: Mauremys mutica (assembly GCF_020497125.1). Lineage (NCBI taxonomy): Eukaryota > Metazoa > Chordata > Testudines > Geoemydidae > Mauremys > Mauremys mutica. The sequence continues at coordinate 17,160,965 of NC_059091.1, read as the reverse complement.
TCACTTATAATTCTCTCATCTACAAAGCTGGAAAATGAGGCATTTGTTTTCTTTGTTTTGCTTCTCCAGTTCCAGTTTAAAAAATGCACGTTAGATTAGTTTGACTGCAAAGAAGAATTCTATGTACACTGGGGACAACACCCATAAGGCTGCAGAACTGTGCTGACATGAGAATCCAAACATCCTCTGGCCAGTGCAAGCAGAGGCATTTCTCTAATGATTTGGACTTGATGTGATGCAGTATGGATGTCATGGATAATTCAGACCAAAGGGGAGAAACAAAATAAAAAACACTGTTTAAACACCTTCCATCTGCCCCACCCCCAACACCTCCCTTGAGGACTCATGACCAACATAACAGCACAATACATATGCTAATAAACTTAAACAAAGTATGGTGCTGTTAAAGCCATATGAAGAATGAATGCCGTGCCTAGGCATGTTCTGCTCCTTTAAGGAGTAGAGTGCAGCCCCCTCATCCCCCGGGCGGGGGGACTAGCTCCAAGTCTTTCCAGTACCCCATACCTGCTAAAAATGTCTTGCCAGTACTGCGTACCGGAGGGTACCACACTACTTGCACTCCTGGACACAGCAAAGGTGGATAAAGGATGAATGATGCCAGGCCAAGCCCATTTGGGGATGAGGGTATAAAGTGGCTGGTGACGGGAACATAACTGGGGCGAGCTATCTTGGTTTCAGCCGAGCAGTTGATTAGGTTCAGCACTCATGGCACTAGGGGGTGCTGTACTGCAGGAAGCAGGGTAGGTGACTCCCCAGGGGGTGCATTTCCCTAGGAGCCAGTGTTTACCCCCATGTCCTAGGGGGCTTGGTAGGAGGCACTTTCCCCTGGCAGTCAGCGCTGACTCCAATACCCCAGTGTGGTGCTAGGGGGTGCTGTGCTGCAGGGAGAGGGGTCAGGGCTTTACTCTAAGGGTACGTCCATACTTCCCGCCCGGGTCGGCGGGTAGCGATCGACTTCTCGGAGTTCGATATATCGCGTCTCATCTAGACGCGATATATCGAACTCTGAACGCACTCCCGTTGACTCCGGAACTCCACCAACACGAACGGCGGTGGCGGAGTCGACGGGGGAGCCGCGGACTTCGATCCCGCGCCGTGAGGACGGGTAAGTAACTCGAACTAAGGTACTTCGAGTTCAGCTGAACTTGCATACCTTAGTTCGAACCCCCCGCCTAGTGTAGACCAGGCCTATATACATTTAAATGTCCTGAGTTACTGATTTTTGGAGGTGTCAGTGAAGGGCCAGCTGGTTATTAGGACTAACAAAGCCCCCAAACTGGGGAAATTATGAACCATTTTGTTGGAAATGTTCCCCCCCATTTCTGTTGTTTGCTCCCCTCTAAATGGGGCTTTTTGGTGAAATCCAACAAAGTGGCCGATTGTCCCTCAGATATCTGCCCTGTGCAGTGCCAAGGTACTGGGGGGGGGGGGTGAGAACCTCTCCCTTCCCCAGCAACACACGTGGCGGGGGGGGGCATGTTTTCAGCCAAATGAGTCCTCGTGCCCAGACCAAGGGGGCAGCTTTGCCTTGGGTTACAAATATTTCACTCCCCTCCTCTCACAGACTGTCCCTGCCCCCTAGCAAGCAGGTGAGGAGCATGGTCCCAAGGGGCCAAATAAGACGTGACTTAACCAAGGTCGCTCACAACACAGGCAGCGGCAGCAGAGCTGGGAATAGAACCCAGGAGTCCTGACTCCCAGACCCCCCCCTACAATACTTCCCCCTAAACTCCTGCTTCTCCTGCCAGTACATAAAGGGAGCCGCTGGCGAGCCGCTGCCCGGGGTCTCGGCACAGGGTGCGAGCCCCTCCCCGTGGATTCCCCAAGGGAGGGGTCGGGTCTGGTCCGCACCCCCCCGGGTCTCTCTGGAGCCGCCTGCCGGGACGAGCCCCACCAGCCACAGCTCCCACCGCCCAATCAGAGCTTGGCGCTCCCCCCCCACTCCCCGCCCCGGTAAGTTGAGCGGGGCTCCGGCAGCTGCTCTCAGCCCGGCTGCAGACCCGCGCTCGCAGCATCGGAGATGGGAGAGCGGAGCCCTGCGCGGGGCTCGCCCGCCCGGCGCTAGCCGCCCCCGGCCCGTCCCGCCCAGCGCAGGTGAGAGCTGGGGGCGAAGGGGAACGGGGCCCTGGGAGCAGCTTGTGGGGCGGCTCGAGCCCGCCCCCTTCCCAGAGCCAGGGATCGAGCCAGGAGTCCTGACTCCCAGCCCCCTCCCCCCTTTCCCCCCGCGTTGGGAACCCAGGAGTCCTGACCCCGCACTTCCGTAGGGGACCCACCAGCAGCTGGGGCTAGCTCAGCACACGGCCCAAGGAAACATGCCCAGCAATGCCCGGCTGGGCTCGGTGGGGGGCTCAGGAGCTGAGCGCAGCTCAGTGAGTGGACGGGGTGGGTGGGGGTGCTCAGCTCAGCAGGGGATGTCTCACAGTGATGGTTGCAGGACAAAGCCAAGGCACTTGGAGCAGCTGGCCCGTTTTGGGAGGGGTAATGTTGCTGGCTCTGGCTTTTGTGCCCCATCTCTGCTGGATCAACCCCCACCCCTTGCCTCAGTTTCCCTTCTGTTTATATGTTCCCCCTCCCCAGGGAAGAAGCTGGCCAGGACTGGCACGTTGGAACCAGGGACCAGTCCTGGCTCCAGCGCCCGCCTGCCCTGGGCTCAGAGACCAAGGATGGATGCAGAGTCCTCTCCGTTGGGTGGCTGGCTGGACAATGGCTCTTGGACACCAGTGCCCACTGCTGCCCCCCACCTGGACATGAGCACGCCAGTGGGCCCTGGCAGGAGGGGGCTGTGGATCTTTAATAGCAGTGGGGAGGACACGTCACCCCCATTCCTGACGGATGCTTGGCTGGTGCCACTTTTCTATGCCCTCGTCATGCTGCTGGGGCTGGTGGGCAACTCACTCGTCATCTATGTGGTGTCCAAGCACCGGCAGATGCGCACAGCCACCAACTTCTACATCGGTGAGTGCCCCCCCCATCCCTCCCCTGGCTGGGTGCCTCAGCCCCAACCCCCCCATCCCCAGGCACCATCCCACCCCCGGCTGGGTGCACCAACCCTCCCTGGCCCCTGGGTACCTTCTCTCCCCTGGACAGGTGCCCCAGCACCTGCCCACCTTGCTTCCGGACCATCCCTCCTCTCCCCTGGTTGGGTGACACAGTGCCAGCCCCCCCTTTGTCCCTGGGCTTCTTCCCTTCCCTGTCTGGGTGCCCCAACAGCAGCCTCCCCATCCCCTGGCACCTTCCCTCCCCTAGCTGCATGCCCCAGCTCCAGCCCCCCCTCACCTCTGGACATCATCCCTCCCCAAGCTGGGTGTCAGAGCACCAGCCTCGCCCCCATTCCCGAGCACCATCCCCCTCCACCCCAGTGGGTTCCTCTGCCTCAGCTCCAGCCCTCCTGCTACTGGGTGCCTCGCCACCTTCCTGGTGGGTGCTCCAGCACCACCCCCACCAGCCTCAGCACCTGGATGCCTTCCCCCCTGCTGCTCCCCCCAGTGCCAGCCCCTGCACCCCATTCCTGGCCTGAAACACCCCTCTCCATCAATGATCATCATCATGGCTCAACAACATGCACTGTACTGTCCATTAGCGAGAGGGTGGCACTGGGCTCCCCGCAGCCAATATCCCTCAATCATGAGACACAGCCCCCTGCTATCCCAGCCCAGGGCACCCTCAACACCCTTGACTCTGTGTTCCGCCCCATTATAACAGAGCACCCATTCTGCTGTGAGTGGGGCTCCATACTTGCTTTCTGTTTAAAGAGGGACTATTCTAAGTCCTCTGAAATCTACACGCTGACTCCAATTGTCTTGAAAATTGCTAAACCTCATGGGGGCTTGGGATAGAGTTAGTGACCCAAATTTGGGATCATGTGAGCAAGGGGTTCCCGAGATACAGCTCCCCCCAAAACCCAGCTCCTTACAACACCAACCTGTTCTCATGTCTTTTGCCAACAGCAGAGGCTCAAAGTACTACAGCTGTGGTCCAACTGATCTCAGTGCATGGCACCCACTGGAAGCAAACTTAAGAGTTGGGATTTCTGGGTCAGAACATGCTGAACTGTCAGCTCAAAGAGACTGAACTGGGCATGTGTAGCAAGACGAGGGTTCTGTTAACAACAGCAGAGGGCACATATTAAAGTGAGTGGGTGGCTCAAAGACCTTGGGCTGTAAATCCTGAGCCTAAATTGCACCTGTGTGCTAAGTTTGAGCCCTGCCTGGGGCAGCTTTCAGCTACTGTGTCTCAAGCATGTCCTTGTTCCTTCTGAAAGTTTTCCTGAGGCCAAAATTCCTAGTGTAAAAGCACCATTGTAAAGTGCTCTAAAACCCCAGGCAGGCTCTGATTTTGGATGGACAAGGAAACCAGCATTAAGTAAACAGAGCAAAGGAGACAGACCATTAAGATAATGTAGGCAGGTTTCCTGAGCAAGAGCACTGAGTGTGATCAGAGGAAAGCAAGACATTGGGGCTGCTGTTCCAGGGGTTCCAGATGCACAGCCCTCCAGTGTGAGTGGCTCAGATTCTTATAGCATATCTGGGGCAGAGCGTGGGAATATGGGGGTTTGGAGCAATGAGGGAGAATGGGGGGAGCAGTGCTGGGGTTGGAAGGGTGTAGGTAGGAAAGTTGGGGGAATAGAGAGAGAAGTGTTTGGGGCTGTAGTGAGGGGGGCACTAGTGGATAAATGGTGGGGCAGGGGCTCTGGCTGGGGGAAGACAATGGGGATAAAGGGAAGTAGGTGAGAGACTGGCATCTTCAAATGGGAGTGGAAAATGTGGGGCTGACAGGCACCCTGCCCATAATTCCCAATCACTACCCACTCCCACCCAGCTCTTCATTTCCAGTGGGCTGTTCTGAGTGCATCAGGGACTCAGCCTGGGCTCTGGGGCTCATACAGCCCCAATCACCCAGTGCCCTCCAATTATTGGTGGTTTATCCCTATGGGGAAGGGCAGGCCTGCCTGTTATCCCCATAGCAGAGGGAGAGAACTGAGGCACAGGAGAGAGCAAGTGATTTTTCCATGTCTGTGACTGAGCCAGGCATTGAACCTTGGGCTTCTGGATCCCAGGCTGGCATCTGAGCCACCAAGCTTCCCACCCCCCACCCCTATTGTCTGGCCAGTCCCCACCATGGCCCCTACCCCTGATCCCAGTTCCACATCTGTTCCAGCAAACCTGGCGACCACAGACATCATCTTCCTGGTGTGCTGTGTCCCCTTCACCGCCACGCTCTACCCCCTGCCCAGCTGGATCTTCGGCGACTTCATGTGCAAACTTGTCAACTACCTGCAACAGGTAGGGCTGGCGGGGGAGGGGCTGGTTGGGCTGGGGGTGCAAACATGCATGGGTGAGTGTGTGCATGGGTGTGCTGGGGAGGGACATGCAGCAGCTGCTGCTACCTGGGGCACTGTACAGTCCCAGGGCCCTGCCCTGCGGGGAGGGTGGTGCCTGGCAAAGGGCCAGGGCCCCCCAGGTGCCTTTGCCTTGGGTCACTGGGCCACCCTTGCTCTCTGCAGGTGACGGCACAGGCCACCTGCATCACCCTGACGGCGATGAGCATGGACCGCTGCTACGCCACCCTCTACCCGCTGCAGTCGCTGCGCTACCGCACCCCACGCGTGGCCATGGGCGTCAGCGTGGCCATTTGGATCAGTGAGTAGGATGTGTCGGGGCCGGGGGAGAGCAAAGAGCTGGGGAAGGGCCCCCCCCAGGGATGGTGGAAGGAGGGAGGAGAGCTGTGTCCCTGAACATGCATCCAGGACAGCAACCCTGCAAAGGTCTTGTAAAAGGTTTCCCAGGGATTCCTGGCCTGACCCTGGCCAGTCCTGAGCCCAGCAGCACAGCCCCATACCCAGCGCAAAGGCTTCTCTGGGATCTCTGAACGGAGGCAGAGGGAGTTTATATTTGTGCCTTGGCATCTGATGGTCAATAGAAGCTTCCACCTTCTGTTCTGATTCTATCCCACCCGCACCCACAAATCTGCTAATTCACCTCAATCCAATCCACAGCCCCCTGCTATCCCAGTCCAGGATCCCTATACACAGAGCTCGGCTGGCACTGCTCAATCCCAACCTGTATCCCCTGCTATTCCAGGCCTTGCCTGCCCACCTCATCTCTACTTTTGCCTCTCAATCCTGACCCACCGCCCCCTGCTATTCTACTCTCCTGGGTCTTTGCTGACCAGAGATGGATGCTAACCCAGAGCCCCTCTATGCTGATCAGCCTCAGCCATTCATGAATGTGCCAAATCAGTTCTCCTTATGCTCAGAGCCATAGCTGGACCTCAGGTCTCCCCAGAGCAGTGGCCCCGTCATGCCTTTCACCCCTTTGTTCTCCTGTCCCCAGGCTCCTTCCTTCTCTCGCTGCCTATAGCCATGTACCACCGCACTGAGGTAGGCTACTGGTATGGGCTGCGCACCTATTGCATCGAGGCCTTCGCCAGCAAAAGCCAGGAGCGCAGCATCATCCTCTACACCTTCCTGGCTGTCTACCTGCTGCCTCTGCTCACCATCTGCCTCTGCTACTCCATCATGCTCAAGCGTGTGGGGCGCCCCATCGTGGAGCCCATCGACCACAACTACCAGGTGAGCCGGGGGCAGTAAACTGGGGTGTCTGTATTGGGGACCCCCTCTGCCCAATATATCTGGAAGCCCCATCACTCAGCCCCAAGACTTTTCTCAATAGGGCATGGAGTCTTCACCCCCAACTCCCCTTCTCCCCACTCCCCTCTCAGAGCCAGGGATAGAATCAGGGAGTCCTGGCTCCTAGCCCCCCTGCTCTAAACCAGGCCTCTGTTCCTGCTCCCCTCTCTCAGCAGGTACAGCACCTGTCCGAGCGCTCTGTCGCCATGAGGGCCAAGGTGTCCAAGATGGTGGTGGTGATCGTGGTACTCTTCACTGTGTGCTGGGGCCCCATCCAGCTCTACCTCCTCTTCCAGGGCTTCTATGGCAGCTTCCAGGCCAATTACGAGACCTACAAGATCAAGACGTGGGCCAACTGCATGTCCTACGCCAACTCCTCCATCAACCCCATCGTCTATGCCTTCATGGGCGACAGCTTCAGAAAGTCCTTCAAGAAGGCTTTCCCCTTCCTCTTCCGGCGCCGGGTGCGGGATGGCGCCGTCCTCTCCGGCTCCCGCAATGCCGACATGAAGTTTGTCACTGAGGAGACCTAGTCCCAGCACCAGTCGTGCTACCCTGTGCGGCCTGCTCCTCCTGGCTTTGGACACTGAGGTGGTAAATCCAATATGGCTGCTGGGCCACACTGACATTGCTCAGGGCAAGAGGCACCATTCAATGGAAGCTGTGGTGGCTGGCTGTTCAGAATCCCTGGCTTGGAAGGGGCCAGGGATAGTCAGGGCCAGGGGTTCTTCCCAAAGGGCTTTCTTATTTGGGGTTCCTCTGTGCTCAGGCTGAGGCATCCTCACAGTCCAAATACTGAGGCAACCAGAAATGAGTGGACACTTTGGGAAGTGTGTGTCCTAAGCCAGATGCCTCCCTTCCCCCCGCCATACCAGTGTCCCCAGCACATCATCGTAGCTTTGAGCATCCCTGCTGGTGCCTCAGGGACCTGCCCAAAGCATCTGGAAATAAAGCTCTTTGGCTTTGTAAGGAGACATTGGCCTGATGTTTGGGGTGGAGGACGTCTGGCAAGGTGTCTCCTATGCCAGGCTGGAGGATTGAGAGCGAAGCCTTGCCTCTGAACCAGGGGGCCAACAGCTTAATAACTCATCCACAGGGACCTGGGCTGAGACCAGCCCCAGGCCCCTTTGCCCCAGCCGGTGAATGGCCCTCAGTGAGCAGCACCTTTTAATCCCTAGAGCACAGGGCTCGGCTGGATCTGGCCAGCTTGTAGGTCCCCTTATTGCTCTTTGCTGCTCCCATCAATCCCCCTGTTATGCCTTCCCCACAGCTCCATGCAGCCAATGGGGTTTAAAAACAAAACAACTAGCCAATGACAACAACCCTTCCATGTAGGCTTGTTGGCCAATCCAAAGTAGTGGCTCAACCAGCCGGGGTGAGGGTTCTTTATGGGGAGGGTTGGGACTGAAACAGACACTATCCACCCCCTCCCCAGTGGCCATCAGAGAGCCCTGGGGGCTGTGGGTGGGGTGGGTCAGATTTAGGGCACCTGAGCAGGAGGTTCTTGAGCTTGCTGCAAAACCTATTCATGTGGGAGCTCCCTGTGCAGCAGGTGTGATGGCCACCGTCTTGGCAACATCCAAAGCTAAAAGCCAGGGCTGCTGTAGATAGCTTGAGTTACAAAACCAGGGCTGGGGCTGGCACAGCCACGTGCCCTGTGTAGATCAGGCACAGAGATGGCAGCCATCTTGTTGCCAGAATCACTGCAGACTGTTTCACAGGAGCAATGCACAGACTACGCTCTCTCATCTGTATTCCACATCCTCCAGGGTGCAAGCACATGGCATGTGGAAAAACCACAACAGTCACAAAATAAAAGCTCTCTAAATAACCCCCTTCATCCAACAATTTCAGTGTCTGAGAAAATCTGCTGGGGTCGTGACGGGTTCATGGGCAGAATGGGTTGAGTAACCTGTTTGCAGTGAGTAGCTGGGCCAGTTCTGTCTACAGTCCCCCAGCAGACAGAGGATGCCTGCAGCCAGCAGAGAAACACCTGGGTTGTCATCACTTGCATTTAAACAGTGCCTTGCATCCCAAAGTGCTAGTGCCCCAGGTGTGCACCTGGGAGAGGGGAGGGGGCAGCGCCAGCCCCGGTGCTGGGGCAAAGGGGCACGAAGAGGAGCCACAAGGGGGAACAAAGCTTCTCCAAGCTGGGTTGAAAATTTTAGTTGAAACCATTTTCTATCAGAAAATGCCATTTTGGTTAAGCCAAAAATTTTGGCAAAATCTTACGGATTTTGATGAAATTTTGCTTATAAAATTGTGGGGGGGGGATTTGAAAATGTCAAAACAGTCAAAAGTTTTGAAAATGTCAAAATTGCAACAATTTCAGGAAAAAAGTTTGGATTTTTGGCTTTTCTTTTGAAACAACTTTTCATTGAGAATTTTACATTTTATGTATTAAACAAGCAAGGGTCAAAATCAAAATATTTTGTATTTATCAAAATCAAAACATTTGGATTGCCCTGAAACAATTTTTCCTCAAGAGTTTCATTTAGTGAAAAAATGTTGAAATATCCTGATTTGAGACAAGGGTTTGGGTTTTTTTGGATTTTTTTGCAGGTTGGAAAGTCCATTTTTTGACCAGCTCTGCTCCGCTGTACAGAACTGCCCCATGGAAACCCATGTGCCCCATTATCTTTGGGTACATCCTTCCCTTATGGCTAGGCTGCTGGTATAAGGAGCTGGTGCTTACACTAGGGAAAAGTGTATTTTTAACTCCACCAGAACACCCTGTGCTAGCATTACAGCTTGCCTTGGCCACAATGGGTATTTAACGTTAGTTATTGCGCACTTAAAATACAGCTTTTTAGCTAGTGGCGACATGGACAGAGGCACCGAATGAAAGAAGGGTGGTGCAGTTGTTAGCACACAAGTTTAGACGTGAGACAGCTAGGATTCAATTCCCAGTTCTGTCACCAAGTCCCTCTTGGGCCTCAGTTTCCCAGTGCGTTACGGTGCAGTCTATGAATACATGATTGCATGCGAGTTTTTCCACCGGACCCCTGTGGGATTCAGTGCACAGGATGGATGTATTCAGTAGGTCGCTTTCTCCTTGTTCAATGGTGGCCCCTGACTATTGACTGAATATGATTCATATCCTGCTCTGAAGACAGAATTATTAATTTCTTCTTGGGCTTTTCTATGGTGCTCATCACTATAACATCCGAGTGCTTCACAGCTATTAAAGAAGAGGAGGCATGACCCCCATTTCACAGATGAGGCACAAGGAGATTAAGGGCAAGAGTATCCATTAATTATGGGTGTCTAATATGAGACACCTAGGACCTGATTTTTTGTTACACAGCAGATAGCATGTTCAAAGCACAGCTCCTACTGACTGCAGGTGCAGCTGCAAGTGCTCACGATCTTAGGTCAGGCACCCACAAAATGAGGAATACACAATTAGTCACTGCCTGTGAAAAGTGTGGGTTAAGTGACTTTTCCAGCAGCACCCAGGAACTCAGAGACAGAGGCAGGAATAAAATCCAGTTCTCCAGGGCAAAATTCAACTGCCTCAACCATGAGATCCTCTTTTCTCAGCTTGCCACTCCCTGGCTCTTTCACTACACAGTTTCTAATGTGTTCAACGAATGGGGTTCTACAGACAACAGCCTCCTTCACTGTACAACCCTAGATCATGTCCAACCTGTGCACTGAATGAGACAGGGGTTTGTGACAAAAATAGTATGCAGTCATGTAATGAAAGACTGTGCCATAATGTATATGCACAAGGGGCAGAGTTAAGGTGACACAGCCATCCTTTATTCTGGCATTTCCTAACTTTTGAGATGCCCACTCCTTGCCCATTTCATTGATTCCCAGCCTCTGTCCCAGCTCCCCATCTGATCTCAGTCCCACTCCTCCTTCATTTCCCTTCCAGGTTCTCAGTGCCAGTCCCCCTGTCCTCTGGTGCAAATCCCAGTCTCTTTACCCGGATGGTCCCAATCTCTCTCCACCCCAAATCCCAATTTCCTTCTCTCTCCTCCCCACCAGTCTTCAGTCCCAGTCTCCTGCCCAGATTCTGAGTCCCAATCTACTCCCCTGCCTCTCACCTAGGACTGGCCTGCTTAGCCTTAGACTAAGTTTAGCCGAAGTCTAGCAGCAAAGCTCTAGCAAGTCTCAAACTGTGATTTTTTTTAAAGGCTTAGAATTTGTTCAAATTTGGGTGAATTTTCACCAGAAAAGCAAAAGGCATGTCCCTCGTACGAAAGCAGCTCCCCAGCCAAATTTCCAGTCCCTGCTTCAAAGCCGGGAGTGCTAGAGCGTCTCAAAGAATAGGTCACGACATTTTTTTAAAACGCACAAAAGAACATATCTTTCCCTAGCCTCGTTCTCAGAAATGGATAAAGTTTGGCAAAGTTATAAGCGACTGAAAACAGGGTCTTGTAACAGGAAGTGTCAAGCTTATAATCAGGGCCAGCCTTAGGGAATATGACATCCTGGGTAAACTTGTGTTTTGGGGCCTCTGGCCCCAGCTGCCTCCCCAGGATCCCCACCCATGACCCCACCGCTCCCTGCATCACCCTTGAGCCCCATTGTCTCCCCCGCATTGCCCCAAGCTCCCTTCCACAGCCTCACACTCGAGGCCCATCCCACTCCTGGCCTCTTGACCATGGCAGGCCCCTTTGACCACGGTGCTCTGGGTAGTTGCCCGCATTGGCCTGCTCCCCACCTGACCCTGCACACAGACATGCTCCTCAGACACGCAGCAATGCAGTCCACTGACCCCCCAGCATCCATACCACACACCCTGTAGGAACAATTGTTTGGTCAATCGTTCGATCCCTTGAATTTATTGGCCACATATGTCATGTGCTGCTGGATTTCTTCCCCAGCTGGCTGAGCAAAGCTGTGTAAATGACTCCCACTGTTGCCCGAAAGTTTGTCACTAAATAAATATCAGTGAAACTCCCCAAATCCTCTCCTATTCCTGACCAAATTCAAGGGCCTTCCAGCCAGTATACTCTGACGTGAGGGGAGGGTGAAGGATGGTGGTAGCTCAGCTGAGGCAGTGCCGGCACCCACTGGAGTGTAATCATTACAGCAAGTAGCAAATTGCCAAATTTTGATTTTTCATGCACATTTTTGTCTCCAAATCGATTTTTTGCTAACACCCTCCCCCTGACTCCAAAAAAAATTTGTTAATGAGAAATATGTGTCCAAAATGTTTGGGCTTTTCGATGAGCTGTATTTTAAAATATAAAAATTTGGAAACAGGAGTAATTTTGTTTTTAATCGAGGCAACATTTTGTGTTGTTTTTTCAATCAGCTGTGATAACCGTGCTCTATATTGATATCATTGCTCTCTAATCCCTGTCCCCCCCGCAAGGAGTCCCTAGTGCTTTTCACTGCTAATGAATTAACCCTTGCACTCCCTGCGTGAAGGTGAGGAAATACCATTTTCTCTTTCCATTAGTTTAGGCACTAGACTGGAATTCAGCAAAGGTGGGTTCAATCCCCAGTTTTGCCACAGACTCCCAGTGTCACTTTTGGCAAGTCCTCTCATCACATCGTGCCTCAGTTTCCCATTTGTAAAATTCAGATATTAATCCTTCCTTTGTCAGACTGTGAGCTCTTTGAGGCAGTGATTGTCATGACTCACAATAATTTTCTCTATTTTACTGATGGGGAAACTGAGGCATAGATAATGGAGCCAATTACCTTGTCACATAATAAGCCTACTCCAAAGCCAGAGATGGAACCCAGGAGTCCACAGAACCACACCCCCCACTGTCTAACCATTAGACGCCACTTCCCTCCTAGAGCTGGGAATAGAACCCAGGAGTCCTGTCTCTCAGCCTGACCCCCAACTTTAAGGACTAGATCCCCCTCACCTCCTGGAATACGGGCAGGGAGGGGGTGGAGTTGGGGCCTGGACTTTGGGGAAGGGGATGGCATGGGGGCGGGACAGGGGTGGGACCTCACAGAAAGGGTGGGGCTGGGGCAGAGGTGGAGTCGAGCACCCACCGGCGGGAGCAGAAGTCGGTGCCTATGTCCCCACTCCCTAGTGCCCCAACATACACATCTTCCCTGCCCCCTCACAACCCAGCACTCCCACCCCCTGCAAGAAACCCACTCCCCCATGCCCTGCCTCCCAGCCACACTCACTGGCCCTGCTGGGAGGCAACTGTGTCTGCCAAGCTGAGCCTGGTCATGGGGTGGGGAATCGCTCCGGTCCCTTGGGAGTGGTGTGATCAGCCAGGCCAGGGCCTGCCCCGACCGGGCTCCCTCAAAACGCACTGCCCCTGGAAGGGCCCAGCCAAGCTCTCCGCACTGTCCCCTTCCCCCCGCACCCCTCCAGCGGAGAGTGCATGGGTGGCAAGTTTGTAAAAATTTTGGTGGGGCCCAGAACCCGCCCCCAACTCCGCCCCCCCAACTCCGCCCCCACCTGCCTAAGGCTCTGGGAGGGGGCTCGGCGGGGGAGGTCTGGGGTGCAGATCCTGGGCTGGGGATTAGGGTGCAGGAAGGGTGCTGGGTGCAGGCTCTGGGCTGGGGCAGGGGGTGGGTGTGCAGGAGGAGGTGAAGGGTGCAGGCTTTGGGATGGAGTTTGGGGTTGGGAAGGGGTGTGTGGGAAGTGGGAGGGAGTTTGGGGATAGGAGGGAGTGCAGGGTGAGGACTGTGGGGCTGAGGATGAGGGGTACATGATGCAGGAGGGGGCTCAGGGCTAGGGAAGAGGGTTGGGCTGTGGGGTGAGGGCTGTGGATGAGGGGTTCATGATGCGAGGGGGCTCAGGGCTAGGGAAGAGGGTTGGGCTGTGGGGTGAGGGCTGTGGATGAGGGGTTCATGATGCGGGGGGGCTCAGGGCTAGGGAAGAGGGTTGGGGTGTGGGGTGAGGGCTGTGGAGGAGGGAGGGTTCATGATGCAGGGGGGCTCAGGGCTAGGGCAGAGGTTTGGAGTGTGGGTGAGGCTGTGGGGCTGGGGATGAGGGGTTCATGATGTGGGGCGCTCAGGGCTGGGGCTGAAGATTAGGGTGCAGGGGGTGAGGGGTTCATGCTGGAGGTGCTCAGGGCTGGGGCTGAGGTTTTGGGTGCAGGGGATGAGGGCTCTGGCTGGGGCTGAGGATTAGGGTGCAGAGGGATGAGGGGTTCATGATGTGGGGGTGCTCAGGGCTGGGGCTGAGGATTAGGGTGCAGGGGGATGAGGGGTTCATGATGTGGGGTGCTCAGGGCTGGGGCAGAGGATTAGGGTGCAGGGGGATGAGGGGTTCATGATGTGGGGGCGCTCAGGGCTGGGGCAGAGGATTAGGGTGCAGGGGGATGAGGGGTTCATGCTGTGGAGGTGCTCAGGGCTGGGGCTGAGGATTAGGGTGCAGGGGGATGAGGGCTCTGGCTGGGGCTGAGGATTAGGGTGCAGGGGGATGAGGGCTCTGGCTGGGGCTGAGGATTAGGGTGCAGGGGGATGAGGGGTTCATGATGTGGGGGTGCTCAGGGCTGGGGCTGAGGATTAGGGTGCAGGGGGGCAGAGGGCTCTGGCTGGGGCTGAGGGTTTGGGGCGTTGGAGAGGCTCAGGGTAAGGGCAGCCTGCCTTGCCATTAGTGTTGGGCAGGCACTAGGACCCTGCGGCAGCAGACAGCAGTTCTGCTCGGAGCCCTCCAGCAGCACGGAGCAGGCAGGGACGCGACACAGCGCGGAGGGGGGGGGCGGAACACGCGGGGAGGCGGGGGGGGGGCAGGCGGGGGCTAAGATCTGCTCCAGGCAGGGTCGCGGCGGCGGGGGGAGACCTGCGGGGCCCGGGGCCCGATCCAGGCAGGTCCGAGGGAGAGACCCAGCTCCAACTATTGCTGGAGCAGGGCGCCCAGCCCTGAATATTGCTGGGGCCCGGGCCGCACACAAATATATAACCTGCCGCCCATGGGAGAGTGGCCAGGCTTCTGCACCAGTCCCAGGCAGCTCAGCTCTGGGGAGACAGGCGGGGCCCCACAGGTGGTGGGAAGCCGAGCTTGTCCAGAGCCGGAGCTGCATTGGGGTCTGGCCAGGGGGCAGAGAGGAGCAGGGGAGTGGGGCTGAGGAGGCAGCAGGCCAAGAGGAGCAAGTGGTGGGCTGGGGGACCCAGAGAGGTCTTGTGGCGCAGTGCAAGCGGAGCAGGCCGGGACCCTTCTGAGCATGGGCCCAGCTCCACGGAGCCGCTGGATCCATTGTAAACCTGGGACTGTTCAAGCCAATCCTCCCCCACAATCATGGCCCTGTTCTCCCATTGGTCACTCTGGGGGGGCGTTCTGCCCCTCACCCTGCCCCGGCTGCTCTAGTTACATTGACAGCTCTTCCAGGCAGGGACCAACTGCTACTCTGCGTTGGTGCAGCACCTAGCACAAGGGGGCCCCAGCCTGGGCTGGCCCGCAGTTCATAACTATACTTTGGTTTTCAATAGACAACTAAATATCCTGCCCTCGGGGTGCCTCCATTGTAGTCACTGAGGAAGGAAACCAAGTCCGAGGTTTTTTTCAGCGTTAGAGTTTCCTCGCGGAAGCAGCTGAAAAGCCAATGGGCCTTTGAAAATCTTTACTGTAGCAGACTCATCGATCTCTCTCTCTTTCCCTTGCATTTCTCTTTCAAATTCCTTGGCAAATGCTCAGAACATTCACTCAGCTTCTTGCCTGTATTATCTGGAAACGCTTCAGTAAATGTGGAGATTATTAAACTCAGAATGAAATGGCATCTAACTGAGCCCTGCCTACAACACTAATACAGAAGCCACAGCCTGTGTTGTTGTAGCTGTGTTGGTCCCGGGGGATTCGACAAGGTGGGTGAAGTAACAGCTTTTATTGGACCACTTGCTGTTGGTGACAGAGACAAGCTTTCCAGCTACACAGAGCTCTTCTTCGGGTCTGGGGAACTTAGGCCATGTCTGCACTACCACTTATGTCGGTAAACGTATGTCGCTCAGGGGTGTGAACAAAAACCCAGCAGAGCTTCTCCTGCCGACATAGCTACAGCCGCTCGTTGGAGGTGGGAGACGTCTCTCCCATTCATAGGCACCGACTCCGTGGGTGCTCCAGGGCCAGAAAAATTGGTGGGTGCTCTGCACCCACCGGCAGCTCCCCGGCCAAGCTCGCCTCCGCTCCACCTCCGCTCCACCTCTCCTCCCCGCCTTTTCCACCTGGCTCCCAGCGCTTGCTCCTCCAAACAGCTGTTTTGCGAGGCAAGCACTGGGAGGAGGGGGAACGCGGCGCGCTTGGAGAAGAGGCAGGACTGGGGCGGGTAGGAGGCGGAGACTTTGAGGAAGGGGTTAGAATGGGGGCAGGGCAGGGGCAGGGAAAGGCTGGAGTCAGGGCAGGGCCAGGGGTGGGGGGGCACGAGCACCCACCGGTGCCGGGGAAAGTTGGCGCCTATGCTCCCATTGGCACAGAACTGCTACACAAGAGATCTTACAGTGGCGCAGCTGCATCGATACAGCTGTGCCCATAGGCGGTGCGTGAGTCTTCCATTTGGGGAGGCTCACTCGTGACTGCCAGAAGCTCCCTAGAAATGGGGGTGGGGAAACCACTGGCGTGTGGACTTTGCCCCACCCCCAGGGCCCACCCCAGCTCTGCCTCTTCCCCCAAGGACCCACCCTCACTCCATTTCTTGCTGCCTCCACTCTGTCCTCGAGCCCCCTGTCTGCCCTTCTCTGCCCCCTCCCCTGAACCTGCCCACCAGCTCCTCTCTGCGTCTCCCCCCGAGGCCCACCCACTGGCCAGCTGACCTCTTACTCACTCGCTCGCTCCCCTTCGCTGCGGAGAGGAGCGAGTGGCGGGTGGGGCGCCCAGGGAGAAGAGGCGGAGTAAGGATGGAGCCTCGGGGGAAGAGGCTGAGTCTGGGCAGGGACTTGAGGTGAAGTGTGGGTGGGGCCACAGTCCAGGCACCATTGTCCCCACCCCCCGCCACAACTTCTAGGGAGCTTCACTTCTGGCGCTCCAAAGGCGCCAGGCCGATGTACTTCCAAATGGCGGAGACCCGCACCACATCTGTAGCATTTACCCTCCTGCATGGCCAGCATTTTCTGGGGAGGCTTAGCCCCCGCAAGCCTCTTATATGTGCCACCTACGGCTGTGCCGCGGTAAGGTCTGTAGTTAGACATGGCCTTATGTAGAGTGTCACAGTTAACTACAGGATGGAACAGATTGTTGCACAAGTAGTTAACACATATCTCAAGGGACCATTGAAGGTGAAGTGGTCTGTTAACGCCCTTCCAGTCAGGGAGGAAAGGCAGGGGGAGGGAGGGGTTGTAGTGGGTTATAAATTATTGTAATAAGCAATATATCCCGTGTCTCTGTTTAGTCCATGGCTTTTAGATAAGATCTGGCCTATGCAGATAAGACCCTGCAGACACAGCATTCTCCATTTGGCATCTTTAGATCCAGACTGGACGTCTCCTTCTAAAAGAACTTATGCTCCAGTTCAGCCACAAGGTATTGGGTGAATTGTGGGTGAAATTCTCTGGGAGGTCAGTCTAGGTGCCCAGAATGGTCTTGACTAGCTTTTACACCTAACCCTTTATGAGTACGTCTACACGGCATACAAGCCCTGCGGCATTGCTGTGGTTGGCCCGGTCAGCTGACTCGGGCTTGTGGGGCTCTGTCTGCGTGACTCAAAATAGCAGTGTAGACATTTGGGCTTGGGCTGGAGCCTGCGCTCGGAAACCCAGCAAGGGGGGAAGGTCTCAGAGCCTGGGCGCCAGCTCGAGCCTGAATTTCTACACTCCAATTTTTAGCCCAGCCTCATGAGCCCAAGTCAATTGACCCTAGCTCTGAGCCTCGGCTCCATGGGTTTTAGTTTGCAGTGTAGACGTACTCCTTGTCTAGAGACAAACAGAGTGTTATTATTATCAGACGGACGCAAGCGATCTAGAAGAAGCTGCTGATCTATTGTCAGTTAATTAGGAAGAGGTCTCAAAAGGAATACGCGCTGCATGCTAATCCATGGCAGAATGGGCCTCGGTGACATCAGACAGGAAAAGCAGGGGCAGTGTGTCAGAACGAGCCGAGCCTGCCTGACAGTTAGAGTCACGTTATTCTTCAGTCAGGGAGAGGGCTAATTTCGTAATTGAACTAGGCCAGGAGGAGCATCGAATTAAAGCAAATTAGCTCTTCAGAAGAGCAACAAAAGAGTTCTTGATTTTCTCCTCGTCAGAGGATACGGCTGCTTCTGCCACTCATTCATTGGTTAATAGCTGTGCAATTTGTCATCATCCCGAGATAATGGCGCCTCTTAGCAAAATGTGGCATATTCTGTGGCAAGCTGCCCTTACATCTTGATGTTGCAAGGTTGCCTTGTTTCTGCAGTAGAGGCCTAACTCGCAGCTGGATGTGATTTTTCAGTTTGTCTGTAATCTGATAACTTTTGATGGCAGTGTCCAAACAGTTCCAACATTTCGGGGAATGTTCTAGGCATTCATGAAAAGAACCCTCTGGATTTTGGTGACAACTGGGAACCAGAAAGGCCTGATTTCCACTAAAACAGCTGATTGGCTGATTTGCCTTTGATGTCACAATCCCACTGGGGAGCTTCTTTGGTGCTGAGATGGGGGCAATGGAGGACACAGACAGCCCCTGGCATGGGGGGAAAATGGGGGACTTTGGCATGGGGGCTATCGGGGGGGGGCAGTGCTATTGTGAATCAGAACCCTGTCCATCAAACTGTTAATTCTGTGGCATCTTCTATTAACCCTCTGCCACATTAAGGGACAATGACCTTGCAGGTGCACGGCTGGCATGGCTGGTGGATGTGAATGCTGAGGAGGCCTCCATCGGAGGCTGCAGAAGTTCGCTTTGAATGGAGGGGTGGTGGTAGGGTTGCCAACTTGGTAATATTTAAAAACCAGACACTCCAGCAGGAGTTCCAGAACTTCTCCTGCCCCGCCTCTTCCCCCTCCCCCCCCCCGGAGGCCTTGCCCCACGTCTTTCCCCTGAGGCCTTGCCCCTGCCCCGCCTCTTGTCCATTCCTCTTCCCCTCCGTCCCCCTGTCACTTGCTGCTTTTTTCCTCCCACCCACCCCCACCCAGGTTGGGAGAGACTTGCCTGTGGAGTCAGGCTGGGAGCTGCAGCCGCCCGATGAAGGTAGGAGGTGGCCCCTGACTGAATAGGGGCTGGCGTAGGTGATGACCCAGTGCCTCCCTTAATCCGACATTGGGTGTCCGGTCAGTAGATCTGACCGGACACTGTCAGCTCCCCATTTCGACTGGAATGTCCAGTTGAAAACCGGGCACCTGGCCACCCTAGGTGGCAGGAGAGGAGGAGGAGCAGGGCAGGCGCTCTGCATGTAGGGTGACCAGCAGTGGCGTAGCCAGGTTCTAAGAGCAGGGGGAGCAAACATAAAAAAGGCGCCCCCCTTGGCTCCTCCTCCGGCCACACCCCCCGGCTCCTCCGGCCACGCCGGGCCCCCTCCCCCACTTGGCTGGCTCCTCTGGCCAAACTGCGGCCATGCCACCCCCCCATGGCTGTACAGGGAGGCTGGCAGAGGACAGGGGGGTTTATTCCGGTGAGCCACGGGCGTCGCCGAGGCTCCTGCTGGGAGTGACCGGCCCAGTGTGGCTGCCATGAGCAGCGCAGAGCTGCGGCATCCACTCCTCCAGCATGCATGGGCTCTGCCGCTGCCTCTGCTTTGCAGCCACACTGGCGGGACTCTCCTGGGCCAGCAGTTTCTGCTGGCAGCGCCGGCCGGCAGGCGCCGCTTCCGTGCCTGCCTCCCTGAGGGGAAGCGGGTGCTTCCATCGAACCCCTCTCTCTACGCTACTGGTGACCAGATGTCCCGATTTTGGGGTCTTTTTCTTATACAGGCTCCTATTACCCCTCACCCCCTGTCTGGTCACCCTATCTGTATGGGAGCCGCTGAGACTCAGCAGGCAGGGGCAGGAGCTAGCTCCAGGCTGGGAAGTCAGTCTCAGCCAGTCTCTGTCTTGTCAACCACCGGGTAGCTGCTCCCAGTCCCAGCCTGATCACTCCAGTTCCTACCTGGTCCTTGGCATGGCAGCAGCCACTCCAGCCTCCAGATCCTGCTGTCTCCTCTGCCCCCCACAGAGGCGTGTATGCAGTTTACAGGGCATATTGGACAGGGTGTATGGACAGGAATACAGACCAGCCCCCACAATATTTCTATTGCAGAGGCGCTAGCCCCCCCCAGATCTGTGTGACAATGCTTAGAAGGGAAGCTGCACAGAGCACTGCATGAGTTAAGGACAGCGTTGTGAGCAATATGAACGGCGCAAGTGTCAGAACAGAACCCAGGACCTGTAGATTTAGAACCACGTACACCTATGGCCTGACCTACAGCAGCTGCTTCTAAGTTGGTAGCTGCAGCAAACTCACAGCCGTGTCTCTGCTCTGGTGCAGCGTCTCAGTGCGGTAGGGGCTGGTGGCGAAAGCAATGCAGGGGACTTAGGGCCATATTTACAAAGGTATTTAGGTGCTTAAAGATGCAGATAGGCGCCAGGTAGGTTTTACCCAAGCACCAAAGTGATTTAGGCCTTTAACATAGGTGTGGCCTCGTGGAGCACATGTTGGACTGGGAGGGCGGAAATGTGGGCTCTAGTCTCACCTTGGTAACTGGGTGAGGGCAGGTCTATTTCCTGCTCCGTGCCTTAGTTTCACCATCTATAAGACTGGGATGATAATAATACTTGCCTCCTTTGGAAAGGACTTTTAAATTGACTGATGGTGAGGGTTATATAAGAGCTAGGAATTATTATTGTTACTATTATTAGTTATTATGATGTACCTTTTTAAACCTGGCCCTTTTTCCTTTGCTTTTTGTTTGCTTTTAAGATTTTGGATGGGTGGGGTGGGGTGGGGTGGGGTGGAGGTTGATATCACCTTAAACTGTCACTAAACCACAGTTTTGTTGGTGTTCATTCTGATATTAAACCCAACGCGTTGTCATACATTTTCCATCTGCTGCAGGTTTTTCATATTAACACATCACTGAGTCGTAACTGTCAAGGGAGAAGCTGGATGTTTCCAGCATCTGCCTGGGGCTTTTGAGATTCAGTGGGAAGCAGTTGGCAGTTGTGACTGGCATGAATATATTTGCTTCAGCTACAAAGATCATGGGTGAAATTGCAGTCCTTATGGAATTTTCTTCTCTGTAGCAGACAAAGGCAGGATGAGATCTGACAACTGGGACGTGAAGGGAGATGGACTAGAAATAGGACGCAAGTTTCTAACATGGGAGTTAAGCATGGAACAGATTCCTTTGGGATGTGCTGCATTCTTCAGGATCAGCCCGGGATAAAGAACAAACTTTTGTAGCCTGTTGGGTTTGTCTGAACGGGAAGGTTTTACTCTCAAAAGTGATGCCAGCCACTCTGCTGAAAATGAGGATGCATCACAGAATAGCTTCAGAGTAGCTTGGCTTTCTTGTCCATTTAAGGACAATGCAAACCATTTTTGCTGTGAATTTGTTTTTTGGTTTTTGTTGGGTTTTTTTGGTACGTGCAAGGCCACAATCTTCAGGCACAGGCTACTGAGGATGGGCAGACAATAGAGCTGAGCAAATAATAGATTTTTAAAAAAATCCAATTCCATTTGAACTGAAAACAATGTTTTCTAATATTGCATCAAATCTAAACCGGAACACTTTTTGTTTCAAATCTACTAAAACATTTTGAATGGACTCCACACAATTATGTTTTGATTTTTATTTATTTCATGTTGAATGAAACATTTTGGTAAACTGGAAATAAATTCCTGCCTCCAAGGTTTTCATTTTGATTAGGCTGTTTTGGGTGTTTTTCACCCTCTTGTTTTTTTTTTTAATTGGCCAAATCTGAAATGGAAACCGTGTTCGGAATTGAAAAGTCAGTTTTTGACTTTTTCAAGATTTCTTTTCCGCAGCTGAAACCATTCTTCAAATTCAAACCATTCTTCGAATTTTCTGTATTTGATACTGTTTTCGGCAATCGACACGATATCGTCCACGAATCTGAGGTGGTTTAACTGCTCTCCATTGACACGGATCAATTGGTGCTGAAAGATCAACAGGCTGTCAATGAAGTTATGGATTCTTTCAATCAATCAAGACTAGATGGCTCTTTCTAAAAGACCTGCTCTAGCTCGGCCGGAAGCTGTTGGGCTGGATGCTGGTGTGACAGGGCCTGTGCGATGCTGTGCAGGGGTCGACCAAGATGATCTTAATGGAACCTTTTAGCCTTCAGCTCAACGAGTTGCCCATATTATAGGGGCCGTGTACGTCACGCCTGCAGCGCGGCACAATCAGTGAGTGAACCCATTGTCCTCCCAGCCACAGAGCTGCCCAGCCTGTTAGCTGGACCCAGCTGGCATCGCCCTACAGTCATCAAAGGAAAAACGTGAAACACATCCCCGATGTGCGTCCAGGATGAAAAGCATCTGCAGGCAGGGATGGGGGTAGCAGCCCGGAGCTCATTTCCATGGCAATAGGCTCAGCTGGGACTCTGCTATCAAGAGGGGATGGCTGCAATTATATTAATGGGACTCAGAGACTGACCTGGGCACAGCTGGCAGTGGACACAGTGATGGACACTCAGAGCCAGCAGGAGTTGCAGCAGGCTCTGGGGAGCAGCCGCCAGCCCCACTCTCAGCCTAGGGGGTGCACAGGGCGGGGGAGGGAGAGCAGGTGGCTGTGGGTGTGGGGGGCAGCCATGGCCAGCAGCTCCTAGCATGGGGGCGGGAGGAGGGGACAGCGTGGTTCCAAGTGCTGATAGGCCATAAACCAAATCCTGAGAACCAAATCCAAGTTCTCTGTCTCCCGCCCCCCACCCCCAACAGCCCCTACCAGTAGCTCCAGGGCAGGGAAGAAGACTGCAGTGCATCCCCTCCCCTGCCACCCCCATATAGGGGGCACTGAGCCAGCGAGGGTGGGAGAGAGCTGCTCCTGTCACCAATGGGCTCCTGTACCCAGCACTGAAGAGGCACAAGAGGTGTGAGAGCGAGACCCAGGGGTGGGTTGGGGAAGGAGAGAGGGAAGAGAGGGGGGACCTTGATGCTGCCCAGGCCGGAGCTGTTCTGGGGACAGAAGCCGTCAGTCTCTGAGGCTGTCACTTAAATGCTGTGTGAGAACCAAGCTAGCGCAGAACAGAAATGCTGAGTGGGGAGGTCACTGCAGACCCAGTCTACCCACATGGAGGTGGGGGCTCGTTAGCTGTAGAGTTACCAACTTTCTAATCTCACAAAACTGAACACCTTTGCCCCGCCCCCTGCCCTGCCCCTTCTCAGAGACCCCATATCCCACTCACTCCATCCCCTCTCCCTCCGTTGCTCACCATCCCCAACCCTCACTCACTTTCACCAGGCTGGGGGCAGGGGGTTGGGGTGCGGGAGGGGATGAGGGCTCCGGCTGCGGGTGCATGTCCTGGGGTGGAGCTGGAGATGAGGGGTTTGGGGTGTAGGAGGAGGCTCAGGGCTGGTGGAAGGAGTTAGGGTGTGGGAGGGGGTTCTGACCTGGGGCAGGGGGTTGGGGTGTGTGCTCTGAGAGGGAGCTGAGGGCTAGGGCAAGAGGTTGGGGGTGAAAGGTGCAGGCTCCGGGAGGTGCTTACCTCAGGTGGCACAACCCCTCCCCCTGTGGGGTAGGAATCTTTTATAGATGGGGAAACTGAGGCACGGAGCAAGTGACTTCCACACAGCAAATCTGGGGCAGAGCTGGGAGGTGAACCCAGCCCTTCCGAGGCCCAGCCCAGTGGCTTTCAACCTGATCCAAGTCAGGAGTTCCCAGCCCCCGCACCTGCATATGGCCAGACCCCCTCCCAGTGAGCAGTACCAGAAAGGCAGGATGGTCCTGTCCCCGCCCTCGACACTAGTCGAGAATTCCTGCCTTGCCATGAGGATTTTGCTTGAATGAGGATGGCAGAACAGAGCCCAGGGAGAGCACTCCGGGACCCACTGATATGGTCCGAGCGGAGATATTCTGCCATCTGATTCCATTGTCCCTTCAAAGATGCACAGAGAAACCACAATGCCAGCTTTTCAGCTCCCAGATCCCAAGCTAAGCCACCCCTTATGGGAAAATTGGAAATCGTAAAGAGATTCAACCAATACGACACTACAGAAATTTCCTAGGGACCTATAGAAATCCCACTATCTCTAACCTGTAGATTTGAAAAGACTGAAATGCCTTCTACTGGAGTTTTTAGAAGCATACTGTAGAAGTCTACGGCAGGCATCTGTTTAAATTCTACAGGATGGTGCAAAAAGAAAAAAATGCTACAGAAAAATGCTGATGTGCTGCTCGGACTTTCCAGTACGGGGCAGTGCCAGGGGTAGGTGACCATGAGGGGGCAAAGGAATCTATGGGGCAGGGAGGAAGCTCTGGGGAAAGGAGGGGTGGGGTGCAGAGAGGGATACTGGGGATACCAAGCTGCTTCCTGCCAAGGCTGTGTGGAAATGGTGGCAGTCAAAAAAGCTAACAGCATTTTAGGAGCCATTAGGAAAGGAATAGATAATAAGACAGAAAATATCACAATGGCACTATATAAATCCAGGCAACACCCACACCTTGAATCCTGCGTGCAGTTCTGGCCACCCCATCTCAGAAAAGATATATTAGAATTGGGAAAGATGCAGAGAAGGGGAACAAAAATGATTAGGGGAATGGAACAGCTTCCGTATGAGGGAAGATTAAAAAGACGAGGACTTTTCAGCTTGGAAAAGAGACGACTAAGGGGGGATGTGATTGAGGTCTATACAATCATGACTGGTGTGGAGAAAGTGACTAAGGAAATGTTGTTTATTTCTTCACATAACACAAGAAGCAGGAGTCACCTGATGAAATTACCAGGCAGCAGGTTTAAAACAACCCTAAGGCAGTACTTCTTCACACAACGCACAGTCAGCCTGGGGAACTCGTTGCCAGGGAACGTTGTGAAGGCCAAAAGTATAACTGGGTTCAAAAAAGAATGTGATAAGTTCCTGGAGGATCGGTCCATCGATGGCTATTAGCCAAGATAGTAGATAGATAGCAGGGACAGGACCGCACAGAGGATTCAGGGGGCCCAGGGTCTTCAGCAGCAGGGGCCCCTGCTTCGGCGGTAATTTGGCAGCGGGAGGTCCTTCCGCTCTAGGACCCGCTGCCAAAATGCCCCGAAGACCTGCGGCAGGGACCCCCCGCCAGAAGTGCCGGGTCTTTGATGGTAATTTGGCAGTGGGGGGTCCTGGCGCCCCGGAGTGGAAGGACCCCCCGCCACCGAAGACCTGGAGTGGAAGAAGCTCTGGGAGCCCGGGCCCCGCAAGAGTTTTCTGGAGCCCCCAGAGCGAGTGAAGGATCCTGCTCCAGGGGCCTCAAAAAACTCTTGTGGGGGCCCCTGCGGGGCCCGGGGCCTGCGGCAAATTGCCCCACTTGCCCCCTCCTCTGAGCGGCCCTGGTCAGGGACCCAGCCCCATGCTCTGGGTGTCCCTAAACCTCTGACTGCCAGAAGCTGGGACTGGATGACAGGGGATGAATCATCCTCTAATTGCCCTGTCCTGTTCCTTCCTTCTGAAACCTCTGGCACTGGCCACTGTCAGGAAATGGGCTACTGGGCTGCATGGACCATTGGGCTGACCCAGCCTGGCCATTAAGTTCTTATCCTAACTGAGGGCAGCTGTGGCTTCAGTCCAGTTTAGAACAATGGGAGGCGGGAGCCATTTTCAAAGGGGGCAAAATTTAAGTGACTTTGTGCCTGTTCTTCACTCAGGAGAATGCTAGTGACCCCGGTGTCACTGGCCTGGTGAGAATAGCCCAATATGATGATAATGTTGTGAGACTGGTTACTCTTGGGGAGGCAGGCTGCATGGGAACTGCACATCCAGGAGGCAGGCAGGGGAGCGCAGGCCAGGGGGATTGTGGGACATAGGTGGGTGCTGGGGAGCAAGGAGGGTGAGGGGTGGCCCCCAGAAACACAAACACAACTAGTGCTGCTGATTCATAGAATCATAGAATCTCAGGGTTGGAAGGGACCTCAGGAGGTCATCTAGTCCAACCCCCTGCTCAAAGCAGGACCAAACCCAACTAAATCATCCCAGCCAGGGCTTTGTCAAGCCTGACCTTAAAAACCTCTAAGGAAGGAGATTCCACCACCTCCCTAGGTAACCCATTCCAGTTCTTCACCACCCTACTAGTGAAAAAGTTTTTCCTAATGTCCAACCTAAACCTCCCCCTCTGCAACTTGAGACCATTGCTCCTTGTTCTGTCATCTTCTACCACTGAGAACAGTCTAGATCCATCCTCTTTGGAACCCCCTTTCAGGTAGTTGAAAGCAGCTATTCCCCCCACCCCATGTCACTTCCCTTTATCAGTACACAGCTCATTATGTAACAGCTTATGGCGCAATTGGCCCTGTCTCTTGCAAGCTGTTATCAGACAGTAACAGGGCTTGGGGGAACCGCTGACCTGCATGGGGAGCTGGAATCCTCACCCAGGGGAAGTCAGGGCCTTCATATGGCACCAAAAGCAGGACACGAGGCTCTGCCTTGGGGCTAGGCACAAGGGGAACGACACTAAACTTGGAATCCCCACTCCCTACCAGGAATTTTTCAGGAAGTGATGTCACTGCTCCAGCCACGCAGGGTTGGGATTTCCAATCACCAGGTAGCACCATGCTGCTATTCAGCATGTGCACACCTGGGCTGGAACTTGCTGGAGGCAGTGAAGATAGATCCAATAAGCCACCAGAGCTAAAGGAGAATCCTTGTTAGCTATATGGAGTCTATGACCTATGGTCACTAGGTCTGCTTCCCTCCAGCAGAGATGACATAAACCTGGCAGCTCATTCCAATGCACTACTGATGGATGAACCTGCTTCCCAAGTCACGAATCAGGAATAGATCCCAGGAGTCCTATGTCCTACCCACTGGGCAACTCCACCAGCCCATGCCACAATGTGGCCTGCTTCTCCCACAGGCAGGACTGTCCTGACACCAGGACTAGCAGACACATTGAGACCACGGAGAGCGATTTACGGGGTGTGTGAGGCACAAGGCTGGGACCGAAGGATTCCATCTGGATCAGGACTGCCCCCGAAGCGCAGTCATGTCTGGGTTTGCTATTCTGCTGTGTCCCAGTCATAAGGCTGCCACCCAGCGGGGAGAGGCAGCATGGCCTAGCACCTAGAACACTGGACTGGGACTTGCAGAGCTGGGTTCCAGTTCTGGTTCTGCCAATGGGCAAGTCACTTCTCCTTCTGTGCCTCAGTTTCCCCATCTGTAAAACAGGGACAATGATAACAACCTTCTTTGTGAAGTGCTTTGAGATCTACTGACAGGAAGTGCTGTATGGGTACTAGGGACTAGCATTGCTTGTGTAACACTGACAGACTCGGGTTGTTGGCGAGCAGGATCGAACCAGGAACCTCTAGAGCTTAGTGCACAAGCTAAAAGCCAACAGGCTGCTGAGCAAACTCATTTTATTTCTCTATGTAAGTGGTCTTAGGGCCACTAGATGGGACAGAACACCACACCCAGAAGCTGTGTGGGTTACACTTGCACCCAGGTTTCACTTGTTGACTGCAGTGGAGTCACTTCTGATTGACACTGGTGTGAGTGAGGAGGGCAGCAGGCCTAAGTCCTTGCCCCAGGGTGCTCACTATCCAAGGAGAAGCTCAGAGGACAGGACAGGATATGGGGATGGGGTTCCAGGGATAGGGCAGGAGCTGCCTCCTTGATCTACGTTCGTGCAGCACCCAGCACAAGGGGGTCCTGATCCATTGCCACCTAGGCACTCCAATAATACACCTAATAAATAATGTACAGCGCCTAACACACTAGGGTCCTAGTCCATGACTTGGGCTCCAGCATGACCGTGCTACATCTAATAAACGATCGAGACCACACTGGGCCAGTTTGCCATGAAGATACAGATTCTGATCTGAAGCACCCGGAAGATCTGATTTCCCATCTCACCCCAACTTTCCCCCCAGATGATGTCTTGAAATTCCCACCCTTTGCGTGGGTCATTTATCTGCCTGGGCTGGAGAGAACCTCCCTTCCCACACCCACACATCTGCAGTGGTTTTCTCTCCTGCCCTGTTGCTTCACAGCTAGAGGTGGTGCTGGTCTGAACAGCAGCCCCCAGGCGCCTGCTTTCCCAGGGCCAGTGTAGTGAGGAGAAGCTGCCGTAGTCCTTTGATCTTGGGCCCAGCAGTAGCGTCTCGGAAATGCAGCCCCATTGGCTCCCCCCTGGCTCTGATGCCATCTGTGGTTACTCAACAGGGCCCGTTGTTGAAATAAGATGCTCTGTTGTGTCATCCAGATCAGAGTTGGAGAGACAGCTCACGGAATGGTCGAACGTAGTCGCGGGACGGGGCCATGGAAATTAACAACATATATGTGAACCATGAGGCTGTGGAGAGGTCACCAGGCAGAAGGATGAAAAGAACCAGTCTCAAGCCAGCAGGGCATGGAGGTAAAAGCCAACACCAGTTGCCAACTCAGACGCATGCGGCATCCAAGCAGCAGGTTCCAATAGCACGGAGCCTGAGAGCACCCCATCAGGGCCGTCCTTAGACATAGGCAGAATAGGCAGCCGCCTAGGGCACCACTAGGTCTGGGGGCACCACTCTGCCGGACAGATGGGAAGCAGTGGAGCATGTAAGAGCAGGCTGCTGGGTCCTAGAGAGAGCCGAATGCAGCACAGGCTGAGGGAGGGGATGGGCTGCTGGGGTCTCTGGGAAGGGGAGGGGGTAGGGGTTGGGGAAGGAGCTCACCTGTGAGTATGACTCTTTCCCCCCCCCCCCAGCTGAGGCAGGCTCTGCGGCTCTGGAACCAGTATCCTTTGTTGTCCCCCATAACATCCATTCTTCTCCCCCCCTGCCCCATGGAGCA
This sequence comes from Mauremys mutica, assembly GCF_020497125.1. Taxonomy (NCBI): domain Eukaryota; kingdom Metazoa; phylum Chordata; order Testudines; family Geoemydidae; genus Mauremys; species Mauremys mutica. The sequence continues at coordinate 17,132,571 of NC_059091.1, read as the reverse complement.
CCCCCTCCTTTCTCCCTCCTCCCCAGGAGCATCCCTCTCTCTCCTCCCTCCCCTCCCTCAGGGCTGGGTTGGGTGAGGTGCTGGGGGCTAGGTGGGGGGGGAGGCTGCCTGCCTGCTGAAGAATGAAAGTGAAAGTAACTCACTTCCTCGGCCAGGATTGGAATGTCACACAGGGCTGGGCTGGGGTTAGCCAGATGTGTGAAAAATCAGGACAGGGGGTTGGGATAGGGTGAGCAGATATCCCTATTTTATAGGGCCAGACCCAATTTTGGGGTCTTTTTCTTATATAGGCTCCTTTTACCCCCACCCCGTCCTGATTTTTCACACTTGCTGTCTGGTCACTCTAGGTGGGGGTAATTGGTGCCTATATAAGACAAAGCCCCAAATATCAGGACTGGCCTTATAAAATCAGGACATCTGGATCTGGGCACCCTAGCTGGGGAGCGCCTCTCCCCCGGGCTGGCAGCTGCCAGCGATCCACCTCATCCGGGGGGAGCTACACAGGGCAGGATGAGCTGCTGTGGCTCCATGGGTGACCTGTCCCTGAGATCAGATGCTGTGCTAACTTCACCATGGTCCGTAAGGCTGGTGGTGGTGCCCATTGGCATGTGATTGAACCTGAGGGTTTGCTGCTGCTGTTGCCACTCTGCACCCCAAGAGGTGGATTTTGGGGTGTACTGCAGCTGTTGGACCAGCAGGCTGGGGGGTGAGCCAAGCATGAAAGCAGTACTGTGTTGCCATTTAGATTGTCATTTAACAACTTTGTTTGCCAAAAATTCTTGCTAACAATCCTGAATCCAATTTCAATATTTTTTTTAAAAAATCAATATCTTAGCCAAAAACAGAAAATTAAGTTGTTGACAATTATTAGTGACAGGTTTGGTTTGAGGCAGGGAGTGGGCCAGTTTTCATCAGAGAAACAAAAAATGTTGACTGACTTTCCTATAGCCTGTTACTCCTGATAAGAGCCGTCCAACAACTGCAATATGCTCATCTCCTTACTAGCGTATAAAGCAGGGGTCGGCAACCTATGGCACACGTGCCAAAGGTGGCAGGTGAGCTGATTTTTGATGGTACGCAGCGGCAGGCTGTGCGGCTCAGCCCATCACTGCTCTGGGGTTCCGGCTGCTGCCCTATTGCCAGCTGGGATACCGGCCGTCGGCCCCACTCAGCACCTGCTGCTGGCCTGGGGACCCCCAAGGAACCCCAGGCTGGCAGCGGGCTGAGCAGGCCGGCTGAACCATTGAACCTGCTGTCAGCCTGGGGTTCCATTCACTCAGCCGGCACTGGGCTGAGTGGGCTGGTGGCGGGCTGAGCAGGGCCGGTGGAGGGTTGAGTGGCTCAGTCTGCTGCCAGTCTGGGGTGCCGGCAGCACTCAGCCTACTGCTACTCCGGGGTTCCGGCTGCCAGCCCCTTGCCAGTCAGGAGCCCAGCCGCCGGCCCCACTCTGTCTCCTGCCAGCCTGGGTGAGCAGAATCCCAGGCTGGTAGCGGGCTGAGGGGGGTTGGCAGCCGGGATCCTGGCTGGCAGGAGTTGGTGGTCAGAACCCCAGACCAGCAGCGGGCTGAGCAGGGCCTGGGATCCTTGTCTAGGATTCCAGCCACCAGTCCCGCTCAGCCCGCACCCGGTCTGGGGTTTCATTTACTCAGCTGGCAGTGGCCTGAGCAGGACCAGTGGCCAGGACCTCAGATAATAACAATAGTTTATTTATATAATATAGACATAGAGAGATACCTTCTACAAAAGTTAAAATGTATTACTGGCACGAGAAACCTTAAATTACAGTGAACTTGGCACACCACTTCTGAAAGGTTGCCGACCCCTGGTATAGACTGACCATATGTTGTATTAAGATTCTCCTGCTTTTTTTTTTCCTGTGAGTAAGTATAGCTTTTGCCAGCCCAGAAGTTGGGCAGCCAATGTTTTACGTTTTCACAATGTTTTCTCCAACTTTCATAAAGTAAATACATAGTTAATGAGTTAAAAAGGCCAGGGACACTTCCTTGTGAAGAATCTGTACAGCAGATCGTGCTAGAGCTGTGAAAATGTCAGTTTTTGATGGAACTTTAGAGGCAGTGATTTATTATGTATTTTATCATGTGAATGTGCTGCTATTGCCAATGTCTTTCCAAACAAAAATAAGGTAGAATAGAACTTCTGTAACATTTCTGTGCTACCTTAATCTAGATGAGATGATTCTATGCTGACTTCATTTTGGTCACTTTGTGCTTTACCTAGCAGTAAAACTAGGGTTATATTTTCCCACTGTTTGGGAATCCAGCTTATTAAACTGATTTTGCAGCCAAAAAAGCCAGAAAGATTGCTTTTAATTAAAAACAAATCTTTGTTTCAATACCTCTTCATATAAATTTCCAATAAAATTTTGACAAATTAAAAAAATTATATTATTTGCATCATTCTGTCAAATCAGAATTTTTTCTATAGTGCTACTTCTTTAGTGCAAGTGCATCAGCATTATAGTGTGCTTAAGTTAAACTGGTTTTAATAACGTGAATGTGGCAAGTTTTCCAATACTGTATGCTTATATTTGTGTTACTAAGAGCAGATCAGGCACAGGGGCACCAGTTTAATAATCTCGCCTAGGGCACCAGAAATCCTAAGGACGGCCCTGCCCCTCAATAACAGCCCTGTGGCCACTACAGCTCATGTGGAAGAGGAGCCAGGTGTGCTCAGACCACCAGCGAGCTGTCCATGGGCCACAGCATGGGAACCTCTGGCTTAGGCAGCTCCACAGAGCAGAACTGCATCCAAACTGGGATCACTAGAAGGATTTGGGGTGGCTGATTTGAGCCAAGATTTAATTTCAACCCCAGAGGGGGCTGATCATAGCAGAGTCAGGAAAGGCCGTACTATAGTACCCAGCCCCACAATTGAGCAGATTGGAGCCAGTGTTACAGGGTAATACAGAGGCCCCAGAAGGCAGCGGTTTCTGCCAGTGGAGGGCAGACGTGGCACAGAGACACCCGGCAGCTAGTGACTAGATCAAATCAGGGAAAAAAATTTTTAACCCTGTAGAAAAATTTCAGCAAAAACATTGATTTCTTTCATCACATTTTTTTTCTAATATTTTGAAGTTCTTCAGAAAATAAAAATTTCCAATGGACCAAAAACCCCAAAGCATTTTTAGGTTTTTCCACAAGGTTTTGGATGAAAATTGAAAAAAAAAATGTTCATTTTGTAATGGAACAAATAAAATTACACACACACATTGATATGGGAAAATGTTCAATTTTGAACATTGCTAATGACAACCCTTAAAATAGCCAAAGGCTGAGTTTTTCCAGTTTGAAATCATCCTTTTTTAAAAACTCTGCCTGTTTTTCAGCAGCGGAGTTTTCTGATGATGAAATGCCTGATTACAAAAATATATCAGTGACGACTGACGAGAAGAATCCCCAGCCTCCAGCAGAAATGCCTCCCTCATACCCAGGTAAATCAGAACAGCATGGCACTGGCACCCACAGCCCCAGAAGTGGCTGCATTCTAATGCTAGGAGAAGGGTCTCAAAAATGCTTTCTACTGCTTATGCAGAAAGGGATCAGTTGTCCCCTGCTGAAATGCAGCCACTTCTGGGGTGCGAAGTAGCAACTCTTTAACAGCTACACAGCAGCATGAAGAGCACTCACACAGCATTGAAATGCAGCCACTTCTGAGGTGGGGGAAGGCAACTGTTTAACAATAGTTTAGGACAGGAAGTGAAGAGGAATCCTGTATCCAGATGAAAGGATGACAGAATGGAATTACTCCAGTGGAAATATTGCCTGGATACTGGGGTAAGGGGGCATAAGCAGTAAAAATGGGATGCCTGTCCACGGGGGTTGGGAGGAGGGAAAAACACCTTGCCAAGCAACAACCCCCCTGCCTTCTCCATCCCACAGGGCTTGTCTGTACCAGTGGGAGAGGCTGTGCAAGGGTCTTGCTGGGGAGACGTCTACCTGGAAAGTTGTGAGAGGCTGGTCCCAGGGTATCAGTTACTCCAGCCCAGCTCGCTGCAGGCAGTACCAGCACTGGGGCAAACACAGCGTCCTTCCAAAACCGCCTGGGAGAGATGCTGGAGTAAAGACCGTTCCCAGTTCTTGGGAATTAACACCCCCTACTAGAAGCGCCAGCCTCTTCGTGGTGGTGGTGGGGGGAGGCTGAGGTGGGCATTAGCTCCTCCTCACTACAGAGTCCCACACCCTGAAGAACCCTCCACACCCTAGCCAGGCCGGAAGCCAGAGCGGGGCCATGGTACGAGCTGCCCAGGGAGCCTGGGCCACTGTGGGGAACCCTGGTCCCTTCATCTGCCCTGGATGATGCACCCCAGGGGGCAGGGACATGGGCTGGGGGCTGCCCTTGGGCACCCTGCTCCCCCACCACAGGGCAGGTGGAGAGTCCGGGGTTCTCCCAGCAGCCCAGGCTCCCTGGGCGGCTCTTACCATGGCCTGGCTCTGGCTTCCAGCCTGGCCAGGAGGCGGGCCTTGGGGGGAAGAGGAGAAGCAGGGGGCACGGCCACAGTTCCAGCACGGGTGGCCTCCCCACACTTCTACACAGGTTCCAGTGTTCCTGTTTGGGCCCCCAAATTGGCCGGGCCCTTGGGCACGGGCCTCGTGCCCCATGCATTAATCCCCCACTGCGTACGGCACATGTATTGGCACATACGGAAGACGGAACATACCCAGAACCTGCTCAAATGTAACAACAGCCTTTTTCCAGCCCCTATAGCTCCATCCACCCACCAACTTGCCAAAGGGAGAACCTGGGAGAAGAAACACATGCTGATGCTGTACCTCCTTATGGCCATTTGCTTTCTCATGTGGATCTGTCTCCTATCGCTTACACTCGTGAACGGTGAGTCTGCCCCCAGCAAGCCCTGGGCACCAAACGGGTGGGGGATCACTTGTGAAAGGTTCAGAGAAGACACCAGGTCCTATGACCATTCGAGGACTGGAACACCTGTCTGAGAGTGAGACACAGTCTGTTTAGCTTATCAGAGAGGAAGTTAAGAGGTCACTAGCGATCTATGGGAAAGAGCTTCCTGAGCACGGCCGACCATAAAGGATCGACCACAAATTCAATATGAGTCAACAACGTGGTGCTGTTGTGAAAAAGGCAAATGTCATTCTGGAGTGTTGCATGTAAGACACACAGGAGCTAATTGTTCTGCTCCACCCGGCTCTGGGGAAACCTCAGCTGGAGTCCTGTGTCCAATTGTACATGCCGCACTTTAAGAAAGATGTGAACAAATTGGAGAGTCCAGAAGAAAGCAACATAATTGATCAGGGGGTTAGAAAACTTGCCTCTGAGGAGAGGTTGGAAGAATTGGGCATGTTTAGCCTAGAGGAGAGAAGGCTGGCGGGGTTGGAGGGTGGGGGACACACCTGATGACAGTCTATGGATCTGTAGCAGGTTGTTTCAATGAGGACAGGGATCAGTTGTTCTCTATGTCCCAGCTTTGATGGAACTGGTGGAGCAAGGGAGATTTAGGCTGGATATTAGTTAAGCTCTGGAACAGATGACTTAGGGAGTTGTGGAATCCCCGTCATTGGAGGTTTCTAAGAAGAGGTTGGACAAACACCAGCAGGGATGCTAGGTATCCGTGGTCCTACCTTAGTGCAGGGGACTGGACTAGATGACCTCTCAAGGTCCCTTCAGCCCTGCATTACCATGATTCTATGATTTTTCTGACAGCTCTAATCTAACAGATCCAAGGGCTGGGAGGAAGTTCCGACTGTGCTATATAAGGTACATATTTTGAACAGGGCAGGGAATTAACAATTGGGACAGCTGACCCAGGGGTGTGGTGGGTAGTCATGAACTTTAGCTGCTTTAAAAGCAGACTGAGTGGTTCTTGCTTTAAAATCCACTCCAGCTCCACCACCAGTTCCTGGGCTCCAGTCAGGGTTCACTGTGTGGACTGCTCTGGCCTTTGTTTTGGAGGCGTTCCGACTGGATTACATTGGTCCCTTCTGGCATTGAACTCAAGGGGTGGAACCCTGGCCCCATGGACATCAATGGCAAAATGCTGTCTGGATTTCACCCTAGCAATCTGTGAATCAGACAATGAAAATCAGGGGGTAAGCACAAAACCCCCTTGGGACAGGATTCTGGAGCTACAGAGATGAGGTGCAGGTGGCAGTTTTAACACAGATGTCTAGGGTGGGAGAAAAGCCCTCATCCCAGGCGGGGAAAGCCCCTTCCACCCATATACAGCTCAAAGACCCGTCTCTGCTGAGGGCCTGATCCATGGGATTCTGTCCATTGACATCATTGGGCTCTGGATTAGGCCTCAAGTCTGCCTGCATGAGATGGCAGCAGTTCAACAGAATGTGAGAGCTTCCGAGATAGAAACATACAGACTACGGGGTTCCTAGAGACCCCAAGCGAGATCAGGTTCCTCTTGTGCCAGGCCCCGCCCCAAAGATCTTATGATCTAAGTAGGCAAAGGATGGGAAACTGAGGCACAGAAAGGGGAAGTGACTTGCCCAAGGTCACCCAGCAGGTCATTGGCAGAGCGAGGAAGAGAACCCAGGTCTCCCGAAGCCAGTGCCCTACCCACTCAATGGTGCTGCTTCCCTGGTTTTGTTTGGGTATAGCTTGTTAAATTTTCTCCATATTTCTCAAGACATCACAATTCAAAGTTCTTTCCAAAATAATAGCTAAAGATATTAACTGATAATACCAGAATCAGACATTCAAACAAATAAACAGTCCATGGATCATGAATCAAGGCTTTTGTGTTAAAATGAAATATCATAGAATTGGAAGGGACCTCAGGAGGTCATCTAATTCAACCCCCTACTCAAAGCAGGACTAACCACCAGATTTTTACCCCAGTTCCCCCAAATGGCTCCTGCAAGGATTGAACTCATAACCCTGGGTTTAGCAGACCAATGCTCAAACCACTGAGCTATCTCACCCCCTCTGTTTGAATCATATGTGTTTCTCTGCACTGGATATGACTGCATATGACTGGTGTGTTTGTGTTTCTTATGTGGGCTGTGCTAGATAGATTGAGTCCTCAGCTAGTCAATGCCTTGCTTGGGGTACTTGAATTTTGTGAACATAGTGATAGATCAATACATTAATGTCACTTAGTCACCCTTACATGATAACTTTTGTTTTTTGTTTTGGAATATCTGAGTACACGCAGTGTGATGGCTAAATACATGTGCTAATACCGATGGATGGAGGGGTGTGTGTATGTATGTCAATAGATGGATGGACAGAAGGATGAGTATTTATGCTGATGAGTGAATGGATAGGAGTATCTATGCCAAAGGATGGATAAAGGAGTATGTATGCCAATGGATGGAGGATGGATGGATGCATATGCATGCCGATGGATGGATGTGTGTGGATGCTTATGGATGGAAGTGTATGTATGTTGAAGGCTGGATAGATGGAAGGCTGAGTATGTATGCTGATGGGTGAATGGATAAAGAAGTATATATGCCAATGGATGGAAAGATCATAGAATCATAAAAGATTAGGGTTGGAAGATACCTCAGGAGGTCATCTAGTCCAACCCCCTGCTCAAAGCAGGACAAACCCCAACTAAATCCTCCCAGTCAGGGATGTGTATGTATACTGTAGGATGGAGATTGGATGGCTGTGTATGTATGCTGAAGGATGGAGAATGTGTCTATACACCAATGAATGGACGTGTGTGTATGTCAATGGATGGATGGATGAATAGATGTATATAGATGCCGATGCGTATGTATGCATAGAGAGATCCTTCCTACCAGACAATCATCAACTCTCCCCACCCATCTGTGGGAAATGTCCAGACTGATTGAGTTAAGGGAATTGTAAGGCTGCAATGAAAAGGATGCCTGTTTAACATTTTGTTGTTGTTGCTTTAAGACCAGAAGATGACTGAGGAATTAAAGACGATAAATGCTGCCCTTTCCCAGCTAATAGACCAAGGTACGTTTGAATCATAGAATAAAATAATAGAATATTAGGATTGGAGGAGACCTCAGGAGGTCATCTAGTCAAATTCCCTGCTCAAAGCAGGACCAACACCAACTAAATCATCCCAGTCAGGACTTCGTCAAACCTGACCTTAAAAACCTCTAAGGATGGAGATTCCACCACCTCCCTAGGGAACCCATTCTGGTGCTTCACCACCCTCCTAGTGAAATAGTGTTTCCTAATATGCAACCTAGACCTCCCACACTGCAACTTGAGACCATTGCTTCTTGTTCTGTCCTCTGCCACCACTGAGAACAGCTGGGCTCCATCCTCTTTGGAACCCCTCTTCAGGTAGTTGAAGGCTGCTATCAATTCCCCCTCACTCTTCTCTTCTGCAGACTAAATAACCCCAGTTCCCTCAGCCTCTCCTCGTAAATCATGTGCCCCAGCCCCCTAATCATTTTTGTTGCCCTCTGCTGGACTCTCTCCAATTTGTCCACATCCCTTCTGTAGTGAGGGGACCAAAACTGGATGTAATACTCCAGATGTGGCCTCACCAGTGCTGAATAGAGGGGAATAATCACTTCCCTCAACCTGTTGCCAATGCTCCTACTAATGCAGCCCAATATGCCGTTGGCCTTCTTGGCAACAAGGGCACACTGCTGACTCATATCCAGCTTCTCATCCACTGTAATCCCCAGGTCTTTTTCTGTAGAACTGCTGCTTAGCCAGTCGGTCCCCAGACTGTAGCAGTGCATGGGATTCTTCCTTCTTAACTGTAGGACTCTGCACTTGTCCTTGTGAAACTCATCAGATTTCTTGTGGCCAAATCCTCCAATGTGTCTAGATCACTCTAGAGCCTATCCCTACTCTCCAGCATATCTATCTCTCCCCCAAGCTTAGTGTCATCTGCAAACTTACTGAGGGTGCACTTCATCCCACCATCCAGATCATTAATAAAGATGTTGAACAAAACCAGGCCCAGGACCAACCCCTGGGGCACTCCACTTGATACTGGCTGCCAACTAGACATCGAGCTGTTGATCACTACCCATTGAGCCCGACAATCTAGCCAGATTTCTATTCATCTTATAGTCCATTCATCCAATCCATACTACTTTAACTTGCTGGCAAGAATACTGTGGGAGACCATATCAAAAGCTTTGCATCCACCACGTTCCCCTCATCCACAGAGCCAGTTCTCATCATAGAAGGCAATCAGGTTGGTCAGGCATGACTTGCCCTTGGTGAATCCATTTTGCCTGTTCCTGATCACCTTCCTCTCCTCCAAGTGCTTCAAAATGGATTCCTCGAGGATCTGCTCCATGATTTTGCTGGGACTGAAGTGAGGCTGACAGTCTGTAGTTCCCCGGTTTCTCATTCATCCCTTTTTTAAATATGGGCACTATATTTGCCTTTTTCCAATTGTCCAGGACCTCCCCTGATCGCCACGAATTTTCAGAGATAATGGCCAATGACTCTGCAGTCACATGAGCCAACTCCCTCAGCACCCTTGCCTGCATTAGATCTGGATCCATGGACTTGTGCATGTCCAGCTTTTCTAAATAGCCCTTAACCTTTCTTTCACCACTGAGGGCTGCTCACCTCCTCCTCATACTATGTTGCCCAGTGCAGCAGTCTGGGAGCTGACCTTGTCTGTGAAGACCAAGGCAAAAAAAGCATTGAGTACTTCAGCTTTTTCCACATCATGTGTCACTAGGTTGCCTCCCCCATTCAGTAAGGGGCCCACACTTTCCGTGACCTTCTTCTTGTTGCTAACATACCTGTAGAAACCCTTCTTGTTACCCTTCACATACCTTGCTCGCTGCAACTCCAATTGTGCTGTGGCCTTCCTGATTACACCCCTGCATGCTTGAGCAATATGTTTGTTCTCCTCCCTAGACATCTGTCCAAATTTCCACTTCCTATAAGCTTCCTTTTTGAGTTTAAGCTCACCGAATATTTTGATGTTAAGTCAAGCTGGTCACCTGCCATATTCGCTTTTCTTTCTGCACATCAGGATGGTTTGTTCCTGCGCCCTCAATAAGGCTTCTTTGAAATACAGCCAGCTCTCCTGGACTTCTTCCCCCCTCATATTAGCCTCCCAGGGGAAGGATGCTGAAGGATGGAGGATGTGTCAATGGACGTGTCTATATGCCGATGGATGGACGCCTGTGTATGCCACTGGATGGATGGATGAATAGATGTATATGGATGCTGATGCATATGTATGCGTAGAGAGAGCCTTCCTGCCAGACAATCATCAACTCTTCCCACCCCTCTGTGAGAAATGTCCAGACTGATCAAGTTAAGGGAATTGTAAGGCTGCAATGAAAACGACGCCTGTTTAACATTTTGTTGTTGTTGCTTTAAGACCAGAAGATGACTGGGGAATTAAAGAGGATAAACACATCCCTTTCCCACAGGATAAACCAAGGTACGTTTGGTTCCTGTCTTGACTGCAGAACCAGTATTTCTAGGTCAACAGACAGCACAAGAGGCTGGAGCATCATCCATCACACGCAGCCTCTAAGAAGCAGTCATGGAGTTCAGGGGCTTGGCATTGCCAATAGAGCATCTGAGCCATCGATGGCGTGGGCCTGGGGCACAGCTAATGGGCATTCTCCATAACCTCCTGTGGGGAGAGGGAGGTTCTGTGAGCACAAGGCCAGGAGAGTTATGCCCAGGTAGCCCCAGCATATGGGGTAGTGGATAGGGCCGGAGGGAAAATTTCCATCAAAACCTTTTTCTGACAGAAAATTGAGCTTTTGACTAAACTCATTTTTGCAGAATGTATCTGCCTCCTGCAAAGATTTTTGATTTTTCATCAAAAAAAACCTAAATAAAAATTTTTTTTGGCAAAACTGAATTTGTTGTTCATTTTTGGCCAGTTTTCAGCTGCAGTGTTTCAGCTGCTGAACACCAAAAAGCTGTGGATTTTCTGAAAAAATGTGAAAATTTTGGCAGATTTTCCCCTCTCATCATTTTCGTTGAATTTTTCCATGGAATGCCCTACCCTCATTCTGTGACCAGAGTTGATAGCTGGGGACCTGGAGGGGCTAGGAATCCTTGTGATGTGAATGACAGTAGTGCCTAGAAGCTCGTTGTTCTGGGTGCTGTACATTATTAGGTGTATTACGGTAGTGCCTCAGAGCCCCAGTCTTGGCCCAGGACCCCATTACACTGGTTACTGTACATTATGTATTAGGTGTATTAGAGTAATGCTTGGGAGTCCCACTCATGACCCAGGACCCTGCTGTGCTAGGCGCTGTACAAACCAAATACCAAGAGGGCCCCTGACCCAAAGAGCTGACACTCTAAGAAGATGGAAGTGATTGGTGGGGAGGGGCCCTCATACTGACATCTCCTTGCTGTGCTGAGATCAGATGCCTCTTCCTTGTGTCTTCAATGTCTGAGGAGGTGAAAGAAGCCCAGGGTCAGCTAAGAAAGGCATTGGCAAAACAGAAGGCAGCGGATTAGGGTCAAGGAGGGTCTCTAGGGCTGGGAGTCTTACCCCCTGTCCCATCACCCTACAGCTGCAGAGCCCGCTCCATCTTAGTGCATCCTCCCCATGCAAACTGCCTCTCAGGCGCCATTTCACAGGCACCCGGACTGGGCGAGAGTCTGCTCCCCGGCTGGAGGCTGAGAGTGGGAGCAGAACACAGGCAGGGCTAGCAGAGGGTGGTGTAGCCTGGGCAGCCAGCAGGGGATGGGGGGGGAGGATGTTTTCAGGGGCTCCTAAAGGCTCCACAAACTTAATCCCAGGCTTGCTCAGACGGCAAAAATACCAGAGTTTATTTCAGACCAAAAGACTAATCCTTAGCAAACAGGGAAACTGAGGCGCAGGGCAATTGAATTGACCCTCCCAGGATCAATGGCAGAGGTGGGAATAGGCCCTGAGCATCCTGCCCCACATCTCCTTCTCCAGTCACTGCCCGGCTGTGCAGGAACATAGTATGATAGTCCTCTGTGAAGAATGGGTGAGATTCTCTGCGTTCAGCACGCTGGGGGCAGAGCCCCCTTGAGAAATTGGCCATAAGCCTCCCAACGGGGACTGCTGAGGAGTCTGGGAAATGAAGCCATGATGGTGTGTGGAAATCCAAGCCTTGAGCTTCTTTGGGAAATCAGGCTCCACAAGACAAGAGACAGCAAAGCCCTGAGGCCGACCCAGGGAACCAATTCACTACCCCGCACGCATGGCTGGATCAGCCCTTCCCACCGAGCAGCAGGGAGAGAGCCTGTGGCATACAGCCCTTGGGCTGTGTTCTCTGCGGGGCTCCTTTAGGCCCAGCGGGGCTGCTCCAGACATCCCCTGCGGGCATGAAGCTGTGTTTGGGACGTAGACAGGTGCAGACCATAGGGCACTGCCAGGACCAGTGCTACCATTTAGGCAACCTAGGCAGTCACCTAGGGCACTGGCATTTGGGGGGCACCATTTTCTTCGGCAGCGACCGTGGCGGCCGGATCTTTGGCCGCCTCAGTCGCCGTCGGCATTTAGGCGAAGGGACTTGGGGCAGGGGAGCGCAGGGAGGGCCGCCTGCAACAAGTAAGGGGGGGGTGGCACGCAGGGGAACTCCCCGCCCCAGCTCACCCCTGCTCCACCTCCTCCCCGAGTACGCCGTGGCTGCTTCACTTCTCCCGCCTCCCAGGCTTGCGGTGCCAATCAGCTTAGGCACCACAAGCCTGAGAGGCGGGAGAAGTGAAGCAGCCACGGCATGCTCGGAGTGCTCATGCTCGTGCGCGGAGCAGGGCTGAGCTGGGGTGGAGGGGTGCCTCAGGGCGGAGGGTGGTGGGAGGGGAACTGCCGCAAAGGGGGCACCTCAGTGCAGAGGGGGGAGCTGCTGCGGGGGGGGGCTCCTCAGGGCGGAGCGGGGGAGCTGCTGCAGGGAGGGGCGCAAGGTGGAAGTTTCGCCTAGGGCACGAAACATCCTTGCACCGGCCCTGGGCAGTGCTGGCCAAGGTATCCACTTTTCACAGATCCGAAGCACCCACCTCTGTACATGGGTGGGGCCCTTCATCTGCCCCTGTCCCTGCTCACCAGCTGCTCAGAGCCCCCGTCATGGCCCAGCCCCTTTTGTGGATGGATTCGCTGTGATGGGCCCTTCCCAATCCCCCACACGGAGGGATCTGGGCCAGTTCAAAGGACGGAGGCACAAGGTGGCAAGAGGAGGGGCGATAAGAGGGCTCAGGCGGAGGTGAGCTTGGCTGCCATGGGAGGGGATAGAGAACTGGCTCCTACTCACTGGGCCTGGCTGAGCAGGGATGTTTTTGTCTCGTTTCCAGCCTCAACGACCAAGGCTCCAAGCTCCTGAGGAGCTCTAAGGGGGAGCAGCCCGCCTGAGCGCTGGACTGGGGACCGTGCACTGTGGGTCCCCCTTCTCCACAGCCAATCAGCCCTTGGCCTTTCTGCCAGATGACATTTGTGTGGTTTGCGGGGAGCTAAGCCGAGACCCTCCCATGCATTCCCACCGAGCAGCCACCGGGTGGCTAACAACCCTCTGCCGCAACAAACCAGCAGAAGCTTTGAAGTGCTCACCTGCTGTAGAAATGAAAGGCTCCAGTCCTCTCTCTTGGCACCACTGTCCGATAGAGACACAAAGAGCCACCCACATTCCGATCTGAGGTGTGAATCTAGCGTGGCTTCACTCGGGATCTACCCAGGACTGGATGAGAGCTGGCATGCAGCTATCACCAGCGTGCACGTGGAACAAACTGATGCTCTCAGACAGGTTGGACAGACGGAGCGAGTAGAATTGGCCCCACTGTGTTTTTTTCTAACACCCAGGGGTGGGATTTTCAAGTGCCTACAGGTAACATTTTCAAAAGCACTTAAGTGACTTAAGAGTAGAGCTGTGTGAATAGCGGGTTTCTCAGGCCTTGTCTACACTACAAGACTATTTCGAATCAACTTAGTTCGAATTTGTGGATTCGACCTTATGAAGTCGAATTTGTGTATCCATACTAAATACACTAATTCGAATTTCTGAGTCCACATTCACGGGGCCAGCATCGACTTTGGAAGCGGTGCACTGTGGGAAACTATCCCACAGTTCCCGCACTCCCCGCTGCCCATTGGAATGCTGGGTAGAGCCCCCAATGCCTGCTGGGGGGAGAAATGTGTCGAGGGTGGTTTTGGGTAAGTGTCGTCATTGAACCGTCAATCACAACCTCCCTCTGTGAAAGCGCCTGCGGGAAATCTGTTCGTGCACTTTTCTGGTCAGTGACAGCGCGGACGCCACAGCACTGCAAGCACGGAGCCCGCTGCGATCATCGCCGTTTTCTCCTCCTCGCACTTTATCGTCCACGTCTTCCACAGTCAGCTGCTGAGAAATTGGGCTACTTTTCAATGGTGCTGCAAGCACTGGGGGACCATAGGGGACGTTTTACAAACATCAACGTCGGGTGGCCGGGCAAGGTTCATGATGCGTGTGTTTTCAGGAACTGTGGGCTCTACCATACCATTGTCCCCAATTGAATCTTTTATTTATTAACGCTGCTAAATTCGAATTAAAGTCCTAGTGTAGACCAGGCCTCAGTTCGCTGCCAATCCCAAAAACCAGGGGGCAGGGGGGAAATAGTTTCAGGTTGAACCTAAAATGAAATTTTCCAGATTTGTAGGTAAAGCAAAAAGTTTTTATAAAATTATGTTGGGCTCAATTGAAAAATACTCTTTTTGAAATTTTCAGTGAATTGAAAAATAAAAAAAATCTTATTTCATTTGATTCGTTTTTTTCAAGCATTTTTGAATATTCTTTTTTTTTCAAATTAAATTAGTTTGGAACCAAAAAGTCAAATTCTTTCCATTTCTTTTGGAGGCTTTTTTCCCAACTGAAACAATTCAGAGAAATCGACATGAATTTGAGGAATGTTTCTGTGATGCCAAATCCACATTTTTCTCTGGAAAATGATTTTGGATGAAAAATTTCCTCCAGCTCTTCTTAGAAACCCAAGTCTCTGAAAATCAGCAAGTCCCCCTGACTTTCCAAGAGGCTTGGACTCCTAAGGGCCAGATTCTCAGAGGCTCCTAACTCCCAGGGATTCCAATGGGAGTGAGGTACCTAATTCCCTTTGAGGATCTGGGCCTAAATAGCTCATGCCCATGCTCCCACTGCCAGCGCTCAGTTGACAAGAGCTCCCTGCTATGCCAGCTGCTTCCAGGCCTCATGGTGCATTTCACCCCCATCCGGGACTCTCATCTGTTGCACGTCTGCTTTGCTGCATTTCTGAGGAGGTAATGGGAATCCTCAGCAGTGTGGCTGATGAGATCTGCTCTCTCCCTTGCCTTTATGCTCCCTCTTAACCCCACCCCTCATTTAACTGCTGGCCAACCAGCCATTGGGAAAAAATCCTCATTAAAGAGAAAAGATTTTCCTTGGGAAATGTGGCTCATTTCATTCCTTGGTGGCTCATACATTTATTTAGATTGGATGCTGTCTGGAGAAGGGCCCAAAGAGAAGAGTGAAGGAATTGAGCTCCTGAACTACAATTCCCAGGAGACATCGTGGTACCTAGTGCAGAGTCCACTCCCCAAATTCCCAGTCTGTGTCTCCACTCCATTCCCCACATCCTGTCCTGTACTGGGCAGCAGTGAAAGGTCGAACCACTCCCCTAGCTCTGCGCAGTTTGTCTCTTGGATCTGGGCTTAATTAGCTGGGCCCATCTCTGGTAGGAACTTCATCAACATTTCCTGGAGTCTCTCTGTTCCTGGTAGCCCCTCCAGATCCCCTACACAACACCACCTTCCTAACAACCCCTTGCAAATCAGTTATCAGTGGCCAATGACTTAAGTCAGGCTAGATGCAATGGCAATAAAAAGCCACGTATTTCCAGCAAAAGTCTTGCCTCCTTAACAGAATCACCAGCCCCAAACCTTGAAAAATTACAAGTCCAGTCCCTGAAAAATCAGGAGATTGGCTGAAAAGTCATGACTTTTAAAAAAAATCACGTGCATTGGATTCTGTTTCTTTATTTTCTGGATTCTGCGCCTTGCAAGGTCACATTTTCCAGCTTTTCTGTGTGAGTTCAGAAAAAAGGCTTTAAAAAAAAAAGAAGAAAGCCAAGATTCTCCTGTAATCCCATGACTCCCGGAGCTGGGGCTTTAACATCAAAGAGACTCATGACAAAATTGTAACACTGGGAGTGTTTTGGATCTGGAATTGTGGCTTGGGCCCAACTCCAGCGGAAACAAGTCCTGAGGGTGTTCCCTGGCTATTTCCTAGAGACTGTTCTGCTGCTGCTGGACACCCTCCTGGATCCCCACCCTAATGCCACCACCCTGACGCTACGCACCATACCCTTCCGAACAGTCAGCCCCTGGACCTGGGCCAATCCAGTCCCATTCGCATTTAGTATTATTTCTTAGGTGTATTACGGACTTCGGAAGCAGGTTCACCCATCAGTAGCGCGTTGGAATGAGCTACCAGTGGGCAGGGCCGGATTAACTTTCTGTGGGCCCGGCTCCAAACATATTTCTGGGCCCCCTGGGAAATGATTGTAAAAGGGGCTGGGGGCAAAAGCACAGTGGGGCAGGAGCTGGGGTTGGTCTCTGGAGCAAGAGAGGGGCCAGGGGTAAACTGCAAGCACAGCAGGGCTGAGGAGGGGGTAAACAGGATCCCTCCAACCCCTTGCCCACATGGAGCGGGTACCTACCTTCTCCCTGGTTCTAGCCCATTCTCTTCATCTCTCTCTGCACTGAGCTGCCCCTCCTCCAGTGTGACAAAGTGGGAATGTTCTTAATGTTTTCTCTGAATCCTGTGTGGGTACCTCAGTTTCCCCTATGCCTTTCTCAAGTATCTAGGTGGTGGGATAAGGGGGTGTGATAGTTGCAGAGCACGAGAGGGCAGGTGTGATGCTGTCTGCACAGAGAATGGCCGACGCCCTGTCTCCTAGCAACTGATGGCCTGGGCCCCTCCCCTGCAAGGTGCCAACTGAAGGTGTTGGAGAACAAAGAGATCAGGTGACCTCCTGGCCTGGGGAAAGAGACAAAGGACAGAGGAGGGGCAGGAGGGGGTTGTAGTTTGGATCTGGCTGGGGAAACGGAGGGAGGTTCCATTTTCTAGTGGAGGTTCCAGTCTAAAACCGGATACCTGGCAACAGGGCTGCCAGAAAAACCTGATGGGGGGAGGAGGGGCAAGCACTCATTTGTAAAAGTGAGAGGGCTAAGCCTTAAGCGGTGGGAAGCAAGGGTGGGTGGGTGGGCGAGGGAGTGGAGAGGAGCTAATGGGCAGGGCCATGTCTGCGGTACTGCCCAGGTAGGTTGGAGACTGTGGGGATCAGCTGACACAGTATCCCCAGCCCAGGTGACGTGACAGCCAGTGGTGGAGTTAGAGTTAGTGGGGCCCCCCAGCCCTGTGCTCAGCTTCATCTTCGGGGCCCCTCCTTGGGACCCAGCCAAGAAAAAGAACATTCTCTCTTATCTCCCCCCCCGCCCCGTTTTTCATTTTTTTTTCTTCATCCTCCCCCTATAAGTAATAGCAAGTCAATGAAAATAAAGCGAGGTACCTTGATTGTTCTTGGAGTCTAACTTCTTTTTCCACAGACCACTTTAAAATTGCAGAAGATCTCGATGGACCACTTAATGATCTTTACAAATATTGTAAAAAAACATTGGGGTGCGGGGTCTGGGTAGGAGCTAGGGTGAGGGAGAGGGCTCAGGGTTGGGGCAGGAGGTTGGGGTGCAGAGTGCTTACCTGGGCCAGTTCCTGTTTTGTGCAAGGGGCACAGGTGGGAATGTGGGGGGTGCAGGAGCTCATGTTTGGTGCTCAGGATGGGGGTGGGGATGTGGCGGGGTTCAGGAGTCAGGGCATGGAGTGTGGAGGGGCTGGGTATGTATGGGAGGTGGAGTCAGGGCAGGGGGCTCAGGGTGTGTGAGGGGGTTCAGGGAGCTGGGGGTGTGTGAGGGGGGTGCAGGGGTCAGGATGGGCAGAGGGCTGTGGGTGTTGGCTGGGGTCGTGGGGGTGCTCACGGCAGGGGTATGCCCCGATTCCCCAAGGCCCTGCCCCCACCTCTTCTCCTCCTCCTCCTCTGAGGCTCCACTCCTCCTCCTCCCTCCTGCCAGCAAGCAGCTGATCCAGCTGATCAGCAGCAGGGATGGGGGGAGGGAACGTAGCACTCTGGGGAAAGAGGTGAGGAGGAGCTTGGCTGCTGGCAGAGCCTGCCTTGCTGCAGCAGAAGCTGGCAGCACTAAGCTTCTGCCCCCATAGGGGATGGGGGGTAGCAGAGAAGAGCCGGCCAGTCCATGGCCCCTTTGAACCATGAGCCTAGCGCCATGGTAAATCCAGTACTGCCAGGGGGTCCTAGTCCATGACTTGGGCTCCAGCACGACCGTGATACACCTAATAAATGATTGAGACCACACTGGGCCAGTTTGCCATGGAGATACAGATTCTGATCTGAAGCACCCCGAAGGATCTGATTTCCCATCTCACCCCATCTTTTCCCCCAGGTGATGTCTTGAAATTCCCACCCTTTGCTTGGGTCATTTCTCTGCCTGGGCTGGAGAGAACCTCCCTTCCCACACCCACACATCTACAGTGGTTTTCTCTGCTGCCCTGTTGCTTCACAGCTAGAGGTGGTGCTGGTCTGAACAGCAGCCCCCAAGCGCCTGCTTTCCCACGGCCAGTGTAGTGAGGAGAAGCTGCCGTAGTCCTTTGCTCTTGGGCCCAGCAGCAGCATCTCGGAAATGCAGCCTCATTGGCTCCCCCCGGCTCTGACAACAGGGCCCATTGTTAAAATAAGAGGCTCTGTTGCGTCATCCAGATCAGAGTTGGAGAGACAGTTCACGGAATGGTCAAACCTCGTCGCGGGACGGGGCCATGGAAATGAACAACATATATGTGAACCACGAGGCTGTGGCAAGGTCGCCAGTGGGGAGGATGAAAAGAACCAGTCCCAAGCCAGCAGGACATGGAGGTAAAAGCCAACACTAGTCGCCAACTCAGACCCACGCGGCATCCAAGCAGTGGGTTCTAATAGCTCGGAGCCTGTCCTGAGAGCACCCCATCCTCAATAACAGCCCTGTGGCTACTACAGCTCATGTGGAAGAGGAGGCAGCTGTCCTCAGACCACCAGTGAGCTGTCCACGGGCCACAGCATGGGAACCTCTGGCTTAGGCAGCTCCAGAGAGCAGAACTGCATCCAAACTAGGATCACTAGAAGGATTTGGGGTGGCTGATTTGAGCCAAGATTTAATTTCAACCCCAGAGGGGGCTGATCATAGTGCAGTCAGGAAAGGCCGTATAGTACCCAGCCCCACAGCTGAGCAGATTGGAACCAGTGTTACAGGGAAGTACAGAGGCCCCAGAGGGCAGCGGTTTCTGCCAGTGGAGGGCAGCCGTGGCACAGACACACCAGGTAGCTAGTGACTAAATCAAGAAAAAAAAAACTCATCCTGTAGAAAAATTTCAGCAAAAACATTGATTCCTTTCATCACATTTTTTTCTAATACTTTGGGGGTTCCTCAGAAAACAAAAATTTCCAATGAACCAAAAATTTCAAATATTTTGAGGTTTTTCCACAAGATTTTAGATGAAAATTGAAAAAAAATTGAAAAAAAATGTTCATTTTGTAATGGAACAAATAAAATTACACACACACATTTATACGGGAAAATGTTCAATTTTGAACTTTGCTAATGACAACTCTTAAAATAGCCAAAGGCTGAGTTTTTCCAGTTTGAAATCATCCTTTTTTAAAAACCCTGCCTGTTTTTCAGCAGTGGAGTTTTCTGATGATGAAATGTCTGATTACGAAAATATGTCAGTGACGACTGACCAGAAGAATCCCCACCCTCCAGCAGAAATGCCTCCCTCGGACCCAGGTAAGTCAGAACAGCATGGCACTGGCACCCACAGCCCCAGAAGTGGCTGCATTCTAATGCTAGGAGAAGGGTCTCAAAAATGCTTTCTACTGCTTACGCAGAAAGGGAAGCCACTTCTGGGGTGGGATGTAGCAACTGTTTAACAGCTGCACTGTGGTGCGGCATAGAGATCCCTCACACATCGTTGAAATGCAGCCACTTCTGAGGTGAGGGCAAGACAGCTGTTTAACAACAGTTTAGGATAGGAAGTGAAGAGGAATCCTGTATCCAACTGGAAGGATGAATTACGCCTGTGGAAATATGGCCTGGATGCTGGGGTAAGGGGGAGTAAGCAGTAAGCAGAGTCCACAGGGGCTGAGAGGAGGGAAAAATACCTTAGCCAAGCAACAACCCCCCTGCCTTCTCCATCCCACAGGGCTTGTCTGTACCAGTGGGAGAGGCTGTGCAAGGGTCTTGCTGGGGAGACGTCTACCTGGAAAGCTGTGAGGGGCTGGTCCCTGGGCTCAGAGACAGCTGCTATCAGTTACACCAGCCCAGCTAGCTGCAGGCAGTACCAGCACTGGGGCAAACATAGGGTCCTTCCAAAACCACCTGGGAGAGATGCTGGAATAAAGACCGTTCCCAGCTCTTGGGGATTAACAGCCTTTGACATGTGGAAAAGAAACAACAACATGGGGGTTTAAATAGCCAGGGCCTCAGATTTACATCTCACCTGGAAGAGAGCATCTCTAGCAGCACAGCACCCTCTAATGCCAGGCTGGAGCATGGGGCCAGTGCTGACTGCCAGAGGAGAGCCCCCTACTGAGCCCCCCACCTTGATCCCTACAACACAGTGCCTCCAATGCCACGCTGGGGCAATGGGATCAGCACTGACTGCATGGGGTGAGTGCCCCCTACTGAGCCCCCCACCTTGATCCGTACAACACAACGCCCCGTCCTCAGCATAGCAGCACAGCACTGAGTTCACACCACCTTCTACAGTGTCCAGGGAGCTGTGGTTTGTTTGGGGAGGTCCCCAACTATTGCCCAGGCCCAGCTCTAGGCAGATGAGGCTAAGTCATCCATCACTCCCTCCCCGTCTCCCTTCCTCTCTCCCTTCCCTTCTATAGCTGGCAGGGCAGCTGGCCATGGAATCACCAAGCCAGCCCGGCTCTGGGATCTAGGGCTGGAAACCCCTGTGTAAATGCCAGGTATTACTGTGCTGTATGGCCCCAGAGGCAGATTAAGATATATTGGGACCCTGGGCACAAAGAATGTTTGGATCCTCAACACCCCGGGGGGCCAAGGACACCGGAAGCGGTGAGGGCAGAGGGGCCATAGCCCCCCACTTTTAAAAGCGGGAGGGCCAGGCCTGCACACCCTTTTAACATGTGCAGGCGCAGAGCAGCGACCGGGGCTGACTTTTGCGGGGGGCGCTGAGAAGGTGATCAGCTCCCCAGCTATGCAGCACAGCCCCTGTGAGAAGCACCAGCCACTTGTGGGGAGGGGGCTGAGGTGAGCCTTAGCTCCTCTTCGCCACAGTGCCCCACACCCTGCAGGCCCCGTCCCCTGGCCAGGCCAGAAGCCAGAGCGGGGCCATGATAAGAGCTGCCCAGGGAGCTCAGGCCCACTGTGGGGAGCCCCAGACCCTCCACCTGCTCTGGACGATGCACTCCAGGGGGCAGGGACATGGGCTGGGGGCTGCTCTCAGGCACCCTGCACCCCCCATCCCCCAGGCAGGTGGAAGGTCCGGGGTTCCCCGCAGCATTCCAGGCCCTCTTACCATGGCCTGGCTCTGGCTTCCAGCCTGGCCAGGGGGCAGGGTCTTGGGGGGAAGAGGAGGAGCAGGGGGCAGGGCCACAGTTCCAGCACCGGTGGCCTTCCCACACTTCTGCACAGGTTCCAGTGCTCCTGTGGAGGCCCCCAAATTGGCCGGGCCCTTGGGCACAGCCCCCGTGGGCTAACGCGTTAATCCCCCACTGCGTACGACACGTCTATTAGCATGTACGGAACATACCCAGAACATGCCCCAGAACATGTAGGGTTTTCCAGCCCCTACAACTCCATCCACCCTCCAGCCCGCCAAAGTCCTGCTTTGAGCAGGGGGTTGGACTAGAAGACCTCCTGAGGTCTCTTCCAACCCTAATCTTCTATGATTCTATCATTCTAAAGGGAGAACCCAGAAGCAGAAACATATCCTGATGCTGTACCTCCTGGTGGCTATTTGCTTTCTCATGTGGATCATTCTCCTCTCGCTCACAATCAAGAATGGTGAGTCTACTCCCAGCAAGCCCTGGGCACCAAGCGTATGGGGGATCACTTGTGAAAGGTTCAGAGAAGACACCAGGTCCTATGACCATTCGAGCTCTGGAACACCTGTCTGAGAGTGAGACACCATCTGTTTAGCTTATCAGAGAGAGGTCACTAGGGATCTATGGGAAAGAGCTTCCTCAGCATGGCTGACCATAAAGGATCTACCACAAATTCAATATGAGTCAACAATGTGGTGCTGTTGCAAAAAAAGGCAAATGTCATTCTGGAGTGTAGCATGTAAGACACACAGGAGCTAATTGTTCTGCTCCACCCGGCACTGGGGAAACCTCAGCTGGAGTCCTGTGTCCAATTGTACATGCCGTACCTTAAAAAAGATGTGAACAAATTGGACAGTCCAGAAGAAAGCAACATAATTGATCAAGGAGTTAGAAAACCTGCCTCTGAGGAAAGGTTGGAAGAATTGGGCATGTTTACTCTAGAGAAGAGAGGGCTGGTGGGGGTGAGATGAGGGACACACCTGATGACAGTCTATGGATCTGTAACAGGTTGTTACAATGAGGACAGTGATCAGTTGTTCTCCATGTCCCAGCTTTGATGGAACTGGTGCAGTTTGCAGCAAGGGAGATTTAGGCTGGATATTAGTTAAGCTCTGGAACAGGTGACCTAGGAAGTTATGGAATCCCCATCATTGGAGGTTTCTAAGAGGTTGAACAAACACCGGCAGGGATGCTAGGTATCCGTGGTCCTACCTTAGTGCAGGGGACTGGACTAGATGACCTCTCGAGGTCCCTTCAGCTCTTCATTACCATGATTCTATGATTTTTCTGACAGCCAGGGGGTTCTTTAATCTAACAGATCCAAGGGCTGGGAGGAAGTTCAGACTGTGCTATATAAGGGACATATTTTGAACAGGGCAGGGAATTAACCATTGGGACAGCTGACCCAGGGGTGTGGTGGGTAGTCCTGAACTTTAGCTGCTTTAAAAGTAGACTGAGTGGTTCTTCCTTTAAAATCCACTCCAGCTCCACCACTAGTTCCTGGGCTCCAGTCAGGGTTCACTGTGTGGACTGCTCTGGCCTTTGTTTTGGAGGAGTTCTGACTGGATTACATTGGTCCCTCTGGCATTGAACTCGAGGGGTGGAACCCTGACCCCATGGACATCAATGGCAAAATGCTGTCTGGATTTCACCGTAGCAATCTGTGAATCAGACAATGAAAATCAGGGGGAAAGCACAAGACCCCTTTGGGACAGGATTCTGGAGCTACAGAGATGAGGTGCAGGTGGCAGTTTTAACACAGATGTCTAGGGTGGGAGAAAAGCCCTCATCCCAGGCGGGGAAAGCCCCTTCCACCCATATACAGCTCAAAGACCCCTCTCTGCTGAGGGCCTGATCCATGGGAGTCTGCCCATTGACATCATTGGGCTCTGGATTAGGCCTCAAGTCTGCTTGCATGTGATCCCAGCAGTTCAACAGAATGTGAGAGCTTCCGAGATAGAAACATACAGACTACGGGGTTCCTAGAGACCCCAAGCGAGATCAGGTTCCTCTTATGCCAGGCCCCGCCCCAAAGGTCTTATGATCTAAGTAGGCAAAGGATGGGAAACTGAGGCACAGAAAGGGGAAGTGACTTGCCCAAGGTCACCCAGCAGGTTAATGGCAGAGCCAGGAATAGAACCCAGGTCTCCCGAAGCCAGTGCCCTACCCACTCAATAGTGCTGCTTCCCCGGTTTTGTTGGGGTATAGCCTGTTAAACTATTCTCCATATTTCAGAAGACATCACAATTCAAAGTACTTTCCAAAATAATGGCTAAAGATATTAACTGATAATACCAGAATCAGACATTCAAACAAATAAACAATCCACAGATCAGAATCGAGGCTCTTGTGTTAAAATGAAATACATGTTTCTCTGCACTGGATATGACTGGTGCGTTTGTGTTTCTTATGTGGGCTGTGCTAGATAGATTGAATCCTCAACTAATCAATGCCTTGCTTGGGGTACTTGGGTTTTGTGAACGCAGTGATAGGTCAATACATTAATGTCACTTAGTGACCCTTACATGATATTTTTTGGTTTTTGTTTTGGAATAGATGAGTACATGCAGTGTGATGGCTAAATACATGTGCTAATACCAATGGATGGAGGGTGTGTGTATGTATGTCGATGGATGGATGGACAGAAGGATGCGTATTTATGCTGATGAGTGAATGGATAGGAGTATCTATGCCAAAGGATGGATAAAGGAGTATGTATGCCAATGGATGGAGGATGGATGGATGCATATGCATGCCAATGGATGGATGGATGTGTGTGGATGCTTATGGATGGAAGTGTATGTATGTTGATGGCTGGATAGATGGAAGGCTGAGTATGTATGCTGATGGGTGAATGCATAAAGAAACATATATGCCAATGGATGGAAAGATCATAGAATCATAAAAGATTAGGGTTGGAAGGGACTTCAGGAGGTCATCTAGTCCAACCCCCTGCTCAAAGCAGGACCAATCCCTACTAAATCCTCCCAGTCAGGGATGTGTATGCATACTATAGCATGGAGCTTGGATGGCTGTGTATGTATGCTGAAGGATGGAGAATGTGTCAATGGACGTGTCTATATGCCGATGGATGGAAGTCTGTGTATGCCACTGGATGGATGGATGAATAGATGTATATAGATGCTGATGCGTATGTATGCGTAGAGAGAGCCTTCCTACTGGACAATCATCAACTCTCCCCACCCATCTGTGGGAAATGTCCAAATTGATTGAGTTAAGGTAATTGTAAAACTGCAATGAAAACGAAGCCTGTTTAAAATTTTGTTGTTGTTGCTTTCAGACTGGAAGATGACTGAGGAATTAAAGACGATAAATGCTGCCATTTCCCAGCGGATAGACCAAGGTACGTTTGAATCTTAGAACAGAATAATAGAATATTAGGGTTGGAGGAGACCTCAGGACGTCATCTAGTCCAATTCCCTGCTCAAAGCAGGACCAACACCAACTAAATCATCCCAGTAAGGGCTTTGTCAAGCCTGGCCTTAAAATAAAATAAATAACCCCAGTTCCCTCAGCCTTTTTCGTTGCCCTCTGCTGGATGCTCTCCAATTTGTCCACATCCCTTCTGTAGTCGGGGGACCAAAACTGGATACAATACTCCAGATGTGGACTCACCAGTGAAGAATAGAGGGGAATAATCACTTCCCTCAACCTGCTGCCAATGCTCCTACTAATGCAGCCCAATATGCCATTGGCCTTCTTGGCAACAAGGGCACACTGCTGACTCATATCCAGCTTCTCATCCAGGTCCTTTTCTTAAGTGTAGGATTCTGCACTTGTCCTTGTAAAACTCATCAGATTTCTTGTGGCCAAATCCTCCAATGGGTCTAGATCACTCTGGACCCTATCCCTACTCTCCAGCGTATCTATCTCTCCCCCAAGCTTAGTGTCATCTGCAAACTTACTGATGGTGCACTTCATCCCACCATCCAGATCATTAACAAAGATGTTGAACTAAACCAGTCCCAGGACCAGCCTCTGGGACACTCCGCTTGATACTGGCTACCAACTAGACATCGAGCTGTTGATCACTACACATTGAGCCCGACAATCTAGCCAGTTTTCTATCCACCTTATAGTCCATTCATCCAATCCATATTTCTTTAACTTGCTGGCAAGAATACTGTGGGAGACTGTATCAAAAGCTTTGCTAAAGTCAAAATATATCACATCCACCACGTTCCCCTCATCCACAGAGCCAGTTATCTCATCATAGAAGGCAATCAGATTGGTCAGGCATGACTTGCCCTTGGTGAATCCATGTTGCCTGTTTCTGATCACCTTCCTCTCCTCCAAATGCTTCAAAATGGAGTCCTTTAGGACCTGCTTCATGATTTTGCCAGGACTAAAATGAGGCTGACAGGTCTGTAGTTCCCTGGGTTCTCATTCTTCCCTTTTTTAAATACAGGCGCTATATGTGCCTTTTTCCAATTGTCCAGGACCTCCCCTGATCACCACGATTTTTCAGAGATAATGGCCAATGTCTCTGCAATCACCTCAGCCAACTCCCTCAGCACCCTTGCATGTGTTAGATCTGGATCCATGGACTTGTGCATGTCCAGCTTTTCTAAATAGTCCTTAACCTGTTCTTTCACCACTGAGGGCTGCTCACCTCCTTCTCATCCTGTGTTGCCCAGGACAGCAGTCTGGGAGCTGACCTTGTCTGTGAAGACCAAGGCAAAAAAAGCATTGAGTACTTCAGCTTTTTCCACATCATGTGTCACTAGGTTGCCTCCCCCATTCAGTGAGGGGCCCACACTTTCCCTGACCTTCTTCTGGTTGCTAACGTACCTGTAGAAACCCTTCTTGTTACCCTTCACATACCTTGCTAGCTACAACTCTAATTGTGCTTTGGCCTTCCTGATTACACCCCTGCATGCTTGAGCAATATGTTTATACTCCTCCCTAGTCATCTGTCCAAATTGCACTTCCTATAAGCTTCCTTTTTGAGTTTAAGCTCACTGAAGATTTCACTGTTAAGCCCAGCTGGTCGCCTGCCATATTTGCTTTTCTTTCTGCACATCAGGATGGTTTGTTCCTGCACCCTCAAAGAGGCTTCTTTGAAATACAGCCAGCTCTCCTGGACTCCTTTCCCCCCTCATATTAGACTCCCAGGGGAAAGATGCTGAAGGATGGAGGATGTGTCAATGGACGTGTCTATATGCAGATGGATGGAAGCCTGTGTATGCCACTGGATGGATGGATGAATAGATGTATATAGATGCTGATACATATGTATGCATAGAGAGAGCCTTCCTACTGGACAATCATCAATTCTCCCCACTCCTCTGTGAGAAATGTCCAGACTGATCAAATTAAGGGAATTGTAAAGCTGCAATGAAAATGACGCCTTGTTTAAAATTTTGTTGTTGTTGCTTTAAGACCAGAAGATGACTGAGGAATTAAAGACGATAAACGCTGCCATTTCCCAGCGGATAGACCAAGGTACGTTTGAATCATAGAACAGAATAATAGAATATTAGGGTTGTAGGAGACCTCAGGAGGTCATCTAATCCAATTCCCTGCTCAAAGCAGGACCAACACCAACTAAATCATCCCAGTAAGGGCTTTGTCAAGCCTGGCCTTAAAAACCTCTAAGGAAGGAGATTCCACCACCTCCCTAGGGAACCCATTCCAGTGCTTCACCACCCTCCTAGTGAAATAGTGTTTCCTAATATGCAACCTAGACCTCCCCCACTGCAACTTGAGACCATTGCTTACTTGTTCTGTCCTCTACCACCACAGAGAACAGCTGAGCTCCTTCCTCTTTGGAACCCTTCTTCAGGTAGTTAAAAGCTGCTATCAAATCCCCCCTCACTCTTCTCTTCTGCAGACTAAATAACCCCAGTTCCCTCAGCCTCTCCTCGTAAATCATGTGCCACAGCCCCCTAATCATTTTTGTTGCCCTCTGCTGGATGCTCTCCAATTTGTCCACATCCCTTCAGTAGTGGGGGGACCAAAACTGGATACAATACTCCAGATGTGGCCTCACCAGTGCTGAATAGAGGGGAATAATCACTTCCCTCAACCTGCTGCCAATGCTCCTACTAATGCAGCCCAATATGCCATTGGCCTTCTTGGCAACAAGGGCACACTGCTGACTCATATCCAGCTTCTCATCCAGGTCCTTTTCTGCAGAACTGCTGCTTAGCCAGTCAGTCCCCAAACTGTACCAGTGAATGAGATTCTTCCTTCTTAACTGTAGGACTCTGCACTTGTCCTTGTGAAACTCATCAGATTTCTTGTGGCCAAATTTTCCAATGTGTCTAGATCACTCTAGACCCTATCCCTACACTCCATCATATCTATCTTTCCCCCAAGCTTAGTGTCATCTGCAAACTTACTGAGGGTTCAATGAAAACGATGCCTGTTTTAAATTTTGTTGTTGTTGCTTTAAGACCAGAAGATAACTGAGGAATTAAAGAGGATAAACGTTGCCCTTTCCCACAGGATAAACGAAGGTACGTTTGGTTCTTGTCTTAGCTGCAGAACCAGTATTTCCAGGTCAACAGACAGCACAAGAGGCTGGAGCATCATCCATCTCACGCGGCCTTTAAGGAGCAGTCATGGAGTCCAGGGGCTTGGGCATTGCCAGTAGAGTATCTGAGCCATTGATGGCGTGGGCCCGGGGCACAGCTAACGGGCATTCTCCATAACCTCCTGTGGGGAGAGGGGGGTTCTGTGAGCACGAGGCCAGGAGAGTTATGCCCAGGTAGCCCCAGCATGTGGGGTAATGGGTAGGGCGGGGGGGAATTTCCATGAAAACTTTTTGCTGACAGAAAATTGAGCTTTTGCAGAATGTATCTGCCTCCTGCAAAGATTTTTCATCCAAAAAAAAAAAACCAGGAAATTATTTTTGGCCATAACTGAATCTGTTGTACGTTTTGGGGAAGTTTTCAGCTGAAATGTTTCAGCTGCCGAATACCAAAAAGTTGTGGATTTTCTGAAAAAATGTGAAATTTGTTGCAGATATGATTTCCCCCTCTTGTCATTTTAGTTGAAATTTTCCATGGAATGCCCTGTCCCCATTCTGTGGCCAGCGTTCATAGCTGCGGCCCTGCTGGGCTAGGAATCCTTGCAATCTGAATGACAGTTGTGCTTAGAAGCGCCAGCCATAGACCATGACCTCGTTGTGCTGGGCGCTGTACATTATTAGATGTATTACAGTAGTGCCTCAGAGCCAGTGGTGAGCTGGAGCCGGTTCCCACAGGTTCTCCTGAAACCGGTTGCTAAAATTAGACCTCCGTGGAGAACTGGTTGTTAAAGGGCCAGGGGGTGGGCAAAGAACTCCGGTCCGCGGGCCAGACCATCCTGTTGCTCCCAGGATTCCTGGCTGGGGAGGCTGAGGCTCCCCGGACCCCTCCCCCGCTTCCCCCCTGCTGCAGCATGGCCAGCCGCCGGCACCAGCTGGGCAGCTCAGCTGAGTTCGGGAGTCATCCTGCTGCCACTTTTTGAATGGCCTAGCAAGGTGTGTGTGTGGGGGGGGCTGCTGCAAGCTCCAGGGCTGACCAGAGGGGAGGGGAGGAGGCAAGTGGGGCAATTGGCCCAGGCCCTGCAGGAGCCCCTGGCCCCATGAGTATGTCTCCCCCCGCCCTGGCCCCTCCCACGCTTCCCCCCCCCTTAAATCAGAACTTTTTATAGGGAACCGGTTGTTAAGATTTTGGCAGCTCATCACTTCTCAGAGGCCCAGTCTTGGCCCAGGACCTCATTAAGCTGGGTGCTGTACATTATGTGTTAGGTATATTAGAGTAGAGACCCCTTGAGAAATTGGCCGTATTGCCTGAGGCTCAGCTACAGGATGCAGTTCCAGGCGCTGTGGCTGTATGTAGCCCAGCCACCACTCGGGGGAGCCAGAGAGCCACGTGGAGTGAGGCTGGGTGGGTTACACCTGCCCAGGTAACAGCTGGGGCAGAGGCAGCTTCTCTCCCCCTGAGCCTGGGGGGAGGGGACAGCCTTTCCGCACCCAGGGTCCTGCCGGCTACAACTCTGCCTCTTGCCTTGCAGTGTCCTCCACCCTGGCCAAAGCCAAGCTACTCTGCCAGAACGTCTGGGCAAATGGGGATCTTGTCTCCTGCCCAGCAGGTGAGAGCACTTTCCCGAGTGCCCCGCAGGCCCAAAGAGGGAGGGGCCCCTGGGGCATGGACCCCACCCCCTCTGCAATCCTGGGCAGGTGTGGAGCTGGGGCAGCGATGCACCACCAGCCTGTCTGGGGCCCCCCTGCCCATGTGCTGCGCAGTGCCTGGAGCAATGGCATTCGCACCACTCCCGAGTCCCTGGGGGCACTGGATGCTGTGGAGCTGGGACCAGTGTGGGCCCCTGAATCGGACCCCTGGGACATCTCACTGGCCTCCCTTGCTTGGGCAGTGGCCTGGCTGCAAAGAGGCAACAAGGCCATGCCCTGGGTGCTGGGGAGGAGGAGAGAGCAGGGCACCACACTACCTCCCATGACTCCCATCCTGCCACCAACTGCTCCCCTAACCTCACCTCCCCCATCCCCCGACAGGGTACAAGCCCACGGGTTGCGCCTGCGGAATGGGCTGCGGCTCCTGGGACATTCGCACTGACTCCACCTGCCACTGCCGGTGCAGCGGCATTGACTGGACGTCCGCGCGCTGCTGCAAGATAGGGCTGTAGTGATGCCAAAACCCAGCCTGGGGCACTGGAAAGCCCCACCTGGCCTGCTGCCCCCTCGCCATGGGCCCTGGCACAGAACCATGCTGTGCCTTTTGTGCCCAGTGCAATGAATAAACTTGGATCTGGGTCTGTTGAGGCTTCTCTGGCTCCGTTCTTCCCCTGCCCTCTCAGAGTTTGGTACCTAGGGCCAGACCATGGGCAGGGGGCACAACTTTGATTCGCTCTCCTATTTCCCCCAGAGAGGCCTCTGTCCCAGATCTGGTTAGGCTGCCTCTGCTGGCAGCTCAGCAGAGCGCTACAGGGGTCCAGACATTGAACCCCCCAGGCAGTGTTTTCCCCAGAAATTTAAATTAGGGGGGTGTTCAAATTTACAGGGGGGGCGTGGTCAGGGCTGATGAGGGGTGAGACTCGGAGGGTGAAGGTGGGCTGTATGGCACCACAGTAAAAACTGAAAAATGTTTCATGACCATTTTATGAGATTTAACTCATATTTTAAAATCAACACACAAATTAAAGTTGGCTACTCAAACCGTCTATGAAGCACTACCTCTCATAGGCGCCAACTTCTAATGGCGCTGGTGGGTGCTCGATCCCCCTTTGCCCCAAGCCCTGCCCCCAACTCCACCCTTGCCTCGCCTCCTCCCACCCCCATTCCAACCTCTGCCCCTATTCGACTCCTTCCCCAAATCTATGCCCCGCCCCTGCCTCTTCCCCGCCTCCTCCCCTGAGCGCGCCACGCTCCCTCTCCTCTCTCCCTCCCTCCCAGAGCTTGCTACAGCTGTTTGGTGGCGGCAAGTGCTGAGAAGTAGGCGGAGGAGCTGGTGATGTGGCGCACTCAGGGGAGGAGGCAGAGGAGGAGGTGAGGTGAGGTGGGGCGGGTGGGAATGGCAGGGTAGGGAGCTTGGCTGCTGGTGGGTGTAGAACACCCATTAATTTTTCCCTGTGGGTGCTCCAGCCCCGAAACACCCACGGAGTTGGTGCCTATGCTACCTCTACATCTTTCTTGTTATAATTTTGCACAACTCTGTTAATGAACTTCTTGAATGCAGTGCATTCATCTTTGGTGGCTTCTCTTATCTCCAGTACGACCATCTCTTCAATTGATATGCTTATTAGTTCATTCACATGATCAGGCACAAGGCATTTTCTTTCAGAACACAAGATTCTATTCAATGATGAAAAAGAACACTCAACTGTAGATGTTGTGCCTGGGAATAGCAAAAGATGAATTCTTACTTCTCTCATCCCAGTAAACATAGCAGAAAGATCAGGTCTCGCCACTAGTGATAATAAAAAAGAAGTTGAAGTCAAATCTTCATTCATTCGCCGTATGATATTCCACTCTGTGTTCAAATTCTCTATTCTGTCTTGAGCACAGGGCAGCCCCATTGCTGGTAGTGCCTCACTTCACTCAACTGTCGGTGTTTTATAGGACAGGCATCTGTAAAAGCTACGCAGAGGTTGAGTAGAATCTAGAAGTCACTGTTACAGATTTTTAAGAATCAAGTCTGTGTACTTTTTTAGTTGTCTTAACAAACACTTCTTGTCCTCTTCACTTCAGTATTCAATATAAATGCCTTCATTAGTCAACTTCTGGACTGAAATCTTTGCTTCTTCCAGGACTTTTTCAATGGATAGCTCTCTAGTTGGGGATTGGTCCTGCTTTGAGCAGGGAGTTGGGCTAGATGACCTCCTGAGGTCCCTTCCAACCCTGATATTCTGTGATTCTGTGATTCTATGATTGATCCAAATGTAGCTTCTATCACTCTTGTAGCAGATGCCTGGATGGCATTATTCAATGACCCAAGTGGTTTCAACAGTAGACTTACGAGAGAGAGAATGGCAATAGTCTTCTCTGAACGCAGTAGCAAAAGTAATCCACCAGCCTCACTACTTAGATCCATCCTATCTTGGTGGATACTTTCCAAAGTCAATAATAGTGGCTGGAGTAATTTTAAGACAACAGCCAAGGATCGCTCATGACAAAGCCAGTGGGTTTTCCCAGTGGTGAGCTGCAGCCGGTTCGCACCGGTTCGCGCGAACCGGTTGTTAAATTTAGAAGCCCTTTTAGAACCGGTTGTTCCCCGTGGGACAAACTGGTTCTAAAAGGGCATTTAAATTTAACAAGCGCTTCCTGCTGCGGCCCCAGCTCACCTCAGCTCTGCCTCCACCTCCTGCCATGAATGCTCCTCCTTGCTTCTCCTCCCGCCCTGCTTCCCGCGAATCAGCTGTTCGCACGGGAAGCCTGGGAGGGCTGAGAAGCAAGCAGGCTTCCCCGGCCCAGGAAGATGACGCTGAGGTAGGAAACTAGGGGGGGCCGTGTGCCCCGGCCGGTCTCCAGCCGCAGCCCGTCCCCGGCCGCGACCCTCCCCGGCCCCGACCCTCCCCAGCTCCGCGTCCCCGGCCACCCGGCCCCGCGTCCCCGACCCTCCCCGGCCACCCGGCCCTGGCCCCGACCACCCCGGCCCCGGCCCCCCCCCCGCGTCCCCGCCCGGCCCCGGGTCCCCACCCGGCCCTGACCCTCCCCAGCCCCGGCCACCCGTCCCCGGCCGCGACACCTCCCCCCGTCCCCGCGTCCTCCCCCCGTCCCCGTCCCCGCGTTCCTGGCCCCGCATTCCCGGCCGCGACCCTGCCCGGCCCTGCGTCCCCGACCCTCCCCGGCCCCCCGGCCCCGGCCGCGGCCCCCCCCACCCGTCCCCGGGTCCCCGCCCGGCCCCAACCCTCCACGGCCATGGCCACGGCCGCGGCACCCCCCCCCGCCCCGCGTTCCCGGCCGCGACCCTGCCCGGCCCCGCGTCCCCGACCCTCCCCGGCCACCCGGCCACAGCGTGTTCCCGGCCCCGCGTTCCTGGCCGCAACCCTCCCCGGCCCCACGTCCCCACCCGGCCCCGGCCCCGCGTCCCCGGCCACCCGGCCCCGCGTCCCCAACCCCCCGCCCGGCCCCGGCCGATACCCCCCCCGGCCCCGCGTCCCCGGCCGCCCGGCTCTGGCCGCATCCCCCCCCCGGCCCCGCCATGCCCCCACCTACCCGGATGCCCGGCTCTGGACACGGCCCCCCAGTTCCAGCCCAGCCTGGCTCCGTGGCTCCAGCCACCCCTGCTGTTTTGCCACGGGGCCAGGCTCCGGCAGCGCGGGTCTGGGCGTGGCGGCGGCCCCGGCTGCCTGGCTCCAGCTCTGGCCACGGCCCTCCCTGGCTCCACCCGGCCAGCCGCCTGGCTCCGGCCGCCGGGCTCCCGCCACATCCTCCGGCTCCGGCCGCGCGACTCCTGTCCTGGCCCCGCGTCCTCGGGCTCCCGGCTCCAGCTGCGGCCGGACTGTAGCGCCGCCACCCACGTCCAGGCTGCGTGGTAAGGGGGCAGGGAGGGGGTGTTGGACAGAGGGTAGGGGAGTTTGGGGGTGGGGGGTCAGAGGGCAGGGAACAGGGGGATTGAATAGGGGCAAGGGTCCTGGTGGGGCAGTCAGAAAGGATCAGGGGTTGGATGGGGCAGTGGGAGGCAGTCAGGGGCAAGGGTTCCAGGGGCAGTCAGGGGACAGAGAGAAGGGGTGGTTGGATGGGGCAGGGGTCCTGGGGGGCCATCAGGAATGAGAGGAGGGGTTGGATGGGGCGGCGGAGGGTACTCAGGGTACAGGGAAGGGGGGTGGATGGGGCAGGGGTCCCTGAGGTGGGGGGGGCATCAAGGAACGCGGGGGGTTGGTTGGGGCAGGAGTCCGGGGGCGGGGGGATGATTCCTCCTGGGGTGAGGAGGGAACCGGTTGTTATGATTTTGGCAGCTCATCACTGGGTTTTCCCACGTTGGACTAATTTGAACTTCTGTCCCAATGTATCTACTCTATTTTCTAAGATATTCAGTCTTTTTGAACTCTTGCTGAAAAAAGAATATAATGAAGACATTACATTTATAGCTTTTTTAATGTCTTTTGAAGAGTCTGCAGCTTGTACTAGAGCTAGTTGAAGAAGATGGCCTCTGCAGTGTGTACAGGAGAGATTAGGGTTACACTTTTCTCCAAACAAAGCTTGTTCTCCACCATGTCTTCCAGAGAAGTTTGCAGCTCCATCAAATGTACAAGCAGTCATCTGTTTGGGGTCCAATTGACAAGCATTTAACTTTTCTAAGATGTGGGTTGTCATGGATGCAGCCGATGTGTCTTCTATAACTTGAACATCTAGAAATGCATCTACTGGCCTACCACAGACATCAAGATAACGTACACAGTGACTTAATACTTGATGCCCATTCATCAGCCATGTATGCAAACTTTTTGAATGTGGTGATAGTTCTTCACTTTTTCAGCTGTTGAGTCTTTCACTGTTGTACCGCCTGCTTCTACCCAGTCAGCTGAGTTTCTTGCAGAAAGATAGTGAGCATTTGCTGGTCTTGTTCGGAAACAGTGTTCAGCTTTAGGATGAACAAGTGACAATGCACTTAACATTGGCCTCCAGCTGGTAGTGTGTGGTATCTCTTGCTTAATAGAAAGTAGGATGTCACAGCCATGTTTGTTTGCATGAACTGTGTTGTTTCTCCAACATTCTTAACAGCCTCATTAAGTACTTCTAAAATTGGCTTTGGAAGTGGGCTTATAAGGCTTTCTGCATGTTGATGCACTCCAGAGGCCTGGTGTTTTGCAGCCTTTTCACATAGTTTGGCAGCATTGGCTTTGCTGATCGGTTTGACAAACCAAGCTCCTCCACTTTTACCAGTTATACCATTGGGAAGCTTTCCTTCTTCGTAAGCTTTTTTGCAAGAGGTACACCAGTAGCCATCTTTTGTAACTTCAGTGAATGGGAACACTTTGACCGACAAACTTCGGGAACCACCTTTAGGTTTTGGAGACGCTGTTTCTTCAGTAGGTAGCTGTATTTGTGCTTCAGGCTGGTCGGATGTAAATATACCACTTGACCCCTCAGATGACATGTTGATATATTCTTAGTTCTTGATGTGTTCTTCACTGTGGTTAGTTTTTGAGGCCTCTGAGTGGAAAAATTGTTGCATTGTTTTTTGTCTTTTCATTTTCACTTTGACATGCAATATATAAAAGAGAGATGAATAAATTAAATGTTTTGTTAGGATAATGCATATTTAATATAAGGATAGTGCAAATTACACCAAAACACACAACAGTTCTAGATTTCTAAAACAAATATAATTCTTTTATAAAAAAAATTATTTAAGTATCAGAGGGGTAGCCGTGTTAGCCTGGATCTGTAAAAGCAGCAAAGAGTCTTGTGCATCCGACGAAGTGGGTATTCACCCACGAAAGCTCATGCTCCCAAATGTCTGTTAGTCTATAAGGTGCCACAAGACTCTTTGCTGCTTTTATTTAATTTAAATTGACTTTTGAAAAGTAAGCCATCATGGGATAACAGGGAAGTCCTGTCATGGATCAGTAACTAGTTAAAAGATGGGAAACAAAGGGTAGGAATAAATTATCAGTTTTCAGAATGGAGAGAGATAAATAGTGCTATCCCTGAGGGGTCGGTACTAGGACCATTACTGTTCAACATATTCATAAATTATCTGGAAAAATGGGTAAACAGTGAAGTGGTAAAATTTGCAGATGATACAAAACTACTCAAGATAGTGAAGTCCAAAGCAGACTGCAAAGAGTTACAAAGGGATCTCACAAAACTAGGTGTCTGGGTAACAAAATGGCAGATGAAATTCAATGTTGATAAATGCAAAGTAATGCACATTGGAAAACATAATCTCAACTATATATACTGTGACAAAGTTCCTCCTCTACCTTGGTGGGTCCTGCGCTTATTGGCAGATTTGCTTACCTCAGTGATCTTCCCCACAGTCTGGATCAACTCCTCCTGTGTCTAATCAGGATTTGGGAGGTTTGGGGGGAACCCGGGCCCGCCTTCTACTCCGGGTTCCATCCCAGGGCCCTGTGGATTGCAGCTGTCTATAGTGCCTCTTGTAACAGCTGCATGACAGCTACAACTCCCTGGGCTACTTCCCCATGGCCTCCTCCAAACACCTTCTTTATCCCCACCACAGGACCTTCCTACTGGTGTCTGATAACACTTGTACTCCTTAGTCCTCCAGCAGCACGTCCTCTCCCTCTCAGCTCCTTGTGCCTCTTGCTCCCAGCTCCTCACACGCACTTCCTCTCCTCTGGCTCCTCCTCGCCTGACTGGAGTGGGCTCCTTTTTAAATCCAGGTGCCCTGATTAGCCTGCCTTGATTGGCTGCAGGTGATTGCCAAGAAGGCTAATGGCATTTTGGGTTGTATAAGTAGGGGCATTTCCAGCAGATCAAGGGATGTGATCATTCCCCTCTACTCAGCACTGGTGAGGCCTCATTTGGAGTACTGTGTCCCCACACTACAAGAAGGATGTGGATAAATTGGAGAGAGTCCAGCGGAGGGCAACAAAAATGATTAGGGGGCTGGAGCACATGACTTATGAGGAGAGGCTGAGGGAACTGGGATTGTTTAGTCTGCAGAAGAGAAGAATGAGGGGGGATTTGATAGCTGCTTTCAACTACCTGAAAGGGGGTTCCAAAGAGGATGGATCTAGACTGTTCTCAGTGGTAGAAGATGACAGAACAAGGAGTAATGGTCTCAAGTTGCAGAGGGGGAGGTTTAGGTTGGATATTAGGAAAAACTTTTTCACTAGTAGGGTGGTGAAGAACTGGAATGGGTTACCTAGGGAGGTAGTGGAATCTCCTTCCTTAGAGGTTTTTAAGGTCAGGCTTGACAAAGCCCTGGCTGGGATGATTTAGTTGGGTTTGGTCCTGCTTTGAGCAGGGGGTTGGACTAGAAGACCTCCTGAGGTCCCTTCCAACCCTGAGATTCTATGATTCTATGATCTAATCAGCCTGTCTGCCTTAATTGGTTCTAGCAGTTTCCTCATTACTCTAGTGCAGCCCCTGCTCTGGTCACTCAGGGAACAGAAAACTACTCACCCAGTGACCAGTATATTTGCCTTCTACCAGACTCCTGTACCCCACTGGTTTGGATCTGTCACATTACAAAATGATGGGTCTAAATTAGCTGTTAACACTCAAGAAAGAGATGTTGGAGTCATTGTGGATGGTTCTCTGAAAATATCCACTCAATGTGCAGCAGCAGTCAAAAAAGCGAACAGAATGTTGGGAATCATTAAGAAAGGGATAGATAATAAGACAGAAAATATCATATTGCCTCTATATAAATCCATGGTACACACACACCTTGAATACTGTCTGCAGATCTGGTCACCCCATCCCAAAAAAGATATATTGGAATTGGGAAAGGTCCAGAGATGGGCAACTAAAATGATTAGGGGTTTGAAACAGGAGGAGACATTAAAATGACTGGGACTTTTCAGCTTAGAAAAGAGACGATGAAGGGGGCATACGATAGAGGTCTATAAAATCTTAACTGGTGTGACGAAAGTGAATGAGGAAATGTTATTTAATCCTTCACATAACACAAGAACTAGCAGTCACCCAATTAAATTAATAGGCAGCAGGTTTTAAAAAACTGAAAGGAAGTACTTCTTCACACAACATAAAGTCAACCCGTGGAACTCTTTGCCAGGGAATGCTGTGAAGACCAAAACTGTAACAGGATTAAAAAAAGAAATAGATACGTTCCAGGAAAATAGGTCCATCAGTGGCTATTAGTCAGAAAGGGGACCGGTGCTCTGAGCTTCCCTGGGTCTCAGCAGGCTGCAGCGCTGGTGTCTCCTGTGGCCTCTGGGGCACATTTCCTGGGCACTGACTCTGTCTGTTACCCCTTCACAGAAACGGAGCTCTGCAGCCCACCTGCCTTAGGCCCTAGGCCCAGCACTGACCCCCAAGTGGCTCAGTAGCTTAAACCCCACCCCCTTCTCCCAGAACTCCCCCTGAAGGTGTGGGCCGGCTGGGTTCCCTCTTCCAGGGGCCGGGTGGTCAGTGTAGCACGGAGCGCACAGACACCGTGTGCAGGGTTCTACCCCATTGCTCTTCACTTAACAGAGCCCAGATCATAAAGGAAGCAACCATCCCCCATCGCAGTGCCACTCGCCAGCTCACCTGTCCCTTGGGAGTCCTTCGGGGTCTGTCTGGGTTCAGGTCACAGGGTCTCCCTCACCACATTGGGATCCTGCAGCAACTAGGGGTGGGAAAGCTCTGGGGACCCCCTCTTCTTTAGCTGGTGAAAATGTACAAAGACACAAAATAGATCTGCCTGGCTCTTTGTAACCTTCCAGCCCTGCTGTCACCTGCCTCAGCCTCCCCTGTTGCATCCGAAGAAGTGGGTATTCACCCACGAAAGCTCATGCTGCAAAACGTCTGTTAGTCTATAAGGTGCCACAGGATTCTTTGCTGCTTCTACAGAACCAGACTAACACGGCTACCCCTCTGATACTAGCCTCCCCTGGTGATCTCAGACCTCGGGCAGGTGCCTTCGTGGCCAGGCCACCCCCTTCCCCGATAAGCCCCTGGGAGCCAGTCTATTGTCTAAGGAGTCTAGCAGAACAGAGGATCATCCTGAGTTAACAAACCTCAGCTATCGGCCTTTTGCCACTGGCCCCTGGAACGTCAGTCCAGCATGGAAGTAAAAGCACAACAGAGACAGCAGCTGGCCCCATGTTCCAGAAGGAGTTTGCAGCTTGGGAAAGATCCAGAGAGTTCATCACCTCACCCTGAATTCACAGCGTGCCGCCCACTGCAGCTCTCCCCACTGGCTGCTCTCCTACTCCCCCCTGCTCACACCGCTGGGTGGTGCCTGCTCGTCCCAGCCCCACAGGTGCCCAGGGCCAAACACTAGGCCAGAAGGTGCCCCCCATTGTCTTGTCTGTCAAATGACTTCTCCGAGGTGCCCATCACAGAGGTATCGAGGCCAGTGGAGGTGCAGAGCCAACACGGAGGGCAGAATTTGGCTCATTCCACATGCAGATATCTGAGTTAGGGCAGACGCTAGTTACGAGGGGAATAGGATCTGGGCCTCTGGAATAGTGCATGTCTGGGTTTAGAAACATAGGTTGAGGGGACGATGTTATGAATGGTATTACGGTAGCACGCAAGAGGGGACATTGCTATAATGGTATTAGGATAGCACCGAAGAGCCCTGGTCATGGGCCTAGCCCCCATTGCATCAGGTGCTGTACAAACCCCAGAGAAGCACATAACCAAAAGGAGTCCTGCCCCAGAGAGCCCACATGGGCCAGCAGCATTCATGTCTTGCTGGCATGGGCTCTGCCCTGACACGGCTCAGTCCTCCCACTTCTCTGAGGCCCCCATGCCCTGCTCACACCATCCCCCCTCCCTCCATCGCTCACTCTCCCCCACCCTCACTCACTTTCACCAGGTTGGGGTGTGGGAGGGGTTGAGGGCTCCAGCTGGGCATGTGGGTTCTGGTGTGGGGCTGGGAATGAGGGGTTTGGGGTGCAGGAGAAGGCTCTGGGCTGGAGCCGAGGGGTTCAGAGTATGGGAGAGGGCTCAGGGCTGTTGAAGGGGGTTGGGGTGCGGGCTCTGGGCTGGAGGGGTGGGGCCAATGGTTTGGAATGTGATGGGGGCTCTGGGCTGAGGCAGGGGCAGGGGGTGGGGTACAGGAGGGGGTGATAGGTTCAGGCTCCGGGAGGGAGTTTGAATGCGGAAGGGGCTCAGGGCTGGGGCAGAGGCTTGGTGTGCAGGAGGGGGTTCAGGGTGTGGGGTCTGGCAGGGACTTTGGTGCGGGAGGGGGGTGAGCGGTGTGG
Organism: Mauremys mutica; assembly: GCF_020497125.1. NCBI lineage: Eukaryota > Metazoa > Chordata > Testudines > Geoemydidae > Mauremys > Mauremys mutica. Next base: position 17,092,722 of record NC_059091.1, on the reverse strand, counting down.
GCTCCAGGAGGGAGTTTCAGTGCAGGAGGGGGCTCAGGGCTGGGGTAGGTGTTGGAGTGCAGGAGGGGGTGAGGGGTGTCTGCTCCAGGAGGGAGTTTGGGTGTGGGGGGAGCTCAGAGCTGGGTCTGGGGACTGGGCTATGAGTTCTGACCGGGTGGCGCTTACCTCAGGCAGCACCTGGAAGCAGCTGGCATGTACGACTCCTAGGCAGAGTGGCGGCCAGGCAGCTCCGTGCGCTGCCCCTGCCTGCAGGCACTGCCCCTGCAGCTACCATTGGCCACAGTTCCCAGCCAATGGGAGCTGCGGAGTTGGTGCTTGGGGCAGGAGTGGCATGTGAAGACTCCCTGGCTGCCCCTGCACCTAGGAGCTGGACATGCCAGCTGCTTCTGGGAGCCGTGCAGAGCCAAGGCAGGCATAGGCGGCGAGTTATATGGGCCCATGGTGCCCGTGCTCCACCAATATTCAGGAACGTGGGCCCCGCTCCACCACTGTTTGGGCGTATATTTTCAGAGCCGTTCATAGGGACAGGACGGCTCTGCTTGGACCCGTTTTGGGCACCATCAAAAATTATACAAACTTGGCGCCCATGAAGGCAGGTAGTAAATCTGCCTTAGCCCCACTGTGCTGCTGACCAGACTTTTAGTGGCCTATTAAAACATCCTGGATTGCTTTCTGTAGTCACCAGGAAATGGATGCTGATTCTGGTAGACTCTCGGACAATCCAGGAGGGCTGGCAACCCCAGCTGTCAGCAGAGTTCTGTGAGAGGGGGCCCAGGAAGCCAGCTGAGCCCCATCCCTTCCTCCAGTAAGTGTTTGGAGCTCAGGACAATGTGGGGAGGAGGCAGCAAGGCACTGGGGGGATTGGGCAGGGGGCCAGTGTTTAAAGTGCCCCCCAAAAGTAGTCACATGTAAATCCCTGAGCACGCCCCAGGTCAGGTGTGTTCAAATCAGGGCTATGGTGTTTTCCCAAATTAACGCCAGGTTCCTTTCCCCTTTTTATTAAAAGATTTCTCGGCTATACAGAGTCTGGGCTTTCGAGGGGGGAAATGTTACCTCTTAGAGGCATCCAGAGGCAGTGTTTAATTTTCCCAGATTGCTGGGTGGGTGCTTGAGCTGGTTCTATGTTGTATTGTTAAGAGGGACCCCTGGATATTGAACCTTTGTTGCTCACAACTCCACCCAGCAGAAGAGTTACATGTGTGACCATATTTCTTGGGTCAGGATGAGACAACAGTTGCTGGACCCACTTCATATCAGGTCCCACATGTACTGATATGAAATAGTTATACATTTGATGATTAACCTTTAAATCTTGTTGTGTCCATATGGGCGTGCGAACATTATCACATGACGCTAAATTATTTACTGTCACTAACATTCAGATTATGTCCGTTTACAACAAAACCACATTTTGTCTTAAAACAAAAACTACCGTGTCCTGTATATACAACAATAGACGTGCTAGAGGAATTCTGTCTCAGCTCAAAGTGAGCTCTGGAGGATGCGTTGATGCGTTCATCTCGCTTGTCAGAAATATACCTCAGTCCACTCTCTTCTGCACAAGCTTCAGGCTATAAAGTGTAGACGTCCGAGGTCTTTTTTCCCAGACTCACCCATAGTGATCTTTAGGCATCATTAACATGTTATTTTTCCATAGTCCCAGTTACAATGGGAGATTTTATATATTTCACCCTTACTAACTTAACCATGTACATAACAATAGTTTTGTCCTGATGGAAATATATAATGTCATGAAGAGTCCACCAAGCTTGTCGATCTCTTTCCTCTTGGGAGGGATTATCTCACACTACTTTCCGAATCTCAGCTGGTGATTTTCCAAATTTCCAGCATTTTCCTCTTGAATGATTCCTTCTGCTGTTGTCTGTATCCAGGCCTGGCCTTGCGCACCAGTAATAGCCAAGCAGGTGGCTTGCTCCTGTTCCTCTAGAGCTTGCACAAGCACTTGATGATCCTGCAAGGAGATATTAAGCACAGCTTCAGCCCGATTAGCCTCCAAGCACCCCAGTAGGCCTAATGCTTGCAGTGAAGAGATTAACAGGATATGCAAATATTCCAGTGCCCCTCCTATTACACCCACTTTATTCTGCACCACCTCCAGATCAATTGCATTTAGAGCTTGTGCGCCCGCAATTCCCAATACGTCCCCTGCAGTGCTCCTTCTAGCTCTTCTTAACTGCCTAAGCCAGTTTGTGACCTCCACCAATTGTCCCACCCAGTGAGGAGCGCCACCAGACATTGACTGCAGTTACCACTGACACTAGCAACTGAGACTCCCTGTGCAGACATTTCTCCCTGTTTTAGACTGTAGTGGGTTACCCAGGACTTTCTGCATCCTGTCCCTATGAATAACACAGGGTCCCACTTTTTGCTGGCGAGGGTGATACGGATCCTCAGTTCAAAAGGTAGGTGCTGCATTTCTACTCATGGTTGAGGTGGAGCTCTGGACTCAGTAACGGGTAAATTGCCACGTGAAGCATAAAGCGATGGACGCATGTGCACATCCGGGCTAAACCTAATCCATTCTCATTCCGGTTACAGGAGGGCAACTTCCGTGTGTAGCCAAGACCTCAGAGTGACCCTGCCATGGGGGAAGGGGGCTCAGGTTCTGGGGCCCACTCAGTCCTGCGAGAGCGACACTCATGCTGCTTGTGATTGTGAGTCTTTCTGTGTGGAATGGCCATGAGACCCAGCAAACTCGTTCCACACCAACCATCCCCTGCTGCCCAAGAGGCTGCATCATCCCAGCTAAGACAAGGCCCCCAGGATCTGGCCTATACTGGGAAATGCCTGAGACTCTGCCTCCTCCCTGTCCTGAGCCGCAGAGCCAATTACACTGAGGTGGCAGGGAGAAAATCACAGTAATGAGGGGATAATGGGGAACGAAAATGAAGGAAAATTTGTCATCTTCTCACTTAGGGCCGGATCCTGCAGCAAGCTGAGAGCTTCCCAGCAGCTGTCAAGTGACCCCTGCAGGCCGTGGAGCACCCACAGAGTCGGTGCCTATGCCGTGGGGCTGATCCTCCCCTCCCCCACCGCCCACAGATGGAAAATGCCGAGCTCACAGCGTGGTTCCCATGCAGTTACTGCTTGTGGCTTCCTAGAGTCTGTTAGAGGCTTTCCCTCAACACTCCCACTTCCCTGGTTCTTGTCACGCAGACGGCAAGCGGCAAGAGACCAGAAGTCCGAAGTGCAGACAGTGGGATGTTTATTGGGGTTAGTTTCCAAGCAAGCATATTACGAAACCCTTCACTCCAGTCGGGCTTATCTCTATACAACGATAGAGTGCAAACCTCCCCACCAGCCCCTTGGGGAGTCGCTCTACTGGTTAATTACTGTCCCTGCGAGAAAACTGCACCTTATTTCCAGGCTGAATTTGTCGAACTTCAGCTGTTGAATCATGTTAAACCATTGTCTGCAGCACTGAAGAGCGGCTGTTACCAAAGGGCAGCTCCCCTGGCAGGTACTTCTGTGGGGGCTGGTTAGAGACTGTGACCATTAGGGGTCTTGTTAGCTCATAACTGAGGATACGGTTTCGTTACAGAGTCACGGATCCTGTGACCTTAAGAGCCCTCTGTGAGCTCAGCCTCAGCACAGAGAGGCAAAGGGATTTTCCCCCAGCAGCAGAACTGGAGGTATGTCCAGACTACCCGCCATATCGGCGGGTAGCAATCGATTTCTCGGGGATCGATATAGCGCGTCTCATCTAGACGCGATATATCGATCCCCGAACGCACGCCTGTTGACTCCGGAACTCCACCAACCCGAACGGCGGTAGCGGAGTCGTCATGGGGAGCTGCGGACATCGATCCCGCGCCGTGAGGATGGTAGGTAATTCCATCTAAGATACTTCGACTTCAGCTATGTTATTCACGTAGCTGAAGTTGCGTATCTTAGATCGATTTCCCCCCGTAGTGTAGACCAGCCCTGGGACTGGACCCCAGGTCTCCGATCTCCCAGCTCAGGGCACTGGCCACTTGACTGCTGCAGCCAGCCAGCCAGCCAGCAGGGTTGACGGATTGATCCTAGGGATCAGCTGCACCAGACCTCTCCCATCTCTCGTTTATTTCCCTCTAGCCAGCTGTGCCAGGGGCCTTCAGGCGCCCTAGTCCGGTGCCGCTGCCTGGCATCGTGCAGACCCCATAGCCTGGCTGGGTGCTGTTTAATTAAAACCCACTTGTCGCTTTTCATCCCTTTGTCTCCCAGCGACGATCACCCCCCTGCCTGGTGCTGATGGGCCAGAGCGCAGGCTCAGCACAGCCAGCACCTGGCAGCAGATGGAACACACACAAACCTCCTGTCTCAGTGGGGAGATGTGGTTACACGGCAGCCGCTTCCTCCCAAGAGCTCAAAGCCCCTTGGCCAGTTTGGGGCTTTCAACCATGGCCGCTCCACTTGCCAGTGCTCCCAGGGCAGCTCTGGCACTTGCTGTGGGTGACACCCCCAGTTGGTACCGTGCCCCCCCCCATTCCATTCCCAGGTGATTTGACTGGTTAATTACTTAAGCTTTGGAAGTCTGACCCCCATCCCCATGAGATAGATCAGTGTCATTACCTCTGCTTAACAGAGGGGGACAAGATACTAGATCCCACTCTCCTCCCGACACTGGGGATAGAACCCAGGAGTCCTGACACCCAGCTTCCTCCTCCTCTGTTCTAACCGTTAGACCCTGTTGAGTCTGAACTTTTCATGAGTTTAAACTTACTCCAGACTTGATGTCTCTATCTGAAACTTTTAATCAAAGCTCTGACCTGCAAACTGCTCATGACACACCCCCCTCCCTTTAAGTAGCCATTTCCCCCTTTGTCTTCTCTAATTTACATTTTAACCTGTAGAATCTTGATTGATTATGCATGACCATTATGATCTGTTAATCACTTTGTTTACTTCTGTGTATAAACATTGATGCTCACCCCTAATAAACTTGCCACACTTACTCCGAAGCTTTTTTTAAGCTAAGGATGGTGTGAGCCCGTTGATCAACGAATTGTTGTCTGGTCTCTGACAGATTTGTGAGCCCCATACCAACTCCGCACAAACTCGGGTGCTGGAGAGGTGAGTAAGGCCTTGCTTTTTACCTAACAACCCCACTCCTCTCCCAGCACTGGGGATAGAACCCAGGAGTCTTGAGCACATGCACTTCCTGTGATTTGTAGCATCCTGTCAGTGCGGTGGGTTTCCATGGGGAGGGAGAGGTGCAGCCCTTTGCATTGGGGTTGGAGAGAGACGGAACCACTTGGCATTGTTATTATTCCATGGAGCTGCCTGGTCCCTGCTCCGCACGCACTGAGGGGTGAACCCCCCTTCCTCACCCCCTTCAACACAGCCCAGTACCTTACCTTGCCACTGAGCCCATGGGGCAGGACATGAACCAACAGGGTGATTCTGCAGGGGCTGCAACCTCCTGTGTCCATCAACTCTCCTGGGGTGACTGGGAGGGGGTAACAGCACCACTGCTACCCACTGAGCAACTGGGAGTGGGTTCAAGAGGTGTAAGGGCCAGACGGGGACAGGTATGGGGTTAGATAGATAGATTGTATGGGGATGGATGGGTAGATTCAGAGGTTGCCGGGGGATGGACAGATGGCGCGAGTAGAATTGGCCCTCTGTGTTTTTTTCTAACATCCGGGGGTGGGATTTTCAAGTGCCTACAGGTAACATTTTCAAAAGCACTTAAGCGACTTAAGAGTAGAGCTGTGTGAATAGCGGGTTTCTCAGTTCGCTGACAATCCCAAAAACCAGGGGCAAATAATTTTCAATGGAACCCAACACAATTTTGTAAAAACTTTTTGCTTTACCTACAAATTTGGAAAATTTCCTTTTGGTTTCAATTTGAAAATCATTTTTTTGAAATTTTCAGTGAATTGAAAAGTAAAAAAAAACAATTTCATTTGATTCCTTTTTATTTCCAACATTTTTTATTTTTTATATTTTATTTTTCAGAATAAATTAGGGAGACTTTCAAAGCAAAAACTAGTTTGGAACCAGAAAATCAAATTGTTTCCATTTCTTCTGGAGGTTTTGGAGGCTCGTGTTCCCACTGCCAGCACTCAGTCAACAAAGGCTCCCTGCTATGCCAGCCGCTTCCAGGCCTCATGGTGCATTTCACCCCCCATCCGGGACTCTCATCTATTGCATGTCTGCTTTGCTGCATCTCTGAGGAGGTAATGGGAATCGTCAGCAGTGTGGCTGATGAGATCTGCTCCCTCCCTTGCCTTTATGCCCCCTCTTAACCCCACCCCTCATTTAACTGCTGGCCAACCAGCCATTGGGAAAAAATCCTCATTAAAGAGAAAAGATTTTCCTTGGAAAATGTGGCTCATTTCATTCCTTGGTGGCTCATACATTTACTTAGATTGGATGCTGTCTGGGGAAGGGCCCCAAGAGAAGAGTGAAGGCACTGAGCACCTGAACTACAATTCCCAGGAGACATCGTGGTACCTAGTGCAGAGTCTACTCCCCAAATTCCCAGTCTGTGTCTCCACTCCATTCCCCACATCCTGTCCTGTCCTGAGCAGCAGTGGAAGGTTGAACCACTCCCCTAGCTCTGTGCAGTTTGTCTCTTGGATCTGGGCTTCATTAGCTGGGCCTATCTCTGGTGGGAACTTTATCAACATTTCCTGGAGTCTCCCTGTTCCTGGTAGCCCCTCCAGATCCCCAGCACAACTCCATCTTTGTAACAACCCCTTGCAAATCAGTTATCAATGGCCCATGACTTCAGCTAGGCTAGATGCAATGGCAATAAAAAAGCCACGTGTTTCCTAGCAAAAATCTTGCCTCTTTAACAGCATCACGAGCCCCAAACCTTCAAAAATTATGAGTCCAGCCCCCACAGAATCAGGAGATTGGCTGAAAAGTGATGATTTTAAAAAAATGATATGCATTGGGTTCTGTTTCTTTACTTTCTGGATTCTGAGCCTTGCAGGATCACATTTTCCAGTTTTTCTGTGCGAGGGCAGAAAACATGCTTAAAAAAAAAGAAGAAAGCCAAGATTTTCCTATAATCCCATGACTCCCGGAGCTGGGGCTTTAACATCAAACAGCACGCAACTTGTGACAAAATTGTAACACTGGGAGTTCTTTGGATCTGGAATTGTGGCTTGGGCCCAACTCCAGCAGAAATAAGTCCTGAGGGTGTTCCCTGGCTATTTCCTAGAGACTCCTCTGCTGCTGGACACCCTCCTGGATCCCCACCCTAATGCCACCTCCCTAACCCTCTGCACCATACCCTTCCGAACAGTCAGCCCCAGGACCTGGGCCAATCCAGTCCCATTCGCATTAGTATTATTTCTTAGGGCTTGTCCACACGACTGCGCAGGGTCAATCTAAGATATGCAACTTCAGCTATGTGACTAGCGAAGCTGAAGTCAACATACTTAGATCTACTTACCGCGATGTCGTCGCTGCAGTAAGTCGACAGCTGATGCTCTCCCATCGGCTTCGCTTGTGCTCCTCATTCTGGTGGCGTGCCGGAGTCAACGGGAGAGCACTCAGCGCTCAGCTAGACACAATAAATTGAGCCCCGCTGGATTGATCGCGGGTAGTGTAGACAAGCCCTTAGGTATATTACTGTCAGGGTTCCCCCCACCACTCTGAACTCTGGGGTACAGATATGGGGACCCACGTGAAAGACTCCCTAAGCTTATATTCTACCAGCTTAGGTTAAAACTTCCCCAAGGCACAAATTCCTTTCCTTGTCCTTGGACGGTATTGCTGCCACCACCAAGTGATTTACACCAAAATTCAGGGAATTTCTATCCCCCCAAAATATCCCCCCAAGCCCCTTCACCCCCTTTCCTGGGGAGGCTTGAGAGTAATATATCAATCAATTGCCTTGAGCAATGTGGGCACAGACCAGACCTTTGTCTTAAGGACACTGAAATCAATCAGATTCTTAAAAGAAGAACTTTATTTATAAAGAAAAAATTAAAAGAATCACACCTGCAAAATCAGGATGGAAGGTAACTTTACAGGGTAATAAAAAGACTTAAAATAGAGAGGATTCCCCTTTGGGCTCAGCTTCACAGTTACAAAAACAAGAATAAAACTACCTCTGTAGCATAGGAAAATTTAAAGTCCTCTACATCTCAGTGGATTCAGTAGTTCAGGGCTTGCCTCCTCTTTCGGCGCAGCTGAGCCACTGCAGTGCTTAGTGAAGAGTTTCTCCTCTGGCTTTTCCACACCTCTGAGCGACGTAGTTACACTGACAAAGCGTAAATCAGAGTCAACCCCCTCGCGTCCAGTGGGGAGCGTTCTCCCTGGAAGGCTGCCTGGTTTCTATTACCTTTCCTTGGATGCTCAAAGAAAAAACCCTCAGAAAGAAACAATGTTTTCAAGCAGGTCAATGAGATGCAAAAGGGCCGAGCTCTTTCATAAATGAAGTTGTAGTGAGTCTCACACTGTGCGTCGTTCCGCTCACCTCTGGCACGCCCTGTGGGATGGACACAGTGTTTCAGTGTTATTAACACTGGGGAACTCTGCAGACCAAGATCTGAAAGAGAAGAAGGAAACATTTCCAGTGGATAGCGCAGCAACTGGGAAATCCAATCCAGTGAGAAACCTCTCCTCAGGATTGAGCTGATCCAAGAGTGTAATTTACAACAACAACAAAAAGAAGTCTACAATATTCATAACGTACCCACCTGTCTGTCTCTGGACACTCCCATCTATCCCCACACAGTCCTACCTATCTCTCCCCATATACTCCCATCTATCTCCATACACTCCCATCTATTTAACCATCCCCATGCATACCTACCCCTATAATCTTCCATCTACCTATTAATCTCCATACACTCCCATCTATCTATCCATCCACAGGTGCTGGAACTAGGGGTGCTGGGGGTGCAGCACTCCCTGGCTTGGAGTGGTTCCCATCATATACAGGGTTTACAGTTTGGTTCAATGGCTCTCAGCACCCCCACTATACAAATTGTTCCAGCATCTCTGTATCCATCCCCATTCACTCCTTCCTATTCATCGCTACACACTCCCATAGAATCATAGAACGTAGGGCTGGAAGGAACCTCGAGAGTCATCTAGTTCAGTCCCCCATGCTGAGGCTGGACCAAGCAGACATAGATCATCTATGACAGGTGTTTGTCCAACATGTTCTTAAACCTCCGATGATGGGGATTCCACAGCTCCGTTGGTCCATTAGAATGTTTGTCCTAATATCGAACCTAAACCTCCCTTCCTGCAGATGAAGCCCATTACTTCTTGCCCTTCCTCCATAATCGAGCACTGTCGTCCATGGGCAGCACATGAACTGCCGGTGGGGGGAGGCTAGCCCCCTGCCCTGCCCCTTCTGACCAAGGCCATGCTCCTTCCACTCCCACCGGAGCCCAGCTTCCCCCCTCCACAGCCAGTCACATCCCAAACTAGCCCCCCAGCCCTGGAGTGCCAGGAAGGCAGGTGGTGCACAGGCCCCAGCCTCCCCAGCCCCAGCTGGAGCACTTGGGGGCTGGAGCAGGACTGGAGCCGCCACACACGGCGGGGGAGCATGCCTGGCTGTTTGGGGAGGCACAGGCTCCCCCAGCCTATGTGACCAGCCGCCCATACAGTCCTCTGTAGTTGAAGATGACTATCAGGCTCCTCTTCAGAGTTCTTTTCTCAAGAGTAAACTTGCCCCGTTTTTTAAGTTTTCCTCACAGGTCAGGTTTTCTAAACCTTTTATCAGTTTTGTTGCTCTCCTTTGGACTCTCTCCAATTTGTCCCCACTTTCCCTAAAGGACGGCACACAGAGTTGGACACCGTACTCCAGCTGAGGCCTCACCAGTTCCTCACAATGGAGCCACGCATTTGGTTTTTTTCTTCCTAAGTGTAGCACTTTGCCCTTGTCTTTACTGAAGTTCATCCTCTTGATTTCAGACCAATTCTCCAATTTGTCACGGTTGTTTTGAATTCTAATTCTGTCCTCCAAAGTTCTTGCAACCCCTCCCAGTTTGGTTTCATCCACAAACTTTATAAGCACACTCTCCACTCCATGGGCACCAATGATACTGCAGACTACGTGGCTCTGGGAAGAAGGATAAAGGAGTTTGAGGCGCAAGTGGTGTTCTCGTCTATCCTCCCTGTGGCAGGAAAAGGCCAGGGTAGAGACCGTCGAATCGTGGAAATCAACGAATGGCTACGCAGATGGTGTCGGAGAGAAGGGTTTGGATTCTTTGACCATGGGATGGTCTTCCAAGAAGAAGGATTGCTAGGCAGAGATGGGCTCCACCTCATGAAGAGAGGGAAGAGCATCTTTGCAAGCAGGCTGGCTAACCTAGTGAGGAGGGCTTTAAACTAGGTTCACCGGGGGAAGGAGACCAAAGCCCCGAGGTAAGTGGGGAAGTGGGATTCCGGGAGGAAGCACAAGCAGGAGACTGCAAGAGGGGAGGACTCCTGTCTCAGACCGAGAAAGCGGGACAATCAGCGACTTATCTCAAGTGCCTATACACAAATGCAAGAAGCCTGGGGAACAAGCAGGGAGAATTAGAAATCCTGGCACAGTCAAGGAATTATGATGTAATTGGAATAACAGAGACTTGGTGGGATAACTCACATGATTGGAGTACTGTCATGGATGGATATAAACTGTTCAGGAAGGATAGGCAGGGCAGAAAAGGTGGGGGAGTTGCGTTGTATGTAAGAGAGCAGTATGACTGCTCAGAGCTCCAGTATATAACTGCAGAAAAACCTGAGAGTCTCTGGATTAAATTTAGAAGTATGAACAACAAGGGTGATGTCGTGGTGGGAGTCTGCTACAGACCACCGGACCAGGGGGATGAGGTGGACGAGGCTTTCTTCCAGCAACTAACAGAAGTTGCTAGATCGCAGGCCCTGGTTCTCATGGGTGACTTTAATCACCCTGATATCTGCTGGGAGAGCAATACAGCGGTGCACAGACAATCCAGGAAGTTTCTGGAAAGTGTAGGGGACAATTTCCTGGTGCAAGTGCTGGAGGAACCAACTAGGGGAAAAGCTCTTCTTGACCTGCTGCTCACAAACAGGGAAGAAATAGTAGAGGAAGCAATAGTGGATGGGAACCTGGGAGGCAGTGACCATGAGATGGTCGAGTTCAGGATCCTGATTCAAGGAAGAAAGGAGAGCAGTAGAACAGAGACCCTGGACTTCAGAAAAGCAGACTTCGACTCCCTCAGGGAACTGATGGGCAAGGTCCCCTGGGAGAATAACATGACGGGGAAAGGAGTCGAGGAAAACTGGCTGTATTTTAAAGAAACCTTATTGAGGTTGCAGGAACAAACCATCCCGATGTGTAGGAAGAAAAGTATATATGGCAGGCGACCAGCTTGGCTCAACAGTGAAATCCTTGCTCGTCTTAAACACAAAAAAACAGCTTATAAGAAGTGGAAGATTGGACAAATAACCAGGGAGGAGTATAAAAGTATTGCTCAAGCATGCAGGAGTGAAATTAGGAAGGCCAAATCACACTTGGAGTTGCAGCTAGCCGGAGATGTTAGGAGTAACAAGAAGGGTTTCTTCAGGTATGTTAGCAACAAGAAGAAAGTCAAGGAAAGTGTGGGCCCCTTGCTGAATGAGGGAGGGAACCTAGTGACGGAGGATGTGGAGAAAGCTAGTGTACTCAATGCTTTTTTTGCTTCTGTCTTCACAGACAAGATCAGCTCCCAGACAGCTGCACTCTGCAGCACGATATGGGGAGGAGGTGACCAGCTCTCTGTGGGGAAAGAATTAGTTTGGGACTATTTAGAAAAGCTGGACGAGCACAAGTCCATGGGGCCGGATGTGCTGCATCCGAGGGTGCTAAAGGAGTTGGCCGATGAGATTGCAGAGCCATTGGCCATTATCTTCGAAAAATCATGGCAATCGGGGGAGGTCCCGGATGACTGGAAAAAGGCTAATGTAGTGCCCATCTTTAAAAAAGGGAAGAAGGAAGATCCAGGGAACTACAGGCCAGTCAGTCTCACCTCAGTCCCTGGAAAAATCATGGAACAGGTCCTCAAGGAATCAATTCTGAACCACTTAAAGGAGGGGAAAGTGATCAGGAACAGTCAGCATGGATTCACCAAGGGCAAGTCATGCCTGACTAATCTAATTGCCTTCTATGATGAGATAACCAGCTCTGTGGATGAGGGGAAAGCAGTGGATGTGCTATTTCTGGACTTTAGCAAAGCTTTTGATACAGTTTCCCACAGTATTCTTGCCAGCAAGTTAAAGAAGTATGGGCTGGATGAATGGACGGTAAGGTGGATAGAAAACTGGCTAAACGGTCGGGCTCAACGGGTAGTGATCAATGGTTCCGTGTCTAGTTGGTAGCCGGTATCAAGTGGAGTGCCCCAAGGGTCGGTGCTGGGGCCGGTTTTATTCAATATCTTCATTAACGATCTGGAGGATGGTGTGGACTGCACCCCTAGCAAGTTTGCAGATGACACTAAACTGGGAGGAGTGGTTGATACGCTGGAGGGTAGGGATAGGATACAGAGGGACCTAGACAAATTAGAGGATTGGGCCAAAAGAAATATGATGAGGTTCAACAAGGACAAGTGCAGAGTCCTGCACTTAGGACGGAAGAATCCCATTCACTGCTACAGACTAGGGACCGAATGGCTGGGCAGCAGTTCTGCAGAAAAGGACCTAGGGGTTACGGTGGACGAAAAGCTGAATATGAGTCAACAGTGTGCCCTTGTTGCCAAGAAGGCTAATGGCATTTTGGGTTGTATAAGTAGGGGCATTTCCAGCAGATCGAGGGATGTGATCATTCCCCTCTATTCAGCACTGGTGAGGCCTCATTTGGAGTACTGTGTCCAGTTTTGGGCCCCACACTACAAGAAGGATGTGGATCAATTGGAAAGAGTCCAGCGGAGGGCAACAAAAATGATTAGGGGGCTAAAGCACATGACTTATGAGGAGAGGCTGAGGGAACTGGGATTGTTTAGTCTGCAGAAGAGAAGAATGAGGAGGGATTTGATAGCTGCTTTCAACTACCTGAAAGGGGGTTCCAAAGAGGATGGATCTAGACTGTTCTCAGTGATACCTGATGACAGAACAAGGAGTAATGGTCTCAAGTTGCAGAGGGGGAGGTTTAGGTTGGATATTAGGAAAAACTTTTTCACTAGTAGGGTGGTGAAGAACTGGAATGGGTTACCTAGGGAGGTGGTGGAATCTCCTTCCTTAGAGGTTTTTAAGGTCAGGCTTGACAAAGCCCTGGCTGGGATGATTTAGTTGGGTTTGGTCCTGCTTTGAGCAGGGGGTTGGACTAGATGACCTCCTGAGGTCCCTTCCAACCCTGAGATTCTATGATTCTATGATTACAGACAGACCCACTAGGTACATCCTCTCAGTCCGAAAGTGAACCATTGATAACTACTTTTTGAGTACAGTCTTTCAACCACGTGTGCACCCACCTTGTCATAACTTAGTCTAGACCATATTCCCCTAGTTTGCTTATGAGAATGTCATGCGGGACTGTGCCAAAAGATCTACCACATCTACTGCTTCCCTCCCTACCCTCTTGGCCAGTAACACTGTCAAAGAAGGAAATTGGGCAGGCTTGGTATGATTCATTCTTGACAAAAGTGCCTATTTCTTATAACCCTATTATCCTCTAGGTGCCTACAAACTGATTGTTTAATAATTAAGGCTAAGTTTTAGTCATGGGTATTTTTAGTAAAAGTCATGGACAGGTCACGTGCAGTAAACAAAAATTCACAGCCCATAACCTGTCCAGGACTTGTACTATATACCCCTGACTAAATCTTGGATGCTCTGGGGGGCTCCAGGACCGTTGCTGCTGCATGGGGATGAGGGAAGCCCAGGACTGCCGCTGCTGCTCCGGGGAGGGGGGGCCAGGGCACCAGGAACAACTGCTGCTGCTGGGGTGGCCCCGGGAGCAGTCGCATTCGCTGCTGTGGAAAGTCACGGAATCCGTGGCTTCTGTGACCTTTGTTACAGACTTGCAGCCTTATTAATAATTTATTCCAGTATCTTTCCAGGTATTGAAGTTAAGCTGACTGGTCTATAACTCCCCAGGTCCTTTTTGTTCTCTCTTTTAAAGATAGGTACTATGTTTCCCTTCTCCAGTCCTCTAGGACATCACCTGTCCTCCTGGAGTTCTCGAAGATAATCGCTTACGGTTCTGAAATTGTTCCAGCTAGTTCCTTAAGTACCCTATGGTGAATTTCATCAGGCCCTGCTGACTTGCATACATCTAACCTATCTAAATATTTTTTAACCCATTCTTTCTCTATTTTGGCTTGTGGTCTGTCCCCCAGGTTGTTAATATTAATTGTGTTGAGTACCTGGTCATCATCAACCTTCTTAGTAAAGACTGAAGCAAAGGCATTAATTACTTCAACCTTCTTGATGTCACCAGTTATTCACTCTCCTTCTGCACTAAGTAGACAACCTCCACTTTCCTTCATCTTTCTCTTGCTGTGTGTCTAGATCCCCTTCTTATTGTCTTGTACATCCCTTGCTAGGTGTAACTCCTTTTGTGCCTTTGCAGGAGGGCAGGGGGTTGGTGTGGATTGCTGGAGGGGCAGGAGGGTGGGGACCTTCCTGTTCCAACTTATTGTTGAGGACAGCCGGGTCTGCACTGCGGCCAATGTATGATCTCCAGGCCTTCTTCCAGGTCACCTTTAGGGAGGAGAAAAAGTAGCACTTCTTCTGCAACTCCTTGTGTGGGCAGCGCAGCGAGCATTGTGGGCAACACGGGAACCTGCAACACAGGAAGCGGGCTCACCCCAGGGCACAGAGACCTGTGCTGGTAACACCTCACTAACCCTGCACCCCAGCCTTGGCTGGGATCAGTGACTATAATGGCCAGTGGCTTGATCCCAGCCCTGAGGTTCTGTAGCTCCCAGCCCGTGCTGCCCAGTCACCAGCTAGGGCTTCCCTCACTCCTGGCCTGGACACCGCCAATTGAGTTACCTCCACGCCAAGATAGGCCAAGAACCAAGGGTTTCGTTTAATGGAAGGTTTTAACATTTGTTTTTATTCCAATTCAAAATGAAGCCAAGACTGGTGCAGTGGAGAGAGCACCAACCAGGGTTAGGGGACAGCCAGGGCCAAGCCTCTGGTCTGACTCAGGTCAAGCAGGATTGAACCTGGGTCTGACTCCCACAGCACCCCGGCACATGCCCTCAGAACCCAACTATAGAGTCACTCACTGGTTCAGATTTTCACTGGCTCTTGCTGGAGCTGTTCTGCTGTGTATTGATAATCAACTATTCATCAGCCCAGCGTGCACCCAGGAGTGACTGACTCTAGAGCCCCCTGGCTTGGGCACTTGCCAGGGTGGTAAAAGATCCAGGCCTGCATCCCTGCTGTGCCTGGTGTGGTCTCCCACATCCCAGCTGCGTGCCCCAGGCCATGCCCAGAATGGGGTGGGACTTCCTATCGCTGCTTCTGACCAGAGCTTCCACCACGACCCTAACAGACCTTCCTGCAGAACACTTAGTCAGAACTGACCCATTTCTGTGAAAAGTTTTGGTTTTGATGAATCGCCGTTTTCCTGGGACAAATGTTTTTTTCTAAAAGTTCCTGACCCAGCTGGGCTCCCCACCAGGTGAGAGCCGAGCTCTGAGTCTTCTCCACCAGCCCGCAAACCCCAACCTCCCACAGCAACCCCCCCCTCAGCCCCTAAGGAGCCTGTCATCCTGCTTGGGGGAGGAGTGTGTGTGCTGTGGGCTATGATTGCATAGTCCTGGTCTGAGACACACAGCCTCCACCCCCACCCCCGATCAGTGCCTGGACACGTTTGTTCCTGTTTTGCATCTTTGGCTCTTCAGAAATTGGGATCCCAAATAGAGAAACAAGAAATTGGCACCGTGAGAAACCGGCTCAGTCAGAGCAAAACCACCACTGTGTAGGACAGGAAGCCACAATGGAGCTTCAGCCATCCTGACTAATACCCAGGCTATGGCAGCAACGGTCATGAGCAGAGCTGAACATCACAGTGTGACTCACACTCCCACAGCAGAGTTTGAACCTGGGACAATTAGCACCCAGCTCCAGCCAGGTGAGCTGAAGGAGCAGCTCTGTTGGCTGGTGGCAGTAGTAGACTGTTATCCTCTAGTCAGAGCAGGTACTGAAGAGGTGATGCAGGCAAAGACAAAGGGGTTTGGCCAGAATCTAAATAGACCATGAATCTGAATGTGCCTAGACTACATGAGAGTCCTGATCCAGATCCGGGTTCAGCTTTGGGCCTGTCTCAGGGCAGTGAGTCCTCCATGGACACAGCACTGGCATGCAGGAGGCTCTGCTCTGCCAACCCCCATCCCTCCTTGGTGCAGGACTGGATGCCTGAGGCCTCCACCCGGACACACCAGGCAGAAGGCCCCAGGATGGCATTTACATTTCAGGAATCTAGGCACAAGGGCAGCTTTCAGCACTAACAGAGATGCCCTCTCCCCCCAAGGTCATATTAGAGGATGACAAAGGGCCTTTTCCTACAGCCTCTCTGCTCCACTCTTCCACCTTCAGGGTGGATACAGCTGCAAAGAACAGCGACATCAGCAGCTAGAACAGGCGTCAACAGAAACACGGCTGGTGCAATCTCTACTCACACTGGCCGGCCCAGGGCAGGAGGGGGACCTACTTGTGCAACACATGGTGGGAGAGGGGTCTAGTGGGTTAGTACATGGGGGGAGGGGCTGGGAGCCAGGACTCTTAGGTTCTATACCCAGCCCTGGAAGGGGGTAAAGTAGGCAGATATCACTGTGTTGGTTACGCTCACAGCAGCTCCTGCCTCTCATAGTGATGGGTGCAGACTCAGAGCAAGCTACCCCTGCTCCCTGATGGCAGGTCCCAGCCCTCCATGGACTCTCCAGCTGGGATCGCCCACACAGGTCTCCTGCAGAGTGCAGCACAGAGAATCCAGGCTAGGGGGCTGTTCTTCCCTGCTGGGGCTGTGACATGAGAGCATAGGGTTGCCAGGTGGAAGAGAACAGCAGACGGAGCCTCCTGGCCCCCCCCACCTAGGAGCTGGACCTGCTGGCCGCTTCCAGGGTGCAGCACAGAGCCAGGACAGGTAGGGACTAGCCTGCCTTAGCCCCACTGCACTGCTGACTGGGAGCCACCTGATGTAAGCCTGCACCCCAACCCCAAGCCCCAAATCCTTGCCCCAGCCCTGAGCCCCCCCCAAACCTGGAACCCCCTCCTGCACTCCCAGCCCCACCCCAGAGCCCTCAACCCCTTCTGCACCCCAACTCCCTGCCCCATCCCAGAGCCCCCTCCTGAACCTCTCATTTCTGGCCCCACCCCAGAGCCCACACCCCCAGTTAGAGCCCTCACCCTCTCCTGCACCCCAAACCCCTGCTCCAGCCCAGTGAAAGAGAGTGATGGTGAGGGAGAGCGAGCCACTGAGGGAGGGGAATTTAGTAAGCAGGGGGAAGGGGCAGGGTGGGGGCTCGGGGGAGGGAAGGGGCTAGGGTGTTCCGTTTTGTGGGATTAGGAAGCTGGCAGCCCTATGAGAGCGTGGAGCAGCCCTTTCATCACTTCGGGGGCCTTCAGGCCAGAAGGAACCATTAGGTCATCTGCTCTGACCTCCTGTCCAGCACAGGCTCTTACATGTCACCCCTGCACTGAGCCCAACGACCTCGGTTAAATGAGAGCGTTTCAGTCCTCAGGAGTCTATGCTGCTGTGTGCCCCAGGCAGAGACCAGCAGGGGCCAAGGGGCCACCAGTGCCCAAGGCCATTGCAACAGCAGGGAATCGCTGGTGAGACATGCCCAGATGATGCCCGCAGGCCAGCCACACACCACGCTGCAGAGGAAGGTGAAAATCCACCATGGTGCCTGCCAATCTGTCTGCTGTTGGGAGATCCCTTCCCGACCCCAAACCTGCTCAGGGCCATCCCTATGGGAGTGCAGGGCCTGGGACATTAGAAACTAGGTGCCTATCTTCCGGGGGGTGCTACCCCAGTTCTGCCCAGGCCCCGCCCCCACCCCACCCCACCCCACCCCTTCCCCCAAAGCCCCACTGCGTCCCGCCTCTTCCCTGCCCAGTTCCACCCCCTCCCCCAAGTGTGCTACGCCCTCGCTCCTCCCCCCTCCCCACCAGCGCCTCCTGACGCCGCGAAACATCTGATCCGCTGCAGGCAGTAGGCGCTGGGAGGGAGGGGGAGGCGCTGATCCATGGGGCCCGCCGGTGGGCAGGAGGCGCTGGGGGGAGGTTCTGGTAGGGGGGCTTCTCCCTGCCCTCCCCCTGCCTGCCTGCTGCTTACCTCCCTTTTTGCCTCCTCACCCTGCTCGCCTCCCGCCTCACCTGTCCACCCACAGGGCAAAGCGCCGGGCCCAGGGCAGTCATCCCCATTTGCTGTACCCAAGGGATGGCTCTGCCTGCTCTGACCAAGACCCATCAGCCAGGCATCTGCACAGAGGGGTCTCTGGCCTTCCTTGGAGGGATGAGAGGATGTTCAGTCTGCATGTCCCCCTCCCTGTATTTACCTGGCCTCCCGTGCGGCATCTGGGCGCTCTTGGCCTGTGGCAGCTCCACAGAGCCGTTCTGGTACCTGCAGTAACTGACCACCGTCTGCACTGTGCTGTGAAGCCTTTCCCCCCATGGCAGCGTCTCCACCATGGGCTCAGTGCAGCGCCTGGCGCTTAGAAAACTTTGCCAGCTCTTCCTCTGTTTCACAACCCAGGAGTGCTGCAGGCACCCACCCTTAACCCCTTCCCTGCCTTGGGCACAGCTCTGGTCCTTTTAAATCTCTGCTGGTGGGTGGAGGGAGCCATTGAATAACACTGGGGTCCTGAAGAGCAGACATGCCATTCTGGTAGGAGGCAGGTAAGTTGTTCTGAGCCAGGTGAGAGGTTGAGGCTCAGAGATCACCTGTACTCAGAAGGGGTTGGTCCTGGGCAATACACCTTCCCCTGCGGGGACCCCTCCCACCACTCGTGCCTCTGGCAAGGGCAGTTACAGTGATGTGCCGGGGCAAAGGGAGGGAACTGGAGGAGAGAATTCTGGTCAACAAGTGTAGGCTGCATGTGTTCCATGAGCTTAGGGGTGAGAGGGAGAAGGAAGATCTGTGACAGGGGAGAAGGAGAAAGAGTTGTAGGATTGTAATAGTGCCTGATGGCCTTGAAGTCTAGGAGTGGAATCTTGACCCCATGGATGTCAGTGGCAGGATTTCACCCCACGGGTCTGTGAATCAGACACTGGACATCAGGGGTGGAACTCCCATGAGGACGGGATACTGGAGACCCAGAGATGGATTTTATCATTGATATTTAGGGTGGGATAAAAACTTTCATCCATGGGAGTCTGTTAATTGAAATCACTGGGCTTTGGATCAGGCCCTGAGTCTGCCTGCGCATGACCCCAACAATTCAGTGCAATGTGAACTCCTGAGAAACACACATAGAAACTATGGGGCGCTAGAGACCCAGACAGAGGACTGCACAGACCCCGACCAAGGCCAAGGCCCCCACTGTGCCAGGTACTGCACAGACCCCAACCAAGGCCCTCATTGTGCCAGGCACTGCACAGACCCCAACCAAGACCAGCGGTCCCATTGTGCCAGGCACTGCACAGACCCCGACCAAGGCCCTCATTGTGCCAGGTACTGCACAGACCCTGACCAAGGCCCTCATTGTGCCAGGCACTGCACAGACCCCAACCGAGACCAAGGCCCCCATTGTGACAGGCACTGCACGGACACGGTAAGGGAAAGTCCATGTCCCCACAGAGTTTAGATCCTAATAGGCAACAGGTGGAAACCGAGACACAGAGAGAGGAAGTGACTTACCCAAGGTCACCCAGTAGGTGGGCAGCAGCGCCAGGACTGGAACCTATGGCTCCTGACTCGGTGGCCTGTGCAGCCGAGCTGACTTTAGGGTGCTCTGGTTCACACCAGGCAGGATCCAGCTCACACTGATGACGCAAACTGGCCAGCTTCAAACGCAACTTCCTGTACTTGGGCTGGAAGCTCTTTGGGGCTGGGACCATGTTTTTGTTCTGTTTGTGCAGCACCTGGGGCAATGGGGCCTGGGCCTGTGACTGGGGCACAGTGTGTATGTAGGTAGCGTTAGCTTTAGCCCCCCTCTCCCTGGCAACCCGTACGTAGCCCGCAGTGCTCAAGAAATAGCAGCTCTAAGGAATTTACAAGATCATGGTTAAAGATGGTGTTGCCCCTTTTTGACCCATGTGGCTCATCAAAGTTTGGGGCCCTGTGAGTGTTCCGGGGGGTGGTAGCACTTGGGGGTCGTCAGGTATTTCTTCGGTGCCATTTTATTTATTTACAAAGCATGTACAAAGTCCTGTGTCTCTGATCACAGAAGGAACCAAACAGCAGGACAGAGCTTCTTTTGCTCACAGCACCCAGAACAATATTTCCTGCTTGCACCCCAGCCCACAGGTTTCCTCCAGCATCAGAAATTCTCCTTCCAGCTGTTCCTTTTTCGGTCTGTCTCTCCTTGTCGTCAGTTTCTGTGTGTTCTCTCCCAACCCACGCCCACCTGTCACCAAACCCAGTTGAAACACACACACACACACACACACACACACGGTTCTAGTTTCTGGGCAGACAAGATTAGGTTTTGGTTTAGATGTGATCGCTTAACTGTCTCTTACAACTGTCTTAAGTGGAGGACTGATTCACACATCAGTCGCAATGAGGTTTTAACACAACCCATAACAAGGTTACACCCAGGTGATGATCAGATTTCCCACTTAGCAGTCTCCCACACAAGAAAATGTTTAGATACCAAAACCAAGATACCAAAAATTAAGACAAACAATCCAGAGTTAAGGCTCTCGTGTTAAAATGAAATTTGTGTTTCTCTGCCCTGGAGCTGAACACTGTTTGTGTGCGAAATGCTAGATTCGTTGTGCCCTTATCTATTCAGTTCCTTACAGTTAAGTGCTTGGTTTTTGCAACTGTGGTGATAAGTCAGGTCGCTATTATCAATTGCATGCCCGGGGGAGCGGGGGGGGTTGTTCTGGAATAGGTGAGCGCCTGCAGCATGATGTTGAGATAAGCCGAGGTGGAGTATGCCAATGGCTGAATGGGTTCATAAATGAATGTGTGTGCCAGTACACGGACCAATGGCTGGATATACAGGCACATCTCCTGAGGGCGAGACACACCTACCTTACAACCATCACCTCTCACCCCAGCCCTCGATGAGAAAGGTCTGGAGTTGACATTACAAAAGCAATCAGAAGACGGGAACTTTAAAGTCGTAGCGAAAATGATTGAAAATGATGCCTGTTTAAATGTTTGCTTTTTTTTTTAAAAGACCTGGAGACAGCTGGGGCAGTAAAGAGTAGAAGGCCTTACCTGCCCCTTTCCAAGGGGATAAACGAAGGCACATTTGTGTGGCCCTTTTGGGGCCCTGGGGGATTGCTACTGTCCACCCATGTCACGAGGGAGCCTTGTCTGTACTCAAAACTCACCCTGAACTACTGGCTGCTGGCAACACAAGCACCCACTCCGGGCCCCACACTCCGTGCTCTCCCTCTGCAGGCTGGCAATCTGCACAGCCAGGCCCTTCGGCTCCCTGAGTGGGTCCTTGGGGCAGAGCAGAGAGAACCTGGGGCTTTGGTTAAAACACTACAGCGGCAGCGTGTCAGTGTAGCTATAGTCAACCCACTTCCCCAAGAGGGGGTGACAGAAGAATTCTTCCATCAGCCTAGCACTGTCTACACTAGGGCCTAGCTCAGCTAAACTGTCACTCAGAGATGTGGACTTTTCACACTCCTGTGTAACTTCGCTGGCTCAACTTAACTTTTCAGTGTAGACCTGGTCTAAATCTCTGGAGATAATTAGCCTCCAGAGTTCTCCTCTGCCCCAGGGCACAGGTCCCTCCAACACCCACTTCCTTACACTCGAGTGCCCAGTCCCGTGACTTCTGGCCACCTGCAATGCACTCAGACTCGCTGCCCCCAGGGAAGCAGCCGCCCCTGATTCACTAGCTTCACCTCTGTCCAACCCTCTCCTTAGCACACACCACATGGTCGTGCCTAGAGTAAAACCAGATGGAAGTTTATTTGACAGAGCTTAAGAGAGTCAAATAGAAGCCAGTGTAAGGATTGGAAACTACAGATACAGAGAAAAGAAAAATATAAACTGCAGTGTAGAGCGGGTACTTATTACCAGCCCCTTTCCTGTCTAGCTAGGTACTTTGGCCCCAACGCTCCCTCCGTACAGCGCTGGTGCGGTCCAGGGAGCTGGGCTCTGCCTTTCACGAGATGCTTCTGCTGGCAGAGTGTCTGTCACCTCTTCTGCCATCACGGATCCCAGCTTGTGCCGTCCTGTCTCCTATTGTACAGTTCTCAACTGGCAGTCTCCCTCCATAGCCAGGCAGATTCGTTAATGTCAGTTTGCTCCTTTTGGGGCCCTTATTCTTGGGTTCTTCTGGACTTTGCACAGACCCACACCAGCTCCTTGTGAACACTTGGCTGGGCTGGGGAGAAAGAAGTCAGGGAGTCTCACTCCGGGCAGTTTTGGAGCATGCTATTCTACACGTTACATAATGCAGAAATGACTGAGGGTCCTGGGCGCTACCATAATACACCTAATAAATAATGTACAGCACCTAGCACAATGGGATCCTGGCCCATGACTGTGGTCTGCTCAAAGGCACTAGCATAATACACCTAAAAATCATACTAATCCCAGCGGGACTGGCTTTGCCCATGCTATGGGGAATGAGAGGGTGGGGGGACAAGGTTAGGGAAGTGGCTGGAGAGTTTCCATCAGCGGGGAAGGCTCCAGGAATGGCACTGGAGCAAGCTTTCCAAGGCCAGAGAGGCTCATTTTGATTCTAGTCTGACCTCCTGGGTAACCCAGGCCAGAGAACTTCCCTACAATAATTCCTGGAGCAGTGCTTTCAGAAAAGCATCCCATCCTGGTTAAAAAATGGTCAGTGATAGAGAATCCACCACAACTTGTTTCCACTGCAGTTGGGCCCTCATGGTGGTGGAGAAAAGGTGGAAGAGAGTGACCCCTCAATGCTCAGAGTTCAGAAGGCAAAGAAACAGAACCCAGTGGGTATTATTATTATTATTATTATTATTATTATTATTATTATTAATCATAGAATCATAGAATATCAGGGTTGGAAGGGACCTCAGGAGGTCATCTAGTCCAACCCCCTGCTCAAAGCAGGACCAATCCCCAACTAAATCATCCCAGCCAGGGCTTTGTCAAGCCTGACCTTAAAAACCTCTAAGGAAGGAGATTCCACCACCTCCCTAGGTAACCTATTCCAGTTCTTCACCATCCTCCTAGTGAAATAGTGTTTCCTAATATCCAACCTAAACCTCCCCCGCTGCAACTTGAGACCATTACTCCTTGTTCTGTCATCAGGTACCACTGAGAACAGTCCAGATCCATCCTCTTTGGAACCCCCTTTCAGGTAGCTGAAAGCTGCTATCAAATCCCCCCTTATTCTTCTCTTCTGCAGACTAAACAATCCCAGTTCCCTCAGCATCTCCTCATAAGTCATGTGCTCCAGCCCCCTAATCATTTTTGTTTTCCTCCGCTGGACTCTTTCCAAGTTTTCCACATCCTTCTTGTAGTGTGGGGCCCAAAACTGGACACAGTACTCCAGATGAGGCTTCACCAATGTCGAATAGAGGGGAATGATCACATCCCTCAATCTGCTGGCAATGCCCCTACTTATACAGCCCAAAATGCCGTTAGCCTTCTTGGCAACAAGGGCACACTGTTGACTCATATCCAGCTTCTCATCCACTGTAACCCCTAGGTCCTTTTCTGCAGAACTGCTTCCTAGCCATTCGGTCCCTAGTCTGTAGCAGTGAATGGGATTCTTCCGTCCTAAGTGCAGGACTCTGCACTTGTCCTTGTTGAACCTCATCAGGTTTCTTTTGGCCCAATCCTCTAATTTGTCTAGGTCTCTCTGTATCCTATCCCTACCCTCCAGCATATCTACCACTCCTCCAAGTTTAGTGTCATCTGCAAACTTGCTGAGAGTGCAGTCCACACCATCCTCCAGATCATTAATGAAGATATTGAACAAAACCGGCCTCAGGACCAGCCCTTGGGACACTCCGCTTGAAACCGGCTGCCAACTAGACATGGAGCCGTTGATCACTACCCATTGAGTCCGACGATCTAGCCAGCTTTCTATCCATCTTATAGTCCATTCATCCAGCCCATACTTCTTTAACTTGCTGGCAAGAATACTGTGGGAGACCGTATCAAAAGCTTTGCTAAAGTCAAGGAATAACACATCCACTGCTTTCCTCTCATCCACAGAGCCAGTTATGTCCTCATAGAAGGCAATTAGCTTAGTCAGGCATGACTTGCCATTGGTGAATCCATGCTGACTGTTCCTGATCATCTTCCTCTCCTCTAAGTGCTTCAGAATTGATTCCTTGAGGACCTGCTCCATGATTTTTCCAGAGACTGAGGTGAGGCTGACTAGCCTGTAGTTCCCTGGATCCTCCTTCTTCCCTTTTTTAAAGATAGTGAGAGTTGCTGTTGTTTCCAGTCATCCGGGACCTCCGCCGTTCGCCATGAGTTTTCAAAGATAATGGCCAATGGCTCTGCAATCACATCCGCCAACTCCTTTAGCACCCTCGGATGCAGCGCATTCTTCTTATTATTATTATCTCATGATTTTGGGGAGCTGGAGCCATCTTTTTGAAGGTTTGGGGCTGATGATGCTGTTAAAGGGACCACATTTTTGCTGGAAAACCCATGGCTCATTTAATGCCAATGGGTCTGGCCTGACCCCCTGGAAACTGACTGTAAGGGGTGGGGTGGGCTCCGAAGGGTGGCGTTGTACTGGGGATCTGGATGGGTTACCAGCAGCAGAGAGACTCCAAGAAATGTCCATCGAGCATCCTGAAGAATTGTTCCTACTAGAGATGGGTCCAAGGCATGAATCTCAGAGCAAAGATGCACATGGCACAGATTTGTCGGGGGATGAGTTTTGAGCCAGCGTCCTTTCCATTACTGCATAGTCCAGGACAGGATTTAGGGGTACCTAGGTGCTCCCACAGTCTGGGAGTCTGGGGAGCCAGAGAGAACCCAAGGTTCTGTATCCAGCAGCCTCAATAACGAATCCCCATTATGCTCATCATCACTCGAGCTGTCTGGGAACTTCCCACCGAAACGATTTGCAACCAAAAATGCAGTTTTCACAGAATCAGAATGTTGCTGCAGGAAATCTTTGATGTTGATCAAGCTTCTCCATTTTCTACCAGGAAGTATGAAATATTTCATTTTGGGTCAGTTCGACATTAAACTGCCTCTGCCCAAGGTGCCTCATGGCAGTTGTAGTTCTGGTACTTGGTGCCCTCATGCTCTTCTAGGGGCATGGCTCCTTGGCCAGACTATATCTCCCATGATGCACCAGGGTATCCCCTCCAAGTGCATGGTACATCCTGAGAGTCACGTGACCACGGTGCAATGGTTGGAACTTTTCATTCAGGGAAGAATTTGGATATTTTTGTCGTGATTCAGGGATACATACGAATGTTGTGATATTGGAATTATTCTCCGTGGAGTGGAAACCTCAGCTTTAACCACAACCTGCCTCTTCTGGCCTGAAACTCTCTGATGCTGTGTCATCACAAGAGGGTGCTGCAGGGCTCATCTCCAGGACAAATCCTGGCCTGGTCAAGTTTTGCCACTGGCTTCAACAGAGCCTGGATTTCACAGCAGTAGCGCCCCCTGTTGCCGCCCTATTGGTTGGAGTGTGTGTGTTTCCCTAGGCTGGGGATTGTTGAATACTGACAGAATCTCTCTTTTTCTTGGTAAATTCCCTGCCGTGGGGGGTGGAATCCAAAACAAAACATGCGAACCTGAACGGGGATCAATGAACCAAACCAGAGGAAGATTCAGGGCAAAGCAGATGTGTACCAGAGTGTGCCCCGAAGCATGGGCTCAGTGGTTAAGGGATTGGGACTCCTGGCTTCTAGTTCTAGTGTTGGAAGGGACTATGGTCTAGTGGTTAGAGGAGGAGGGATTGGGAGTTGTCAAGGATTCTGAATTCCCAGCTGTGGGAGGAGAGTGACTGAGGTTTAGTGGTTTTGAGGAGGGAGCTGGGACTCCTGGGTGCTATTCCTAGCTCTGGGATGGGAATAGGGTCTAACAGGTTAGAGCAGCAGGTGCTGGGATACAGGATTCCTGGGTCCTGTCCCCGTTTAGGGCGGTGGGGTCTAGAACAGGGACCTGCAAACCAGGATTCACAGCTCTGGAAGGGGTGTGGAGTCTAGTGGGTTAGAGCCGTGGTTCTCAAACGTATTTGATCGCGCCCCACTTCTTTGTGTCTGTAGCACTTTACGTCCCCCGTCCCGTCCTGCCACACACGTACATATACCAATAAAAAAAGAACAGCAACTCTCACTAAATATTAAAAACAGTAAAATATTGATTCAAACAGAGCCATTTAAGTGTAAAGTAAAGTTGAAGTGAGATGCTGCTTACTGGCATCACACCACACTGGTTTTACTAGCATGATGGGTACGCTTGTTTTTTGGAGCAGAGCTATTCTGTGAATTGCAGAAATGAGCCAACGCTCCATTGTAATAAGAGCAAAAGCAAAACCGCAGCAGCGGTCGCTGCTTACAATGAAATGCCCACAGCGCATCGTAGCAAACGGGTTAACGTACAGACGGCAACCACTTAGGACAACGCTCTGCTAGCGTCACAGAAATCCATCAAAATGCACCGCGCCATGCGGAGTCAAAGGCACAGCGCCAGCCAAGCACCTGATGTGCCTGGAGGAATCAGCTTAGCTAGTTATTCGTTGCTGTGGGTAAAATGTGTGCACAAGGAAGGGGTTTATCTTACAGCTTCTCATGCCCCCTGCAATACCTTCCTCACCCCCCAAGGGGGGGTGCACCCCTCCCCCAGGTTGAGAACTTCCGGGTTAGAGCGGGTGTGCCCTGAGACAGATCACTTAGTGACTCTGTCTCACCTTCCCTACTGGGATAATAATTGGAGGAATCTATATGATTTGCAACTGTGAAATGCTCCAAATCTAGCAGTTTTCCGTCCCTTTGGTGCTGGGACTGTCCTTACGTTGCTCCTGGGCAAGGCTGCAAAGAAATAATAAATTGCAATAATTGTGACTCTGCATAGAAAGAAAGATTGTAATCGTAGGAGTTTCTGTTTGTATTTTGTATGATTTAGACTGAAGGATAAAGAATAATGAGATAATAATGTAGCATGTATTAAATGTATTGGTGTATGATTTGATCATACCCTGCCAGCCACCCTTTTTGAATAGCAGAAAGGAATGGCCTAATGGGCCATTTGGTAAAGATGCATTAGCCGGAATCCGTGTCTGGGCTGATTTCAAGGCAATAACGGACATTTTAAGGTCACTACTTTGTTGTAGGTTTAGCATTTTAAAATACGTAAAATAATGCCATGATTGTTTTCTTGTGCATTGCAACTTGATGTTCCTGTTTCAAATGTTCTGTGTAAATGAATTCTGTTTTGTGTGTGAATGAGGAATGTGTGTGTTAAGAGATATGTGTGAAGGCCATCACTGAGCCAGATGTACGAGGGAGGAACCGGAGACAGATGCAAGGGCGCCAGGAGGCTGCAACACTCCCCTATTGAAATGTCAGAGGTGGGCAGATTGACGCCTCTAAAGAGGAGACAAGCACCTATCAATGGGGACAAGAGAGCTGTGATAAAGAATAAGAAAGACAATTTAAGAAAACAAGCGCTCGTCAAACAACAATTGATTACAGCATGACGGTGCAAAACTCATTGGTCCCAGTGAAGGAAAATCACTATATAAACAGGGTGCCTTGCCAGGAAACTTTGGGTTTGTCCTGCCAAGACTTCCCTGGAGCATTGTGTTGCGACCGACGGAACCCGGCTCCTCCCTACCCATGATCAACCTAGCTGCCACTAGATTGATCCGGACTCTGGACTGGTAACTATAACATCGACTGGTGGGACAGTGAGTTTGAGTGTGGGATGTGTGTGATTGAATGCATATGCTAATTGTTGTATCTTCAATAAATGCGGAGTATTGCCTTTTCCCCTGAAAAAGATCTTGTGTGCTTCTTATAAGCATAACAAGATGACCCTGCTTGCACTGTTATAGCCACTGATGTACCAACACTGTTGCACAACTGTGATAAATCTTATACAAAGGTAGGTGTCATTGGATCAAGCTGTGGTCTGCTGAACAATGTTATCTTGTTTATATGCGCATATTATCACTGTCTATTGATGTTATGAATCTTTGTTATGTGTTCGTGTCTCAGACATGTTGTGTTCCTGGGTAACACCCACATGACACATTTCCATCAGGAACAGCAGAGAATCAACTCTTCCAGTGGGCCCCTCCCAAGGACGCCTCAGCAGCATATGGACAGTGGAGGCCCCATGACTCAGCAGGGCACGTAGCACTCCCTGTTTGAGACAGTAGCTTGCCAAGCACATGGCAGTGGGTATAATTTGAAGAATGTGACATCCTCCCCTTTCCTCTTTCTCTGGACTATGATGTCTAACAAAAAAGAGCTTTGAACAATGGACTGAGGACCCCAATACCCCGATATAACACGACCCGATATAACACACATTCAAATATAACGCGGCAAAGCAGCGTTCCAGGCAGGTGGGGCTGTGCGTTCCAGTGGATCAAAGCAAGTTCAATATAACGCAGTTTCACCTATAACACAGTAAGATTTTTTGGCTCCCGAGGACAGCATTATATCGAGGTAGAGGTGTATTTGGGATGAACCAGAGAGACTTATTACAAACTGTCAGATTTAACATCACTGCTATTATCCTGATCTACTAACTCTGAAATCAACTGTAATGTACCTGATTAATTTTAAACTTTTAATAACTCTCTTCCTTTCTTAATATGAATAAACCTTTAGCTTTTAGTTACTAAAGGATTGGCTACCAGCATGCTGTTTGGGGTAAGAGCTGAAGTATATTTTACCCAGGGTGTTGGTCTGGTTCTTTGGAACTAGTAGACCCTAATACATGTGATTTCTGGTTTTAATAATAATTTATCACAGAAGTCTGGTATGTCTGGGTGGAGCAGGAGGGGCTAGAGGGGCCTGTCTGTGGGTCCACAATAACTAGTAGAGTAGTTTGGAAGCGCACGTCTGTTACTGGTTTGGTGAAATCTTATGAGCGAATACACCACCAGTTTGGGGAACATGTCCTGTTTCCTGGCAGTCTGGCCTGAGATTGGCGTTCTTAGCTGTGGCCCATACCAGGCAATATGACAATAATAATAATTGCATTGTGAATTTGAAATGGGTCTTATTTGTGCCTGGAAGTGGGAGCACCTGCAGGGAGGTCAGATCTGTTGTCCGATCGCGTGGTAAGCAGGGCTCATTGGAACAATTCGCGTTCCAATAAAGCCAGATACAAGCTCGGGCATCTAGGAACAAAGAACATAGGTCACAAGTATAGGATGGGAGTTCGTACCCTGGAAAGCCCTAAAAGGGACGTGGGGCCATGATGAGAACCGGCTGAACAGGAGCTGTGACTAAAACAGCTAATGCCGCCCTGCTTTGTATAAGTGGGGGAAATCTCACTAGCCACAGGAGAGGTTTTATCTCTGTATACGGCACTGGTGAGCCCATCACTGGATACTGGGTCCAGTTCCGGGGGCCACACTGCAAAAAGGAGGATGATAAATTGACATGGGCTCAGAAAAGAGATTCTAGTGCCGGGAAACATGCCTTCAAGCAAGAGCCTAGGAGCTCAGTCTGTCCTGTTTCTCCAAGAGAAGGTTCAGAGGTGCCCGAATCCCTGGCTGTACCCACCTCCTCGGGGAGGAGAGTCCTGAGAACAGAGGGCAGACAAAGGCAGAACAAGATGACTGGTGTAGAGAAAGTAGATAAGGAAGCGTTACTTAATCCTTCTCAGAACACAAGAACTAGGGGTCACCAAATGAAATTAATAGGCAGCAGGTTTAAAACAAACTAAAGGAAGTATTTTTTTCACACCGTGCACAGTCAACCTGTGGAATTCCTTGCCAGAGGATGTTGTGAAGGCCAAAACCATAACAGGGTTCAAAAAAGAACTTGATAAATTCATGGAGGATAGGTCCCTCAATGGCTATTAGTCAGGATGGGCAGGAATGGTGTCCCTAGCCTCTGTTTGCCAGAAACTGGGAATAAGTGACAGGGGATGGCTCACTTGATAATTACCTGTTCTGTTCATTCCCTCTGGCCACTGCCGGAAGACAGGGATACTGAGCTAGATGGACCTTTGCTCTGACCCAGCAGGACCATTATTATATTCTTATGTTCTTAAGATGCCAGGGCCACGGGCTGAAACTAGATAAATTCAGGCTAGAAATAAAGGTGCAGGGTTTTAACAGCGAAAGGACTTAGTCATTGGAACAACTGCCCCCGGGATCGTAATGATCTCCCTGCTCGCACGTAGCACTTTTCATTGGTAGATCTCAAAATGCGTCACAATCTTTACTGGCTTTATCCTCACACGCCCTCCTGAGGCAGGACAAGGTTATAACCCTATTTTTTACACCTGGGCAACTGAGACACAGGCAGGCTAAGGGCCAGGTTTCTAAAAGTTTGTCGTGTCTAGTGGGGTTTTCAGAAGTCCTTCGGCACCTAACACCACTGATTGTTTAATGCCCTAGCCCCTGGGCAATCCTCCAGCAGAACCCGGGTGCATGGGTCTTCACTGCAGAGGCTGTGAGGGAGAGCCCCACTGTCACAGAGTGTGGGGGAGTCCAGCCCTGCACCCTTCTTCCTGGGACTCACAGTGACTCTCAGCCAGCCAGTAAAACAGAAGGTTTATTGGATAACAGGAATGCAGGATACAGCAGAGCTTGGAAATACGGCCAGGACCCCTCAAACTGGTCCTTCTGGGGGTGCAGGGAGCTTAGTTCCCAGCTTGAGATTCCCTGCACTGCACCCCCCAGCCCCAAACCGAAACGGACTCAACCCTCTCCAGCCAGCTCTCTCCCTTTGTCTAGCTTCCCGGGCAAAGGTGTTGACCTTCCCTCCCCTCTGCCTAGCTCAGGTTACAGGCTCAGGTATTGTCCATCACCCAAAGTCCTCCCCGGCTCCCCCATCCCCCACACAGACAGTCCCTACTCCATCACACCCACACGTGAGCCATTCTTTTCAGGTGACAGATCTGATGAGCTGTCCCAGACTGAGGTGTTCATAGAGCAGGTTTTGGGGAAAAAAATGATAAATTTAGCAGTAATAAGTCCCCAGGCCCAGCTGCCATTCACCCAAGAGCTCTGAAGGAACTCAAAAGGGAAATTGTAGAATTACTAACTGTGGCGTATACCCTAGCGCTTAAAGCAGGCTCTGTACCAGATGACTGGAGGATAGCTAATATGACGCCAATTTTTAAAAAGGCTCCAGATGTCATCCCGGCAATCACAGGCCAGTAGGCCTGACTTCAGTACGGCAAATTGGTTGAAACTATAATAAAGAAAAGAATTATCAGACACATAGATGAAAATGATGTGCTGGAAAAGAGTCAACACGGCTCTTGTAAAGGGAAATCATGCCTCACCAATCTATTAGAATTCTTTGAGAGGATCAACAATAATATGGACAAGAATAATGCAACCGATATAATGTACTTAGACTTTTAGAAAGCCTTTGACAAGGTCCCTCACCAAAGGCTCTTAAGCAATGTAAGCTGTCATGGGATAAGAAGGAAGGTCATCTCATGTACTGGTTAAAAGATAGGAAACAAAAGGAATAAATGGTCACTTTTCAGAATGGAAACAGGTAAATAGCGGGGTCTTCCAAGGATCTGTACTGGGACTAGTCCTGTTCAAAATATCCATAAATGATCTGGAGAACAAGGTTAACAGTGAGGTGTGAAGATTTTCAGATGACACAAAACTACTCAAGATAGCTAAGTCCTAAGCAGTCTGCGAAGAGCTACAAAAGGATCTCACAAAACTGGGTGACTGAGCAACAGAATGGCAGATGACATTCAGTGTTGATAATGCAAAGTAGCTCACACTGGAAAACAAAATCCCAACTATATATACAAAACGACAGGGCCTAAATTATCTGTTATCACTCAAGAAAGAGATTTTGGAGCCATCATGGATAGTTCTCAGAAATCATCTGCTCAGTGTGCAGCGGCAGTCGAAAAAGCGAACAGAATGTTGGGAGCCATCAGGAAAGGGATAGATAAATAAGACAGAAAATATCATAATGCCCCTGTATAAATCCATAGTACGCCAACACCTTGAATACAGTGTGCAGATCTGCTTGCCCCATCTCAAAAAAAAATATTTTAGAAATGGAAAAGGTACAAAGAAGGGCAGTAAAAACTATCAGGGGGCTGGAACAGCTTCCATATGAGGGAACATTAAAAAGACTGGGACTCTTTGGCTTAGAAAAGATATGACTAAGGTGACAGAGGTTTATAAAATCATGACTGGTGTGGAGAAAGTGACTAGGGGAGTGTTATTGATCCCGTCACATAACACAAGAACCAGGGTCACTCAAGGAAATTAATAGTCAGCCGGTTTAAAACAAACCTAAGGAAGTATTTCTTCACACAACGTACAGTCAGTCTGTGGAACTCTTTGCCAGGGGCTATTGTGAAGGACAAAAGAATAACTGGGTTCAAAAAAAGAACAGGATACTTGTGGCACCTTAGAGACTAACACATTTATTTCAGCATGAGCTTTCGTGAGCTACAGCTCACTTCTTCGGATGCATAGATTCTATGCATCCAAAGAAGTGAGCTGTACCTCACGAAAGCTCATGCTGAAATAAATTTGTTAGTCTCTAAGGTGCCACAAGTACTCCTGTTCTTTTTGCGGACACAGACTAACACGGCTGCTACTCTGAAACCTGGGTTCAAAAAAGAAATAGATACGTTCCTGGAGGATAAGTCCATGAATGACTATTAGCCAAGATGATCAGGGAGGAAACCTGTGCTCTGGGTGTCCCTAAGCCTCTGTCTGCTAGAAGCTGGGACTGGACGACAGGGGATGTATCACTCAGGCCTGGTCTACACTAGGAGGTTATGTCGAATTTAGCAGCGTTAAATCGAATTAACCCTGCACCCGTCCACACAACGAAGCTATTTAGTTCGACATACAGGTCTCTTTAGTTCGATTTCTGTACTCCTCCCCCACGAGGGGAGTAGCGCTAAATTCGACATGGCCATGTCGAATTAGGGTAGGTGTGGATGGAATTCGACACTAATAGCTCCGGGAGCTATCCCACAGTGCACCACTTTGTTGACGCTCTGGACAGCAGTCCGAGCTCGGATGCTCTGACCAGCCACACAGGAAAAGCCCCGGGAAAATCTGAATTCCTTTTCCTGTCTGGCCAGTTTGAATCTCATTTCCTGTTTGGACATCGTGGCGAGCTCAGCAGCGCTGGCAATGATGCAGAGCTCTCCAGCAGAGGTGTCCATGCAATCTCAGAATAGAAAGAGGGTCCCAGCATGGACTGATCAGGAAGTGATCAATGGTTCCATGTCTAGTTGGCAGCTGGTATCAAGTGGAGTGCCCCAAGGGTCGGTGCTGGGGCCGGTTTTATCTTCATTAACGATCTGGAGGATGGTGTGGACTGCACCCTTAGCAAGTTTGCAGATGACACTAAACTGGGAGGAGTGGTTGATACGCTGGAGGGTAGGGCTAGGATACAGAGGGACCTAGACAAATTAGAGGATTGGGCCAAAAGAAATATGATGAGGTTCAACAAGGACAAGTGCAGAGTCCTGCACTTAGGACGGAAGAATCCCATGCACTGCTACAGACTAGGGACCGAATGGCTGGGCAGCAGTTCTGCAGAAAAGGACCTAGGGGTTACGGTGGACGAAAAGCTGAATATGAGTCAACAGTGTGCCCTTGTTGCCAAGAAGGCTAATGGCATTTTGGGTTGTATAAGTAGGGGCATTTCCAGCAGATCGAGGGATGTGATCATTCCCCTCTACTCAGCACTGGTGAGGCCTCATTTGGAGTACTGTGTCCAGTTTTGGGCCCCACACTACAAGAAGGATGTGGATAAATTGGAGAGAGTCCAGCGGAGGGCAACAAAAATGATTAGGGGGCTGGAGCACATGACTTATGAGGAGAGGCTGAGGGAACTGGGATTGTTTAGTCTGCAGAAGAGAAGAATGAGGGGGGAATAGATAGCTGCTTTCAACTACCTGAAAGGGGGTTCCAAAGAGGATGGATCTAGACTGTTCTCAGTGGTGGAAGATGACAGAACAAGGAGTAATGGTCTCAAGTTGCAGAAGGGGAGGTTTAGGCTGGATATTTGGAAAAACTTTTTCACTAGTAGGGTGGTGAAGAACTGGAATGGGTTACCTAGGGAGGTAGTGGAATCTCCTTCCTTAGAGGTTTTTAAGGTCAGGCTTGACAAAGCCTTGGCTGGGATGATTTAGTTGGGTTTGGTCCTGCTTTGAGCAGGGGGTTGGACTTGATGACCTCCTGAGGTCCCTTCCAACCCTGAGATTCTATGATTCTATGATCGCTGTGTGGGGCGATGAGTCTGTGCTTTCGGACTGCGCTCCAGAAAATGGAATGCGAATATCTGCGAGAAGATCTCCAAAGCCATGACAGAGAGAGGATACAGCCGGGATGCAACGCAGTGCCGCGTGAAAATCAAGGAGCTGAGACAAGGCTACCAGAAGACCAAAGCGGCAAACAGATGCTCCGGATCCCAGCCCCAGACATGCCGTTTCTACGAGGCACTGCATTCCATTCTAGGTGCGGCCGCCACCACTACCCCACCACTGACTGTGGGATAGTGTCAACGGCCGGTTCCTCGGAGATGTTCGCGAACGGGGAAGATGAGGAAGGAGATGAGGAGGACGAGGCAGTCGACAGCGCTTACAATGCTGATTTCCCCGACAGCCAGGATCTCTTCATCACCCTCACGGAGATCCCCTACCAACCCTCCCCAGCCGTTATCCCGGACCCTGAATCAGGGGAAGGATCAGTCGGTAAGTGCTTTAAACATGTAAACATTTATTTTTAACAGAACAGGAATATTAACTATGCGAAAAGAAGGTCAATATATACGGGGATAGAACAGAAATCCTCATGGGTGATATCCTCGAAGCTCTCCTGGAGGTAATTGAAAAGCCTCTGCATGGGGAGAGCGGCCTTATTGCGTCCTCCGTGGTAGCACACTTTTCCGTGCCAGGCTATCCTCAGGTACTGTGGTATCATTGCCTCGACGAGCATGGCGGCATAGGACCCTGGTTTTTGCTGGCTTTCACGCAGCATGCGGACTTTATCTGTGTCACTGATCCTCATCAGGGTGATCTCGCTCATGGTGGCCTGCTTTGAATTAGGGGAATGTTAGTATTGGGACTGCTTGCCTGTTCCTTTACATAATTATAACCGGCGGTTTACAGCCACGTGGTGGAGGCGGGACAGGGACAGCATACAGGGATCTTTCCCGGGGACAGCCGCGAGGGGGTGGGACAGGGGCAGAGTTCATGCTTTCCGGATTGCTGGCAGCAGGAACTGGCCAACGCTAGGAGCATTGCTTTGACCGTGAAAGGAGGGCACTGCTATAAATTAAGTTTTAAGCAGCCAAAAGTCTATGGCTTACCATGTCTGCCTGCTACTCGAATTCTGCTGTCCTGCCCCGCTTGTCTGATCTCCACTGCAAGACCCCAGGCACTGAATGCGAAGGCTGAAAATTCGAACTTGTCCTGAGTGCATATGAGATAGGTGCTGTGCATGGTCTTGTTCACAGAGACAGACTAGACTATGTTCATTGTTCGCAAAAATGTATCTTTGTAAGGAATTCACTCCCTTTTTCCCATCACACAGCTGCGACTGTCTCCCGACCTACCCCGGCATCCCCCTCACAGAGGCTGGCGCAGATTAGGCGGCGAAAGAAAAGGACACGGGACGAGATGTTCTCAGAACTTATGGGCTGCTCCCGAGCCAAGGCGGCCCAGCAGACCCAGTGGAGGGAGAACATGTTGCAGTACCAGCGCTCACACAGCGAACGGGAGGACAGGTGGCGGCAGGAAGACCAGCAGGCGACTCAAACACTGCTTGGACTAATGAGGGAGCAAACGGACACGCCCTGGCGCCTTGTGGATGTTCTGCAGGACCGAAGGCAGGAGGACAGAGCCCCACTGCAGTCTATGTCTAACTGCCCTCCCCCGCCACAAAGTCCCATACCCCCCTCACCCAAAGTACCAAGAAGGAGGGGCGGCAGGGGCTGTGAAAACTGTCACTCCACCCCTGCAGAGTGCTCAATTACAGGAAGGCTCTCATTCCCAAAATTTTGATAAGTCCTTTCCTTCCCGCCTCACCCAAGCCCCCGTCCCAGTTTTATCCCCTAACTGTCTAGTTGATAATAAAAAATACTTTTCTGTTAAGTACTGTTTCCGTCATGTTCTTTTAGAGGAGACTGTGTTTGAAGAGAGGGAAGGAGGTTGGTAATTGGACAGGACAGTCACCTTTACCAGGGTACAGACACGGGGGCAGGTTCAGCAGCAGGTCACACACACAGTGCAGTCACTAGGCACCCTGGTCAGTCTGGGAGGTGGTTTTCATGTTCGGGGGAGAGGGGGGGGCTATGTGACTTTGTGGCGGGGGAGGGCGGTTAGAGATCTTATGCAGCGGTCCTTATCCTGGATCACAGAGCCACGCAGCAGGGGATCTGTAACCGTCCTCCCCTGCCACAAAGTCACATAGCCCTCACACACAGAGTCCCGAAAAGGAGGGATGGCAGACTCCGTTGAAACAACCAGTCCGCCACTGCGGACCGCTCTAGGAGCAGGAGCCTGTCATTCCTTGAGTTTAGAAGTGGTCTTTACATCACTACACACCCTACCCACCACAGTCTGCGTCCCAGTTTCATCCCTTTACCGTGAAATCAGTAATAAAGAAAACAGTGTTAATTAACAAAGTTCCATGTATTTTATTTTTAAGCGTGCATTGGAAGGGGGGAACGGGGTACGTAACTGCAGAGGATAGTCAACATTAGCTGGGTAAAGAAACGGCGGCAGGTTCAGCTTCTCTGTAAACAAACTTAATAGTCACAGGTTACCCTGCTCCCTGAGGAACCTAGCTTTCAAAGCCTCCCAGATGCACAGCGCTTCCCACTGGGCTCTTCTAATCGCACGGCTGTCTGGCTGGGCGTAATCAGCAGCCAGGCTATTTGCCTCAACCTCCCATCCCGCCATAAAGGTCTCCCCCTTGCTCTCACAGAGATTGTGGAGCACACAGCAAGCTGCAGTAACAATGGGGATATTGGTTTCGTTGAGATCTGAGCGAGTCAGTAAGGTTCTCCATCTCCCCTTGAGACGTCCAAACGCACACTCCACCACCATTCTGCACTTGCTCAGCCGGTAGTTGAAGAGTTCTTTGTCACTGTCCATGGCGCCTGTATAGGGCTTCATGAGCCAGGGCATTAGCGGGTAGGCTGGGTCCCGGAGGATCACTATAGGCATCTCCACATCCCCAACAGTTATTTTGTGGTCCCGGAAGAAAATACCTTCCTCCAGGCGTCTAAACAGACCAGAGTTCCTGAAAACACGTGCGTCATGAACCTTGCCTGGCCATCCGACGTTGATGTTGGTAAAATGTCCCCTATGGTCCACCAGTGCTTGCAGCACCATTGAAAAGTAGCCCTTTCGGTTAATATACTGGCTGGCCTGGTGGTCCGGTCCCAGGATAGGGATGTGAGTTCCATCTATAGCCCCACCGCAGTTTGGAAATCCCATCGCGGCGAAGCCATCTATGATGACCTGAACGTTTCCCAGGATCACTACCTTTGAGAGCAGTAGCTCAACGATTGCGTTGGCTACTTGCATCACAGCAACCCCCACGATAGATTTGCCCACGCCAAAGTGGTTCACTACTGACCGGTAGCTGTCTGGCGTTGCAAGTTTCCAGAGGGCTATGGCCACTCACTTCTGCACAGTCAGGGCTGCTCGCATCCGGGTGTCCTTGCGCTTCATGGCAGGGGACAGCAACTCACACAGTTCAAGGAAAGTTCCCTTACGCATCCTAAAGTTTCGCAGCCACTGTGATTCATCCCAGACCTGCAGCACTATGTGGTCCCACCAGTCCGTGCTTGTTTCCCGGGCCCAGAATCGCCGTTCCACAGCATGAACATGACCCATTGCCACCATGATCTCCACGGCGCGGGATCCCGTGCTTTCTGAGAGGTCTGTGCCACTCTCAGACTTCATGTCCTCACCACGCTGCCATAGCCTCCTCGCCCGATTTCTCAGCATCTGACTGTGAAAAAGGTGGACAATAAGGTGCGAGGAGTTGACAACGGCCATAATTGCAGCAATGATCGCAGCGGGCTCCATGCTCGCAGTGCTGTGGCGTCCGCACTGTCACTCACCAGAAAAGTGCGAGAACAGATTGCCCACCAGCGTTTTCAGGGAGGGAGGGCGGGAGTGACGGTTGAATGACGACAGTTACCCAAAACCACCCTCGACACATTTTTTCCCCCAGCAGGCATTGGGGGCTCGACCCAGAATTCCAATGGGCAGCGGGGACTGTGGGATAGCTGCCCACAGTGCACCGCTTCCAGTGTTGACGCTTGCCCCGTTAGTGTGGACTCACAAAGTCGAATTACTGTCCTTAGTGTGGATACACACGTTCAACTTTGTAATATCGGTTCCACAAATTCGACTTAAGTTGAATCGAACTACTCTGGTAGTGTAGACATACCCTCAATGATTGCCCCATTCTGTTCATTCCCTCTGAAGAATCCAGCCACTGTCGGGTGTCCAGTATGGCCATTCTTATGTTCTGAGTTGGAGTCTTTGAATAAGGCACGGGTGTCTCTTTCTAAAAGATATGGTTCCGCTAACCCAGAGGTCGGCAGCCTTTCAGAAGTGGTGTGCTGAGTCTTCATTTATTCACTCTGATTTAAGGTTTTGCATGCCAGTACACATTTTAACGTTTTTAGAAGGTCTCTTTCTATAATATATAACTAAACTATTGTTGTATGTAAAGTAAATAAGGTTTTTTAAAAGTTTAAGAAGCTTCATTTAAAATTAAATTCAAATGCAGAGCCCCCCGGACCGGTGGTTAGGATCCGAGCAGTGTGAGTGCCACTGAAAATCAGCTTGAGTGCCGCCTTTGGCACATGTGCCATAGGTTGCCTACCCCCGCGCTAATCAGAAGTTCTGGGCTGGGTGCCAGGACCCCTGGCTGCCATCTCTGGCCTGCCCTATGCAGGATGGCCTAATGGTCCCTCCTAGTTTTACCATCTACAGCTCTCTGTGGCAATGTGCAATCTGTTGCCATTCTGTGCAGGGTTCTCCACCCCAGCTCCCTTTTTATCAGTGACTCTGTGAAAGTGCAAATGGTCCAGTGCATGAGACTGGAGGTCACAAACTGCTGCATGGTGATTTTCACACCGTCACGTGGTCTCCACCCCTCGCAGCTGGGTGATGAATGTGAAGCACCCAGAATTCCTCAATACAACCTTCATAGCCCCCTCTCCCCCCGCCTCCATCCAGCAGACCATTTCGTTTTGATTTCAATGGTTTTTTATTGGTTTTGAATTATTAAAAATACAGTCCAAGGAACTGGGCGACCAAAAAGTCATTTCCAACTGCAACGACCAATGTTTCAACTTTTGCCTATCCCCCCCGACTCCCAAACCCAACAATTCAGTGTAAGGACTCAAATTCGCCCAGTCCCCGGATCTTTGGTTTTTTCCAGGAAAAAAGATTCGGCTGGAGAATTTCCCCTTACTCTAGCTGAGGGCAAAGAGGAGCAGCTGGTGTTTGGCATGAGGAAGGGGGATGCAGTGGAGGGATGTGAAGAGGGGGCAAAGCAACGGGCTGGGAGAATGGTCATTCTGAAGACGCTGGGGATCAGGGAGCCCCTGGATGTTCAGACCATGTCAGGTGTAGCCCTGCGGAGGGGAGCTGGGAATATATTCTGCAGCTGCCTCTGCCCCACTCCTAGCGTAACAGCGCCACCGTGTGGCCATTCCCTCTAACAGCGCCGCTGTTGGATTCTTCCCCCAGATATTGGCTCGAGTCTCACACACTGTCCTTCTGTGATGCCGGGGTGGGGTGGCCTCCACGTGCAGGCAAAGGGCCAGAGACAGACAGGCTGTGGCAGGGGCATGCTCAGCATGATGTAGAGGTGAGGCCATAGGCGGCAGGTTCGTATAATTTTTGGTGGGGCCCAAAATGGTGGTCGTCCCCCCCCCCCCCTGCTCTCACCCTGTAAGCTGATATAAAATGAAGCTACAATGCGTCAGCACCACAAGATTACAAGGGTCAATTAAAAGTGGCAAGTCAGAAGCAGCACTTGCCTGCTTCAATATACGGTATTAAATTTTGTTGCACCTGTTGTGACAAAGTGGGAATGTTCTTAATGTTTTTTCTGAATACTGTGTGGGTGCCTCAGTTTCCCCTGCAAAGTGCCAACTGACGGTGTTGGGGACAAAGAGATCAGGTGGCCTCCTTGTCCGGAAGAGACACAAAGGCCAGATGAGGGAGTGTCAGTTTGGAGCTGGCTGGGGAAATCGGGAGAGGCCCAGAACTTGGGTCTGGGCTCCCCACCCCCCAAGATGGACCTGACTGAGGGGTCCTGTTTTCTGTACCTACAAG
This sequence comes from Mauremys mutica, assembly GCF_020497125.1. NCBI lineage: Eukaryota > Metazoa > Chordata > Testudines > Geoemydidae > Mauremys > Mauremys mutica. Next base: position 17,052,245 of record NC_059091.1, on the reverse strand, counting down.
CTCTGTTTTAGACTGTATCCCTGTCATCTAATAAACCTTCTGTTTTACTGTCTGGCTGAGAGTCACATCTGACTGCGGAGTTGGGGTGCAGGGACCTCTGGTTGCCCCAGGACCTGCCTGGGCAGACTCGCTGCGGAAAGTGCATGGTGTGGAAGGGCTTGCTGAATGCTCCGAGGTCAGACCCAGGAAGGTGTAAGCTTCTTGCCCTGGAGACAGTATGCTCAGAGAGGAGGCTCCCCCAGAGTCCTGACTGGCTTTGTATGGCGTTGTTCCAAAGCATCCCAGCATCCCCTTCCACACCATGCGCTTCCCGGAAGTCTGCACAGGCACTGACACTCCCTCCTCTGGCCTTTGTCTCTTTTCCAGGCATTAGGAGGCCACCTGGTCTCTTTGTTCTCCAACACCTTCAGTTGGCACCTTGCAGGAGAGTGGCCCAGGCCATCAGTTGCCTGGAGGCAGGGTTGCAGCCATTCTCTGTGCAGACGGCATCACACTGGCCCTCTAGGGCTTTACAACAATCACACCCCCTTATCCCACCATCTAGAGCCTTAAGAAATGCATTGGGGAAACTGAGGCACACAGACAGTATTCAGAGAAAACACCTGTATATGACCAGTTACATACTTTGAAGGGTGTAAAATAATCAAATATTGTGCTAAATGCAATGATACTCCAAACTGACCACCAAATTTAAGTTGCATGTTTTTCCCCTCAGGTGAGGGTTCTGGGGTGGGGCTGGGGATGAGGGGTTCACAGTGCAGGAGCATGCTCGGTGCTGGGGGTGCAGGCTTTGGGGTGAGGCAGGGCTGAGGATGAGGAACTTGGGGTGCAGACAGGCTGCCCCAGGGCTAGGGCCAGAGAGGACTCCCCATCACCACCACTGGCAGCAGCAAGGCCCCTCCTGCCCCCCACGGCACACACACTCTGCACATGCTCCTAGGGCCCCTCTCAGGTCCAGAAAGCTCACTCCCCTCCCCTATGATGGGTACTGTGGGGGGGCACAGGTGGCCTTCCATGTTGCTGCCCCTCACCATAACTTCACTGTGGATGGGGGATGGGGCTGCCCCTTGCCCAGCATGGGGCAGAAGTGGGGTAGGCAGGGTGGTGGCTGGCTATGGGACGGGGGAGCAGGGTGTCATAAAATTCACCCAAGCCCCAGCTGCTCAGGTCTAGGAAGCCTCCCTCTCCCATCCCTCCTGTGGCGGGTGGGTTGGTGGGTGCTGGGGGAGGGGGAATTGCCTTCACATGTGGCTTCCTGCCTCCCCTGTGCAGCCTACTGTGTCTCACTGGGGGTAGGAGTAGGGGCTGGGACTGGGGCTGGGGCTGGGGCTGGGGCTGGGGCAGGGGGGGAATCATAGGGTCAAACACTCAAACATAATAAAAAATCATAGGGTCAAACACTCATGGAAGCCCCAGCAGCTGCTAAGGTGAGTGATGTCTGTCTCCTGGCCCGTTTGTGTCTCCTCCAAGTAGGGGCAGGGGAGGGGAGGGGAGGGGAGGCCCCCTCCACTCCACTCCCCTCCCCCTCCTGAGTGCTTCAGCAGCAGTTAGCATTCCTCTTATGCTAATGCTGCAGCCCTTAGGCTACGGCAGTAGCAGCAAAGGAGAGAGAGACGCGCTGTGCGCTCTCTTTACATTCAGGCAGGGAAGCTCCGGGGAGGGGGAAAAATCTAGCTCCAAATATTGGTGGAGCAGAGCCCCTGATTATGAATATTCCTGGGGCTTTAGCTCCAAGAGCCCATATAAGTTGGTGCCCATGGGTGAGGCAGTGTGCTTCAGTGGAGTCAGGCCTCCTCGGTTCTCTCCCCAATGCTGGGAGGGGAGTGGGGTCTAAGGCCTTGTCTACACTTCAAAGTTTTGTCGGCAAAAGCTGCCCTTTCAAAGCCCCTGACTGCTAGGGTGACCAGATGTCCTGATTTTATAGGGACAGTCCCAATATTTGGGGCTTTTTCTTATATAGGCTCCTATTACCCCCCACCCCCTCCCGATTTTTCACACTTGCTGTCTGGTCTCCCTGCTGACAGCTGAGCACGCTGCCCCATTTGGGGAACAAAGAGCAAATTCATGTGGAATGCTCCTGTTCTGCTCTGCACTAGGAACATAGGCAGACTGCTGCTGCCGGGAGGGGGAATTGCTGCGCTACTTTGACACTCCTCAGCACGGAGAGCTCACACAGCTGCTCAGGATGCCACTCTCAGAGGGAATCACAGAACCATAGGCAGGCAGAGCGGGCTGCTTTGGGAGTGACTGCTGTGCCGAGCAGAGCCGGGGGCTGATGTGTGGGGAGGTGTCCCTCTCTCCCTGCTGCAGGATAGGCCTGCTGTCTCCTCCGCCCCAGACACATCACTCCTCCCCTCCCCACCCCCCACTTCAGTTGAAAAAGCGGCTGACAATCTACCAGGATGCTCCCGGAAGGATGAGATTGAGAAACCTGCAACATGTGATGCTGTACCTGCTCCATGAGGCATTGCAAATCCTTCCCAAAGCACTGTGCGGCCAGTTGCACAGTGGGATAGCTACCCATGGTGCTCTGCTCTCTTTGTCGATGCAAGAGCTGATAGTGTGGACGCACTCTGCTGACACAAGGAGCTAGTGTGGACATGCAACAGCAATTTTAATTAAAGCAGCATAACTTTTGCTGACAAAACTTTGTAGTGTATACAAGGCCTAGTACTTAGAGTGGGTAGGGGAGGAGGAGAGGGGAGCTGGGTGTCTGGATTCTTGGGTTCTTGCCCCAATCCTTCCACTGACTTGCTATGTGACTTCAGGTGGGTGACTTACTGATGGATAAAAGCCTCATCCTGTCTAGTGCCGCTGGCTGTGAGCAGCCCCTGGCAGGAGGTACTTGGGGACTGGCAGGGGCGAGCAGGGGGTGTCCAGGATCAGACAGGATTAGAGCACTGTTCACTGCAGTAGAAGAGGGATTTCTGCACAGTTCTGAGCACCCAGTGAGCTGAACCCAGATTCACACAGATGTTCTCTCCACTGGCTAGGGAGACGCATGCACCTGATACTCCTGCAGGAAACTGGAACTGCTGGGGGATCCCTGCCCTCAGTGCACAGAACTCCCTGTAACCTCATAAGCAGACTCCTTTGGGCTTCAGATTTAAATGCCAGCACAGCCAATTAGTGAAGTACCCTGGGAACTAAACCTAGTGCGAACGAGGGACTCTGGAGAGCGATGGGAGAAACAGAGGGATTGTGGGTCTCATCGTGCCAGGAGCTGACCACTTCTGACTTTAGTGGCAGTCAGTGGTACTCAGCACCGGGCCTGGATCTTACATGACCTGTGCCAGGTCACACAGCAAGTGCAGAGCTCTGAGCAGGACCCAGGTCTGGCAGTCTCTCAGCTAGACATTGGGTTTTGCTCAGCTAGGAGGGAGGTTGACAGTTGAAAGTCCTCTAGATCTCACCGTATTCAGTGGCTCCGACCCAGCCTGGTCACGTTCAGCGAGGTGAGCTAGCCATGAAGGCGGCCAGGGCTCTGTTGGTTTTTATTGGCTGCTTAAAGAAAATAAACATCAAAACGGCAAAATGTTTTCAAAGGTGAAAATTACACACAAAAGGGCCCGGCTCTTTCACAAATGAAGTTATAGTGAATCCCACAATCTGCGCTGCTCCAGTTGCCTCTGTCATCCCCTGTGAGATGGACGCAGCATTTCTGAGTGTTAACACTGGGGATCCCTGAAGATCTGAAAGAGAGGAGGGGAATATTTCCAGTGGCTAGAGCAGCTCCTGGGGAATCCACCCTAGTCAGGAACATTTCCGTCACGGACCCACATGATCCGACAGAGCAACTTACCACAACCGCTGCAAGGGAAGACTGCCATATCGCTCTATCTATCCCCATATCACACATCTAGCCATCCATCCCAGGCACTCTGCCTAGCGATCCCAGCACACACCTCCTGAATGATACATCCCCATGTACTCGCGCCATCTGCCTATCTGTCCCATTCACACCTACTTATCTGTGCACATCCACTCCCCTACCTAGCCATCCCCATGCCCTCCTACCAATCCCATACATCTAGCAATCTACCTATCTATCCCCATACACACTCATCTATACCCACACTCTCTATCTATCCATGGGTGGCAGATGAACCCCCACTTCAGGGAGGCTAGCCTCACGGCCCCGCCCCTTCCACCCAAGGCCCCGCCCACCAGAGCCCCGAGGGCCCACACACACACATCCCCCATGGCTGAAGGAGCCCTGGCTGACCTGCCCCAGCTGCGCTGGCTGGCCCAACTCTCAGACCAGCCCGAGCTGCCCTGGCCACCCCAGTCCCTGGCTGTCAGCCCGAGTTCTAGGGCACTGGCAGGAGCTGAGAGAAAGGATAGCTCAGTGGTTTGAGCATTGGCCTGCTAAACCCATGATTATGAGTTCAATCCTTGAGGGGGCCATTTAGGGGACTGGGGTAAAAATCTGTTTGGGGTTTGATCCTGCTTTGAGCAGGGGGTTGGACTAGATGACCTGCTGAGGTCCCTTCCAAGTCTATGAGCCCCTGTTGGCTTCAGGGGAGAGAGGGTAGGGCCATGGCCTGGGTTAGGAGAGGTTTAGCTACCCCTGGCCTTTGATACCTGCTGGCTCTCTATCTCCATAAACTTATACCTGTCTCTCCCTAGACACTCCCATACAACCATTCCCATTAGAGCTGGGGGATTTTTTTTTTCCATTTGAGAATCTGACACAAATTTGTTGACTAGATTTGGCCAATTATTTTTTGTGGGGGTGGGGACAGGGTGAAGGGGGTGGAAGCACTAGGGTCAGTGGGGAAGATCAAGGCGAAGTGATGAGCTCCCTTTTGACTCTGATCCGGAGGAAACCTGCAGTGCTGCCCCCTGAGCCTACTTGGTCTGGGGTCTCGGCGGGATGGTCCACCCCAGAGTGCAGCTACCTCAGAGTCCCAGCTCAGAGCAGAGCTGCACTGCACTGCAGTGTCTGTGAATAAAGCTCACGTTTGTTCCCGCTCCCCGTGCTAATCCCGTCCTCCCCACTGTAATCCTACCCAATGTTTATTGCAGGACCACAGTGTGTTAGAGCCAGACTTCCTGGTGCTGAGCACCTGGTGCTTCCACTGAGAAAGCTGAGATCAGCTTGTGTTTGGGTGCCTCATGTCCTATTCTCCTCTATAAGGCAGGCTCCCTGGCTGGACTACATCTCCCACAGTGCACTATGGTATTCCCTCTGGAGGGGAGAGGTGGAGCATCCTGGGACTCCCTGGCCATGATGCAGCATGGGAGATGTAATCCTGCTGGGAGCTCATGGGGAGAATGATGACATACAACAATTGAACTATGGTCTTCCCTCTGGAGAAGAGAGGCAGAGCATCATGGAAGCTGTAGTCACGCTGGGGAGGCTGGACCATAATGGAAAAGGAGAACATGCAGTAACTGAACTACAACTCCCATGAGTCACCAGGGCATTATTTCTGAAGGAAAATATTTGCGCTTGCACCCAAAATATTTTGCTTTTGGGGCATGTTTTTCAACAAAAAATTGAGATGTTTTGCAAGATGATGCAAAAAATGTTGAGTCAAAATCCCAATTTCCCATAAAAGAACCGTTCAGTGGAAAATTTTCAACCTGCTCCATTGACTCCCTGCTGGTTCTGGGCCATGTAACAATGCTTGTTCCCAGCCATGCCAGCCTGCAGTCAGTTGGCTATTCCCTCCTCCCCATAGTCCTGACCCCGGGACTCACCAGCCCAAGGGACCAGACTGTGCTTTGGGGGGGGAGGCTGGCCACCTCCCCTACTCCAGGGGAGGGGGTGAGTGAGGTGCAGAGCACAGGGCCCTGCTGGGTGTGGGAGCAGGGCGAGGAGACAGATGAAAGCAGGCAGAGGACAATGAATGCTCCGGCATGTCTACACTACCAAGTTTACTCCTGGGGGAATTCTGCGTCACTGCACATGCACAGAATTCATGTCTGGTGCAGAATTTTTTTTCCCCACAGAAAATACGTTCTGCCCAAGAAGTGCTGCAGTTCTGCCTTTTGCCCACCAGAACCACTGTCTGGCCGGCAGTAACGGCTGCATTCGTTACAGCAGCCTGCCGGTGGAGCCAAGTTAGGAGGCACAGTGGGGCACATGGTGCTGCCAGGGGGTCATAGCCTGGGGTTCAGAAGGACTAATGAGGGGACAGACTGGGGTGCGGGCTCAGGAGCTAGTGGAGTGACAACATTGATCCAGGGGCTGAATGAGAGGGAGGCCCCAGGCCTCATGGGGACTGCGGGTAGGAGGGCTCTAGAGCCACATGGGGACAGGGCCAGATGTACCTGACAATGGGAGAGGCTCCTCTGCATGGGGGAGGCTCCCCAACTCCCTAACAATTCCCCCACTCCCAAAAGAATCATAGAATATCAGGGTTAGAAGGGACCTCAGGAGGTCATCCAGTCCAGGCCCCTGCTCAAAGCAGGACCAATCCCCAGACAGATTTTTACCCCAGTCCCCTAAATGGGGCCCTCAAGGATTGAACTCACAACCCTGGGTTTAGCAAGCCAATGCTCAAACCACTGAACTATCCCTCCCCCCAAAAAAACTGTCCCATACTTCTCCCACCCATACCCAACAACCCTCCAGGTTCACTCCTGGGCTCCTTCCCTCTCCCTCAGCTCTTCCATTACCCCGACTTCCCCAAGCCTTTGCACTGTGTCTGAGGGGTGTGGAAATACGGTTCTGTATTGTAGTTTAAATGAATTACTCAAAGTTCTATATTAAAATGCCTAGTAAGGAATCTAGTTGTCAAAAAATACCCGCCCATTTCCTGAATCTTTTTTTCTTTTTTTTTTGCATGTCTTGTTACAGACATACTTGCTCACAGGTATTTTGAAATAAATTGCCAAAATAATTGTAACTGGTGTGATTATACTGTTGTTTTGACAAATAAAATATGCAGAATTGTAATATACTATCTGTAGAATTGTACATTTTTGGCACAGAATTTGTTCGGTGCAGAGCTCCCCCAGGAGTAAAAGTTCAGTCAACGTAAAGCAGCTTAGGTTGACCTAACCATGTAAGTGTCACACTACAGAGTTCCTCTCACCGCTGTAACTCACCCGCTATTCCGACCTAGTAAATCCACCTCAACAAGAGGCATAAGGCTTAGGTCAACATAGTCCAGGCGCCGCAGTGTCTGTATGGACACTGCTTTACTTGCATTGCCTGTTGGCTGTCAGCGTGTCAGGTAGGGTCCCTGTTTTGAAACTGAGCGGAGGCAGGGGTGTTCCACTGTGACCCCAGCTGGAACCTCACTGCCCAGTGCTGAGTGCCCAGGCTGTGAGCTCCCTGCAGAGGTCCCAAGTGGAGTCCCCACAGCTGGAGCCCGGGTGCCTCCCAGGCTCTCAGCCTCCCCCACACTAACCGTCTTAAGTCGGCGCAAGCACTCCTGGTGAGACCACACACGACTGACAGGAGGGCAGTGTGGACATGACCATATTGTCCCGAGTATAGGCCGCACTTTTTTCCCCTAATTTAAGTCTTTAAATTAGGGGTGCGGCCTATAATCGGGATCTTGAAAAAAAAACAATAAAAATACTTTAAATCCTAGCCGCGGCGGGGAATCAGAGGGCTCTGGGCTGCCCGCCACGGCGGGGAGCCCAGAGCGCTTTAAATCTCAGCCGCGGCGGGGAATCAGAGGGCTCTGGGCTGCCCGCCGCGGCGGGGAGCCCAGAGCCCTTTAAATCCCAGCCGCGGCGGGGAATCAGAGCCCTTTAAATCCCAGCCGCGGCGGGGAATCAGAGCCCTTTAAATCCCAGCCGCGGCCAGGACTCAGAGGGCTCTGGGCTGCCCCAGCTGTGTCCCCACCTCCCCCACCGCCCGGCTCCAACCCCGGACGCATCCCCGCCTCGCCCGGCCCCAGCCCCGCGTCCCCGCCTCCGCCGGAACCTGGCCTCGCGCCGCCCGGCTCCGGCCCCGGCCCCGGCCACGTCCCCGCCCCGCCCCGGCCCCAGGCCCGCGTACCTGCCTCCGCCGGCCGCGTCCCCGCCTCCCCTGCCGCCCGGCTCCAGCCCCGTGTACCCGCCTCCGCCGGCCCTGGCCTCAGGGCTGCCCGGGGGGGGGCAAAGGGGGCAATTTGCCCCCGGGCCCAGCAGGGGCCCCCACGAGAGTTTTTCGGGGCCCCCGGAGCGGTGTCCTTCACTCGCTCCGGGAGGCCCGGAAAACTCTTGCGGGGCCGGGCGCAGGAGCTTCTTCTGTTCCTGGTCTTCGCCTGCGGGGGGTCCTTCCGCTCTGGGGCGGAAGGACTCCCCACTGGCGAGTTACCGCCCAAGCGGGACCCGCTGCCGAAGTGCAGCCCGGTCTTCGGCGGTAATTCGGCGGCGGGGGGCCCTTCCGTTCCAGGACCCGCCGCCGAAGTGCCCCGAAGACCTGCGGCAGGGCCTCCCGCCGCCGAATTACCGCCGAAGACCGGGCTGCACTTCAGCGGCGGGTTCCGCTTCGGCGGTAATTCGGCAGCAGGGGCGCCCCACGGCGGGTCTTTGGGACACTTTGGCGGCAGGTCCCAGAATGGAAGGGCCCCCCCCCGCCGAAGACCCCGGGCCCCCGGAATTCTCTGGGCGGCCCTGCCTGGCCTTGCGCCGCCCGTCCCCGTCCCCGGCCGCGCGTCCCCCGCCGCCCGGCGCCGCATCGCCCGTCCCCATCCCCGCGTCCCCCGCCGCCCGGCTCCGGCCCCGGCCCCGGCCCCGCATCCCTTCCCGGCCGCCCTACTCTGGCCGGCCAGCTACCTGGCTCTGGCCATCCAGCTCCCGCCACATCCTCCAGCTCCGGGCTCCGGCCGCGTGACTCCTGCCCCGGCCCAGCATCCCAGGGCTCCTGGCTCCAGCCGCGGCCGGACTGTAGTGCCGCCAGCCACATCCAGGCAGCGCAGTAAGGGGGCAGGGAGGGGGTGTTGGAGAGAGGGCAGGGGGGTTCGGGGTGGGGGGTGGATAGGGGTTGGGGGGGTCAGAGGGCAGGGAACAGGGGGATTGAATAGGGGCAAGGGTCCTGGTGAGGCAGTTAGAAAGGATCAGGGGATGGATGGGGCGGTGGGAGGCAGTCAGGGGCAAGGGTTCCAGGGGCTGTCAGGGGACAGAGAGAAGGGGTGGTTGGATGGGGCAGGGGTCCCTGGGGTGGGGGAAGGTGTCAAGGAACGCAGGGGGTTGGATGGGGCAGGAGTTCGGGGGGGGCGGGGGCCATGATTCCTAACCCTAAGAACATTTGCTAATGTTGTTGATTGTTGTGCAGGGGAGAGGGTGAGAACTGTTCCCATCAGTCTCCTTGTTGTCCATTCCTTTTCCCTTCTTTATTTACAGTATAACTACAAAATACCGGGTAGTTTTCAATATTTCTGAGTATATAACATATGCCGTCAAAAGCAGGACTACCAAAAGTGTTAAAAGTGTTAAAAATACTGGTACATGTCTTCCTATTCATTAAATAAAATACTGTTTTACTGTTCTACTAATGTGTATATTTTCTTTAAGTTAAAAAAACTTACAAATTTAATTTTTTTTAAATAGCACCAAACTTTAAGGGTGCGGCTTATAATCAGGAGCGGCCTATACTCGGAACAATACGGTAATTGCTGGTGGCAGTACATAGACTAACATAAGTCGACTTAACTTTGTAGTGTAGACATGGCCTTACTCACCTGTATGATACCTGTGAGCCATCCACCCACGTCCAGTTTCCTTCTGCGCCTTTGTGGCTCAGGCCGATCCAGTGGTGAACAGAATTGATCCCCACTGTCAGGAAGGCCTAAGGGGGGGGACGGGGGGGGGAGAGAAGCACAAAGCAGCAGCTATTTGTTTCCTACCTGGGGTTCTGCAAGCCACCAGGGGCCCGCGTACCACCAGGCCTGCCCAGCCCTCCGTCACCTGCCTTGCCCGGGTGTTGTGCTGAAACCGCCCACCCCACCTGCAGGCACACAGACCGGATGGCCAGGCGGGAGCAGGGGTGAAAGCAAGCAGCCGTTGCTACTGGGAAGAGGCTGTGAGGTGAAATGGGGTTATGGCTTTACACTGGTGTAAACGAGACAGGATCTGGTCATGGGGCTTTGTCTGGATCCCGGCAGTGTCTCTGGGTAACAATGTGCACCTATGCCGATCGGTTCTGGCCACACGCACCCTGCAGAGCTGATCACAAAGGCTGGGGGCTGGAGGGCAACCCCCACTGGGGGCTGCATCGGAGCGGGTGGTTGGGTGAGGGGCCTGCAAGTGGGGTCATGTCTCTTCTGGGATTGCAGGAGCTGGGAGGCTGAGAGGGGATTGCAGTGGCTGTGGGAGGGATGAGGGACTTGCAGGAGGCAGGGGCTGGTGGGGCTTGCAGGGGTGGGAGGGCACTGCTGGGGCTTTGTGGCAGAAATCCCTAGAGCGAGCCTCTGCTGATTTCTCTGGTGCTTGTCTGCAGCATCTGCTGTGCCAGGGGACTTGGGGCAGGGAAGTAGGTCCCTGCAATGTCCTCACAGCACAGGGCCAAGGGTCAAGCCATGCAGCTGCCCTCCTCCCCCTGGGGATGGAGGGCTGGATCCAGAGGCTGCAAAGCATGGGCCTAGGAGGCTGGGGGAGCTGAGTGCAAGCACTGGGATCACAGCAACAGTTTCGGCCTGGGAGGAGAGATCCCAGGCAGGTGGCCCACACTGCACCCAGTTCTGCCTCTCCCCGGGGGCAGGAGGATCGGGACCTACCTGCTCCCACGGGTTGCTGATGACAACTAGCTCTGCACTGTGGGTGCTGCACGAGTTCCTGGCCATTTCCCAGGGCTCCTTTTCAAGGGAGAAAAAGTAGCATTTCTTCTGGAACTCCTCCCAGCCATGCGGGCAGCACGGGATCCCTGCAACACAGGCTGCAGCTCACCCCAGGACACAGAATCCATGCTGGTAACATCCTGCTAATCCGGCATCCCAGCCCAGGCCAACCCCGACGAGCATCCCAGCCGGCTGCTCGCTCCCAGCCAAGGAGGCTGCGGAACAGGAACAGACTCTGTGGTTCTGCAGCTCCCAGCCCGCGCTACACACTCTCGCCAGCTGGGGCCTCCCGAACTCCTGGCTGGACACAACCGATTGCGCTGCCTCCGTGCCGGGGCTGGCAGGAAACGGGCTGAACTGAACGGAAGGTTTTGACATTTGTTTTCATTCCAATGCAAAAAGAAGCCAAGACTGGCCCAGAATAACCAGTGGCCCAGTGGCGAGGGCCAGGGCCGCCCAGAGGGGAGGGCAAGAGGGGCAATTTGCCCCAGGCCCGGGGTCCCGCAGGGGCCCCCACGAGTGTTTTTCGGAGCCCCTGGAGTGGGGTCCTTCACTCACTCCAGGGGGCCCAGAAAACTTTTCCACTCCCGGTCTTCGCCGGCGGGGGGGTCGTTCCGCTCCGGGGCGGAAGGACTCCCCGCCGGTGAATTATCGCCGAAGCGGGACCTGCCGCCGAAGTGCAGCTGGGTCTTCGGCGGTAATTCGGCGGCGGGGGGCCCTTCCATTCCGGGACCCACTGCCGAAGTGCCCCGAAGACCTGCGGCGGGGGCCCCCCCCCGCCGCCGAATTACCGCCGAAGAGGCAGCTGCACTTCGGCGGCGGGTCCCCCTTTGGAGGTAATTCGGTGGTGGGGGGCCCCCGCCGCGGGTCTTCGGGGCACTTCGGTGGCGGGTCCCGGAACGGAAGGGCCCCCCGCCGCCGAATTACTGCTGAAGCGGGGGCCCCCCGCCGCCGAAGACCCCGGGCCCCCGGAATCCTCTGGGCGGCCCTGGCGAGGGCACCGACCAGGGGGATGGGAAAGCCAGGGCCAAGCCTCTGACTCAAGTAATGCAGGGACTTGAACCTCAGTCCCCCACCACCCTGGCACGTGCCCTGAACACCCAACTATAGAGTCATTCTCGGGGAGGGGGAGCGAGCGAGTGTGCACATGCACAGGAGTGACTGACCCTGGAGCCCCCTGGCTTGGGCACTCGCCAGACCCAGGTCTGCATCCCTGCTGTGCCTGGTGTGGTCTCCCACATCCCAGCTGCGTGCCCCAGGCCATGCCCAGAATGGGGTGGAGCTTCCTATCGCTGCTTCTGACCAGAGCTTCCACCCTGGCCCTGACAGACCTTCCTGCGGAACATTTAGTCAAAACTGACCCATTTCTGTGAAAAGCTTCGGTTTTGATGAATCACCATTTTCCTGGGAAAAAAGATTTTGTCCAAAATTTCCCAACCCGCTGGACTCCCCTCCAGGTGAGAGCCGAGCCCTGACTCCTCTCCACCAGCCCCCACATTCACACCTCCCACAGCACCTGTTCGGCCCCTAAGGAGCCTGTCGTCCTGCTTAGGGGAGGAGCGTGTGTGCCATGGGCTGTGATTGCAGAGTTCTGGTCTGAGACACACAGTCTCCCTTCCCCCACACCTCAGATTGTTGTCTGGATGCGTTTGTTCCTGTTTTGCATCCGTCGGATCTTGAGTAATCAGGATCCCAAGTAAAGAAATAAACAAGAAATTGTCACTGTGAGAAACCAGCTCGGCCAGAGCAAAACCACCGCTACAGGAAGCCTTAGTCACCCTGACTTACACCCAGGATCTAGCACCTACAGCTCAGCTCAGTCACAAGAAGGATTTGAGGGGGAAAGAAACATCCCAGGTTTGTGACAAAGTCACTTCTACAGTTGAGATTGAACCTGGTACCATGAGCACCCAGCTCCAGCCATGTGAGGTCAAGGAGTGGCTCCCTCAGCTGGTGGCAGTAATAGGCTGTTATCCTCTATGCAGCATAGGTGCTGGGACAGTGACACATTCAAGGACAAAGCAAATCAGCCCCTGTCTAAACCCTCTTCAGGTCTGAACATGACCAGACTATGTGAAAGTTCTGATCCGGATCTGGGTCTAGATCCCACTTTGGGTCCATCTCAAGGCCACTGATCCTCCCCCTGCAGGGTGCGTGGATGCAGCACTGGCATGCGGGAGGTTTGTCTGTCACCTCCCTGCCCCTCCTTGGTGCAGGGCTGGCTGCCTGGAGCCTCCATCCAGACACATCAGGCAGCAGGCCTGGGACCAGCACTTACATTTCAGGAGTATGAGCAAGAAGGCAGCTGTTGACACCAGCAGAGACACCCCCACCAGGGCGTAGAGGATGCCCAAGGATTTTCTCCCACAGCCTCTCTGCTCTGCTGCCTTCGGGGTGGAGACAGCTGCAAAGAACAGCAACATCAGCGGCTAGAGCACGAGTCAGCAGAAGAACAGCTGGTGTAATCTCTCCCCATGCCACCAGCCATGGGCAGGAGAATGACCTACATGTGCAAGATGGTGGGAGAGGGGTCTAGTGCAGGGTTAGGACCCCTGTGTTCTATCCCCAGCTCGGGGAGGGGAGTGGCAGACGGGAGAGGGGTCTAGTGCAGGGTTAGGACCCCTGTGTTCTATCCCCAGCTCGGGGAGGGGAGTGGCAGACGGGGCTGGGAGCCAGGGCTCCTGGGTTCTATTCCCCCCTCTAGGAGAGGAGCAGGGTCTACTGGGTGCCCCCCACAGCACCAGAGAGTGCACTCTGGGGTGTGAACTGTAAAGAGGAGAGACCAGAGCTTTCTTGTCCCCATAGGACCCCGAGCCCATCACCATGGTGTTTGGGCTTGTTTGCCTCGCTACGGTCCCAATCCTTGAAAGCACTGATGACTCTCCACTCCTGCCAGGGTCCATGGGCACTGCGGAGACTCAGCAGCTTTGAGAATCCAGCTCTTCGAGGCCTTGTCCACATAAGTGAGTGTGTTAAACTGGTGTGACTCACCCAGGCCTGGTCTATGCAATAACTTTCCCTGGTTTAACTGAAGATGCAATTTCACTCCCCTTTATTTAAACTGGGGCTGCTTTGTATGTGAACACTCTTAAATCAGCTTAACACCAGCTATCGGCACCGATTTCACAGTGTTCACTAAATCACTGATTTGCACTAAATCGGTTTGTAAACCGATTAAAACAAAACTGGTGCAACTTAGATGCAGAGAAGTCCCTAGTGTAGACATGCTTGAGTCAATTCAAGAGGCTCTTACAGAGCTGTATCTTAAGCAGATTACAAAGGGCTCATCTGCACGAAAAAGGCACACCGGTTTTGGCAGAGATGTGAATTTAAACTGCTTTAATCAAACCAGTGTAGACACACTTAACAGCCCCTTTCTTTAGTTAGTTTCAATTGATTAGGAGCAGGGTTGAAAAACCCAAATAAATAAAAAATCAGAGCATCCACCTTTGTCTTTGCTAGGAAAAAAAAGGGAGTGTTCTTACCTTGTGACAGGAAGAATGGGGTAATGCCCGAGGCCTGATCTACCCTACAAAGCTTCACCGGCTTAGCTATGTCGGCTAGGAGTGTGCAAAAACCACACACGCTCTCATGCCAACACAGCAATGCCAGCAAAACTCCCAGTGTAGACACAACCCCGTGAAAAGAAGAATGCTCCTGTGGGCGTGGCTAATGTTGTTGTGTCCACCAGCCCAGGAACACCTCCAGCTGGCTGACCCAGGGCACTCGGCAGACACAGCTATACCGCCGCAGGCTCTGAAGCGTAGACAAGCCCCCAGCCGAGAGAAGGCAGCCTGGAGCATTTCCATGGATCAGTGGGTCGAAGTAACAACCACAGGAGCCAGGGGGCACCAAGCTGGGTGGGTTTCCTGGAACCAGGGGGCCTGGGCGTGGTAGCTTCTGTATGGAGCACATGGCACCCGCCAGGGCTCCCTGTGTGCCATCCTCCCATCCCCCAGCAACTGCCCACCCCTCCCCCACACCAGGTGCTCTGGATGCCCACCATCCCCCCTCCCCCAACCAGGGGGCTGGCACACCGGTAGCGGTCCCCCACCCCCCGCAACAGCAGGGACAGAGGCAGATGTCACCAGAAAAGCCACAACTAAAGCCAATAATGTTACTGTTCTCATTTATAAAGCTCTTGGAGATCCACTGATGAAAAACACTAGAGTCGAGCTGGGAGTTAACCCGGCAAAGTGCTGAGAGCCTCTGGGGAGATCTCGCTCACTGCCTCTGCAATCCATACATTGAACCCACCACCACAGCACGGAGTGTGCATTGGGTTGTTTGCCCAAGTAGGGGCTTGAGGGGTTAATTCCTGCAAATGCCCCATTTGCTCACCCAAGCGTGAGACGCCGAGCCAGGGCTGGGGAGAACGCACGCCAGCACCACGCAGGGCAGCACGGCTCTAGGGGGCTGGGTTTCAGCCTTCTTCTGAAGAGGAGTTTTTCTAATGGGATCGTTTCCCTGGAACAAGGATTATCTGTGTCCAGTTCAGTCAGGGGCCCCGATAAACTCACCTTTGCAAGCCTGAGCCTCTCCACTGTGCTCAGATGCCGTGTCTAGGCCACAGCCCTTGGTATTCAGCACCCATGGAAGTGGCTGCAGGATTTGGCCCAGCTGCGTCATGCTCCAAAAACCTCAACGTTCGTTTAAAAATAAAACCATCGGGGAGATTTTCAAAGGCACAAGTGGGAACTGGGCACCTAATTCCCATTGGTGGGGGGGCAGTGGGAGTTGGGCATCCAACGGCTTGTACTGCCTTTGAACAAATCCCCTTTGGCAGCGGAGATAACACTGGAAACATGACCCAGGTGTGACTGATGCAGAGAGGCTGCCTGAGTCTGCAGAGAGCCTGAGCCAATTGCTCTTCATTTCCATCTGTAGCCTCACATTAATGATTTTCCCTTTGCCAGACCCAGACATCAAGCCCGGTTGTGCTGACAAATCAATTCTGTGGCCCACACACCTCCCGTGTTCTGTGAGATGCACCTCAAGCGAGTCACCCACCTGGCTCTGCCTTTGCTTGCCACTGGGGCTGCATCTGAGGCTGGGGTGGTGGCTGATTGGGATCGATGTTCTCATAATCCCTCTCGCAGTCGTCCTCAAAACTGCCCATCGAATCTAGAGACAGAAAGAGGGTTTTCTAGAACAGCTGTGGACCTGTTTTATTGTCTATTCTGGATCACAAAGCATTTAAAACCCAGACTCTTCCCCAGGCCTGGCTGTTGGGTCCAGTCACTTCCCAGCCCAGCTGTGGCTTTCGCTGTCATTGTTAGTATTATTTATCTGTATTGCAGATGCACCGGAGCCCCAGCCGTGGCCCAGGCCCCCACTGCACCAGGCGCTGTATAGACCCAGGTCCCTGCCCCAAAGAGCTTCCAGTCTAAGTCAATCAAAGTGGTTCACAACCCACAGAGTCAGCCGCTGATTGCTGGCCTGGGCTGCGAGAATGTCTACAGCTGCAGGAATGTTCATGGGAATCCCTGGGCAAAATCCTTGTTCTCAGGGCTGAAAATTTGCCCTCTAATGATTCACTTCCCCTCCCTCTGCCCAAACCCTTCACCTGTGCTGTCTGGAGAGTACTCATGCTACAATAAATTTGTTAGTCTTTAAGGTGCCACAAGTACTCCTGGTTTTTTTTGCGGATACAGACTAACACGGCTGCTACTCTGAAACCTGTCTGGAGAGTGTAATTTTAGTTGGCTAAACCAGGTATTCATCTATCTATCCCCATACATCTCCCTGTATCTATCCATCCCCATACACCATATCTATCTATCTATCCCCATACACCCCTTCTGTCTATCTATCCCCATACACCTCCCTATATCTATCCCTCCTCATACACCGTATCTATCTATCTATCCCCATACACCTCCCTATATCTATCCCTCCTCATACACCGTATCTATCTATCTATCCCCATACACCCCTTCTGTCTATCTATCTATCCCCATACACCTCCCTATATCTATCCCTCCTCATACACCGTATCTATCTATCTATCCCCATACACCCCTTCTGTCTATCTATCCCCATACATCTCCCTGTATCTATCCATCCCCATACACCATATCTAATCTATTTATCTATCTATTTATCTATCCCCATACTCCTTCCTATATCTATCTATCCCCATACACCGTATCTATCTATCTATCCCCATACACCTCCCTGTATCCACCTCTCCTCATACACTCTATCTAGCTATCTAGCTATCCATCTCCATACACCTCCCTATATCTATCCACCCCCATACACCGTATCTCTCTATCTATCCATCTCTCTATCTGTAAGCTGGGTCTGAACGAGCCCTCCACTGCCATCTAGTGATGAGCTGGGGAAAAGACTTCAGGAACAGCCTGTGTTTGCTTCTCCTCTGCCCAGGTGTGCAGCATGATGGAGAGCTTGACCAAAATGATCACTTTTGGCTGGCATTGGGTTACAATTCACTTTACTATCGAGTGCAGGGGTAATGAAATATTTTTCTCCTTATTGTATTGTAGAGGCGGTCAAAAAAGCAAACAGGATGTTAGGAATCATTAAAAAGGGGATAGAAAATAAGACTGAGAATATATTATTGCCCTTATATAAATCCATGGTACGCCCACATCTCGAATACTGTGTACAGATGTGGTCTCCTCACCTCAAAAAAGATATTCTAGCACTAGAAAAGGTTCAGAAAAGGGCAACTAAAATGATTAGGGGTTTAGAGAGGGTCCCATACGAGGAAAGATTAAAGAGGCTAGGACTCTTCAGCTTGGAAAAGAGAAGACTAAGGGGGGATATGATAGAGGTATATAAAATCATGAGTGATGTTGAGAAAGTGGATAAGGAAAAGTTATTTACTTATTCCCATAATACAAGAACTAGGGGTCACCAAATGAAATTAATAGGCAGCAGGTTTAAAACAAATAAAAGGAAGTTCTTCTTCACGCAGCGCACAGTCAACTTGTGGAACTCCTTACCTGAGGAGGTTGTGAAGGCTAGGACTATAACAGTGTTTAAAAGGGGACTGGATAAATTCATGGTGGCTAAGTCCATAAATGGCTATTAGCTAGGATGGGTAAGAATGGTGTCCCTAGCCTCTGTTCGTCAGAGGATGGAGATGGATGGCAGGAGAGAGATCACTTGATCATTGCCTGTTAGGTTCACTCCCCCTGGGGCATCTGGCATTGGCCACTGTCGGTAGACAGATACTGGGCTTGATGGGCCTTTGGTCTGACCCGGTACGGCCTTTCTTATGTTCTTATGTTCTTATGAAAGGGCAGCAGAACCGTACTTAATCTGGCCTGTGAGGTGCCACCCTAATCTGAACCTCATTTGCTACGCGTGGGGTAGGGCTGCCAAAGGCCTGTGAAGGAGAGCAAGGGTGGGAGTGGCATTTGAGGTGGGAGGTGTGGCTAAAGGAGGGTCCTAGATGCTAGCTGCTTCTGCACTCTGTGTTTAGAGACTGAACTAATTAGCTTCAAGTGAGAGACCTTGTTTCTCTGTTCCGGGGTACCAGGAACTGAATGTTAGTAGCTCTAGGGGCTATGCCTTAGGCCATATCTGCACTAGTGAGCTTGCAGCTGTGCCGATGCAGCTGTGCCGCTGCAAGCTCGCTTGTGTAGCTGCTCTATGCCGGTGGGAGAGAGCTCTTCCGTCGGCATCATAAAACCCCTTCCACGAGTGGCGGGAGCCAGGATGGTGGGAGAGCATCTCCCGCTGACATAGCACTGTTCATACCGGCACATCTGTGGGTGTAACTTACATCACTCGGGGGGGGGCATTTTACACACAAGCCATTCGATGTGGGGTAAGGACTGTGGTGACATGAAAGACAAGGCAGAGGCTGTATAGCCAGAGAGACCAGTAAGAGCTGAAATCACTAACACCTGGGTTAAGCCGGGTGACCTCAGCCCATGGAATGACAGAAGTGGCGGTGCCGACCAGCAGCAGCAGAGACAAACAGCGGAAGCAGCAGCCGACATCTAGTTGCAGAGGCTCATAGCAACCACAGAGACATTGCTTGATCCCCCCCCGCACCCTTTCTGGGGTGGGAAGTGACCCCCTATGACCCACCACTGAACTCTCGATCTTTGCTAACCAAGGACAGGCCACCTGTGAGTGGGGTGCAGTGGAGGGAAAGGGGAATAATGTGGTAAAGGGACATTAATTCATTGGACTTTCCCACCCCAAGGTGGAAAACTGAGGCAAAGGACACAGCCCATTGTGCAGTGGGGTCGTGTTTGCTTATCATTACATGCTTTTGAGTGGGGTTGTGGTATTTCCCCAAACTAATGCTTGGTTCCCTTTCTCTTTTAATACAAGTTCTGTTTTGTTACACACAGACTCAGTGCTTGTGAGTGGAGAAGTGTTGCCTCTTAATAGTGCTCAATGTTTGTGTTTGGTTTTCCCAGATTCCTGAGTGGGGGCTGGTTCTGTTCTGTATTGTTAAGAGGAACCCCCTAGATATTGAACCTGGCCCTACTTGCTGCTGACTCCACCTGGCAGAAGGGTTACACATCATCTAATCTATCTATCTATCTATCCCCATGTTCCCCCTCTATGCATATGTAAGACACTGGTGGTAATTGTCCTGCTATAATCAGCACTGATGAGGCCTCCACGCCTTAAGAAAGATGTGGACAAATTTGAGAGCGTCAAGTGAAGAGCAAAACAAATGATCAAAGGGTTAGAAAACCTGACCTGTGTGGAAAGGTAGAAAAACGGGGTAGGCTTAGTCTTGAAAAAAGAAGGCTGGGAGGGGGGGGACCTGCTAAGGCCTATTATAAGGAGGACAATGATCCATTGTTCTCCACATCCACTTGAGGTAGGACAAGAAACAACCAGCTTAATCTGAGGCCAGGGAGATTTAGATTAGATATTTGAACAATCTTTCTAGCTATATGGGTAGCTCAGTGCTGGCGCAGGTTGCTGAGGGAGGCTGTGCAATCCCCGTCTGGAGGGTTCTAAGAACAGGTTGGACAAACACCTGTCAGGAATGGTCTAGGGGTTTACTTGGTCCTGCCTCAGTGCAGGGGGCTGATGTCTTGAGGTCCCGTCCAGCCTCACATTTCTATGATTCTGGGAGTAGGGAGACATGCCCAGACGATCCCGGCTGGCGATCCATGCCCATGCTACAGAGGAAGGGGAGAAATTCCCAGAAACTCCAAGGTCCCTGCAATCTGACCTGGGGGAACATTCCCCCCCAACCCCGAAGCTGGCAATCAGTGTGACTGTGAGCCAGACCCACCAGCCAGGCATCTAAGCAGAGGATTCTCTGCACCGCCTTAGAGTACCAGTTCTCAAACTTCCGCGCACTGCGACCCTCTTCTGATAACAGAAATTCCTACATGACCCTGGGCGGGGGCAGAGCCTGAGCCCCGCTGCCCCGAGCTAAAGCACTCAAGTTTCGGCTTCGGTCCCAGCGAGTCTAATGCTGGTCCTGGCGACCCCATTAAAACGGGGTCCTGACCCACAGTTTGAGAACCGCTGCCTTAGAGGGATGAGCTAGAAGGTCAGTCCCCCCGTGTTTACCTGGCCTCCCATGTGGCATCTTGGCTCTTTTGGTCTGCGACAGCTGCATGGAGTCGTTCTGGTACCTGCAGTAACTGGGCGCTGTTTGTATCACACTGTGAAGCAGCTTCCTCCCGGGCGGCAGCGTCTCCACCACAGACTGATTGCAGCGCCTGGGCTTGCAACACACCACAGCCTCTTCTTCCCTTTCACAAACCACGAGTGCTGAAGACACCCACCGTTAACCCCTTCCCTGCCATGGGCACAGCTCTAGCCCTTTAAAATGTCAGCTGGTTGATGGGGGGGAGCCACTGACTAACACTAGGGTCCTGTAGAGGAGACACGCCCTTCCTGTAGGAGGCCGGGGGAATTGTTCTGAGCCAGGTGAGCAGGCGAGGCTCCGAGCTCACCAGTGCCTGGAGGGGGCTGGTCTGGAGAATCCAACATTCCCCCAAAGGGACCCCACCATTGAGGGCAGGGCAGAGAAAGACAACAGTGCGTCTCAAACTAGGGGGATACAATATAATGTCACATACCTTTTATGGGGGGAGTCCTAGAGGCAGCTCTCCAAGTTTGCCTCCCTATGTTTTTCCCTACATTGTATTGTTACAACAGCATCTAGGGCCCATACTGGGATCAGAATTGTGCCAGTGCTGCCCAGAGCCCACATGGTACCAGCCACGTCACACAGCACCCCCCAGATCAGGGCCCCCTTGTGCTAGAACTGCAGACAGGATAGATTATTATCCCTCCTCCATGTGGGAGCTGGAGAGCAGACAAAGTGACTGGTCCCTAGTCACAATGCAGCAGAGCTGGGAATTGAACTCATGTTGCTTACTCTTTCCGCCCCTGCCATGCACCCCAGGCCAGCCTGATCCCAGGAGCAGAGCAGAGCATGGCATGTCCTCCACCGCAGCATTTCCCCAAGTATTTGGGCAGGCGGGGGCTAGTGAGGTGGGGTCGATACAGTTGTGAGTGGGTTGTGTAGATGGCATGAGCCGGGGTGGACAGGGCACCTCTTTTGTTTCCATTGTTTGTGGTGAGTTGCTGTGACTTTCAGACATTGGGGAAGTGCCTGGGGCTGAGGAGAGGGGCTGAGATAAAATGAAATGCAGGGTTTCCTCTTCCTCACCTTTGAACACTCCTTGCTAGTCTTTATTAGTAAGGCTACGATTTTGGCACAGAGGTGATGGTGGTTGTTAGACTGTCTGGAGCAGCTCACTACCAGGAGCGCCCACTTCAGACTGTCACAAATAGGGCAGATCCCCCAAAGTGCTGGTGCGATCTCTAATTAGCTTTCACTCAGTCAGTAACAACTGTGAACTCCTGGATGACTGTACCAGTCGTGCCATGGAGTCAGGCAGTCCCCTTAGACTCTCCAGTCTATCCTGCCACCCAGACACACTGGACATAGGGATAAATGGTCACTTACACCAAAAATGATGCCACATTCAGGTTGCTTCCAGTTCCAAGAGACCTGTCACTTACCCCAGATCAATTCGTATCCTAAATCTTATACCAAAGATGGTGCCTGTAGCCAACCCTGAAATAAACTATCTAAAGGTTTATTAACTAGGGAAAAGCAATAAATGTGTCATTTACAGGTCAAAGCAAGTGAACACGTACAGCCAATGAGTTACCCTCTAACTCCTGAGAGAATCACAGAATATCAGGGTTGGAAAGAACCTCAGGAAGTCATCTAGTCCAAGCCCCTGCTCAAAGCAGGGCCAATCCCCTGATTTTTACCCCAGTTCCCTAAATGGCCCCCTCAAGGATTGAATTCACAATGCTGGGTTTAGCAAGCTAATGCTCAAATCACTGAGCTAGACCTCCCCCCTGAGAGTGACAGAATTGTCCTGATCCATCAATTCAAAGCATCTTTCAGGGCACCCCAGGAGGCAGCCCCTGGGGATCTCTGGCTTCAGTTTCAAGTCTCTGGCCCTTCAGAGTTCAAATAGCCACAAAGGTGCCGTTTCTTCTTGTCGGGAATTTTTATTCCCTTCCCCCACAGTTCATGGTGATGGGACAAGTTCATATGAACTGGGGGGGAAGGGAGAAGCAATCAGTAAAATCTTTTGTCCTCTGATGCTCCACAATGGTTTGTCTGGTGTCTTTGAGCCTTCTTGTGCTGGCCAGGAAATGACACCTTGTGTAGCAAACTAGTATTTCACACTTATTTGGTATTGCTTCTCTCCTCACTGCGGGGGTTTCCAGTTACAGCACAAACACTGAAATCTTACCTTATAACATGGCACATAGACATTACCAGTGAGATTGATGCATGGCGCAACTTACAAGCATTTCACAGAGTCTAAACACTGAACACATTCTTATTAGACCGGGGTAGGCAACCTATGGCACGGGTGCTGAAGGCGGCACACGAGCTGAATTTCAGTGGCACTCACACTGCCCGGGTCCTGGCCACCGGTCCAGGGGGCTCTGCATTTTAATTTAATTTTAAATGAAGCCTCTTAAACATTCTGAAACCTACATACAACAATAGTTTAGTTATATATTATAGACTTATAGAAAGAGACCTTCTAAAAAGGTTAACATGTATTATTGGCACGCAAAACCTTAAATTAAAGTGAATAAATGAAGACTCGGCACCCCACTTCTGAAAGGTTGCCAACCCCTGTATTAGACTAATCCCTATTTTAAGCAAAACTAACATGCAGGTGACCTGATCTGATCTCCTACTATGAATTTGTCAGTTCTTAGCTAATGCCTGCAGCCCGGGCAAGAGCTGGCATCCAGCCTGCCAGCGTCACAGTGGTCACAGAAACTGTGAATTTAAATAAAGACTGTGAATTCTTGGAAATGGCTGGGGGCAGGGTGTGTGTGTGTGCTGGCAAGTGAGCCCACCTCAGCTGCAGTTCCTGTCCCACTGGGTTGGGCCCAGCTCCCCGCTGCAGATGTTACAACCTGGTGCAGAAGGTCACAGCACCACTGAGGTTTGCCCCAGCTGTGCCCCCACCGTCTCCATCTAAGATTGGCAGGTGCACCATACCTGAGGGGCCAGGTTGCAACCCTCAGAACCAGGCCCAGCTCCACAGGACAGGAACTGGGCTCGCTCTCCAACCCAAACACCCCCTCCCCCCCTCCTCCCCCCCGCCCGGCAGCTCCTTTCAAGATTTCACAGACTTTATTTGGGTCACTGAAAAAAGCACAGGAAATGCCTTTTCCTATGCAATGCCTTGAAGAGAAAAAACACATGGCTAACCTGTGGCCAGGAAGGAATGTCAGGGACCTTTCCATGACTTTTCATTTTCCCCTCTCATCTCTGCTGTGAAATTTACTACAAATTTCCATGCCAGAATCGTAGCCTTGTTTATTTTGTGTACTGTGGTCGTGCCTGGCAGCTCCAGACATGGACCAAGACCCCATTGTGTTAGATGCTGTACGAACACAGATCAAAGACAGTGCCTGACCCAAAGAGCATCCAATCTAAGTATAAGGCCATGTCTACACTATGGACTTTGGTCAACCCAAGTTAACTTGGTGTAGAGCCACCAAAGTTATCGCTCGGGTGGGTGCATGCTTGGCTGCTTGCACTGGTGCTTCACATACTCACTAGCAGTGGTTGTGCTGATGCAAAGGGAGGTGCACCATGAATAAGTATCCCAGTAGGCCACCACCCAATGTAATGCCTTTTGAGAAATGTTTGCAATGTGTTGTGGGGTAGAAATATGTCACCCAGGGATCTCTGGGAGTCAGGGGTCAAGTTCCCAGCATGCAACTTTTTCTATCTCATAATGCCATCCGTATCCCCTAATTCTTGCAGTTTTAAAAAAAATCCCACAAACCCATGCAGCACTTTCCAGTGTCCGCCATCTCTGATGGAAGCATGGAGCCCACCCAGCACTGTGCTGATCTCATGAATGCTGAAGTTGTGGGACACACGATCCTCTGTCATTTGCAGAGCCACAGGAAGAACCATAGCCATGGGGGAGGGGATGAGAATGGGTGCAAGGGAGATCAGGTTTTAGATGGGGTCACTGTGGCAGGTGGAGGGGTGAGAGGAGGAGAACAGTGAGAAACTTCTGCCTCTGTGACTGGAGAGAAAGAGGAGAGAGTTACAGGGGGTAGTGGGGAAAGGAGGGAGAAGGCCACATATTTTGTCCATTTTCTCATGGAAGAAATCAGCAGCATCCTGTGCAGACAGAGAAGTGGAGACAGAAGGAGGGGAGGGTGTGAGGAGTGTATCAAAGGAAGCGGTACCTGTCCTAATGCAGATGTGCCAATGCTGCTTTGGGCTCATTTTGTGCCCTTTGAGCCAGGCCAGCTCTCTCCATGACTGTCAGGGCTCACGGATCCTCCAGCAGACAATTACTGCCATTGCTCAGCTCCACCAGCATTTCTGAAACACACACAATGTTTATTTCCAACAGCACCAACTTGATTGAGAGCGTCAGCTCCTCGGGGCAGGAACTGGCTACTCCTCTGTTTGTACCTAGCACAATGGGGCCCTGATCTTGGTTGGACCCCAGGCACTATGGTAATAAACACGATTATTAATAATGAGACTGCAATAGAAGTAATTCTTTCACTCTGTTCTGCACTGATAAAGGCCTCAGCTGGAGTGTTGGGTCCAGTTCTGGGCACTACATTTCAGGAAAGATCTGGACAAATTGAGAAAGTCCAGAGAAGAGCAACAAAAATGATTAAAGGTCTAGAAAACATAACCTATGAGGGAAGATTGAAAAAACTGGGTTTGTTTAGTCTGGAGAAGAGCAAACTGAGAGGGGACATGAAAATAGTTTTCAAGTACATAAAAAGTTGTTACAAGGAGGAAGAAAAATTATTTCAGGGAAGTCCTATGACCAGAGACTCTAAGGGCACAAGGGACCACTGTGATCGGCCAGTCTGAACAGCCTCGGGCATAGGACTTCCCTGAATTATTTCCTGTTTGAATGACAGCAAAACAGCCAACCTTGATTTTACAATGGCCAGAGATTTTGTTCCAGTGGTTAGTTCCCCTCACTGTCAAACATTCCTGCTGCCTTAATTTCAGTTTGAATGTACATAGCCTCAGCTTCCAGCCATTGGATCTTGTTACAGAATCATAGAAATGCAGGGCTGGATGGGACTGTGAGAGGTCATCTGGTCCAGCCTCCTGCTAGACCATCCTTGGCAGGTGTTTGTCTAACCACCTCCAGTAAGGGGGATTCCACAGCCTCCCTTGGAAACCTTTCCAGTGCTTAACTAGCCTTAGTGTTAAAAACGTTTGTCTAATCTCCCTGTGCAGATGCAGCAGCTTACTTCTTGTCCCGCCTGGAATGGACACAGCTGGAACATGGTGTATTAGCAGTATAACTATTTCAGCAAACAGAGTAGCCCCCTCAGTGACACAGCTGTGCCATCATCAATTCTGGGTACAGAGCAGGTCACAGTCAATCCAGCTGAGACCCACCAAACACACTGCAATGATGGGACCTCCAGGCCCAGGGCCGGTGGAAGCACTAGGCAAGTTAGGCAGCTGCCTAGGGTGCTGAGATCTGGGGGGCACTAAAAAGCCGGTGCCTAAAAATAGACGCAGGTTCAGGCTGCAGATCGCAGACTGTAGGGAGGACGTAGGTAAGAACTACACTCCCAATGAATTGCTCTCCTGCAGGGCTGGTGCAAGGATATTTTGCGCCCTAGGCGAAACTTCCACCTTGCACCCCGCCCCCCCAAGCATCGCTTATTAAAAACTTTAAAAATGAATGCTGCATAATGTGGCATTGTTCATTAGAATTAATACATGTTCCACTTGAAAATGTATTAATTTAATTATTTAGTCTACATATTTAATGAAAATAAATGAATAACCTGACAGTGTTGACAGTGTTATTGTGTTCACTTTGCACAACATAGCATGGATCTTAAAATAAATCACATACCTTATACACAATGCACTGTCACAAAGTAACACGTTATAATTTATTTTTCCGCGCTTTCAGTTTAGCAAATTTAGAAACAAGTTCCTTCAAGTCAATGTTGCGAGCAACACCATGTAGATAGGTAGAAGGTAGATAGCCCAACAAGTCTTTGTTGCAACATTGATGTTTGCATGTATATTTTTATCAGCTTGAGCTTCGAGAAGCTTTGCTCACCACTGGCCACAAACTGGGAGAGTCAAGAGGATGCGAAGAGCAATAACTGTGTTGGGGACACTATCTGTCAGTTTATTTGTGCATATGAAGTTCAGTACATCTTGCGGCGATGCACTCTTTTGGACTCGTCGGGCAATAGCTTGCAATTCATTGCACAAGTCAAAGGCATCGATATCTTTGGATTCACCATGTTGCAAAGCTTGCTCCAGATTCAAGCAATGTTTCATAATTTGCTTTGGTGTTGTATTTTGAAAACTGTAAACATCATATAGGAAGCCAAATACTGAACTAAGTTGCTGCATCAGTGTGAATCTTTCTTCAGCTGAAGGTATTGCTGTGTTGATGACTGCAAAGTAAAAGTTCACTTTGAATTTTTCTTTCAGATTATAAATAGGTTCATCATCTGCTTCATATGTGAACTGCTTCCTCTTTTTTCTAATACGGATTGGATCTGGTTCCAAAAGTGCCGGTACATCCAACTCCTCCGCAAGTTCACCTGCATCTACCAATGTTTTCTCAAAGTCTGCATCACTTCTGTGGCCTACAAGAAACGTCTTGGTTTCTCCAAGCCCCAAGTCACAGTGCAATTGCAACAGGGCAATGGGAGCGTGTCGCCAGTCCGTCCTGCGCCTGGGCTGGGGAGTTGAATGCTGGGCTCTCACTCCGGCAGGGGAGCGTGGGGCAGGCAGGACTGTAAGGCAGAGAGTGTGCGGCCCTCACACCAAAGCAGGGTCGGGAGGGTAGAAAGCTGGGGCACAGGGAGGTGGGTTAAAGCGGCTTAGCCGCCCCTCCACACAAGAGAACCCACAGAGCTGCCAGCCGTGGCCTCCCTCACTCCCTTCTCTCCCCAGGGAGCAGAGCCTCTGCCCTGGAAAACCTGCAGCCTGCTCTCTGAGGAGCATCCCATGCAAGCCGGCCGCAAGCTGTATTGAACTTCATATGCACAAATAAACTGACAGATAGTGTCCCCAACACAGTTATTGCTCTTCGCATCCTCTTGACTCTCCCAGTTTCTGTGGCCAGTGGTGAGCAAAGCTTCTCGAAGCTCAAGTTGATAAAAATATACATGCGAACATCAATGTTGCAACAAAGACTTGTTGGGCTATCTACCTTGTCAATAGAACATGATGTTGCTCTCAGCATTGACTTGAAGGAACTTGTTTCTAAATTTGCTAAACTGAAAGCGCGGAAAAATAAATTATAACATGTTACTTTGTGACAGTGCATTGTGTATAGGGTATGTGATTTATTTTAAGATCCATGCTATGTTGTGCAAAGTGAACACAATAACACTGTCAACACTGTCAGGTTATTCATTTATTTTCATTAAATATGTAGACTAAATAATTAAATTAATACATTTTCAAGCGGAACATGTATTAATTCTAATGAACACATTATGCAGCATTCATTTGTAAAGTTTTTAATAAGCGATGCTTGGAGTGGGGGCGCAAGGTGGAAGTTTCGCCTAGGGCACAAAATATCCTTGCACCAGCCCTGTCCAGGCCTCAGAAGCGTCTAGCGGAGATCCTGGTGGAAGTGTTTGGGGGGGAAAGTGTGTTTAAAGGCGAGCTGCAGAGGGCAAACTTGGACTTCTTTTCTTCTTGGGACGTGTTGAATGTTGCAGTAATTTTCACCTCGTCCTCCCTGTGTGGAAAACAATCCCCCCAAAATACTCCTGGCCTCCTGTGTACATAGCAAAGAAGAAAAAGAGGGGATGAGTCCAGTGTCTACATTCTCCCCAACTTCTAGACTCCCCCGACCAACTAAAAATAGAACCCAAGAATTCTGGCTACAAGTCCCTGCTCTAACCTCTGGTCCCTACTGCCCCATACTGTATTTTTCAGACAAACTGTCAAGTTTAGTTGCTTCTGTATCTCGTCTCCAGACCCATCATTGATGTAGTGAGATAAACAAGCCCTTCATATCCCCTTCTCAGGAAGAACATTACTCAGAGTCTCACTCAAGGGCTAGGAGTGGGTGCCAGATTCTGGCCACATTCCAGGCAGCATCTTACTGGCCAGAAGACATCTGAGGTCTGTGCTGAAGCCACCCCTCTGTGTGCAGCTGGCTGCTATCCCAGGGGCTGAGGTGGTTTTCCATTCTGTCATTCCAGCCTGAGTTGACTCATCCCATTTCCAGGGTGGCCCTGCTCCAGTGCCACAAGTTCCTCTCTGCACCTAGCAGGCTTCAAACCAGAGTGGAACACTTGTCAGAAGGGGAAGCATATGTGTAGTGAGCACATTTCCTCTGCTTTCAGTTACAGGGCAATGGTTGGAGCAGGGGGAGGGGAGAAGTCAGGGTTCCCTCCCCACTCTGAATTCTGGGGTACCGATGTGGGGACCCACATGGAAGACCCTCTAAGCTTATATTCCACCAGCTTAGATTAAAAACTTCCCCAAGGCACAAATTCCTTTCCTTGTCCTTGGACGGTATTGCTGCCACCACCAAGTGATTTAAACAAACATTCAGGGAGGAGCCACTTGGAGCCCTATCTCCCGAAAAATATCCCCCCAAACCCCTTCACTCTCTTTCCTGGGGCGGGGCTTGAGAATAATATACCAACCGATACGTTAACAAAGTGAGCACAGACCAAATCCCTGTTTTTTAAGACACTGAAAATCAATCAGGTTCTTAAAAGAAGAATTTTATTTAAAAAAAGTAAAAGAATCACACCTGCAAAATCAGGATGGAAGATAACTTTACAGAGTAAATAAAAAGATTTAGAACACGGAGAATTCCCCTCTAGGCTCAACTTTAAAGTTACAAAAACAGGAATAAACCTCCCTCTTAGCATAGGAAAAATTCACAAGCTAAAACAAAAGATAATCTAACGCATTTCCTTGCTATTACTTACAATTTCTGTAATTTTTAGATTAGAGCCTGTTGGTTTGTGGTTATCATAAACACCTCATGATTAAGGCCTCTGATCTCCCATAGCATGGCAACTCTTTACTCAGTCAAAGTCCAACCAAATACAGGACCTGGCCCTTGAGTCTGTCACATTCCTACAAACTCATCTTGGATTTATCTGGCCTCTCGGGTCTGGCCAACCTGAATCTCCCATCACATGGATAACTATGTTCATGTGCAGAAGGCTGAGTGCTCAGAGGGGGATGAATCGATCCCAGCACACAGAAGAGAGTGATTCCCCAGCATGCAGCATTCTCCCTCTGGGTGCTTCTGGAAAGAAACCAGCCCTGGGACAAACAGGTATTCCATGGGGCCACTTACCCATAAACCCAGCTCCTTGGGAGTAAGGGGGATGCAGGGGAAGAGCTAAGGAGGGTGCAGGGACTGAACCCCACCTTGTACATGTAAACCACACCCACTCCATTTTAGTTTAGTTAATAAGAATTTGCTGTAAGTGTGTATTTGGGTAAGATCTGGAATATTGAATAACCTGGGAGGTGATGTGTCCGATCCTTTGGGATTGGTAGAATCTTTTCTTTTATATGATTAAATAAGATCTGCAGAATTTTTCATCATATTTGATGTGGGTATGTGGATGGGGCCTGAGGCTGGATCACTTTAAGGGAACTGTGTTGTTTGGACTCCTGAGTAACCAGTAAGATAATAAAGAAGCTGTTTTGTGCTGGTTTGGTGAATCTAAGTATTTGAATATCCACCATATTTGAGGGGATTGTCTGCCCCATTCTTTGCAGTTCACCCTAGTTGAGTGACCACAGCTGGCTCCCCACTAGGCCCCGGTCACAGTGATGTAGGCCTGCTTGGATACACATTACCACAGGTTAATTGGGTTTTTGGATCAGAACCACGTGCTTGTCAAAATTAAATGTTGATATTGGAGAGTTTAAGGACTAAAAATCAGTTACAGTGAGTGACCCATGATCAAGATCCTGACAGAAAAAGCCTGGAAGAATTGTGCTCACAGAGGGAGTTGTCTTTTAAGAAAAAAGCCCCAGAGCAGGAACTGAAAAATCCATTAATTGCCAGTGATAAGAAAGCAAAAATCCTGGGGTGAGAAACCAGCAGCAGTTTGAACATGAACAAAAAGTAGCTGCTATGGAAGGAGAAGCTGCTGAAAGAGAAAGCTTGTGTTTTGAACATGAACAAAGAATGGCAAATATTTGACTGCAGGAACTGGAAGCTAAGGCAAAAGTGGACAGACTTAAGCTTCAGCTCAAAAGAATAAAGGAACAACAGGAACTGTATCATCCTGGAAAGCCAGCGCCTCTCAACAACAGAGATGGGGATAGAATCTATCCAGTTTGTAACAATGTTGCTATGTTGTTTGACTCTAAGCAGTTGTCTGTGTGTAACCAAATTTACCACACTACTGCCACCTTTTATGTAAATACTTTTACTGTGAGCTCGGGTGAAGGTAACCCCATAACTTGTGCAGAGAATGTAAAAGTCAATGGTAAAAGCTGTTTAGGGCAAATTACTTGTCAAAGAGGCAGATTATTTACCAGACAAGAGTGTGAATATTGTAATCCTCCATGAGTTTACTGTAAGTGTTCCTTTAGCAAGGATCCATCTTGAATGGAAACATGAAGTTATAGCTGGTGTAAGAAAGTTATTGCCTAAGGATCTTTTGATTAAGGATGATATTAAAACTTTGTTAAATCAAGTTGATGACATAAATCAGTCACAGGAAAGAAATAGTCCTGAACCTGTGTCTACTAGGGGCAAGGATTTGCCTATGGAGGGTTTCTCCAAATGTTTGTCTGAGGAAGATGGCTGTTTATCTGTGCAAAGAAGCAGTGCATATGTGGAGGAAATTTCTGTGTGTCTGTCTGGTATCTCGAAAGTGAATCTGACATTAGATAGGGCTCAGGGAAATGTTTCTCTAAAACAGATTAAAGTTGGTGATCAGGTTAAAGCCCTAACTGAGGGAGGGAGGAAGGGGGACATTCTTGGTGAATGATAAATTGTTAGCTAGTAAAGCTTGGGAAAGTAAGTCTGACCCAGATAAAAGTGATGTGCTTAAAGCAGCTCAGTGTAACAAGACACTATTTGTGGAAAACAGCAGTTTATCTGTTAAGGGAGGGGAAGTCAAAGTACGTTGAGATGAGCATAGGCAGCCTTCTGAGTGGATGGCTTTGTCTAATCAGCAGTTTGGGAAGGCCAGGTTAATGGAACATGAGTATCCATGTGCCTTACCTGTTACCAATGTGGAGAATTGTGACAGTGAAGGAAATATTCTCGTGTCTGTTAGGGGTAATGACTTGCCCATGAAGGGAGCTACCCCTGTCTCCGGCAGTTGTCTGTGAATAACCATGTGTGCTGGGACAAAGGAAAGGATATCCCAAGCTGTTTTTCTGTTAAAGGGTAATGTTTCTCCAGCTCTTTTGTTTGTAAAGCAGACAGAAGGAGCCTGTCAGCCTATGATGGTTGAAAATGTATCAGTTGACCCAAAGTTGATTCTGGATACAACTAAAGCCCAGGAAGGAAGTGGTCATACATTTGTGTCTGCTAGGGATGATGACATTGCAACTATGTTGCATCCAGTCATAAATAGCTCCCAGCGACCAAGCGATTCTAGTGCTTCTATTTTGCCTGTTGCCAGTGTGTTGCTGGGTAAAGATATGACAACCTTGTCTGATCAGGGTGATATCATAGCCAGGGCACAAGGAAAGCATGAAGATGATTTGACTATGTTACCCACTGACAGTGTGGAACGTTATAACAAGGAAGAGAATGCTTCTAATCTTTTGATTATGAAGTCTAGTATAGTTTACCTGAAAGAGGGTTGTGTGAAAATCCTCCTGATGGGCCAGAGGTGATTCTGGATGTATGTGACGCATAGAAGGAGTTTGGTGATTTGTCTGTTGTGCCAAAGTCAGTTCTGGAGATAAATAAAGCTCAGAAAGAATCTGTTGCAATGCATGATATTGCAGAAGGAAAGGAATTTCTTGGTGAAGTCTTTAAAGTCTGTGAAAAGGAATTATTCCCATTGATTCTTAATGGGCCAGTGTTGATAGTAAACAACAACATCCCTCTTCTGATGAAAGTGTGCTGGTGCCTAATGGCCGAAGTCTTTCAAATGAAAATGAATCCACTGAATTTGCTTTGAAAACACCCAGTGTGGATAGCTTTGAGAAGATTTTAGGTGGAATAAAAATTGTTAGAGAGTTTAAAGGGCCCTATAAACTTAACCAGCTTGTTGGGGAGACAATGCTGTTGGAACATGAAAGTCTCCATGCTGATTTTTTAAGTAAGCAGTCTGTGACTCGGGTACTGAGGAAAAATCAGGTTACTGTTTTTTCAGAGCAGAACAGACTTATAACTGAACCCACAAGGATGCAGGGGACAGCAGGCAAACTCTCATCTCTAGATATTTTGGATAGGACTTGTAGTCTCTTAGGCCATGGCTACACTTGCAAATTTGCAGCACTGCAGCAGGGTGTGAAAACACACCCTCTCCAGCACTGCAAATTGCGGCGCTGCAAAGCGCCAATGTGGTCAAAGCCCCAGTGCTGGGAGCGCGGCTCCCAGTGCTGTACGTTATTCCCCACAGGGAGGTGGAGTACGGACAGCGCTGGGAGAGCTCTCTCCCAGTGCTGGCACTTTGACTACACTTAGCGCTTCAAAGCGCTGCCGCAGCAGCGCTGCCGCGGTAGCGCTTTGAAGTGCAAGTATAGCCATAGCCTTAGTGGACTTGACATCTGATTCCATGTGGACGCAGAGGTTGGTAATGGAAGGACAAAAGAACCTTGAGTCTAACATGAAAATGGATGAAATCTCTTTAAGACAGAGTCCAGCCTTGGAATTGATAAACTGGTAAACAGTCGAGTGTCTGTGTAGATGCAAATTACCTGACTGACTGGCGGTTAGCAAAAAGGACACTCCCAGCCGGCCAATGGATTCTGTTAAGCATAAGAACATAACATAAGAACATAACAATGGCCGTACCGGGTCAGACCAAAGGTCCATCTAGCCCAGTATCTGTCTACTGACAGTGGCCAATGCCAGGTGCCCCAGAGGGAGTGAACCTAACAGGCAATGATCAAGTGATCTCTCTCCTGCCATCCATCCCCATCCTCTGACGAACAGAGGCTAGGGACACCATTCCTTACCCATCCTAGCTAATAGCCATTTATGGACTTAGCCACCATGAATTTATCCAGTCCCTTTTAAACATTGTTATAGTCCTAGGAGCTCAGATTTTGACCCTTCGGAACAGGGAGAAAGAGGGGAAAATTATCATGCTAATGAAAGCCACAGGTTAACCCTAAAATGCCAAAACCACAATGGTATTGAGCCAAAGGCGTGGCATAACAAAAATGATTGTGAATGTACACCTGCAATGAATTTTATGTTAATATTAATGCTAATGTTAACTTTTGTGATTGTGGTCCTGATACCAAGAACTGTAAAAATATACAGTGTGCATGTTTTTTTGAACATGTTGGGGGTGATACATAAGAACTCATTATGTTGCAAAAGCCTAGATGGTTATACTGTTTCATTACATGACAACACACACTATGTTAAAAGGCCTCGTGATGCTAATATTTCACAGTTAGCACCTGTATCTAATCTTGAAACTGTACACAGCAGTAAGAATACTACAAGCTTGAACTGCTGTGCAAAAGGGCAAAATGACGTGCAAAACCTCACAGCCTTCCTGGCTGCATGCCAGAGTTAGTGCTCTCTGAAGAACATTAATGGCTATGTTAAGTCAACACATAGACCAAACCCTGGAATCACTAATGTGTTTCAAAATGTGGCAAATTGCTGGCACTATTATGATGGGTCCCGCGCTTTCTCCTCTTGTGGGGGTTCAAGGTGCCATTTCTCACCTCTGAACTGGGGTATCAACTGTCCCACTAGTGTCCCAGAAAAGGGGAGGGGAGAGTGAGGGACTCAGGGTCCCAGCCCAAGGGCCCTAGGGATAGTGGTAAACCACTTGAACTATTTCAGAGTAGCAGCCGTGTTAGTCTGTAAGTACTCCTGTTTTTTCACTTGAACTAGTGATTCCTTCCCCTGGGCTACTTCCTCTCCAGCCCAGGGGCGGCTCTAGACATTTTGCCGCCCCAAGCAGGGCGGCACGCCGCAGAGGACACTCTGCCGGTCGCCGGGAGGATGGCAGGTGGCTCTGGTGGACCTCCCGCAGGCGTGCCTGCGGAGGGTCCGCTGGTCCCGCGGCTTTGGTGGACAACCGGAGCTGCCTGCCACCCTCCCAGCGACCGGCAGAGCGCCCCCCGCAGCATGCCGCCCCAAGCACACGCTTGGCGTGCTGGGGCCTGGAGCCGCCCCTGCTCCAGCCCTTCAGCTTGTGGGGCTTCCTGCCTTCTCTCCGCTTGGGCCAAGATTCTCCCAACCCCTTGTGTCTGTAGAGTCCCTCTGCTCTGCATAAGCCGGGTTTCCCTTTACCTAGGGTCTTGGTCTTCTGGCCTGCCACAGCACTTCTCCAAACTGCTTTCTTCCAAACTGATCTCTCTTCAACACCAAACCCCTCTGCTTCAACTCCTCCAAACTGCTCTCTGCTCCAACACCAAACCCCTCTGCTTCAACTCCTCCAAACTGCTCTCTGCTCCAACACCAAACCCCTCTGCTTCAACTCCTCCAACTGTCTGATTGAAGGGCGGGCGGGTTATCAGGTGACTGGCTTCAGGTGCTCTAATTGGCTTAATTGGTTTCAGGTGCTCTAATTAAGCTGTAGCAGCCTCTCTTCCCTCTACAGGGAATAAGGCTCTCATCCTGGGGCTTACATATCTCCCATCTATCACTCTCCTGCTGCCCTCTGGCCATGCTATATCACACAAAGTATGGACTAAGATTTTGGCTGGGGCCAAAGCAGGCATCAATAATTTGGCCTTACAAATAATTTAATGTAAGCACAGCTCATATCAATGTTGGAAGGTCTTTAAGGTGTATCCAGGAGCTCTAATTTCGCCCTTCCACACCAGTCTCACTTTGGGGGTGTGACACGTGGCTAGAAAGGGTTAAACATCCTGCAAAATAAATAATCCTCAAAAGACATGTGGGGAGATAATGTTTGTGTTTTTGTGTATTTACATACCTGTGAGAAGGGTCAAGGATGTAATCATCAGTCCCTCTATGTTGTATTCTGATAGTTCAGAGATCAAAAGAAGATCCTAGCATTTAAATGAATTGTAAACATGGGTTATCTCGGTATTCATCTCTCTTTGAAATGTACTGTCAATGGTGGAGGAACAAGCAAATGGCCTTATGTTAATTTGTATAGCTAAGTATGGGTGATGGACTTCCTTCAAAGTCATCCTAATTACCATTTGTTCCCTGAGGAACTCCAACTTGTCAAAAGACATGAAATTGTATGAAAGATTCTTGGGTCTTGATTCTGTCATCTCAGATCTGCTTAGGCTTCATCAGGGGAAGTTTGAGTTGCAAGACTGAGGTCCCAGTTATGCTGGTACGTCCTGAATATGAGAATTGGACATTGGACTATGACCTATGAACTATTTCTGAAAGAACTCTTTTCAACTACAAAGCTCCCCATCTCTGCTATGAATCTGCACCTCAATGGATTGAACTCATGTATGTACGTATACTGATCTTTTAACCATACTCTCTCTTTTGTTTTGCAATAAATTTTAGTTTAGTTAATAAGAATTGGCTGTAAGCGTGTATTTGGGTAAGATATGGAATATTCAATAACCTGGGAGGTGATGTGTCCGATCCTTTGGGATTGGTAGAACTTTTTCTTTTATATGATGAAATAAGATTTACAGGTTTCAGAGTAGCAGTCGTGTTCGTCTGTATCCCCAAAAAAGAACAGGAGTACTTGTGGCACCTTGGAGACTAACAAATTTATTTGAGCATAAGCTTTCATATTTGACATGGGGACGTAGATGAGGCCCTGAGGCTGGATCACTTTAAGGGAACTGTGTTGTTTGGACTCCTGAGTAACCAGTAAGGTAATAAAGAAGCTGGTTTGGTGAATCTAAATATTGGAATATCCACCAGCTTTTTGGGGATTGTCTGCCCCATTCTTTGCATTTCACCTTAATTGAGTGACCACCGCTGGCTCTAGAAAGGGAAAGGCAGAGCAAGGTCAGTTGCTGATGCTGCTAGCACCCCCAGAGGCATTTCAGAGCTCTGTGCACCTTATACGCCATCCCCAGCAAGGCAGCAGCTGGAGGCAGTGTGAGAAAATTCTCTGGTATCCAGGAGCAAGCAGGGTTCTGTCTCTTTCAGACTCTGAGCGGGAGAAGGGTCAAGCTGCTGGTGTGCTCAGCAAAGTCATAGTGAGGAGTCTCCCTTCTTCCAAAATGGTCCCCCTATCTCTTCCCCGACATGCCCTTCTATCTATCAGTGGAGGTATCCCCGTGATTGGGATGGGATGGTTAAGGCTTTGTTTTAATCTTCTTCTTCTTCTTCTTCTTCCCTCTTTCACATCTGTGGTTTTTCTTTGCTCCTTTTCCCCGTCTCTTTGCCCCCTCATGGGTCAGTCAGTGAGGGGAGAGGACCCCATTACTGGGACACATCCTAATCACATCCCTTATGTTTGGCTTTTGCTGAGAAAGGCCCTATGGGCACCAGTGGAGGGGATGGAATGGGAGGGGGCTGTTCTGAAAGTATCAGCTGGCCTAGGTCAACCATGGTGCTGTAGTAGGGTGGGGGTGGGGGAGTAACTGTGGGATGGAACTAAATAAGGGTGAGATACTTGGAATCACCTTCCTCTTTCTAAGATATCAAAAGGGTGAGATGATTCTTGCTGTCAGCAGAACGTCCCAGAGCCCATGAATCACCCAGCACCAGTGCCAGCTGACTCTTATGGCTCCATGAGGAATTGTTCCTTCCTGACACTGTCTGGAGATTAGGCTGTGAGTCTGTCAATGACTTTCCCTGACCTCTGTGACTTCTGCAGTGCCTGGTGCTGGCGAAGGGGTTGCCTGAGCCAAGCAGACCCTGGGCCAGCAGCAGCAGTTTGGGGTATGGGAGGAGGCTCTGGGCTAGGGACAGGAGGTTGGAGTGGGTGGGGAGGGACTTACCTTGGGGTGGGTGGCTCCCAAGCTCCGACTGGCATGGCTCTGCAGCTTCTAGGTGGTGGAGGGGCCAGGGGACTCCATACCACGTGCCCTCAGGCCCTGCCCCCACAGCTCCCATTGGCTGTGGTTCCCAGTCACTGAGAGCTGCACAGCCGGTGCTTGTGGCTGAAGCAGTGCACAGAGCACCCTTGCCCCTCTGCCACCTAGGAGCTGCAGCAGGGACACACAAAGCTGGGTAGGGAGCCCCTGCCAGCCTCGGCAACCCTCTCCACCCCAGCACCAGTAGGGATCCCAGGCCATGCACTGCTGCCTGCGCACCCCCTGCGCACCCCCTGCAGCACCCCCTGCAGCACCCAGGCCACCCCCCCCCAGCACCTGCAGCACCCCCAACTGCCCCCCAAGAACACCTGCGGCCCCCCCGCCCAAGTTTTAGTCAGAGGTATATAGTAAAAGTCATGGACAGGTTACGGGTCATGAATTTTTGTTTACTTCATGTGACCCATCCATGACTTTTACTAAAAATACCCATGATTAAAACATAGCCTGAATCATAGGGTATGTCTAACTGCCCACGTTACAGCACAGCCCCCGGTGATAAAGCACTGTCTATATTGGCGCTTTTCAGCACTAACACTTTTGTTGCTCAGGGGGGTGTTTTTAACGCCCCTGAATGACTAAAGTTTTAGCGCTGAAAGTGGAAGTATAGACACAGCCATAGGTTTTCAGTTGTAATGTCCCAAATTTCAGCAAAGCCCTCTATGACTAGAAGAACAGACCCATTCAGATGGTGATTCTTTACATTTATAGAATAAAACCTTTCTCTCATAGTCCAAAGTGCTTTACAACCATTCAGTCATTCTCATCATAATGTAGGTGAGTAGCCTCCTTTTACAGATGGGGAAACTGAGGCATGGGGCAGGGAAATGATTTGCCTGAGTTCACACAATGGGAGTCAGCAACAAAACTAGGGATTGAACTCCAGAATCCTAGTTCCAAAGTAGCTGTTTTGACAACTAGCTGCCGCGCCTTCCAGAGCAGGGAAATAGATCCCAGGAGTCCAGATTTCTACCCCCACCACCATTCTAGCCACTAGACCCTACTCCCCTCCCAGAAGTGTCCTGAGGAGTCCTGACTCCCAGCTCCCTAACCCACTAGATAAAAGTCTTCTGAGGTAGGGAAAGCTGATCCCTTTCTTTTCTGCACTCCGTCCTGTCTGTCTGATTTCCAAACACTAACACTCCAAAGCAGATGGTAATAAACCCTTGTGAACGTTTACTAGACAGCAAAAGTTTCACAATGGCCCCCATAATCCACAAGTTCTGCCTTTGCGCTTGGTGACAGTCATGGGTGTTGCAGAATCAAGAGAAGCTACAGCTGTGAAAGGCTTCCGCATAATCATTTCCTTGCTAACTTAGAACAGTTCCTCACCATCCACATGAAAGTGCCTTCTCCAGTTCATTTCAATAGAACATTCCCCAGCCTCTAGACCTAACTACTGACTCCATCTCCTCCCAGAGCTGAAAACCCAAGAGTCCTGTTTTCAATTTTGTGTGGTCTAACCTCTCAACACCACTCCCCTCCCAGAGCTGGGACTGAACCTCGAAGTCCTGCCCCACTCCATGTTAATGACTAGAGCCCATTCCCCTCCAAGAGCTGAAACTGAACACCTCACTCCCATGTGTTAACCACTAGACATGCTGCAACACCCCTGACTGGTGGAGGGGGAGAAAAATCAATTTTCCAATATTTTTGTTTTTAAAATAATTTTGGTTTTTAACAAGACACACAGTGTACGTGACACACAGTGTAGGTGGCACAGCATATAACCGACACACA
Organism: Mauremys mutica; assembly: GCF_020497125.1. Classification (NCBI taxonomy): domain Eukaryota; kingdom Metazoa; phylum Chordata; order Testudines; family Geoemydidae; genus Mauremys; species Mauremys mutica. The sequence goes on along the minus strand of NC_059091.1, from coordinate 17,013,143 downwards.
GGGTGTAACTGACACAGTGTAGGTGACACACAGTGTAGGTGGCACAGCATATAACCAACACACAGGGTGTAACTGACAGTGTAGCTGACACACGGTATAACTGACACATAGGGTGTAACTGACACAGTGTAGGTGACACACAGTGTAGGTGGCACAGCATATAACCGACACACAGGGTGTAACTGACAGTGTAGCTGACACACGGTATAACCGACACACAGGGTGTAACTGACACAGTGTAGGTGACACACAGAAGGTGGCACAGGATATAACTGACACAGGGTATAACTGACACATAGGGTGTAACTGACACAGTGTAGGTGACACACAGTGTAGGTGGCACAGCACACATGGGTGGCAAGTTTGTAGAAATTTTGGTGGTGCCCAGAACCCGACCCTCAGCTCCGCCCCCCCAAACTCCGCCCCCACCTGCCTAAGGTTCTGGGAGGGGGCTTGGCGGAGGAGGTCTGGGGTGCAGATCCTGGGCTGGGGATTAGGGTGCAGGAGAGGTGCAGGGTGCAGGCTTTGGGATGGAGTTTGGGTGCTGGGTGCAGGCTCTGGGCTGGGGCAGGGAGTGGGTGTGCAGGAGGGGGTGAAGGGTCCAGGCTTTGGGACGGAGTTTAGGGTTGGGAAGGGGTGTGTGCGAAGGGGGAGGGGGTGCACCTTCTGGGGAGGGAGTTTGGGGATAGGAGGGAGTACAGGGGTGAGGGCTGGGGGCCTGAGGATGAGGGATTCATGATGCAGGCGGGGGCTCAGGGCTGGGGCAGAGGATTAGGGTGCGGGGGGATGAGGGGTTCATGTTGCGCGGGGGTGCTCAGGGCTGGGGATGAGGATTAGGGTGCGGGGGGATGAGAGCTCTGGCTGGGGCTGAGGATTAGGGTGCGGGGGGATGAGGGGTTCATGATGCAGGGGCGCTCAGGGCTGGGGATGAGGATTAGGGTGCGGGGGGATGAGGGTTCTGGCTGGGGCTGAGGATTAGGGTACAGGGAGATGAGGGCTCTGGCTGGGGTTGAGGATTAGGGTGCGGGGAGATGAGGGCTCTGGCTGAGGTTGAGGATTGGGGTGTGGGGGGGATGAGGGCTCTGGCTGGGGTTGAGGATTAGGGTGCGGGGGGATGAGTGGTTCATGATGCAGGGGCGCTCAGGGCTGGGGATGACGATTAGGGTGCGGGGGGATGAGGGCTCTGGCTGGGGCTGAGGATTAGGGTGCAGGGAGATGAGGGCTCTGGCTGGGGTTGAGGATTAGGGTGCGGGGAGATGAGGACTCTGGCTGAGGTTGAGGATTAGGGTGCGGGGAGATGAGGGCTCTGGCTGAGGTTGAGGATTAGGGTGTGGGGGGGATGAGGGCTCTGGCTGGGTCTGAGGATTAGGGTGCGGGGGGATGAGGGGTTCATGATGCAGGGGCGCTCAGGGCTGGGGATGAGGATTAGGGTGCGGGGGGATGAGGGCTCTGGCTGGGGCTGAGGATTAAGGTGCAGGGAGATGAGGGCTCTGGCTGGGGTTGAGGATTAGGGTGCGGGGAGATGAGGGCTCTGTCTGAGGTTGAGGATTAGGGTGTGGGGGGATGAGGGCTCTGGCTGGGGTTGAGGATTAGGGTGGGGGGGGATGAGTTCTGGCTGGGGTTGAGGATTAGGGTGCGGGGGGATGAGGGCTCCGGCTGGGGTTGAGGATTAGGGTGCGGGGGGGATGAGGGCTCTGGCTGGGGATGAGGGTTTGGGGCGTTGGGGAGGCTCAGGGCGAGGACGGAAGAGCAGGGTAAGGGCAGCCTGCCTTGCCATTAGTGGAGGGCAGGCACTAGGACCTTGCGGCAGCAGACAGCCGATCTCCGGCAGCACAGAGCAGGCAGGGGAGAGGCGCGGCTGCTTTTGTCAGGCAGGGACGTGGCAGGGGGGACACGCGGGGAGGGGGGTGGCAGGCGGGGGCTGGGACCTGCTCCAGGCAGGGACCCGGCGGGGCGGGGGGTGGAGGGGGAGACCCGCGGGGGCCGGGGGCCGGTCCAGGCAGGGCTGGGGGAGAGACCCAGCTCCAAATATTGCTGGAGCAGGGCACCCGGCCCTGAATATTCCTGGAGCCCGGGCACCGCAGGTGTATATAACCTGCCGCCCATGACAGCACATAACCGACACACAGGGTGTAACTGACACAGTGTAGGTGACACACGGTATAACCGACACACAGGGTGTAACTGACACAGTGTAGGTGGCACAGCATATAACCGACACACAGGGTGTAACTGACACAGTGTAGGTGGCACACGGTATAACCGACACACAGGGTGTAACTGACACAGTGTAGGTGGCACAGCATATAACCGACACACAGGGTGTAACTGACACAGTGTAGGTGGCACACGGTATAACCGACACACAGGGTGTAACTGACACAGTGTAGCTGACACACGGTATAACCGACACACAGAGTGTAACTGACACAGTGTAGGTGACACACAGTGAAGGTGGCACATGGTATAACTGACACAGGGTATAACTGACACAATGTAGGTGACACACGATATAACTGACACACAGGGTGTAACTGACACAGTGTAGGTGACACACGGTATAACCGACACACAGAGTGTAACTGACACAGTGTAGGTGACACACAGTGAAGGTGGCACATGGTATAACTGACACAGGGTATAACTGACACAGTGTAGGTGACACACGATATAACTGACACATAGGGTGTAACTGACACAGTGTAGGTGACACACAGTGAAGGTGGCACAGCACATAACCGACACACAGGGTGTAACTGACACACAGTGAAGGTGGCACAGGATATAACTGACACACAATGTAACTGACATGGCAAAGCCCGGTGAGGTGACGGCTTCCCTGCAAGGAGAGGCCAGAGCTCCCCACCCTGCGCCCAGCGGGGCTGAGACTCCACGCCCCTTCGCAACAAGCCACACCCCCTTCCCTTAGGCCACACCTCCCGGGGGGCGTCTCGCCCGCTTCCTACAGCCTGGCGGCTGAAAACGAGCCACACCCACACTCTAGGCCACGCCCCCGGTGCCACCCTTCCCTTCCGCCGGCTGAGCCCGTTACCACAGGACCCCTGCCCCGCCCACACCGAATCCCGGTTGCTGTGGTGACCAAACCCCGCCTCCCCGCTGCCTCTTCCGGCTGCCCGCAGTTGCAGCGCGGCCCTTTTGCAGCAGCGGCGGCCGTAAAGCGCAGAGCGGACCGGGAACGGCCGCGGCTCGTTGGCTTCAGGTCCCTCTTCCCCCTCCTGGAGAGAAGCGCCCCGCCCCCCGTGAGTGCCCGGCCGGGCCCCAGGGCTGTGGGAGGTGGGGGCGGGGCGGCATCCCCGGGCCCGCCAGGGGGCGGTTCTGGTGGCGTTGGGGGAGGGGCAGGGGCCCGTCCCTGGCATTGGTTCGTGGTGCTGGGGTCTGGGGGTGGAGGCAGACGGCGGGGTGGGCAGGGACAGGGTGATGGGATTGGGTCACAGGGACGTACGTGTCTAGTCACCATGTGTAATGTGGGGTCCTCAGGGTCCCTCCAAGGACCTAGGCAGTTGTATAAATCCTGGGGTGACCAGACGGCAAGTGTGAAAAATTGGGACAGAGGTTGGGGGGTAATAGGAGCCTATATAAGAAAAAGACCCCAAAATTGGGACTGTCCCTATAAAATCGGGACATCTGGTCACCCTACTGGGGAGTTACCCCAGCATCTCAGCCAAATTCCAAATCTGGTGTCAATTTTTAGCTCCTCAAATTCAAGTCCTTCCTGTGAGGTTTCAGTTGAACGGCTCCTTCTTTGCTGTTTCTGTGCCCCACTCTTAAGCCTGGCTGCGTCTCCACACTGGGCCAGGGAGCCCTGTTTAAGCATAGAATATCAGGGTTGGAAGGGACCTCAGGAGGTCATCTAGTCCAACCCCCTGCTCAAAGCAGGACCAATCCCCAGACAGATTTTTGCTCCAGATTCCTAAATGGCCCCCTCAAGGATTGAACTCACAATCCTGGGTTTAGTAGGCCAATGCTCAAACTACTGAGCTATTCCTCTAATCTAACCTAAAGGTGGCTGCCTCTCAACATTGAGGAAGGGATCCCTGCAGAGGTATTGTTTGTAAAGCACTTGGGAATTAAAGGTGCTATAGAGATTTGTTCATCAGATTTCTTTTATTTTTATTATGTGTATCACAGTAACACTTTGCAGCCTCAGCTGCGATCAGGACCCCATAGTGCCAGGCAGTACAAAGACACTCCATAACAGATGGTCCCTGTCCCACAGAACTGAATATTTTCTTCTCCTTTAGGACAATGGATTCACGCTTCACGCGTGGGAAATCTGCCATCTTGGAGCGGTCTCTGACCCGGCCAAAGACGGAGGTCAGCCTGAGCGCGTTCTCTCTGCTCTTCTCCGAGATAGTCCAGTACTGTCAGAACCGGGTTTACTCCGTCTCAGAGCTCCAGAACAAGCTCTCTGAGCTGGGCCAGCAGGTGGGAGCTCGCATCCTGGATGTGCTGGTCATGCGGGAGAAAAACGGCAAGCGAGAGACCAAGGTCATCAACATTCTCCTCTTCATCAAGGTGACGGTGTGGAAGGCCTTGTTCGGAAAGGAGGCGGACAAGCTGGAGCAGGCCAACGATGATGACAAGACCTACTACATCATCGAGAAAGAGCCGCTGATCAACACGTACATCTCGGTGCCCAAGGAGAACAGCACGCTTAACTGTGCCTCCTTCACAGCTGGCATCGTGGAAGCCATCCTCACCTACAGCGGCTTCCCTGCCAAGGTGACGGCCCACTGGCACAAGGGCACCACCCTCATGATCAAATTTGATGAATCCGTCATCGCACGAGACAAAGCCCTGGACGGCCGCTGAGCGCACTGCAGGGGGAGCTGACGTGCTGCTCTTGTACATGTGCACTGTGTAACTAAAAGGACTGTGCTAGGATGACCTCAAAGGGGTGCCGTGGCTTGTCTGGTGCAGCCTGTGTGTAGATCAGAATGAACCTGCATGAAGCAGAGGGGGCCTCAGCCCAGTTCCAGTGGAACACATTTCCCCATCATATCAATTGCCCCTCTTCCCCTCCCCCACCCCTCTGTTCAATTTTTGGCTTCTGCCAAGGATGCCAACTGGCAACCAAAGATGCATCTACACTTCAGCTGGCAGTTGTCATTCCCAGCTTGGGTAGGGGTATGCAGGCTAGTTCTGATTGCGCTAACATGCTAAAAATACCAATGTAGCTCGTGGCTGGGGCTAACCACCCTGTACATACCTAGGATCTCAGACAGGATTGTGCACAGCCCCTGCCAGAACATAATCCCATCTGAGATCCTAGGTACATACTCTGGCGGCTAGCCCTTGCTGCTGCTGCTGTTTTTAGTGTGCCACCTTGAACAGAGCTAGCGTGTGCATCGCCACCTGAGTGGGAATTACACCTCTCTGTTGTGTGTAAACGTACTAAGGCTCTGAACTCTGCTCTTGCCTAAGAGATGGTCTCTCCCGCGTGCAGAGCTGAGATATGTTGGTGGGGCAGCATCAGGAAGTTTTTTCCCCGTATGCCTAACCCCCTGCCTTCAGAGCTGATCAGAGAGCAAGTTACCCCACAGGAGGTGGGTATGTGACTTGTTTTTCAAGATTGGAGAAAACTGAATTTTTCCCTCGTTTAATAAAATAAAGTCAAGAAATGCTGGTTCCGGGGCTTCAGCGTCTTTACACCTAGGCTGCTGCTTCTGCTCTGGCCTATTTCAGCAGTTCTGACTTCTGCTTTTTGACTGCTTGAGTGTGTCAGACTCAGCGTGGTTCTTAGTGGGACAGGCAGCCACACCCCAGAACCACTCACTCAGCCAGCTCCAACTAGCTGCCCTGACTGACAGTCCTAGCAAAGCCCAGCACTGAACACTCCTCTGCCTTCTAGAGCGGATCCCTCCAGGGCAGGTTTGAGACACACTGGTGGGGAGGGATGGGGACAGAGTTTGTGTCAGAAGCTTCCCCTTCTGCTGCCCATGAAGCAGGTTCTGAATGGGTCAGTTAGTCTGAGGGTTAAAATGAAGCTTTTTGTGGGGTCCAAATCCAGCTTTTCTTTTCACAGCATAGCACGCTCACGCTTTCAACCCACGGCATGTACGCTCAGTACCTGATGAGGATGGAAACACAAAACTAGACAGCACAAGGGCTCTTCGCCATGCCAACAGCCAGGCTGTCCCCAGATGAGATTTAACATGCTTCTTGCCTGAAAGGTGACCTGCCACAGGGAACATGTTCTCTGTTGCTGTTGCTTTACAGTGTATGAAGGAGATCTGAATGTGGGAGCAGTGGGGGTTTTCTTCAGAAACTTGATGCTTCGTTTAACCTTCGAAACAGCTGAGATGTGATGTCTGGCAGCCTCTGGTCTTGCTGGAGGAGTTGCTGCCCCTAAACATTCAGTAGGCAATGAGTTGTGATACCTTATTCCACCCCCACAGTGCAAGCTTAATGAAAGAGACATGACTGGCTTGAAAACAAATCTCACTGAAAACGCTGCATCTGTGACAGTTGCACGCAACTCCTAATATAACTTTGATGGGAAGCAGCAAAGAAAAGAGATCCCACTTTTCTGCTCTTTTCCTTTGTGCAGCAATTCCATGCCATCAGTTTCACTATTCCTCTGTTGTCAGTTTCTTCCTTGCTGAAAAGAGCATGAAAAGCAACAACAGAGGAGCAAGCTTCCCCTCCCCCTCACACATCTTTTTTTAAAAGGAACTCAAGTTAAAATGGAAATATTCAGAATGTTGTTATATAAACGGAGGTTCTGTCAAAAACCGGAATTTCAAAATCCTCAGGTTGACAGTGAGCCCCTTTTAACCAGAGACTCGGATCCTTTGGATCTTTACCAAGCTGATCCTTTTTTCCTAGTTAAACTAAAATTCAGTTTAGTTAAATGGCCTTTTTTCGTTTCTCTCTGTCAGGTTGTTACCCTTCCCCATCCCCCGTTTCAAGTTCACCGCTCATTCCACAGTTCACAAAGAAATGGATTGTTTTGCATTCTGTGTGGTGCTGGTTTTACTGATCACTTTTCTATTGTATTTGCTCTTTGGGGAACGAGTGCTGTATATAATCTTGGGAAAGCCTAGCAGGACCTAACTACAAATAAAATCAGTTTATACCCAGCCTGCATGTGTCCTCAACGCTTGAGTCTCAAAGCAAGGTTTTGTTCCAGGCACCATTAAAGAACAATAAGCAACAGGTTCTCACAGTTGCAGATTGTGTGGATCATCTCTTGAAAGTGGGAGTGTCACATAGACATTCCCCCTCTAGTTCTTATGTGAGCACCCTTCTGTTCATGATTGCTTGCACTCTGACAGTTAAGGCACTGTCATCTTCCTTCTCTTTAAGCATACATGCCACCCCGTAAATTGGTTACATGGATAATTAATGTTAGGGTATTTTAGCTGTCTTTAGTACAATGGGAGGTTCTGTTACACAGTGCCAGTTACTGATGCCCAGAGTCTGCGTGGAGCGGATGTACAGCTGGTGTGTAGGCAGCCCAAGGGACACCCCAGAGTCCGTTGCCTGTTGCCATTGGTATGACTGTAGCGCTGAGAGGCCCCAACACAGATTGGGGATGCATTGGATTGGGTGATGCAGACACACAGGGTTTGTCTTCATTATGGTGCTAAATCGGCGCAACTGTGATCAATGCAGCAGTGGCGATTTAGCGGGTCTGGTGAAGATGTGGTAAGTCTATGGGAGAGCGCTGTCCTATTGATGTAATTAATCCGCCTCAACGAGAGGTGGAAGCTATGCTGATGGGAGAGCGTCTCCTTGTAGACACCGCATTAAGTTGATGTAAGTTACGTCGCTCAGGGGAGTGGGTTTTTTATACCTCAGAGCAACATAACTTACGTTGACTTAAACAGTAGCGTAGATAAAGCCACAGTGAGGCACAGCCCCTGCACCAAAGAGATCACGGTGGAAGCAGAGAGGCAAAAGATGAGGGGAACTGACTTGTCCACGGTCACGCAGCAGGTTGGTGGCAGAGCCTGGGGAAGGATACTGGTATGACTCCTAGCCCACTGCACCATCTGCACGCTCCAGTTATCACCTTCCCCAAGGTGTTCCTTTCAACCAAGGAGAGGGTAGGGGTGGTCAGCCAGCAAACACTGCATATCAAAACCACATCCCCTTCCCCACCCACTCAGGTACATAAGGTACAGGCGCAAATCAAGACAGCTTGATTACTATAGGTTCCACCTGTCCAAAGCTAAAGAGGACAAAGGCCCAGATCCACAAAGGTGCTTATGGCTCAGATTTACATACCTAAGTTCTAGTTTTAGGCTTTGCTGTGATCCACAAATCTTCCGATCCCTGTAGGCACCTAAATTCATTTGGCACCTAATTTTTAAATGTAAAGGTTCCCTCAACATCTGTGTTTCTATCTCTGGGCATGTGCACGGCAGCATCTAGCCTTCTGGCTGCCTCTCTTCCCTCCCACCCCCATTCATAAACCTGGGGAAGATAGGATTCCAGCTAAGTTGCAGGTGGGACCTGATCTGGTAGGGTGCTCGGATGCTGCCTGCTGGATCAAGTCCCAGTCAAAATCCAGCTGCTGGAGGAGGTGGTGCTGCCCACCTAACCGTTTCAATTCCCTCCTGTTCCAGGGGGAGATTTGAACAAGGGTCTCCTACCTCTCAGGAGTGTGTTCTAACCACTAAGTGATGGGATAATATAATGTGGGGCTCCCTCGGTCTCCTGCTGAAGCTCTGTGGTTAGTTAGCCACAGTGGAACAGCTTCAACAGGAGAGACTGAGGGACCCCCACATCAGAGCAACTCAGTGGTTAGAGCATGTGATGATGGGTGATCACTCGTTACTGGGTATGATCATCTTCCAGGGAGTTATGGGTCTTCAGGTGGCTAATAAGGCCAATCCTTGAACCACAAGTTCTAGTACAATGAGGGCAGATATTTTAAGGCTCAGCAAGAGGCTGACAACCATGACTGGGAGCCAGTCTCTCCTTCCTCCTGTGCCTCTTGTCCTCTTCAGCTTGTCAGCGAGCAAGTTCATAATGCAGGGGACCATCACATAGGACTTCACTCCATTTTAAGTGATCCTGGGCAAGTGTCAATGTCAATATTACACTTTTATAGATTGTCCTTCAGCAAGTCCTTATAACGCTTCCGTTGTCCATCCACGTTACAGTACCCTTCTTTCAGCTGACAGAACAGGACCTGTTTTGGGAGGCAATGGTCTAGCACCAGACAATGCAGCAAAGAATCCTGTGGCACCTTATAGACTAACAGACATTTTGCAGCATGAGCTTTCGTGGGTGAATACCCACTTCTTCGGATGCAAGTAGTGGAAATTTCCTGGGGCAGGTATATATAAGCAAGTAAGAAGCAAGCTAGAGATAACGAGGTTAGATCAATCAGGGAGGATGAGGCCCTGTTCTAGCAGTTGAAGTGTGAAAACCAAGGGAGGAGAAACTGGTTCTGTAATTGGCAAGCCATTCACAGTCTTTGTTTAGTCCTGAGCTGATGGTGTCAAATTTGCAGATGAACTGGAGCTCAGCAGTTTCTCTTTGAAGTCTGGTCCTAAAGTTTTTTTGCTGCAGGATGGCCACCTTAAGATCTGCTATTGTGTGGCCAGGGAGGTTGAAGTGTTCTCCTACAGGTTTTTGTATATTGCTATTCCTAATGTCTGATTTGTGTCCATTTATCCTTTTCCGTAGAGACTGTCCAGTTTGGCCGATGTACATAGCAGAGGGGCATTGCTGGCATATGATGGCATATATTACATTGGTGAACGTGCAGGTGAATGAACCGGTGATGGTGTGGCTGATCTGGTTAGGTCCTGTGATGGTGTTGCTGGTGTAGATATGTGGGCAGAGTTGGCATCGAGGTTTGTTGCATGGATTGGTTCCTGAGCTAGAGCTACTATGGTGTGGTGTGCAGTTGCTGGTGAGAATATGCTTCAGGTTGGCAGGTTGTCTGTGGGCGAGGACTGGCCTGCCACCCAAGGCTTGCTTCTTACTTGCTTATATATACCTGCCCCAGGAAATTTCCACTACTTGCATCCGAAGAAGTGGGTATTCACCCATGAAAGCTCATGCTGCAAAACGTCTGTTAGTCTATAAGGTGCCACAGGATTCTTTGCTGCTTTTACAGAACCAGACTAACACGGCTACCCCTCTGATACTTGACACCAGACAATGTGACCAGTCCAGCGGAACTGCTGACAGATGATCATTGCCTCGATACTGGTGGTCTTTGCCTTTTCCAGAACACTAATATTGGTGTGCCCATCTTCCCATTTGATCTTCAGAATCTTACGAAGGCAGCATCGATGGTGCCTCTCAAGGACTTTCAAGTGGTGTCTATAGATTGTCCAAGTTTCAGACCCATACAAGAGTGTTGGGAGAATAACGGCTTGATAAACAAGAACATTGGTGTCTGTCGAATGCCGTGATCTTCAAAAACCCTGTGCCATAAGCGAGAAAAAGCTACACTGGCACAGGTCAGGCAATGTTGAATTTCTGCATCAATATCTGCCTTTGATGAAAAATGACTTCCAAGATAGAGGACATGATCGACATTCTCCAGTGCCACTCCATTGATTTTGATAGATGGGGCATGTAATACCTCATTTGGAGAAGGCTGATAGAGCACTTTAGTCTTCTTGATATTAAGAGTGAAACCAAGACATGTGTAGGCATCAGCAAACACATTCAAGATCTTTCTCAGAGTGGGTGAAGATTGCATTGTCATCAGCATACTGAAGTTCCACAATAGATGTTGTGGAAATCTTACTCTTGGCTTTCAGCCTGCTATGCCTGAACAGTTTTCCATCCATTCTGTAAATGATTTCAACGCCAGCTGTAAACTTCCCAGCAATTAGTTAAAGAATGACGGCAATAAAAACCTCAAACATGGTTGGAGCGATGATACAGCCCTGTTTGACTCCTGTTTGTACTTTGAAAGGTACTGGGAGACAGTGCTGCTCAGAACAGTTGCTTTCATGGTATCATAAAGCAATTTTAGGACACTGATGTATTTATCAGAACATCCAATCTTAGAAAGTACAGTCCAGAGGGCACAGCGATTCACTGAATCAAAGGCTTTAGTTAGATCAATGACAGCCATGTATAGTGGTTGGTTTTGCTCCCAACACTTTTCTTGCAGCTGCCGTGCTGTGAAGATCTTATCCGCAGTTCCATGACATGGTCAGAAACCACTCTGTGACTCCGGTAAAACTTCTTCTGACAGAGGCAGAAGGCAGGTTGCAAGAACAGTAGCGTAGATAAAGCCACAGTGAGGCACAGCCCCTGCACCAAAGAGATCACGGTGGAAGCAGAGAGGCAAAAGATGAGGGGAACTGACTTGTCCACGGTCACGCAGCAGGTTGGTGGCAGAGCCTGGGGAAGGATACTGGTATGACTCCTAGCCCACTGCACCATCTGCACGCTCCAGTTATCACCTTCCCCAAGGTGTTCCTTTCAACCAAGGAGAGGGTAGGGGTGGTCAGCCAGCAAACACTGCATATCAAAACCACATCCCCTTCCCCACCCACTCAGGTACATAAGGTACAGGCGCAAATCAAGACAGCTTGATTACTATAGGTTCCACCTGTCCAAAGCTAAAGAGGACAAAGGCCCAGATCCACAAAGGTGCTTATGGCTCAGATTTACATACCTAAGTTCTAGTTTTAGGCTTTGCTGTGATCCACAAATCTTCCGATCCCTGTAGGCACCTAAATTCATTTGGCACCTAATTTTTAAATGTAAAGGTTCCCTCAACATCTGTGTTTCTATCTCTGGGCATGTGCACGGCAGCATCTAGCCTTCTGGCTGCCTCTCTTCCCTCCCACCCCCATTCATAAACCTGGGGAAGATAGGATTCCAGCTAAGTTGCAGGTGGGACCTGATCTGGTAGGGTGCTCGGATGCTGCCTGCTGGATCAAGTCCCAGTCAAAATCCAGCTGCTGGAGGAGGTGGTGCTGCCCACCTAACCGTTTCAATTCCCTCCTGTTCCAGGGGGAGATTTGAACAAGGGTCTCCTACCTCTCAGGAGTGTGTTCTAACCACTAAGTGATGGGATAATATAATGTGGGGCTCCCTCGGTCTCCTGCTGAAGCTCTGTGGTTAGTTAGCCACAGTGGAACAGCTTCAACAGGAGAGACTGAGGGACCCCCACATCAGAGCAACTCAGTGGTTAGAGCATGTGATGATGGGTGATCACTCGTTACTGGGTATGATCATCTTCCAGGGAGTTATGGGTCTTCAGGTGGCTAATAAGGCCAATCCTTGAACCACAAGTTCTAGTACAATGAGGGCAGATATTTTAAGGCTCAGCAAGAGGCTGACAACCATGACTGGGAGCCAGTCTCTCCTTCCTCCTGTGCCTCTTGTCCTCTTCAGCTTGTCAGCGAGCAAGTTCATAATGCAGGGGACCATCACATAGGACTTCACTCCATTTTAAGTGATCCTGGGCAAGTGTCAATGTCAATATTACACTTTTATAGATTGTCCTTCAGCAAGTCCTTATAACGCTTCCGTTGTCCATCCACGTTACAGTACCCTTCTTTCAGCTGACAGAACAGGACCTGTTTTGGGAGGCAATGGTCTAGCACCAGACAATGCAGCAAAGAATCCTGTGGCACCTTATAGACTAACAGACATTTTGCAGCATGAGCTTTCGTGGGTGAATACCCACTTCTTCGGATGCAAGTAGTGGAAATTTCCTGGGGCAGGTATATATAAGCAAGTAAGAAGCAAGCTAGAGATAACGAGGTTAGATCAATCAGGGAGGATGAGGCCCTGTTCTAGCAGTTGAAGTGTGAAAACCAAGGGAGGAGAAACTGGTTCTGTAATTGGCAAGCCATTCACAGTCTTTGTTTAGTCCTGAGCTGATGGTGTCAAATTTGCAGATGAACTGGAGCTCAGCAGTTTCTCTTTGAAGTCTGGTCCTAAAGTTTTTTTGCTGCAGGATGGCCACCTTAAGATCTGCTATTGTGTGGCCAGGGAGGTTGAAGTGTTCTCCTACAGGTTTTTGTATATTGCTATTCCTAATGTCTGATTTGTGTCCATTTATCCTTTTCCGTAGAGACTGTCCAGTTTGGCCGATGTACATAGCAGAGGGGCATTGCTGGCATATGATGGCATATATTACATTGGTGAACGTGCAGGTGAATGAACCGGTGATGGTGTGGCTGATCTGGTTAGGTCCTGTGATGGTGTTGCTGGTGTAGATATGTGGGCAGAGTTGGCATCGAGGTTTGTTGCATGGATTGGTTCCTGAGCTAGAGCTACTATGGTGTGGTGTGCAGTTGCTGGTGAGAATATGCTTCAGGTTGGCAGGTTGTCTGTGGGCGAGGACTGGCCTGCCACCCAAGGCTTGCTTCTTACTTGCTTATATATACCTGCCCCAGGAAATTTCCACTACTTGCATCCGAAGAAGTGGGTATTCACCCATGAAAGCTCATGCTGCAAAACGTCTGTTAGTCTATAAGGTGCCACAGGATTCTTTGCTGCTTTTACAGAACCAGACTAACACGGCTACCCCTCTGATACTTGACACCAGACAATGTGACCAGTCCAGCGGAACTGCTGACAGATGATCATTGCCTCGATACTGGTGGTCTTTGCCTTTTCCAGAACACTAATATTGGTGTGCCCATCTTCCCATTTGATCTTCAGAATCTTACGAAGGCAGCATCGATGGTGCCTCTCAAGGACTTTCAAGTGGTGTCTATAGATTGTCCAAGTTTCAGACCCATACAAGAGTGTTGGGAGAATAACGGCTTGATAAACAAGAACATTGGTGTCTGTCGAATGCCGTGATCTTCAAAAACCCTGTGCCATAAGCGAGAAAAAGCTACACTGGCACAGGTCAGGCAATGTTGAATTTCTGCATCAATATCTGCCTTTGATGAAAAATGACTTCCAAGATAGAGGACATGATCGACATTCTCCAGTGCCACTCCATTGATTTTGATAGATGGGGCATGTAATACCTCATTTGGAGAAGGCTGATAGAGCACTTTAGTCTTCTTGATATTAAGAGTGAAACCAAGACATGTGTAGGCATCAGCAAACACATTCAAGATCTTTCTCAGAGTGGGTGAAGATTGCATTGTCATCAGCATACTGAAGTTCCACAATAGATGTTGTGGAAATCTTACTCTTGGCTTTCAGCCTGCTATGCCTGAACAGTTTTCCATCCATTCTGTAAATGATTTCAACGCCAGCTGTAAACTTCCCAGCAATTAGTTAAAGAATGACGGCAATAAAAACCTCAAACATGGTTGGAGCGATGATACAGCCCTGTTTGACTCCTGTTTGTACTTTGAAAGGTACTGGGAGACAGTGCTGCTCAGAACAGTTGCTTTCATGGTATCATAAAGCAATTTTAGGACACTGATGTATTTATCAGAACATCCAATCTTAGAAAGTACAGTCCAGAGGGCACAGCGATTCACTGAATCAAAGGCTTTAGTTAGATCAATGACAGCCATGTATAGTGGTTGGTTTTGCTCCCAACACTTTTCTTGCAGCTGCCGTGCTGTGAAGATCTTATCCGCAGTTCCATGACATGGTCAGAAACCACTCTGTGACTCCGGTAAAACTTCTTCTGACAGAGGCAGAAGGCAGGTTGCAAGAAAAGTGTTGGGAGCAAAACCAACCACTGTACATGGCTGTCATTGATCTAACTAAAGCCTTTGATTCAGTGAATCGCTGTGCCCTCTGCACCAGAACTTTGCCTGCAATGACTAGGAGGGAGATACCATGATAATTTCCACATTCCACTTTATCCCCTTTTTTGAAGAGGGTGACAATCAAGGCATCCCTCATTTCACTGGGAATCTCCTCCTTTATCCAGATTTTAAGGATAAGCAGGTAAAGCTGCCAAATTAGCTCTGGTCCACCATCTTTAAAGATTTCAGCAGGGATCCCCTCTAGATGTGCTGCCTTGTTCTTCATCTGCTTGGTGGCACTGTGTACCTCATACAAAGTGGGAGGGTCTCTGAGCTCATCCCTAAATGGTCATTGAGAGATTTGCTCGAGGACTCCAACTGCAACCATAGAATTATGGTTAAGGAAATCTTCAAAATGTTCTTTCCTGTGAGAATTGATGGCTTCATTGTCCTTCAGAAGTGTGGAGCATGTACCTGTGGGGTGTCCACATCCTTTCTCCCCTGCACTCGGAAGGGAGGAGTAAATTGAACTGGGGGCTCCCTCATCCCAGGGAAGTGCTCTAACTACTGGGATAAAGTTGTATGGCGAGCAGCAGCACCATCTTCTCTGGCCAGTTTTGGGTGGAGCGAGGTGGGTGCGAGGGGAAAGCCTTTTTAAAAGGTAGTTTGAAACTGACATTTTTATCCAGAGACTGAGGGATGGTCACTTGGCAGGAGCTGTCTGTCACGCACCAAATTCCTTCTGGGACGGGGCATATACTGGGAAGCAGTCCAAAGGCAACAGGGAACTTGTAACAGAAAAGGGATTTATCGAACCTGAAAAGGGAAAGCTTGCGGTTGCGCAGTCCTGTTTCTTTTCAGTGTGACTTGTATACGTTGCTTCCCCTGCTAGTTCATCTTTGAGTCTGGAATTTTTCCATCAAATACATTTTTTGTTTATTTAAACCCCAGGTCAGTCTCTGTTGGGCAAACTGTATGGAGTGTGCGCGCCAAAGTGAGCCGGTGCGCGGGGGCTGGTTTCCTGCCGCCAGGGGAGATGAGCCAGAGGGAACAGTCGGAGTGTCTGGTAGGAGAGACTCAGAGTGGATGGATTTGGGAAGACGTGTGGCTGGAGGGCTACTGGGGTCAGCCTGCAAGAAGCAACCAGGCTGGTGGAAGCCAGAGCAAGACCTTTATGCTTGTGGGCTGGCTACGGGTGTCAGGACTCTGAGCCACAGCAGCACAGCGTTAAGGCCCCCAAGGTTACAGGGCAGGCGGTGACAGATCCAGGTATTGACGGTGCTCCCCAAAGAGTCACAGGCCCGCTCTCCCCAGACAATGTGACCGAGTGAGCAGTGTTCCAAGAACTGTCGCTTTGCACCGACATTTACGGCCGGTGTATCTCCTTATATGAGTGAGCAGCACATGGTGCCCTGTGGGTATCAGTTGCTAGGACTGAATCCTTTATTGTTTAATAATCCCAACCAAAGGCGCCAGCACTGCTCCCAGAGCACTCCCAGGGCCCGGATGCACACTCCCACCTCACACCCCACCCCTCCCAGCTGGAGTGCTTTGGAAAGGGCCCTGGGAAGAGGGGGGGCTCTGGAGCTGCTTGGCTGCTTTCCAAGGGGGTCTCCCCTCTGGCACAGTGGCCCCCTGCCCTTGCAGTGCCTGAGTAGCTGCAGCCTGATGTTCATAGAGTTGCACCAGCCTGCTCAGGTGCCAGTTGACAGTGGCCAGTTCCGAATGCACAAGCCGTACAGCCTGCACCAGGTCCCACTGCACACGTCCCTGTAGCTGCTGCATGGCTCTCAGCCTGTCCTCCATACAAGACAGCTGCCTCCCAATCCACTCACTGCTGTTGCCCTCTCTCTTCTGCTCCTTCTGCTTCAGGTGGATAGAGCCAGAGGCCTGGACATGCTGAGAGGCACATCCTAGCGCCCCGTCTTGGAGGGGTGAGGCTGACCGGAGACACCCGACCTCCGGTGTCAGAGAGAAACTGGGAGTGGACCAGGCACACTCCAGCCCTGGGGTGAGAGAAGCCGCCTCAGAGACGTGAGATAGGACACGGCTCCCATCTCTGCCCTTGGAGGCTTGTGGCAGAGGATGCCAGGGCTCTCTGGCTGCCTGCTGTGATGGGGGGCTCTGACTCAAGCCCACTGGCATCGGGCTTTCTGCTGCTTCCAGACTCATGCTGTCCTCGCTCAGGGAGCCTTGGTCTGTTGTCTCGCTCTGGCTGAGGCTGGAGTGATTGTTTCCAGCAGGGCTGGAAGATGAGGACCGCGGGTAGGAGTGGTCCTCCTCGGAGCAGGACATGGGGAGGGAGGGGGTAGCATCGGCATGATCTGTGTTAAAGCCTGTCTGGGGCAGGAGGGGTGCCTCATTCTGCCCTGGACAGTCTGGCGCTCCTGGGGCTGGTACGAGGTCTAATGGCAGAGCTACCATGGTCTCTTCTCACCGGGACAGCAGGCGTGGGTTGTCCAGTGTCACGTGCTCCCTGCTGCAAGAGGAGACTTCCCAGGAGGAACAGGAGCAGGGGGAGGGCGACTTTCCTAAACACAAAGAAACCCGCCCTTAGTGCCTCTGAGAAGCAGCTTAGCAAGGCCGCCCAGAAGGGGGGGCAAGTGGGGCAATTTGCCCCTGGCCCCCACGAGAGTTTTTCAGAGGCCCCGGAGCGGGGTCCTTCACTCACTCCGGGGGCCCCGGAAAACTCTCGCGGGGCCTGGGCCCCCGGAGCATCTTCCACTCCTGGTCTTTCGTGGCAATTCGGCGGCGGGGGCCCCCCATCGTCGAAGACTCCAGGCCCCCTGAATCCTCTGGGCAGCCCTGCAGCTTAGGGAGGTAGGGGAGGGACCAATTGGCACAGGTGCCCCAGAGGCTCCTAACTTGCTATTCAGGGAACAAGAGCTGCTGGCTCAGCTCTGATTTGTGTCAACTTCAAGAAGCAATAGCCCTGGCAGGGCTGGGGACTGAGGCACAGAGATTCTTGCTTCTAAGTAATTTCCCCCTACGAGGGTTCTTGCACCTCCCTTTGAAGCATCTGGCACCGCCACTGTCTGAGGACAGGCAATGGACCCAATGGGTCTCTAGACCAACACGGTAATCCCTGGGCTCCTCAGCTGGAAGCTGCCTGAGGTCAGCAGTGACCAGTAGCCATAGTGACTCACTGGAGCATTGCTGCCCTGCGTGAAATGAGTTATTAGTTCTGGCAGAGTGAGAATTTTCTGTAAATATTTTCTATGAACATTGTGTGCCTCAGTTTCCTCCTTGCAGCACTGTCCCAGGGGTGGGAAAGGGCTGTTTGCTCTCTCCAGAGGCCCATAGCTCCTGGTGTCCCTGCCCCCTCGCAGGGCATCCCCATAGCTCTTGGTGCCCCATACCCTCCCAGCGAATCCCCATAGTGCCTGGTGCCCCCTCCCAGTGCATATCCATAGCACCTGGTGTCCCCATGCCCTCCACTCCCAGCACATCCCCATAGTGCTTGGTGCCCCCTCCCAGTGCATATCCATAGCACCTGGTGCCCCCACGCCCTCCACTCCCAGCACATCCCCATAGTGCCTGGTGCCCCCCCCCCCCTCTGTCCACTCTACTCCTAGTGCCCCCCATAGCACCTGGCACCTCATCCTCCCTATATCCTCTGTTCCCCGGCCCCTTCCAGCCCTTTGGTCTCCAGCTCCCAGTGCAGGCGCCGTTACCAGGGCCACCCCTGCCCCAGCCAATCAAGTATCAGTAGCTACTAAGATCTCACAGAACAAGTATGCCCTGCCCCCTTGGTTCTAGGCATTGGCCCTGCCCAATGAATGAGTGATGGGAAATCTGACCAATGGGCATAAGAGGATTGGTGAAGTAAAGCTCTGATTGGAGAAAGAAACCCTGTCCCTCCTGAGATCCGCCCCATGTTCCACAGGCCACACCCCTTCTGAGTCCCCGCCCCCAGCTACTCCTCCAGCTACCCATTAATTTCTGGACACAGCTTAGAGTTGCTCCTTGAGGGCTCAGGCTCTCCCCCTGCCCCCAGCTCATCCCGCACGAGTCTCTTCTCTGCCCCTGGACCCATCCGCTGGCACACGTCTGCTGGAGCACAGCCTCTTACAGCTGTGCGCACACACAGACATGGCCTCAGTGATATACATAACTACAACCACTATCCCTTACACTTACACAACCATACACAGACACCCAGTCATTTACACACACATCCACAACTCCCTATTCACACATAGGCCCATGCACACTCATAACCATGCATATTCACTCACGCACATGCGTGTATACACTCACTCTCTGATCTACACATCTGCACCTCACAATCCCCTATTCACACTGTGACACTCTACACCCCAGGGGAGCACCCTGTAACCCCCTGTGACAAAGTTCCTCCTCTACGTTGGTCGGTTCTGCACTTATTGGCGGATTTGCTCCCCTCACAGATTCACCCTGTGGGTCAGGAAACAGCCCAGAGACCTTCCCCTCTGGTAGAAGCCACAGTCCAAGTCAATTCCTCCTGTGTTTGATCAGGAGTTGGGAGGTTTGGGGGGGAACCTGGGCCCGCCCTCTACTCCGGGTTCCAACCCAGGGCCCTGTGGACTGCAGCTGTCTAGAGTGTCTCCTGATACAGTTGCACAACAGCTACAACAACCTGGGCTACTTCCCCACGGCCTCCTCCCAACACCTTCTTTGTCCTCACCACCGGACCTTCCTCCTGGTGTCTGATAACACTTGTACTTCTCAGTCCTCCAGCAGTGCCTACTCACTCTCAGCTTCTTGCACACCTCTTGCTGCCAGTTCCTCACATGCACTTCCTCTCCTCTGGCCTGACTGGAGTGAGCCTCACCTGACTCTTAGCAGATTAATTGGAGTCAGGTGTTCTCATTAGCCTGGAGCAGCCCCTGCTCTGGTCACTCAGGGAACAGAAAACTGCTTATCCAATGGCCAGTATATCTCCCTATGACTACTCTGCTGTTCCCAACTGGCCTGGGTCTATCACACCCCCATATTCATCATTTGTATATAATTGTAATAGTTCATAAAGGATGTTCCTTTGCCACGGCAGCACTTTAATATTGCTGCACCCCCCCCCCCCCGCCCATTGGCAGCCAACGGCGAGGGTGAGGGAAAGGGAACAGCTTCCCCAACTACAGGCACTTACCAGTACGGGGCAGGCTGGGGCTAGCTCTGACCCCCCAGCCCTGCCCCTTCTGCCCAAGGCCCCACCCCTTCCGGGGGGCAGAGCCAGCCCCAGCCCGGCCCCGTATCGGTAAATGTCTATAGTTACTTTCACCCCTGACATCTACCAATGTGATATGTGGAAGTTGGGAAAAGTGCAGACATCTTAGTCTTCCAGGAAGAGCAAGAGTCAGGCTAACTCTTCTATTTAATAATGTGAAACTTGAAGGCCTAGGAGAGTGGGAACAGACTGTAAGCGATACTGTTTTGACCTTGTGTTAGATAAGAATGGAATGTAGACTGTGGCAGAAATTAATGGGAAAAAGTGAAATATCAGGAAGGAATGTGTATAAACAAAATGCAGCTGTTGATCATTACTGCATGTGACAAAAGATATAAATGCTTTGCCTTAATTGTTTATCTAACAGAGACCTGCCTCGGGAGGGGAACCCATGTCCGTGAGTACTCTCCCCTTGCAAGTGTCAGGAAAATAAAGATGCCTCTGGCTTGTTGCTTCAAACTCAAGAGTGAGGACTCGTTTTTCTCCGACAGATATATGCCATCATGTGCCAGCAATGCCCCTCTCCCATGAACATTGGCCAAACCGGACAGTCTCTACGCCAAAGACTAAATGGACACAAATCTGACATCAGGAATCATAACATTCAAAAACCAGTAGGAGAACATGTCAGTCTTTCTGGTCACTCAGTAACGGGCTTAAAAGTGGCAATTTTTCAACAAAAAACTTCAAAACCAGACTCCAATGAGAAACTGCTGAACTGGAATTAATTTGCAAACTGGATACCATTAAATAAGGCTTGGAGTGGCTGGGTCATTACACAAATTGAATCTATTTCCCCATGTTAAGTATCCCCTTACTGTTATTCATACCTTCTTGCCAACTGCTTGAAATGGGTCATCCTGATTATTACTACAAAATGTTTTTTTTTAATTCTGCTGATAATAGCTCATCTTAATTGATTAAGCCACTTAAAGTTGGTATGGCAACTTCCACCTTTTCATGTTTTCTGTATATTTATATACCTTCCTACTGTATGTTCCACTCTATGCATCTGATAAGTGGACTGTAGCCCACAAAAGCTTATACCCAAATAAATTGGTAGTCTCTAAAGGTGCCACAAGAACTCCTTGTTCTTTATGCATAGATGTGTCACCTCCTTTCCTCGTTTGGCTCCTCGCTGCGCAAAGCAATGTGTCTCCCTCCTGTCGTGTGCTGTTCCTGCTTTGTCCCATGAAGGAGTTTGGCCACCTGCACTGCTGGGACTTTTGCTCTTTGTACAACAATAATTTTGCTGAATATCCCCAACATGCCAGGTCCGGCTGCACATTGCTATGCTGGGGGCTGGACAATCACACCTTGCTGAAGGTGTTGGGTGTCACAGCTGCCTTCCATTCAGGCTAAAGGAGGGAGCAATTAAATGCTTCTTTGCTTTATGATAGCTGAAACAATGGAAAACCACCGCCGAACAACCACATCCTATGCAAGCTCAGGCAGTGGCTGGGTCTTGCAGTCTAAGAAGTTTCACAGGGGTGGGGAGATGATAAGAAAAGCAGGGTTCGGGGAGTGATTGTATTGCAGCAGAAACACTAGAGAAGAACAGGGAGAAAGCAGCAAGGAAGCCAAGATGGCCAAAAAAAAAATCAGTTTGACCCTGAGAAAAGCTAGGAGAGAGCGTGCTTTTGGGCTAAGTGGTTGTAGTGTATTGAAAACTTTGTTAACATTCTGATCTATCATTTTAAATTCTCAGGGGGTTTCCTGGTCCTGCTTGCAGGCTGGGAGCTCTGTAGGGAAGTATATGATCTGTACCAGTCTAGAAAGAGCCAGCCTGTAGCAAGAAGGGGTGTGTTGTGCTTCTCTGCTAGAAGGAGGAGCCTGCTTGGTCTCTATTTTGGATTCTTGTGTGTTATCATTCTGAACTCTAAAAAGTAAACCACACTGGATTGGAAGGGGTTAAGGAGCTGCTCTGGACCCAGGCTGCTCTGCACCACCACACCTGCAATGCATGCACAGGCTGGAGGAGGAGCTGAAAATGGGATCAGAGTAGCTCACTTGCAGGTAGCTGACCTGCCAACTCTCACAAATTTATTGCAAGTGATGAGATTTCTAAGTAAAATTAAGCCTCACTCATGAGCTCGCGAGAGAACTATCGAATCTTCGGATTTTTTTTTCAGCCCCAGCAGGGGGCTCTGGTCTCTAGTACATATTTGTACTAGAAAGGTAAGTTTCTAGCCTGTTTGGTAGCAGAGGAAAATGGGACCTGAGAGCACCTTAAAGGCCCAGAAACCAGAAGGGAAATAAAGAAAACCCACATTTCATTTAAAAAAAACCCTCATGATTTCTCTGGAGTCTACCCGTGTTATGCTTATAAGAAGCACACAGGATTTTTTTTAGGGGAAAAGGCAATACACCGCATTTACTGATAGCATATGCATTCAGTCACACCACACACGCACACATACTGTCCTGCCAGTTGATGTTATAGTTACCAGTCCAGAGTCCAGATCAATCTCGTGACCAGCTAGGTTGATCACGGGTAGGGAGGAGCCAGGTTCCGTTGGTTACGAAACAATGCTCCAGGGAAGTCTTGGCAGGACGAACCCAAAGTTTCATAGCAAGGCACTCTGTTTATATAGTGATTTTCCTTTATTGGGACCAATGAGTTTTGCATCATCATGCTGTAATCAATTGTTGTTTGACGAGTGCTTGGTTTTTTTAATTGTCTTTCTTATTCTTTATTTTGTCCCTTCATCAAGTTCCTCAGGGAGTTATCCCAGGCTGGTTTTGATCACAGCTATTTTGTCCCCATTGACAGGTGCCTGTCTCATCTTTAGAGGCGTCAATCTGCCCTCCTCTGACATTTCAATAGGGGCATGTTGCAGTCTCCTGGAGCCCTTGCGTCTGTCTCCAGTGCTCCCTAAAACATCTGGTTCAGCGATGGCCTTCACACTTACCTCTTTACACACACATTCCTCATTCACACACAAAACAGAATTAATTTACACAGAACATCAAATTCCAATGCAAAAGAAAACAATCATGGCATTCTTTGACTTATTCTAAAATGGTAAACCTACAACAAAGGTCTCAAGGCCTCAAAGGTCTGTTTCTGCTCTGAAATCAGTCCAGACACAGATTCTGGCTGATGTATCTCTAACCATTGGCCCATTAGGCCATTCATTTCTGTTATTCAAAAAGGGTGGCTGGCAGGATATGATCAAATCATACACCAATACATTTAATGTATGCTACATTATTATTCTTTATTCTTCATCCTAAATTATATAAAATACCAACATAAAATCCTACTACTACATGTCCCCCTTTCGACCCCTTGAGAACAATTCTTGAGTGGGTCATATTTTATACAACTGTTTTATAGCAATATACTGAGAGACAATTTGAGCTCGTGGTTGTAATCCAACAAACTTTTTTTTGTTTGTTTGTTTGTTTAACAGCACATACAACACATTTCTAGCAAGCAAACACAGGACAATATTAACACAACTAGTAATGAGTGAAAGATAATAGACAATATGCCCTTAGAGGTCGGGGACCAGCTTGTAAACACATTGTACCAATGATAGGCTGTCAGGGTTTTTTAGATTTAGCAATTTTTAGCATGTTTTTACTGGCATGTAATATTTGAATGACATGCTTTTTAATTTTAAATTTAATTTTTATTTGTGTGTGTGTGTGTGTGTGTGTGTGTTTCTTGTAAAAACGGAGTCACCTTTTTTAGTTCATTCTAAACACATTTTTAATGATGTGTCCTTGCTGCATGGTTCTGTGGCGACAGGTAGGGACAAGCACACCCATTTCTGAGGGCTCCACTTCGTACACCCTCGGGCATCCAATCATTTCTTCTCTTTTCCAGCCCACTTACCCATAACCCGGGGTAGCCAAAAGGATCCCATGGTCAATTTTGGGAGCAGGCTTACCTCCCATATTTCTGTCTCCACAGACTGTTGGGGAGTAATTTTAACATAAATGTCACCTAATAACAAATCAGGCTTAACCGTGCTGGAAACATGCTGCATCCATTCATATTTGTAGGTCTCAAACAAGGACCTCTTCTGTTGTTTTAAAAGATGTGTTAATACCCTACATTTTTAGATATTACCCCAAACATTTTGTGTTCAAAATGCTCAGTTAAGATTTTCCATCTCAATACATCCTATGGCCAAGGCAATTTTATTTTTCTAATTTTATTTGTTGTTTATACAGGAGCCAGGAGGTGGTGTTCAGCCACCACCACATATTCCATGTTGCTTTTAGGTTTCCCAGAACTATTTGTACCAACTCCACAGTAGTATTTGCCTGCTTGTGAATGAGACTATCTTGCAGTTGTGACAAGGAACTTAACTTATTCTTAATTACCTTTAGGTTTATAGTATTTATCATTTTTGCTCCCAAACCAACTCCTCCTAATATGGTGTCTACTACATTTCGTTTTGCTCGGCCATTGGAGTGTTGATGTGTTTTTATCCAGGCCATTATAATAGGAAGGGAGTAGGGTGAACATTTGGGTTCCAGTTTAGACACATTCAGCAGAGTCCAGTTCATACCAATTTTTATTTGTTACTAATAGTGAATTTAATAAGACTTTTATTGGATCACTTTGAGTCACAAAACAATTTATTTTAATTGGGGAACCTTTTTTAAATGCTTAGTCTCTGGTCCAGATTCTGGTGCATGTGTCCAGGAACCATAGGTTCAATTCACCACGGGGTACTGGACAGTACCCCACATTGTTCCTGTCTTAACAGGCTCATTCCACTGAGTGGTAGTTGTGGGTACCTGGAACTCCAGGTGGCATCGCCATTAGGACCCTCTATTTTAACCCCTATTTCCCAGTCGTTTGGTATTTTTGTGGTGTTTATAAGGTACACTTGAAGTTCCACTTCCCCTTCCCAGGCATACACATTGGTATTTCCTACGGGTCTTAAGAGTCGGCTAGTGTTTTTATTATACTCTTTCATGAGGCTCACCAGATCACAGGTAGGAATCCATGATTGGTTGGCGGGGAGTAAATTATTTTAGGGGGAGGGATAGCTCAGTGGTTTGAGCATTTGCCTGCTAAACCCAGGATTGTGAGTTCAATCCTTGAGGGGGCCATTTGGGGATTGGTCCTGCTTTGAGCAGGGAGTTGGACTAGATGATCTCTTGAGGTCCCTTCCAACCCTAATAATCTATGATTCTATTCCTTAAATATTGGCTTATGAGGAGGGCTGCATTTTCTCCCATGATCACTCTAATTATCTGGGCACTGAAAGTTCCCAGAAGCAGGTAAAGCCAGGCCTTACACTGGAGTCTCATTTTCTGTGGATTAAAATTGTGGTGATTAAGCAACATTTCATGCTCAGGTTCTGGGATGTCCTTTTCTGCAGACAATTCAAACATCAGTGTTTATGTAAACAGTTTAATTTGTGAAACGTTCCATTTCAGTTTTCCATCTGTTTTGATACGGTGTGCCAAGGGGCTAAGGCAGCCCACTGGGGAGTAAGGGTACACGACTTGGTCCCACAAGGCTGCCTTTGTGGGCTGCCTTTGTGGGCCTTTGTTTCTGAATTTTGTTGTGTATGTGTTTGATGGCCTGATTAACCCTACACTGGAGGGTGGTTTTATTTTCTTGTAACTGTTTAAGCCATCGAAAATAATCAAACTAGAGCTCTCTTCTAGGCCCTGTACTACATAACTAGGATCAA
Organism: Mauremys mutica; assembly: GCF_020497125.1. NCBI lineage: Eukaryota > Metazoa > Chordata > Testudines > Geoemydidae > Mauremys > Mauremys mutica. The sequence continues at coordinate 16,987,647 of NC_059091.1, read as the reverse complement.
TCATTAGGCGCATTGGGTGTCCAAACAGAATTTGAAAGGGTTGGATTTTTATTCTTAGTTTATTACTGCTGAGGCAGTTTATCCAGCCAGTCTTTTTCTGTGTGATTCCTTCCAGAGCGCTTCTTTAATAGGGCGGTTTATGGGCTCTACTTGGCCTGAGGATTGAGGCCAGTATGGTATATGGAGCTTTTGTTTAACTTCCAAGGCTTGTATTATTGTTGCAAAGATTTTTTTTACAAAGGCTCCTGCATTGTCAGAATTTGGGGTGCCATATTTACATACTACCTTATTAAAAATCTTTTTGGCAACTACCCTGGTGCTATTATTTTTAGTAGGAAATGCCTTTACCCATTCTGAAAAGGAATTAATTATTACCAATAAATACTAGAATTCTTTTCTACTTTTTGGCAATTTATTAATAAAATTAATTTGAACTCTGTGCTACAGCCCAAACCTTCGTTGGTGCATTATGGGTTGTCAGTGTGGGGGATGCGTCTTGTCCTGAGCACACTGCACACAATTTCGCACCCGTGTTTTAACATCATCCTCCATACACTCCCAGTCTGCTACTTGCTTTAGCTTTTTTAAAGTCCCTTTTACTTTTTTATGCATAAACTGATGGGCTGCGTTAAGTGGCCTTTTTTGTTTTTGTTTGTTTGCTTGTTTGTTTTAAATTTGGTTAGGGTGGTTTATGTGCTATTTGTTAGCTTAGATGTGTTATCACAGACTTTTATTTATTTATTTATTTTTGGTTACAACTGCTATGTTATGCTGTTGAACTGTTGTATTTACCTGATTATTTTAGGTAGTTTTTATATCCGGTTTTTCACTGTGTGCTTTTACATGTCGTACATTTAACTGTTTAGGGTTTTTTGTTACACACTGGTAAAAAAAAATTTTTTTGAATATGCAATATTCTTTTTATCCATTTTTATACCAATTATGTATTTTAAACTGTATTTCTTTTACATAAAAATTACTGTTAGCAGAAATATATAGGGGTTGTGGGGAATTTTTATATTCCCTTAAAACCTGATAAATTGCGTGGAGCTCGACATGCTGAGCTGATCCATGGTCTAAATGTCCCTGAATAACTTCCTCTTCTAAATTAACGGCAGCGTATTTTACACATTTTTTAAATTATTATTATTGCACTTTCATTAGTAAACCAGACATGCTTTTCTTGGCCCACGGTATTTAATTTTTCCAGTGGGGGTGCCTTTACCAAAGCAATTTTTTACTCCAGAGTGACCTCCGGACATTCATGTCGGTTCCCTTTTTAAATATTTTGTAATAGTGTGGCAGCCACAGCCATGTTATTAGCCACCAAACAAACAAAAGACTGTGATTCACCCAGGCAACGCAGGGCTGGGGCTGTGAAAGCCTTCTGTTTTAGCAGGGTTAAAGCGAGTTCTGCTTTTTTCTTTTATATTTTGTTTGGGTTTTTAGCAGTTTCTACAGTGGGTGCGTTAGTTTTACATAAGGTGGAAATGGGGTTTTGGGGGGGCTTTTTTTTTTGTGCTTACAGAGTTTTTACGCACCCTTATTAAAGTGACAGTTTAATTACACAGAGCCACCTTAAGGCTCAGTGTGGGGCACTCTTTTTTTTTTTTTTACACTACAGCTTTTATTTGCTATTTTGTTACCAAAAACAAATTTAGAATTTTTGTTCATTTTTTTCGGTTTTGACTGCCCTGCTGCAGCCACGACTTTGGTCTTTTAAAAAGATATTAAATGTATAAAGCATTAAGGCACCTTAAGGGTTAAATGCTAAATACCAAACCCAAACAACACTGGTTACCCCTCTCTGGCAAAAAGTGTTTCTTGGTTTTGCAACTTCGAATGAAAGATTCAAATGGATTTTAGTGTCATTATTTAAAAACAAAACCAATTTATTTTAAACCTACCAAACAAGAGTTTTACAAACCAGGAGTGTTGGTTTAGGTCCTAAACACTTTACATATTTACACAATATATTTATACACACTTTTTAAAAAAATATTTTTTCCATTGCTTTAATTTTTACACAGCTGTACATAGATTACATTTGTGTATATTTGGGGGCAGTTAAGTTCCAGTAGAAACCCCTTATGTTTTTTTAGTGAATTTGACTAAATTGTTCATAGTCAAATGATTTCAATTAGATTTTTTTTTTGCCTGGCTTATTTACAGACATTCCTTTCGAAAAAGGCCTATTTTTTCCTTCAGAATGGCTGCAAAGAAACCAAGATTTTTTTTATAACACTTTAAAAAAAAACATTTTTACAATGTTTAACTGCTTAATTTTTTTCCAGCCTTTGCTGATACTCACACCTTCTTATCAACTGTTAGAAGCACCTTGATTGCGTTGGCCTCATTAGCACTACAAAAGTAATTAATTGTTGAGAATAGGCCACTTCCATCTTAATTGAATTGGCCTTGTTTGCACTGAACCCCCATGAGGCAACTCCCATATTTTCATATATATAGTGCTTACTGTATTTTTCACTCCATGCATCCGATGAAGTGGGTTTTAGCCCATGAAAGCTTATGCCCAAATAAATGTTAGTCTCTATGGTGCCACAAGGACTTCTCATTGTTTTTGCTGATACAGACTAACACGGCTACTACTCTGAAACCTGAATTAAGAAACAGTTGAATGTTGTGTATAATGAGAAACTGCCACTAGAGGGAGCCATGGAGAGTACGCTTTTTGAATCCACAAAGAAAAATGCACCAACATTTGAAAATAGCGGGCCCCATGGGACTAGGAAGAAGGGCTTCTGCAGGAGGTGAGGATAATGACACAGGCTTGGTCATATCATCCCCCTCATTATCTTAATGCAAAGGGAAATGATGTGATATTGACCCTGGAACTAGATACAGGAGGGGCAATGTCCGAGGTCACTCAGGGGGTTACAAATCGCCCGGGGGACGATTGAAAGACACTGAGGTGCTTTTACAGAATTACAATAATGGGCAGACAGGAGTATTAGGCAGTCTCTCAGTCACTGCAATTATAAAGCTAGCTGTTCCCCATTAGAGTTAATTGTATCGGAAGGAAATGGTCCCCCACTGATGGGCAGAAAGTGAGTATCCAACGTTTGACTGGCTTGGAGAGTGATGCACCACATGCCGGACAGAGAGAGGGAACTGAAAGAAAACTACAAAGCTGCATGTAGTACAGACATGGGATTGGTAGAAGGCACAGCAGCAAGGCGGGTTGCATCTGACAAGGCCATTTCTAAACTCCTGAAGGCTAGACTGTGACAAAGTGGGAATTTTCTGTAATATCTTTTATGAAGCCTATGTGTGCCTCAGTTTCCCCTATGAGCTTCAGGGTTACCCTAGGGGATAAAAAGGTTTGTTTGCTCTCTGCAGAGGCTCAGAGACTCTGGTGTGAATGGCTCCTAGCTGTCTGGGGCTTGGGTCCCATATCAATGGAGTTCTCAAGAAGACAATGGCAAACCCAATCACTGAGACTTTGATACCAATGACCATGGATGGCCCACCTCTTCGCAGGAAGCAAGCGGTGTTTGCCCAGCTGGAGAACAAAGGACTGGGGAGGTGCCAGGGGGTGATTAAGTGTTGGCTGCTGAGGGCTTCTGGTCACACACCTGAACTGGGACAGAGCAGTTGGAGACACAGAGCTTTGAGCTCTGTGCTGACCAGGATGGACCCTGCTGTAACTTCCTTTTCTCTGTGCTAGCCAAGGACTTCCTTTGCTGTGTTCCAGCCAACTAATAAACTCTTGTGTGTGACAGCATGGGCTGGGTGTCCCTGCGGATGCTAGTGGAGGAGGAGCATTGCTCCCTAAGATAGTACAAGTCCCCTCAGCTATCTGCCTCAGTTGGACTTGCTGAGTGGAGCACACGGTGCAAAGCAGGGTGCTGAAGGCCCAGAGGTCCAGCCTAAGGAGGTGGTGGAGCCATGTGCTTTCCCTGGAGGAAAAGTGAAGCCACTAAGGGATCTGGTTCACTGAAGGAGTTCTCCCAGAGACTGTTGCAAAGCTGGGCTCATAGCACCGCTCCTGTGGATTGGTGACGGAGACCTGTGCCATATGCTCTGCGACAGACAGAAGAAAACCAAATGGAGAAATTGCAAAACGGTGTAAATTCAAGTTCACTGAATGGGCTGCCCCAGTTGTGTGAACCCCAAAGCATGATGGCAACATAAGAATGTGTGGGGCTATAACATCACCATAAATCCCAGGCTGAAAGTGGACCCATATCCAATTGCTAAACAACAAGATGTATTTGCAGAACTAGGAGCAGGAGTGATGTTTCCCAAAATAGACTTGTCTCAAGCCTACCAGCAGGGGGTACTAGAACCAGATTAAAAAATACCTGACAGTGAAGCCACAGAAGGGGCTATTGGGTGTGAACGATGCCCTTATGACCCCCTTGCGGGGAGTGCACCTGCTGTGTATCAAAGAGTAATGGTCAGGCGCTGCAGGGGGTGAATGGTGATGTCTGTTATGAACTTTTACAAAGACTAGAGGAGGATCTACAGAGATTGTTAACTCTAATGTTATATTTTTGCAAAGAGACGTGTACGTGTTTCAAAATCAGGTTACGCACTTGGAGCATTGTAGAGGTGGAGAAGGGTAAACCCGTTAAAAGAGAAGCCACTGAGAATGCACCAGTAGCACAGAATGTCTTGGAGCTTAGATTGTTTCAGGCCATGTTAAACTACTGTGGAAGGCTACTTCCAAATGTAGCCACATTAAGCAGTCTGATGTCCACGCTGTTATGGAAAAACATGAAGCCGGTTTGGACAGAAAAGGAAAACAAGGGTTTTGAGGTCACAAAAAAGAAGCGGAGTCGTTCCAGGCTCCTGGAACATTTCAGTCCGGGATCCCCCTAGCACTGGTCTGTGAGTGAGGCCTCTCCTGTAGGTGCTGAGGCTGTCGCTGCACACACTGGTAAAGATGGGAGTGAAAACCCCAGAGCATTCCCTCCGGAAAGTTCTCAAAGGCTGAGAGAAACTATTCACAAATAGAAAAAGAGGCTTTCGGCACCATTTGGGGGGGACTTAAACTCCATGAGGGTCTGTTTAGACACATTTGCCCTCATCACTGATCATAAACCCTAGGCCCAAAGGCAGGTGTTCACTGCTAGAGGCAGCTAAGCTTCAGAGATGGGCTGTGATCTCAGCTGCCTACCAGCATGATGTTTATCATACTTCGATGTTCCCCTCTGGTGTTATCTGGACCAGTGACCTGCTAGGTCACTCCAACCCTCAACTCTGGAACCAGCCTTACCCTGCTCTGCTGTGAGAACCCCCACTCTGGGGCTGTTCACACACAGCCTCTGGCATGTAACTGCTCCTTGGACTGTGCAACCAAATGACACTAGCCACTATCTCTGGTCCCAAACGCAACCCTAGGAACTTCCATTTTGCAGTGTCCAGTTATGCCTGCTGGACGCTGCAAGCTTATATGAGTTTGTCAATTTAACAAAGAAATTGACATGTACCAGGCTTGTTATCCCCAGGGGAATCTCTGACACACTTCAACCAAATACACTGCTTCAGGTAGAATAAACCACACAATCCTATAAGGATGAACATGGGGGTGCAGGGTGTTCCCCCGAGGTACACAGTGTCACACATACACCATCTGATGCACTGTCCCATTTGCTTCTTTACACAGGGAAAGAGAGAGGGAAACTCTGTGTATACAGTCTCTTTCCTACATCGCCTCCCTATTACAGCTCAGGAAATTGCTCTGGTAACAAGCACAGACCCTGCTTTAGTTAAGGTGATGCACTGAGCACTTTCAGGGTGGCCAAATCACACAATCAAAGAGCAACTTGGCCCTTGCTATTTCAGGAAAGTGGAGTTATCCATGGAGAATGGTTGTTTGCCATGGTGCCTATGAGTAATAATACCAGAAACCTTACAGAAAAGGCTGCTAGTGGAATTATAGCACCAAGGGTTAGTAATAATGAAAGGGCAGGTGTGACATAGAGACTCCTTGGCAAAGGGACCCTTGTTCTTTGCAAACATCTCTCACCTCTGACCCGACAAGCTCTCTCCACCAACCAAGACTTGCAGGATATTGCTCATAAACAGTAATGTATAAGGTATCTATAGAAAGCTCCATAACTTGTCAAGATTCGTACTCATTACAAGACATACGTATGTACAGGTCATATTTAAGGAATAATGTTTTTATATTGACAACATGCTTTATAAACTTGGAGTAAAAGTCAGTCACCAGGGGATAATATGTCTCAGTGACGGCCTGTTCAAGCAGGAGGGAGTTGTTCCTGTTCTGGTTAGCCGGTGATGTAATGCAAGGCTCCATTGTCCAGCATTACTCCATCCCAAGACTATCCATGGCAAACCATCAGACAGAACTGCAAACAACTGAAACCTCTTGGAGATAAAAAAAAGGAAGATTACAACAGACAGGGGATCACCCTGTCTGGGAGTACAGACTGTGACGCTGGCAGATCACGTGTCAGCTCATGTCAAGGCCTCTAGGCCTCGACTGAAGCCTGACAAAGACATAGCTGGAGCCAGTCTGGCTCGCCTGGGTGTTAGTGTTGTTAAACTAGGTATTAGGGTTTGTGACACAGGGCCAGAAAGGGTTACACAACTAGCAGGCTAATTGACCCAGATTCAACCTTTAAAGACATATTAGTGGATAATTATTGTGCTTTTTGTGTGTTTACATGTGTATTGTTAGAGGCTGACAATGTAACCAAATGGTTCCTGTCTATCGCTGTATTCTGTTAATTCAGAGATTAAAAGGAAATGTTAACATTTAGATGAACTGTGAATGTAGTAATATCATCATCCTTATTTCTCTCTGAAGTTTGTAGTAAACTACCTGTGAATGGCTGACGATGGGCAGTTGCCTTATGTTAATCCATGTAGCTAATTATCGGTGAGGTGTAGGGAATACTCAAAGCCAGGATAATTGCCTATTGTTCACCCAAGGACTGCACGCTGTCAAGAGGCTGCTAGGAAACTATAAAAAGAACTCTAGGGCCTTGATCCTCTCATCTCAGATCTGCTTAAGCTTCATCAGGGGAAGTTTGAGTCACAATTCTAAGGTCTCCAGTCCCATCTGAATCACCCTGATATTGGACACTGGACTGTAACCTATGGATTAATTCTGAAAGTACTTTTTGCAACTGTAAAGCTCACCATCTCTGCTATGAAACTGACCTAAGAACTCTATTCATATCTGTATGTATAATGATCTCCACCCAATACTTTCTCTTTTCTTTTTTAATACATTTTAGTTTAGTTCATAAGAATTGGCTGTTAGCATGGATTTGAGTAAGATCTGAAATATTCATTAACTTGGTGGGTGATGTGCCCGATCCTTTGGGACTGGTAAAACTTTTTATATAATGAACTAAATTTTCAGTAATCCTCATCATATTTGACTTGGCTGTCTGGGTGGAAGCTCAAGGCTGGGTTGCTATAAGGGAACTGTATTTCTGGCTTCTGGGTAACCAGTAAGGTGTTGGGGAAGCTGTTTTGTTGCTGGCTTGGTGAATCTAAGTATTAGAATAACTGCTAATTTGGGGGATTGTCTGCCCCATTCTTTGCAGTTTGCCCTAATTGAGCAGCTGCAGTATGTGCCTCCCCGCCCCCCCGGACCTCAGTCACGTGGTTATAAAAATGTTCTCTGTGTTTAGACTTTATGGAATGCTTGTAAGTTGCTGTATGTGTTAACCTCACTTATAGCTGTAGCCCATGTTATAAGGTAATTATGGTGGGGCAGCTGCCCCACCCCTATGAGAGATTGGGGTAGGGCAGGCCAGAGCAGCTGCTCCAAGAGGCAGCCAATCAGGGAAGGACTGTGGGAGAGCCAATGAGGGCTGAGCAAGTGGCGGCCAGTCAGGGCCAGGCTCAGCCCTATATAAAGGCTGCCTAGGAGAGGAGCAGGCAGTTGTTCCCAGACCTCCAACAGGGGAGGTCTGTCTCCTGAGCTAGGAGACCAACACCAGGGATAGTGCAGTGCTGGGCAGGCTTGGGGGAGCCGAAGGGAACTCTAGCCTGCTACCTGCCAGGTAGGGTGACCAGACAGCAAGTGTGAAAAATCAGGATGGGGGTGGGGGGTAATAGGAGCCTATATAAGAAAAAGACCCAAAATCGGGACTGTCCCTATAAAATCGGGACATCTGGTCACCCTACTGCCAGGCTACAGGCCCTGAGGGAAGGGCCTAAAGGGTGCAAAGGATCAGAGGGCTAGTAACCCAGGGAGACCAGACAGCAAGCGAGGGGAGAGAAGGAGGGCAGGGAGGCTGCTGTTAGAGAGTCTCTGGGTCGGGACCTGGAGTAGCGGGTGGGCCTGGGTCCCCCCTCTTCTCCCTCATATTGCACCTGGCCATGGGAAGTAGCCATATTGAACTACACCATACCCCGGATGGAAGGGGTTAGACTTTGGGGTGTGGATGACCACTGCGGCAGGTGGAGGACTGCTGTTAAACCCCCCTGTCCTCCGAAGGCTTTGGGGTCCCATTTCCTGGGCACTGACTCTGTCTGTTACCTCTTCACAGAAACAGAGCCCCGCAGCCCACCTGCCTTAGGCCGTAGGCCCAGCACTGACCCCCAAGTAGCCCAGTAGCTTAACCCCCCACTTCTCCCAGATCTCCCCCTGGAGGTGTGGGCCGGCTGGGTTCCCTCTTCCAGGGGCCAGGTGGTCAGTGTAGCACGGAGCGCACAGACACCACGTGCAGGGTTCTAGCCCGTTGCTCTTCACTTAACAGAGCCCAGATCATAAGGGAAATAACCATCCCCCAATCGCAGTGCCGCTCACCAGCTCACCTGTTCCTTGGGAGTCCTTCGGGGTATGTCTGGGTTCAGGTCACAGGGTCCCCCTCACCACATTGGGATCCTGCAGCAACTGGGGGTGGGGGAGCTCTGGGGAGCTTCTTTAGCTGGTGAAAATGTACAAAGATACGAAATAGATCAGCCCTGGCCCTTTGTAACCTTCCAGCCCTGCTGTCACCTGCCTCAGCCTCCCCCGGTGATCCCAGACCTCGAGCAGGTGCCTTTGTAGCCAGGCCACCCCCTCCCCAGACAACCCGCTGGGAGCCAGTCTATTGGCTTGGGTGTCTGTAGTAGAACAGAGGATCATCCTGAGTTAACGACCTTCAGGATTTGGCCCATTTGCACATGCAGGTATCTGATTTAGGGCAGAGGCCAGTTAGGATTTGGGCTTTGCCGCTGTCTGGGTTTAGAGACATTGGCTGAGGTCTTTCAATCGAGAGGGGCTGCTATGAATTGTATTATGGTAGCACCCAAGAGCCCCAGTCATGGGCCAGGCCCCCATTATGCCAGGTGCTGTACAAACCCCAGTGAAGCATGTAACCAAAAGGGTCTGTGGGCAGAGCCTGGCTGGGGGGCAGAGTCTGGCTCATGGACTCAGCCTGGAGAGAGGGGTCTCAGACCCGCAGGCTCGCTGGAGCCAGGGCCAGCCCCCCCATGCAGCACCGGGGGTGCAGAAGAGGGACATGGGGCTTGTGTTACTCCCTGGGGGCCCATTGCACACCCCAGGGGGAGCCGACCCCAGGGAGGAGGGGGTCCTGGCACAGGGGGTAGGCGAGCTGTGGGTCGTGGGGCCATCGCGTCTCCCATCCTGCTGCGGGAGCTGGAGAAAGCAGAGTGGCCTGACCTGGGCCTTGTGTGTGCACCTCCCTCACCCCCCAGGACCTGGCCATGGGGACTGACATGGATGGGAAGAAGATCAAGGACCCCATGAAGATCATCGTGCCCGTCCTGCTGGACCCCAGCATGCCGGCCTACGACAAGCTCCGCATCATCCTGCTCTATATCTTCCTGAAGAACGGTAACACCACAGGCCTGCAGGGGGCAGCACTGGGGGGCCTACCGCTGCAGGGGGCGCCCCCTGGAGGCAGTGCCCAGGCCTGTGGGGCTGGAGGGAATAGCACTGCTCAGACTGGCACCCCCCCAGACATGCAGGGCGCCTCCCAGCCAACCGCTTCCCAGGGCCTGTGTCCAGCCTGGCTCTACGGCCCTGTCTCCCCTCTGCCCACCTCTTGGTGCCTGTGAGCCAGCGAGTGCGGCCTTTGCTCCTTGCGGCTGCCTTCCCAGCAGTGTCCACGCTCCCCCCAGCCCATTCTCTGCAGGGAGGGAAAATGGAGACACAGACCCGGAGCAGCCCCGCCGCCTGCTCTCTGCAGGGAGGGGGATGGAGACACACACCTGGAGCAGCCCCCCGGCCCGTTCTCTGCAGAGAGGGGGAACATCCCTCCCTTCCTGCAGGCTGTTCAGATGCCATGTTCTGCCTCTGAGCCCCCTGCGACCAGCTCCCTGCCCACCCCTTGTGTCCTCCCTGGACCAGCTCCCTGCTTCTTGCTGCATCCAGCCCCTTCCCCCAGCTCACCAGGGCCTGGGGAACCTCCCTGACCCTGACATTGGCACAGTCCCTCGTCCCCCATCGGTTCCTGCCCCATGCTGGCTCGGTGGGGCAGGGTCCTGCTCCGGGGCCCTTCCTGTAACCCTGCTCAGGCACTGCCCCTGTGCCCATTGCCCAGGCCAGGTGCCCTCATGTGGCTCCTCTGGCTGCCCAGTTTCCTGGCCAGGGGGGCGCTGTGGAGTTGCCAGGCCTCCCCCTCTGCACTAAGCAGCAGTAAATGGTTTGGGGGGGGTTGCCGTCCCTTCAGCTCAAGGCCTCACAGCCTTAAAGAGCCAGGCCTCGGCTCTGACACTGCACCTGACTGGCCGCAGAAGGGGGAGCCCAGATTAGGGGGAGGGGGGCTCCCACTGCACTGCCAGGGGGAGCTAGAGAGACCCCTGCCCCCAGCGCCCGAGAGAACCTGTGGAGGGAGGAGCAGCAAGAACCTAAATTTGATCATTAACTGCATGGGGTCTAGTGGTTAGAGTGGATGGTGCTGGGAGCCAGGACTCCTGGGTTCTACCCCCAGCTCTGAGAGAGGGGTGGGGTCTAGTGGTTAGAGGGGGGCTGGGAGCCAGGACTCCTGGGTTCTGCCCCCAGCTCTGAGAGGGGTGGGAAGAGCAGGATCTCAGGATTTGATCGGGGAACTAGGACTCCTGGGCCACGCACTGAATGTGCCTGGGCTGTGGGTGTGTCCCAGGGGTGCTAGCGCTGACCTGTCTCTCCCTATGCAGGTGTGAGCGAGGAGAACCTCACCAAGCTGATCCAGCATGCCAACATCCAGCAGCAGAGCGACATCATCCACAACATGGAGCTCCTGTGCACCTCCCTCAGGCGTGGGGTAAGGGACTAGGGCCAGAAGCCAGCAGCTGTACCCATGCCAGGGGGCAGATCTGGGCTGCACAGGGGTGCCCCCTATGGCAGTGACCTACTCCCAACACAGAGGTGACCTCTGCCCCTGTACAGTGGGGTGACGCCCTCCCCATATGAGGGTGACCCCTGAGTTACTCCCCATCTGGGGTGACCTCTTCTGCCCCTGCAGAGGACCCTGGGGATCAGGACCTCAGATCGCCAGGGAGCTGGAGCTGATGACCACTGCATGGGGTGGCCATGCGGCAAATTGGGGGAAGCGGCTCTCTCCTCCCATCAGTCTCTCTCCCCTCCTCTCTCTCTCGCTCAGTGATCCATTCTGTTCTTTTCTCTGCTTCTCCCCTGCCAGCCCGGCTGGAGCGACTCAGATAGGCCACGCTGTCCCTGTCTGCCCCCGTTCCCACCTCACACCCCCTCCCTGCTGCCTCTCACCCTCTCTGCCTTCCTCCCCCAGAGCGGGCAGCTGCGACCCGAGAGGAAGATGAGGCTGGAGTCCACCTACCAGCTCTCCCGCTGGACCCCCATGCTCAAGGACGTCATGGAGGTACCCGGCCGTCTGCTTCCTGGCCTTGGGGGTGGGGGTCACACCTGGCAGGCTGGGCACAAGGTGGAGGGGTTGGTTTGGGGTCAGCCGTGGTAGAGCCCTGCATATCCGCGCACCATTTCTGCGGATAGTGGATCGGCTGCAGACACAACCGTGCAGGGCTCTACTCCCCAGCAGCGCCTGGCCTGTGGCGTCAGGCTCAGGCAGCCCAGAGGGTGCAGTACGCTCAGGGCCAGTGGCTGGGTGACAGGTCGGAGTCGGGGCTGTCCGGCACCCACTCGCCTTGCCACGCTGCTTCCTGTCCAGCAGCTCGAGCAGCACCAGCGTCCCCACCAGCTCCTGGGCAGCAGGATTTGGGATTGGAGCGGGCAAGGCCCCGGCGCCCCACCCCACAGTGATGCAACACGCTCTGCTGCTGCCGTGTACTATCGCTTGTGGCCCCCCAGGAGCGTCACGTGAGGAGACACCCTTTCCCCTCAGCCCCCACCCCCTCCACGCTGCCCCTTCTCCTCCAGTCCCTGCCCCCGCGCTGCCCCTTCTCAAGACCCCGCACCCACATTGCCCCTTCTCCTCAAGACCCTGCCCCCTCCATGTTGCCTCTTACCCCCAGTACCCACCCTCACTGCCCAGGGCCGCCCAGAGGATTCCGGGGGCCTGGGGTCTTCGGCAGCGGGGGGCCTTTCCGTTCCGGGACCCGCCGCCGAAGTGCCCCGAAGACCCGCGGCGGGGGCCCCCCCCCGCCGCCGAATTACCGCCGAAGCAGGACCCGCTGCCGAAGTGCAGCCAGAACGGAAGGGCCTCCCACCACCGAATTACCGCCGAAGACCCGGCTGCACTTTGGCGGCGGGTCCCGCTTCGGCGGTAGTTCGCCGGCGGGGGGGTCCTTCCTCCCCGGAGCGGAAGGACCCCCCGCCGGCGAAGACCGGGAGCAGAAGAAGCTCCTGGGCCCGGCCCCGCAAGAGTTTTCTGGCCCCCCCGGAGCAAGTGTAGGACCCCACTCCAGGGGCCCCGAAAAACTCTCATGGGGGCCCTGGCGGGACCCGGGGCCTGGGGCAAATTGCCCCTCTTGCCCCCCCCCTCTGGGCAGCCCTGTCACTGCCTCTTCTCTGCAGGACCCCTTTCCCCCCGCCCCCAGCCCTTGTGAGGGCTTGCTGCAGCCAGTGAGGATGCAGATACAGGTAAAAGACAGCTAGTGGATCGCAGGCTGATGCACATCCACATTTTTGTATCTGCGCAAGGCTCTAGCCATGTGAGAGGCTCATCAGAGAGTCCTCTCCTGCTGCCATTCTTAGGGGTCATAGAATCATAGAATCTCAGGGTTGGAAGGGACCTCAGGAGGTCATCTAGTCCAACCCCCTGCTCAAAGCAGGACCAAACCCAACTAAATCATCCCAGCCAGGGCTTTGTCAAGCCTGACCTTAAAGACCTCTCAGGAAGGAGATTCCACCACCTCCTTAGGTAACCCTCCTTAGGGTCTTAAATCATAGAGATGAGTGCAGGGGAGTTGTGTTACCCCGGTGCTGACATGCTGCCACCTCTGGGGTGGGGCACAGGCGGTTTATACAGGGATCCCTCACCGGGGCTGAATTCTTCCTGAGGAGTGACAGGCAGCTGTTAACAGCCGCACAGCAGCACTGCCTGAGAATCTAGGGCAGGAGGTGATGAGTGTGTGGGGCTGGAAGTGCAGGGGTCCAGGTAGCACACTGTCATGACTGTCACTGGAATGTGAATGGCCGGCAGGGTCCTTGGCCTCAACTCCAGTGAGGAGCAGCTGTTTGTCGTTCATCTGAAGGACGAACTCCTGCAGCACAGTACTGGTCACTGACTGACCGGGAGAGCACCCTCTGCAGAGCCCCCCCACCCCGGCTCCCTGCAGTACAGCACCCCCTAGCGCTGCACTGGGGCCGACACTGACTGCCAGGGGAGAGCACCCCCTGCTGAGCCCCCCCCCCCCCGCCCACTCCTTGCAGTACAGCACCCCCTAGTGCCGCACTGGGGTCATAGAGCACCCTCTGCTGACTCACTAGCACCCCTCCACTGGCTTTTCCTTAGAGGTTTCCTATCCAAGCACTGCCTGAGCCCAAACCTGCTTAGCTTGTGAGCGGTGACATGGTCTCTTCTCTCCCCCCAACCTTGCTGGGGCCTGAGCCCCTCATCGCCCTGCCCTGTGGGGCACTCCTCGAGGGGGTGGGGGGGCACACTTAGTTGCCTTCAACCTACTGGCTTGGGGCTCCTCCAGGCCAAGAATTAACCCCGCTGCCCGAGCTCCTGTCCCACAGGCAGGAGGCTTCCAGGCCCCTGCTCCAGCGCTGTGATGGTTCCTCCTGTGGGATTTTGGGGCAGGCAGTTACAGTAGCCTCAATCCCGTGCCTAATCCAATCAGCCCCGCCCCCCCGCGCCAGCCGCAGCTCGTCAGGCCTTAAGCTTCCCTGTACAAGTCAACTCAGCGGATTAATGTAAAAGCCCCTATTATGTGGCATTAGAATGTATCATAGCCTGGGCCCCCTGCGTGGCTGGGACACACCTCATGGGGCAAGAGGCAGGGCCTGGATCTGCCCGCAGCAGGGAAGGGGCACTGAGGGCAGCCCCCTGCCTCCCCCCCTCCCAAGTGTGGGGCCCTGGATCCAGCTGCAAGACGTCTCTGCCCTCCCCATAAGGGTGGATGAGTGGGAAGTTCACAGCAGGGCACTGAGCAGCTGAGGGGGATGTGGGGAGATGGGGGGGCATCACAGGAGGAGTCAGCGTGGTCTTTGCTGGCTCCCCATGCCCCTCCCCCAGGGGTTGTCAATCATTCAGTGAGGAGCTGTCCCAGCCCCTCCCCGCCATGGGGTCCGGCTTGGCTACCAGGTCCGAGGTTACTGCTGCTTCATTGGCCCCTGCTGACCTGTCCTCCCCCCCTGTCCCTCCCCAGTACATCATTGAGGACAGACTGGACAGGGAGCTGTGGCCTTTCGTGTCGGACCCGGTCCCTGCCGCCAGCCCCCAGGCTGTTGTCAGGTAAGGCTGAGCCTGGCTGGGCCGAGGGGGGCAGAGCCCTGACACCCCCCCACCCCCACGCCCAAGGGTGTAGGAGCCTCTGTGCGTGGCCAGGACCCTGCCCTCTACAGGGGAGAGGGTGCCCAAGAGCCTGGAGCCCTGGACCCCTCTCAGCATGTCTCCCGCCCCCCAGCAGCCCCTCAACACACCAGGGCCCAGGATGGAGGGACGGGACTGGCCGGGCTGTACACAGCACCCCCAGCCCAGGGCAGGTGCCGCCCTCCCCTACTCCCTCTTGCCTGCTTTGGGGCTCCTGTCCCACTGCCTTGGGCAGGTCCTGCCCCCCAGCCTCCTCCGGGCCCTGCCCTTCCATCTGGCATCCCTCAGCAAGCCCCTGGTATCCACACTGCCCCTCTCTCCCCCCAGCCCCCACTCCAGGCAGTGCCCACCCCTCCGCCTGGCATTCCCTCAGCGAGCCCCTGGTATCCACACTGCCCCTCTCTCCCCCCAGCCCCCACTCCAGGCAGTGCCCACCCCTCCGCCTGGCATTCCCTCAGCGAGCCCCTGGTATCCACACTGCCCCGCTCTCCCCACAGCCCCCACTCCGGGCAGTGCCCACCCCTCCGCCTGGCATTCCCTCAGTGAGCCCCTGGTATCCACACTGCCCCTCTCTCCCCCCAGCGCCCGCTTTGGGCATTGGCACAAGAACAAGCCAGCGGCCAAGTACCCGACGGGCCCGCGCCTCATCGTCTACGTGCTGGGTGGGGTGTCCATGTCTGAGATGCGCTGCGCCTACGAAGTGACCCAGGCCAGCGAGGGCAAGTGGGAGGTGGTGATTGGTGAGTGGGGCGAGTCCTGGGGGGAGGGCAGCTGGAATGCCCAGGTCAGGGACAGTCGGGACCCTCTGGGAGGGGGAGACCCTAGAACTGCCTGCCCAGCACCCACAGGGCGCCCATGCCACCCTCTGTCCTCCTGCACCCGGGGGGCCTGGGAACAGATGTGCTGGCCCCACCTGCCCGCAGCCCCACATGGCCTGTATCTAGCCACCTGATCTCCTGGCCCCTGGCTCCCCAGGGCTCTCCTTGCCCAGGGACCATGTGTGGGGGCCCAGTCAGACACCCCCAGTAACACCCATAGGGATATGGCTCACCCCCTGCACACACCAAGGGTGAGGAACACTGTCAGCGGGTGGATTCTTGCCTGGCCGTGCAGGGTACAGCAGTACAAGGGGTGCAGTGCCAGGCCGCGGGGGGCAGGAGACAGCCCCTCTCCCCCCGCACTAGAGCAGGGTCCAGCTGCAAGGATGGGGGATGTGGGATTAGAATGTGAGATACTGAGCTGATTATGCTGGGAGTTGTGTGTGAAGGACTGGCCTTGGGCTTGTTCTCATTGGCCAGCTAATTGTAAATAGGATACAGGTGTGTAGGATAATTACCCTATGGGTTACAGCTGCAGCTGTGTTGATTTGATTAATCAATTAGCCACCATCTTGTATATAAGAGCATGCTGGGAAATGAATAAAGAAGCATATGCATATACACACACGCTGTTTCTCTCTCTCTCTGCTTGGGCTCTGTTCCTGCTCGAGTGTGATGCAACAAATGGTGACCCTGATGTGATGCAACAAATGGTGGAGAATGCCGGCATTGATGCCGATGGCCTGAGAAAAAAGAGACGTGCCTGAGCTCAGTGTTGCGTGGCTAGGAGCCGCAAGAAAGCCCAATAAGAAAGGAGGCGCACCTGAGCTCAGAGTCGAAGCAGCGGCAAGCTGCAGGGCGTCTGAAAAGGGAGCCCAGGGAAGAAGGGCGGCTATAAGTCGCAGGGAAGAAGGGCGGCTATAAGTCGCAGGGAAGAAGGGCGGCTATAAGTCGCGGAGAAGAAGGGCGGCTATAAGTCGCGAAAGAAGGGCAGAGCAGTTAAAAGGGAGGCTAAGCCCAGGGAAGAGCGGCTATAAGTCGCAGAGAAGAAGGGCGGCTATAAGTCGCAGAGATAAGCGGCGGCTATAAGTCGCGAAGAAGAAGGGCGGCTATAAGTCGCGAAAGAAGGGCAGAGTAGTTGCTATGGAAACCGCTGTGGAAGCGGAAGATATGCATCGCGGAGCGGGGCAGGCTGCAGGAGGGAGACTAGGTCTTACCAGTTAATGATGTTGATTTCCAGGACATTGAGCACAGCAAGTGTTGAGATCCTTAAGACTGCCCGGGAGATCATCATGTGGGATTGTTACTTCCCCTACAATTACCAGAGTCCTCTAGACTCCATGCTGTGAAACAAGGAGGAGCTTGGAACTTTGAAATCAAGCTGGAGGCGGGGGTGGAGAAGATCAAGGTCTCTCAGGCAGCTGCAGAACTTTAGTAGGAGTTCTCTTCAAGCATGAACAGCTGCCTTTCCTTCTAAAGAAAACACTATCTCTGTGCCATTGAGTGCATGTTAAAATATATAAGAACTCAGTTTTAATAAGAGAACAGTGTTGCTAAATGGAAAGGTTTTTTGTTTTGTTTTTAAATTTTTAAGACTTGGGAGTTAACTCAGACTGCTTTGCAGCTGCCTTTAAATCAGTATGTGATGTTTTTGATAGAAATTGCCTCACAGATTTTATTCTTATGACACATTCACTACAGAATGTCCAACTTGTTTACTGTCTTTATTTGTGCTTCTCAAGATGTTGTTTTGAAAATTGTGTTAGAGAAGCTATATTGGAGAGTTAAAGTTATAACTGCTTTTTAGTTTTTACAATTCTATCACTTGCTCAAGAAATTTTGTGTTTAGTGTACCATGCAATTATTATTATTAAGAGTTATGTTTTGTGTTTTTTGTTTTGTCTTGTGATGTCTTCTGGCCAGAATTGTTGTTGTTGTTGTTAAGTGATGTGTTTTTAACAGAGAAGGGGAAATACCCCCCCCCCATCCTCAGTGTCAGTTTGATCGCCTGACATCTGAGGAATGCTTTGGTAAAACAGAGAGGGGGGAATCCTGTAAAATTCACATCACTTGTTTGTTGTATTTTGTCTTTGTTTGGTGTTTTTGCGGTTATATGTTAATGATTGCATGGTTATATAGGTTTTAATTTTTGGCTTGTGAACAGATTATTTAGTGGTCGTGTATTGTGATTTTATTTGAAGGCTCTGAGGCAGATCCTCAGCTGGTGTTATTTTACACCAGCTGAGGACCTGCACCTATCTGTTTTAAACATTATTGTTCTTTAGTTTTTCACCATAATATTTATTATGATAATTTAAACTTCTTGGACAAGACTAAGATAGATTGTGGTGTTATAAGTTGGAAATGTTTTGTGAATGTTTTTTATCCTCTTTTCCTTTCCCTCTTCTTTATTTTGAATAGAGGGGGGAGATGTGGGATTAGAATGTGAGATACTGAGCTGATTATGCTGGGAGTTGTGTGTGAAGGACTGGCCTTGGGCTTGTTCTCATTGGCCAGCTAATTGTAAATAGGATACAGGTGTGTAGGATAATTACCCTATGGGTTACAGCTGCAGCTGTGTTGATTTGATTAATCAATTAGCCACCATCTTGTATATAAGAGCATGCTGGGAAATGAATAAAGAAGCATATGCATATACACACACGCTGTTTCTCTCTCTCTCTGCTTGGGCTCTGTTCCTGCTCGAGTGTGATGCAACAAATGGTGACCCTGATGTGATGCAACAGGGGGAGAGGGTGATACCAGCCTCATGCCTCCCCCACTGTGCCCACCACTGCCAACCACCTCTCTCCTCCCCAGGTTCCAGTCACATCCTGACCCCCAAGTGCTTCCTAGATGACGTCCAAACCCTCGACCAGCTAACCCCCGAGGAGGCCTAGAAGCAGCCCCCTCCCCCAGAGACTCTGCCCTGCCCCCAGCTCCACCTGCTTTTTTCAACAAGGCACCTTCCCCCCTACTCCTGGCTGCGGTGTCAGTTCTTGGTGGGGAGGGGGGGACGGGACCTCCAGGCTGCTTGGCTGTTAGGGCAGGGGGCAGGTCAGGTTCCCTCCCTCTGGCACAGCATTTAGGGTTGTCACCCTTTGTGCCCCATGGCCACCCTGCCCCCGATGGGTAGGGGGAGAGTCAGGCTCCGTTATCTACCAGCTTCAGCCGTTCCTACCTCCCCTGCCTGGGACCCAAAGCACAGCCCCTCCCCCTCCCTCTCCTGTCACCCCTCTGCCAGCGATGGGGGGCGCACAGAGGCTGCTACCAGCGTCTGGCTTTGCGGAGATGTGAGCCAGCCACTGAGCCCCAGGCTGTGTCTGTCCAGTCTGCGAAGGGTTAAAGAGAACTCACCTTCTGGCCCCATATCATCCCCTTTCACCCAGCCCTGGCTCCCTGCACCCCTCCCACCACAGCCTGGCACCCTGGCCTCTCGGCCCCGTCCCCCAGTGGGGACCTCGGCTCCAGAAGCAGGGAGGGGTTCTAGGAGGAGTTGCAGTCAGAGTGCCCAAGTAAGTGGGGGTGGAGCCAGGACTGCATAGGAGGCGCGTCCAGGGTTGGTCAGCAACAGGTAGGGTGACCAGATGTCCCAGTTTTATAGGGGAGTCCTGATATTTGCAGCTTTTTCTTATATAAGCTCCTATTACCCCCCACCCCTTGTCCCTATTTTTCACACTTGCTGTCTGGTCACTCTAGCAGCTGGGCAAAGCCGGGCTGCATCTAGGGCCCCGCAGGACGGGCTCACCACCCCGATGGGCCTGGATCAAATGCCCCTGCCCATTAGAGCCACCCCCTGAGCACCTGGAGCCCCAGCACCATCTGAGGCAGCCAGCTCCAGCCCCCTTGGCTCTGATCAGGCCCTGAGCCAAGCCTCACCCCCTGCATCCCACGGGTCCTAGAGGCCCCCTTCCTCTTGCCCGCCAGCAGGGCTGTGCTGGGGCAAGCGCTGGCAGGAGTGACCCCAGGTAAAGGCAGTGACCTCCTTTACTGGGAGTGACCTCCGGGGGGGGCGGGGCAGGGAAAGTTTGTGTGTTCGCAGCTCTGAGGCCCCCCCCGCCCATTATCACACAGTCAGTGCTGGGCCCTGCCCCCGGCTACTGCCCTGCTGGGCATGTGCCTGGGCCAATGAGGTGTGATGCCAAAGGCTGGCCAAGGTCTCTGTTGCTATTCACAGGCAGGGGAAGGGAGGGACAGGGCGGGGCGTGTGGCTGAGGACCCAGGGAGCGGGATCTCCCCAGCTCCTCCTCCAGTCCCGCTGCAGGTCCCAGCAGGATTTTGCCGCCCCAAGCACGGCAGGCACCGCACCCAGACTCTGACCTGGGCATCGACCCACCAGTACCCCCCGACGCCTAGGCACTGTGCCAGTTTCCTCGCCAGCACCAGAGGAGGCCATAATGGCACTGATGCCCGTCCCACAGGAGGACTTCAGGGCTCACCAGGAGCTCCTTACATGGGTGGCATCCAGTCTCCAGCTCCAGGCTGAGGAGATGGAGGAGCCGTCTGACTCTCTTTTTAATGTGCTCTCGTCCTCGGCACCAGGCTGGATGGCCCTGCCTCTCCACAAGGGGGTAGCCAATATCTCGACTACGCTGTGGCAAACCCCAGCTTCCTTGGCCCCCATCTCCAAGAAAGTGGAGAGGAAATACTTTGTGCCAGCTAAGGACCATGAGCACCTGTATTCCCACCTGGCACCTAACTCCCTGGTGGTGGAATCAGTGAACCACCAGGAATGTCACGGTCAACCCGCACCCACCCCCAAAGACAAGGATGCCAGGAGACTAGATACGTTTGGTAGGAAGGTTTATTCCTCAGCAAGTTTCCAGCTCAGGGTGGCCAACCATCAAGCTCTACTGAGCCAGTATGACTTCAGCCTATGGGGGTCCCTACCAAAGTTTGAACCTCTCCTCCCGGAGTGGGACAAAAAGGAGTTCAGGGCTCTGGTAGAGTAAGGAGCGGCAGCGGGTAAAGCAGCCCTCCAGGCGGAGTCGGACGCGGCCGACACAGCAGCCCGCTCAATGGCCTCTGCCATATCCATGCACAGGGCATTGTGGCTTCTCCTGTCCGGACTGTCTGCAGAGTCCCAGTCCTTGATGCAGGACCTTCCCTTCGACGGGAAAGCGTTGTTCGCGGACCAAACTGATGTCCACCTGCATGGGATGAAAGACTCCTGCACCACCCTGCAAACCTTGGGCCTGTACGTCCCTCCGGCGAAGGACAAGCCCAGGCCGCAGGCTTCGGCTCCCCCTGCTAGGAGCAGATACAAGCCCCCGCCCAAGAGACAGAGGGAACAGAGGCGTAGGTCCCAACGTCAGTCCCGCTCAGCCCCACGGCCAGGCCCCTCAAAGGGCAAAAGGCAGGGAAAGAGGCGGTTTTGACTCTTTGCAGGGGGCCACCGGGCCTGTTACAGGGAAGCCCCCCAGTTAATAAAATTTGTGTTCTGCAACCATTTATCTGTCTTCCGTGTGGAGTGGTCCCATATAACATCGGACCAGTGGGTCCTCAACACTGTCTCCAAGGGCTACATGTTGCAGTTCACCTCACACACATCCCACCCCACCCTGCCCCAGGTGAGCCTCGGGGACCCGGAGCACGCCCGCCTCCTAGACCAGGAGGTGGCACGCCTCCTCCGCCTGGGGGCGGTGGAACGGGTACCAGCAGAATTCCAGGGCAAGGGTGTCTGCTCCTGGTACTTCCTGATCCTGAAGGTGAAAGGGGGGCTCAGACCCATCCTAGACCTACGGGATCTCAACAGTTTTATGGTCCACTACAGGTTCTGGATGGTATCCCTGGCCTCACTCGTTCCCTCCCTGGACCCGGGGGTCGCGGCCCTGGACCTTCAGGACGCATATTTCCATATCCATATATTCGAGGGACACAGACGCTTCTCCAATTCCTGGTAAGGGGGGGACCATTACAAGTTCACGGTTCTCCCGTTTGGCCTTTCCACGGATCCCAGGGTTTTCACCAAACGCATGGCGGTGGTAGCAGCCTACCTCTGGAGGAGAGGGGTGCAGCTCTTCCCATACCTGGACGATTGGCTTCTCAAGGGCGCCTCCCGGTCCCAAGTGCAGGCCCAGGTGGGACTTCTCCTATCTACATGCACAGATCTCGGCCTAGTCTACGTTAGTTCCGGTTCAGCACATAGAATGCATAGGGGCGCTACTGGACTCATTAGAAACCACAACCTCTCTTCCCCGAGACAGGTTCGAGGCCCTCAAAGGTCTCATTGCCTCGGTCATGACCTTCCCCGTGATGACGGTGAGGGCGTGCCTTCAGATCCTCGGGCACATGGCGGCATGCATATACGTGGTTCGCCACGCCAGGCTCAGAATGAGGCCCCTCCAACTCTGGCTGGCCTCCCAGTATTCCCAGGCCTGGGACAGGCTAGACAAGGTTGTCACAATACTGTCCCAGGTAGTTGCTGCCCTTCAATGTTGGTCCCTCCCGTGCAACATGCTGCACGGGGTCCCCTTCTGAGAAATCTCCTCCTCACTAGACCTGGTGTCGGATGCCTCAGACCTGAGCTGGGGGACCCATATAGGGAACATTTAAACACAAGGGAGATGGTCGGCCTTGGAATTATCCCTACACATAAACATCAGGGAGCTCAGGGCAATACGGTTGGCATGCGTAGCTTTCAGTGGGCACCTTCGCGGGAAGGTGGTCAGAGTCCTCATGGACAATACGACTGCGACGTATTACATCAACAGATAGGGAGAAACGTGCTGCTCGGCCCTGTGCCTGGAAGCCCTGAGCCTGTGGGTGTTCTGTATAGCCCACAATATCTCCCTGTGAGCATTCCACCTACCCGGCATCCGCAATGTGCGAGCCGATCACCTCAGCAGGTTTTTTTCCCACCAGTACGAGTGGTCACTCCACTGGGAGGTCGTCCTACAGCTCTTCTGGGAGTGGGGAGTTGGAAAGGGGGCTTGGAAAATGCCCAGCAGCACCCGTGTGACACGAAACCTCAATAACAGGCACCCAGAGCGGGAGTGACTCACACAGATTTGGGGGCAGAGCTGGGCATGGAACCCAGGAGTCCTGCCTCCCGGCCCCTGATCTAACCCCTAGACCTTACTCCCATCCCAGAGCTCAGCACAGGACCCAGGAGTCCTGCCTCCGAGCCCCCCCTGCTCTGCTCATCCTTCTCTCCACTCACACTCCTGCTAATAATTGCACACGCAGCCTGCTGGGGAATGTGCCCCGGAACAGGTCAGTCCCTTCGAGCCCAGCAGGCCCTGTTTCCCCTGCCCCCTGGGCCAGCTCCTCTCTCCCTGCTGGGCAAATGAGCACTGCCAGCGCTGCGTGCCTGCTGTGGCCGGGGTGAGAGACTCTGGTACCTCTGATCTGCTGCTCGGGCCCAGCCCCAATCTGCTCAGCTGCAGAGCTTTCCGTCCCTGATCCCAGTGGGGAATTATCAGCCGCAATTAACAGCCATTTGGATAATTGCTGCACGGCTGCCAGGCGGGTGGGTGGCGGATTGGGGGCGCGGAATTAAAATGCTCCAGCAGAGACACCTGCCCGGCTGTGGGCTTGCCAGCTTCCACCGTGGCTGCCCTTACAGCTGGGCTGCCACCGGGGCTGCGTGTGCACCCCGGGCCTGCACCTTGAGCAAGGGGGACCCCAGCCACACACACTGTACCCCTCAGCCTGCCCCCAGAGGCATGAGTGGGGTGCAGGCCTGAGACAGCCAGCCATGGGCCTGGTCAGTACCAGGCAGGAGGCTGGGTCCAGCAGACAGGCCCAGCCTCCAGTCTCTCTCAGGGCAGAGGGCAGGATGGTGCCCTAGCTCTGCCATGCTCTGCCCCAGGCCCTGGTGAGGACAGCTGGAGAGGGTTGCACACATCAGCCCATGCAGTGGGCCTGTGGGAGCCGATCACTGTGCTGGTCCCAGCCCTGGGGGCTGGTGGGAATGAGGTGCCAAGATGCCCCTGCCTCCCAGTGCCAGCTGTGCCAGGGCCCCCAAGACCTTTGGGCCTGGATTGGGGGGGATCATGACTGGGACAGAGCTGTGACCCAGGGCCAGGTGAGGCTGCACCAGGCTTGCAGAAGAGCTCAGCCTGCAGAGACCTGTATGCAGACCCTGCTGGAGGGAGAGTGTTTGGGGCAGAATGGGGTGACTTGGGGGGCTTACCGCAGGGCTGGGGGGAGGCAGTGGGGGTAGCAGGGAGGGGGAGAGGTTTACAGTAACTGGAAACTGTATACAGTGCATGGGATGGGGGGGTCAGGGGTGATTTGGGGTGGGGCAGTGGGTGGCAGGCAGTGCCCCCTGTAGGCAGCACTGGTGCATCCAATGGGCCCTAGAGCAAATATTGTCTAAAGAGCGGAGTTAACCAAACCCAGGCTGAGCCAGCCCTGCCCCCAACCTGCCCATCCCTTGTGGGTGTGGACTGCAGCCCGGTGCCCCCTGCCCTGGGCCTGGCCATGCTGGGGGCTGAGCGATCCCAGAATGATGCCCAGCGCACACTGCTTCTCCTGGGCAGGAGCCCAGCAGCTCGTCCCCCAGCCCTCCCCAGAGTCGGCCCCCAACCCCCGGGGCTGGGCGGGGGGTGGGGAAGGCGACTGGCCTGAGCCAAGTTCACAATTATGCAACCAGCCCGTGTGACGCTGCTCATCGTCTTACCGCACAGCCCAAAGCCGGCTCACCCGCCACTTTAGTGGCATTTCATTGCCTGAAATTAAATCTCATTTCCTAATTACTGGGTGGGCTCCAGCTGCTGTGCAGGGCTGGGCTGGGCTTTAAGAAGGGGGCAGCGTAGTGTGATCAGCATCAGTTACAGAGCCAGCCTGTTGGAGAGAACCCCCCAAAGCCTGAGACCCGCCTCACCACAGCCAGCCCCCCAGGCTGCAGCTAACGAGGCCCACTCACCTCCCTCTGCCCTGCAGGAAACTCACCCTGGCTTGTTCCTACAGGGCCCATACAGCCCAGTATCCCCTCTCCCTGCTACGCTGGCTCTGACCAGTGTCATTAGGGTGACCAGACAGCAAGTGTGAAAAATCGGGATGGGTGGGGGGTAATAGGAGCCTATATAAGAGAGAGACCCAAATATCGGGACTGTCCCTTTAAAATCGGGACATCTGGTGGTGTGGAGCAGCTCACAACATGTGTGCCAACCTCAGGGCAGCCCCGACACTGGCTGGGTGTTCTCAAAAGAGCTTACACCAACCAGGTACCAGGTGCGAATTCCTCCAGCCCTGCAACAGCCACAGACAGTCTCCTGGGGCACCCTGCTCTAGCAAGCCGGCCTTAGTGATAGACAGGCCCAGGTTTAGGTTCCAAAAAGCAATAGAAGCTGCTGTAACATCCAAGCTCTGTTTGTCCTTCCAGGCTAACCCAAGCTGAGCTGCTTGGGGATCCCTTGCTTATGCTTAGAAATCTTGCCCTCCCCGAATGCCAACTCCCGCAGTGCTACCGCTCCTTCTGGCCAGGCATTTTATTCCCTTTTCCCAGAGCTCAAACTGATGGAACGAGTGTCAGCGCCTGGCTCCCCTTCAAGGGTGTGGGTGCTGTAGTAGGAAGAAAGCCTAAAATATAAGCCCTTGTATTAAAGGCCTGATAAAAAGCCTAAGCTAAAGTAGTGGAAAGCTTTGCTAATATAAAACAACAGGCAGGCTGTGAGCAAACGTCAGGCTCTGCCCACTTGCACGTTCCCAGAATCTGGCAAGCACAGCGCTGCTATTTCAGAAACACGCATTCCTAGAAAGTGCTAGGCACAAAGTACTCACGCAAACACATTCCAGAAGCATGGTACGAAAACCACACTATCAAGAATGGCACAAAAACATTCCCCAAGGATAACAGGAACACACTGAGCCCTCCGAAAAGATAAGGTCAAATAGCAATGTAATAAATAAAAATGTTTTAATCAAACCAACATGTACAAAAAATGGACAATAACTAGCCAGGTCAGAGGGCAGTATCTATGTCAGAGGGGCAGCTTGTTTGTACCAGGGTATCTCTGAGAGTATGTGTTGGTCCAGCCAAGGGGGAAATGGAAAGTCCTGCCATTCACTGAGCTGCGTCCATTGTCACTGGCATATGTCTGCCAGGTGCTATTACCATGCCTCGTCAACAATAAACCTGGCTGGGGGCCTTCATCCCTTAACGGATCATGTGGTCATTGGGTGGTTCACTCAAGGTCTGCTGTGCTGTCTGACTGCGCAAAGCTAGGGCAGCACACAGGGAGAACACACACAAGCAGTGAAATATCTAACAACAGAGGTGATCAGTAAGGTCTTGGATGTTTCACAATGGCTCATTTGGTTTCAATGGGCCCAGCACTTTATACTAATTCACGCTTCTCCCCTTTTGGGGGAGTTGCATAGGCGATGGCTACACTACTAAATCAAATTGCCCTGCATTCAGCCACCACTGTAGTTACAGCACTTGTGTGTGTATACACCTGGCTCCTTGTGTCAGTGGTGCGTGGTATCGATTGTACTGTCGGTGTGGGGCACTGTGAGACAGTCGATGAAAGCAACGCAGTATCTAAACTGACGCTGCGTTGACCTAACTACACTGACTGGGGGAGGTGGTGTGATTAAGTTGGCATAGCAGGCGAGTTACATCAGCAGGAGCCAAATTTTAGTGTAGACAGAGTGTTAGGTGGACGTAAGCTGCCTTGCAAACTCAGTAGTGTGGCACAGTTACAGAGGTTTACGATGCAAACAATCATTCTAACTTTATACCACGGGCTACAGAGGTTAGGGGAGAGATCAATCCTGCAAGCAATTCCACAAGTCGAAACACTCCACACACGCTGATCAGCAGCTGTTTTAACACGCCTAATGCACAGGCTGGGTCAAGCTCTGCATTTGTCAGCGTTCAGTGAGGCCTAAGGGCCTGGGCATGAGCTGGCACCTAGTGTCACAGGACCCATCTAGCCCAGTACCCCACCCTCTCCCTGCTGCCTCCTTCCCCAAATCAGATCAAAGGGGCCAGCCACCGCAGCACCAGCTACTTCAGAGGAAGGTGCAAGAACCCCCTCCTAGTGGCTAATGATGACATAACCAGTCAGGTGGCATCTCCCCCTCATCCTGACAGTCAGCAGTGACCTTATGCCCTATTTTCTAAATTCTGTCCCGACACCCTTGCCCCCCTCCGCCATCCTTGTCTGAATCCTGCCAGGCTTGCAACATCAGTGACATCTAGTGGCAGTGAGTTCCCCTGGCTAATTATGTAACTTCCCTTGACATTTGCTTTCACAGAGCGTCCCATTGCTCCTGCAACACTGGGGCAGGTGAAGGGGGAGCAAATCATAGAATATCAGAGTTGGAAGGGACCTCAGGGTCATCTAGTCCAACCCCCTGCTCAAAGCAGGACCAATCCCCAGACGGATTTTTGCCCCAGATCCCTAAATGGCCCCCTCAAGGATTGAACTCACAACCCTGGGTTTAGCAACACTGGGGTAGGTGAAGAGGGGGGCAAATAGGAGCACTCACCTCCTTTCATTATATTCGGTACCTATTTCAGCCCTGCTTCTTTCGCTCCTCTTTAAACTAAAGCCTGAGATTTTTGTTGGTAAATTGGCCTTTTTCTTGACAGTGTTGTAGAAAAAATTTGCTTCTTTCTAAACATTTCAGGTTTTTGATGAGCAATTAAAAAAAGCCTTCGAAAAATTATCCCTCCCTCCCCCATTTCTCTGCCCTTTGTCCTTTTCTCATTTGCCACTGGAAAGTGGACGGGAGGGGATGAAAAAGCCCACACACACACGCACGCGCACACACACACACACACACACACACATTTCCAAGGCAGCTCAATTGTGGGTCTGCTGCTCTTCCTGCTGTCCTCCTAGTGCCAGGGTAGACCAACACCCTGGCACACTTTAACCCTTAAATGGCCAGCGTTGCCAACACCCCTCATTGCATGGGGAGCCCAGCAGCGGGTGGGTGGGGGAGTTGGAATGGGATCAGTAATGAAGAATCTTGGCTTTTGTTATTTAAGGGGCCCACCCTCGGCGTGGAAGAGAAGCCCCAGACCTTGCGCCTAACGAACACAGCCACGCCAGAATGCAAACGAATATTAAAATCTTGTGATTTTTTTAAGCAAATCTCATGATTTTGAGGCCTGACTAGTGACTTCTGAACATTGGGAGGGACAAGAGGGGCACCAAAGCTGATGGGCCTGCTCGGCCTTCGTGCCATCTGGACAGAGGCACTTGGGTGGGCCCCAGGATGGGAGGTGACTCTCCACACATGGGACAGACAAAGCTAAATATCTCATGGCTCCCCCTGGCGGTGCGTGGGGGGAATGCAGCTCCCGAGCTATGGCCACAGAGTCAGGGGAGGCAGTGTTGCCTAGAGCACTGAACTGGAATGCAGCAGACTGGGGGTCTATGTCTGGCTCTGCCAATGGGTGACCTTGGGCAAATCCCTTCCCTGCCCTCTGCCTCAGTTTCCCCATGTATACAGTGGGGATGATGACATTGACCTCCTTTGGGAAGTGTTTTGCTGGACAGTGCTATGAGAGATGAATAATAATATTCTGGGCTGGCGGGGGAGGGGGCCACTCTCCTCTCCGGGGCACGGGTTCGAATCTGCCCAGGGGAGCAGTGTCTGACAGTGGGTGTTGGCTGTGGAGAGGGGCTCAGTCCAGTTCCTGTTGGACCAGCTCCCACATTGCCTGCTGGCTGTGGGACTGGCACGCTGGGGCTACAGAGCCTGAGCTCCGCTCTGCCCCTAGATGGGTCCCTTCAGGGCAGGCCCATTGGCGTGGGGGGGATGGGGGTGTGACGCAAGCTGTGGGCTCTGGGGCAGTCGAGCTGGCCCTTTCCCCAGTGTGGGACTCCCCTCCGCATGGCCCAAAGCTCCCCAGGCCTGAATCCCGGCCCCACGGAGCCCGGCTCGGGGGGTCCTGCAGCCACACTGCCTCTCCAGTACAGCCAGTGGCCTTGGCACTCTGGGGTAAGGAAAGTCCCTTTCCAGCCCCCACCCCTAGTGCCAGGGGGCACAGGCCAGCCCAGGGCTCTGAGGAAGAGGAAGATGGGGCGCGCCCTCCGCCCCTCTGGTTTAAACGTCTCTCTGTCCCATCCCCCTGCTCCATGGCCCTGTGCACAGCTCTCCTCTTTCTGCATCTTTCCTTCCTGCTCTTTAGGCTCTAACCCCCTGGGGTACCCAGGTGTCAAGGAAACGCACTCCCGGGTGGGGAGCCATGGTTGGCATTTGGGCCCCAGGCTTCTGCATGGCCCTGGCTAATGAGCCCCCTGGGAGGGCAGCACCGCCCCGCATGGGCCCTGGGGCCTCGGCAGGAGCTGCCACAAAGTGTCAGTGGCAAAGCTGCCAGTGGAGGCTTCTCCAGTGCCCTGCAGAGTGGGGGAACTGGGCTGAACTGGGGCCAGTGTCACGGCCGTGGGAGGTACCAGCCAGGTAAGGGGCTGGGTTCCCCACTGTTGGGCCCTATGGTGGTGCTGGCTGAGGGGCCCTGTGCCCACAGCATTGGAGGGATCGCAGGGACGAGGCCCTGGGGGTTGCTGAGAGCTTGGGGAGGGGTCTGTGTTCAGCTCCCTTCTCCTCACACAGGTTATGATACAAAATGGCCTGGGTGCGAGACCTTCCTCTGGCTGGTGCCGAATGGCCAGTGTTTGCTGGGGTGCTACAGACCCGGCAGCTGCTCCCTGCCCCTCGGGGAGGTTCATCGCCGGGGCTGTGCTGCCAGCCCCAGAGACTGAGGGCCTGGGCCCCACAGCAGATCACTCTGCACCCCACCCCTTGCCCTGCCCAAGAAGGCAGAGGGAGGAGGCATCTTGGATAGTCCTTGACTACCATCTAATGCCCATCACAGCGTGGACCCATCCCTCTAGGGACGGGGCTGAGACCCCCAAACTCATGTCACCCACAGGCCTGCTGGATGCTGGCAGCGGGGCAATCCCTTCCCTGCAGGGACTGCGGAGGGACGGGGAGGTTCTTAGGGGCAGAGACAGGACCAGTGGGGCATCCCTAGCACAGCGGGGGAGCAGGTCTGTCGTCCTGGCCTGAAGAATCCGTTATTCACCGCTTGTTACCGGCTGCCCAGTCGAGGCACCGAAAAGAAACCGTGCGATTGTAGGTGACCTATCGAGCAGCACGTAGTGCGACTCAGAGCGACATGGCTGGCACGAAGGGCTCGGTGAATGGGGAGGGCTGGCTGGGGGTAGGGCACTGGCTGAGTCACAGGGCTCTCACGGCCAGAGGAATCTCGGCCCTGGCCTTGCACCACCCCAGGGTCCCAATCGCTGGTGAGGCCTTGCCCACCTCCCCGGCAAGGGGCCCAGCAGCCCTGGTCACTCCCAGGACAAGAGTCACTGTATTCCAGTCACTGAGTTCATCCCTGGGGTTGAGATGTAGCCACCTCTGGGGTGGGGTGCAGGGGCTATTTATACAGGGCTCCTTTGCTCAGCACTGAGATGCAGCCACCTCTGGGGTGGGATGGAGCAGCTGTTTAACAGCCACACAGCACAGGAGATTAGGACAAGTGAAGAATCCCACATCTAGTTGCACTGCGCTGCACAGAGTGTGGGGAGCTGGGCCTGGCCCAGACACCAGGCTGCACTGCACATGGGCTCCTTAGTGACAAGCGCGCAGGAGCTTAGATTTACAACCCCCAAAATAGCACAAATTGAGCACTATGCTGGGGCCGGCACAGACTAGATGGGGCGAGCGCCCCATACTGGGTCCTCCCACCCCACTCACTGCAGTCCCTAGCACCACACTAGGCCCAGCAATGGCTGTGGAGGGAGAGCACCTCCTGTGGAACTCGGCTTTCTCTGAACACCCCCCATCCAAATCCTGAGCCAGCCTGGCCCCCATAAGCTCCATCCATGCATATTAAGGGGACTGGCACATGGAACTGCAAGCCCAATAGCAACCTGATCTGTTTCTCTGTGAAGATAACTGAGGTTTTAGACAAAGGAAATGCAGGAGATCTAAGACAAATTAGGGGATTGGGCCAAAAGAAATATGATGAGGTTCAACAAGGACAAGTGCAGAGTCCTGCACTTAGGACGGAAGAATCCCATGCACTGCTACAGACTAGGGACCGAATGGCTGGGCAGCAGTTCTGCAGAAAAGGACCTAGGGGTTACGGTGGACGAAAAGCTGAATATGAGTCAACAGTGTGCCCTTGTTGCCAAGAAGGCTAATGGCATTTTGGGTTGTATAAGTAGGGGCATTTCCAGCAGATCGAGGGATGTGATCATTCCCCTCTACTCAGCACTGGTGAGGCCTCATTTGGAGTACTGTGTCCAGTTTTGGGCCCCACACTACAAGAAGGATGTGGATAAATTGGAGAGAGTCCAGCGGAGGGCAACAAAAATGATTAGGGGGCTGGAGCACATGACTTATGAGGAGAGGCTGAGGGAACTGGGATTGTTTAGTCTGCAGAAGAGAAGAATGAGGGGGGATTTGATAGCTGCTTTCAACTACCTGAAAGGGGCTTCCAAAGAGGATGGATCTAGACTGTTCTCAGTGGTAGAAGATGACAGAACAAGGAGTAATGGTCTCAAGTTGCAGAGGGGGAGGTTTAGGTTGGATATTAGGAAAAACTTTTTCACTAGTAGGGTGGTGAAGAACTGGAATGGGTTACCTAGGGAGATAGTGGAATCTCCTTCCTTAGAGGTTTTTAAGGTTAGGCTTGACAAAGCCCTGGCTGGGATGATTTAGTTGGGTTTGGTCCTGCTTTGAGCAGGGGGTTGGACTAGATGACCTCCTGAGGTCCCTTCCAACCCTGAGATTCTATGATTCTATGATTCTAATCCAGTGGTTCTCAAACTTTTTCTATTGGTGACCCCTTTCGAACACCAAGCCTCTGAGTGCGACCCCCCCCCTTAAAAATTAAAAACACATTTTTGATATTTAACACTATGTTAAATACTAAATTTAAACCCTGTTGCTTAAAATGAATTTACCTTTTCTCACTGCTTTTAAATTAAGACTAAAAGGAGCAGGTGGCGGGGCTAGGGGCTGACAACCCTCAACATGGCCGGGCTCCACTGACAGCCCCAGTACAGGGATCAGGGCTCACAGCGTCCTGGATGCCCCAGCTCAGGGCTCACAGCCACGCGCTGGGGTTGGGACTCTCAGCCCGGTGCGGGGTCGGGGCTTGCAGCTGCGCACTGCAGTCAGGGCTTGTAGCCACATGTCCCTAAAGGTAATAATTGGAGATATACCAATCTCCTAGAACTGGAAGGGACCTTGAAAGGTCATCAAATCCAGCCCCCTGCCTTCACTAGCAGGACCAATTTTTTGCCCCAGATCCCTAAGTGGCCTTCTCAAGGATTGAACTCATAACCCTGGGTTTAGCAGGCCAATGCTCAAACCACTGAGCTAGCCCTCCCCCCTGTCAGGGTTGGGGCTACAGCCCAGTGCAGGGGTCAGGGCTCACAGCTGCGCACTGCAGTCAGGGCTTGCAGCAGGGGTCAGGGCTCACAGCTGCGCACTGCAGTCAGGGCTTGCAGCCACGCGTCCCTGTCAGGGTTGGGGCTACAGCCCAGCGCAGGGGTCGGGGTCGGGGCTCACAGCTGCGCACTGCAGTCAGGGCTTGCAGCCACGCGTCCCTGTCAGGGTCGGGGCTACAGAATCCGTAGAACGGCGCAGGGGTCGGGGTCGGGACTCACAGCCGCACGCCGGGGTTGGGTCTCGTAGCCCCACAGCTCCACACAGGGGTCGGGGCTCACAGCCAGGCATCACGGTTGGGGCTCACAGCCTGGCTCAGGGGTCAGGGCTCACAACTTGCAGCCACATGCTGAGGTCAGGGCTCGCGACCCCCCACATAACCGGGTCGTGACACCCCCAAGGGGTCACGACCCCCAGTTTGAGAACCAGTTATCTAATCTACCTGGATGTCAGTGAGGCAGCAGATCGAGGGAAGTGATTATTCCCCTCTATTTGGCACTGGTGAGGCCACATCTGGAGTATTCCATCCAGTTTTGGGCCCCACTACAGAAGGGATGTGGACAAATTGGGGAGAGACCAGTGGAGGGCAATGAAAATGTTTAGGGGGCTGGGGCACATGACTTATGGGGAGAGGCTGAGGGAACTGGGCTTATTTAGTCCGCAGAAGAGAAGAGTGAGGGCGGGATTTGATAGCAGCCTTCAACAACCTGAAGGGGGGTTCCAAAGAGGATGGATCTAGACTGTTCTCAGTGGTGGCAGATGACAGAACAAGGAGTAATGGTCTCAAGTTGCAGTGGGAGAGGTCTAGGTTGGATATTAGGAAACACTATTTCACTAGGAGGGTGGTGAAGCAGTGGAATGGGTTACCAAGGGAGGTGGTAGAATCTCCACCCTTAGAGGTTTTTAGGGCCCAGCTTGACAAAGCCCTGGCTGGGATGAGTTAGTTGAGGCTGGTCCTGCTTTGAGCAGGGGGTTGGACTAGATACCCCCTGAGGTCTTTTCCAACCCTAATCGTCTATGATTCTATGATTCTATGAAAGGGGAGCCTGCAACAGGTCATAATGAAAGGTGAACTCTCAGGCTAAAGGGAGGTTACTAGCGAGTTCCTCAGGGATCAATCTTGGGACCAATCTCATTTAATATTTTTATTACTGACCTTGGCACAAAAAGTGGGAGTGTGCCAATAAAATTTGCAGATGACACAAAGCTGGGAGGTATTGCCAATACCAAGAAGGACCAGAATATCACACAAGAAGAGCTGGATGACCTTGTAGGAGGACTAGATGTCCTGATTTTATAAGGACAGTCCCAACTCTTGGGTCTTTCTCTTATACAGGCTCTTATTACCCCTCACCCCCATCCTGATTTTTCTCCCTTGCTCTCTGGTTACCCTATGACCTTGTGAACTGGAGTAATAGAAATGGGATGAAATTGAATAGTGCAAAGTGCAAGGTCATATATTTAGGGACTAACAACAAGAATTTTAGCTATAAGCTGGGGACGTATCAGTTGGAACTGACAGAGGAAGAGAAAGACCTGGGTGTATTGGCTCATCACCGGGTGACTATGAGCTGTCAATATAATGCGGCTGTGAAAAAGCGAATGCAGTCCTAGGCTGCATCAGGCAAGGTATTTCCAGTAGCGACAGGGACATGTTGGTACCATTATACAAGGCACTGGTGAGACCTCACCTGGAACACTGCGAGCAGTTCTGGTCTCCCATGTTTAAGAAAGACGAATTCAAACTGGAACAGGTGCAGGGAAGGGTGAGTAGGATGATCTGAGGAATGGAAAACCGACCTTGTGAGAGGAACCTCAAAGAGCTCGGCTTGTTCAGCCTAACCACAGGAAGGCTGAAGGCAGATCTGATTGCTCTCTATGAATACATCAGAGGGGTAAATACTGGGAAGGGGGAGGAGTTATTTAAGTTAAGGGCCAATGTGGACCCAAGAACCAATGGATATAAACTGCCCATCAATAAGTTTAGGCTTGAATTAGATGAAGGTTTCTAACCATCAGAGGAGTGAAATTGTGGAGCACCCTCCCACGGGGAGCCATGGGGGCAAAAACCTAACTGGCTTCAAGACTGAGCTTGAGACGTTTCTGGAGGGGAGGGGGTGAGGAGTTTGCCTACGATAACATGGAGCCGATCGGTAGGGTGACCATATTTCCTGAAGTAAAAATGGGATGGCCGGGGCTCGCTGAGCCCAAGCTGCCCCCACCCACCCGCAGGGCTCACCAGAGCCCACACACCCCACTGCCTGGGGCTGGGGCTGATCCCTGAGCCCCACTGTCTCACCCCTCACGCTGCCACCTCCCCTCCCCTCCCCTCCCCTCCCTCCCACAACGGGATAAATGTCCATTTTTATCAAAAGAAAGTCAAGACAGCCAGGACAGAGCTTAAAAAGGGGACTGTCCTGGCCAAAACTGGACATATGGTCACCCCACTGATCTGCGACTGCTACCAGCAAATATCTCCAACGGCCAGAGGTGGGACACTAGATGGGGGGTTGGGGCTTTAGTGCTGAGAATCCTTTCCCAGGCTGCTGGGTCTTGCCAGGGCCAGCTCCAGGGGTTTTGC
Organism: Mauremys mutica; assembly: GCF_020497125.1. NCBI lineage: Eukaryota > Metazoa > Chordata > Testudines > Geoemydidae > Mauremys > Mauremys mutica. Next base: position 16,953,022 of record NC_059091.1, on the reverse strand, counting down.
CTCCCCAAGCAGCCAAAAAAAAAAAAAAAGCCATGATCGCGATCTGCGGCAATTCAGAGGTCCTTTACTCCGAGCAGGAGTGAGGGACCCTCCGCCAAATTGCCGCCGAATACCTGAAAGTGCCGCCTCGCTCCAGAGTGGCCGCCCCAAGCACCTGCTTGATAAACTGGTGCCTGGAGCCAGCCCTGGGACTTGCCCCACGTGCTCAGAGTCTAACTCGCCAGATTTGAGGTTGGGAAGGAATTTCACCCCGGGTCAGACTGGCAGAGACCCTGGGGGGTTTCACCTTCTGCTGCAGCGGGGGGCCCAGGTCACTTGTGGCCTGCAACGTGCAAATGGTCCCTTCTGACCTTACAATCTGTGACCCCATTTAGCCTGTGTGTGCTGAGCTCAGCCAGGAGGGGGTGCTAGTCATGTTGCTCTTTGGCCCATGGAGCCTCCCTCAAGATGCCAGCCCCAGAGCCCACCAACCCCCCCTTTCTAATCTGTCCCTGCCAGCCCAGACTCCCTTCCCCCCAGACCCACCTCTGGCCCTGCGGGTCTGCCCAGGCTCTCCCTGCTAGCGGGCATCCTCAGGGGGCAGATCTGCTGGCACTAGGGCACCTCCCCCTGGGGGAGCATTACCAAGGGAACACCCAATGCCAGAGAACCTGGTTCTAGCTTCCGCTCTGCCCCAGGGCCCTGGTGTTGGCAGCAGATCATTCAGAGCCCCATTGTGCCAGGCCCTACACAGCCCTCTCCCCAGCCCCAGTGAGAGACAGCCTCTGGTCCCGAGAACTCATAGCTCAAATAACCAAGACAGATGGAGGCAGGATTGTTATCCTCGTTGTACAGAGGGGAAACTGAAGCAGACAGCAAGGCAGTGACTTGCCTAAAGTCATCCAGGGAGTCAGTGGCAGAGCCTGGACTAGAACCCAGGTATCCTCAGTCCCCACCCAGCTCGTGAACCACTGGCCTGCCCTCTCTCTTGCAGCTACCTTAGGCAGGTGACCCCTTTGGAGGGGACCGCATGTCTGCCAGGGGCACCGGTGCTGGGAGGGGTGTATAACAATGGGGTGGGAACCAGGGGAGATTCTCAGCAGGACCAGGCAGTACCTCACTGTATTCCCCTCACCTCAGGTGGGACCTGCTGTCCGTGGCACCATCCCCCTCTCGTGGCACCACAGGGCCATGTCTGCCCAGGTAGGAGAAGCACGGGGTTGAGATGCTGGGGGAAACCAGGGTGGGCAGAAGTCCCGGGTAGGGCACCGGGGTGTGAGGGCACAGGGTGGGGATGGGGATGGAGGCAGTGGGGTATGGTGGTACTGGGTTAAGTGGAGGCAACAGGGGGCAGAGTCATGGGAGAGGGGGTTAGGTGGACAGTGGAGTGCAGTGTCCGAGTGGGGTGGGGGCTGGGGCGGGTCATTGTGGCTGGAAGGGCAGGGACACAGGGTGGGGAGGGGGCACAGGACAGGGTCCCAGGGGCTGGGGGCAGGGTGGGGAATGGACTGTGCTCCCCAGCCCCAATGCCCAGGAGCCCACCCCCTCCCCAGCTTCGCTCCCCTGACCCCACTGTTCTCTGTGTCCCTCCCCAGCTGCTGAAGAGGAGCAGGCCAGGGGGGCTGCGGCGCCCTCGTGGGCAACTCCTGTGCTCGCTCCGTGTCCTCGCCTTGCCGGGCCGGCGCTACCAGAGCCTGCCCACCACCTTCCTGGATGACCAGGATGCCAGCGCCCGGTATGCCAAAGCCAGCGCCATCCGGGCACCTCCCCAGGTGTGTCACCCCCTCCAGGCTCCCTCAAGGTGTGACCCTGCCCTGGGCACCTCCCATGTTGTGAGTCTGCTCAGAGCTCTCCCAGGTGTGTGCCGCCCCCCCCCCCAGGCTCCTGGGCATCATGCTGGGGCAGCCGTCCCTCTGCCCCACAGAGCTCTCTGCCTCCCTGGCATCCATAGGGATTTCCCTTAGAGACAGCCAGCATCCCCCAGCTCCTGGCCTGTTCTCTGGGGCCAGGATTCCCAGGGGCCCTCCACCCCTGACATGCTGTGAAATAGTGCCAGGGCCCCACTCTGAGCCGGGTTAATCTCCTGACATCCCAGGGCCTCAAGGGGACTCATTTCCAGCTGCTACCCCGGCTGCCAGCTAACCCCCCAGCTGGAACGAACCAGGTGGGGCCCAATTCCCAGCCAGGCTGGTGGAGGAAGGAGAAACACCCACATATTCCTGACCCCACCCACCCTCACTGTCCTCCAACACCTGGGAGAGTCGCTCCTGTGACCTTCACCCCCCCACCGCAATGTCACCCATTCTCCCCCACAATGCCACCTCTATTCCCTCCCACAATGCTACCCCCATCCACTCCCCACAATGCCAGTCTGCAGCCCTTCCCCCCTCACACTCCCGGGACCAAAGGCTCTGGAGTCAGTGATTTGTCTGAAGAAGCTGGGAATAGAACCCAGGAGTCCTGACACCAAGCCCCCTCCCCCTTCCAGAGCTGAGGCTAGAACCCAGGAGTCCCGGCTTCCAGGCCCACCCCTACTAGACCCCACTCCCCTTCTCACAGGACAATGTCACTCTGCCATGGCTGGGGTGGCATGGAGCATGCATGGGTAGGGGTGGAGGCCCAGCTGTGTTCTCAGTGGTGCTGTTTGTAGCCTCAGGCTGGCCTTTGGGGGGTACCAGCCATCAGCCCCTGCCCCTTCAGACAGGGAATTGGGCAGCGTTTCAGTCCTGACTCTGCTGGCTGCTGCTCTGCCCTGTCATGGGCTACTCCTCTCCTCTTCCCTCCTCCCGTTGCTCCCCTCGCCCCCAAGGGCAGCAGCCCCCACAGCCTCTCTCCCCAGGGCACAGCCAGTTCTCCCCAGCTGAGGGGGAGGCAGGGGCAGGATAGGGCTGCCATGATGCTGAGGGGGTGCCCTGAGTGCCACAGGAGGAGAGAGTCTTCCCTGCTCGTCTGGAGCCAGGCCAGGGGCTGGGAGCAGCTGGCTCCAAGCGGGGGGGTCTGGTGCTACCATGGTCCCCTCAGCTCTCAGACCCGGTACTGGAACCGAGCGGGGAACCCAGGGCTAGTTCTCAGCAGGGGCCTGACGTTGCCTCACTCTCCCAAGAAGCCACTGTGGTGCCAGATCCAAGAGATGGGCCTGGTGCTGGGGCAGAGCTGGGGGTGCTGGTTCTGAGGGTGGGGCATGGCACCGGCGTGAGGGAGGGGCACTGGTTCTGACTGGAGAGACAAGTCTTCTTCTGGAGGGGCGGGAGGGCTGGGGCTGGTTCTGGGGCTGGGTCAGAGTGTGGGGCTGGCTGTGGGGCCTGGGCTGGGCCAGAGTGTGGGGCTGGGGTCTGTGCTGGGTCAGGGTGTGGGGCTGGTTGTGGGGCCTGGGCTGGGTCAGAGTGTGGGGCTGGGCTCTGTGCTGGGTCAGGGTGTGGGGCTGGTTGTGGGGCTGGGTCAGAGTGTGGGACTGGTTGTGGGGCCTGGGCTGGGTCAGAGTGTGGGGCTGGTTGTGGGGCTGGGTCAGAGTGGGAGGGGTCTCGTGCTGGTTCTGCACAAAGTGGGAGGCTGGTGCCAGTTCTGGACGGGGCGAGGGGTTTGGTGCCCCTCTGGTCTGGGGGCGCAGACCCTGGCCAGCCACCCCAGCAGCTGGCTCGCACACGCGCACACTGCCCCCCACCCCGAGCGCACTCACGCATGCTAACGAAGCGTGCGGGTGGCTTTTTTGAGACAATTATCCGGGATAATCTTTATGCAGATTATGGGGATCTGATGGACGAGCAGATTGGATGCCTGTTTATTAAAATATGGATTTGGATCTGAGTGGGCAGAGCAAGGCTGCGGGGGAGGGAAGGCCAGGGGTGGCACTGGGCTGTCCGGGGGAGGGGAGCAGGAGGCTCTATAAATCGCTAACGCCGACGGGCACCTGGGGCAGGGCACAGGCAGGGGCAGGGCACGGCACCGAGGAGGGCTCTCTGGACACTCACCTTGGGAGTGAGAACCGGCCGTGGGGCGAGGAGCTGTCAGCGCAGAGTTTGGGACACTGGTTGGCAGCAGCGCCAGGCTCAGGATGACCACGGTAGAAGCCAAAGCCGAGGAGGAGGAGAAAAAGGAGCCATCACCGGCCTCCAACCCATCCAGCGGGGTGAGTGAGGGACCATCCCTTCTCCCCAGGTGTTCATGGCATGGATGCCAGCCTCCCTGGGGCGCTTTAGGGGGCACCCAAACCCCCCTCCCACTGTGGGGTTCTGGGCAGTCCAGCACCCCGTCCCTCTGGGGGGGCTCCCGGGGCTCGAGCACTCCCTTGGCTTGGGGGTCCAGGGACTAGATTGATCAGCAGAGGGGGCTCCAAGTGTTTGGGTCTGACCAGGCGGGCTCAGAGGAGAGCCAGGGGGGTGGTTGAGGTCCAGGAGAAGGAGCTGGCTGGAGATGAGGGGAAGGGGTTGGAGAGGAGGATTGTTGGAGAGCATCTGAGAGATTAACAAGGAGAAAATGTTTATACTGTATGGGACATGTTGCTGCGCCATGCCCAGCTGTCCTGATCCCATGCCCACCTCTGCCTGTGCTATGCCCATCTGTGCTGTTACCCGCACACCTTTACCCTTCTGTGGGCTCAAGGCAGAACCCAGTTCATTTAGGCACCCCCAGCCTTTCCCCATTCCTAGAGCTCCAGCGAAAGGCACCTACTCGTACCATGTTCCTAGGGCTCAGGGCATAATCTTCTGCAGGTTTGTGGGGCCGTACACGGTAATATCCTCCTTACCCTCTATGTATCAACAGTCACCAGAACAGAATACAGCCGCTGCGCATACAATGCCCATCACTCCCACTAAGGCAGATGAACTTTCCCTGCTGGCCAGTCGGGATGAGGTCGTCCTGGGACACCAGGTTCTGCCCAGTGTGGTTGGCAGAGTGTTGAGGTCTGGCAGCTCTGGTCTTGGGCTGTGTCCTGGAGCTGGTTCCCAAGAACTTCCTTTTGGACCCCAGTTTATATAGTGAAACTTGAGTCCTGCTTAGCTCTACCTGAGCCAATCATTTACTGAAGTATTACAAAATAATTCTCCGACCAGTCCGAACATAGTGTGAAACAATTCTTTACCCTGTCGTACCCTACCACTGTATTTGATGTACACTTGTGAAATTAGTTATGTAACAGACAGAAACAAGCAAAGAACGGGACAGAAACCAGACAGATAAACACTAGAGAAGTGGGGACCAGCAAGGCCAAACAATAACGTAGAGATTTCACCCCCACACTGCTGATGAGTGAGTCCTTGCCAGACAGGATGCTGTCAAACAAAGTTTTCTTTAACCCCCTTAAGGTCAGCTTCTTTGCCTGGTGATGGTGGGCACTAGCAGCACAGAATCGCCTTCTTAACAGCCCAGGATTACATTTGCTTTGATATCATTTAGATGGAATGTGAGGATGTGACTTTCTGCTTTTTGGCTCATGGCTGCTGCTGTCCTAATATGGTTGCAGAAAAAAGGCCTCAGACCTTACAGTGCTGGTTCTTTGCCCACCTCCACGCACTCCTGGCCCAGCTATTCCGGCGCCATGTCCACCTCCACCCTCACCATGTCCAAGCTGCTCCATGATGCACTACGGCAGCCCATTCTGCCCACAACCCCACACGAGATTTTTGGCTGGCTTGAGAGTGGAGAATGGGACACGGGACCATTCCCTTCTAGGGGGTGCCCAGAACCCATCACTCTCTTAAACCATGTGACTCCTCACCAACCACTCAGCATCCAGCCCCTCCTGACAGGGCCCTAAAGCCAGGATCCCATTGGCCAAGGTCAAGGCACCTTGTCCATTTTCCACTAGAGGATGCTGACTGAGATCAGGGTCCCTGTTATGCCAGGCATTGCCCAGACCCCAGCTGAAATCAGGCCCCTGTTGTGCCAGGTGCTGCCCAGACCCCGGCTGAGATCAGGGCCCTTATGGCTGCACAGCCCCTGCGAGAGAGCCCAGTTGAGAACAACGCACACTGAGAACAGAGAATCCCCAGCCCCCAGGACCAATGGAGAAGCTGAGCGCTGAGATCTTTCAACAATCTGTCCATTTGAGTAGTCTGGCAGTTTCAGGTTTTCTACCGAAGCAGTTATAGCAGCAGGGATGGGGGAGATACTGTGACAATATGCCGTTAGCCTTCTTGGCAACAAGGGCACACGGCTGACTCATATCCAGCTTCTCATCCACTGTAATCCCCAGATCCTTTTCTGCAGAACTGCCACTGAGCAAGTCAGTCCCCAGCCTGTAGCAGTGCATGGGATTCTTCCATCCTAAGTGCAGGATTCTGCACTTGTCCTGTTGAACCTCATCAGATTTCTTTTGGCCCAATCCTCCAGTTTGTCTAGGTCTATCTCTACCCTCCAGTGTATCTACCTCTCCCCCCAGTTTAGTGTCATCCGTGAACCTGCTGAGGGTGCAATCCATCCCATCATCCAGATCATTAATGAAGATGTTGAACAAAACTGACCCCAGGACCTACCCCTGGGGCACTCCACTTGATACTGGCTGCCAACTAGACATCAAGCCATTGATCACTACCTGTTGAGCCCGGCTATCTAGCCACCTTTCTATCCACCTTATAGTCCATTCATCCAATCCATACTTCTTTAACCTGCTGGCAAGAATACTTTGCTAAAGTCAAGGTATATCACATCCACTGCTTTCCCCATATCCACAGAGCCAGCTATCTCCTCATAGAAGGCAATCAGGTTGGTCAGGCATGACTTGCCCTTGGTGAATCCGTTATTGACTGTTCCTGATCATCTTCCTCTCTTCCAAATGTTTCAAAATGGTTTCCTTGAGGACCTGCTCCATGATTTTGCTGGGGACTGAAGTGAGGCTGACCGGTCTGTAGTTTCCCGGGTTCTCCTTCTTCCCTGTTTTTAAAGCTGGACACTATATTTGCCTTTTTCCAATCATCCGGGACTTCCCCCAATCGCGACAAGTTTTCAAAGATAATGGCCAATTGCTCTGCAATCACATCAGCCAACTCCCTCAGCACCCTTGCATGCATTAGATCTGGACCCAGGGACTTGTGCATGTCCAGCTGTTCTAAATAGTCCTTAACCTGTTCTTTCACCACTGAGGGCTGCTCAACTCCTCCTACTGTGCTGCCCAAGGAGCCAACCTTGTCTGTGAAGACCGCAGCAAAAAAAGCTTGGAGTACTTCAGATTTTTCCACATCATCTATCACTAGGTTGCCTCCCCCATTCAGTAAGGCTCCCACACTTTCCCTGACCATCTTCTTGTTGCTAACATACCTGTAGAAACCCTTCTTCTAACCCTTCACATCCCTTGCTAGCTGCAACTCCAACTGTGCTTTGGCCTTCCTGATTACAGCCCTGCATGCTCAAGCAATATTTTTATACTCCTCTCTAGTCATCTGTCCAAGCTTTCACTTCTTGTAAGCTTCCTGTTTGTGTTTAAGCTCACCGAAGATTTCACTGTTAAGCCAAGCTGGTCGCCTGCCATATTTGCTTTTCTTTCTGCACATCGGTATGGTTTGTTCCTGCGCCTTCAAAAAGGCCTCTTTAAAATACAGCCTGGACTCCTTGCCCCCTCATATTAGCTTCCCAGCCTGCCCATCAGTTCCCTAAGGGAGTCAAAGTCTGTTTTTCTGAAGCCCAGGGTCTGTATTCTGCTGCTCTCTTTTCTTCCTTTTGTCAGGATCCTGTACTCGACCATCTCATGGTCACTGCTGCCCAGGTTGCCACCCACTCCTACTTCCCCTACCAAATTCTTCCCTGTTTGTGAGCAGCTGGTCAAGAGGAGCACGGCCCCTAGTTGGTTTGTCCAGCACTTGCACCAGAAAGTTGTCCCCAACACTCTCCAAAAACTTCCTGGAGTGTCTTGTTATGAGCTGGTCTGTTACAATTGGCACATTGGTCTTGTTGGGTATCTCAGCCCATCCAGGACGTCTGACCTGCACTCCTGTCAGGTCCAGGTAGGGACTGCAGCTGGTGCTGCCCATGGCTGTGGGCACTGGTGCCTGGTAGGTTATAATACAGGGGTCATTGGGGATGGAGCACAACTGGGGGGTCCCCAGGGGCTGTTGATCTGAGCCCTCCGCCCAGGGCAATTTGCATACAGGCCCCACCACCTCACAGGGATGAGAGCACAAGGGAGAGGATGGTGTAGGGCACTGACCCCGTGGGGCAAAAACCTGAGGCCAGGGGTCCATGGGGCTGACAGGGCAGCCCAAGGACTCAGGGTAGGCCCTAGGGGGCAGCAGGGTCTAATGGTCAGCGTACAGGCCTGACTGCCAAGGATTCCTGGAGCTGTGGCACTCGACTCCTGTCTGTGGCCAAACCATCCCAACATGAGGGAAAGGATGATGCAGAGCGGAGGGTGGCGCTGTGGTTCTGGTCCCCAGCCTGTGCTCAGGGCAGCGCCATGTGTATTGGTTATTAGCAGGCATTGCACACAGTGGGACCATGATCATGGGGCTAGATCTTGCTCCTAGGCTGCCCAATTCCCCCATTTCTTTCCTTCCCACCTCTTGATTGACCTGCCCTGGCACTCTGCGCTCTCTGTCTCCAGTCTGTGTCTGTGCCCAAGGGTCCCTCGGTGTCACACAATCACCCTGTGAGTGCTCCAGCATCAGACCTCGAGGGAGACGAGCACCACGGCTGATGAGGGGGTGGGGGAGTGAGTGGCTGGGAGACGTGTAGCTGCTGGCGTGGCTCCGTGCCAACTCCTCAGGGCATGCCACCCAGCTCTCAGCCCCCCAGGGGCGCAGATCAGCCATGGGGTGTGGCAGGAGGCAAATCCCTAGTGATCAAAGAGTGGGGCGCTCACAGCCACCTGGCAGCCCACCGCTGAGTCTCGCTCCCGGCTCTAGCCCCACTGAGACACTCCTCCATGGTGGGGAGTGAGGCTGCCCTGTGGCAGGGACGTGGGAGCACGTCACCCCAAGGACATTATCAGACACCAGGCAAGCTGGCACTTCTCAGCATGCTGCCAAGGTCACCAGGGCCTGGATCACATGGGGATCTCTCCCACTACAGGGAGATCTGTCCACCTGGCCCCCCCTGGCTGGGCTCCCCAGCACCGTGAGCTCCTGCAATGAGCCCACGGGACTGGCATTCCCCTGGCAACACCATCAAGTGTAATGCAGATAGGGCTGGAAGTCGGCTGGAATCACTGTGACCCCCAGTACCCGGGCTCAGTAGAGGCTGGTACCCCTCCTGGCAGGGGCTGGATTGGTGGCGATGGGGGGAGCTGTCTTGGCACGTCCCACAGGGGATCTGAATTCAGGAGCCCTTTGTCTGAGTCACTTCAAACTGCAGAAAAATCAGCCTGCTCTGACCTGCCCAGTGTGAGACAAATATCTCGGGCCAGGCCCCCACTGATGTAAACCGGCCTCACTCCATTGGAGTCAGTGAGGCCAGATCCCCAGCTGGAGTAAATCGGTTTCACTCTGTTGAGTTCTGTGGGAGAAATTGACACAGATGGAGTGATGCCGATTTACATCAGTTGTGGATTTTGGCCCCATTGTGGTTAGAGGGAGTCCGTGCTCACTAACACCTTTCTCACTCCGACACGGAGCCATAATCTCTCAATTCCCTGGCCTGTGCAGCACAGCGCCTCCCAGGCCCCAGGGCTGATCCCTCCTGGTGGCTCTGTCCCCTCAGTTCGTCCCACCATGTCGTGGCTGGGGACCGGACCTTGCTGCCTGTACCACCTGCTGGCTGCTCCCCACAGGTCACCTCCCCTCTGGCCCACAGGCCCCAGGTCCCCTCACGCCTCGCCTGGGACTTGAATACCCAGCCTGAGCACGGCCTTGGGGGCTGGGCCTTCTGGGGCAGCCCCAGCCCGACCCTGAGGTGACCAGACAGCAAGTGTGAAAAATTGGGATGGGAGTGGGGGGTAATAGGAGCCTATATAAGAAAAAGCCCCAAATATCAGGACAGTCCCTATAAAATCAGGACATCTGGTCACCCAACCTGGCTTTGTTGTCTCCTGCCTGTTCCGCCCCCACCTCCCTCCCCTTTTTCCTCTGAGCTGCTGGTCAGTGTGGCCAGAGATGGCATCTGTCTCTGCCCGGCCCCTTCCTCTCCCACACCCCAGGTCCCTGGACGGCTCAGAGCTCAGAGGATGGGGAATTTCCCCAGTTTTGGGGTGCTTCCCTGAAAGGCCAGAGCCTTGGGGTCCCAGTGGGTCTGGGGATCCCCCCATGGGACTGGGGCTCTCTTCTGAGATTTCCAGGTGCTCCCGTTTCTGCCTAGACCCCGGGCAGAGACTGTAGTGCTGTTTGCCCCCATCCAGCCCTCACCCCCAAACTCCCTGGAGGTGGAAAGAGCTGGTCCACAGCGAACTCCTCGCCCAACCCCAATAGACTGGGGGGATTGGGGCAGAGATGACCCCTCCTGACCCCGTCCCTCCCCCACTTGCAGCCCATTCCATTCTTGAGGCCCAGCAAGGCCAGGAAAATCTCACACTAGTGTGGTGCAGAGGTCAGACCCTGGTGACATTTAATGCCACGACACAGACACCTGGTGCTGCCGGGTGACCCTCCAGCCGCTGCACAGCCCCACTCTCCAGCGCAGCCCGGGGTGGGTGCCACACACTCACTACAGAGAAGGGTGGTGGGTGTCACTGGCTCATGTGCCAACCCCCGCGGGGTGCTGGAGACTTCCCAGGCTACTTTGCACCAAGAGGGGGGAGGGAGGTTGTGGCGGAAGCAGCAGCACGGACAGGGTGAGGCGGGCACCAGGACAGCCTCACCGCGGGCATGGCTTGTAACAGAATGCTGACTTCGGCTGGGTGCAGTAGGAGGCGCCTGGGCCCCCGATCCTCAAAGGGACTTAGGTGCTTCATTCAAATTGAAGGGATTTAGGTGCCTAAGTGAAATCAGTGGGAGTTAGGCGCCTAAGTCCCATTAAGGAGCTGGGCCCTGGTGCTTTTTGAGAAATATGCAAATAGATCCATGGGCTGGAGATTTCCCACAGATTGCAAACTGCCATCACGTGGTTGGCCAGTGTCCATCTGGGAATCTGGGGTAGAGCAGTTTGGTCCAGGGGATAGAGCAGTTTACTGGGACTCAATGATTTGGCCACTGGCCTCCTCAGTAACCCTGGTCCAGACACACCACCGCTCTGTGCCTCAGTTTCCCCATCTGTAAAATAGGGATAATGCCGCTGCCCTCCTTTGTAAAGTGCGTTAAGAGCTATGGCTGACAAGAGCTCAGTCATATTGACTGTAGATCGGCTCCATCAGCTCGGCTGCACAACCACCTCTCCCCTGCAGGCCAGCACAGCAGGATTATTTGCATTTGTAATATACAAAACCAGTTCAGCCCTTATTAAATGGATTAAAAAATCCCTGATCAGTCTCAACAAGTAATTGCAAATGGGGCCTGGTGTTTTGAGTGGCGGGGCTGTGATCTGAGCCCTGTGCTAGTCAATGTCTCTCTCTGTGAGCTGGAAGAAAATGTAACTAGTAACGTTTGCTGCTGACCCACAGACTGCGGCGTGGTCAGGTCAGTTATACCGAGCGCACTGGGTCGCTTGGTAAGCTGAGCTTGTGAATGACGCGCCTTTAATACAGCCAAATGCAAGGTCATGCATCTAGGAGCAGAGAATGTAGGTCACAATTAAAGGCTAGGGAAGCGCTGACAGGGGGACTATGGGGTCATGGTGGGAACCAGCTGACTAGGAGCTGTGGCTAAGAGGGCTAATGCCGTCCTGCTGTGGCTAAGCAGGGGAATCTCAGTAGCAGCGGGGGTAGGGGGGTTACCTCTGTGTATGGCACTGAGACCATCCCTGGAGACTGAGGGCAAGGCTGCTGCAGCTGCACTGATGCACTGCTTTAACGAAGACGCTGGCCTGGAGAGAGCTCTGCCGCCGGCGCTGTTAATCCACCTCCCCGAGTGGCCGACATAGCGCTGGCTACACAGGGACTTGGGTCATTGTCACGACGTCGCTCAGGGGGTGGATTTTTACACCCCCGAGCAACGCAGCTATCCCGATACAGGTCTGCAGTGTAGACCTGGCCTAAAGGAGGGTGACGGATTGGCAAGGGCTCAGACTAGAGATTCAAGGTCCTGGCGTGGGGGACTAACAGGGCTCAGTCCATTCCATTTCTCCAAGAGACGGCTCGGAGGTGACCAGACCCGGGCTACACGCGACTCCAGGGAGAGGTGCTTTCCGGCAGCCTGGGGCCCTTCAATCCAGCAGAAAAGGGCAGAACAGGATCTGATGGCTGGAAGCTGAAGCAAGACAAATTCAGCACTAACTGGCCATGGTGCCGGGAAACAATCAGGGGAGCAACTGGCCCAGGGATGTGGTGGAGTCTCCTTCCCTTGGAGGCTTCATGTCGAGACTGGGTGTCATTTGCAAAAATCGGCTCCAGCTCAAGTGGAAGCTCTGGGCATGGTGCAGCCATCACTGGGCAAGGCTCCCTGGCCCGTGGGATGCGGAAGGAATATCGGGAGACCAAATAAACAAAACCTCTGCAAATGCCGCTTGTCCTTTCCTCATTCCTCACCTGGCTTTGTCACGAGTCTCGGGAGATTTGGTGCTTCTCTCAAGTCCCCAGCTCCAGGAGGCCCGTGAGTCCATCAAAGGTTCTGCTTTCATTCCAAAAATTATACAGGCCGTTCCTAGCCATCAGTGCTTGCAAATGGGCCTAAAAGCTCAAAACCTGGCAGGAAAGAAACCAGAACCCACCAGTGAGTCCTTTGAGAAACCTTGTGACTTCCAATTGTCCTAGATTCCAAGGCCAGAAGGAACCATTGTGACCATCTAGTCTGCCCCCCCCCGCCCCCCTGCGCCTGCATTAATTAATTAATAGAGCAGGTCTTGGGAGAATCTCACCCACACTATTAACAAATGGTGCCTTGTTTCGTGTCTCAGTTTGTCTCGCTTCATCTCCCAGCCGGTTCTACGTGCCTGTGGCTGGTCAGGGCTGCGTCAGTCTCTAGCGGTGGGCGAGGACAGCTGGGCAACTAAAATCCCAGCATGGCAGCGCACACCCACTTAACAACACCCCAACCAAACCCCGAGGGGTCTCCAGCTCCGTGGCTACGTTGCCAAAGAGATTGATGGTGCTGGGAAATCAGAGCATCAAACGCACGTTTCTTTGTAGCATCTACACACCAATATCCCCCTAGCATTTAGGCTCAAGAATAATAAGAAGCCAAAGCACCAGATACTTTCGCAGAGTTTGAGGCCCGAAGGGATGATCAGATCAGCTACTCTGGCCTCTTGAATGGAACGGGCCACCAGCCCTCCCTCTGTTGAGCCCAACCACTCCAGTTCAGCTAAAGCATTTCAGCCCCCAGGAGACTAAGCTGCTGTGTGCCACAGGCAGAGAACAGGAGAGACCAAGGTGCCACCAATGCCGTGCCGGGCTCCCTGCGACATGATGAGGCGTGCCCAGATGATACCCGCAGGGGAGCCACACCCCTCTGCCAATCTGCCCTGGGGGAAGGGTTCATCCTGATCTCAAACCTGGAGATTGGGGTGACCCCAAGCACGGGAGTAAGACCCAGGTAGGCAGCAGTGGGATGTTGAGTGGAAGGGAAAGTGCTCGGGAGCAGCGATGGAAAGGGCAGCAAATAACGCTGGGGCAGTATGGGGGTGGGGACCAGTGTGGGGGCCCCTCTGCCCACCTGCAGCGTGACCCCCCCCCTTACAATATTGGATTCCAGGCTGGGCCCCTCGTTACTGGAAAGCTTTGGGCAAATTGGAGACAGGTCAAAGGAGAGCTCAAGAGGGAGAGGCCCGTACCTGAGAGGGTTGTGCTGTGTGCCGTGCCCTGGCACTGGGCTGAAGGGCACTGGTGCTGTGTGCTGGGTGTGTGAGCGCAGGCCAGGCGTACCCGGGGGGGTCAGGGCGAGGAGTGGGGGCGTTGGAAACACAAAGGAACTGGCACCTCGTTAGGGTGAAATTGGGCCTGTGATTCTCCATTCTGGGCCCCCACCCGATGGAGCAGGGTTCGGAGCCTGGGGTCTGCACGTGGGCTGGATGGGGGAGGGGATCTGAGGCAGGTTGTGAGCAGGCGGGGGTGGGATTGGGTGTTTGTGGTGGTCCCTCCCCCGAGAGCAGGCATGGACCCTCTCCCTCACCCTCGGGGCAGCGCTGGGCTGGCCAAGCCAATGGCAGCCAAAGCCTGCTCCCCCGAGCACCAGTCATCACCCAAACATGACCTCCTGGGTGCCAGGCCCCCCAGCTCTGCCCCCTGTGCCAGCTATCCTGTCCAGAGACTCCAGACACCACAGAGAAAGGCACCGCTAGCTAGTGGGCAGAGCAGGGACGGCTGGGAGCCAGGACTCCTGGGTTCTATCCCCAGCTCTGGGAAGAGGGTGCAATCTAGTGGTGAGGACTGGGAGCCAGGACTCCTGGGTTCTATCCCCCACTCTCTCCTGTCACCCTGCCTGCTTTGGGCAGTCAGTTCCCTGCTCAGTTCCGCTGGCCCATGGGAAGGGGTGTCTGGGGATCATGCCATGTCAGACAGAGGCTGCAGCAGGGTGATGCATTAATACCCAGCTGCATTTCCCTGCCGCCAGGGTAGATTTGGGGCAGGGATTTAACCCACTGCCTGCCAGAGGGGGAGCCTGGGGGCGCACGCTCTGTACTCCAGAGCGGGAAGGGTCAGAGATTCTTTTGATTTTGGCTGCTCTCCCCTGGCAGTCAGTGCTGACCCCAGGGTCTCAGTGCAGGCAGCTGGAGGTGCTGCCTTCGGCCCTGAGCCCTCCCAGAAGTTAAGATTTGACACTGCCAGGAATCAGCCTGGCCCGCACTGGCCTGGCCCCAGCCCACCTTGGCTAATGCCCTGCAGTTAGAGCTGGGCTTTTCCTCCACTTCTAGTGCCACACAGGTGCTGGGTGCTGCCAGGTGCCAGTCAACAGCTGCCATCTTGTTCCCTGCACCTACGGCCCCAGCCAGGGAATGCTTGCCGGACACAGAACCAAAGCCAGGGCCAGCCCCGAAGGGCTGAGACTGATGCAGCCAAATCTGCAGTGAGGCACATGGTATTTGGAGCTTCTCATGCCCCAGCTCCTGGAGTCAGGGGAACCGCAGGGTTGACAGGAGCCTTGCAGCTTCTGGTTAAAAAGCAATGGCTGGTTCTAGCCCTTCTGGTTGGAGAGAGAAGCTGGAGGAGAAGCCCCCTTAAGGTTAAGACACACACACACACCCCCATTAGCTTTAGGCGCACATGCCTTGCAATTGTTTCAGCAGTATACTGAAGGTATCATAGCACCAGCTCCTCCTCCCCAGCAAGGTTTGAACTCACACCCTTCAACCCCACTGCACATGAGCAAAAGGAGCAACTCCATTAGGTTGGCAGCAGCGCAGCAGCAGTAGCAGGCTATTATACTGTCTATGGCATTTTACCCTCCCCCACCCCCCAGTCGAGGGTGCAGACTCACCCTGTGAGAGAGGCCATGATTCTGTGAATGGGCCTGCTCCTTAGCAGAGGGACTCCATGATGCCGGCTGGGAGGTGGCCCAGGCCCATGGAGGGATTGGGCCGGGACGGGACGGGGGGCTTTGTAGATGGCTGGAGGGTTCTGTGCCCAAGAGGCAGCGTGGGAGCAAGCAGCAGAGGGGCATGCAATGGAGGTGGCCATTGGCAGAGCAAAGGAGGGGGTGACTAGACATGATCAGAGCAGGGCTGAAGGGGAAGAGCCTGGGAGGGAAGGACGAGGAGAGTTGGGCACCAAATAGCTAGTGGAGCTCATAACCCCAGCCTCAGACCCACACGACAGAGGCTTGCATTGGGGCAGCACAGCGGGGAGCCCTGGGGGGCAGGCGAACGAGGGGTTGCAGCGCCACTCAGGATTGCTGGGGAGGGCGGCCAGGCACAGCTGGAGTGAGTGTGTTGTGACTGGCAGCACAAGGGGTGGCAGGGCTGGCTGTGGAGGGAGGAGGTGGGCCGAAGGCCGTAGCGCCAGGGAGTGAGGCAGGTGGGTGAGCAGCGGGACGGGGGCGGGGCGGGGGCGCGTTGGCAGCAACAGCCACACTAGCTGGCCTGGGGGAGGCAGGGAAGCCAAGATCCAAGCGGGCAGGACGAGGCTCCTCGCATCTTGCCAGGGCTGGCGGCTGCTCCCTGCCTTGCCCAATCCTGGGTGCCTGCTGCTGGCACCCCAGATGTCCCTCAGCCGGCACTACCCACTTGGAGCCGAGCTCTTCCCTTCATTTGGGGGGCTGAACCCCCTTTACAGAACTCTCCTGCTCTGGCCTCGACACCCTGTTGGTGCCAGACACCATGGCGAGGGTCCCCTAGAAATCCCAGCATGGGGCAGGGCCCTGATCCCAGCAGGCAGGGACCCGGGCAAAGCCCCTTGCATAGCTCGTGGGCACAGCCGTAGTCGCCTGATCCATGGGATCTGCTGGGCCCAAGCCACGGTTCAGTGCAAAGCCCTGTCCCGCATCACCAGCCGGGGGTGAGCACTGCCATAGGGCCGGGGCACTGGCTGGGCAGAGGCTGGATTAGCAACCCACTTAACACCTGGAAATTAACTAAAATTAGCTAAAATATTGGGGGGGAGGGGCTATGCCCGGCTTGGGCCTCCGCTCTGTGCCCAGGGGAAGGGAACAGAACCTGCTTGCTTTGCCCTGGGAGTGGGGGTGCTGGGCAGAGGCAGCGCTCTGGGGTGGGATGGGGGATGCCCCAGCTACAGCCACAGTCCAGGTTCTGAGAGGGGGTCTGGGAGCCTGGGCAGGCTGGGGGGTCTCCCAGTTCAGTTGTGGCACAGATTGCTCTCATGGCTTTAGGTTTAGACTGTTGTTTGGAGGGGCCTTGGTCTGGGCAAGGGAGGGAGGGTGGAGGATGAGGCCGTGGTGGGAGGTGGCCTGGGGAGGGTCTGTATCCTTGCTGGGGGAGGGGGAGCTGCTGCTGGGATGGGGCTGAGTCTCCATCTCAGGCTGTGGGCTAGGTCCCTTGTGGGCCTGTGAGCACCCCCTAGTGCTGGTGATGGTGCCTGAGCTCCGCAGAGGGGCTGAATGTTGGGGCCTGGGGCTCCAGGGGGTGCTGTACAGGAGACATTCTCGGTGGGCAGCCTGTGCTCAGGGGGAGGGTCTCACAGCAGGAAGGCTGGGGGTGGTGTGTCACTGGGGGGCATCTCTCCCCCACACCCCATCTCATCCGCCCCCTCCTCTCCCCGCACAGTCGGTCTCCCCAGAGCAGGAAGGCTTCTTCAACCTGCTGACCCACGTGCAGGGCGGGCGCATGGACGAGCAGCGCTGCAACATCCAGATCGTGCATGGCAAGAGCGGTGCTGACCCGGAGAAGCGTGAGTCCTGGCGGGGAGCAGGGGCAGGGGGGGTTTAGAGCTAGAGGTCACAGCTTCCGTCCCTATGCCTGGCCACTCGCCCAGCAGCAGACGTGGCTATGGGGGTGGGAATAGGCTCAGCAAGGACTGCTCATCTCTAGGGGCTTGGCTACACTTCCAGGTTATACTGCAATAAAGCCTCCCAGAGCGCTCAGCCTTACTCTCTATCCACACTGGCCAGGCATGGAGAGCGCTCCTGCTACTCCACCTCGGCGAGAGGATTAATGTCTGATGTCTAGTGGGTGAGATGCCCCAGTGTCAGTGTGGACGAGGAGTTGCGTTACTGCGCTCTGATTGACCTCCAGAAAGTCCCATAATCCCCTTAAGTCAAGTGGCCTCTCTTCTCATTCTTGTGAACTCGGCTGCAGGAATGTGAAAGTGCCTTTTCAAAGCTCCATTTCTGACAGCTGGATGCTTCTCTGATCCGAGTGAGTGAGAGAGAGGCGGAGGGGGAGGGGGTCTGACCTTACAAGATAGCGTGCTGACACACACTTAGCACCCCAAAAACCCGCTCTCTCTCCACCCACATACACACAACACACTCCCTGTCACACTCCACACACACCGCATTTGAAAAGCACGTTGCAGCCACTTGAACCCTGGGATAGCTGCCTACAATGCACCGCTCCCAATGCCTCTGCCAGTGCCACAAATGTGGCCACGCCAGATGTCGGTGTGAACAGACTGTGGCGCTTTCCCTCCTGCACTCTCCAAAGGCTGGTTTAACCCAAAGCGCTCTACAGCTGCAAGTGTAGCTAAGCCCTAGGACAACATGGGTCCCTGAAAGGGGGGGGGTGGCCTGTGGAACTCCCTGCTACAGGAAACTGAGGAGTCCAGCACTGGGGCTTGGAAACTTTAGTCCCAATGAGAGCCTTGTGTGATTCTGCCAACCTGAGGCTGGGCATGCCACCTGCTGCAGGTCAGCAAGGAACTGCCAGCCCCGCGGGCACCATTACACAAGTGGCCAGGTGCATTCTGGGACGTTTACTCTGTAAGTGTAGGGGTGGGACTGCGGGGCATAGTCGGAGTTGTTGTGGTGGCAGGCGGGAGGCAGTGTTGGAGGGCCCCAAGGGCAGGGAAATGGGCCCAGCATCATGGCCCCCTCTGGGAGCTGCCCAGCCTTTCCCTCATGCCTGCATCTGCCCCGCCCACAGAGGACAGCCCCAGCCCCCCGCCGGAGATGGACAGTTTCCTGGATATGCTGGCACACACGCAGAGCCGGCGGATGGACGACCAGCGCGTCAGCTTCAACTACCTCCCAGGCTTCCAGAACACCGACCGCAACGCCCCCAGCAAGCCGGCCTCCGGGCCCACCAAGGTGAGAGCAGGGCGGCCGTGCGGGGATGGGGGAGCTCTCTGCCTGAGTGTGCCCCTGCGGCACCATGGGCAGGCACTGGGGCTGTGCACCTGACCAGCTAAGCCATGGGCAGGGCAGCATGGAGGGAGGGACTCGAGGCATTGCCTGGGTAAAGGGAGCAAAGCCATTGGGTGTGGCAGTGCCAGAAACGCCCCTAGGGGGCGACATATTGCACATGTAGTCCCGAGGGCATCCAGGAGGGGGCAGTGTTGGTGTTAGAGCATCGTATGACGGGAGAGAGCAGCGAGGGGAGTGCACAGCAGGGTGGGGGCAGCCCCGTGTGGGAGGCCCCGCAGAATTGAACTGTGATTTCACCACTCACAGCTAAGGCCCTGCCATCCCCCCCGCCCCCCCGTGCCCTATGGGACTAGCCCCTGGGCCAGGCCACACAGGGTCAGGACGTGCCAGGTGTGGCCCAGACGAGCGAGAGAACCAGGCTCCGCTGCCCACCGGCGCCAGGAGTCCACCCAGGCTGCTAAGGGAGCTAGATGGGTGAGCAGAGCCCAAATCCCCCACACTGAGTGCCCGTCTCTGCTGTCCCCCTCCCGCCTGTGCAGCCCCCAGCCCCGGGGCTCCTCGCCCTGGTAGGGGGCTCCCCTCCACCCCGATTCAGCAACATGGGAACTGGGTGATGGGGCCTGATCCAAAGCCCCCCAGAGGGGAGCCAGTGCGCAGTGCCCATTGGCTCCACTGCGTGTTAGGCTCAGGGCCCCAGTGCCAGGGGAAAGTGGCTGGTGCCCACCACCTCCCCATGCCAACTCGCTCCCCCTTCAGCCATGTCAGTGCCCCCCCCACGTGTGCTACCCCATGTCCCCTCCCCCCCACACCTTCACTCACCTTATCAGAACCCAACCCAGGCTACCTAGGCAGCCACTAGCAGACCACCAATGGCCAACCCTCAAAGCTGATTGGCTGATGTAGCACATCAAGGGCCCCTGTCTGTCTGGGGCTTCTTCACTGGAATCATCTAAATTCCCTTGGAGCGGCCACACCCCAGCCACACCCATGGCCCATCAGGGCTGGTCCCCTCCCCAGTGACAGGCCCCCTCTGCTCACCTGGCAGATACTGGCCCATAGCCTCCCCCTCCCCCAGGCCTCCATCTTCACCCAGGCCCATTTGGAGCAATTTGTTTGACCAGAATTAACTGGAGCAGCCCCCGCCCAAGGTCTCTGCAGTATAATAGCCAGCTTGTTAACTGGCAGGCTGTAGGGGTTGCTAGCCCCACTTTGCAGATGGGGAAACTGAGTCATGGAGAGCAGAAAGGTCTAGCTCAAAGTCAGAGTGATTCCGTAAGAGTGCCAGGGACAGAACCCAGGAGTCCTGGCTCCCAGATCCCCTGCTGTAACCCACTAGACCCCACTACCCACCCAGAGCTGAGGTTAGACCCCCAGAGTCCTGTTCCCTGGCCCCTCACTTGACCTTTCTGTTTCAAGCATCCGCCAAGAGCTGCTGTGTGGTGTCCCAGCTGGTTCAGTCAGAAGGAGCAGGCAGCCCAGGGCTGGTCTCTGGCCGGGGGGGACAAGGAAGGTTGGTGCTGCCCAGCCACAACACTTAGAGGCAGTATGGGGTGGGAGGGGGGGACAGGGCCCTTCCCTGCAATGACAGCCTGGCTTGGGGGATGGGGCATTTCAGTAGGTGTCTGGTGCCCTCTGGTGGTGACTGGCTGCAATGAAATGCCTCTGAGCAGCAGCAGGCCATCAAGATCCCTCGGGGGGACAGACATTCCCTTGCAGAACCAGGGATAGAACCCAAGAGTCCTAGCTCCCCGTTGCTTCCACTAGACCCCGCTCGCCTCCCAGAGCTGGGGATAGAATCCAGGAGCCCTGCCCCTCAGAGCTGGGGCCGGGGGATAGAACCCAGGAGCCCTGCTCCTCAGAGCTGGGGCCGGGGGATAGAACCCAGGAGCCCTGCCCCTCAGAGCTGGGGCCGGGGGATAGAACCCAGGAGCCCTGCCCCTCAGAGCTGAGGCCGGGGGATAGAACCCAGGAGCCCTGCCCCTCAGAGCTGAGGCCGGGGGATAGAACCCAGGAGCCCTGCCCCTCAGTACCACACACTTTCCACTCCTTAAACCCTCTGGGCCAGTCTCACTTACCTGGTCAGAGCTGAGTGAGGAGCCCAGGCTACAGCCTGGGGGAGTCTGGCAATCCAAAAATGGCATCAGGGGGGCAGGGAACCCCAATCAGGGATAACACCCCCCCCCTTGGCCAGCTGGCAATTCCCTTACCCACAATGCAGAGCAGCATCTGTGGCCAGGATCCCCCCTGGGGTCCTCTGCCATCCCTCCCGGTCTCTATCTGTCTTGTTTTGGCTTCTCTACCAGCCCTGTGTCTGGCTTGTGACTAATATCTGTGTCTGTGTCTCCACATTCTCCCTCTTCCCCCCGCCAAGTATCACTTGTCCTCGCCTGCATGTGAATTAACACAACTAACACACTCTCTCTCTCTCTCTTTCTCTCTCTGGTTCTCTCTCATGTGCCCAGCTGGAGTTTCGTCTGAGTGTCTTGGGGGGGTGGCCTCGCTGGCTGTGCCATGGGGGTGGGTTGGGGGGTTGCTGACTGTGCCATGTATCTACATGAGGCTTCTCTGGGATGCACGAGCTGGCACTGTGTCCAGGGCTTAGGCCATGAGGCCACCAGGAACTGGGGTCACAGTGGCAGTAGGGGCACTAGCCACGCTCTCAGGCCCTGGGGCGGAGTGAAGCTCACATACTCGGGGGGCTAAGAGCACCTCCTGGGGGCTGGGGAAAGGTTTGGGGTGCAGGGAGGAGGGGCTCTAAGGGGAGTGGCCCAGCGAGACAGACCAAAGCAGGGAGGCGTCAGCTCCCCTCCCCCAGCTGGAGCAGCTCCTGTCCCTGTGGCAGGGGCTGGGGAGGGAGGGGAATGGGAGCTGGCCTGGGGCTCCATCCACAGAGACTGAGGGGAGCTCTCGCCTAGTGAGTCAGTGAGTGAGGGAAGACCCAGCCGTTGAGGTGTCCCCAGCGACAGTGCTAGAGTGTCCAGGGTGCACCCGTTCCAGCCCTGGTGCCAGCAGGGGATGATGGACTGGGGCTGCCCCCAAACGACCTGACCTGCATGCACTGGACCCTGGGCAGCCTCATGCTCTGCAGGGCAGCAGAAGGTGGCACAGACATGAGTGTAGGTGGGAGTGCATCCAGCAGGGGGCAGCAGTGCACAGACCCAGGAGGGTGGGGGACAGGGAAGGGATGGGGGGAGTGCGTACATCACAATATGTAGGACCAAAGCACCGAGAAGTGGGCTCTCTCCTGGGAAGCAGTGACTCTGAAAAAGATGGGGGAGGTGGATCATCAGCTGAACATGAGCCCCCTGGGGGATGCTGGGGCCTAAAGAGCTAATTGGCTGCATCAATGGGGAATCTCGAGTAGGAGCAGAGAGGCTCTTTTATCTCTGTCTTTGGCACTGGTGTGACCCTGCTGGACTCCTGTGTCCAGCTCTGGTGCCCACAACTGAAGGATGTTGAGAGGGGCAGAGACGAGGCAGCAGAATGCTGAATGGATTAGAAACCTGCCTTATAGCGATGGACTCAAGGAGCTCGATCCACTTAGCTTCCCAAAGAGAAGGTTAAGGAGTGACTAGTTCACTGTCTATAAGGCCTGATCTACACTACACAGGTCATGTAAGGCAGCGTACATCAGCCTCACTCTGTCAGTGTCTGCACTACAGACTTGTCCCAGCGCTGTAGTGCCCTGCTCCGCCGAAAGAACAACTCCACCTCCACGAGAGGCGCAGGGCTTATGGCATGCAGACACTACGCTATTTACACTGGCTGCTGGCTGTCTTGTCAATGTCACGGCTCCATGCTGCCATGAAATGGACAGGAAAGCCAGGCAGCTAGAGCCAGGCTGCGCCCCACACTTAGGGGGGTGGGAACCACTGGATCAGTTTCCCAGGATTTCCCAGCACTGGCCATTTTAAAATCAAGATGAGAAGTTTTTCTAACAGATCTGCCCTGCTTCAAACAGGAATTAATGCCGGGAAGTCGCAGGACCTGTGTGATACTGGGGTCAGGCTACAGGATCACAGTGTCCCCATTTGGCCTTAGCACCTATGAATTACACCTGGGGGGGTGCCCTGCACAGGGGGGGCACATCACATGTGTGGGCACACTCTGGTGGGGGCACATAGCGGGGGGATACACAGAGTGGGGGAAGGGGCCCAGTGCCAATCCAGCCCCTGCCTCTGGGAAGAAGCTTCATGCGCGTGTGTGTGGGAGAGCTTGGGCGAGGCCGGAGGGGCCTGACCAGGATCCGTCCTCGCTCCCTGCACCCAACGCCGTCTCTTCCTCTTTTCAGAAGTGAGCGCCCCCATGGCGGGGGGAGGAGCCGACATGCCTGATGGCCGCGCTAGCACCCGTGCCCTGCAGCACCTGCCCCGCCCACTCTGTACAACCCCAGTGCCCCAATAAAGGCCTGGCTGGTTTCCCACTGGTCTGTGTCCGTTTCGGGGTGCCCCAGGGACCAGTCATGCACTAAGGTGGGGGCTGGGGGAGAGGAAGGGGACTCTCACCAGGGCTGTGAGGAGGAGACAGCCAGTGCTGGATGTGCCCAGTTAGCCAGGGGCACGGGGATCCTGGACTGGCACCAGATGTACAGGGATGGAACTGCAGGAGCCAGCAGGACAGCAGGGAGAGGACACAAGGCAATGCGGGAAAGGACTGGGGGGCACACACACAGGGGGGTATCAGTGCAGTGGGCTCTCTCACGCGTGTAACACACATGAGATACACGCACAGGGGCACACACACACGTGGGAGTATCAGCGTGGTGGGCTCTCTCACACACGTACACACACGTGAGGTACACGCATAAGGGGTACACACACGGGGGAGTATCAGCGTGGTGGGCTCTCTCACACACGTACACACACGTGAGGTACACGCACAAGGGGTACACACACGGGGGAGTATCAGCGTGGTGGGCTGTCTCACACACGTACACACACGTGAGGTACACGTACAAGGGGTACACACACGGGGGAGTATCAGCGTGGTGGGCTGTCTCACACACGTACACACACGTGAGGTACACGTACAAGGGGTACACACACGGGGGAGTATCAGCGTGGTGGGCTCTCTCACACACGTACACACACGTGAGGTACACGCACAAGGGGTACACACACGGGGGAGTATCCACGCGGTGGGCTCTCTCACACATGTACACACACGTGAGGTACACGCACAAGGGGTACACACACATGGGGGAGTATCAGCGCGGTGGGATGGGATGGGATTAGCACAGGGGAAGTAAACAAAAAGGCACGGCCAGGGGGATAAGATCAGAGGGCTCTGACACGTCGGGGTTACAAGCCCAGCGAGGTCACACGCTGTCTGCACAGGGAAGTATAACTCAGTGGGATCACACAGTTGGGGGTGTTAACACGGGGGGGCTCTCACTCACGGGGTATAAAGGCAGAGGGATCACACATGGTGAGGGGGAATAACACACAGCCACACAAACCGGGGTAGTAGCGCATAACCACACACACACACGGGTATTTAGACCATAAGAACGGCCCCACTGGGTCAGGCCGATGGTCCATCTAGCCCAGTATCCTGTCTTCCGACCGTGGCCTGTCGGGTGCCCCAGAGGGAATGATGTAGTAGGATCTCACACACACTGCACGTATCAGTGCAGTGAGAATAACACATACGGGATGATGGGGTATTAGCGCAAGGAGATCAAACACAAATACATGCCTATGGGGGGATAAGATCAGTGAGATTACACACAGACACACACACCTGGGGGCATTGGGGTAATGGGGGGGGGGTCGTCTCACACACTCACACACAAGGTCTACACATAAGTGTGGGTATTAGCAGGGGGGATCATACACACACAGGGGTATGAATGCACTGAGATCACACGCCTGTGGTATAGGTGCAGGCAGATCACACACACACACCCCAGCTATAAGGGCAAAGGGTCACACACATTCAGTGACGCGTCCCGCAAGGGTACCCAGGATTCTGAGGCACCTGGCGCCCACCTGTCCTCACCATGAGGGAGCCTGGCTGGGCCTGCTCAGCTCCCTGACTCCACCAACCTCTGGCACCCTACACATGGCCTTCTAGGCCCCTCCAGGCCTCGCTCCCCCGTCGAGGTAGCTGCTAGTGCAGCATCCCTGTGCCGAGCCCAGCCCCAGCCCCCAGAACGCTCCCAGAGCGCGCAGAGCCGCTGCTCCCGAGGGCTCGGCACAGGCCGGCTGGCGAGGCTCAGCGCAGGCAGGATGGCCCCAGAGCGCGCAGAGCCGCTGCTCCCGAGGGCTCGGCACAGGCCGGCTGGCGAGGCTCAGCGCAGGCAGGATAGTCCCAGAGCGCGCAGAGCCGCTGCTCCCGAGGGCTCGGCACAGGCCGGCTGGCGAGGCTCAGCGCAGGCAGGATGGCCCCAGAGCGCGCAGAGCCGCTGCTCCCGAGGGCTCAGCACACACCGGCTGGCGAGGCTCAGCGCAGGCAGGATGGCCCCAGAGCGCGCAGAGCCGCTGCTCCCGAGGGCTCGGCACAGGCCGGCTGGCGAGGCTCAGCGCAGGCAGGATGGCCCCAGAGCGCGCAGAGCCGCTGCTCCCGAGGGCTCAGCACAGGCCGGCTGGCGAGGCTCAGCGCAGGCAGGATGGCCCCAGAGCGCGCAGAGCCGCTGCTCCCGAGGGCTCAGCACACACCGGCTGGCGAGGCTCAGTGCAGGCAGGATGGCCCCAGAGCGCGCAGAGCCGCTGCTCCCGAGGGCTCAACACAGGCCGGCTGGCGAGGCTCAGCGCAGGCAGGATGGCCCCAGAGCCGCTGCTCCCGAGGGCTCAACACAGGCCGGCTGGCGAGGCTCAGCGCAGGCAGGATGGCCCCAGAGCCGCTGCTCCCGAGGGCTCAACACAGGCCGGCTGGCGAGGCTCAGCGCAGGCAGGATGGCCCCAGAGCGCGCAGAACCGCTGCTCCCGAGGGCTCAGCACAGGCCGGCTGGCGAGGCTCAGCGCAGGCAGGATGGCCCCAGAGCGCGCAAAGCCGCTGCTCCCGAGGGCTCAGCACAGGCCGGCTGGCGAGGCTCAGCGCAGGCAGGATGGCCCCAGAGTGCACAGAGCCGCTGCTCTCGAGGGCTCAGCACACACCGGCTGGCGAGGCTCAGTGCAGGCAGGATGGCCCCAGAGCGCGCAGAGCCGCTGCTCCCGAGGGCTCAGCACACACCGGCTGGCGAGGCTCAGCGCAGGCAGGATGGCCCCAGAGCGCGCAGAACCGCTGCTCCCGAGGGCTCAGCACACACCGGCTGGCGAGGCTCAGCGCAGGCAGGATGGCCCCAGAGCCGCTGCTCCCGAGGGTTCGGCACAGGCCGGCTGGCGAGGCTCAGTGCAGGCAGGATGGCCCCAGAGCGCGCAGAGCCGCGGCTCCCGACGGCTCAGCACACACCGGCTGGCGAGGCTCAGCGCAGGCAGGATAGTCCCAGAGCGCGCAGAGCCGCTGAGCAGATACAGGGCAAACGACAACTGGCTCACCCAGAACAAGGATTGGAGGGACAGACAGTGAGACTGTTGGAAACAAAGGGGTAAAATAACAGGCCTTCTGTGGCCACAGAGTAACTGACAAGGCAGCCCCCAGTCTGCTCAGTGGTCCTCTCCTGGCGTTTTCTGCCAGTTTCTCATGAGATCAAGCCCAGCTTGTCCTCACAGACTGAAGGGCTCCCTGGGGTTCCTCTGTGCCCCAGATCTAGTTTCAAAAGTTCATTATCTGACTCCTGAGCGGGTGAACCCGGCTGGGTTTGTTCTGTCCTGCGGCCCTGCAATCTATTGATTAGCATTTTGCTCAGACTGTCAGTGGACACCATTGTGCACCAGACAATAATCAGTCTGTACATGACCAGCCAGCATGAGACAAGTGTCTCTCCCTGCTGCCAGGTGGGTCTATGGCTCTCCTCTCACTGAGCGACAGACCAGACAGAGGTCCTCACATACTGCCCATCACCACCAGTGTGACACATAGAACCCACACAGGACATTCGTTGGCAGATCCAGGGGATCACTGTACCCTGTCTACCCCTGTGCCCTCTGCCCACTGGCTTCGAGGCCCTTGGGTCTCGCTCTCTCTCTTCACACACACACATACACACACACACACACAGGGTGTGTGAGCATGGGAGGAGCCTCACACATACACAAACACACACATGGGCTATAAGTAGGGCCCTACCAAATTCACAGCCATGAAAAACATGTCACGGACCGTGAAATCTGGTCTTCCCCTGTGAAAGCTGGTCTTTTGTGTGCTTTTACCCTGTACTATGCAGATTTCATGGGAGAGACCAATGTTTCTCAAACTGAGGGCCCTGACCCAAAGGTGTGTTGGGCGGGGAAGTGTCACAAGGTTACTTTAGAGGGGAGTTGCCTGAAGGCAGAACCACCACCAGCAGAAGTGCAGAGGTAAGGATGGCATGATATGGTATTGCCACCCTTCTGTGCTGCTGCCGTCAGAGCTGGGCGACCGGAAAGCGGTGGCTGCTGACCGAGGGCCCAGCTCTGAAGGCAGCAGCACAGAACGGTGGCAATACCATACCACGCCGTCCTTACTTCTGTACTTCTGCTAGCGGTGGTTCTGCCTTCAGAGCTGGGCTCCCAGCCAGCAGCTGCTGCTCTCCAGCTGCCCAGCTCTGAAGGCAGCGCTGCTGCCAGCAGCAGCAGCACAGAAGTACGGGTAGCAGCACCACAACCCCCCCCCCTACAATAACCTTGCGACCCTCCCCGCCAAACTCCTTTTTGGGTCAGGATCCTACAATTACAGCACCATGAAATATCAGATGTAAATAGCTAAAATCATGAAATTTTCAGTTTTTGAAATCCTATGACCATGAAATTGACCACAATGGACCGTGAATTTGGTAGGACCCTAGATATAAGCACAGGGAGATCACAGACACACACACGAAAGTAAAGCCGAGTGGGCTCACACACATACAAATGGGGGGGGGGATAAGTACAGGGGCATAGCTGTCTCACCCACACACCCAGGGATATAAACACAGGTGGAACACACACACGCACACCTGGGAGATATAAGTGCAGGGCGATCACACGCACAGAGGGAAATATAACCATCACATGTACACACACACACACCCCTCTCTTTGTGGGAGTGAGTATATAAGTAGAGGGGGAACTCACACACACAGGAGGGAAACCTTGGTGGTCTCTCTCCCGCTCTCTTTCTCACACACACAATGGGGCATTAGCGCAGGGGGATCTCGTACATACGCACACACAGAATAAGTGCAGGGCCACCTTACATGTATGGGTTATAAGCACGGGGGAGTAACACACACAGACAGTAGTAATAGCACATGGGGATCACAGACACAGATAGGGGTTAGGTGTAGGGGGACTCACATACACACAGGTATTAGTATAGGGTGAATTACACACACACACACAGGCATTAGTGTTGGGAATCCAACACACACACAGGGTATTCGTGTATGAGGATCACTCAGACACACACAGGGGATATAAGCAGGGGGAATCACACACACAAAGGGTATTAGTGGAGGGGATCACACCTGCACAAACACACTGGTGCATTAGCACATGGGGACCCCCCACAGACACACATGGGGATATTAGCACAGGGGAATCACACACGTTGGGTGGATAAGAGTGCGGAGGACTCTCTCTCTCTTTCACACATACACACACACACACACACACACACACATACACATGCGCACACACATATCACGGAGTCACCGGGTCAGTGCTCTGAAACTACTCCTTGGGAAGCCAGTCAGGACTCTGGGGGAGCCTCCTCTCTCTGCGCTACACTGTTGCCAGGGCAAGAAGCTTACACAGCTTTGACCTTCCTGGGTCTGACCTCGGAGCATTCAGCATCCCCTTCCACACCGTGCGCTTCCCGCAGCGAATCCGCACAGGCGGCTCCTGGGGAAGCCAGAGGGCCCTGCACCCCAACTCTGCACTCAGACGTCACTCTCAGCCAGCTGGTAAAATATAAGGTTTATTAGTCGACAGGAACACAGCATAGAGCAGAGCTTGTTAGCACAGAAATCAGTGACTTTCAGCCAAGTCCATCTTGGGGGTACCCCAAGCCAGAAGCCCGGGACTCCTCCCTCTTCTGGTCCCCCCAGGCAGACCACCAGCTTCCAGGGACCCGACCTCAGACACCCCCGTTGCTCCTCCTCCTTCTCTTTGTCTTGCTTCCCAGCCAAAAGGTGTCACCTGGTCACATCCCCCTCCTGGGTCTCAGGTTACGAAGGGCACCGGCCATCCCCTATGCGCAGACCTCTGAACAGCCTCACCTGCCCCGAGGGCCTCAGCAAAAGTCACACGCCCAATTCCCACCACCTAAGCATTGGTGCAGTACACAGGGAAACTGAGGCATGCACACTATTAGTACAGGAGAGTGAGACTCACATACAACATTGCAAGATGAATAACCCCGACTTTGTCACATCTCTCCCGCCTCCGAGACCGAACCTTAGCCAGTGGCCTGGGGAAGTTCAGGCCCCCCTCTCCAGGACAAAGCATCTGCTCTCATGTTGTCACTCCCCTTCACATGGACCACCTCCATGTCATACTCCTGAAGGAACAGACTCCACCTCAGGAGTTTGGCATTCGCTCCTTTCATCTGGTGCAGTCACGTCAGGGGTGAGTGGTCAGTGTACACAGTGAACTGCCGTCCAAATAGCTACGGCTGCAGCTTTTTAAGGGCCCACCACATAGCCAGGGATTCCTTCTCTATGGGTGCATAGTTCTGCTCCTGGGGAAGCAGCTTCTTGCTCAGGTACACAATGGGACGTCTCTCCCCCTTTTCGTCAACCTGCATCAGCACCGCACCCAGCCCTGAGTCTGAGGTGTTGATGAACACCATAAAGGGCTTGTCAAAGTCTGGGTTTACCAGCACCGAGCCTCTGAGCAGAGCCTCCTTCAGCACACAGAGAGCCCTCTGGCTGCTCGGTCCAGACCACCTTGTCTGGCTTCCCTTTCTTACATAGCTCAGTGATGGGGGCGGCTATAGCGCTAAAGTGGGGCACAAATCTCCAGTAGTGCCCCACCATCCCAAGAAAGACCTGGGCCTGTTTCTTAGTCTGGGGAGTGGGCCAGTCCCTGATTGCCTCCACCTTGGCCGGCTCTGGCTTTAGGCAGCTGCTCCCCACCTTGTGGCTCAGGTATGACACCTCTGACATCCCCCCTTGAACTTGCCAGCTTTTATAGTCAGTCCTGCATCCTGGAGTCGGTCCAGCACCTGTTTAACCTGGGACACATGGTCCTCCCAGGTCTGGCTGAAGACACAGATCTCATCAATGTATGCCATGGCAAAGTCCCCCATCCCCTTGAGTAACTGGTCCAGCAGGTGCTGGAAAGTGGCAGGTGCCCCCTTGAGGCCAAAAGGTAGGACCAGGAACTCGTAGAGCCCCAGAGAGGTGATAAAAGCTGATTTCAGCCAGGCATCTGGATCCAACGGAACTTGCCAGTAGCCCTTGGTAAGTTCCTTAGTACTGAGGTAACAAGCTTGTAGTTTGTTTTTTCTCATGGGAATGAGAACCACCAAACCCAAAGGGTAGCAGCTGGCGAGGGTCTCCTTCCAGACCTTCTCCCCCCGCACAGAGACCCCCCTAGCCAGCTCATGTTGATCTCATGACACTAGAGTCAAAGGAGCAGTCATGATCAATGCCAGCTGGAGATCGGAGCTGGCTTGCTGGCGTTCTGGGTGTTTAAGTACTGGACAAGGGGTCATTCTGCCAAGGATCAGTGTCTGTTCTGTGTATGTCACCCTCTGCCGACTGGGAGCAGGGATCTGGGCCCCACGGGGCAATTTCCCACTGGGGAAGAAAGAAATGCCATGGAGTCTAGGGGATTTCTTAGTGTAATTTGTTTAGCTACGGGTTTATTTACAGTCCTGATTACTTACTCTCTCGACCCAGTCCCGGAGCAGGGAAGGTCACAGATAGCATGCAGGCTAATCCAGGATCTCAGCCCAGACACCAGTGCCTAGGGAGGAGCTTGGCCCCAAGCTCTGAGGCTAGTTGGGGAGAACCAGGCTAGGTGCACGCTCCCCAGCTGTCTTCCTGCAAAGAAGGTGCATAATTATTTCACACACCTACCAACAACGCAGCGCGTCTGCCAAGACTGATCACCGCCCACATGCTAAGTAAGAACTTCTAAGGCTGTGTGTAACAGCATCACCTGTGACTCCTGCCTTACCAGTGCTATGGTGGTGCCTGCCCATGGCCCCATGGTGCCAGTGCTGCACAGACTTGCAGGGTGAAACAGCCCCCACCCCAAGGACCTCACAGACTGAGAGCCAAAGAAGGGAAGAAACTTGCCAGGGACATACACAGCAGGGCTAGGAATAGAGCCCAGGTGTCCCAAGTCTCAGTCCTCTGACCACTAGACCTCACTGCCTCTGAACTAGACAGGGTCTCAGGGTGTCCCGCGGGGTCTCATGCACACGGGGGTCAGCTGGGCACCTGCTGGCAAGATCACAGCATGCAGCTCGCGCCAGAGTCCTCTTGCCAAGGGAGCGAATCTTTCCAAGGCCTGGAGTGGGAGGGCGGACGTGGGGACCAGCAGGCAAGGGCCCTTTCCCAGCTTTGCCTTCTATGACAGGGTCTTACCGAGCCATCTGTGCCATTTGTCGGGCCCCCACCAGTAGAGCATCGGGGCATCTCACAGTTGTTATGGTATTTATCCTCACAACCCAGTCTGTGGGGCAGGGCAGAGCAGGGCTGCTATCCCGAGGGCACAGAGGGGGATCCCAAGTCCCACCACCAGGCCATGCTGCCTCTTACTGTATTGTCTTCCTAATTGCATTGCCAGATGCCTGCAGTACTTGCCTCAGTTTCCCCACCCTGCTTGGTGGGTTCAGCCTTCCGACTAATCCCAAACTTCTCCCCCCCTCCCCGCAAACCTTCCCAGGTAAAGGAGAATCCAGAATAGCTAACAGAGTCCAGGGCAAGCCACATCCCCCTCTGCCCAGGCTCCTTATTGGGGGGGTCCAATTCCCACCTTGGCATCCTGGGAAGCTTGCACACACACCCCCAAGCGCCATCCTCAAGCAGGAAGTAAGTGTCCAGTGCAAGCCCAAAGCCTCTCCCTTCTTCTTTGCCCCACATGCTGAGCTCCTAGCCAGGAGCCAACCTAGTCCGCAAGTGGAGCAAATTTCTCCTCTCAGGAGCCCTGCTAAGGAAGGAGATTCCACCACCTCCCTAGGTAACCCACCCTCCTAGTGAAAAAGTTTTTCCTAATATCTAAACTTGCCCCTCTACAACTTGAGACCATTACTCCTTGTTCTGTCATCTGCTACCACTGAGAACAGTCAAGATCCATCCTCTTTGGAACCCTCTTTCAAGGTAGTTGAAAGCAGCTATCGAATCCCCCCACCTTCCTTAGAGGTTTTTAAGGTCAGGCTTGACAAAGCCCTGGCTGGGATGATTTAGTTGGGGATTGGTCCTGCTTTGAGCAGGGGGTTGGACTAGAAGACCTCCTGAGGTCCCTTCCAACCCTGATAGTCTATGATTCTATGATTCTTTGTTGAACAAAACCAGCCCCAGGACTGACCCCTGGGGTACTTCGCTTAATCCCGGCTACCAGCTAGACATTGAGCCATTGATCACTACCCACTGAGCCCAACGATCTAGCCAGAGTCAAGGTATATCATGTCTACTGCTTTCCCCATATCCACAGAGCCAATTATCTCATCATAGAAGGCAATCAGGTTGGTCAGACATGACTTACCCTTGGTGAATCCATGCTGACTGTTCCTGATCACCTTCCTCTCCTCCAAGTGCTTCAAAATTGATTCCTGGAGGACCTGCTCCATGATTTTTCCAGGGATTGAGGTGAGGCTGACTGGCCTGTAGTTCCCCGGATCCTCCTTCTTCCCCTTTTTAAAGATGGGCACTATATTTGCCTTTTTCCAATCATCTGGGACCTCTCCTGATTGCCACAAGTTTTCAGAGATAATGGCCAATGGCTCTGCAATCACATCAGCCAACTCCCTCAGCACCCTCAGATGCATTAGAGCCGGCCCCACAGACTTGTGCATGTCCAGCTTTTCTAAACAGTCCTTAACCTGTTCTTTCACCATTGAGGGCTGCTCACCTCCTCCCTATACTGTGGTGCCCAGTGCAGCAGTCTGGGAGCTGACACTGTCTGTGAAGACCTAGGCAAAAAAAGCACTGAGTATTTCAGCTCTTTCCACATTATCTGTCACTGCCTCCCCCATTCAGTGAGGGGCCCACACTTTCCCTGACCACCTTCTTGTTGAGAACATACCTGTAGAAACCCTTCTTGTTACCCTTCACATCCCTTGCTCGCTGCAACTCCAACTGTGCTGTGGCCTTCCTGATTACATCCTCGCACGCTCGAGCAATATTTTTATACTCCTCCTTAGTCATCTGTCCATGTTTCCATTTCTTGTAGTAAGCTTCCTTTTTGAGTTTAAACTCAGCAAAGATTTCACTGTTAATCCAAGCTAGTCGCCTGCCATATTTGCTGTTCTTTCTGCACATTGGGATGGTTTGCTCCTGTGCCCTCAGTAAGGCTTCTTTAAAATACAGCCAGCTCTCCTGGACTCCTTTCCCCCTCATATTAGTCTGCCTGTCCTCTGGGGGGATGAGGGGAGATTGTCGGCTTTCATTCGAAAAAAGGAAGTTTCCAGCCCTCGTAGCTGCGGAGAGGAGCTGGGGAACGGGAGCCGAGTGTGATCTCAGGACCAGAGATCAGAAGGGAGAGAGAGTTAGGGTGGGGGTGCTCCCAAACTTTGTAATTTTGGAGGCAATCTCTTGACAATCTTGGGCCTGGCTCAGAGGCTGGCAAGAAGGTGGAATTGCTGTGATTCAGGCCTTAGCTAGGCTATGCTTACTGTGAGGAGAGGCAGAGGCAAACCAGGACAATGGAGATCACCTTAAACTTTCTAAAGAAAAAACCCAGACATTTGGCAGGAACAATAAAAGCGGAGAACAGAAAGTAACATCAAACAGGAAAATAGTAAACTGTACATTACCAGCACAATAAAAGCAGTTTTCTCAACACCTCTCTGTGTCATCCCAAGAGGGAACCAGCACCCCCTCCATAGTTGCAGTTTGGGGGGGAAAGAGAGGGTGTTGCCCTCCCAAACCTTAAGTGTCAGGCAGGCAGCCTGAGTGTGCAATGCAATGAGTTCTGAAGAGGAGACAGGAGATGTGCATCCCTGAGGTAGGGAGTCAGAATTTTGTTCATAAACAGACTAACAGATGTATTGGAGCATGAGCTTTCATGGGTGAAGTGGGTATTCCCCCACGAAAGCTCATGCTCCAATACATCTGTCTATAAGGTGCCACAGGATTCTTTGCTGCTTTTACAGATCCAGACTAACACGGCTACCCCTCTGATACTTCATAAACAGAGTGATTAACAGATGATTAAGAGAAGAAAGGGTTGTTAGAATTTTTCCTAAAATTAAATGATCTGTTCCAAGCTTGGTAAACTGCAAAAAGTAAGTAGCCTAAATGATAGAAAGTAATTGTAGATCTTTCTACAGTTGTTTCAGTTGTTGTATTCAAGAGGTGGTAATAAATTACCAATATCTTTCTTTGAGAAGATAACTGATTTTTTTAGGAAATGCAGTAGATCGAATCTACCTGGGTGTCAGTAAGGCATTTGATACCGTTCCACATGAGGAGGTATTAAAGTGGAGAAGATGGGCAGGGCCGGCTCCAGGCACCAGCATTCCAAGCTGGTGCTTGGGGCGGCAATCTGAAAGTGGTGGCAGTCCCTGTTGTTTTGGCCCCAAGCAGCGCCGAATTGCCGCGGCGGACAGCGGGGGGAGTCCGTGTGCCCTTAGGGCGGTTTGCGCGTTTCCGCGGTGGCTGCAGTTCAGCAGCAGCTTCTATGTTTAGCTGTCCGTGGCGGCTTCAGCTAAACATAGAACCTGCCGCCAAATTGCCGCCGCCGTGGAAATGCGCCTGCCACCCTAAGGGCACACGGACTCCCCCCGCTGTCCGCGGCTGCAATTTGGTGCACTGCTTGGGGCGGCAAAAACTGTAGAGCCAGCCCTGAAGATGGGGATTAATAAATACGAGAACTGAAAGGTGGCTAAGGAACTGGTGAAAGGGGAGAGTACAACAGGTTATAACAGGGGTAGGCAATCTATGGCACGTGTGCCGAAGGCGGCACGTGAGCTGATTTTCAGTGGCACTCACACTGCCCGGGTCCCAGGCGGTCTGGGGGGGCTCTGCATTTTAATTTAATTTTAAATGACGCTTCTTAAACATTTTAAGAACCTTATTTACTTTATATACAACAATAGTTTAGTTATATCAGGGTTTCTCAAACAGGGGTCACCACTTGTGTAGGGAAAGCCCCTGGCAAGCCGGGCCGGTGTCTTTACCTGCCCCGTCCGCAGGTCTGGCCAATCGCGGCTCCCATTGGCCACAGATCGCTGCTCTCGGCCAATGGGAGCTTCAGGAAGCGGCGGCCAGTAAGTCCCTCGGCCCGCACCGCTTCCTGCAGCTCCCATTGGCCCGGAGCAGCGAACCGCGGCCAGTGGGAACTGCGATCGGCCAGACCTGCGGACGGGGCAGATAAACACACTGGCCTGGCCCACCAGTGGCTTTCCCTACACAAGTGGTGACCCCTGTTTGAGAAACCCTGAGTTATATATTATAGACTTATAGAAGCAGCAAAGAATCCTGTGGCACCTTATAGACTAACAGACGTTTTGCAGCATGAGCTTTCGTGGGTGAATACCCACTTCTTCGGATGCAAGAAAGAGACCTTCTAAAAACATTAAAATGTATTACTGGCATGCAGAAACTTAAATTAGAGTGACTAAATGAAGACTCGGCACAGCACTGCTGAAAGGTTGCAGACCCCTGGGTTATAATGAAAGGTGAACTCTCAGGCTGAAGGGAGGTTATTAGTGGAGTTCCTCAAGGATCAGTCTTGGGACCAACCTTATTTAACATTTTTATTATTGACCTTGGCACAAAAAGTGGGTGTGCGTTAATAAAATTAGCAGATGACACAAAGCTGGGAGGTATTGCCAATACTGAGGAGGACCAAAACATCACACAAGAAGAGCTGGATGACCTTGTGAACTGGAGTAATAGAAATGGGATGAAATTGAATAGTGGAAAGTCATGTGTTCAGAGACTAGCAACAAGAATTTTAGCTATAAGCTGGGGACGTATCAGTTGGAAGTGACAGAGGAGGAGACAGATCTGGGTGTATTGGCTCATCACAGGATGACTATGAGCTGTCAGTGTGATGCGGCTGTGAAAAAGGCTAATGCAGTCCTAGGATGCATCAGATGAAGTATTTCCAGCAGAGATGGGGATGTGTTAGTACCATTATACAAGGCACTGGTGAGACCTCATCTGGAGTATTGTGTGCAGCTCTGGTCTCCCATGTTTAAGATGAATTCAAACTGGTACAGGTGGAGAGAAGGGTGACTAGGATGATCCGAGGAATGGAAAACCGACCTTGTGAGAGGAGACTCGAAGAGCTTGGCTTGTTCAGCCTAACCACAGGAAGGCTGAAAGCAGATCTGATTGCTCTCTATGAATACATCAGAGGGATAAATACTGGGGAAGGGGAGGAGTTATTTAAGTTAAGGGCAGAGATGCAAGTAAGCCGGTACACCCCGGTATGGCGAACCGCCAAGAGCCAGTGCACCACACCAGGGCAGACTGGCTTCCCCCGGTAGCAATTTAAAGGGCTTGAGGCTCCCAGCAGTGGCTGGAGCCCTGGGCCCTTTAAATTGCCGCCAGACCCCCACAGTCAGAGTCCTGGGGTAGCGACGGCAGCACTCAGGCAGCGATTTAAAGGGCCCAGGGCTCCTGCTGCTGCTACCGCCCCTGGCCCTTTAAATCGCCGCTGGAGCCCTGCTGCTGAAGCCCTGGGGATCCTGACAGCAGCCGGGACCCCCGGGGCTCCATCGGCAATTTAAAGGGCCTGAGGCTCCCCTGCAGTAGCGGCAGCTAGAGCCCCGGGCCCTTTAAATCACCCCTGAACCCCAGGGCTTCCAGATGCCTCTGAAGCTGGGAGCTCAGGCGGAGATTTAAAGGGCCTGGGACTTCCAGCTGCTGCTACCACAGTGGGCCCAGGGATTTCCGAGTGTCTGGAGTGGCCCATGACCGGAAGTGCCAACCTCACAGCAGACTGTCAAAAACAGGGCAGTCCCCCTGTCCCCACAAGTTGGTGGTGTGTTCTACAATTAGATTTCACCACGTAAACTCCTGGATCACTACACGAGCCTTACCATGGAGTCACACACAGTCCCCTTAGACTCCCCAGTCTATCCTGCCACCCAGACAAACTGGCCTTAGTGATAAATGGTCACTTACACCAAAAATGACACCACATTCAGGTTGCTTCCAGTCCCAAGAGACCAGTCACCTACCCCAGATCCCTTGATCCTGCACCAAAGACGGTGCCTGTAGCCAATCCTGAAATAAATTATCTAAAGATTTATTAACTATGAAAAAGCGATAAGAGCGTCATTTACAGGTTAAAGCAAGTGAACAGGTACAAGCAACGAGTTACCATCTAACTCCTGAGAGTGACAGAGCTGTCGTGATCTATCGATTCAAAGCATCTTTCAGGGCAGCCCCAGGGGGCAGCCTTTGGGGATCTCTGGCTTCAGTTTCGAGTCTCTGCTCCTTCAGAGTTCAAATAGCCACAGAAATGGACAATTTTCCTGTGCCTTTGTTTATTTCAGGGGTTCTCAAACTGAGGGTCACAAGGTTATTACATGGGGGTCGTGAGCTGTCAGCCCCACCTATGGCAGGGCTGACAGCCTGAGTCCCACCAGCCCAGCTCCACTTCCAACCCCGCTCTGCCTCCAAAGAAAAGGCACCAAACTAGAAATTCACCCAGTGCCACTTTCCCTATGGCCGGCCCTGGGACTGCGACAGCAGTAGAGGGCTTGCTTTATAGGGGGGGGGGCACTCAGAGGCTTGCTGTGTGAAAGGGGTCACGAAACAAAACGCTTGAGAACCACTTTCATTCAGGCCAGGTCAACACTTCAGAGTTAGGTTGACAAGGCAGCTCCCCTCTGTAAGTGTCACATTACAGGGTTGCTCCCACCAATGTAAGTCACCCACTGCAGACCTAATAACTCCACCTCCACGAGAGGCGTAGCGCTTAGGTCGGTGCAGTTAGGGGGGACACAATGTCTGTGTAGAAACTGTGTTGCTTACATCACCTGTCAGCTCTGCACAGAGCACACAGCTGCTCGCTCCCCGCCCCCCCCCACACACACACCCATATCGGTCGGTGCACAGGCTCCGGGGAAGGACACACACCACCAGCAGAAGGAAGGTAGCTTGGACATGAAAACCAGCAGTTATCACTGTGGTGGCTG
Organism: Mauremys mutica; assembly: GCF_020497125.1. NCBI lineage: Eukaryota > Metazoa > Chordata > Testudines > Geoemydidae > Mauremys > Mauremys mutica. The sequence continues at coordinate 16,915,064 of NC_059091.1, read as the reverse complement.
TACATCGATCTAACATAGGTCCACTTAATTGTGTAGTGTGGACATGGCCTCAGCTTCCAAGCCCACAGGTAGCATTTCCCAGGCATGATAGGGCCGTTAACCAATTCTTTGTACTGCCATGATTCTTGATGGCCCATCTGATTTTGATGGTTCTTCTGAATGGCTGAGGGGAGTGATTTCCCTGCCTGAGTTCAGAAGTTCTGGGCAAACACTTTTAAAGTTATAAAGGAAAGGTCCTTTCATGGATTGAGAACTGGTTAAAGGACAGGGAACAAAGGGTAGGAATTAATGGTAAATTCTCAGAATGGAGAGGGGTAACTAGTGGTGTTCCCCAAGGGTCAGTCCTCGGACCAATCCTATTCAATTTATTCATAAATGATCTGGAGAAAGGGGTAAACAGTGAGGTGGCAAAGTTTGCAGATGATACTAAACTACTCAAGATAGTTAAGACCAAAGCAGATTGTGAAGAACTTCAAAAAGATCTCACAAAACTAAGTGATTGGGCAACAAAATGGCAAATGAAATTTAATGTGGATAAATGTAAAGTAATGCACATTGGAAAAAATAACCCCAACTATACATACGACATGATGGGAGCTAATTTAGCTACAACGAGTCAGGAAAAAGATCTTGGAGTTATCGTGGATAGTTCTCTGAAGATGTCCACGCAGTGTGCAGAGGCGGTCAAAAAAGCAAACAGGATGTTAGGAATCATTAAAAAGGGGATAGAGAATAAGACTGAGAATATATTATTGCCCTTATATAAATCCATGGTACGCCCACATCTCGAATACTGTGTACAGATGTGGTCTCCTCACCTCAAAAAAGATATTCTAGCACTAGAAAAGGTTCAGAAAAGAGCAACTAAAATGATTAGGGGTTTAGAGAGGGTCCCATACGAGGAAAGATTAAAGAGGCTAGGACTCTTCAGCTTGGAAAAGAGAAGACTAAGGGGGGACATGATAGAGGTATATAAAATCATGAGTGACGTTGAGAAAGTGGATAAGGAAAAGTTATTTACTTATTCCCATAATACAAGAACTAGGGGTCACCAAATGAAATTAATAGGCAGCAGGTTTAAAACAAATAAAAGGAAGTTCTTCTTCACGCAGCGCACAGTCAACTTGTGGAACTCCTTACCTGAGGAGGTTGTGAAGGCTAGGACTATAACAATGTTTAAAAGGGGACTGGATAAATTCATGGTGGCTAAGTCCATAAATGGCTATTAGCCAGGATGGGTAAGAATGGTGTCCCTAGCCTCTGTTCGTCAGAGGATGGAGATGGATGGCAGGAGAGAGATCACTTGATCATTGCCTGTTAGGTTCACTCCCTCAGGGGCACCTGGCATTGGCCACTGTCGGTAGACAGATACTGGGCTAGATGGACCTTTGGTCTGACCCGGTACGGCCGTTCTTATGTTCTTATGTTCTTATGTTCTTAAAACATATTTTCTTATAGCCTGGAATGCCAACAGTGCATGTGAGATTAATGCAGCAGCAACTTCCAAGCATTTCACAGAGTCTGACCCCTAACCACGTTCTTATAAAACTAATCCCTATATTGAGCAAAGTTAACATATGTGTGACCTGGTCTGGTCTCCACCAATGAGTTTGTGAGGTCCTAGCTAATGCCTGCAGCCTGGGCAAGAGCTGGCATCTGGCCTGCCAGTGTCACAGGAGATAGGCCTACAGGGCGGGGATTGGGGGGCGGGAGGGGGGGTATAAACCGGCTGGGCAGGAATGATGTGTGTGGAGGTGGGCATAGGCCGGCTGAGTGGGGATGGTGTGTGTGTGTGGGCGCGGGTGGATGTAGACCTAAGGGGAGGGGATAGTGTGTGGAGGGGGTGTAGGCCTGCTGGGTGGGATGGGGTGGCAAAGTCCTACAGAGACTAGGCATAGGTCCAGATGGGTAGGGATGATTTGTGTGGGGGTGGGTGTAGGTCCAGATGGGGCTGAATTGTGTGGGGGTGGGTGTAGGTCCAGATGGGTGAGGAAGATGGGGTGGGTAGGCCAGCAGGAATTGGGGGCACTGTTGACATCTCTGTTTGCCCCTGCAGGAGGGCGAGGAGTCGACCCTTCCGGAAGCCACCCCTGTCATGGTGTCCCCAGATGCGCCCATCGTCCCCACTGATGATTACTTCTCCCTGATCAATCGCATCCATGGGCGCCAGTTGGACAGCACCAGCACCATGCCCAAGAGCCCCCCACCCAGTGCTAGCCAAACCTAGCTGTCAGGACCCAGCTCCCCCAGACCCAGTGCATGGGACCCCCCAATCTCTCCCAGACCCCATCTCCCCAGAGCTAGTGTCCAGAACCCCCCCAAACTTCACCAGACCCAGTGTCTGGGACCCCCCAACATCTCCCAGACCCCACCTCCCCAGACCTAGTGTCCAGGACCCCCTGACCTTCACCAGACCCAGTGTCTGGGAACCCCCAACATCTTCCAGACCTCACCTCCCCAGACTCAGTGTCTGGGACCCCCAACCTGTCCCAGACCTAAGCTCCCCAGACCTAGTGCCCAGGAGCCCCCAGCTCCTCCAGACGCAGCATCTAGGACCCTCCCAAAACCATCCAATCCCCACATCCAAGCTACCCTAAACCTAGCCCCCCCCCCAGACAACCACCCTAGACACAGCATTCCCAGCTCCCTGAACTCCTCCAACCCCACCAGATTTAGCACCCACTCCCAATTCTCCCCACACCAAGTGCTCTGACAACCTCCAACCCTACTCATACCAAGTCCCCATGACACCCTCACTAATCTCCGGACCTTGTGCTCAAGACCTTCCTGCCCCCATCCCACCAAGACCCAGCTCCCAGGACCCCCTCAAACCAGCACCCCAACCTCTCTCCTAATCCCACTCAGACCCAGCACCCAGGATGCCCCCAAGGCCCCAACTCCTCACCACATCCAGCATCCCAACCACACCTAGTACGTCTCCTGAACCCAGCACCCCCACCCAACCCCATCCAGGCACCCTGACAGCTGCCTGCCCCCAACCCCACCCAGACCAAGCACCTGGGACACCCCCCCTCACCCTACTCAGAATCAGCAGCCCTGGTGGAAGGGAGCACCCCTCCAACCCACCTACACCTAGCACCCTGGGTCACCCCTCCACATGAGAACTGAGCAGATCTAGTGCAGGTCTCCACTCTCCTCAGGCCAAGTGCCCCAACACCCCCAAACTTGCCCAGATCTACTGTCCCAGAGCCCCTCACTCTGTCCCCAGCCAGGGCACACTTACACCCACGGCCCCTGGGACAGGATCTCCTGTGACCACTGGGTCACTGGAAGGGACAGGCAGCCAGGGCATGAATACAAGAGGCTACAAGGTAGGACTCCCCCGATCCCCAATATTTGGAGCAGGGACTGTGGGAATGGGGCAGCTTCCATGGGGGGAGTGGGGCCAGCCTGTTCCATCCCTGCCTCCACTGCCGGCAGGGACCAGGGAGGCACTTGGCTTCATCACTTGACCCCGCCCCCCAATCCACATTCCCTGCGTCTGGAGGCAGAAGGGGCCCAGTGAGTCCAAGGGGTGCTCTCTTCCCCCTGGGGTCCCCAGCCCCTCTGAGTGCGGCCTGTCCCTCCCAGGCTCATGTGGGGCTAGAGAATCCCCCCCATTCCCAGCTCCCCTCCCCATCAGGTTGCATGTACCCCCTTCCCCTGCCCCACTCATATAGGGATAGGACCAGGGGCTGAGTGATTGCAGGGGGTCTTCCACACAGGGACCAAGGTTGCAGGTCCCCTGCACCCCCACCGCATTGCTGTTTGTGCCCCTGTTCTTTGTGTGTGATTCCCCCCTCCCAGCATGCAGCTGCAATAAAAGGAGCTTTCGTAAGAGCAGGCGTGTGCCAGGCGCTCACAGGGGGCATTGCAGTGTGTGGGGGGTGGGGGTGGCCAGAGCAGAGCTGGGGACTCTCACGAGTGGGAAGTGGGGCAGGGGAGAGTGAGTGGGTGGGTTCTGCCCATAGCCCCAGTTCCCGGAGTCCTAGGATTATGGGCAAATCACAGCTGTCACTTTAAGCAAGACACTTTTTAGCTCTTGTGGGGACACTGGGAGTGTCCCAGGTTCTAGGTCTGGGTGGAGTTGGGGGGAGGTTTGCAGGGGCTAAGCCTGGGTAGGTTGGGGGGGGGGAGGTTGGCAGGTGCTAGGTCTGGAGAGGGGTGGGGGGGATCCTGGGTGCTTGGTCAGGGTGGGGTTGGGGGGGTCCCCAGGCACCAAAGCTTGAAAAGGTTGCACAAGCACAGCCTAAGGCACAGAGCAAGTGAGAACCAAGCTGGAGTCACTTATGAGGAAGGGGGTCTTGGGCTCCAGCCGCACGGGGGAGGGCTCTGGCCACAGGGGGGTGGTCTGGGGGCTCCAGCCACACGGCAGGAGGGAAGCGCGGTGCGGCGCACCTGGGGAAGGAAGAGGGCCGGGGATTTGGGGAAGGGGTGGAGTTGGGGAGCAGGCGTGAGCAAATTTGCCACCCTAGGCCTAGGCCTTGTTGGCCTAGGCGATAATACGCCACTGGGTGAGGGGGACAATGGGGCTGGGCAACCACCTGCCAAACTTGGCACATGGCCCTAGTATCCCATCTCGGGCACCACAGAGAGCAGGAGCTCTCCCAACTCTTGGGTAGGGGCAGAAAGAGGTAGGGATTCTGCTAGGAAAGCCATGACCCAGCATGTGGCACCAGCTGCTCATCTCCCCCTAACTATGGCACTTGGTGGAGAAAAAGCTACCCTCTTCTCCCCCCCCTTCCCGCCTTGCGAAGACAGCTGGGAGGGAGGGAGAAGCGAGTAGCGGCACGCTTGGAGGAGGCAGAGCAGAGGTGAGCTGGGGGCCACGGTGCAGGGAGTAACCCAGAGGGACCGGGAACCGCTCCCCGCCCCGGCTCACCTTCACTCCACCGCTGCCATTCCCCGAGTGCACCGCAACTCCCCTTTTCCCCGCTCCCTCCCAGGCTTACCACGGGGGAGCAGAGGTGAGCTGGGGGGGGAGAAGTGAGTAGCGGCGCGATCGGAGGAGGCGGAGCAAAGGTGAGCTGGGGCCAGTGGGCGCGGGGAGTGACTCGGGGGTGGGGGGCAGGGAACCGCTCCCTGCCCCAGCTCACCTCCACTCCACCGCTGCCATCCCCCGAGCACACCACAAGTCCCCTTCTCCCCGCTCCCTCCCAGGCTTACCACGGGGGAGCAGAGGTGAGCTGGGGGGTGGGGAGGCATTTTTTGAGGGCCTAGGGGTGCCAAATTAGTTAATCGGCCACTGGCCTCACTGCACACTGCTACAGCTGTGCCCAGGTGGTCCCAGGGCAGTGCAGCATGACTCTGGCTCTTTGGAACATTCACATTCAGTGACTAATTTGGCAGGCTGCTAGGGAACGTGAGCGAGAAAAGGGAAGTGACATTTATAGCGTGGCCAGACCAGAATGGGGTTTCCTTGGACAAAGCAAAGACAGTTCCCTAACCTGGGGACCTTCTCCCACCCATGTGTCAAAGGTCTGTCACAAACAATGGAACTATGCAGTGCTGCGTGCAGGCTCAGGCAGATTGCCCTGCCTTGGATCTGCTCTGTTCTCATGGGGACAGCAGCTGCTGATCCTGGAGCCCAAAGTCAAGTGACTTGTCCACATCCAAACAGCTGGTCAGTCGCTAATTGCAGTGCAGAGGGCGAGAGCGCACACACACAGGAAGGCTCCTGCAAGCCCCACCATTCAGCACATGTACAGCCAGTCAGGACTGCATCACATCGGAGATAACCCAGCCCAATGGGACCTTTGGGTATCTAATACTGGAGACATTCTGCAAGAGTGAGAGGCTTCAGCCCCTAGAAGAGAGGGAGGTGAGGGGGAAGATGCTGCATCAGGGGACTTGCCTCCGACCCAGAGATCAGGCCAAAAGAGAACAACCCAGAGGCAAAGGGGGTCAGCACATGACCTCATGGTAGAGGATTTTATTAGTCAGTTCAAGCAAGAGCTTGGCTAGGCCAGGACACAGACACACAGAGGACGTGCCTCCAGGGGAGGGGGGGGCTACAGTTACTGCAAGATTTTTCCACACACTCTGCCCCAACCAGACAAAGTCAAGAGAGCCGGTCAGACTTAGCAGAGTCTCAGTGGAGCATGGTTTCACCTCCTCACGAATGCTGAATCTGAGCAGGATGTGTGACAACACACAGCAGAGACCGGAAAAGCCACATAGCCCAGCCTGGTCCTAGTGGAAGGGGACCGTGGAGTCAGACAGCAATCCCAGGGGCTCATTCCTGGAGCGGGAATGCACTGCGCTCTCCAGAGGGTCGGCCCATCCCTCTATCCAGAGGCTCCATAATCCTGCAGGCCCAGGCCCCCCACCATCCTCTCCTGGAGTGCTGCCAGGCGGTGCAAGGGCTCCATCTTCCTGCCTCCCTCGCTACCAATTCAAAACACCACAAGGTGAAACTCATCTTCTCAGTACTAAGCTTGTGTGCCTGACACTGGCCCCAAACCCCTGCACTGCTCACGCAACACTGCACCTTTCCCTGGCATCTCCTAGCCGAGCAGCTCAAAGCACTTTACTCTTAACTCAGCCTCACCGCCTCTCTTACAGGTGGGGAAACTCAGGCACAGCAAAGGGAAGGGACTTGCTCAAGTTAGTTTCCCTTTGAGCCTCTTCCCTCTCGCCCAGAAAGGCTGAGGATTAATTAACGAGCAGTGCAAAGCCCACCACCACCCTGAGAGAGCAAACAGCGGGTTACTCTATTTGCTGTTAACCCCCCTGCATCATAACTGCAGCTCCCTTTGCCCCACATGCCTGGAGTTCTCCAAGGAGGGCAGTTGACTGCAGCCGTGCCAGTGCATCCTCGACAGCCCCTTGGTGGTGACTTGCAGGTCACTTGCATCCTCCCTCCCCTGGAGGTGTGTAAAGGTGTTTGAGGGGGGGAGTGTCCTTCCCCCACCCCAGGCCATGCTCCCCTCTCCCTCAATCAAGCTCGGGGGGCATGAAGTGCTGTCACTGCTGAGCCGCACCCAGGAGCCGCTCTTCATGCTTCTTCCGCATCCTTTCCTTGAAATCTTCCAGCTCCTTCCTCTGAGGCACAGACAGAGGGGAAGGGTCAGGGTCAGTAAGCATTACAGTTCACCTGCTTCATGCCCCCATACCACAGCCCCATGGGTACCATCTCCCTCCCGGGTCTCCTCAGAGCCAGAGGCACAGCTGGTGGAGGCGTGAGAGATCCTGCTACCCTCTAGTGGTTAGAGGGTGACTCAAGAAATCAGCCCTGATGCTGCTGCAGCTAATGGAGCCTGTAACTCACCAGGTTAGCGTTTCTCTCTTACTGGTGGGGAAGGAAGGACACACAGACAGGGGTGGCTCCAGACCACAGCACGCCAAGCGCGTACTTGGGGCGGTAAGCCACGGGGGGCGCTCTGCTGGCGCCGTGAGGGCAGCAGGCAGGCTGCCTCTGGCGGCTTGCCTGCGGAGGGTCCGCTGGTCCCGCGGCTTCCACCGAAGCGGACTCTTCGCAGGCAAACCACCAGAGGCAGCCTGCCTGCCGTGCTTGGGGCGGCAAAATCCCTAGAGCCGCCCCTGCACACAGAGCCCCTCATGTTCATCCCAAACCTCCAGGGGCTGGACAAGCTGCTTCTTCAAACCCCAGCTGAGTCCTGGGATGGGCTCAGACTGGGACAGCTACAGAGCACCTGGAGACACCAGATAACTCCCTGGTCGCACACCACAGCTGGGGAAGGGTCGAAGCAGCTGGGGCTTTGCCAGACGATGCTCTGAAGGCAATGGGGAGGAGAGCTCTATCCTTCTGCTCTGCCAGAGACAATCTATCCCAGCAAGGCCTTGCAGGTGATGGCACATGGCTGCACGTCACCTAGGGGTGTAGATCCAACCCCCCAATGGCTGTTAACCCCAATGACCTGCAGCGAGCAGGATAGCTGATGTCACGCGGGGGAGGGGCTCAGCAGAGGCCTCCACAGCTGGGATATGTCCTCAGCAAGGTTCATGGGGGGGGCAGTACACTCACCTGGCGGTCGTCATCGGGTGGGTAGATCTCCCTCTGTGAAAACAGAAATGCAGGCACCTGTGAGGATTACCAGCTGGGGGGGTGCCAGGGCCAGTCTTACCCAACAGGGGAGCTAGTGCCATTACTGGCACAGATGACAAGGAGAAATGGATCCAACAGACCCTGCTGGGATGTCTGTCATCTCCACCCCCCTTAGCAACAGCTCCTAGGCAGGTCTCTCGCCTATCAGAGGGGAAGGAGTAGGGCATGGCAAATGAAGCCAGTGCAGCTGTTTGGTCAGCTCTAGGAAATGCCCTCTATAGACATCACCTCCAACTCCTCCCCATGAGCTCTGACTGTACTCCCCTGTTGTTTTAACCACTAGCCCACACTACCTTCCTAGAGCTGGAAACAACCCGTAAGTCCTCCCCCCACAGTACCTGCATGAATCACTAGCTTGCACTCCCCTCCCAGAGCAGAACACCATGCTCACCTTCCTTTTGATGACATATTCTTCAAAGTACTCTGCTTGGTTGGAGATCCAGAACATGGCAACAGGGAAGGACAAATACAGAACCATCTGCAGAGGAAGAGAGGAAAGGGGGAACATGTGGCCCAAATTAAGGGGAACACTGAATTGAGCTTAAACAAGAAAGGCCTTGCGTGAAATCCCAGGTACTACACAGCCCAATTAAGCAAAGCTCCTGCAAAGCACATGGCAGTGATGAACTCAGTGCAGCTTCGCTTCAGCTATGTCCACACTACAGACTCTAGGCCAGCATAGCTCCAAGCGTAGATGGAACATACAGCGACAGGCCTTTTTCTGCTAGTGTTGGAACACCAGCTCCCCAGACAACATTAGCTCTGCTGACAGAGGCGCTCTTCCATCAACAAAGCAGCCTCTACATTGGGGGTTTTGTCAGCATAGCTCTGTCACTAGGGGCTATGGGTTTTTTTCACATCCCTGACTGACATAGCTATGCTAGTGTGAGTTGTAAGTGCAGACGGGACCTTAGCTTTGATCAAGCCACATTAAAATGTATTGGTCCAGGAACTTTGTGTGCATGAGTCTTTTCTTTTAAAGTCTCTTCCTTTCCTCTGGGTCCAAGCAATAACTAATGATAGCTTAGACATCTGCTTAGACACCTGACACATGTCTGGACCAACAGCATTTTGCAAGGCTATTGCCAAAGCATTTTCCCCTTAGGAGGAAGGACCTGGCTGTATGTTTTTTTATGGAGACATTTTATACACTTGATGAACAGTGCCTTAAAATTTCATGAGCTAAAAATGTAGCAAACTGAGAGAGCATGGGGGAGTCCCCATAAACCTGCTGCCACCAAGCGAACCCACTGCAATGCCACCCAATCCTCGGGGCCATGATGGTGGAGTCCTATTCCTCTCCTACCACAAAGGCACACCACCCCTAGGGAAAAGGGGTGGGGTGGGGAAGAATTCCTCCACCATCTTGTTGAGCTGCCCAGTGTCTCAGACCATGCTGGATCCTGCCACTCTACTAATGGGCTGTCCCATCTTCAAGGCTGCCACTGAGCTGCCAGAGATTGAGGCTGGCAGCCTGGGGTATTTGCTCTGACCCGCAGGCCTGTCTGCTGCTTCTCTGGGATGCCCTCTAGTGAGGATTTTCCATTTTAATTTTTTAACCTCCTCCGTCCCCTGCCCCAGCAACAGGGGCAAGCAGCCAGCCCTAGGCTCGCCTTCCCTCCAGAGGCTCTCAGCGCTGGCCCCTTGGCGCCAGCTAGTCAGGTCTTTCCATGACACCCATCACCCTGGTACCAGGACACCCCAGCCAAGCACCGATGAGCCCCGCCCCCAACCCTAGACCCATCCCCCACTTGCCCCAGCCCCATCATGTTCCCTACAGGGCTTCTCTGTCCCTACGACGACTGTAGCAGCCCCCCTCCCCCAGCCTCTCCACGCCTCCCAGGTTCCGTTTCTGCCACTGACCCGAAACACCTCCAGCTTCACCCCCATCCTGTCTGCTCTGCCCCAGCTACTCTTCCGCCCGCCCTCCCTCAGGCCCTCAGCGGCCGCGAGCTTCCGCGCTCCCACAGCGCAACAAACGCGATGCTTATTGGTCAAGGAGCAGCATCAGCTTCGGTCGTTGGTGAAGAACTCGGTGAGGCGGGACCCACTCCGAGTGCCGGAGTAAAGATGGCGTCTGAGCGGAACTGGCCCCTGAAGGTGGAGCTTCACCGGAAGTGCGGCCCTCTTAGCCAATAAGCGGTTTCCCCGCGAGATGGCCGCCCCCCGACACAGAGAGAACGCGCCGTTTGCGTCATCGCCGCGCGCCGCGGCCTGTCGGTGTCTGTGTGTGCGGGGCGCAGGGCCTGGCGTAGCCGCGATGCCGGAGCTGGAGGAGACGCCGGTGGCGGCCGGCGAGGGGAAGCCGGACCTGTTCTTCGTGAGTGCCCGGCCGTGTCCTCTCAGGCCGCCGTAGCCTACAGCGCCCCCCTCCCCTCGGCCTGGGCTCGCCCCGCCCTTGGGTTCCCTCTGACTCAACCCCTCGCTGCCCCCAGGCGCCTGTGGCCAGGGAGCCCCGCCCCTTAGATCCTGTCCCGCCCCCTTCCTCCCCACGGACCCAGAGCGCCCCCCCCCCCCGTGCTGCCTCCCATAGACTCAGACCTGCCCCCTACCAGCCTGGGGCCCCTTGTCCGCCTCCCACTGTGCGAGGGTGGGTTCGATCGGTCACCTCCAGGCAGAGCTCTGGGTTTGCAAAGTTGGACCCTAGAAAACTAAGGGACCCTCGGGTGTACACGCCTGTCATTGCCAGGTGCTGGAGCAACTCTTGTGCCATGATTCCTCGCCCAGGTCTCAGCCCTGGAGCTGTGGTGCAAGGGTCGGCCTTCGACAGCTCAGCTCAGCTCTCTGTCTGGTTTGAATTGTACCCTCCAATACCAAGCTAGTGTGTGTGCAGTACTGAGCAACTCTGCAATAACAGCCAGTGTACAGGTACAGCCCTAGCTTTCCTGAGCAACCCTGTAGTGACAAAACAACATTTGCAAAGCCCTGGCCCTTCTAGGCAACCCTACAATAATAAACCGGTATGTTGACGTCCCCAGCCCCATGTTAACAAAACAGGCTACCAGCATGGAGGAAGCAAACACTGAATAAGAAAACAGGTTGTAATAAACAGAGGAAAATGAGTTTTAAAAGTTTGGATTCCCTTGGTGGTTTCCCTACTAAATGGACTCTGAGTTTCGGAAGCAGTGCTGCTAGTGCCTGGAGGTTCATGGCTATAAAGGAGAGGCCTGGGCTCTGCCTCTAACCCCTCTCTCCCCCACCACCCCATGCAGGAGGAGGAGGATCTGCAGTACGAGGAAGAAATCCTGCGCAACCCCTTTTCTGTCAAGTGCTGGATCCGCTACATTGAGTTCAAGCAGAACGCCCCCCGGCATGTGCTGAACCTGATCTACGAGAGAGCCCTCAAGGAGCTGCCAGGCAGGTATGTGGCTGGGAGCGAAGACATGGAGAACTCTTTGGGCATGTCTATGTTGCAGTAAGAGGTGTGACAGCAGCGTGTGTTGACACGCCCAAGCTAGCGAGCTCAATAACAATGGTAATGAAGCTAGTCACTCAAGTACATACCCAGGCTTGTGGGCTCACTTGTACAGCCCGTGCTGCTGTGTCTGTACTGCTGTTATTCAAGCTCACTAGATCGAAGGTAGCTTCTCTGTTGACACATTCTGCAGCCACACCTCTGATCACAGTTGTAGACATACCCTTTAGGAGCTCACAACTGTTGTGATCTCATGTGGGAAGCACTGCAGAGAAGTGCAGGTGCACTGGATATGGGCAGCTCCCGGCTACCACATGCCTAGCCTCTCCCAGCAGGAGGCTATGTGAGGGCCAGGACAGGAGCACAGGCTACAGAAATCTCTGGTAGTGACAACTCCATGGTGTTTGCAGTTACAAGCTGTGGTACAACTACCTTAAGCAGCGCCGGAAGCAGGTGAAGAACAGGTGTGTGACTGACCCCGGCTATGAGGAGGTGAACAACTGCCATGAACGTGCCCTCGTCTTCATGCACAAGGTATGGGGAGGCCCGGGACGGATGAGTGGCAAAGCCACTGGGCTTGATGATGGTAGATGAAGGCTTCCTGGTGAGGGCAGGGTTGTTGGATGCTTTCTGCATGGCCCTATCTCTAATCATGGACAGCCCCTGCCCCAGGTTCTGGCCGCCCTTGTAGATCACCAACCATGGACCCCTTGTGTCCTGGACCTCATCACCAACCATGAACTCCTCCCACACCTTAAACCCCTGCCTGCCTGCTCTGAGTCCCATGTGTCTCCAGAATGGGCATAGCCTGGGCAGCTGCAGGGCCAGCTCCCCCATGCCATCACTAGCCAGCGTGCGTCGGCACTGACCAGGTCTCATTGTGCTCAGCTTGCTAATGGGCTGGGGCCAGCGGGAAGCTGCCTTGGACCCAGCAAGCTTATTTTATGTAACCCCACTGGTGGCTGTCAGTCACTTCTGGCCTCGGGCTGGGTTGGAACCAGCAATTTCAAGGCACAAGGCTCTGTAGGGTTCTCTTGAGGATTCACCCCCAGGGCCTTGTCTGCTCATTGTTCTGGCTAGAATGAAACAAACAGGAGGGGAAATCTAAATATCAGATGAGGTACCTATGTGTCGGGGACCTGGCTTCTCTCCTTAGGGAGAAGGGGTTTTGTCTTTAGGGACAGCTGTGCCATAGCATGGCAGTATAACCCTGATGGGAGGAGTCGGGCCCTCCCCGTGGTCCTGCTCCAGTAAGCAATCCTACCTCTTGAACTGGCAGATGCCTCGGATCTGGCTAGATTACTGCCAGTTCCTCATGGACCAGTGCCGGATCACCCGCACACGCAGGACCTTTGACCGGGCACTCCGGGCGCTGCCCATCACACAGCACCATCGCATCTGGCCCCTCTACCTGAAGTTTGTGCGCTTGTACCCCCTGCCCGAGACGGCTGTGCGAGTCTACCGCAGATACCTGAAGGTAAGGGCACCAGCCTCCCTGATCTTTGCTGAGCTGCTCCCCTTTGAACAGTCTCCTCTGGGTTTGCCTGTCTCTGCACAGTGGATCCACAACATTGGAACAAAGGCTTGGAGCTTCTGCTCCTCATAGGGTCAAAATCCAGCCCTAACCCCGCCCACAGCTGCAGGGTGCATTGCAGTGGAGGCAAATGGATTGGAGGGGATGGCTGAGTGACCTGCCTAGGGTTATGCAGGGAGGCTGAGCCAGAGCAGGGAATTGAACCTGTCTCCTGATCCCAGGTTAGCACCCAAACTTCTGCACTGTCCTTCCGCTTATCCCTGCCCCACCTAGCTGTGGGACCTCAGGCAAATCACTTCGCCTCTCTGTGCCTCAGTTTCCCTTCACAGAGGGGGGCTAGTGAACTGTAAAGTGCTTGGAGATGGGGGGGTGGAGAGGGGGGCAGTGTTAACCTGCAAAAGCATGGGGGGGAGGGTTACCCGTTTAGCTGCCACTAAGGTGGACCTCACTGGAAATGCCGTACTTATATCTGTGTAATGGTGACGTTGGTGTCTGTGCCAGCTCTCCCTGCTCTAGGGCTAGGACCCTGTGAGGGGCAGGGGATGCTGGGTTACCGTTAGTCATAAGGCTGCCAGAGTGGCCAGGCCTAGCTACAACGAACCTAGTATCCCATCTCCGACAGTGGCCTGAGCTAGTGCTCTCAGGGAGTGTACAGAACAGGGCAATCATGGAGTGATCTACCGTGGTCTACCACTCCCGGCAGCCCATGGTTTAGGGTCACCACGAGCGTGGGGTTGCGTCCCGGATCATCTTGGCTAATAGCCACCAATGAACCTGTCCTCCATGAGCTTTTTGGGAACCCAGTTCCCTGGCTGGGATGATTTAGTTTGGGATTGGTCAGGGGGTTGGACTAGAGGACCCTGAGGTCCCTTCCAACCCTGATATTCTGTGCTCATCCCCATGGTGTGTGCTGCAGCTGAGCCCCGAGAACGCAGAGGAGTACATTGAATACCTGCGCTCCATTGACCGGCTGGATGAGGCTGCCCTCCGCCTTGCCAACGTGGTCAATGACGAGAGGTTCGTCTCAAAGGAGGGGAAATCCAACTACCAGGTAAGGTGCCCATGCTGCCAGGGCAAGGCTTCCTTCCTGAGGGGGCAGCTGTGCCAGTCACCTACCGCATTGCTCAGAACTCGTCTTGCCCCCTCCCTTTAAGGATGGCTTATGCCCCAGCCTCTTTGCTAGTCCACCAGAGCAGGGTCTCTCACATCCTGGAATGTGCCAGGTGGGGCAGCAGGAGTGAATAGGGGCTGGGCGCCAGACCTCAGCCTGGAGCCTGGGCCCAGGGTGTTAGGAAGTGGAGGGGATGGGCTAATTTGTGCAAACCAAGCCCATAGCAGGAACTGGAGTAGCCATCGTGGTGTGTGCCCCCACATGGATACAGCAGTCCTGGGGGATGGGCTAGATGGGCCCCAGAGTCTGGGAGCACCTGGTGGGTGCGGAGTGGCCTGTGTAGCCTTGCCCTGCTGCCTGATGTCTTGTCTCCCCTCCAGCTGTGGCACGAGCTATGTGACCTCATCTCCCAGAACCCTGACAAGGTGAAGTCCCTCAATGTTGGGGCCATCATTCGCGGAGGCCTGACCCGCTTCACTGACCAGCTGGGCAAGCTCTGGTGCTCCCTGGCCGACTACTACATCCGCAGCGGGCACTTTGAGAAGGTACCTTGGGGGGTGGGCAAGGCCAGCAGTGGGAGCTCGTAGGGACGGGCTCTGTTCCATGCAGACTGCTCTGTGAGTGGCACTAGCTGCTGACAAAGGCTTTCCCATTGCGAGGGGCAGCTGGTGTTTAATCTGATGGGCGCAGGGGTTAAAGGACCCGGGGAGGTTGCATGGCAGGGTGCAGCGTGGGCCCACAAAGGGTTAGTGAATCATGCAGTGAGGGGACAGAGAAACCAGGTGTGGTGGAGTGGGAGAGAGAAGAAGGAAGTCTCCACCTGAGGCTTGGCTCCAGGAGCTGCATGGGAGAAGGCTCTCTCTCCAGCAGCAGCCATAAGGGCCACACAGAAGCTGGTGCTGGATGATTCGTGTAGGAGAGGTTACGGGAGCCAGGGATAGTTGAGCTGAATCTAAGAGGGGTTTTGAAGCAAGGTGGGTGATGTTTGAACTGGATCCTGAAATGGGGGGAGGGGGCATGCGGAACTGGGAGGGAGGTGCTGGGGGAAGGCTGGGAGAGTACTGCAAAGACCAGAGCAGTCTGAGGGGGGAGGAGGGAAAGGGAAGCAGGTTGGGGGAACTCCTCACAGCCCCTCTCCCCCACCCCCCACGGAGCTTCCCTGGCTGCAGAGGGATGGTGGGGAATTGTCCAGCCCAGCAAGGATGCAGGGTGTCTGAGTTCACCGCCCCAATGTGAAAAGCAGCTGGGCTTCCCTGCTCACTCAGGCATTGGGGTAGCTCCTGTTTGTCTAGCCAGTCTCATCCGGCAGGAGCCCAAAGCACATCTTTGGAGGGATCACTGCCCTGGTACTGGAGTGTGCCTGCCTCTGGGGTGGGATATGACAGGGGCTAAACAGCGCACAGAACACTACATGGTCACTGATGAGCCCATGATAGGTTTGATAGGATAACGTGATTTAGTCAATAGGTCAATAACGTGCGACCACTGGTAATTAGTACCGAGAGTCAATGTTGGGATATTGAAAGTCTTTTTCCTGAGTGTCTGGCTGGAGAGTCTTGCCCACATGCTCGGGGTTCAGCTGATCGCCATATTTGGGGTTGGGAAGGAATTTTCCTCCAGGGCAGATTGGCAGTGGCCCTGGAGGTTTTTTACCTTCCTCTGCAGCATGGGGCAGGGGTCACTTGCTGGAGGATTATCTGCTACTTGAAGTCTTTAAATCAGGATTTGGGGACTTCAACAGCTGAGTCAAGGGAGAGAATTATTTCAGGAGTGGGTGGGTCAGCTTTTGTGGCCTGCATCTTGCGGGAGGTCAGACTAGATGATCATAATGGTCCCTTCTGATCTTAAGTTCTATGATTCTATGATTCTCAGCAGTGAGGATATTAACCCCCATGTCCAGGCCCAATCCAGCATGCTCCAGCTGACTCTTTGCATTCCCCCAAAGTTAGTTAGTGTCTCCTCTAACCAGGCAGGATTTCTAAGGCTCCTAGCGCCATAGCGTTGAATCATCTCCCTTTGTGTGGTGTTGTCATGGGACTATTAAACAGCGTAGAAGAGGGGAATGTTGCTGCTAAGCTGTTACTGTTGCTCGATGCTTTTGTTCTTGGAGCTCCAGTGTTACCAGCACTAGCAGGCAGTGCAGCCTGCTGATTCCAAGGCACTTGCCCAGGTTTATTGCCCTTAAGGCACAGCCCTAGCATCCCATAGGAGCTACAGGTACACTAACCCGTGAGTGCCCGGGGAAGGAGCGGCTCGGTCAGCAGCGGGAATTTCAGCTGTCCCATTGGCCGCACCAAGGGTTACGGCGAGGTCCCCTGACATTTATAGACAAACAACTGGGATAAACAACTTCCACAGCACCTAACACGTTTTATGACGTCTGTTTGTTACCGCCGGTTGTTCCTGGTATTTTGGACAAAACATTCTTATTGATTGATTTGTCAAACCATCTGATTTGTGTGCTACATTTCTGTGTATTTGCACTGGCCTTCTAAAATATATTTTATGTCAATATCTAGGGCCCCCGCTAGCAATGGCTTTGCCAACTTCATATATTGAACAGTCACCTTGTGAGCATTTACTTTAATACGTGGCCTGACTTTGGTTCACAGCCTCTGGTTCAGGCCTTATTTTGCACCAGGCCCAATGCTCCAGACTCTTTCTCTGCTACAAACAGTTTTTTCACCCCACCCCAGGAGCAGCCACATCACAGTACCAGGCAAGGGACCAAACAGCCCCCACACCTCACCCCCAGGCGGGGGAATCCCTGTATAAACGGCTCCCCATACTCCACCCCATAGATGGCGCTGAGATGCAGGCGGGCAAGGGCCCTTTGGAGGCTTATCAGGGTGGAGGGGCCATAGCTCCCATTTCTCCCCTGGGAGCTGGCTTGGGGGCCCCTTTGTGGGGCAGGGAGCCTGTGGCCCTGCTCACGGTGCCGTGTGTCTCAGGCCCGGGACGTGTACGAGGAGGCCATCCAGACGGTGATGACGGTGCGGGATTTCACCCAGGTGTTTGACAGCTATGCCCAGTTCGAGGAGAGCATGATTGCAGCCAAGATGGAGACCACCTCTGAGCTGGGGCAGGAGGAGGAGGGTGAGTGAGGGGCTGGGCCCTGCCTGCGGGTAACATGCAGCGCTCCCCAGCAGGGATTGGCCAGCCCAGGGAGGCAGAACCCCACGTGTGGCCCTGGGGGGTCAGGGGGTAATGCTGACTTCTGCAGTTACACCACTTATGGCCTCCAGACTCTGGCAGCTGATTGCTCTTTATAGGAAGCACAAATGACCTCTCAGAAGGGTTGGAGGATAGTAAGACCCTGCTAGGCCCAGTGGGTAGAGCTGGGACTCAGGACTCCTGGGGTCACATCTCTGTGCTTCTGTTCCCCTGTGTAAGACAGGGATAACTAGTCCTTCCCCTTGGCGTTTCCTGGGGTCTGAGGCTGGAGGCGCATGCGCCTTGCTTCCTGCCCGAGCGAGGGGGTAGAAACGGGAGCTATTAAACACCTTCCCCTCCCCTGGCTTGGAGGGTTGCAGGGCCCCTGCACTCTGGGTCCGATCCAGTGCTGGTGGCCCATGGCATGCTGGGTCTGAGGCAGGTCACAGGCAGGGCAGGGTGCTGTGTGGTTGGTTCGTAGCCCACAGTGGGCTGGGAGGACCCTGCTAAGTTGTCCTAGGAGGCCGGGGGTTCTTGGTGAGGGGGAGAGCTGCGGTGTGTAGCATCTGGTGGTGTATCGGCTTGTCGCCCCCCTGCTGCGGGCCCGGAGGGGACACTGGGACAGTGGCTAATCTGCCTGTGCCTCTCCCTACTACAGATGACGTGGACCTGGAGCTGCGCCTGGCTCGCTTTGAG
Source organism: Mauremys mutica (assembly GCF_020497125.1). Classification (NCBI taxonomy): domain Eukaryota; kingdom Metazoa; phylum Chordata; order Testudines; family Geoemydidae; genus Mauremys; species Mauremys mutica. The sequence goes on along the minus strand of NC_059091.1, from coordinate 16,897,087 downwards.
CAGCTGATCACACGGCGCCCCCTGCTGCTCAACAGCGTGCTGCTGCGCCAGAACCCCCACAACGTCCACGAGTGGCACAAGCGCGTGAAGCTCTACGAGGGCAAACCCCGAGAGGTAGGGCCAGCTCATCCCCCGGGGGAGCATGCAGGGGCCACACACTCACCCTGGGGCTCTGCCTTGTCATCCTGGTGACCCCCCCCCCGGCATCCTGGGGGAGTTGGGAGATGGGCAGAGGTGCAGCTGCCTCTGGGATGTGGGGGTGTTTATACAGGGACCCCTCATCTGGTGCTGAGATGCAGCTGCCTCTGGGGTGGGACAGATCTCCCCTGCTAATCAGTGCTGCACGAGGCTGACGCACGCTGCAGTGTGATGGGCTTGGGGTGCAGGATTGTGCAGCATGGCTTGGTATGAGTTCATGGCTCAGGGAGCGGCTGAGACACCAGGTGTGTGGTCTGCTGAGCTCTGAAAAGCCCAGCCTGGCATGGCTGAGCCCTCTGGTGGGATTGGCTTGGGAAATAGCCCCAGGCAGAGGCTGGCTGTGCAGTGTGCTGGGCTGCCCTAGAGGACGCTGTAGTGGGGGGTGCAGGGCTGGTGTGCTACAGAGGTAGGCTGTGCGGCTGGCACTGCCCTGGGCCCTCCTGCCCCAAGCGGGGTCTGTGCACGTCTCCCTCACTGCGCCTGTTCTCCCCAACCTGAGCCCAGTGGATTCACAGGATCAGTGCTACGGCCCCAGCTTTGGAACAGTCCCTCGGAGGAGCCTTCCCGTGGGCCAGACCCCCTCAGGCTGTCATGCTTCCTCCAGGGTGAGCCCCATGGCTTCACCACCTCCGGAGCCTGGGTCTTTGGGTCTTCCGCACCCCGGCGTCACCCCGCGAGCTCTGTTCAGCGAGTCCCACGGGGACAGACCCCAGGGGGGATTCATGACCTCACCCAGCATTGGCTGCGACGCTCACGCAGCATTGTCAGAACAGTCGGGTTATCAGTCACCCTTGTCTGTAGTCAGCCCTGAGGTTAAAGCACAGACCCTCCTGCTCAGCCCAGAGCCCAGCCAAGCTGGAGCGAGCCCCTTTGTTCAGGCTCTGTCTGACCCTCCATCAGGCCTCCTTGGTCAACCCCAAGCGAGAGCCCCCGACTCCTTCCAGCAGCCAGCCCTGGTCCCCCACCTCAGACCTTGGCAGCCCTTTGATCTCCAGCTGAGGGGCTGCTGTTCAGCTTCCCTAAGGAGAGGTGGGGAAGTCCCTCTCTGGGTCCTTGGTTGCTAGGTGTCAATGGCCTGGAATTTGGAGTTCCCATTGACTTCTCAGATGCTCCACTGCCATGGGGAATAAGGCCCCGGCAGCTAGGCAGCACCTCCAGCCGTCTCCTAGCCTGCCCTGAGAGCAGCCAGGCTCTTTCCGCTTGCTGGGAAACTGAGGCAGGAGTAGGACTTGCAAATTATTCCCACTTCATCCCATCTGGCAGTGGGTGTAAGTGGCTGCGCAAGGAGTGGGGCAGCAAGGACTTGTCTTTGGGGATGTGTCCAGAGCATTAGCACAGCTGGGGCACAGGGAATGGCTACAGGGGCAGGGGATGAGGGTGAGGGGCCGTGTCGCTGGTTCTGATCCAGGCTCAAGCCCAGGGCATAGGGCCCGGGTTCCAGTCCAGGCTGGGAATGACTGAAAGCTGCTCCCATTGCATGACTGTGCAGTGCGGGCGGATTTCAGTCCATTTCCTCATCACTGGGTTCAGTGAGATCACCAGGGAGACTCACTTGCCCCAGTGAGGAGTCAAGGGAAACCGAACTCCGCCCTCACCCCTCTGGGGCGGGGGAGGGGCTGCGTGGGCCCTGCTGTAGCAGCTCTGTTGGCAAAGGCCGTCAGCAGAGCGTTCCCTTCTCCCACTGGGTCTAACACTGGCGCCCACCTGCGCCCACAGATCATCAACACCTACACAGAGGCCGTGCAGACCGTGGACCCCTTCAAGGCCACTGGCAAGACACACACACTCTGGGTCTCCTTCGCCAAGTTCTACGAGGACAATGGGCAGATCGAGGATGTGAGTGTTGCTGGGGGTGCGGAGTGAGAACGGCCAAGAGAAGCTGCCCCCTCTTCATGCCCTGGTCTAGGGGACTCATCGGGGTGGTAGGACCCTCATCCTGGGGCGTCGCCCAAGCAGGGCTCATGTTCCCAGCAGTGGCTGCTAGTGAGGGTTAAACTGGGCAGGAGCATCGCCCAAGCACCTGGAGAGAGAGTCTGCGCAGAGCCCCCATTAATGCCAACCCTGGGGGGCCAGGACAGAGGGGTCTGTGAGGGAGGGATTCTGCCTGGCTGGGTGCACTGTCTGGGCCCCTGCCGGAGCCTGGGGGAGGGAGTGGGCCGAGCTCCTGCCATAGCTCAGGGGAGCAGGCTGGCCTGGGGCTGGGGTGGGGTAGCTTGTGCTCCCTCTGATTCTGCCTCCCTCCCCTTCCCCAGGCCAGGACCATCTTTGAGAAAGCCACCAAGGTGAACTTCAAGCAGGTGGACGACCTGGCCTGCGTGTGGTGCGAGTACGGGGAGATGGAGCTGCGCCATGAGAACTATGACCAGGCCCTGCGCATCCTCCGGGTGAGCCCAGCCCTGCTGGGCATGGGGGGGTGATGGGAGCAGCAATGTGGGATACGAGGGCAAGAACCAGGTAACCATCCCTCTGGCTGCTGGAGAGTCCTGGGTGGGTAGAGGAGCGAGGAACATCTTGAGGTTAAGGCCCGGACTCCACAGTTCCACTCCCAGCTCGGGGAGGGGCAGGAACCAGGACTCCTGGGCTCTGCTCCCAGCTTTGGGAGGGGTGTGGGGGTCTAATGGTTAGAATGTGGGCGGGGGGGGAGGGGAGCAAGAGCCAGGACTCCTGGGCTCTGCTCGCAGCTTTGGGAGGGGTGTGGGGGTCTAATGGTTAGAATGCTGGGGGGTGGGGAAGCAAGAACCAGGACTCCTGGGTTCCACTTCCAGCTGTGGAAGGGGCAGGCAGTCTAGTGGTTCGAATGTGGGCCATGCTTTGCTGAGGACACAGTGAGTGATGGCGAGAAGCTGCCTCCGTGGCACCTGCCAGGGGATGTCATGGGTCCCTGAATCACCCTGCCCACCCTGTGCTGCTGGCAGTGAAATCCTGGGCACAGGGTTCGCTGCCCCACTGAGCGCCCTCCTCTCTCGCCCCACAGAAAGCCACGGCCATCCCAGCCAAGAAAGCCGAGTACTTTGATGCCTCGGAGCCCGTCCAGAACCGTGTGTACAAGTCCCTCAAGGTCTGGTCCATGCTGGCTGACCTGGAAGAGAGCCTGGGCACCTTCAAGGTGAGGATACCCACCCTTCTCAGGGGCCAGGTCCCGGGACGGGGGTCACAGAGCCAGGCCCTAACTGCTCTCCGGCAGAGGGACTGGGAGTTCGAGGGGGTGGACTCCACTGAGGATGGCGCCAGGCTCAGCCTGCACCCGCCCCTGCCCATCCTGCTGGGCCACCTGGATCCCTGCAGCATGCCAGCCCCTCCCATAATCCACCTAATACTGCTGCCCGCCTGGTCTTCTCTCCTAGTCCACCAAGGCGGTGTACGACCGCATCCTGGACCTGCGCATCGCCACGCCCCAGATCATCATCAACTACGCCCTCTTCCTGGAGGAGCACACCTACTTCGAGGAGAGCTTCAAGGTGCAGGGGAGCTCCGTTGTTAAGGGCGAGGGAGGGTGGGACTTAGCTGGGCTCCGAGAAGCAGAGTTGGGGTGAGGGGGAGGTACTGGTGGGCAGGGCCAGCAGAGAGCCCCTGATTGGCAGGCGTTTGCCCAGTGAGGGAGGGGCTGCAGATCTGGCTGGGTCAGAAGGGCTCTGAGGTGGCGCCGTGGGAATTAAAGGGTTAATGTGCAGATCTGGGTGGGGGTGGGGGGGTGCGATTGCTCCCAGGGGCGTCATGGAAGTGCCCCCAGCTGCTACCAGGCGTGAGGGCTCCAGGGGGCACCCGGGCAGCCATGCTCACACTCCTCCCTCGGCAGGCCTACGAGAGGGGCATTTCCCTGTTCCGCTGGCCCAACGTGTACGACATTTGGAACACCTACCTGACCAAGTTCATCGACCGCTATGGCGGCAAGAAGCTGGAGCGCGCCCGCGACCTCTTCGAGCAGGCGCTGGACGGCTGCCCCCAGAAATATGCCAAGAGTATGTGTGGGGGAGGAGGGGGTGTTTCCTGGCTCCCCGATATGAGGGCATCCTGGCATCAGCTGCCATGTGGCGCTGTCTGGCCAGGATTCCACCCGCACTGGTGCCCAGTCCTGTCTCCAAGCCGAGGGGAGTCCTGGCGGATGGGATACTGAAGCGGGGAGCCCAGACTGCTGTGTGGCAAAGAGGGCCTGAGAACCCTGGGCAGTGGCAGGGCCAACACCCCCATATGCAGCCCCCCGCCAGCCGGCTTTGCCTTTGCCCCAGTGGTGCTGCGGGTTTCTGATTTGATTCCGAGTCACCCTGTGGCCTGGTATCCTTGTGCCAGCCGGTCCCTGACTCACCCTGTCCCTGCAGCCATCTACCTGTTGTATGCCAAGCTGGAGGAGGAGTTCGGGCTGGCGCGGCATGCCATGGCGGTGTATGAGCGGGCCACACGAGCCGTGCAGCCCTCGGAGCAGTACGAGATGTACAACATCTACATCAAGCGGGCGGCGGAGATCTACGGGGTCACCCACACCCGCAGCATCTATGAGAAGGCCATTGAGGTGAGGTGAGGTGGGGGGGGGGCAGGGCTGGGGGAGCTTTCCCTCTCCCCCCTCACACATGGGCCTAGAGCAGTGCCCCCACCCCTGCGTGCCAGTGCATTGAGCTGTCCTAGGCCCCTTCCTGCCATTCAGTAGCAGAAACCCCTCCCAGCCTCCTGCACCCACGTCCCATGGGCCAGTGCTGAGGAGCCCTAGACCCATCCAGCAGAGGCATGGGCTGGCTGAGGTCCTGTGCTGGAGGGCAGCACTGCCTTCTTGTAGCAGGGGCACTCGGGCGGCAGAGATGGGCACAGACAGCACTGGGCCGAGCCCCAAACACCCCTGGCACTCTGCAGCCCAAGGCTGTGAATCCCCAAACCCGGGATCTTGGGGGGGCGCTGTCCTGAGCCCCAGCCTGCAGGGAGCACACTGCATGGCATCCTGACTCCCCCCCACCCAGGGGGGCAGGGCATTCAAGAGCGCATGCGTGCGGTGGAGGTGGGGCTGGTGGGATTCAGGGCTCTCTCTCCCAGGTGCTGTCAGACGAGCACGCCCGCGAGATGTGCCAGCGCTTTGCCGACATGGAATGCAAGCTGGGCGAGATCGACCGGGCCCGGGCCATCTACTCCTACTGCTCGCAGATCTGTGACCCCCGGGTAAGGGCCCCGGGCAAACGTGGGCTGGTAGAGCAAGCCCAGGCCCTGGGTGTGGGATTGTGCCCTACAGTCTGGTCCCTGACACTACCGTCCCCAGGCTTGGTTTCCCTGCTGCTCTGCCCAGCCAGGTGGGCTTCGGGCCCTGCTAGAGGGATCAGTTGCCCAGGAGGAGGCTGGGAGATGGACCAGGGCCACCCTCACTCCTGGAGCCAGCAGGCAGTGGAGGGCTCGACCCTTGACACCCCCCCCCATTGGCACTACAGTGACCCAGGGTGCCCACCTTGCGCCCCCTCCCGCCGGCTATGGTGGGGATGCAGTGGTGCTGGACATGGGCCTCCCACCAGCCCAGAACCCGAGTGGGTGAGGGTGTCTCACTGTGACTGCTGGAGCCTGTAGCCCTGGGGTGAGTGGGGAGGGGCTTGACTGTGATAGGGCCCCTGTAAACGGGTGCAGGACTCCCCCTTTGCCCTTTTCTGGGCATTACTGCCACATCCCCAGGACAGCCCTGGGCTAAGTCTGGCTCTTTAGGGGTGGGGCTCTCTGGGGCCCCACCCACACTGGGGGAGAGTCTTGCAGACCATGGAGCCAGAGGGGTGGTGTTTAGGTGGTTTAGTGCCCATGGGGTAGCCCAGCATCCTGCCCCCATCTCCAGTAACAGCCGGAGCCCTGGGGGGAGATGGTCTCTGAGCCGGGTGGGAGTGGTCTGGTAGCAGATCCTGGGGTGAGGGGATGGGTCAGCCAGGCCATGGGGATGGAGAGGAGAGGAGAGGGCAGGCCTTGGGGGTGGGCACAGCAAGGCTCACTCTCGTCCACCCCACCCCCCCAGACCACAGGCTCCTTCTGGCAGACGTGGAAGGACTTTGAGATCCGGCACGGGAACGAAGACACGATCCGGGAGATGCTGCGCATCAAACGCAGTGTCCAGGCCACCTACAACACCCAGGTCAACTTCATGGCCTCGCAGATGCTCAAAGTCTCCAGCAATGCCACGGGCACCGGTAAGCAACCCCTGCATATGGTGGGAGCCTTGGGGGCACCTGTATCCCCCCGAGGGGTCCCTGGCATTGACCCTGCTGTCTGGTTCCAGTGTCAGACCTGGCTCCAGGGCAGAGTGGCATGGACGACATGAAGCTGCTAGAGCAGCGGGCAGAGCAGCTGGCGGCCGAGGCAGAGCGGGACAAACCCCGGGCCAAGGAGAAGATCCTCTTTGTCAGGTCTGTGTGCATAGGGCAGCTTGTGGTGACTACACAGGCCATCATGCATCTGGGCAGCCAGCCCTGCTGCATGCTGGGGCTCAGCTCCCCCGCCTCATAGCCAGCAATGGCTCTGATGTGCCCCTTGCCCAGCGCCCAGTGTGCCGGTGCAGCCCTGGGCTGAGAGCCAGGCTGGCTTCTCATCGCTGAGCCCGTAACCCCCAACCCCCTCGCTGCTTGGCACTGCCCTCATCCCTTCCCCGCTGGCTGGGGCTGGCACCCATGGCAAAGCCAGCCATAGCCCCCCCGCACACTGCGGGGGAGCCTCTCCTAGGCCTAAAGTCATGTGGGGAGCTGTGGATGGTTGGGGGTGGGGACAGTTGGGGCCTAAGACTGTTTCTGGAGCAGCTGGCGTAGGGAGGACTCCCTGGTGCCCAGCCCCTCGCTTACTCCCCTCCCCCCCGGTATGTTGGCAGGAGCGATGCGTCACGCAGTGAGCTGGCTGCACTCTCCAGGCAGGCGAACCCTGACGAGATCGACATTGATGAGGAGGAGGAGGAGGGTGGTGAGAGCGAGGAGAATGAGCCTGATGGTAAGGGGGGTGCACAGCTGTGGCTGGGGGAGGGGCCTAGTGTAGCTGGATACATCCTGCCCCTCAGGCTCAGGATGGGAGATGGGCAGGGTCTGGCTCCTGGCCGTAGATGGGTGCCGGCTCACCACTGACCCATCCTCCCCTTCTCCCTGCAGAGGTGCAGCTGGAGCAGCAGAGCGTCCCCTCGGCTGTGTTCGGGGGGCTGAAGACCGACTGAGCTGGAACTGGGGGCAGCCAGTGGGCACCATGGATCCTGCTTCCCTCCTGGAGTGCGGGCAGAGGGGTCTGGACTTGGAGATTCCTGGGCCTGTGCTGGCCTGGAGCTGCTCCCCCAGAGCATGGGCTGAGTGTCTGTCCCCCACCCCGGGGCACACTGCTGCCCTAGTTCTCCTGCCTGAGTTCTGGGCTCCCTGGCTCCTAGCAGGGAGCGGGTGGGGTAGGGCAGGGCAGGGCAGGGCTGTCCCTCTGCTGTGCAGGGAGGGGAGGACCCTGCTCAGGGCCATTGGCAGGAGGGGGTGGAGCCAGCCTGCCCACCCCTGCCCCACGAAGCACTTTGGGAGCCAGGCTTGTTAAATGGGGAGGGAGCAGGCAGAGCTCCTGGGGCTGGGCCCTGCTGGAGTAGCTGGGGCTAATCTGCCCCCTCCATCTGGTCTCCACCAGGTAGTGAGTGGGGTAAACCCTGTGCTTGGTGCTCTTCCCCCCACTGGGGCATGGGTAGCCCCCACCCCGGCTCTTGTGCAAGGAGAGAGGGAGTGACCCCCCTCCCTGCCTGGGGGGCTGCTGTGTCTGATGCCGGGTGTCTTACTATAAAGGTTTCTTTTTCTAACCCCAGCTGGGCTCTCATTGCTCAGGGAGGGGCTTGGGAACAGCTCAAGGAAGTGCCCCCCCTGCCCCCCCCCCACTGCTGGGCAGGGACATGGTGACAGTTTGCCCTGGTCATGGACTCAAGCCAGCAGGGCCAGAGCCTGGGGGGAGGCCTACCCCTCCCCCCCTTGCACCATGCTATTCTGGGGCAGGGCTGTTCTGGCCAGGCCTAGCCAGGCCCTCAGTGCTGGAGGGATGATGTGAGGTTGGAGCTGAGCAGGGGCAGCCTTAGGGTTAAACATGCTGGTCAGGCACCAGTTCTGCCCCCCAGCTGATACAGGGGTGGGGCTACATCAGCAGTTCTTGCTGCTGGGGGAGGGGGGTGTAGAGTCACTGCAGTCCAGGAGAACCACCCCCACACACACGTGCACAAGCACTTTCCACATGCAGCCCTTGGCCCAGGCTCTGAGCACCAGCAAGGGCTTGGCCTGCAGCATATGGGAGGGGTGGGGAAGTAGTTTGTTTTTCCATCATAAAACCACAAGGAAAATTTTTCCATGCAGGAGCCAACTGAAACCAGAGGCTGCTCCTGGGAGTCCCAATCCCAAGGCCCCTGCTCTGACCCCCTTGCCTCATCCTTGCCCAGGCTCCTTGACACCCAGCCCTACTGGAGCCCAGCTCCCCAGGGCCCTGGGGCAGCAGGGGGAGGCTGCTGGCCTGGGCAGCTGCTGCTCTTCTGCTGAGGAACCAGGCAGAGACAAAAGCTCCTTTAAGTTACTTTATTGTGACAGGGTGAGGGCCCTGCCAGCTCATTACAGCATTACTCAGGTCCCCATCCCCCCACCACAGGGAGCCAGCAGGCCCTGCCCCCCCTCACCCAGCCCTGGGGGCCAACAGCCCAGGCATCAGTGCCAGGGGGCTGTCACCTGACCAGGCCCAGCTGCCCTTCCCTCTGCTCCAGCCAGCCCCCTAGAAAGGAGCAGGCCCCTCCCAGCTGGGCACAGCCACTCAGGAAGCGACAAGGCTGGCAGGACAGCCCTGGGCAAGGGCAGGGGCACAGGCAGCAGCCACCTGGGCTTGGGGTGGGGGGAAGCCATGGGCACTGGGAGTCCTGCTCCCTGGGGCAGCTGCAGGTGGGCTCAGGCCAGGGCCTGAGGCAGTGCCCAGTCCTGTGCCCCACACCCTTCCTGCAAGGGGGACAATTCAACATCATTCAATTGTAGCAGAAGCTCAGAAGATACAAAATAGACAAGACATGAAGAAAGAGACAGACACCCCCACCCTCCCCCCTGCTCATCCCAGTCTGCTTATCAAATGCAACTCACTATATACAAATCATTGCAAAATCATTTAAATAGCTCAATCTCTGTATAGTTATGTATAATATACACAGCCCAGGGGCCAGGCCCTGATCCACACTTCATGGAGGGAGGGGGAGAGACATGCCCCTGGGGTGCAGTCTGACATTCAGATGGTTGGGGGGCCAGAGAGCAGAGGAGCCAGTCTAGGGGCACATAGCCCCCTCCCCTCAGCATAGGGTGGGGGCAGGGCCAGGCCATACCAAGTCAGTTCTTCCCCTCCGTGCCCTTCAACCCCATAGTTTATTAGTGTATTTGGCAGTTCCCAGGATAAGCCCTTCCCCCCCTTGCTGGGCCCTGCATGGGAGCACAGCCGGGGCCCAGGGGTCCTAGCTCAGCTCAGAGGCCAGGTGAGGTTATTTTGGGGTGCCTGGCTTCTTGGGGGTGCCTGGCTTCTTGGTCTGCCAGAGGTGGCCCTGGATGGTGATGGCGTCAACGTTCATGGACATGGTCTTGGCAGGGATCTGGGTGAAGCGCTTGCGGTCCGAGTTGTACTTGTAGATTCCCTCAATCATGGCCTGGCTGATGGTGCGGGGACCGTAGCCCGTCAAGCGCATCAGCTCCTCTGTCTCCCCTGCCGGCGTGTAGAGCGCCCGGAACTGGCAGCTGGAGTCGCGGAACAGGATCAGGAAGTGATGGGCCTTGCTCTTCTCCATCTCCTGGGGGGCAGGGGAGGGATTAGAGACCAGGCAAGCCCTCAGCCCTACAACACAAGGGCCCCCTCCCCATTCACCCCCCAGCCAGGCCACGTCTTGAGCCAAAAGATGTACCCAGTCACCTCCTGCTCTGGGATGGAGGAGCAAGGGGTCCCCCCCCACTCACCTCCAGGATCTTGTTCTTGTGGGGCTCGTTGACACGGCCGGCCAGGCAGCAGTGGGACAGCGCATTGTGGATGATGTGCTTGTTGGACTTGGCGCTTGGCTCTTTATACAGCTTGGGCCCTGCCAGGGAGAGTTGGTTAGAGCCAGTGACCTAGGAACTGCCCCACCAGGCCCTGCCCCCAGGGGACCTCCCACTGGGTCCCAGCCGGCTAACAGACCAGCCCAGGCAGTTCTAATCAATGTCTGTGGGGATGGAGGTGGCCACTAGAAGAGTCTTCAGCTGTGTACTCAGGGCTGAGGCAGGCAGCAGGAGGTGGAGGCAGGTGAGAGGCTGGGTGGGGACAGGGGGTCTCAGACATTGTGACAAAGTGGAAACTTTTAATGAATCCTATGTGCCTCAGTTTCCCCTGTATTTTGTGTGGGGGGAGGACTGTTTGCTCTCAGGGCAGGCTAAGAGACAGAGGTCAGAGTGGCACTGAGCCCAGCTCAAAAACAAAAAGGGGGAGGGGGGGCATTGGCTCCCACCTGGGAGCTGAGCAAGGAGGTGAGACAGAGTCTGAACGTGGGGGCTTGGCCAGGCTCAGGGCTTTACCCATCATTGCTCTGGGCTGGCCTAAGGACTTCACAGGCCTGGGGTCCAGGTGCCTAAGAAACCCGACTGTTCTGACAACGCTGGGTGAGTGGCCCTGTCACCCGGGCCGAGGGGCGTCGGGCCCTGCGGAGTGGACGGGTCTCTACCAGGGTCTGGCTCAGCTGGACTCACTGGGCAGGGCTCACAGGGTGAAGCCCAGCGGTTCAGTCTCAGGAGGTGGGGAGGCCATGTGGCCTGTCCTGGAGGGAGAGAGAGACCTGTTGGGGTCTGGCACAGCAAAGGGCTTCCTCCCAGAGACTTCCCCAGCTGGGCCCTGGCCCCTGGGTACTGAAGGATGGAAGTAGGAGCAGTGGAGGCAGAGCAGGAGAGGGAAGGGGTCTCACCCATTTACTTGGGGATGGAGGCTGGAGAGGAGGCAGTGGGCAGGGATCTTACCCCTGTACTCTGGATGGACACAGGGTGGTGGGGGAAGGCAAAGGGGGGGGGGAATGCAGGGTGGGGAGATGGGGGATCTCACCCTTGTACTTGGGGCTGGAGGAGTAGTAGAAGTGGGGGAGGCAGGACAGGGGGTCTCACCCCATGTACTCAGGCACAGAGGAGGGAGAGGTCAGGATGGTGGTGGGTCTCACCTGTGTACTCTGGGCTGGAGGAAGGGCAGCAGGGGAAGTAGGGGGAGGGGCTGTCTCATCCCTGTTCTCTAGGACAGAGGGGGTGGGAGGGTCTCACCTGTGTACTCTGGGCTGGAGGAAGGGCAGCAGGGGAAGTAGGGGGAGGGGGTGTCTCATCCCTGTTCTCTAGGACAGAGGGGGTGGGAGGGTCTCACCTGTGTACTCAGGCACAGAGGCAGGCGACGAGGCAGTAGATGCATTCTCCCAGTCCCGCTCACGGCTCTGGCTGCCCAGCAGACGGCTGGGGGACATCAGGCCCGAGGGGGAGGCAGCTCTGTGGGGCAGGGGGGCAGTTAGAGATGTGGCAGGAGTTCCAATGCAGGGGCCAGTCAGACTCATCCTCCAGCTCCCTGAGAGTCACCCCCCACCCCAAACCTTCCAGCTCCATCACTCCACCAGGAGACTCCACCCTCACCCCCCCCCAAGAAAGGAGGAAGGACACCAGGGATGGCCCCAGACCAGCCCCACAGCCTGGGGCCTTCCCTGCTAATGGGAGCCATGCTGCTTTCTCCCCTTGATATAGGCCCCTGGGAGGGGGGCGCGCGCGCACACACACACACACACACTCTCCCCTCCCCCTCCAAATCCAGGGGGGGCATGGAGAAGCACAGGGGGTTACGTGCCCAGCTCCCCCTACCCACCCCAGTGCTCTCACCTGGAGGGTCTCTTGACAGTCAGCGAGTTCCCAGGCTCATTGGCCACAGTGGACAGGGACAGGGTCGACTGGGAGTACACCTTGCTGAGCCTGGATCCTTTGGCGGGGGGGACAGAGAGCTCAGTCAGACAGTGCCCAAAACATCCCCCAGCCCCCCAAAGAGAGACACCTCCCTGCCCAAGTTAAGTCAAACAACTCCTGGGCTGCCCAGGTCCTGGAGTAGGGGGTTTGGCTGGATAGGACAGCTGGGCAAGGGGTGGCCCCCCATGAACCCACCTCCCCCTACCCGCACTGTCCATGAACCACCCTCTCCCCCCAGCCGTACCGAGGAGCCCCTTGACCGGGCTGCGGGCCAGGGCCGAGTCGTCACAGAACACCGTCTTGGGCCGCCCCTTCTTAAGGGCGCGCACCGTGGTTGGCTTCTGCCGCAGCACCTTGTCCAGGTCCTCCATGAGCTTCAGCTGGTGGCGCCGCTGGTACTCCTGGCGTGTGAAGTCACCGCGCCGTGGGCTTGCTTCCTCCTCCGGCCGTGGGCGCTCCTCTGCCTGCAGCCTGGCACAGGGAGTATGGCCATCAGGGGCTGGGCTCTGCCCCAAAGCCCCCCAGCCAGCCCTGCTGGCACCACCCCAGTGCTGCTCAGACCAGCCCCCCACCCACCCACACACCTGGGTGCCTGTAGACCTGGGCTCCACCCCACTGTGGCCCAGCCCCCCCCAAGGCACCACCCTGATGCTGCTCAGTCATGCACTTCCCCTGAGTGTCACCCTGGCACCTGCCTCCATCTACCTGAGCACCACCTGACATGGGCTCCTTCCCTGACACTGCCCCTCGACTCCCCCCGCACCCACCCACCCACCTGGCTGCCTCCTCCTTCTGCTCCTTCTCAGCCTCCAGCCACTGCTTCCGCTGCCGCGCCTCCTCGTTGCGCCGCTGCTGGCGCTCCAGCAGGCTGGCCCGTTTCTGGGCCATCTCGTCCTCTGGCTTCTCGTCATCCTGGGCAGGGACAGAGCTAGTGAGCAGAGAGGCCGAGGTCTGCAGGTAACAGTGATAAGTGGTATGTGGGCACACAGCAGCCCCTGGGACAGCAGGCACAGAGGACAGCACTGGACAAGGGGGGCTGCCACAGCTCCAGGGAGGGTGGGCACATCCCCATGAAGCCAGAACAAGCCTGTAGTGCATCCTGGGTATCCCAACACCCCCACCCACTCACCAGCTCCACTGGCCTCAGCATAAGCCCCAGAAAGCCACACAGCTGAGGACAGAGCCTAGCTATCCCAGCCCATGGCCCTGCTGCTTCAGAGGGAGGGGCAGGAAGCCACCCTGCTCAGGGGCAAATACTGACCATCCAGGCCTGTAACAGCAGTGGTGTTACCCAGACCAATATCTAAACCTCAGAGCCAGCTAAGCTCCTGCCCTGGACACTATCCTGAGGCAAGGAGTTCCCCAGGGGAATGTGTCATTTCCTAGGCAGCCCAACAGCTATGGCTCATGAGAGCTGGACGGCAGCATGAGGCCCAGGTCCCCTTGCTGCTTTCAGGTCAGTTAACCCCCTGCAGTGTCCCAGCAGGTGGGAGTTAAGCAAAAAAGACAATAGCTAGACCCTGAGCCACAAAGATTCTGAGGTGCCCAAGTCCCATGGACCCTACACCCCCATCCCTCCACAATGAGTTCTAGGCAATAGTCCAGGGGTTCTCAGCCAGGGGGTCGGGACCCCTCAGGGGGTCATGAAGTTATTACATGGGGGGGGGGTCATGAGCTGTCAGCCTCCACCCCAAACCCCGCTTTGCCTCCAGCATTTATAATGGCATTAAGTATATTTTTAAAAGTATTTATACTTTGGGGGGGGGGTCTTACTCAGAGGCTTGCTATGTGAAAGGAGTCACCAGTACGAAAGTTCGAGAACCACTGCAATAGTCTCATTGTGGCAGAATCCAAAGGGTTAACTATACAGCTGAGATAACATCCCATAGCACTGCCCCCACATGGCCCACTGGGACAGGAGCGACCCCCAGCCCAGCTGCAGCCTGCCAAGACACCAGTCAGTCAATGCCACAGCACCAGAGGGGCAGGACTGCATCCCAGCCAGCCCCCGGCTGCAGACCCTGGGGGAGGCAGGGAGCCAGAAACAGTAGCCCCAGGATTTCCCTACAGGAAGGAGCTGGCTGTGACCCAAGGGAGCCCAGAGGGAGGGAACCCCACAGGAGCCTGAACCGGCAAGTCTCCCGGTGCTGGGGACAGCACCCCTAGAGGGGAAAGCCCCCATGTGCCATTCCTGACACTGAGCCGGCCAGATCAGAGCAGTAGGGAGCGGGGCAGACTGACCTGGGAATGTCTGCATGGGGGATGGGAGAGCCAGGGGCGGGTCTACGTTTTTGGCCGCCCCAGGCAGTCATGCGCGGGAGGCGCCCCGGAGCCGCGGGAGCAGCGGACCTCCCGCGGGCATGACTGCGGAGGGTCCGCTGGTCGCGCGGCTCGGCTGGACCTCCCGCAGCTGCGGGCGGTTCGCTGGTCCGGCGGCGGGAGGTCCAGCCGAGCCGCGGGACCAGCGAACCGTCCGCAGTCATGCCGGCGGGAGGTCCAGCCGAGCCGCGGGATGAGCGCCCCCTCCGCAGTCATGCCTGCGGCAGGTCCAGTCCGCTCGGGGCTCCGGTGGACCTCCCGCAGGCATGACTGCGGCTGGTCCGCCGGCCCAGCCTGCCGCCCCCCCCGGCGGCAGGAAACGCCCCTTACATTTTGCCGCCCTAGGCACCAGCTTGTTTTGCTGGTGCCTAGAGCCGCCCCTGGGGAGAGCAGGGGGTGACTTTACTTGAGGGGCAATACCTGGGCCTGTAACCCAAGCCGTGAGGGGGATGTGGCCAGGTAACACCTTTGCCCAGAAACCTGAACAAAGGCGGGGGGGGAGGGGGGAGAGGGGAAAAACAGTGGAAGGAAACGGCTGCAAGGGAGTTTCAGTTTGAAGCTGGCTGGAAAAATGGAGGGAACCCCCCAGGGTTGGGGTCTAAGATCCCTGCCCCACAGAGGGACCTGGCTGAGGGGTCCTGGTTGTACCTACAAGCCCTGCTTGGGACTGTTTTCCTGTCGTCTAATAAACCTTCGGTTTTACTGGCTGGCTGAGAGTCACGGTGAATCGCAGGAAAAGGGGGATGCAGGACCCTAACTCCCCCCCACGCTCTCTGACAGCCCCCTAGAGGGGAAGGCCCCGTGTCCCATTCCCTGCTCCCCTCTCCCCAGAGAGGAGCGCTCCCAACCCAGGGGCTTCTGTGCCAGGATGGCAGGTTGTGGCTGAGACAGGCTCAGTGCTGTCCTGAGTGGCTCCAGCAGGCA
Organism: Mauremys mutica; assembly: GCF_020497125.1. Lineage (NCBI taxonomy): Eukaryota > Metazoa > Chordata > Testudines > Geoemydidae > Mauremys > Mauremys mutica. Next base: position 16,881,740 of record NC_059091.1, on the reverse strand, counting down.
GCACAGTGATGGGCCATGGGAGGGGGATGTGTGGCTCTGTCCCATGTGGCCTGGCTCTCACCTTGAAGAAGAATCCCAGGCCGGCTCGTGGCTCCGTGTCCATCACCTCGGTCAGTGACTCCTCCAGCGAGTCGTCCCCGTCACCCTCCTCAGCCTGGAGGCTGGACAGCGGGATCTCAATGAGGCTGCTCCGCCGCTCGCCCGGCGAGGACACATCACTGGTGCCGTCCCCAGACACCCGAGCGCTGCCCACCCCGCCCTGTGGCACCACAGAGGCCACAGGGCGCAGGTTGCCCTGGGTCTCCAGCTCAGGGGACTCAAGCGGCTGCTCCGGCCCAGCTACCTCCTCCGAGAAGTGGATGGAGGAACGGGTCTGCACGGGTACCTGGCTGGGTGAGAACTTGCGCAGGTGGGGCAGCGTGTCCACGTTGTGGGGGGGCGTCAGCACCCGCGTCAGGGGAGGCAGCTTCAGCTCCACAGGCCGGGCATGCTTGGGACTCTTGGGGGGCGTGGGGGCAGCCTTCTTGGGGGCTGGCTGGGGCGAGCGGGGCGCGGCGGGGACGGGGGGCTTACGGGAGGGGGAAGGCGAGGGTGAAGAGGACGAGAGCTCCACAGAGCGGGGTGGCACAAATTCCCGGCTGGCTCGTGGGGCGGGGCCCTTGGGGGCCGGGATGACCCAGGCCTGGCTGGGCTTCTTCTCCTGGAGCAGGCGCTGCTGCTGCTGGCTCAGGCGGTGCATGTCCAGCTGCAGGGAGCTCAGCGCCGTGTTCAGCTTGGCCACAGCCCGGTTGTAATCGCCCAGGTTCTCATCCAGTGGGGCCCCCTTGATCTCCGACGAGAACGTCACCTGCTTCTCTGGGCGGCCCTGGCCTGGCCCCTCCTCCTCAGCCTGCACCTGCAGGCTGCCCCCATCTTCCTCTGCCTCCAGCCGGGCCAGCCTCTCCTCCAGCGACAGCTTGGCCTCCCCCTCCTCCTCCTCCTCCTCCTCTCTCCCCTCCCTGCGTTTGAGCTGCAGGAAGGCGCTCTTGCCCAGACGCTGGCGGTGCTTGGCAAAGATGGCCTCAATGCGCTTCTTCTGCGCCTCAATGGCGCGCCGCTTCTCCTCCAGCCGGGCACCCAGCTGGCTCATCTCGGAGCTCAGGGCAGGGCTGCAGCCAGGGCTGTCCTCGGGGGGCACAGCACCCACCTCCGAGCTCTCACCAGTGCTCTGCTGCAAGGCTTTGCCCTCAGGGGGCGCCAGCTTCTTCTTGCGCTCGGCGAAGCTGGTCATGCGCACGCCAGCACCCGAGGAGCCTGCGCTGTCGGGCTGGGAGCTCAGCGAGCTCAGGCCCGAGGAGGTGTCGTCCTTGGTGCCAGGCAGGCGGGCAGGGTCCTCAGCATCCGAGTCCAAGCTGCCATCCCCAGGGGGGGTGGGGGCCTCGGCTCGCCCATTGGGGGGCCCGCTGTGGAAGCGGTAGACAGCCAGTGCTGGTGTGGGCTCTGGCGCCTGGGTGGGCTTGGTTGGCTCTGGCGAATGCAGGTAGAAGCCATCGGCTGCCCCCTCAGGGTGCAGGCGCTCACTGCTGTGGATGATCTGCAGGGCCTCCTCAATGGTGGGCAGGTCGGGGTACCCGTCCGCCAGCCCATTCTCCACAGGGGGGCCCTCACGCTCCACAACCCCCTTGGCAGACAGCGCCACCTTGTGCACTGTCCGGTGCGGCGCCACCAGCCCATTGTGGGCCTCATCCTTGGCCAGCCGCTGGGCAGCATCCTCAGGGAGGGGACCAGGGGAGCGGGCCAAGCGGGCGGGCACTGGTGCCAGGCTGTCTGAGCTGATGGAACGCAGCATGCCCACGGGGTTCCCCATCACGATGTCCACGTCACTGTCCAGCCCAAAGGGGATGCTAAATGACACGGCCTGCGACAGCGGATGGCTGCAGGGAAAGGAGGAGTGAGGGGCTGGCCAGAGACAGGCCCTGCCCCCAGAAAGGGATGGGCCCCACCCCACCCAACCATGCCCAGCCCAGAGTTGGAACAGGCCGGCACAGAGCACAGATGACTGCGAGGACAGCAGGGGGCCAGGGGCTGACTATGGAGAGACAAGCCATGCCCACAGAAAGGGACAGCCCCCCCCCCCCCCCAGGCCCCTGCACAGTGCTGGAGGTGGGATAGGCTGAGCTGTGGGAAGGCCCTGCCTCCCATATCCCCATTCCCACCCCTACCCCTTGCATAGAAAGTGTGGGGGGAGGGAGGAGAGAAAGGCTGTGGAGAGAGGGTTAGGGCCCAGCCCCCAGCAGCTCCTGGCCCAGCCCCCATACCTGAGATGCTCCCCACCCACTCAGCCCCTTCCTGCCTCACCTCAGCTGTTTCTTGCTCCAGGATTTGCCAAATCCGCCCTCCACATGGGACATTGAGGTAGAGTGGTGCATGGAACCTGGGGCACAGAGCTACGGTCACACAACCCCAACATCTTGGGACCCCAGCCTGCCAGCCCTCCAGGATGACTCAGATCCATCCACCCCAGCCCCCACCCCAGGCAGCCCAGAACCATCCATCCCCCCCACCCCAGAAACCCCACAGATCCACCCCATGTCCCCCCTAGAATAAGACAGAGCTGTCCCCAGCCCCCTCCAGGATGGTTTGGGGCAGGGACCGGGTGTATAGGGACCTGGGCTGGGGGCATTACAATGCCCCTCTCTATGCCCCTATGTGCCCAGGGGCAGTGCAGGGGCCTGGATGCCAACTCAAGGGGTTCAGGGCCAGATCAAGCTGGGTGGGCCTTGGAGGTCCCCCATTTTCCCCCTACGGGGGCTCTGGAGCTCCTAGCTGGGGACCCTCGCAGACGTCAGGCGCTGGTCAGGGGAGCGTACTCCCAGCTAAGGTCAGACCAGGCCTGAACCCCACACAGCCCCAGCAATAGCTGGAGCCTTCCCCGACCCCCAGGGCCAGTGCAAGGATATTTTGCACCCTAGGTGAAACTTCCACCTTGCGCCCCCCAGAGCATCACTTATTACAAACTTTCAAAAATGAAGACAGTGGAGTCACATCTTATGCGGAGGTTAGGTTCTAAGGTCAGCGCGTAAGAGGAAAATCACGTATAGTGAACGTTACCTTAAAGTACGGTACACACAGTATCCACTAGAACAGGGGTCCTCAACCTACGGCACACGAGCAGATTGGGTTTAAATGGCAGGCTGCGGGTGCCGGTGAGCGGAACCCTAGGCCGGCGAACTGAACCCTGGGTGAACAGTCAGAAGCTCAGACCGGTCACCCAGGCAGGCAGGAGGCTGAGCGGAGCTGCCGGTCTGGGGTCCCGGCCGCCGGCCCACTCAGCCCGCTGCCGGCTGAGTGAACGGAACCCCAGGCTGGCAGTGGGCTCAGCAGCGGCCGGGACCCACAGCCTGCCATTAAAAAAGGGGGCTCGCGTGCCACCTTTGGCACACGTGCCGTAGGTTGAGGACCCCTGTTCTAGTGTATACTGTACTTTATGGTAATTTTCACTGTATCTGATTTTCCTCTTACACGCTGACCTTAGAAGCTAAACCCCCATGTAAGATGTGACTCCACTGTAGTGTAAAAAAAAAAAATTGGGGGGCACCGCTTTTTGGCACCCCCAAATCATGGTGCCCTAGGCCCTGCTGACCCCATCCCCCATGGAGGGCACAGCATCTCACCTAGCGAGCCTCTGAGCGGGGACTGCGGCTGCCCACCTGACAGGAGTGGGTGTAGGAAGCTGAACACCGGGGAACCACTGCAAGAGAGACCACACATGAGGCTGGAGCACATCAGATCACACCTGAGCCCACAGGTGCCAGCTCAGCACCACCTGGCCCCAGAGGAGACATCTGAGCAGCAACCCATAGGCACCCTATGCCAGCCCAGCAGCAGGCTCGTGGCTTTGGGTGTACCCCACTGCTGGGGATGTTGTCACACTCAGGGCTCCACCAGGGGGAGCTCTGCCTGGGTCGCAGCATGGCAGGGGCAGTGATTTGGGGCAGAAGCCAGCCAGGCTCAGATTGGATTTTACAAACTAATTTCATTCAAGTTCTGCCCTTGCTTCCTGGCAGGAAGTTAACTAAATGAAGCTCTGGTCAGGATGGCAGGGAGAGCCAGGACTCCTGGGTCCTATCCCCAGCTCCTGGAATGGAGTGGGGGCTAGTGGTTAGAGCAGCGACAGGGAGCCTGGACTCCTGGGTTCTAGCCCCAGCTCTGAGAGGGCTCTGCCAGGAACTCCCACTGCTGTTTTGAGCCAATATCCTGTTCTGCAGAGACCCAGGTTGAGGAAAAAACAAAAACTCACTTAAACTTAAAAAAAAAAAAAATCCAATTGTTGGGGGAGAAGAGGGTGTTCTCTTTTGGAGGAGGGGCAGCCCAGTCTCACATCCTCACTGAACGTTTCTCTTCCTGATTGGGGGGGGGGGGGAGGAGGAAATTGCCCCCTCCCCCATCAATCCCTCCCAACTTTCCTCCTCCCCAATCACGATACACTCGCTGTCCCCAGAGCGGGGACAAACCAATGGCTGCAGGGGTCCACCTAGTGGGTCAGAGCTGATCCTGCCCAGGCGCTATTTAAGCTGCCAGGCGAGTCATGGCATCAGTACGAGCCCAGCCAGGGCCTGGAAAACAGAATCCCAGCAGGTAGGTGCTGCAGAGACTCCACCCCCCAGCACAGCACAGAGGAACCTCCCGAGCTCCAAGGGGATGAAAAGAGGTCAGGCTTCACAATACCCCCGAGACCCACCAGCTTTATGGAAGAGTCATCAAGAGCTCAGCAGGAGGGAATGACCCAGTGCTACCAGTCCAGTCAGACTGGAGTGACCTGGCGAGAGCGCCCCCTGCAATGCCCCCTGGTGCCGCACCGGAGCCAGCACTGACTGCCAGGGGAGAGCGCCCCCTGGCGCCGCACCGGGGCCAGCACTGACTGCCAGGGGAGAGCGCCCCCTGGTGCCGCACCAGGGCCAGCACTGACTGCCAGGGGAGAGCGCCCCCTGGCGCCGCACCGGAGCCAGCACTGACTGCCAGGGGAGAGCGCCCCCTGGCGCCGCACCGGAGCCAGCACTGACTGCCAGGGGAGAGCGCCCCCTGGCGCCGCACCGGAGCCAGCACTGACTGCCAGGGGAGAGCGCCCCCTGGCCCCTCACTCACCAGCTCCTAGGTACCACAGCAAGACCTGCCCACCATGGCAGGCTGCAGGGGTGCCAAGACTCACCTGTTGCTGTTCCCACTGCTGGGCGTCAGGGAGTCGCTCATTGCAGGAGGATCTGGAAGGCAGGCAGGGAGCATGAGTCTCTGCCCCCAGCCACTCCTGGGGGACGGGCATGGCCAGCATCCGCCCAGGCCAGGCTGCCAGCCCCACAACCCCGACCTGAACAGCAGCCAAGGTCCTTCAAAGGGCTTCGCCAACACAGGGCCTTTGTTCTGGGGCTGGGCTGAGCCAGCTCCCAGCATGCTCCACTCCCACTCCTCCCCTGCCCCGACCTTGGGCAGGGAGCAGCAGCCACAGCCGGGGCAAGGTGGCTAGAAGGGGGGAGTCGCCCGTGGCTGGGGGATGCAATGAACCCACCACACCTTCCAGGAGCAGTCAGTCGGCATGACATCCTATGCTGGACCCCAGGCAGGAGATATCCGCCCCTTTCAGCCAGGACTCCCCCGCCCCACTGTACCCAACTGTGACCAGGGGGGGTCTAGTGCCAGCCAAAGGGGGAGGATTAGAGGCAGCTTTGCCCCAGGGTGATGTCTGGAGGAGACGAGAAACCATCCCCCCAGACTTAGCCTGGCCCAGCAGGGACTGACAGGGCCCCTGGTACCTTTGAGTCCCCCCAGCTCCTTGGGGCGCACAAAGTCCGGCTTGAGCACCTCGAAGCACAGGAAGAGCTCAGCCAGGAACACCCCAATGTTGATCTGCAGGGGAGGCAGAACAGCTGCTCACGTGCTCTGAAGAGGCCAAAGCAATGAGACACCCCCGTCCTCCCGCCCCAGGCACCCTCTAGCGAGGAGAGAGAGAGGATGGACTCCCCATTCCACCCCCCTGGGTGTGTGCAGACCAGGAGGAACAGGGTGCCCCCTCCCCCCAGACCAAGGCACCCGTTGAGCACAGCAGGGACTCCAGGGCTGGGGGCACCAGGCCCAGCCCAGCAGGGGCCCTTTGTGCCAGGCTGCACAGCCCCAATTAGAGCAGCCGGAGGCACCAGCCAAGGCCTCATTAGGACCAAGCCGGGCTGTTCCGCCAGGCTGCCTAATCCGCATCCTTCTGCCTCAGTGGAAAGCAAGGGGTGCAGGCTGGGGGGGCTGCAGTCACAGAGAGCTGGGCAAAGCCCCCCCGCCCCTAGAACTCCAGAGCCAAGAGCTTTATGGTTATGTTTAACCTGGCCCCAAAGGAGGGGTGTCCTGCCAGGGTGAGTCCGAGCCAGCCACCCCTCTCCACGCAAGTACCCATGGCTCCCCTCAATGAGCTCCGTCCCCCCGCCAAAAGGCAGGACTCCCGCCCCAAGCTCCCTCACCAGCTGGGGCATGACGACCCCTTCCCACCACCCCGACAAGTCTCCCTTGCACAGGGCACCGCCCACATGCTGGGGGCACCTTGGCTCAGGCCTCCCCAACCCCAACCCTGACCCCACTCACCCTCAGCACTGGGGGCACATAGAGCAGGTCCTCCAGTGCCAGGGGGCAGCAGCCGCCCAGGTACTCAGTGCAGAATTCCTGGATCAGCTGCAGGTTGTAGAGGCTGTCGGCCACTGACATGGTCTCCTTCAGGCACACGTCTGCAGGGAGTGGGGCATGAGTGCTGCCCGGGGACTGCCCCCCCAGACCTATGGTTCCCCACCCTGCCCCTCTGGGCCCCAGAGACTGCCCCCCACCAGACCTTCCCCTCCTCCTCCTCCTGGCCCCAGTGACTGCCCCCCACCAGACCTTCCCCTCCTCCTCCTCCTGGCCCCAGGGACTGCCCCCCACCAGACCTTCCCCTCCTCCTCCTCCTGGCCCCAGGGACTGCCCCCCACCCCAACCTACCCCTCCCCAGCCAGGCTCCCAACCCCTGCCCCTCCCAGCCCCAGGGATCTTCCCCCTCCCCCACCCAGCCCTAGGGACTGCTCCACCCAGCCAGCACAGCCCCCAGGCTCCCAACCCATCACTGCCTGGCACCCCATCCTTAGTCCCGCCCCACATTTGAACTCACCCTCCAGACGCACCACATCAGGGCAGTAATAGTGAATGGTGGCAGCGATGGCACCCCCGTTGGCCAAGTCCTTCATGCCCAAGATGGGTGTGAAGCAGGGCGTCTGTTTGGGCAGCACCTTGTCCTTCCGGTACCGGATCTGCCCAGAGCAGAGACAGAGAGGGGGGTGAACAGCTGGAGGGTGGCCCCCCCCATGGGGGCGGGAGGAGGAATTGCAAAGCCAGTGGCATTGCAGGCTCCTCCGCTCTACCTGCCACCCTCTCAGGTCAGGGGCCCTCAACTGCCTAGTGACCCTGCCCCCTCCCATCACTCCAGCTGTCCCCAGCATGCTGGCTACCGACCCCCTATTCCCCCAGTCCCCACCTCCCCAGGGTCTCTATGGCTCAGCAGACCACTAGTGCCCCCATTCACACCCAGCCTTGGGTTCCCTCTTCCAGGTGTCTTCTTCCCTGTGCCCCCAGCACCCCATTGAGAAAGGTCCACTCATCCCAACACGGCTCCCCCTCCCATATGGGACATCAGGAAAAGGCTTCGTGCTGGGAGGGATCAGGCTCCCTCAGGGCAGGGGGGCTGTGGCTGGGGTCCCAAGGGGCAGAGCAGCCAGGATGAGCTGTGACCTGGGGATGCCACCCCCCCCCCCGCAGCACACAGGACACAGCACAGCTCAACATAATAGCCCTCCCCCTGCCCCTCAGTCTAGGGCTGCCCTACTGCCCCACAGGCCTGGCACGGAGGGAGGAAAGCAGGAAAGACAAGCCGGGGGCCCCCGCTCTAGGCCAGGCCCCCCTGCACTGAGAGGCCCCAGCTGGGTGAACAGGACACCCCTTCCCATCCTGCCCTGAGGTCACGGCAACACTCGCCACTCGAGCACAGGAGACGAGACAACAGCCAGCATCCCGGCGCAGGGCTGGGCACACAGAGCCGAGCAGGGCACGAGCGTGCAACTACAGCAAGGGTGGGGCACAGCCAACAGACAGACGGCCAGCAGGCCAGACAGACAGCCTCGCGAAGGCATGAAAAAAGGGGGACAAAAAAAGTTATGGGATGCCCTGTTATTCCTGCTGCAATGAGCCCCTGGCAGGGACTGGGGAGGGAGCGCTCCCCCACCCCCAACAACATTGCTTGGGGAATCCCTGCCCCCTCCAACACACCACAGCTCAGACGCTGCAGGACCCCAACAGAAGGGGTCAGGAGACCCTATCGGAATGAGGGAGGGGGGCAGTCTGGTCCAGGAGCCACCAACTGCTCCATTACAGCCCAGCGGTCCCACAGGCCCGTGAACCAGACTCCCCCACCTCCCTGACATAGGCTGGGGGTGCCAATCCATCCTGTGCTGCTCCCTTGCAGTGGCATCCCCGCTGGTGGAAAGCAGAGTCCATGGGGCTTACAGTTCCCTTAGCAGGGGTGGCAACGGACACTTCAGCCAAACACAGGGCTGCCTGTCCCCAGCTTGGGGCAGCTCCTCTGGGGGTGTCTATCACCTGGGCCACCCCATAGCTAACCCAGGAGGGGGGAAAGGGGGCACAGTGGTGTGTATGCCGGCACAGGGAATCAAACCTGGGACCTTCGGAACTAGGAGGGACTCCCCTGGCAAGACACATCCTCTTGGCCACGGGGTGGGCTGCAGCCACTAGATGGCACCTAGGCCTGTGCAAACACCCTACCGCTCCCCAGGGGCAGCCTTTGGGGGGCAAAACTGCCTTGTCACATGTAATAGTCTATGCTTCTATTGTACCCTGCAAAGTCAGGGGGGAGTGACATAGTGGAGCACAGACCTATGAAAAGCCTGGGGGAAGCAAACCAAGGTCTGGGGGAGCTGCCCCCATTGCCCCATAGCAAGTGATGCCCCAGTCATTCATGCCAACCCATCAGGCCCAGAGGCCACTGCACTTCGAAACCTTTCAGCATGGGCAGGGCCTGCTGCTGTGGGGAGATGGGCTGGGGGCAGGGGCATTGCAGGAGGAATAACCAGCCCCCTGGGCAGGGGATGGAACAGAACAAAAATAAGCTCAGTGGGTGCGGCGGGCACGCAGCAGCGGGCACTGCAGGGCACAGGCACTGAGTGATACGTTACCACAGGAGGTTTACTCCCCGACTCCTTCAAACAAAAAGCGATGGCATGCTGGATGCAACAGCAAAGGAAAGAGAAAGCCTTGTCAATGCGGGGGCCCAGCGGCTGCCGGAGAGAGCGCCACAGGGAGGGAGCTGCTGCCTGGCCAGGCCTGTGGGGGGCGCCACTCTACAGCCCTTCCCTCTAGGGCACTGCCTTCTGAGCCTGCCCCAGGGTGGCCCTCTCCTAACATGCAGCAGGGGTCCCTGCAAAGATGCCTCCCTATAGCCCAACTAGACTGTGGGGCATCCCTCAAACCCAATTCTAACCTAACCCTGGGGAGTGGGCACCCTCCTGCTTGTAGCCTGGACCCCAGAGCACTGGGGGCCCTAACCCCTAGAGGGGGATAAGAGCAAGAAAAGAGAAGGGGGGGATGTGTCATGTGACCAGCATGCTGCTTTTGATTGGCTGTCTGACTCCCCCACTCCTGGGTCTCTTAGCTCATTACTGAACCCAACTCTCCCCAGTGCAGCCGTAGGGTCCGTTTTGGGGGGTCACAGGCTGGACAGTCCTATGTACCCTTACCTGACCCACCCCCCACATGGATCCTGAACTTGGCAAGACCCAGGCAATGCCCCTCCCTTCCCAGCCACCAGAAGGGGATTCACCCCCGACCCTGCTCAGTAGGGCAGATGCCACAGACCTGTGTGTAAGAAGCTAAGAGACTGAAGAAGGGGGTATTGGGGGGGGGAGAGGAGGAGGAGTTGTGAGCAAAGGATGCTGGGATGCATTGGCCACCATCTGCTGGCCTCTAGTGACGGGCACCTCCCGCCACTTCCTAGCAGAAATCCCCCACAATGGGGTCTGACAGGGCATCTTCTGGTCTGAGCCCAGCAGACTCACCACCCAAGAGAGCCCCACCCAGACCATTGAGGATGCTGCCTTCCACCCCCAAGGGACAGGATGGCATCCAGGGGACCCAGCCTCCCCTCCCCGCCATGAGCCAAGCCCAGGGGTGGAGAAGGAATGGCTTCCCCACAGCAGGCACCCTCCCACAATGCTCTGGTCCACCACCCGTTCCAGAGTAGGAACTTCCCTCAGTGCTAGGGCCCCTCCTCATCACCCCTCACAGGGGCTAATTTAAAAAAATTAATAATTGGAGATATACCAATCTCCTAGAACTGAAAGGGACCTTGAAAGGTCATTGAGTCCAGCCCCCTGCCTTCACTAGCAAGACCAATTTTTGCCCCAGATCCCTAAGTGGCCCCCTCAAGGATTGAACTCACAACCCTGGGTTTAGCAGGCCAATGCTCAAACCACTGAGCTAGCCTGCCCCCACACAGTGCCCTGGGGCCTGCCCCTCTCCACCACCACCCACACAGGGGCCACCCTTCCCACAGTGTTCTGGGGCCTGCCCTCCCCAGGGTTCTGGGGCCTCCCCCCACCCCAGGGGCCACCCTTCCCACAGTGCCCTGGGGCCACACACACCCCACAGTACCCTCGCGCCTCTCCCTACCTCTCCTCCCACCCCCCACAGGGGCCATCCTTCCAACAGTGCTCTGGGGCCTGCCACCTCCCCACCCCCCCACCCCACCCCCCCACACACACACACAGGGGCCATCCTTCCCAGTGTCCTGGGGCCTGCCACCTCCCTCTCCTCTCCCCTCCCCGGGGCCATCCTTCCCACAGTGCTCTGGGGTCTCTCCTCACCCTCCCATGGGGGCCATCCTTCCCACAGTGCTCTGGGGTCTCTCCTCACCCTCCCATGGGGGCCATCCTTCCCACAGTGCTCTGGGGCCCCAGCATCCTTTGCTCGGGGTGGGGGGTCTCTTGGCATGCAGACCCACAGCCAGCAGCGCTGGCAGGACATGGCCCCGGCCATCAGAGTTGGCACAGGGGAGGGGAGAGTAAATAAACCACCCACTTACAGGAACCAGTTTCCAGTACCACCTGGTGGGACACTGATGCGGAGGAAGGAGAAAGGCCACAGGAAGGAGGAGAGAGAGACGCAGAAGAGAAGAGTCACACAGCGAACCTCCACGGGCAGCCACGCAGGGGTCACGCCAGCTGCCCCAGGGCAGCCCTGCAGCAGGGGAGGGCAGACTGCATGCCCAGCGCGAGGGTAGGGGAGCTCCCGTCCCCTGAGTGCAGGAGGGGTGCATGGAAATGCCCCCACACCTCTGCTCACCCCCAGGCACAGAGCCGCCCCTTGCTTACCCACCAGGGCAGCACTGGGAGCCAGGGACCACTGCCCAGAGGGAGAAGCATGGGGTGGGAGGGAAGCATGTGGGGGCAGCAGCTAGACTAGGATCCATCACCCCCAGGAGGTCAGAGCACACACAATCCCTCCCACCCCCCAAACACACACACACACACACACACACCACGGCCAAGAAGGGGACATCCAGCAGCAGACTCGAGGATAGACAGTGCCCGCCCCTCCCACAACAGGGCAGGAGAGGGCAGGTGTCCCTTGGTCCATGGCCTCCGGGGACCAGCCACAGCCCCTCCCTGAAGGAGTTAATGCCACCAAGCCCCAGGAATACCCCATGACCCCAGCACACCACCCGCCATGGTGCAGTGGCCCTGCCCACTCACTCTGCTTCGAGCTAGAGGGCCCCACACAAACCCCCTGGTTCCCCCATAGGAAGACCTCAGCACAGTGCTAGACCGACCCACCTTGGGGCCGCTTGCTGGGGACTGGCCCTGGCCCTCTGTGCCAGGCACTGGCTGCTGCAAGCCCTCACGCTCTGTGCTCTCCTGCAGCTTGCGGTTCACCTGTGGGGGATAGCGACAGGTTAGTCTGTGCTGAGGCAGGGAGAGCCCCTCCCTCGATGCTGCAGGAAGAGGGCAGCTCAGCACGGGCTCGAGGGCCGGAGGCCAGAGTCTCTAGGGTGGCAGGAGACCACTCCCTGTGTCAGATGGGGGCTCCCACTCACAGCAGTGTCCGGGGAACAAGCATCCCAAAGCTAGAGGCACCAGGGGCCACGGCTCCCCGCACAGTTCCCCTAGCATCCCACCATCGTACCGTGTCCACCCAGCAGAGGAGCTTCTGCTCCCAGGAGCCGGCGCCAAGGTCGGTGCCAGGGGGGACACTCAGTGAGCAGGTGGATTCCACAGCAAAGGCTATCATCAGGGAGTCAATCACTGCCAGGTGTGCGCCCTGCAAGGAGAACGGACTATCAGACACTGCCCCATCACCAGCCCCACCATGCTACCCTGGCCCAGAGACCCTGCCCCAGCTCCCCATGGAGAGACAGGACTGTCAGACACATCCTCGCCTGTCATGCATCCCAACCCCATGACCCAGTCCCGAGAGCACCATCTCTGCCAGGCCCACACCTGGGCCCAACCCAGAGATTCAGTCACACACACACAAGCCCCCACATGCCCTGCCCCAACCCAAAGCCCCCTCTCCCTTCATCAACCCTGCACCCCAGACACCCCTCACCCTCCACTGAAAACACCCTGCAGGGAGAAAGGACCATCAGACACAGCACTCACCGGATACTCCCCCCGACACACACCCCTGTGCCTTGCACAACCTAGAGACCCCCACAGGCCCTGGCCCTTAGCAGCCTCACCCCCCTCAACTCCATGGCCTTGCCCAGCCCAGAGACCCCACCCCCCAAAGAGCCACTGCCAATCCCACACCAGCCAAGACACCCTCATCCCCGTGACCCAAACAGCCTGATGCTCACCTCTCCCATGGGCACAAGACCCCCTGATTTACACCTGCCTGGGGCACCTTGGGCGGGGGCAGAGAGGGTTTTGGATGAGCACGAGAGGTACCCCCCACCCCCCGACCATCGCAGAAGCAGCCCTTGGCTCCAACACTGGTACGCCGCAGGCTCAGCTTGGCCAGCGAGGCCAGCTTGGCCAGAGTCGTCAGCACACACCCTTGGTATTTGAACGGGCCCTACACCAGACCCTCGCTAGCCACAGGGCCTCCACTCCCCACAGCTAGGGCAGCCCCCAAAGTGCACCCCATAGGCACTGCCCACAGTCAGAGGGCAGGACATGCACCCCAGCCCAGGGAGGGAAGCAAACAGAAATACTCTAAGAGCCAGAGGAACGGAGCCCCATATTCTCTTCCCCCCACCACCCCCCACTGGGACCAAGACCAGGGCTGGGAGCAGCCAAGGATACCTGCAGCCACAGGCCTCAAGGTGCCTGCAGAGGAGCTGGGGGCCTCTGACAAGTCAGCACCAAGGGTCAGGCAGGCTTAAGAGAGGAGAGCGAGAGGTTTAATGGCCCCAAGCCAGCTGAGTCCATACAGATACTAGAGCTCCAGGGCATTGCTGCCGGGCCCAGTCCAGACATGGACCTCACTGCCAGGGCAGGGCCTGCGGGTAACTCATGCCACGGCAGCACCAGGCCCACTGACCTTCGGATGTAGGGCCTGGCACGACAACAAGCTTACATACCTTGGGGAAGGCAATGGCAGCTCTGAGGGAGCAAGGCCTAATGGTTACAGCAGGAGACTGGCACCAGGACGCCTGGGTTCCATTCCCAGCTCTTAGAGGAGTGGGGTCCAGTGGTTTGAGCAGGGGAGTCAAGACTGGGTTCTGCCCCTGACTGGCTGTGTCCTCTCAGGCAAACCCCTTCAGCCTCTGTACCTCAGTTTCCCCCTCAACTAGTGACTCTTCCCCCTCCCCAGGAGGGCAACACTCCCAGCCACCGACTAGGTGAGACTCTCACTGGGCCCCCTCAGAGTGGAGGCAGCTTCCCCATAACCTGGCAGGGACTGACCAAGACATGCATCCACCCCACCCCTCATTGGAGCACAGGGAGCCTGGGGCTACATTCTCAGTAGCTGATTGTGAAAGCAGAGCTGGGGGGTGGGGGGGAAGGGCTGAGGGCAACAGGGCTCCCCAGCACCATGGCGGCTGTTGGATGAGCCAGCTGGAGCCATTAATATGAACCTGTAAGAGTGAGGGGTGGGAGGGCAGGGCCCCGCCAGGGCTGGGCTGACAGGGTCCCAGGGTTCATGCCAGTGCCACAGACCTCAGGCAGAGGAACCCATGTGCCTCAGGAGCAGGGTCCCAGCCCCCTCTCCTCTGCAGACAAGGGTAATAGGATCCTCCCACAAGCCAATTATCCCTGCACAGATCCCCTGGCATCCCATCGTGGCTAATGTTTAACCCGATTAGCGCAGCTCCGACCCTGGTACCAGAGCTCCCAGCTCCCCCGCGGCCACAGCCTGGGAGGGATCCGGCTGGCTGTTGCCTAACACAGCAGCTCGTCAATCATTAACACGAGCCCATCCCCCATAGGCCAGGGCACGGGCACCAGCCTGGGTGTGACAGAGCCCACACCAAGCCTAGAGACTCCAGTGTGCACTGGGCTCCCCTATTCCTGTCTGGACAGATAGTATGGCCCTCATCCCCCACCCAGGGGGGGTGGATCCCAGACACAGGGGTCAGGCTCCCTGGAGAACTATGTCAGACTGTGCCTGCCCAGAAACCCCCAGTCGGGGGGAAAATCCCATTAGCCAGGCCTGGGCTGGGCAGGGGCAAATGGGGGGTGTTATGCCAGTATCGCCCAAGGAGCTGCCGAGGGCAGAACCACAGAGCGTGGAACAGGCAGTGGAGGGCACAAGGAGCACTCGCCTTTCTGAAGAAGGCAGCCCAAGAAGGGTTTCTTTTGTGTAGGCCGGGGGGGTTAGGCTCTCAGCCTTCCCTGGCCGAGACAGACCTAGACAGACCGGGGGGTGGGAAGAAGGGGCTTTTGTGACAGGGATTTGGGTAGGCTGACTGGAGGAAACACCAGCTGGGTAATAGAGATCAGCCCCAGTTAGCCTGCAGAACTGCCTGCCACTGGATCTCAGGGGGGAGTCAGAGAAGGAGCCAGATGTTTTCTGTGAGCAGTGGGACAGTGGCAGCTCCATTAGCTGGGGTAGATGCTCACAAAGGTCATAAACCATCACACGCACTTAAGGCAGACCCAGCCCCAACCTCCGGTCCCCAACAGGGAGAGAATTTCCTCCCATGCAAAATGTAAAGAGCCTCCTGCCAGTGAGGGGTCTGTAACTGGCCAGCATCAGCCACCAGGGACCAGGCCAGATGCACGATTGCTGTGGCAGAGGTGGAGAGTCTGCGCTAGAAGGACACTGATCAGCCCTCACAGCCAGGGCCACCGGGCCGATGCCCTTTCTAGCCTAGGCTATGCAGTGCGGGAGGGGACGACAGACCACTGCAGTCTTGCTGGGCAGACTGGCCCCCCCAGGCCTGTGGGATTTAGGGATGGGGATTACAGCGCCATGGCAGCAGGGGCCTGGCAAGGCTCCTGTGAAGATGAGGATCAGGCACTGTTCTGACAGGGATGGGGAACCAGGCCAGGGTGCAGGGCCCTGGGGCAGCCTGGCCAGCTGGCACAGCAGCTGGGATTGGAGGGAGGGAGTCATTCTCCCTCCCCACAGCCACGGAGCCTAAGTCAGGCAGGACTGGGACACTCATGGCAGGTTCATGCCCTGATAGCACCCCTAGAGGCTGGGCTAGACAGCTGGGACCCTCTAATCCCCATTGTCTGCTCCCCTTCAGCACAGGGGAGAAGCCAAAAAGGGCCAGTGTCCCCCCGCCCATATTCCAGTTCTCCCAGGCTGCCCACCGCCATCTGCAGGGGCTGCAGGTCCCAGAGCCAGCTCCCTGGGGCATCAGGCCTTGAGACAGGGAGCCCAGGACTCGGTGCCGCCACTGAGTGCCACCCACAGCCTCCCAGGGCAGCCCAGCTACCAAGGCACCCTGCTGGGGGCACACAGGAGAGCCCGCCACATGGCTGTGATTCCCCCCGCCTCCACCCAGAGCTGTGTGTGGCCCAGAGAACTGGGTTGTGCCCTCGCCGTGCCCTGCATGGATGCCCCCTCCGGGGCTCTGAACCAGCCATGGCTCTCTATATATAGCACACCCACCCCACTCCCAGCCTGAGACAGAGCCTTACAGCCAGATCACCAGGGCGGCATTAATAGCAATCCAAGCACATCTCAGCCACACCAACAGCTGGGCCCTTAACCACCCCCCACAGGCAGGTTTATAATCTCCAGGCTACAGGAGCAGACCTCCTGCTGCCAAGACCACCCCTGGATTTAAGCAGGCTGGTGAGACCCCCCCACACACACACACACAGCCTGTGGGACTTATCCAGCCCAGACAGCAGCTGCTCCCGGCAGAGCTGGCCTGACTTCCCAGAGCCCCCAGCTAGTGCCACCTTGGGGCCCCCAGTCAGGAGCCCTGTGCTCATAGGCCCACCCCCACACACCAGAGATCACCCACAAATAGCACACACACACCCCCCAGACAGCATTAACCTCGCACACCCAGCAGCCTGGCCCAGCCTGAGGAGGGGAGGGGGCCCCTCTCTGGGTTTGAAAGTCCCACCCAGCGCACACAGCAGGCAGGCCCCCAGCTCAACACCCAGCTTGCAGATAGCTCCCACCCCAATGGCGGTTCAGGTGCCAGCCAGGATCCCAGCTCGTAAAGGCCCCACCCTGACGCCAATGTACTTCCCAGGCCTGTGCCCAGTGCCTGCAGGGGGAGGCGGCAGCCAAGATGGGCTGGGGGGCAGATCTGCCCAATCCAGGGTGCCTGCTCCCTCCCCCCAAAAAATGCATCAGCCTCCCCCAGTGCTAGGCTCATGCCCTTCCCCATAAGAAGCCTACTCCAGGGGGCACCACAGCTCCCACTCCCTACCCTGGCAACATCTGCCCCTGCCACCTGCCAATGCCCATCCTGGGCCCCAAGCACCCTCCTACCCTTGGCCAGCCAAGGCCCCACTGGGCACCTCCCACCAGGGGCGGCTCCAGGCCCCAGCACGCCAAGCGCGTGCCTAGGGTGGCAAGCCGCGGGGGGCGCTCTGCCAGTCGCCGGGAGGGCAGCAGGCGGCTCCGGTGGACCTCCCGCAGGCATGCCTGCGGAGGGTCCCCTGGTCCCGCGGCTTCGGTGGAGCATCCGCAGGCACCCCTGCGGGAGGTCCACCGGAGCCGCGACTGGCAGAGCGCCCCCCGCGGTGTGCCGCCGTGCTTGGGGCAGCGAAATTGCTAGAGCCGCCCCTGCCTCCCACAACCATGCACTGTCCTGGGTGTCCAGGCACCTGGCACCACAGGAAACCCCGCAGCAGAGGCTCCCTCTCCACAATACATAGAAAGATCCCTGGACAGGACATACCCACACACAGAGAGACACCCCAGGGGCAAGGGGCAGTCTGGAAGCTCCCCCACCCCCACCCCCCCAAGCTGTTTGGAGGACCCTAGGCAGACACCTCCCCTAATTACTGCACTGGAACATGCACCCCTGAAGCAGTCACCAGACAGTCGCTCCACCTGGTCTTACCATCTTGATGGGTTTCTGGCGCAGGTCAGCCTCCTTGACAGCCTTGTCCTGGTAGGTGGGGGCCAGGCCACGGCGCCCCAACAGCGCCAGCAGGGCAGCATTGTCCTTGGGGGTGGGCGCGGTCGCATCGTCAGGGGGCAGCACCTGGCGGCAGGCCCGGCAGTAAATGTCTGAGGAGAGCAGCAGGCGTGTCACGGGCGGCTTGATGTGCTCCTGCTCATACTGGTCTGTGTAGAAGGGGTCACGCAGCTCCTCTGGCACGTTCTCTGCAAGAAGGAGGGGGTGAGGAGCTGCTGAGGGGGCCCTCACTCACCCAGAATCCCCACAGATCTCCCATGGCCATTCACCCAGAACACCTCACTAACTATCCCCCAACAGCCCCTAACAGCTCCCCATGTCCCAAATGGTCCACCCCATTCACAGCCTCTTGAATCCCCATGCTCCCCCATTCCCATGGCCCCCTTTCCCTCCACAGCCCCACTCTGAGCCCCCCACTCACCAAGCCCCAAAACTCCCCCTGTGATCCATTCCCCCTATAGGGACTCTGGAGAAGGAACAGATTTTCCCAGTCAGTGCTGGAGAAGGGGACCCCCAGCCCCTGTGGGGCCCCACAGCAGCAAGCCTGGCCCCCACCCTGATTCCCAGCTCCCAGACAGGAGCTGCCCCCACTCCCACGTGGCGCCTGTACAGACACGTCCTGGGGTATGAGAAGCAGGGGCCGACACGTCTTCCCACGGGCCATGGCCCTGCTGCCTCCCTTGCCCAGAGCTGCCAGGGCGTCAGGCGGAGGTGGATGGAGCCGACAGTGTTCCCAGGCATGGGGAGGGGCGGGCAGGTGCATCGGGATGACGGGGGGTCACTCCCAGGGGCAGGAGGGGCATAGCAGCCAGCATGAGACAGAGCACAGGGGGATGATCCCCACTCTCGCAACCCCCCCAGAGCGCGCACACAGCCCAGCCAGCCCCTCCAGCAGCAGGGAGCCCCAGGACAACCAGGGTCTTTGGCTTCCCCTCAAGCAGCAGCCAGGAGAGACTGCAGACAGACAGCTCAGCTTCCCCCGCACCATGTCCATGGCCTGGCAAGGGCCCTGTCCCTCTCCAGCCCCCACCCCCCGCCACTGCCCATGGACTGGTGAGGGTTGCCAGGCACTCAGTGGCTCTGGGGTAGCTGGCTGGGCCATGGCCCAGCTTGGGTTTGTTCTGGGACCTCACAAACATGGCCTCCTGGGCTTGGAGCTGGACAGGGAGGGTCCCAGCTGTGGCCCATCCAGGTTCCTTCACTCCCTGGCCCTAGGGGATCCCTGCACTTGCACCTGGGAGCCCAGAACCCTCCCAGCCCTCTCTGCCCCCTCATCCCAATCCCTCAGAGAGCAGTGCTGACAGGACCAGCCAGGGCTCAGAGCCTCCCACCCAGCCGCTTCCCCTCCATAACTCTCCTCCCCACCCCAACCCCCCACAGCTCCAGACTCTCCATCTCTGGTCCCCTGTGCAATAGCCATTGACCCCCTTCCCCTCCATTAACCCCTGCAGTGCCAGCCCACTCCCACCCCCATGTAGTTGACCCCAGTGCTGTGGCAGGGAAGAAGGGTGGGTCACTAACCAGACCTCATAGCTACACAAGACCTTCCTAGCGTCACCTGCCTCCCGGCATGGCCTCCAACCTCTCTCAGTGCACTGCGTCCGAGCACAGAGATGACACGATGCGGCAGACTGGCTGAGATGGAACCCACTCCGCACCCTGCCAGACCAGATCCCTGACACCCAACTACAGGAGAATCCCCACTAGCAGTGCAGGGGCACTGACACCACTGGGCTGCTCCAGCCCTCCCACTGCCAGCCCAGTCACTGCCCCAGTCACCGCAAGGGGGGCTCCACCAAAACAGACAGGCTCACCTGGGACCCAGTGACAGGCAGCAAGCTCTCCCAGGAGGGGCTGAGACCCACTTCCCTGCACTGGCCCAGCCTCCCACTCTGCTCCTCGGGGGGGGGGGGGGGAGAAGCAGGCAGTGCTCTGTACTGCTACCCCCCAGACATGAGTTCAACTCGAACACTTCCATGTGCTACCATCTTGGATCTCAGTATGGCGGGCCATGAGGGAGCTAAGAGCTCCCAGCCATTGCTGGGGGTGGCTGGAGGCATCAATTCCAGAGTCTAGTGCCACCCCATCCCCAACAGCAGGGCCGCTCCTAGCAGAGTGCCCCGGAGGGCAGGCAGAAGCAGCAGCCAGTCACCTTCCTAGGAGGCCCCACAGCTGCTAAGAACAATCCCTTTGCACCAGCCTGATCTGGGGCACTTTGGGGTGCCCCCCTTGCTGGCCATGCAGCTGGTACAATGCCCCCCCATACAGCACTCAGGGATTAATCTTTGCCATGATGACACATGCATTCCAGGTGCTCCTGCCTGGAACCTCTACCCACCCTGCCATGGGCACCCCCAGTGCAGGCACCACCTGGCTCCCCCACACCATGAGTCGCCCCCACTCCTCGAGATGGGGTGCCAGGATGCTCACACACCTCCTGCAACATAATCCCCAGGCAGGCGCCATTAAGGTGGAAGGGAAACCGGCCAGGCCAGCTGCTCCTGGCCCAGCCCCAACAGACTTGCTGGTGACACCCCACAGCCACACACTGGGAACTCGCAGGACAGATCCTGGAGCCAAGGGAACTTACCTGGGGGTACAGTTTCCAGGGAAGCAGCACCACAAGCCCCATGCCCTTCTGGGGGGGCTGCTGGCTGGAGAGCAGCAGGGAGGGGGCTCACTCACTCACTCACTCACCCCAGGCTCACCAAGGTGCAGAGGGAATTCAGCCAGAACAGATCCATTGGGATTAATGGAACCTGGGTGCAGACGTCACTGTGCCAGTCCCCCACCACAGATGGATACTGGGGCAGGGGGATCACGGCTGGGCACTGAAACACCAGACCCATATTAGGGGGATTGGGACTGATCAATAACCCAGATAGCGCCACAGCTCCCACCAGCTTCAGCAGGTTGTTCTCAATAGGGCAGCCTGGGAGCCAGGACTCCTGGGTTCCACTCCCAGCACTGGGAGGGGAGTGGGATCTAATGGGTTATAGCAGGGGAGCTGGGTGTCAGGACTCCTGGGTTCTCCCCCTGGCTCTGCCCCACTTACTGCTAATGACCCCGACATTTATGTCCAAGGTAACATAAGGAGGGCAGGGCGCACACACCCCTTACAGTCCCCTCTCCTGCCCACACAAAGGGGCAGGAAGAGATGGGTCCTCTTGATGCTGTTTTCTATGCAGAAAGGATGTAAAACATGAGATTTGCGCACCAGCTCCCACACCACCACGTGCATGCACACACGGGGGGGGGACATTCCTGAGCAGGGAGAGTGCCCCCACCCCCAGGGAACAGGTGGAGCAGCCCACATGGCTGAGTCAGCATCACCTGACAGCAGAGTCCCTGCTGCACACAGGACTTGCGGCTCCAGCACGGAGACACCACGCCCCCTGTGGCACCGTGCCCACGACACCCGCCTGCCCCTCCAGCACCCGACGCTGGGAACAGCCAGATCCCAGGACGGGGCGGGGGTGAGTGTGGGTGCAGACACCCCAGCCCCCCAGGCATTGTTACATGGCCCCAGTTTAGCACGAAGGGGCTCAGCCCCACTACACATCACACGCCCCACAGCAGTATCTCTGCTCTGGAGCAAAGGAGCTGTGTACAGGACTGACAGGAGGAAGGAGCAAACTGGATTAAGGGGCCCTGGCTGGGATAGCGGGGGGCTGCAGGGCTCAGACACTGGTTCCCAAGCAGCTCCTGATGTTTGAGATTGGCAGAGCCCAGCTCAGGGGGGCAGAGTGGTGAAGGGGAAGAACAGGCCTGGAACAGCCACAGCAACATGCCCTGACACACGGCCCCCGGGACCCCGCTGAGGCTGGGTGCAAAGGGAGGGTGAGTGGCAGGAATCAACACAAAGGGCCTGCATGACAGAGCTGGGGGGCTGGAGTGCACAGCCCTGCTCCTGCCCCTTGGGGTGACTGGCTAGTAATTCCCTATGCTGACCTCAGCAGGAATCCACTAGCTGCAGGGCTCCAGTAACAGCCCCCAAGAGATTAGCGTGGAGCTGCCAACAGCAGGAAAGAAACAAGGGTCCAATCCTGGGGAGTCAGGACTCCTGGGTTCTCTGGGAGCCCTGCCACTAGGGCAGGGAGTAGAGGAAGGTCCCAAACAGCTGGGCAGCTGCCACATCCCACCCCAGAGGTGGCTGCCTCCCTGGCAATGCAAGCCAGTGAGCTAATCCCACCCTGCTGCCTGAGCCGCTTATCTGGGCAAGGCTGTGAGGCGAACGCGGCAGTGCTGGGTGGGCGCCAGGCCTCCCTCACCCCCGGGGAGCCTGCCCGGCTTTATCTTGGATAAGCACAGCTGGGAGGCAGCCCCTCCCCCAGCCCACCAGGCGTACAGAGGGGAGCCACGCACATTCAGCTGCCCAGAGGTGGGAGCCGGGGAACTGGGCCTGGTACAGCCCTCACCCCACACAGAGCTCTCCCTGCACCCCAAACTCCCGCTCTCTGCTGCAGGAGCAGGGGGCGTGGGCAGAACTGCTCTGAGCAGCGGGAGGGAATCCGGGTGTAACAGTCTCCAAGGCCCCAGCACCTCTCAGGCACCAACCCAGGGCACACTAGCCTCATCTGCAGAGTCCCCAGGCTGAGCCAGCCTGCAGTGGGAGCTGGGACCAGGGCACAGTGCCACCTGGCCTCCTGGAGACCATGAGGCAGTGTGTGCCCAGAGCTGGGCCCAGCCCCTGGGGCCTGATGTCAGGGATCCCTGCAGAGCGTACACCGGGCTCCCACAGCTGGAGGAGGCCAACAGGTTCCAAGGCCAGAAGGGACCACTGTGATCATCCAGTCCTAGCTCCTGGATAGCCCGCCCGGTTCATACCCCCGCAGGCTAGCGCAGGGTGGAAAGAGCATGTGTCAGTCTTGCTGTAACAGCCGGTCAGCGACAGAGAATCCCCCACGACCTGGGGGAGCTGGTCCCTCCCTGCTAAAAACCATGCACCTTATTCCCAGGCTGAACTTGTCCCACTTCAGCCTGGCTCAGGGCAGGCCTTTGTCTGCTAGACGAATGAGCCCCTCAGCCAACAGCTGTTCCCCACATAAGAACTCAGACTGGGATCAAGTCACCCCCCTTAACCTTCTCATTGTTTAACTAGATTGAACTCCTAGAGTCTATCACCACTGGGCACCCCCCTGAGGGTCCCCTCACATGGGGCAGGAGGCACTGGCACAAGCAGACACCCACAGACTTGTCTTCCCCCCGTCCCTCTGGCTCACCCTAGCTGCCAAAGCACTGGGACCTGCAGCCACTGCCGCAGCATATCTACATCACCGAATAAGAGCCCACGCTGTGCACGCCAACAGGCAGAGCTGCACAGGATACCAAGGCCCCTGCACGCACCCTCCCAGCAACTCAGGGCCAGCCCCTGGCCATGTCCTGGAGATGGCAGCCTGTGTTCCTGCTCCAGAGGTGTCAATGCCTCATGTGCAGCCAGGCCCAGAAAAAAGCCCCAATCCTGGGGCCATGAGCATTGCTGCCAAGGGGGATTCTTGACCTACATGTCGCCCCCATCTCCACAGCCAGGCCCCAGGGAAGGGCACAGACCGTACTGCATCCCATGCCCAGCTGCTGGCCTAGTCACTCACTGGGCACGCCAGTGGCAGGGAGACCCACACAGCACCTGCACCCAGGACATGCCACCAGCTTCACGGTGGGAATGCTTGCACACTCATCCAATCAGGCAATGGGAAGGCTATTGTGTGACTTTCCCAACCAACCAGCCAACACCGTATCAGCAGCGTGCGCTGCCAGGGGCCCCAAACGCAAGCACAGACAGGACTGGCTGGTAATGTGGCACCGAGTAGGATGGGCACAGCACAGCCTCCATGCCCCAGCCGGGAAAGCAGCAGCCTCCCACAGGACACCAGCAGCCCCCTTCATTCCCCCTAGCACCCAAGAGGCCCCTATCCCACCGCACCCACCATCATCAGGCCAGTCCTCAGGTGCTGAAATGGGGATAATAGTAACTGACTGGGAGACCAGCACAGAGGGCGTGTTTAGATACATGCCTAACTCTCAGCCCCCCCACTCTAACCCGCTAGACAATGCCCTGCCCCCACCACACAAGCCAGAACACCTCCCAGCACAGCTTCCCCATGAGATGCCAGCTTCTCCGCCCCACAGGAGGCATGTGCAGGTGCCTGAGGAACCACAGCATGAGACTGGCGGCCTGCACAGGTGCACATGATGTGAGACACGCAGCCACTTGGCAGGAGCCAGGCTTGAAACTCAGCTCCAAGGGAGACAACGGGTCCCAACACACTGTGCCGCCTCACGGCTCAGGGCCAGGTGCAGCAGGGCCTGCTGGGGCCTGTAGTCCATGCAGCACATGAGTGTCTGGAACGATGTTAGCGGAGGTAAGAAAGGGGCACATCCCTCCTGACTCCAGTGTATCAGGGCATCAGCTGAGCCTCAGTGATGGGGGACGGGATCAGGAAGGAAATCTCCCAAGCTGGGGTGGGCTGGCACAGTCCAGACATGGGCCTGGGAAAGGAGAAGGCACCCCCTACCCCCACCTCCCAGCAGGGCCTGCTCAGAGCTGGGAGCTCAGGCTGTGCTAGGAGTGGGGGCAGCAGCTGGGAACCAAGAACTGGAGGTGGCTCCAGCAAACAGGAGGTGTGGGCAACCAGAGGCAGAGGACACAGTGGTCCTGGAGGCCCAGGGGTTAAGGCAGCACCAGGACTAGTTGAGAGCTGTTGCACATGGCTGACCAGCCAGGATTAGAGAAAAATCCAGGCAGAGTGGCTCTCCATTCCTCCACCCGCCCACAACGAGGTCATTGCCAAGAAGCCGGCACCCTGTAGCCCTCGAGACCCCGACTCCCGAGAGCCAGCAGCCTGGGGCAGGGGATTGCTGGGAGACAAGGCTGACAGAGCCTGTCTACACTAGGCAAGGAGAAGCTGCAACAAGCCACTCCACAGCCTGCACAGCTGCCCCCAGTGGGGTCCCAGACCGGCTCCAAATAAGGGGACTGCCCCATCCCTAATGGGGCAAGACAGTCCTGTACACTTCAAGTCCTGGCCCTGGGCTAAATGACTCTTGGACGGCATTTGTCCCAGATTCCCTGTGGAGCCACTCTGCACCTGCCTGATGCTCAGGGGCAGCGCCAGCCTCTTCCTGGTGGGGTGGAGGACCTGAGGTGGGGTTTTGCTCCCCATTGCCATGAGGCCCCACCCCCTGCTCCTCCTCTTCCCCCCAGAGGCCCCATCCTTGGCCAGGCCAGAAGCCAGAGTTGGGCAGTAGTAAAAGCCACTTAGGGAGTCTGGGCCACTGTGGGGAGCCCCAGACCCTGCACCTGGGGGAGGTGGGGAGGGACATGGGCCCACCATGGGTCCAGAGCCTCCCTGGTGGAGAAGGGCAGCACTTCCCATTGGGGAGGTACCCTGAAGCCCTGCTCCCCATTGGAGATCCAGGATCCCAGAATGCACTGCTGCAGCCATTGCCAGGGCACTGGGACATCACAAGGGAATGAAGGACCATTGGGATCTCCTGTACAGCACAGGCCAGAGACCTGCCCCAAGCTAATTCCTAGAGCAGAGCATTTGAAAAAAACTCCAATCTTCACCTAAAACTAGTCAGTGACGGAGAATCCACCACAACCCTCCATAAACTGTGCCAACAGCTAGTTACTCACGCCATTAAAAACGTACACCTTACCTCCACCCTCAATGTGTCTAGCTTCAACTTCCACTCTTTGGATTGGGTTAGACCTTTGTCTGCAAGGCTGAAGAGCCCAGTATTAAATAGTTTTGCCCATGTAGATTCTCGTAGACTAATCAAATCACCCCTTAACCTTCTCTTTGTTAAGCTGATGGAGTGACAGACTCAAAGAGCTCAGTCTAAGGCAGCTTTCTAATCCTTTAATCATTCTCGTGGCTCTTCTCTGACCCCTCTCCAATTTACCAACATCCGTCTTGAATTGTGGGCACCAGAGCTGGACACAGGATTCCAGCAGCTGTCACACCAGTGCCAAACTCCGACTCAAGATTCCCGTTTATGTATCCCAGGATCGCATTAGCCTTCTTGGGCACAGCATCACACTGGGGGCTCATGTTCAGCAGATAATTCACCACGACCCCCAGTCACTGCTTCCCAGAGCCCCTAGCCTCTAAGTCTGGCCTACGCTCTCCGTCCCTAGGTGCATACTTTTACATTTCACCAGATTAAAAGGCAGATTTTTTGTGCGCGCCCAGTTTACCAAGCAATCCAGATGACTCTGAATCAGTGACCTGTCTTCATTGATGAGTAGCAGCCCCGGGGTGAGGGGGTCAGGGGCTACCTCTCCCTCTCCACAGCCCTTCTCCAGGTTGGGCAAGGCAGAGACAGCAAAGGGTCAGCAGACCCCAGCCATAGACACCATGCTGGGGTAGCCATAGGGGCGGTGGGAGCTTTCCCCCACTGGCCTCTGTCCCTTTGCACTGAGAAGGTACTCAGAAGCCCCTGTTCCCACCCCCAAAGGAGGCAGACAATGTGGGGGAGGGGGATGTGGGTTACAGAGATACCCACCTCCATTGGCAGTGCCCCAAATGGACTGGCCCATGCCACAGTCTCCCTGCACCCTGCCCCCATCACCCCCCTTCCTCCAGCATGTGCGAGAGTCTCCCTCAGCACAGCTCTCTAAAGCGGCTCAGCAGGAACCCCCTCCCCCCCCCCAGACAGTGGGGGGGGGGTACAACAGGCATCAAGGGATGCAGCTGGATTAGGCAGTCCAAGGGTCAGTGTGATCGGGGGCGGACTGGCTGTGGGGTGGGACATGCGCACATACCCAGGCACCCCACCCTGGCAATACCAGCCTGCCCAGATCGCAGCTGAAACTGGCTTGCTTCCTTTCCCAGCCTTCCCACCACAGGAATTCAGCAGCCAGGAGTCCCCGCCCCTGCCCGAATCACCAGGTTTGAACATGGCGTTGGAGCAGCTGGGCCAGGAGCCTGTCAGGACTCGTCTGGTGCTGGTGTTGCTGCCTGTGTTGACATCAACATGTCAACGAACTTGTGTTCCAGGCCTGGTCCCTGCAGGCCCTGCTGTCCCCCGCGGGGGCTGTGCTAGCACAGGCCGCACCCCTGCCCACCAGGGGACTTCTGGGATGCAGACAGGGTCTTGCAATGCCCGTGACATCTCTGAACAGCCACCTCGGTGCAGCCAGAGAGTTTGCAGGTGCTGATGGGAATCTCCCGAGTTCCAACAGGCAGGAACCCTTGTAGGGGCTACCACTGGAGCCTGGGCCCATTGAGCCACGCTTAATTGAAAGAGTGGTGAGAACAGTTTCGGCCTTTGGGGCACAGTGGGGTCTAGTGGCTCCAGCTCCACACTGGGAGTCAGGATTGCAGGGTTCAATTCCCAGCTCTGCTACTGACCTGCTGGGCAGCTGCCCTCTGTGCCTCAGTTTCCCCTCCACATTTTACTTACTGGGAGCTCTTTGGTGCACAGACTCTCTCTTATTAGGGATCCATGCAGGGCAGCTGGGGGAGCCCATGCAGTAGCCAGCACAACAGCTCTCCCCACACCCCCAGGCAGAACCTGCAGGCACTCCCGTCATACACACCAACAGTGGCTACCAGGGCCTTGCGTACCCACCACCCAGCTCCACTGGTTACACCCAGTCCTGGTCTGTAGCGCTGAGGGGACCTGACTCACTCCACAGCCAGCCCAAAAACCCATCCAGGCCTCAGTGCTGGACTGCAGACAGCACTGGGGCACGCAGAGCGGGCGCCATGCGTGTGTTCCCAGCTCAGGTCGGCAGGGCTGCCGGCAGGTGTCAGCATTGCCAGGGCTGAAGATAAGCTGCTTTCCCAGCAGGGCCCTGGACTCTGAACCTGGTGCTGCCCCACCAGGGCCACCCTGGCCTGGGTCCAAAGCAGATGACGCAGCCTCCCTGCTTGGGCTGTTTGTGTGTGACACAGAAGGGCAGGGACAGGGGGAACCTGTTCTCAGCTGGGCCCCCTCCCTCACTCCACATACAGCAACAGGCTGGCAAACTCTGCACCCTGCCCTGACCCTACTGTCATCAACTCCATCCTGCCCCACACCCCGTAACACCCAGCTGGGGCAGGACCTGCCTTCACTTCCTCTGAACTGCCGAGCCTCACCCCAGAGCCAGCTGCATTCTAGGAGCCAGTGAGTAACTCCTGCACAGAGCAGGCCACAGGCCGCTAGCTCTTCGTTGTCCCATGGCCTTGGCAGCGCTCACTCCTGGCAGGGAAGGGCCCACGCAGGGCACCAGCCCCTAGTCCACAAGCATTCGCCTTGGCTGCAGCTCTGCCTTCAAGCCCTCCCACATTACTTCCAGGTCAGCAGCCTCAGCCAAATGTCTCCCCTCCCCCCAGGCTGGCTGCTAGTACGTGGGGTTTCCCTCCCTCATCACCAGGCTGTGCCTATGACACAGAGCTCTTAGCACCCACCCCAAGGGGGTGGCACTGCCCCACTACCGGCTCCTTCTGCCGCCCCTTCCATTCCCAGCCACACAGCACTAGGAGGGGAAAGGAATTCCCCCGCCAGCCAGCGTGTGGAGGGTGTTTGGGGGGCCCCCACCCCATCCTGTGTGAAACAGAGCTGCTCCCAGCCAGACATCTGGGGAGGATC
The DNA here is from genome assembly GCF_020497125.1 of Mauremys mutica. Taxonomy (NCBI): domain Eukaryota; kingdom Metazoa; phylum Chordata; order Testudines; family Geoemydidae; genus Mauremys; species Mauremys mutica. The sequence goes on along the minus strand of NC_059091.1, from coordinate 16,853,548 downwards.
AGAAGCCAGGCAAAGGCAGGAGAGCCCCACAGCTGGCTGGGAGCCGGGGATGTCAGGAGCTCAGGGAAGTGTGGCATGGGGAGCAAGGTAGAAGACACTGTTCTAGGGGCTGAAGGAACAGAGAGCCCCGAATGGGAAGGTTCACTCACCCCTTCCTACCACCACCTAAAACTGATCCCCAGGCCTCCTGGGGCATCGGGTCAGACTGAGCTTGGTGCGGGACCCTACAGACAGGGAGGGAGGGAGACTCTATGGGGCGACTGATCCCAGTCCCATCGTTAGGTCTAGGGCCTCCTCATAGGCCTGGGGGCAGCATGCTGCCCTGCCAAAGGGGCACAGGGGGAGGTGGTGGTGCTGGGTAAGGGCAGGGGAAGCCCAAACACCCTGGATCTAGGAGCCCCACACACACATATCCAGCACATGAGGCCTAACCCCACTGACGAGATGGGACAATTTGGGTTCTCCATGAAGCTCCCACTCAGAGGGGACCCCTCCTCATCCCAGATTCAGTCACTGGGCCCCACAGGCAATGTCTGCAGTCACTCCTCACTCAGACGGTCTGGCCAGCCCACGCTTTGTTGAGCTGCACGTCCCAAGGCAGGTGCCTGCACTAGCCAGGTGCCCTGGGCACAGGGACACATCCTGGAAGGCTGCTAAGCCAACTGCCTCCCCGTGGGGCCACATCAGCAGCTAGAGCAGGCTACAGAAGCCCCATTGCTGGAGGCAGCAGCCCAGAGCAATTCCCTCCCCCTTTGGGCTTTTCCAGCTCCAGCGTCATCACACAGAGATAAAGGTCTGACAGCGACACCTGCCAAGGCCACCGGGCACAGCCGGTATCGCAGTCTGGCAGGGCGGGGCACGGCACCAGCCAGCCGTCCACAGCCCTGGGCGCACAGCAGCAGCAGCAAGCAGAGGGTTAAAGCAGTGTGAGCTCACCTAGCCACGCACACACGTCACCACACAGCTCCCATCACCCAGGCCCTGCCACTGCAACAAAAGGGCCTCGGCAGGAGACAATACAGAGCCATGGGGCTGGAAACTAAGGCCCTGGGAGTGTCGGGCACAGCAGCCCCCTCTGCCTGTCCCAGATCAGACACAAATAGAGGAACAAACACGGCCCCCAATCAAAACCCTTCGCCCGCCAGGTCCTTTCCACCCTGCCGCCACTGGGAGAGACACACCTGCCCACCCAGGGCCTCAGGGAGAGAAAAATACATGGAGATTAAATCCCAGCCCTTCTGCATCCCCCCTCTCCAATCACAGAGCAGGCCTGGGAACAGATTGCAGACAGGGCTGGGGGGAGGGGGGGGAAGAGACCAGCACACAACCCACTCCCCATCTTTCTGAATATTCAGGCAGCCCTTTCATATGCCACAGCTGCTGAGAGGGAGGGTCTGCACTGCAGGTGACAGACCCACACTTGCCACCACCCCCACACACAGATACACGCACACACATCGCAGCCCTATCTCTGGTGCAGCACACCCCACCAGGGCCAGAAAAAGCCTCTCTGGGCACTGAGATGGAGGGCAAAAACCCCAGCCTATTGTTCGGACTGGGCGTCTACAGAGCCAGTCAGATGCCAGGCCAGACAGCAGGCGCTCCTGGAAACAAGGGCCCTGCTAGGAAGGGGCATGGCAGAGTTATGGAGGGGGTGGGGAGGGACCCTTCTTTGCCCCCAGCTCAGAGCAGGCAGGTGAGTGGAGCTGGGGGAGTTCCTCTGTTCCCTTCCCTCCCCAGGGAGCAGCATGGAGGCCTTTGTCAACAGCAGGGGGTGTGACCAGCAGAGCCCAAATCCCCCCAAAGCCAAACCCAGGCAGAGGGGTGGTCACCATCACCCCACTCCTGCCAGGCAGAAAGTCAGGCCCCTCCCCTCAGGGACCCCCAAGCCAGCCACCTAAATTTGACAGAGAGCAGGCAAGGGGACAAGGAAGAGGAAATTCCCCACAAAACAAGTCTCCTCCCCCATGTATTCTGGATTCTCGTCCCTTCCCCCCACAGACTTCAGCTCATCTCTCCCCCATAATCCGGACTGTCCAGCCGCCCACTTCCTCCTTCCACCCTGTGATGGCCACCTACCTACCTTCCAGCCCCCCATACCTACCTCCACTCCATATAATCCAGCCCCCCCGTCTCTCCCTACCCCCTATAGCCCGGGCTTCCCCCTCCCCGGCCCCCGGAGCTTTCCGAACCTTCCTCGGTACCTACCTCCCAGCCCCATATAATCCAAAACCGCCCCCCCCAGGCCCGTATAACTCAGATCCCCCTCTTCTTCCCAGGTGCACCGCCCCCACCCCGTGTACCTGCCCTCCCTCTGGCCCCCCAGCACTTACCCGCTCCAAGCCCCCTATAATGCAGAACCCCCGCCAGATCCCCGGGCCCCTCCAGCTCTACCTACCCCCCAGCTCGGTATAATCCCGATCCCCCCCCCGGCCGCTCAGGCGCCCCTCGCGGTACCTCCCTTCGGCCCCCCGCGCCCGGCCCGCGGTACCTGCGCCCCCGTAGCCCTTGGCCAGCGCCCAGGCCAGGCTGGCGGCGCTGCGCGCCCGGGGGAAGTCATACTGATCCAGGGGCTTGATCTCGGGCACCAGGAAGCTTTTCCTCATCGCCGCGGCGGCAGCGGGGGCGGCGGCCACCATGGCCCGGCCCAGCGGCTCAGCAGCCCCGCTCCATGGGGAAGGGGGCCGGCGCCCCGCCCGCTGCTGATGCACAAGAGGCCGGCGGCGAGCGCATCCCCGGCGCGTCTCCTCCTCCGGCCCCGGTCGTGGCGGCTCCCAGGTGGCGAGTCTAGCGCCCGCCCCCCATGTGATCCCGGCGGCTGTCACTCAGCGCAGGGGGCGGGGCTCGCGGGCAGGTAATTGCCCTAGGCCGGGCGGGAGCAAAAGCGAGGGGGGCTCCCTCCGCGGAGCATAGCCCCGCCCGTGCAGCCGCCCCCCCCTCCCGCCTGGTGCCAGCACCTGCCCGTGCTGGGGCGAAAGGCCGGGAGCCAGTCGGGGGACTCTGCAGACCCATCTCCCCCCCCCAGCAATGGGGCTCTGCAGGCTCATCCCCCCGCCAGCAATGGGGCTCTGCAGGCTCATCACACACACCCCAGCAATGGGGCTCTGCAGGCTCATTCCCCCCGCCAGCAATGGGGCTCTGCAGATCCATTCCCCCAGCAATGGGGCTCTGCAGACCCATCTCTCCCCCCCACCCCAGCAATGGGGGTCTGCAGACCCATCTCTCCCCCCCCCAACAGCAATGGGGCTCTGCAGATCCATTCCCCCACCAATGGGGCTCTGCAGGCTCATCACACACACCAGCAATGGGGGGCTCTGGCAGAACCATTCACTCAGCTCCGCCACACATACAGGGAGATGGACGCACCCGACCCCCACTGCTGCTCTCTGGCCCGCACATGTTGGGAGGAAAAAAGCCACTTCATTCTGCTGGGAAGAGACACAAAGGGGCTGCGGGCGGGGAACAGCTCCAAGGCGCTGCGGCCTCGGGCTGGGCTGGGCTGGCCTCTCGCCTCGGGATGTTTGAGAGAGAGAGAGATCCCCTACGTGTCCATCCCCCCCGCCGTGTGTGTGTGTGAGAGAGAGAGAGAGAGAGAGAGATCCCCCTACGGTCCCCCCTTGTGAGAAAGAGAGATCCATCTCCCTACGCTCCCCCCCCCCCCGTGTGTGTGTGAGAGAGATCCCCTACGTGTCCATCCCCCCCGCCGTGTGTGTGTGTGTGTGTGTGTGTGTGTGTGAGAGAGAGAGAGAGAGAGAGCGAGAGAGAGAGAGATCCCCCTACGGTCCCCCCTTGTGAGAAAGAGAGATCCATCTCCCTACGCTCCCCCCCCCCGTGTGTGTGTGAGAGAGATCCCCTACGTGTCCCGTCCCCTCCCGTGTGTGTGTGTGTGTGAGAGAGAGAGAGAGAGAGAGAGAGAGAGAGAGAGATCCCCCTACGGTCCCCACCATGTGTGTGAGAGACAGATCCCCCTACGCTCCCCCCCGTGTGTGTGAGAGAGATCCCCCTACGCTTCCCACCCCCGTGTGAGAGACAGAGATCCCCCTAGGCTCCCCCCGTGTGTGTGTGAGAGAGAGAGAGATCCCCCTACGCTCCCCCCGTGTGAGAGACAGATCCCCCTACGCTTCCCCCCCCCATGTGTGAGAGAGATCCCCCTACGCTTCCCCCATGTGTGTGTGAGTGTGAGAGAGAGAGAGAGAGAGAGATCCCTCTACGGTTCCCCTCCCCGTGTGTGAGAGAGATCCCGCTACGTTCCCCCGTGTGTGTGAGAGAGAGAGAGAGATCCCCCTACGCTTCCCCCGTGTGTGTGTGAGTGTGAGAGAGAGAGAGATCCCTCTATGGTTCCCCTCCCCGTGTGTGAGAGAGATCCCGCTACGTTCCCCCCTGTGTGTGAGAGAGAGAGAGAGATTCCCCCTACGCTTCCCACCGCATGTGTGTGAGAGAGATCACCCTACGCTTCCCACCCGTGTGTGTGTGAGAGAGATCCCCCTATGCTTCCCCCTCATGTGTGTGTGAGAGAGTTCCCCCTACATCCCCCCCCGTGTGTGTGTGTGAGAGAGAGAGAGAGATCCCCCTATGGTCCCCCATGTGTGTGTGAGAGAGAGATCCCCCTATGCTTCCCCCATGTGTGTGTGTGAGAGAGATCCCCCTATGCTTCCCCCCGTGTGTGTGAGATCCCCCTACGTTCCCCCATGTGTGTGAGAGAGATCCCCCTATGCTTCCCCCCACGTGTGTGAGAGAGATCCCCCTACGTTCCCCTCCTTGTGTGTGTGTGAGAGAGAGAGAGAGATCCCCCTACGCTTCCCCCGTGTGTGAGAGATCCCCCTACACTCCCCCTGTGTCTGTGAGAGAGATCTCCTATGCTCCCCCGTGTGAGAGAGAGATCCCCCTACACTCCCCCCGTGTGTGAGAGAGATCTCCCTATACTCCCCCCGTGTGTGAGAGAGAGAGAGATCCCCCTATGCTCCCCCCGTGTGAGAGACAGATCCCCCTACGCTCCCCCCATGTGTGTGAGAGATCTCCCTATGCTTCCCCCGTGTGTGTGTGAGAGATCCACCTATGCTCCCCCATGTGAGAGAGAGATCCCCCATGCTCCCCCTTGTATCTGAGAATGAGAGATCCCATGCACTTCCATATGCAGTGTTTGTGATGAGATCCCCCTATGCCCCCATGTTTGTGTGTGTTTCTGTGATTCCCCCTATACTCCCTGTGTGTGTGAGAGAGACCCCCTACACTCTCGATGTATGTGACCCAATATACTTCCAATGTGTGTGTGTGTGACCCTCCCCATGTATGTGTGACTGCCCCTCCCCCCCACCACCCTGTGTGTCTTAGGGTGACCAGACAGCAAATGTGAAAAATTGGGATGGGGTGGGATGGGAGGTAATAGGAGCCTATATAAGAAAAAGACCCAAAAATCGGGACTGTCCCTATAAAATCGTGACATCTGGTCACCCTAGTGTGTCTGTGTGAGACACCCCTACACTCTCTCCATCACTGCGGGGCATGGGGGTATTGTGTCACACTAGTGCACACTCAGCCTGGCCTGCCCACAGGTCCCGAGGGCCCGTGTGTTACATGAAGCACCGAGACAGTGACTGCAGGGCTGGGGCCTTGCTGAATTTGGTGTGGAAATATGCCCCATGCAAAATAGCTGAGCTGAGCTGCCCTGCAGGGAGCTGTGTGCCAGCTCCATTCCACACACATGCACCCCGACACATACACCTGGGGTGCAGGACCAGGAGTAGAAACCACCGCTGGGGCCCCTCCCCTGACTGCCACATTCTGCAGCAAGAAGAAAAACTGCACGGTCTTTAAATGCACCGTCACATAGTAACCAGCACCCCATGGGGCAGTCACATAGTAACCAGCACCCCATGGGGCAGGGCTATAGAACCCAGCACCCCATGGGGCAGGGCTACAGTAACCAGCACCCCGTGGGGCAGGGCTATAGTAACCAGCACCCCGTGGGGCAGAGCTACAGTAACCAGCACCCTGTGGGGCAGGGCTATAGTAACCAGCACCCTGTGGGGCAGAGCTACAGTAACCAGCACCCCGTGGGGCAGGGCTATAGTAACCAGCATCCTGGGGGGCAGGGCCACAGTCACCAGCATCCCATGGGGTAGGACTATAGAACCCAGCACCCCGTGGGGCAGGGCTATAGTAACACAGCACCCCATGGGGCAGGGCCACAGTCACCAGCACCCCGTGGGGCAGGGCCACAGTAACCAGCACCCTGGGGGGCAGGGCTATAGAACCCAGCACCCTGTGGGGCAGGGCTATAGTAACACAGCACCCCATGGGGCAGAGCTACAGTAACCAGCACCCCGTGGGGCAGAGCTATAGTAACCAGCACCCCGTGGGGCAGGGCTATAGTAACCAGCATCCTGGGGGGCAGGGCCACAGTCACCAGCATCCCATGGGGTAGGACTATAGAACCCAGCACCCCGTGGGGCAGGGCTATAGTAACACAGCACCCCATGGGGCAGGGCCACAGTCACCAGCACCCCGTGGGGCAGGGCCACAGTAACCAGCACCCTGTGGGGCAGGGCTATAGTAACACAGCACCCCGTGGGGCAGGGCTATTTTCCCCATTGCTCAGAGGAGTAAGCTACATAGGAAGGTGCTGCACAGGGGACTGAGCATGGCTCTCCAGCATTCAGGGCCAGGCCTTTGCCACATCTTCTCTGCACCGGTGGGGCTTGGTGGAAGCATTTATTTGCCTGGAATTGGGTATCAGGCTCGGCTCCCCACCTGCCAAGCCCAGCGCTTACTTTATTTGTGTTTTCGGGTGTTTATTCCTTCACCCTGTGCCCAGGCTGTGAATTGGTGGCTGAGCGCAGTGCTGCAGGGCAAACACATGGGGGCAAACAAGTGAACTCTCTAGTTGGCTGATGAAAAAACAGTCAAGGGGAATGGAAGCATCCCGATGGCCTCTCTCTCCCCTTTCAAAGATGGGCTAGAACCCAGGAGTCCCAACTCCCTGCTCTAGCCACCGCTCCCCTCCCAGAGCCAGGGAAAGAACCTAGGAGACCTGCAGCCCAGCCCTCTCTGCTCTATTTACTAGATACCACTCCCCTCCCAGAGCTGGGAATAGAAGCCAGGAATTCTGGCTCGCCTTAACCCCATTCTAACACAGTAGACATCACTGTCTTCCCAGAGCTGGGACTAGAGCCCAGGAGTCCTGATTCCGAGCACCCATATGCTAACCACTAGACCGCACTCCCCTCCCAGTCCATGTAGTTATAATCCTTTTCAGGGACCCAATCCTGCACTCCTGAGCCAATGGGAGCCCAAGCAAACTCTCTGCCGAGGATCCATCATCAAAGCACATGGGACCTGATCTAGCAAATACACCTCCCCTGGGAACAGTGGGCAAGCAGCTCAACCTGGGTCATTTGTGGGCACTGACAGGATTGGGCCTGTCACATGCTCCCTTTACTCCCCCGTGGAAAATAAAATGAAACTGGTGAACTGGGGTGGGGCAGCCCCAAGTGACTGGGAATCGGAGAGCTCCCTAGGCGAGGGCTCAGTCCGCGTCCGTCCGTGAAGCACCTCCCAGAGCCACTGCCTCCCAGCTGTATTACAACATATGCAGCAGCCTTCAGCAGCGAAAGGCCTGATCTGCTTGCAGGAGCACATACACCAGCATCTGTGTGGACACATTTAATCCAGATTGGTCTAGCCATCTGAATAAACTTCAGCTAAGCCACTCTAAGGGCCCGTCTACACTTAAAACGCTGTATTGGCGCAGCTGTACCGTGGTAGCTCTTTAATGAAGACATTCCACGCCACCAGAAGAGAGCTCTCCCGTCAGTGTAGTTAATCCACTTCCCCGAGAGGCGGTGGAAGCTTTCCGGATTTAGAGCTGTCTACACAGAGGGTTAGATCAATGTAACTATGTTGCTTAGGGGGGTGAATTTTTTATCCAACCTGTTCTTAAAAACCTCCAGTGATGGGGATTCACAATCTCCCTTTGAACCCTGTTCCAGAGCTTAATTACTCTTATAGTTAGAAAGTTTTTCCTAATATTGAACCTACATTTTTCTTGTTGCAGATTAAGCCCATTAGATCTGTCCTACCTCCAGTGAACATGGAGAACAACTGATCACAGCCCTTCAGATTCCCCCTCAGCCTTCTTTTCTTATGACTAAACCTGCCCAGTTTTTGTAACCTTTCCTCATACGTCAGGCTTTCTAGACCTTTAATAATTTTTGTTGCTTTCCTCAGGACTGTCTCCAATTTGTCCACGTCATTCCAAAAGTGGGGCACCCAGAACTGGACACAGGACTCCTGCTGGGGTCTCCCCAGTGCCGAGTAGAGTGGGACAATTTCCTCCTGTGTCTTACAAAGGACAGACCTGTTAATATACCCCAGAATGATATTAGCCTTTTTAACAACTGCATCACGCTGTTGATTCATATTCAGTTTGTGAGTCCCTATAACCCCCAGATCTTTTTCAGTCGCAAAGCCACCTAGCCAGTTTTCCCCATACTGTAGTTGTGCATTTGATTTTTCCTTTCTAAGTGTAGTCCTCTGCACGTCTTTATTCAATTTCATCTCATTGATTTCAGACCAATTATCTAATTTGTCACAGTTGTTTTGAATTCTAATCCCCTCTTCCAAAGTGCTTGCAACTAATTGTGCACCCACCTTACAGTAATTTCATCTAAACCATATTTCCCTAGTTTGCATATGAGAATGTCATGTGGGACTCTGCCAAAAGCCTCACTAAAATCAAGATATATCACATCTGCAGCTTCCCCCCACCACTAGGCCAGAAACCCCGTCAAAGAAGGAAATTCGTTTGGTTTGGCATGATTTGCTCTTGACAAATCCATTCTGGCTATCCCTTAACCCTACTATTCTCTAAATACTTAAAAACTGATTGTTTAATCATTTGTTCCAGTATCTTTCCAGGTATCAAAATTAGGCTGACTGGTCTAGAATTCCTTGGGTCCTCTCGTTCCCACTTTGAAAGATAGGTACTATGTTTGCCCTTCTCCAGTTCTCTGGGACCTCACCCGTCCTCCTGGAGTTCTCGAAGATAATTGCTAACGGTTCTGAGATTGCTTCAGCTAGTTCCTGAAGTACCCCAGGATGAATTTCGTCAGGCCCTGCCAACTTGAATACATCTAACTTGTCTACATTTTTCACCCTGTTCTTTCCCTATTTTGGCTTGTGTTCCTTCCCCCTTGTTGTTAATATCAGTTGTGTTGAGTATCTGGTGACCATTAACCATTTTAGTGAAGACTGAAGCAAAATAGGCATTAAACACCTCAGCCTTCTTGATGTCACCAGTTATTAGCTCTCCTTCCCCACTAGGTAGAGGGTTATGCCTTGAGCCCTAGGAACTGAGTAAAGGTGGGTGCCCTAGAGTGTGTGAGTAACAGAGAATTTTGTGCAGGTAACCAGTTTGGTGGAGAATGCGAGCAGCCTAAGGTCTTTTGGACTGAACTGACAGAGTCTAACACAGTAAATAATAGCAGAGTACCTGTGCCTTCTCTCAGAAAGGGTCGCTACCTACCTGGCAGATGGACCACCCCAGAGCAACAAGAGAGAAAGGGAACGAAGAAAAGGACCCAGGAGGGGTGGGGGATAGTCGAGGTGCCCACCCTCGTTGCTAAATGGGTAGTGGGACAAAGCCTGGGCCCATGGGAAGGGACGGTTCAGTGAGGAAAGCATTATCGGGCCCAGACAAGCAGGCAGGCAACAGATAAAGAGATTGGAAAACAGGTTGGGAGCCCTGAGGGACACAGTGGCAGGAGTCAGGGAAGGGGTAAGCACAGGCATGCGGAATTCAGATCCCTGGGACAATACTGGGAATGTGATAGCTGAGCATAATATAATAACATTTAACATCCCTGTGGTGGGAAGAACATCTCAATGGCCCAACACTGTGGCATTTAATTTAAAAAAGGGGAACTAGGCAAAAATGAGGGGGTTAGTTAAACAGAAATTAAAAGGTGCAGTGACTAAAGTGAAATCCCTGCAAGCTGCATGGGCACTTTTTAAAGACACCATAATAGAGGCCCAACCTAAATGTATACCCCAAATTAAGAAACACAGTAAAAGAACTAAAAAAGAGCCACCATGGCTTAATAACTATGTAAAAGAAGCAGTGAGAGATAAAAAGACTTCCTTTAAAAAGTGGAAGTCAAATCCTAGTGAGGCAAATAGAAAGGAGCATAAACACTGCCAGATTAAGTTCAAGAGTGTAATAAGAAAAGCCAAAGAGGAGTTTGAAGAACGGCTGGCCAAAAACTCCAAAGGTAATAACAAAATGATTTTAAGTACATCAGAAGCAGGAAGCCTGCTAAAAAACCAGTGGGGCCCCTCGATGATCGAGATACACAAGGAGCGCTTAAAGATGATAAAGCCTTTGCGGAGAAACTAAATGGATTCTTTGCTTCAGTCTTCACGGCTGAGAATGTTAGGGAGATTCCCAAACCTGAGCCAGCTTTTGTAGGTGACAAATCTGAGGAACTGTCACAGATTGAAGTGTCACTAGAGGAGGTTTTGGAATTAATTGATAAACTTAACATTAACAAGTCACCGGGACTGGATGGCATTCACCCAAGAGTTCTGAAAGAACTCAAATGTGAAGTTGCGGAACTATTAACTAGGGTTTGTCCTTTAAATCGGCCTCTGTACCCAACGACTGGAAGATAGCTAATGTAATGTCAATATTTAAAAAGGGCTCTAGAGGTGATCCCGGCAATTACAGACTGGTAAGTCTAATGTCTGTACCAGTTAGTCAAAACAATAGTAAAGAATAAAATTGTCAGACACCTAGAAGAACATAAATTGTTGGGCAAAAGTCAACATGGTTTCTGTAAAGGGAAATCATGTCTTACTAATCTATTAGAGTTCTTTGAAGGGGTCAACAAACATGTGGACAAGGGAGATCCGGTGGACATAGTGTACTTAGATTTCCAGAAAGCCTTTGACAAGGTCACTCACCAAAGGCTCTTACATAAATTAAGCTGTCATGGGATAGGAGGGAAGGTCCTTTCATGGACTGAGAACCGGTTAAAAGACAGGGAACAAAGGGTAGGAATTAAAGGTAAATTCTCAGAATGGAGAGGGGTAACTAGTGGTGTTCCCCAAGAGTCAGTCCTAGGACCAATCCTATTCAACTTATTCATAAATGATCTGGAAAAAGGGGTAAACGGTGAGGTGGCAAAGTTTGCAGATGATACTAAACTGCTCAAGATAGTTAAGACCAAAGCAGACTGTGAAGAACTTCAAAAAGATCTCACAAAACTAAGTGATTGGGCAACAAAATGGCAAATGAAATTTAATGTGGATAAATGTAAAGTAATGCACATTGGAAAAAATAACCCCAACTATACATACAATATGATGGGGGCTAATTTAGCTACAACGAATCAGGAAAAAGATCTTGGAGTCATCGTGGATAGTTCTCTGAAGATGTCCACACAGTGTGCAGAGGCGGTCAAAAAAGCAAACAGGATGTTAGGAATCATTAAAAAGGGGATAGAGAATAAGAAGGAGAATATATTATTGCCCTTATATAAATCGATGGTACGCTCACATCTCGAATACTGCGTACAGATGTGGTCTCCTCATCTCAAAAAAGATATTCTAGCACTAGAAAAGGTTAAGAGAAGGGCAACTAAAATTATTAGGGGGTTGGAGAGGGTCCCATATGAGGAGGATTAAAGAGGCTAGGACTCTTCAGCTTGGAAAAGAGGAGACTAAAGGGGGATATGAATGAGGTATATAAAATCATGAGTGATGTGGAGAAAGTAGATAAGGAAAAGTTATTTACTTATTCCCATAATACAAGAACTAGGGGTCACCAAATGAAATTAATGGGCAACAGGTTTAAAACAAATAAAAGGAAGTTCTTCTTCACACCGCATACAGTCAACTTGTGGAACTCCTTGCCTGAGGAGGTTGTGAAGGCTAGGACTATAACAGCGTTTAAAAGAGAACTGGATAAATTCATGGAGGTTGAGTCCATTAATGGCTATTAGCCAGGATGGGTAAGGAATGGTGTCCCTAGCCTCTGTTTGTCAGATGGTGGAGATGAACGGCAGGAGAGAGATCACTTGATCATTACCTGTTAGGTTCACTCCCTCTGGGGCACCTGGCATTGGCCACTGTCGGTAGACAGGATACTGGGCTAGATGGACCTTTGGTCTGACCCAGTACAGCCGTTCTTATGAGCTGATGAAGGTGTCATTTTGGGAAATAAACAAGTGAATTAAGGAAGGAGAGTGAGACATTAACTACACAGAGGCTAGAGGGAATTGAACAGTTGAAAAATGTGAAAATGTTAAAGAGGGAAAGTCATGGCTGTAATAAGGGGCAGTCAGAGCCCGGAGAATAAGAAGAGATTCTGGATCCTTTTTTTTTTTTTGGTGGTGGGGGGGGACCAACGACAAAATAGCAGATAAGAGCTGCAGTAAAAGAATAAGAAAAGACAAAGACAGTGTTCCTCTAGAGCAACAGCAGGGGTGAGGTGCACAAAGAAGCAATGTTAGGAACACTGAGCCTTAAAGTGGTTCTGAGTAATCAGACTGTCACTTCGATAAGGGTACATGAAAACTGTGAGTACAAAAGAAACAGTTACATCTTATGTAAAAATTGCTGTGGCTAATATAATGTTATAGAAGTTAAACCTTGGAATACACCTTGTATGAAATATGCAGTGTATGTTGTAGAAGGGGTAAAAGAAATGCAAACAAAACATGCTACGTAATTAAAATCCTGCACGGGCTCCAAAAAGGAGCCACAATAGGTTGTGTTTCCTTTCTCAGATCACTGTGTGTTTTGGAAGCAGGAGTTGAAAGTGAAAAGTAATCAGAACTCGGGTGGAAGCTGATTGTGTCCCTTTTAAGACAGAGTCTCTGAGCTGCTAGTAGCTTTGGATCCAAAAGCAAGGCAGAAAGCATCCATGTGGATGCAAATTACCTAGCTGGTAGAGGAAGGAGAGAACTGCCCATAACTGGCAGCACAAAGGAGCTGCAGATAATGGACATACCTGGTCAGCAAATAAGCTACTTGTAAGCAAGAAGACTCAGATTATGACCCTCCAGGAAAGGAAAGTGGGAAAACAAGTCAAGCCTGAGAATAAGAGGGACAGGTTAACCCTAAGTAGAAAAAAATTGTTTGGGTGTGAACAGTGCTGGAATCTAAGGACAAATACAAACGAGGTCTGCTGACATACGTGACACCCCTACCTCCTTCATTCACCAAAAGCCTATGGATATAATTCAATTAAAGCCTATGCAAAGATTTCAAGAGGACATTGAACACACTGGTCTCAAAGACAAATTGTCTAAATAAAAGACCTGGTACAACAGGATACTTATAAACACCCCTTTGTAATAGATATGATGCTAATGTTATTGTTAATATTAACACTGGGATAAATTTAATGTTAATGAGTAACCCTGTAACAATGCATAATGTGTATGACTTTTGGAAAAAGCTTACCGTGTTCTTTCCCTATTTTGGCTGGTGTTCCTTCCCCCTTCTGCTTCTCAGTTATTACCTGTGAATAAACTTAAAGCTTGGCACAGCAGGAAAAACACTACAAACCTGATCTGCTGTATGAGAAGGGAAACTGAGTCACATCGCCTAATGAATTTAATAACTGAACAGTGGGATAATTCACCCTAAACCCTATAGAACAAAAACACAGGAAAGTATGGGGCTAATTCCTGTGTTTTCATAGAATCATAGAAGATTAGTGTTGAAAGAGACCTCAGGAGGTTCTAGTCCAACACCCTGCTCAAAGCAGTACCAACCCCAACTAAATCATCCCAGCCAGGGCTTTGTCAAGCCTGACCTTAAAAAGCTCTAAGGAAGGAGATTCCACCACCTCCCTAGGTAACCCATTCCAGTTCTTCACCACCCTACTAGTGAAATAGTGTTTCCTAATATCCAACCTAGACCTCCCCTGCTGCAACTTGAGACCATTGCTCCTTGTTCTGTCATCTGCTACCACTGAGAACAGTCTAGATCCATCCTCTTTGGAACCCTCACTTCAGGTAGTTGAAGGCTGCTATCAAATCCCCCCTCACTCTTCTCTTCTGCAGAATGAACAAGCCCAGTTCCCTCAGCCTCTCCTCATAAGTCATGTGCTCCAGCCCCCTAATCATTTTCATTGCTCTCTGCTAGACTCTCTCCAATTTGTCCACATCCTTTCTGTAGTGGCGGGCCCAAAACTGGATGCAGTACTCCAGATTTGGCCTCACCAGTGCTGAATAGAGGGGAATAATCACTTCCCTCGATCTACTGGCAATGCTCCTACTAAGGCAGCCCAATATGCCATTAGCCTTCTTGGCAACAAGGGCACACTATTGACTCATATTCAGCTGCTCGTCCACTGTGATCCCCAGGTCCTTTTCTGCAGAACTGCCGCTTAGCCAGTCAGTCCCCAGCCTGTAGCGGTGCATGGGATTCTTCCGTCCTAAGTGCAGGACTCTGCACTTGTCCTTGTTGAACCTCATCAGATTTCTTTTAGCCCAATCCTCTAATTTGTCTAGGTCACTCTGGACCCTACCCCTACGCTCCAGCATATCTACCTCTCCCTGCAGCTTAGTGTCATCCGCGAACTTGCTGAGAGTGCCATCTACCCCATCATCCAGATCAGGGCCAGTTCCAGGCACCAGCACGGCAAGCAGGTGCTTGGGGCAGCCTAAGGAAAGGGAGCATCATGTCCGGCTCTTCGGCAGCGGGTCCCTCAGTCCCTCTCGAAGGGAAGGACCTGACGCCGAAGTGCTGCCGATCGCGGCTTTTTCTTTGGGGCGGCCAAAACGCTAGAGCCAGACCTGATCCAGATCATTAATGAGGATGTTGAACAAAACTGGCCCCAGGACTGACCCCTGGGGCACTCTGCTTGATACTGGCTGCCAAGTAGACATTGAGCCCGACGATCTAGCCAGTTTTCTATCCACCTTATAGTCCATTCATCCAATCCATACTTCTTTAACTTGCTGACAAGAATACTGTGGGAGACCGTATCAAAAGCTTTGCTAAATACAAGATATATCACATCCACCACGTTCCCCATATCCACAGAGCCAGTTATCTCATCATAGAAGGCAATCAGGTTGGTCAGGCATGACTTGCTCTTGGTGAATCCATGTTGACTGTTCCTGATCACCTTCCTCTCCTCCAAGTGCTTCAAAATTGATTCCTTGAGGACCTGCTGCATGATTTTTCCAGGGACCGAGGTGAGGCTGACCAATCTGTAGTTCCCCAGATTCTCCTTCTTCCCTTTTTTAAGGATGGGCACTATATTTGCTTTTTTCCAATCGTCTGGGACCTCCCCCGATCACCATGAGTTTTCAAAGATAATGGCTCTGCAATCACATTAGCCAAATCCCTCAGCACCCTTGGATGCATCAGATCCGGACCCATGGACTTGTGCATATCCAGCTTTTCTAAATAATCCTTAACTTGTTCTTTCACCACTGAGGACTGCTCACCTCCTCCCTATACTGTGCTGCCCAGGGCAGCAGTCTGGGAGCTGACCTTGTCTGCGAAGACCGAGGCAAAAAAAGCATTGAGTACTTCAGCTTTGTCCACATCATCTGTCTCTAGGTTGCCTCCCCCATTCAGTGAGGGTTGCACACTTTGCCTGCAATCAGCAAGGAACTTTGTAAAAGAAAGGAGTATTTTAAGCAATAATCTGTCACCCTCCCCTCCAAAAAAGTGGTAGAAAAATGTTTTTTTGTCTTTCAGAACTTCAGGACAAGCTGGTACCAGCTGAAGAGCAGCCCAAAATGCCATGGATCTACTTTTGCGACGAAGATTGTGTTTTTTGTTTTATGTTTTGTGTTGTTTGTCTTGTTGCTAACATTGTTGTGTATTGTGTTTTAAAAAAAGGATACTGCATTAGGCAGAAAGGATTAATAAGTATTTTAACTGTATTTACAGAAAACAATGTTGCAGAAGAGCGGAGGTCAAGGAACGCCAGTCTGTTAACAGGGAAACACGCACAGGTGGCAAAGGCACATTTAAAGGCAGAATACACATGGGACACAAGGTTTATCTGTGGGAATGGAAGGATGGACATAAAAAAAATGTGAAGCACAAAGTGAAATTACCAAGGGAAAGAAGGGTGTGTGAAACCATTGTTTACTGAAAAAAAAATCAGTAATAATTGGCAAGTCTCAATCAACTTCCAGTATGTAAGGCCAGCCGAGTGCACCTGGGTGTTGTAGAAAATTAAATGTAAGGAAAGGAAGGCCATTACAACAGCTTCCCTAATTACTATAAGGGGCAGTACAGTAAAGGCCCAGGGAAGGTATAGCTGCCCTAACACTAGCGTAATAGGAACTACTGATGGTTATTGGATTTGCCTGGCAGCCAGGAGGGTGGGTAGCCTAAAAAAGGCTCTCAAGGAGTGTATTGAAAACTGCTTTGGGTGAAACTGGATTAGGAATTGCAGTACTGGATGCTCAGGGCCGGCGCTTCCATTAGGCGACCCTAGGCGGTCGCCTAGGGCGCCAGGATTTGGGGGGTGGCATTTTGTGCGCTCCCCACGGGGCGCACGGGAGCTTTCAGTTCCGCTCCTGTCGCGCCGCCAAAGAAGGACCTTCTGCCAACATGCCGCGGAAAACAGCGGCAGGCAATTGAGCAGCTCAATGATGGCCGCTGTCGCCTGCGGCATTTCGGAGGAGGTCCTTCTTCGGCGGCATGATGGGAGCAGAACCGGAAGCTCCCACACGCCCCGTGGGCAGCACACAAAATGCCGTCCCCCGAATTCTGCCTAGGGCGCCAGAGTTTCTGTGGATGCTCCTGTGGATGCTACTAACAGAGCGGTAATGGCAAACAAACTAAATTATGTTACAGGTTACAACTGAAATACAAGACTTGGGAAAGTCCATCAGTGTCAAAGCCCTTGTCACAATTAGGAATGGGGCAACAATTATTTTTAAAATCCTGCCAGTCTGGCACCAGCAAAGTGAAAAGTATATCTTACTTTTAGTAGGGACTATGGAATCAATATAAGGAAATGTGTCTTTAGCATTAGCCTGTACACAGGCCCAGGAAATAAATCAGCAATTGGTCATTCAAATATTCCAGGAAGGCATGCAAGGAAATTTGCCTTTGGAAATAAAAAAGTTGTTGGAAAATGTTACAGAAGGGGAGAGACAATGAATGGCCTGGTGGAAACTGATAAATTTTACCCTAAATAAAGATCAAATGGTTCTACAAGCATATGTAGTAACTACCGGTATATACCCCAGTCTCACTACTGGTATATATCCAGTGATACCTGTGGGAATCCAGTTAACAAAAGAATTGGTTATGTATTCCACTGATCATCATTCCTGGGCATATAAAGAAAACCAACAGTGGAAAACCACTGACATGTTTCAGTGTGTAGCCCATGAAAATCTGGGATATGTGTATGAGGATCAAAATTTACAAGAAAGAGGCAACTGTTTCTATGTTAAAGACAAAGGAACCCAAAGATGTACGTTTAATGTATTCACTAAACAAAAGTCAGCTGTTGTATATGCAGGAAGGGGATGTGTTTGTGGTAGAAGTCATTGTCCAATGGCAGTAGTAGACGATAAGGAATTGTATTTTATGACTTATTTAGTTAATAGATGTTTTTGCAATATTACAACGATTAAAAGTTGTGATTTTAAATACTATGTAGCTGTATGGACTGTAAGCTACTTGAAGCTTAAACCACAATTGTATCACAATGTAACACCTGTAACCTTAGGCATGAATATGACCATGATAAGAAAATTGTTAATCCATCCTATGTTACATTTGCATTTACAATATATATTGCACAGACGTATTGAAGTACAACATAATAATACAGAAATCACTCATACTGAAAACTATTGCAGATGCAGGACATCATTCCTGGTGGGAGTCACCTTCTGCAATTGACGTGTTCAATATAATGGTTCACCCCATTGTGGTGATCATTGGAATCCAATTGACTTTATTAATGAGCATAATAGCTTTGGCTTGCTGGATGAAGAGAACTGTTTGAAGAATACAGGAAGCTGGCATGCAATGTCAAATAATTATACCCAGGAGGCAAGCTCAAGCTCAGCAGGTCTGAGTATTGGACTCCTGGAATAGTAATGATGGCTTTGGAAAAAGTGTCATTAAGGAGGGGACTGTAAGGATAAGGCCTTTGTCTGCAGCCATATTAGGAGAGTAGCAGCCATGAGCTAAGAAGCAAAAAGTCACATCCTCACATTCCATTTAAATGACATTAAAACAATATAATATCAGGCTGTTAAGAAGATAAAGAAACAGATCTTCAGGTGGGTAAAGAAAACTTTGTTTGACAGCATCCTGTCTGGCGAGTAATCGCTTATTAATAGTTGTTGTTGTGAAATCCTCATTTCTTTATTGTTTTGTCTTTATGGACCTCACTTCTCTATTGTTTGTCTGATCTCTGTTTGGTTCTTTGATTGTTTCTGTCTGTTACATAATTAATTTTACTAAGTGTAAATCAATTAAGGTGGTGGGTTATGATTGGTTAGAGAATTTTGTTACAATATGCTAGGATTGGTTAGTAAAATTTCAGCGAAATGATTGGTTAGGATACAGCTAAGCAAGGCTCAAGTTTCACCATATAAACTGGGGTCCAAAAGGAACCACCTACCGGACACAGCCCCAAGATCAGAGCTGTCAGACCTCAACACCCTGCCAATTACACTGTGCAGAAGTGGAAGTCCCCCAGATGACCTGATCCTGACTAGCCAGCAGGGAAAAGTTCATCTGCCTTATTGGGAGTGGTGAGCATTTTATGCGTAGCGTGTGTATTCTATTTGGTTAATAAATAGAGGCTAAGTAGGATATTACTGTGTAAGGCTCTTTCACTGGTAAAAGACCCTAGAAACCCACCAAATGTAAGGTTACGCCCAGAGCCCATGGAAGGGTAAGTGTGGGTGCCTAAATTAACAGGGTTATGCTTGAGCCCTAGGAACAGGGTAAGGCTGGGTGCCCCTAGAGTGTGCAAGTAACAGAGAATTTTGTGCAGTTTACAAGAGCGAGTGTGATGTATAATGCAACTCCTCCCTTTTTCCCTGCCTGTGCTTCCTGGAGAAGCTGAACCCCTCTGCACAATAGTCCAGTCATGTGACAAGTTCTGAGGTCTCTGTGTGTTATCTTCTTCCAGCCCGCGCAAGGGGGCAATGGAGGGTTGGGCTCCCCAGCCCATTCAGCCCTTGGCCTCTGCTGGGGCTCAGCTAGTGAATGTGGGTTTTGGGCAAGTGGATGCCTGAGATGAGACCAACTAAACTGGCCTCATGCAGGGGGCCATCAAACAGGGTCTGGCTAATAACCTGCATTCCAGTAGCACCCAAAGCCATATGCTGCCTTCCCACAGGTCTCGCTTTGCAATGTCACTGAAATGCAGCCACCTCTGGATTGGAACAGGGTGTGGCCTGGCAGCTGTTGAATAGTTGCACAGCTGCAATGATATGACCCAGAGAGAGTGATCCTGTAGCTAACTGCTCAGGGCATTCAGGAGGGTGGACTAGAATTGTTGCTGCTTGAATTGGGGCAGAAAGCAGGGAAAGCTCCATGGTGTTGTTATTTAATGCAAATGGCTGAGGCTAAAACCTTGTATTTCATCAGCCAGACCCTCACTGGAGTATTGGGAATAGTATAGAATCAATCATAGATTATTAGGGTTGGAAGGGACCTTAGGAGGTCATCTAGCCCAACCCCCTGCTCAAAGCAGGACCAACTGCAACTAAATTCCCAAATCACCCCCTCAAGGATTGAACTCACAACTCTGGGTTTAGCAGGCCAATGCTCAAACCATTGAGCTGTCCTTCCCCCCTTTAAAAAAAAAATTGTAAGAAGCTTTTATTCATTTATTTTTATACAGCATGGCTGCAGTTTTAACAATCAATAGCTCCATAATTCCCCAGGACACAGCTTATAAAGTGTTCAGATTTCAAATTCCAAAATATTTTAATCAATTCTAGAATCCCCAAAGTCTCCACAAGAAAGTAAGCAGGGGAGGATACTCTGTTGCACTAACATTAGAGATGAGCCCCCCACCCTGCTCCCTGCAGCACAGCGCCCCCCACATCACACTGGGGGCTGCACTGATTCATTCCATGGAGGGCTCCCCATCCTAGGCCTGTTGCTGGAGTGCTGCTGAGCTCAGCGCTGGGGGCTGGCATGGCTGCTGGCTGTTTGCAGAGCCGAGTGCCACGTGCCCGGGTGCGGCTGCTGCTTCTCGCTCCTGAGAACCTTGATGACAGCGTTGGCCAGGCACGTTGAGGCAGGGCTGAGCCGCCAGTGCCGCAGGACTCCCACATGTTCTACTTTCGATCCCAGCATCACTGCCCTGAGGTCTTCCCCACAACCGCCTCCTGCAGCTAGAGCTGGGTGGGCAGCGGGGTTTGCAGCCCAGTCAACCTTTCAAGCTATTGCAAAAATGTCCTGACCTGAACTGGGCCCAAAGGTCCTGGCAGTGATGGCGGGGACACACGCACACACACACTGCTGAAAACAGCTCTGGATTTTACGGAGGATTGAATTGGTTTGGTCCTTGAGGAGCTCCCCAAAAGCATAAAGGACGGTATTGGTCTGCTGAACAAGTCAACCAGCTTTACTGCGGGGAGGAGGCTCAGCAGCAGATGTTCCCCCCTCCCTGTCTGGGATCTGAGAGAAAGCAGAGTCGGTAGTTAAGGCAAGGCTGTCCAATGCCATGTGAAGCCATTTGTCAGCACCCCTACCCCCATCTCTTCTGGAGGCCTTGGGGGGAAAGTGCTACATGGGGCAGGAGGGGGCTACGTGGAGGGACCTAGAGGGCTGCCTGGGCCCAGATTGCTTCCTAGAAGGAGCCGTGAGAGAAGGGAACCCTTGGTGCAGCTTCAGGAGGAAACAGTGAAATGGGGCAAGACATGGAGGAAAGGTGGAAACTCCAGCTACTCCCCCTCCCAGGCATCCTCTTCTCCCAACCCAGCCACTGACTGGCCCCTGGCAGAGCCCCAGCTGAGAGGAGTGGAGGGGGCAGAGGACTCCATCCATTCATCGGGAGAGGGGGAGGGGGGGCGCTGCTGATCATGGTACGTGCCGTGCCCACAGGCCACAGGAGCTGCCTGCTCTCTGTCCTGCCCCAGGGTCTGAGGGCACAGCCCCTGCTGCCGACACACAGCAGGGCAGAGCCATTCAAGCAGGCAAAGGGACGAGCCAAGTATCCCATGTCAGTGGGTGCAAAGAGCCCTAGGGGCGAGGGATCTGAGCTGAGGCTTGTGGGAGGACACAGCCCGCCTAGGCCCCGAAGTAGGCGGCTGGCGTCAACGTGGCACTGCTGCAGCTTGTGCTGGTTCGGTCAGGCCAGAGCAAGCTGCAGTGCTGCGTTTCTCTAGTGTGAACAGCTGCAGCCCAGGCTCTAGGTGCGTCACAGAGTTACAGGGTGCGTCTACACTGCAGTAACAGACCCACAGCCCAGCCATGGCTATAAAATTGCAGTGTAGACACTCAGGCTGGGGCTGGAGCCCAGGCTCTGGGAGTAACAATCCTCCTCTTGCGAAGGGGCCATGGGCACGTTAACCCTTTGCTCCCTAGGGAACAAGCCCTTCCTCAAGCCAGTTCTGTCTAGCCCCCTCTCTGGGGTCACGACACTGCCCCCCATCTCCTCCCCAGCCCCCAGACTCTCCTGCTACCCCTCCCATGCCTGGCTCCCTATCCCTTGAATTCCAAACCTCCTGCTACTCCCTATCCCCAAGCTGGGTCAGGGCGACTCCCTCATGGGCCCTCCCCTTTCCCCATCATGGCTCCCTGCACCCCCCAGGATGCACTTAGCTGACAGGAGCAGCGCAGCAGGGATGGCATGGGGGGTGCAGGGAGCCGGGGGGGAGGGGGAATGTACTCAGCAGACAGGAGCAGAGCAGTGGGGAAGGTGCGAGGGTTGCAGGGAGCCCTTGTGGGGGGAGGCACTCAGCCGACAGGAACAGCACAGTGGGGACAGTGCAGGGGTTGCAGGGAGCCCTGGGTGGGGGGGGGGTGCACTTGGCTGACAGGAGCAGTGCAGCAGGGTGCGGGGGGTTGGTTGCACTCAGCCTGAAGGAGCAGCCAAGATATAATTTCAAAATTTACTCCTCCTTGATTATATTCTCTTAGGGGCGGGGATCCTATACCCCGGGGAGTGAGAGCCAGAGCTCTCTGGGGCAGGAGGAGTGTGAGGAACAGAGGGGGTGAGCACCTGGCAAACCCAGAGCCATTGGGACTGGGGAGGGGCTCCAAAGGGAGTGAGGAGGGTTACCGGGGAGCCAGGTAGCTTGGATTGTGGGGGGGATCTGCACAGGTGGAGGGAAGGGTTAGTCTGGAGGGGCGGGGATAGCAGGAAAGGCTAGAGGGGGATGGGGCGTAGCAGAAGTCTTTGGGTTCAAGGGGTTGGGAGCCAGGGATGTGGGAGGGGTAGCAGGCAAGTCTGGGGGCTGGGGGGATCAGGGTGACCCCAGAGAGGGAGCCAGACAGAGCTGGCTTCAGGAAGGGCACATTATCCAGGGAACAAAGGGTTAATGCAGCTTGGCCCCTTTGCAAGGGGAGGGGTGTTACCCTCCGAGCCCTGGCCAGGTTCCAGCCCAGGTAATTAGCACCCACCCCTGCATCCCTCCCCCATGTGGGGGCTGCATGTCACTGGCAAAGCCAGCGCTCCCAGTTGGGGGAGGGGCGGGTGGAGCCGGGAGAATCGGGGACAATGATGTTTCCCAGTCGGCATGTTTGGCAGCACATGCCGGTGTGCCCGCCCCCCCGGCACATGGGCTGCATTCCGCCGCTGTGCAGGCGAGCCCGGGCAGCCAACGCCTGCTCCTCCCCACACACATCACTCCCTTGTTTTGCTTCTGGATGGGGTGTCCCCATCTGCTCCCCACTCCCCAGCCCAGACGTTGTCCCAAGGGGCTGGCGCGGATGGGCAGGGCCTGGCTTAGGGAAGCCACCCCCATCTCTGTGCTGGAGCACAGCGGAGGGTCAGGCCGTGCCTTGAGACTTGAGGTAGGCGTGGCAGGGACCCTCGCTCATCCCTTTGGGCGCCCATTTAATCAGAGCCATTGTGGGCAGCCACAAATGGCAGCCATGGCAGCAGCAGTGTATTTGGGAGCCCTGCGATGCCTGCCCATTGTGCCCAGCCCTGGTGCATTCTGGGAGCCCTGCAGTGCCTGCCCATACTGCCCAGCCCTGGTGCATTCTGGGAGTCCCATCATGCCCTCCCATAGAGCCCAGGCCCAGTGCATTCTAGGAGCCCTGAGGCACCTGCCCATTGTGCCTAGTGCATTCTGGGAGCCCTCCAATGCCTGCCCATAGTGCCCAGCCCCAGTGCATGGAGAAGAGGCGTTTGAATAACTCTCCAATATGACGGTTGGCGTCATGGTCTGGTTCTGGGGCTTGGTCAGCTGGACCTGAACTAAGGAATGCCCAGGGAGCCCAGCCCAGGTGCAGGATGGACGCCGTGTGGGGGCAGAGGGTGCCGCTCCAGGACTAGGCCAGCACACGGATTGGAATTGGGAGCTGCCATCCTTCCCCGGAGACACTGAGCAGAGGACACTGGCATGCAGTGTCTGCGGAGGGGAGGGAAACCTCTTCCCTGCATCTCCCCGCTACAGGAGATGGGGCAAACACATGCCGAGCTGTGCCCAGCTGGGAATAGGCTCAGGTCTATCACAGGGCCTGAGCAGCAAATCCAGAATGAGATGCCTCCCCGAGACTCCTGACCAAAGGGATTAGCGCTATCCCGGTCTGCCCCCCTGCCCAGCCAGAGGGCCGAGCCCTGCCTGTCCCACTATCGCCTCCCCATCCCTCCCACAAGAGGAGGCTGCTGCGCTCTGCTCCTTCCCCCTCTTTACCCCGTGCTGGTGCCCTCCCAGGAGGGAGGCCAGACCCACTGACCCCTGGCTGGGGGGGCTGTCACCTCTGCTCTCTGGCAGCCCCTGAAGCAGGACAGGTCGAGGCCCGGGGTCGGGGGGAGACAATACCTGGCAGCCCTAGTGGATATCACAAGGGAGCACAGGTTTAGGGTCAGGGCACAGGACTCCTGGGTTCTCTCCTCAGCTGCGGGATGGGAGTGGGATCTAGTGGTTAGAGCGGGGGTGGGGGGGCTGGTAGTCAGGACTTGTGGGTTCTATCCCAGCTCTGCCCCTCTCTCCCTGTGTGACTCTGGGAAAGCCACTTCCCTGGGGTGCACAGGAATGGAGTCCTTGCCCATCAGGACACAGCATGTGGGTTTTGGCCAGAGAGCCTCCCCATCAGGGCTGTGCCCTTCACACCCCTTGACCCGCAGGGCTGTCAAGGTCTGGACCAGTGCCCAAGGAACCCATGGGCCAGTGGGGGCAGGGAGGGGGGACAATGTGAGGGAAGGAAGGGGTGGAAGAGGCTGAGGGGGGAAGTTAGGCGGGGGGGGGGCTGGGCATGGTGAGTCCCCCAGGGTAGCAGGTTCGAGAGAAGCCCCCTACAAGTCATCCACAATACCTCCATGCCCTCTCCCAACCTGCCCCAGCCCCTCCAGGCTCCTGCCCCGTCTGCCAGGCCCCGGCCGTAGCCAGGGATGGGGGCAGCTGCTCTGGCTGAGATGAGGCCTCCCCATGGCCAGCAGCCCGTGCCACTTCCCCACCTCCCAGGCCCTCCAGCAAAGGGTTAATCCCCAGGCACTGGGTTTAGCATTCCACAGAGGCTCAGTACCAGCCACATACCCCCCCCACACCCACTTCCCCCATCGTTGCCTCCCTGCCCAAGAGGGTAAGAGGATTAATGGACCCAGACACATCCTATTAACCCTCTGCCTGCAGTGCAGGGACCAGACACTTCCCGGGGGGGGGGGGGGAGAGGGAGGGAGGATCAAAGGAAACAGTGGGGGGGGGACATCTGCCTCTTGGGGTGGGAAATGGGGCCTGTACGCTACCCCCCACCAGCTCTGCCAGCCAGTCCCTGCCCCCTTCCCCTCAAGGGGCTTGTCCAGACTGCAGTGAGCTGTGTGTGTGTGTGAGAGAGAGACCACTGCCCACTATGGGGGCAGCAGATTGCAACAGCCCAGCTGTAGGTCATACCCCCTCCACTGCTAAGGGAGATTCTCTAACAGCTCCAGGGTCCTGGCCTTTGGGAGCAGCTGGCTCTGAGGCAGGACTCCTGCATCCTATCCCTGGCTCTGTTGCTGACTCACTAGGTGACCTTAGGCAAGTCCTTTCCCCTCTTCCTGCCTCGGTTTCCCCATTGGTAAAATGACCCCCACCCTTCTTTGCAAACAGCTAATTATACGCAACCCAGCGTGAGTAGCAAGGCTGAGTCACAGCAGGGTGGGGAACATTTACAAGTCTGTGTGGCCCCGCTCACCCCGACAGGCTGCACCCAGCAATGACAGGCAGCCATCTCTGGCCCAAGAGACAGCAGCAGCTTCTCAGCAATGCCTCTCAGTCTCTGCAGGCCAAGGGGAAGCCTGTGAGGAGGGACTCTGCAACTCTGTCCCACTCCCTGGAGCACAGCGCCCCCTACAGACTCAGCCACTGATGCATTTACTCAGGAAGGGTCCTACCCAAGCACTAACCACACCTCCCCCTGCAATCTCCCTAGAAGTGGCGGGCGCATGCACAGGATTGCTCTGAGACAGGCCAATGGTCCCGTTGGGAAAGGAGCTGAGAACCTGCAGCACACGAGCCCCATCCACACACACATCACATTCGCAGGACATCCGTGCACACATAAACACACACTCAGCGGTTCTGAGACCAGAAGGGACAATTTTGGTCAACTAGTCTCACCTCCTGTATAACACAGGCCAGAGACCTGCCCCAAGATAATTCCTAGAGCTGAGCTTTTAGAAAACCCTCCAATCTTGATTTTAAAATAGTCAGTGATGGAGAATCCACCACAACCCTTGGTAAATTGTTCCAATGGTTGACTACCCTCACTGTCAAAAATTTACACCTTATTTCCAGTTTGAATTCCAGCCATTAGATGGTGTCAGACCTTTCTCTCATAGATTCATAGACTTTAAGGTCAGAAGGGACCATCATGATTAGACGAAGGTTTCTAACCATCAGGGGAGTGCAATACTGGAACAGCCTACCGAGGGAAACAGTAGGGGCGAAGGACCTCCATGACTTTAAGATTAAGCTAGATAAGTTTATGGAGGAGATGGTATAATAGGATAACGGGCTTAGTCAATAGGTCAATTAAGTGCCAAACTGGTACATAATTGGGTCAAATTGGGTCAATGATATGATATTCTTAACCTCTTTCAGAGGGTATGGCTGGAGAGTCTTGCCCGCATGCTCGGGGTTCAGCTGACCGCCATATTTGGGGTCGGGAAGGAATTTTCCTCCAGGGCAGATTGGCAGTGTCCCTGGAGGTTTTTCGCCTTCCTCCGAAGCATGGGGCAGGGGTCGCTTGCTAAAAGAGTGGGTAGATCGGCTAATGTGGCCTGCATCTTGCAGGAGGTCAGACTAGATGATCATAATGGTCCCTTCTGATCTTGAATTCTATGATTCTATGATCATCTAGTCTGTGGCACAATGCAGGCCACAGAACCTCACCCCATACTCCTGGAATAGACCCCTAACCTCTGGCTGAGTTACTGACATCCTCAAATCCTGGTTTAAAGACTTCAAGTTACAGAGAATCCACCATTTACACTAGTTTAAACCTGCAAGTGGCCATGGCCTCATAGGAAGACTAAAAAACCCCCAGGGCCTCTGCCAATCTGACCCAGGGAAAAATTCCTTCCCAATCCCAAATCTGACGATCAGTTAGACTCTGAGCATGTAGGCAAGCCCCACCAGCCAGACACTGGGAAGGAATTCTCTGTAATAACTCAGAGCCCTCCCCACTCAGTGCCCCATCACCGGCCCTTGGGGATATTTGCTGCTAGCAGTCCCAGATCGGCTCCATGCCATTGTAGGCCGTCTCCTCATCCCATCCCCTCCAGAAATTTATCAAGCTCAGTCTTTTTTTGCCCCCACTTGGGAGGCTGTCCCAGAACTTCCCTTCTCTGATGGTTAGAAACCATCTAATTCAAGCCTAAACTTATTGATGGGCAGTTTATAGCCATTTGTTCTTGGGTCCACACTGGCGTTTAACTTGAATAACTCCTCCAGCTCCCTGGTATTTATCCCTCTGATGTATTCATAGAGAGCAATCAGATCTGCCTTCAGCCTTCCTGTGGTTAGGCTGCACAAGCCAAGCTCTTTGAGGCTCCTCTCACAAGGTCGGTTTTCCATTCCTCAGATCATCCTAGTTGCCCTTCTCTGTACCTGTTCCAGTTTGAATTCATCTTTGTTAAACATGGGAGACCAGAATGGCTTGCAGTGTTCCAGGTGAGGTCTCATCAGTGCTTTGTATAATGGTACCAACATGTCCCTGTCTCTGCTGGAAATACCTCGCCTGATGCAGCCTAGGACTGCTTTAGCTTTTTCACAGCCGCATCATATTGACAGCTCATAATCATCCGGTTATCAGCCAGTACACCAGGATTTTTCTCCTTCTCTGTCACTTCCAACTGATACGTCCCCAGCTTATAGCTAAAATTCTTGTTGTTAGTCCCTAAACACATGACCTTGCACTTTGCACTATTCAATTTCATCCCATTTCTATTACTCCAGTTCACAAGATCATCCAGCTCTTCTTGTATAATATTCCAGTCCTCCTCCATATTGGCAATACCTCCCAGCTTTGTGTCATCTGCAAATTTTATTAGCACACTCCCACTTTTTGTGCCAAGGTCAGTAATAAAAATGTTAAATGAGATTGACTGAGGAGTTCCACTAGTGTCCTCCCTCCAGCCTGACAGTTCACCTTTCATTTTGACCTGTTGTAGTCTCCCCTTTAACCAGGTCCTTATCCACCTTTCAGTTTTCTTATTAAACTCCATCTTTTCCAATTTAGCTAATAATTTCCCATGTGGAACTATATCAGATGCCAGGTAGATTAGATCTACTGCGTTTCCTTTGTCTAAAACATCAGTTCTCTTCTCAAAGAAGGAGATTAGGTTGGTCTGGCAGGATCTACCATTTGTAAAACCATGATGTATTTTATCCCAATTCACCTCTATGTCCTTAACTACTTTCTCTTTCAAAATTTGTTCCAAGACCTTGCAGACAGTTGGGGTCAAACTAACAGGCCTGGAGTTTCCTGAATCACCTTTTTTCCCTTTCTTAAAAATAGGAACTATATTAGCAATTCTCCACCCATAGGGTATGACCCCTCCATGTTTACTGATTCATTAAAAATCCTTGCTATTGGGATTGCAATTACATGTGCCAGTTCCTCTAATATTCTTGGATGGAGATTATCCAGGCCACCCAATTTAGTCCCATTAAACTGTTTGAGTTTGATTTCCACCTCGGATGTGGTAATCTCTACCTCCATATCCTCATTCCCATCAGCCACCATGCGACTACCTCTAAACTCCTCATTACCTTATTAAAACCCGAGGCAAAGGATTCATTTAGGTGTTGGGCCATGCCCTGTGTTATTTGTAATCTCCATCCCATCCACAGTGCTTAGCAGCTCCACTTCTTCTTTCCTTATTTTCTTCTTATTTATATGCCTAAAGAACCTTTAACTGTTGGTTTTAATTTCCTTTGTAAGGTCCAATTGTGCTTGGCTTTCCGCAGTTCTCACTTCTCCCCTACACTTTCTGACCCCCCAGAGGTCACTTTCCTCGCTGATCCTTCCCATCATCCATTCCTTATAGGCTTTCTGCTTTCTCTTGACAGGGGCGGCTCCAGGCCCCAGCACGCCAAGCGCGTGCTTGGGGCGGCAAGCCGCGGGGGGCGCTATGCCAGCGCCGTGAGAGCAGCAGGCAGGCTGCCTCCGGCGGCTTGCCTGCGGAGTGTCCACTGGTCCCGCGGCTTCGGTGGACCTCACGCAGGCGTGCCTGCGGAGGGTCCGCCGGTCCCATGGCTTTGGAGGACCAGCGGACCCTCCACAGGCAAACCGCCGGAGGCGGCCTGCCTGCCGTGCTTGGGGCAGCAAAATCCCTAGAGCCGCCTCTGTCTCTTGATCACCTGTTTGAGCTGCTTGTTCATCCAGCGTGGTCCGCAACCCTTCCTGACAAAATTGTTCCCCTTGCCTGGGATGCAGGCTTCAGAGAGCTTCTGAACTTTAACAAAGTAATTCCAGGCCTCCTCCACATTCAGATCCTTGGGTTCTTCAGTCCAGCCCATGTCCCTAACTAATTCCCTTCATTATTTAAAGTTTGCCCTTTTGAAATCAAAGCCCCTCGGTGCAGATCGATTTTTGTTTATCTTTCCATGTAGTTTAAACTGAATTAGCTCATGATCACTCAAACCACGGTTGTCTCCTGCAACCAGCTTTTCTCCAAGGGCCTCACTGCTCACCAATACCAAATCTAAAATGACATTACCCCGTGTAGGTTCGGTGACTGTTTGGTGAAGAAATCTGTCAGCTATCACATCCAGGAAAACCTGGGCCCTGCTGTTATTAGTAGCACTTGTCCTCCAATTTATCTCTGGAAAGTGAAAAAGTCTCCCATAATCACACAATTCCCAGTAGTATTTATTTCATTAAAAACATTGAAGAGGTCTTTATCCAGATTGGATCCTAGGGCTCTGTAGCACATCCCAAGCACTGTCCCAGGGGAACCTTTAGTAGCTTCTTCCCCAGAACGATTTTGGCCCAAACAGACTATCTTATCCATCCCATCACTTTTAATTTCTTTACAGTCTACCTCATCATTAACAAACAATGCTACTCCTCCACCTTTGCCTTTTTTCAGTCTTTCCTGAACAGCACATACCCCTCAATCCTTGTACTCCAGTGTGCCTATTCCACCAGGTTTCTATTATCCCTACAGTGTCTGGTTTCACTTCCTGCAGCAGTAGCTCTAGTTCCTCTATTTTGTTACCCAGCCTCCTTGCATTGGTGCACAGGCATCTTAATTACTGCTGCTGCTTGGCTTCACCCACATTCCTCGCCCAATTGGGTACAGTCATTCTGCTTCCAGTATCACCTTCCTGACTGGTATCAGCACTGTCCTTCCTCTTAATGTCCATTTGCCTACCCACTGCTGGTCCTTTCTCCATTGCTGTGTCCTCTCTTTCTTGATTTTCCTTCAGGTCACTATTAGAATCAGGCATGGAGATTACATGAGCATCTCCCAACCATCTTCTGTAAGTTCCTGGTTTAAAGCTCTTTTAATCAGTTGCACTAACTCCATCCCAAAAGCCTATTTCCCTCCCTACTCAGGTTTTGGTCCATCCCATGAGAACAGTCCTCTGTTCGTGAATGCCTCCCAGCGGTCAAACATCCCAAAGCCCTTGTGACGTTATTGATATAATCTGGGACCATATAGAACATGGTTGCAACCAAGGTCCTGTTGTGGCACCAAATCTTATATAAAAGGGGGTCATATAAGGTGTCTAAGACCAGGTTCTGGTTTGCTGGTTGTGATTAAGCTGTCTATATGTATGTATCATTTTGTAGTTGAAGTTATGAGTATTGGCTCTATACTGTCTGTATGTCAAACTTATGCTATGCTTCTGGGAAACATCCCAGACAAGTTGGTGTTAGCTCTGCCTAGCCTGCTTGATGGCCCATTAAGGACCATCAGCTATACAATTGACCCATGGAGAGAAGGCAGATAGGCCTTGTAACTCAGGCTATGGCTACACTTAGCACTTCAAAGCGCTGCCGCGGCAGCGCTGCCACAGCAGTGCTTTGAAGCGCTAAGTGTAGTCAAAGCGCCAGAGAGCTCTCCCAGCACTGTCCGTACTCCACCTCCCTGTGTGGCTTTGACCACACTGGCGCTTTGCAGCGCCGCAATTTGCAGCGCTGGAGAGGGTGTGTTTTCACACCCTGCTGCAGCGCTGCAAATTTGTAAGTGTAGCCAAGCCCTCAGCAAAGTATGCAGGGACTTGACCATGTAACTCCAGACTCCATGTTTCTGTAATTTTCCACAGTAAGAACCAAGAGGTGTTCTTACACCTGGGAAAAGCCTATAAAAGGCTGATGCCTCATCTCCATCTTGTCTTCAATCCTGCTTCTTATCTCTGGAGGGACTTTGCTACAAACTGAAGCTCTGAACAAAGGACTGATGACCCATCCCAGCGGGGAATGTACTCCAGAGACTTGATCTGAACCTGCAGTTTATTCTATCGCTTCTACAAGCCTGAACTAAGAACTTTGCCATTACAGTATGTAATAGATTCCATTTAACCAATTCTAGCTCTCATCTATATCTTTTTCTTTTTATGAATAAACCTTTAGATTTTAGATTCTAAAGGATTGGCAACAGCATGATTTGTGGGTAAGATCTGATTTGTATATTGGGTCTGGGGCTTAATTCTTTGGGATCGAGAGAACCGTTTTCTTTTATTTCTTTCTTTCTTTTTATTTATTTATTTTATTTTATATTTTATATTTTTTTTCCTTTTATTTCTTTCATAACCGTTCATCCCCAGGACGAGTGGGACTGGTGGTGATACTGGGAGACTGGAGTGTCTAAGGAAATTGCTTGTGTGACTTGTGGTTAGCCAGTGGGGTGAGACCAAAGTCCTCTTTGTCTGGCTGGTTTGGTTTGCCTTAGAGGTGGAAAAACCCCAGCCTAGGGCTGTAACTGCCCTGTTTAAGCAATTGGTCCTGAATTGGCACTCTCAGTTGGGTCCCGCCAGAACCAGCATCGTCACAGCCCTCCTCACAGCACCACTGCCTGAGCCATCTATTGATCATCCTAATCTTGTCTCACCTTCACGGTCCTCCTCTAAGGAGGGTAGAATTCCACTGAAGATCCCCGGAGCCTCCATTTCCTTAAGCATCTTCCCCAGCCTAGCACAGTCTCCCTTGATGCGAGAATCTAGTGTCATTTGTTCCCACATGAGGGACAATCAGTGGATTCTTTCCTGCTCCCCATTAGGATCCTCTTCAGCCTCAGGTCCACATCCCGTATCTTAGCCCCTGGCAGACAGCACACCCCTCTGTGCGCCAGATCAGCTCTGGTGACAGGCCTGTCTGTTCTTCTTAGTAGAGGGTCATCAATCATGTAGACCTGCCTCCTCGTAGTGGTGGTGCGATTCTCCAGCCTTCCTCCTGTTCTTTGTGGCTGGAAGCCTTCTTGTCTTTTATTCTCCCTTGAAATCTTCAGCGACTCATCCTGTATCCGCCTCAGCTCCAAACTCTGGGTATCTCCACTGGCTCGTCCCCTCTGCCACAGGACTAGCCGCTCTTCTTTTCTTCCTTGTCCTCCCCCAATTACAGCCTGCTGTGCCCCGTCTTCACTTTCCAACTCAGCAGACCTGGCCCTGCACTCGCTTTCTCCTTCCCTAACCAGGCTTTTTCTCTGCTAGAACGAAGAGCCCTTGACTAGCGAGATGTTCCCCACGTAGGTACTTCTAGACCGTGCCCAAGTCACCCCTCAACCTTCTCTTTGTGAAGCTAGTTTGAGCTCCTTGAATCTATCACTATAGAGCAGGTTTCTAATCCTTTAATCATTCTCGTGGCTCTTCTCTGACCCCTCTCCAATTTACCAACACGCCTTAGGAATTGTGGGCACCAGAACTGGAAACAGGATTCCAGCGGCAGTGCCAAATACGGAGGCAAAATAACCTCTCTGCTCACAGGCGCCGGCTTCTGATTTTCCCCAGGGGTGCTCAGCCCCAGGCCCCGCCCCCACTCCACCCCTTCCCCCCAAGCCTCCACCCCCACCCCGCCTCTTCCAGCCCCCACTCCACCCATTCCAAGCCCCCACACTGCCTCTTCCCCGCCTCTTTCTGCCTCCTCCCCTGAGCATGCCCTGCCCCCTTCCTCCCCCTCCCTCCCAGCACCTCCTGCACGCCACGGAACAACTGATCCGCAGCGGGTGGGAGGCTCTGGGAGGGAGGGGAAGGAGTTGTTCAGTGGGACTGTCATCAGGCAGGAGAGCGGGGGTGGGAGGGGAGCTTGGCTGCCAGTGGGTGCTAAGCCACTAGTCAGCACCTACATCTCTGCTCCTACTCGACATTCCCCTGTTTATGGATCCCAGGATGGCACTAGCCCTTTTGGACACAGCATCGCATTGGGGGCTCACGTTCAGCTGATTATCCACCCCCACCCCCAAATCTTTATCAGAGTCACTGCTTCCCAGGAGAGAGTCCCCCAGCCTGCAAATCTGACCCACAGTCCTTTGTTCCTAGATATACATTTACATTTACCCCTATGTAGCAGGGTGGTTACCCGCTCCAGCCCTGACAAGGTTAAAGCCACCCCTGGGAGAGGGCCGAGAGAAAAGCTGGACTGATTGGGAGGCAGCCTCAGCTGGAGGACACACCCCAAACAGACCCAGCTGGCCCTAGAAAGGTCAGGGCAGCCAGGAGTTCAGAAGGCTTGCTCTGGTCTGAGAGGAAGCAGGGCCTGGCTGCCTAGCAGAAAGGGTACTAGGAGTGACGTAGGGCTAGGGAAAGCCAGGGGAGCTCCTGGCTGGCAACTCCCCAGGCTGCAAGGCCTGGTTTAAGACCTACAAAGGTACTGGGGGGAAGAGGAAGGCGGCAGGTCCGAACCCCCTTGCCTGTGATGAGTGGCTTATACTGCAGGGAGTGGGGCTAGATGGTGACTGGCAGGAGCCCAGACTGAGGTGAGGTGGGGGTTCCCCTGGGTGGGGAGACCCAGAGCCTGAGAGTGTGGGGGTACTGCCAGGGGGGCAGCAACCCATAGAAAGGGGCACCGGGGTCCATGAGGGGCATGGGGCCTGCAAAGGGTGCTCCAGGCTGGAAGAGAGTTAATTCCCAGAAGGTACCAGCAGGAGGCGCTGCAGGAGTGAGTCCACCCGCTTACACCATATAAAAAGGAATAGTGTTTGCAAGTGCCCCATTTACCAAATGGTCCAGATTGCTCCAAATCAATGACCTGTCCTCTTCATTAGTTACCACTCCCCCAGTTTGTGTCAGCTGCAACTTTATCTGTCATGATTTTATGTTTTCTTCCAGGTCATTGATAAAAGTGTTAAATAATGTAGGGCTAAGAACTAACCCCTGAGGGACTTCACTGGAAACACGCCTGCTCGATGATTTCCCCTTTACAATTACATTTTAAGACCTAGCAATTGGCCAGTATTTAAAGTGTACCATGTTCATTTTGTATTGTTCTAATTTTTTAATCAAAATGTTGTGCAGTACCAGAAGTCTAAGCTTATTACATCAACACTGTTACCTTTATCAACCACATTTTTAATCTCATCAAAAAAGAGATCAAGTTAGTTTTCTAGGATCAATTTTCCATAAACTCATGTTGATTTGCATTAATTACATTCCCCTGTACTTCTTTATCAATCAAGTGCTGTATCAGCCATTCCATTATCTTGCCTGGGATCAATGTCTCACTGACAAGCATCTAATTACCCATGTCATCCCAATACCATTTTTAAAAATTGGCATAATATTAGCTTTCTTCCAGTCTTCTGGAACTCCCCCAGTGCACCAAGGCTTATTGAAAGTCACCATTAGCTCCTCAATCAACTCTTTTAAAACTCTTGGATGCAAGTTATCTGGACCTGCTGATTTTAAAATGTCTGACTTTAGTAGCTTCTGTTTAACACCCCCAGAGATACTAATGGAATGGATATCATTACCATGTGATGAGACTATCATCTGTTTTTTGCCCCAAATACAGAACAGAAATATTTAGTGACCACTTCTGCCTCTTTTGCATTAATATTAATAATTCTACCATTTCCATCTGGTAATGGACCAGTACCATTGTCCAGATTCTTTTTGTTCCTAATATATTTAAAAAACTCTTATTGTCCTTAACTCTGCTGGCCATAGATGACTCTTTGTGTCCCTTTGCTTCCCTTATCAATTTTCTTCCATTCTTAACTTCTGATTTATATTCATGACTATTAACTTCCCCTTTCTTCCCTTTGTTACATAGCTTTTTTAATATTCATGCACACAACCATGCACATTCATGTCAAAAGAAGTGCACCTGAATGCCTGTGCATGCACACGCACACATGTACAAAAATATATGCCCACACATGTATGTGCCCTCTCACACATAAGTACACTCAGACACATGCACATATATGCATGCACACACAGGATCTGGATACTGGTCCCAGAGCCAGGCTCTCTTTGGAAGCTGTTGATCTTGTGGGAGTTAGGAGGGGGAATCCCTGTGAAGGGGTGTCATGGACTCATGCTCTCTCAGCTCCATATGGTGCCTGGGAGGAACCCCCTCCAGTGTGATAGCCCATCTCAGGGGTCCACTCTCTTGGGGGTTAACCCATAGGCCTCTCTGCCTCCTGGAACTGCACCTCTCTGAACCTTCAGCATACCTGTGTCTCACCATGGGCCCCCTTAGGGAGTCCACTCGCTCTGGACCCCTGGAGCCTCCACTCCCAGAGGGAATAATGCATCCCCAGTCTCTAGACTGGAATGACTCTCAGTCAGCATAAAACAGGAGGTTTATTGAGCCTCTGAACCCAGCACAGGAAACTCTCTGGGCCATCTAGGTCTCCCCTGCATCCAGGTGGGCTCTGGTTGCTCTCTTCCCAGTCTAGCAGCCCCCTCCTTCTAGCTGACCATCCTATATCCTCTCCCCCAACAGCTCCTCCCTTGTCATTTGTCTTCAGACCGAGGTAAACAGGTCATCTGGGCCTCCTCTCTTCCATCCTTTGTCCCCCACTGTCTGGAACTGGCTGGTCAGGTCACCGGGGTCCTCTCTCCTCAGCCCTTTGTCCTCCCATGGGCCAGAACCAGCTGACTGCCCAGCTGGGCTGGGCCTCCTGGTCACCAGGCCACTGGTTGCTAGGGTCCCCCATCTCCAAGCAGTTGTCCCAGTCCCGGCTGCTAGGTGAGGTCACACCTGGTCCTCTGCAACAACAAACCCTCTCCCACCACCTCGTTAAACACACAGCACACAGGGAAACTGAGACCCACACAGTATTCATGCAAAACTCTAAGAAAAATCCCCCACTTCATCACATTGGGGTGGGTTTAACTGCTAAGCCCCTCCCCCCACCTCCAGTGAGCCAACGTCCACCTGGAGGCTCCATGATCCCAGGTAGTCAGGGCTCTGCATGGCCCAGGCTGGGGAAGCGGGAGGGAGATGTGTCACTTTCAGACTGATGATGTGGGGGATCAGAAGGGGTTAAATTGTGACTAGTCTGTCCAGTCCCAGGAACTGGACAGGCAGGGACACTGACACTGTGGATCCATGGGGCTGTCCTGCCACCTACAGGCACCTGGGCACTATGGGATGGAGCCAGACTGGAGACAGGGGAGTGGGGAGGATCTTTGGGTTAGGGCAGGGGTGGGCAAACCTTTTGGCCAAGGGCCACATCTGGGTATGGAAATTGTATTGCGGGCCATGAATGCTCACAAAATTGGGGGTTGGGATGTGGGAGGGGTGAGGACTCCGGATGGGGGGGTGGGCTCTGGAGTGGGGCCAGAAATCAGGAGTTTAGGGTGCAGGAGGGGGCTCCGGACTGGGGCAGGGGGTTGGGGTGTGTGGGGAGGTGAAGGCTCCGGCTGGGGGTGCGGGCTCTGGGGTGGGACTGGAGATGAGGGGTTGGGAGTGCAGGAGGGGGCTTCAGGCTGGGACCAAGGGGTTCGGCAGACAGGAGGGGGATCAGGGCTGGGGCAGGGGGTTGGGGTTCAGGAGGGGGCAGAGGTGCAGGCTCCGGGCGGCACTTACCTCAAGCAGCTCCCAGAAGCAGCCGTATGTTCCCCTTCCAGCTCCTACATGGTGACGTGGCCAGGTGGCTTTGCGCACTACCCTGTCCATAGGCACCGCCCCTGCAGCTCCCATTGGCCAACTCCCCCCCTTCCCCCACACCGCCATCCTATATCAAAAGTAGCTATGTGGCACAAGCACATCTGGAGATAGCCCCTGGCACAGCCACATGGCTCCATGTATTGATAATGCCAAAGTGGTGTGTCTGGGCTCTTCGATTGCTAGCCCCCACGCCCTGACACAGGGTGAGAATCCAGGAGTCCGGGGTAGAGCTGGGGGAATAGCTGAGGTTTTGCTTTGGCCAGCCCCCCAAAACAGCAGACTAAATCGTTCAGGCCAATTTAGAAAATGGCAGCAAACCATGCAGGAAAATGTCTGTGCATGCAGCACTCAGCTAGTGGTGAGTCAGTGCCTTCAGCTGGGGGCCCGGCGCCCGCCTGGGAGACCAGAAACGCTGGTTTGAAACTTCCCTGTAGAGCAGGGGCGTCAAGGCAGGGCTCTTCCTGCTGCCTGGCCCCTTGGAGGGCTGCACCGCTCCCCGCTGGACACCAGCAGCACCTGCCCGAGTCAGGTATTTTTACACGGTGGAACAGCCTCAAGGGGAGAGTCAGGAGCCCCCACCCCCAGGAGGGCAGGGCACACTTGTGGGGGGAATCTCCAGTGTGGGGATGCAAGTGCCCTAACTCTGGGCTGAAGGGACAGACATACACTTGGCTTTTGCTGGCCTGGCACCAGGCAGAGGGTTCTCAGCCAAAACGAATCCGGTCAACTTTACAAAGAGTTTCAAGTCAACCAAAACTGCATTTTTAGCAAATAAACAATTCATCCAAAAAACTTCACTGTGCTGTGTCCCTGAGCGCCAGTCCCCATCTGTAATCCCTAGACCCCACTCCCCAGAGAACCCAGGAGCCCTGAGCGCCAGTTCCACAGCTCTACCCCCCTCCCCAGAGAACTCAGATGTCCTGAGCACCATTCCCCCAGCTGTAATCCCTAGACCCCACTCCCCAGGGAACCCAGGAGTCCAGTGTGCCAGTTCCACAGTTCTACCCACTAGACCCCACTCCCATAGAACCCGGGAGTCCTACATGCCAGTTCCCCAGTTCTACCCACTAGATCCAACTCCCCATACATAAGAACATAAGAATGGCCATACTGGGTTAGACCAAAGGTCCATCTAGCCCAGAATCCTGTCTTCCAACAGTGGCCAGTGCCTGGTGCTTCAGAGGGAATGAATAGAACAGGTGAGCCATTCCCTGTCATCCATTCCCAGCTTCTGGCAAACAGAGGTTAGGGACACCATCCCTGTCCATCCTGGCTAATAGCCATTGATGGACCTCTCCTCCATGAATTGATCTAGTTCTTTTTTGAACCCTGTTATAGTTCTGGCCTTCACAACATCCTCTGGCAACGACTTCCACAGGTTGACTGTATGTTGAGTGAAGAAATACTTCCTTTTGTTTGTTTTAAACCTTCTGCCTATTAATTTCATTTGGTGACCCCTAGTTCTTGTTATGAGAAGGAGTAAATAACACTTCCTTATCTACTTTCTCCAAGTCAGTCATGATTTTATAGACCTCTATCATATCCCCCCTTAGTCATCTCTTTTCCAAGCTGAGAAGTCCCAGTCTTATTAGTCTCTCCTCATACGGAAGCTGTTCCATACCCCTAACCATTTTTGTTGCCCTTTTCCAATTCCAATGTATCTTGTTTGAGATGGGGCAACCACATCTGTGTGCGTACCATGGATTTATATACAGGCAATATGATATTTTCTGTCTTATTATTTATCCCTTTCTTAATGATTCCCAACATTCTGTTCACCTTTTTTTGACTGCCGCTGCACATTGAGTGGATGTTTTTAGAGAACTATCCACAATGATTCCAAAATCTCTTCCTTGAGTGGGAACAGCTGATTTACACCCCATCATTTTATATATACAGGGCCGGCTCCAGAGCCCAGCGGGGCAAGCACCCGCCTGGGGCGGCCCTTTCCCGGGGGGGGCGGCAGGCTGGGCCAGCGGACCTGCCGCAGTCATGCCTGCGGGAGGTCCACCGGAGCCCCGGGACGACCGGACCTGCCGCAGGCATGACTGCGGAGGGGACGCTCGGCCGGCGGCTCCAGTGGCCCTCCCGCAGGCATGACTGCGGACGGTTCGCTGGTCCCGCGGCTCGGCTGGACCTCCCGCAGGCATGCCTGCGGCAGCTCAACCGGAGCCGCCGGACCAGCGAACCACCCGCAGCTGCGGGAGGTCCAGCCGAGCCGCGTGACCAGCGGACCCTCCGCTCTCACGCCCGCGGGAGGTCCGCTGCTCCCGTGGCTCGGGGGCGCCTCCTGGGCATGACTGCTTGGGGCGGCCAAATTTGTAGAGCCGCCCCTGTATATATATAGTTGGGATTATGTTTTCCGATGTGCGTTACTTTGCATTTAGCAACACTGAATTTCAGCTGCCATTTTGTTACCCAGACACCTAGTTTTGTGGGATCCCTTTGTAGCTCTTCACAGTCTGCTTTGGACTTAACGATCTTGCGTAGTTTTGTATCATCTGCAAATTTTTCCACCTCACTGTTTACCCCTTTTTCCTCAAATTCTTTTTTGGCCTTCCTAATTGTATTTTTATACTTCACTTGCCAGAGTTTATGCTCCTTTCCATTTTCCTCAATAGCATTTAACTTCCACTTTTTAAAGGATGCCTTTTTGCGTCTCACTGCTCCTTTTACTTTGTTGTTTAGCCATGGTGGGAGTTTTTTGTTCTCTTACTATGTTTTTTTAATTTGGGGTATATATTTAAATTGACCCTCTATTATGGGGTCTTTAAATTGTTTCCATGCAGCTTGCAGGGATTTCACCTTTGACATTGTACCTTTTAATTTCTGTTTAACTAACTTCCTCATTTTTGTGTAGTTCCCCTTTCTGAAATTAAATGCTACAGCGTTGGGCTGCTGTCGTGTTTTCCATGCCACAGGGATGTTAGCGCTAATTATATTATAGTCACTATTACCAAGCAGTTCAACTATATTCACCACTTGGACCAGACCCTGTTCTCCACTTAGGACTAAATCAAGAATTGCCTCCCCTCTTGTGGGTTCCAGGACTAGCTGCTCCAAGAATCTGTAATTTAAGAAACTTTATCTCTGCATCCTGTCCTGAGGTGACATGGACCAGTCAATATGGGGATAGTTGAAACCCCCCGGGAGTCCTGAGCTCCAGTCACCAGCTCTACCCACTAGACCCGACTCCCCACAGAACCCAGGCGCCCTGACTCCCAACCCTGCGCTGGTGCCTAGCAGCTATTTGTGTGTTCCATAGCATGGTGCAGTTGCTGGTGTCCAGGAGGCCAGGGCTGGGCTGTGAGCTTCCCACCCAAGCGGGGCAGGGGGCAGAGGATTCAGTCCCAGCCCCCAGTATGGGGTTTCTGCTTCACCAGCATCAGTCCAGTTGCAGTGCTCTGGGAGGGAGTTTGGGTGCTGGAGGGAGTTCCAAGCTGGGGAAGGAGGTTGGGGCATTGAAGGAGGTTTGGGGTGCAGGCTCTGGGCGGTGCTGACCTCAGGCAGCTCCTGGGAAGTGGCGACATGTCCCTCTGGTTCCTAGGCAACGGGTAGTGATCAACGGCTCAATGTCTAGTTGGCAGCCGGTTTCAAGCGGAGTGCCCCAAGGGTCGGTCCTGGGGCCGGTTTTGTTCAATATCTTCATTAATGATCTGGAGGATGGCATGGACTGCACTCTCAGCAAGTTTGCAGATGACACTAAACTGGGAGGAGTGGTAGATAGGATATAGAGGGACCTAGACAAATTAGAGGACTGGGCCAAAAGAAACCTGATGAGGTTCAACAAGTTGGCCTTTAGCTCATGTGGTAGCAGCTCATGCACTCAGCTTCAGAGGTTGCAGGTTCAGTTCTACCTGTCAACAACCAAGGTCTGTCAGTGTTACATTAGGACTAGATATTGTTTGAAGGCATACACCCAAGTACTGAGATTTCTCTTTGGGGGTGGGGGGGGAGAGGGATGGCTCAGTGGTTTGTGCATTGTGCATTAGGGTTGTGAGCTCAATCCTTGAGGGGGCCATTTAAGGAACTGGGGTAAAAATCTGTCTGGGGATTGGGCCTGCTTTGTAGCAGGGGGTTGGACTAGATGATCTCTTGAGGTCCCTTCTAACCCTGATAATCTGTGATCCTGTGAAGGACAAGTGCAGAGTCCTGCACTTAGGACAGAAGAATCCAATTCACTGTTACAGACTAGGGACTGAACAGTTAGCCAGCAGTTCTGCAGAAAAGGACCTAGGGGTTACAGTAGATGAAAAGCTGAATATGAGTCAACAGTGTGCCCTTGTTGCCAAGAAGGCTAACAGCATTTTGGGCTGTATAAGTAGGGGCATTGCCAGCAGATCAAGGGACATGATCATTCCCCTCTATTCAACACTGGTGAGGCCTCACCTGGAGTACTGTGTCCAGTTTTGGGCCCCACACTACAAGGATGTGGACAAATTGGAGAGAGTCCAGCAGAGGGCAACAAAAATGATTATGGGGCTGGAGCACATGACTTATGAGGAGAGGCTGAGAGAACTGGGATTGTTTAGTCTGCAGAAGAGAAGAATGAGGGGGGATTTGATAGCTGCTTTCAACTACCTGAAAGGGGGTTCCAAAGAGGATGGATCTAAACTGTTCTCAGTGGTAGCAGATGACAGAACAAGGAGTAATGGTCTCAAGTTGCAGTGGGGGAGGTTTAGGTTGGATATTAGGAAAAACTTTTTCACTCAGAGAGTGGTGAAGCACTGGAATGGGTTACCTAGGGAGGTGGTGGAATCTCCTTCGTTAGAGGTTTTTAAGGTCAGGCTTGACAAAGCCCTGGCTGGGATGATTTAGTTGGGAATTGGTCCTGCTTTGAGCAGGGGGTTGGACTAGATGACCTCCTGAGGTCCCTTCCAACCCTGATATTCTATGATTCTATGACATGCATGCCGGCCACTTCCTGGGAGCCATGCAGAGCCAGGCATGGAGCCTGCGTGCCACAGTCAACCAGACTTTTAGCAGCCTGGTCAGTTGTGCTGACCAGAGCCACCAGGATCCCTTTTCGACTGGGAATTCCAGTAGAAAACTGGATGCCTGGCAACCCTAGCTGGGAAAAATGCCCTTCCCTCCTCCCACAATGTGTCGAGTTGGAGGCCAGGCTCCGCAATGAGCTTCAGGCCCTGAGCTTTAAGAGCACTGTTCCCCCACCCTCCTGGGCTGGGCCGAGCCCCCATCTGAGTGGCGGGGGAGGGAAGCGAAGCAGGAGCTGGTGCTGGGGCTGCAAAGTCACTTCTGCCCTGGGGAGAAGTGCCCATCCTACGTGAGCTCCCTGGATCAGGTTGCAGCTCTGGTGCTGGTCACGTGTGTCTTGGAGCCCCTGGAGTGGCTTCCCACGAAGATGGGGTGTTTCTGCGGCAGGCCAGGGGGAGCACAGCTGGGGAGCGGAGAGAAAGGTGGAAAATAGGGCACGATCCAAACACAATCCTGCAGCATGGATTGGCACCCACCTGGCTCACAGCCATGGCGCCCCCAGCGCTCTGCAAGTGTCTCGCTGCGGCCACACTGCCTTGGACCCCTGGTCTGGCGCCCCTGCAGGCAGTAACCAGATTTTTGGTGTCCGGTCAGTACTTCTGACCGGATACTGTACAGGCCCCCTTGCGACCGGCCTTTCCAGTCGAAAACTGGACCCCTGTCAACCATAGGCGAGAGGCACCAGGGACAGCAGCTGGGGTGGCCTAGAGCGGGCCCAAGTCCCAGCAGCTGGCCAGAATAGCAATACTGGGCTACACTGGCTGCACAATGGGCGGCTCCGCATGGCCAACACCCTAGGCTCCATGACCTGGCCCAGCAGGTTGGCACGTCCCTGTGCAGCTTGGGGCAGAACCAGGCCAGACAAAGGTTAAGGCGCTGACCTGGGACTGAGCCCTGGGCTGTCATGGGACAACTTCACCTATTTGTGATGGAGGCTGCTCAGCCCCTCTGAGCCCTGGGGTCCTGGCTGTGGGACAGGAGACGGCCTCCCCCGCCAGGCAGCAGAGGGGAGGCCAGGCCAGCTCTGTC
The DNA here is from genome assembly GCF_020497125.1 of Mauremys mutica. Lineage (NCBI taxonomy): Eukaryota > Metazoa > Chordata > Testudines > Geoemydidae > Mauremys > Mauremys mutica. Next base: position 16,810,840 of record NC_059091.1, on the reverse strand, counting down.
CTTGGGGGAGGTCTGTTTAGGGAAGGCACTTTACAAAGCGGGGTCAGGCTGCATGGGGGTGGGGGAGGAATTTTAAAGGGCTCTGGAGAGCTGCAGAATTTTGCCCTCAATGCCTCTAAACTCACTTCCCCCAACCCTGTGCCAGTCACAGCCCCCGTGAAGCCCATTGGCCTGGCCCACTGCCCCACCTAGGGTTGCCAGGCAGCCAGTTTTCGACCAGAACTCCCGGTTGAACAGGGACCTTGGCAGCTCTGGCCAGCACTGTTGACCAGGCCGGTAAAAGTCTGGTCAGTGGCACAGTGGGGCTAAGGCAGGCTCTCTCCAGGAACGCTCTCCAGGGGCTCAGCAGGGGGCGCTGTGCTGTAGGATGGCACAGGGGGCTCAGAAGGGGGCACTGTGTGGCAGGGAGGCACAGGGGGCTCAGCAGGAGGCACTGTGCTGCAGGGTGGCACTGGGGGCTCAGCAGGGGGCACTGTGCTGTAGGGTGGCACAGGGGACTCAGCAGGGGGCGCTGTGCTGTAGGGTGGCACAGGGGGCTCAGAAGGGAGCACTGTGTGGCAGGGAGGCACGGGGGTCTCAGTAGAGGGTGCTGTGCTGTAAAGTGGCACCGGGGGCTCAGCAGGGAGCACTGTGCTCTAGGGTGGCACAGGATGCTCAGCAGAGGGCATTATGCTGTAGGGCAGTGCAGGGGGTGCTGTGCTGTACAGTGACACAGGGGGCTCAGTGGGGGCACTGTTCTGTAGGGTGGCACAGGGGGCTCAGTAGGGGGCACTGTGTCAGGGTGGCACGGGGGTTCAGTAGGGGCGCTGTGTCAGGGTGGCACGGGAGTTTAGTAGGGGACACTGTGTCAGGGTGGCACAGGGGGCTCAGTAGGGGGCACTGTGTCAGGGTGGCATGGGGTCAGCAGGGGGCGCCGTGTGTCAGGGTGGCACAGGGGGATCAGCAGGGGGCACTGTGCTGTAGGGTGGCACAGGGGGCTCAGGAGAGGGCACTGTGTGTCAGGGTGGCACAGGGGATTCAGTAGGGGGTGCTGTCAGGGTGGCACGGGGTCAGCAGGGGGTGCTGTGCTGTACAGTGGCACAAGGGCTCAGCAGGGAGTGCTCTAGGCTGGTGCTGCCAGCTCCCAACGCAGGCAGGTGGGGGGGGGGGAAGGTCTAGATCCAGAGAAACCTCCAATGTCTTTAGAGCCCATGGGTGTCAAGGACCCTTTTTCAGGGGGCCCCAGAAGCAAGCCAGCCAGCCCCTGGCTGCAGAGCCAGCTTCAAACAAGCACTGCCTATGATATGGGGCAGCTCAGAGCTGAGCCACGTGGGCAGAGGGGGCACTGGCTGCAAATGCACGTACAGCTTGTGGGGTATGGGGGCAGAAGGAGCTGTGAGCAGGTCCCTGGGAGGAAGCAGAGATGTTGCTTCTTGGGCACAGAACTGGACGGACGGGCAGACAGGGATTTCTGAGTATGGTAGCTGGCAACTGCTCTTTGTTCCTCCCCTGCCCAGAGAAACAGGCCCCTGTGTAAATAGCCAAAACCAGACCGAGAATAGACCTGACTCAGAGCAGCAATTCCTGCCCCTAATGGAAACAACCTTGCAAGGCCCCAATAGCTGCAAATCCCTTAGGCCAAAGGGAAAATGCTGGTGGCAGAGTGGGATCCAGTTTCCACAGAGAGAAATTGTAAGCTGGCTTCCTGGCAAACCATGATGGGGAAATCCCTGGGAGGTTTATCTGGCTCAGGTCAATGTCATCATCCAAAGGTGGGTGCCTAGCAGCCAGCTTGGGTGGCCCAGCTCTGACGGTGCTGCAGAACTCCCCCAGAAAAGGGTGCAGTTAGCCAGACCTAGTGTGACAGAGTGGGAATTCTCTGTAATATTTTGTATGAGTACAGTGTGCCTCAGTTTCCCCTATGTACTGCAGAGACCCTGGGATCCAGATGTGACTGACACCAGCTGTCTGGGGCCTGGGCCCAATGGCCAGGGAGAAGGAAACAGTCACTAATTGCCTAGACATTTGGTACCTAGAAACTAAAGACCAGGGAGGGCCCCCTCTCTTCAGAAAGCCACCCAGGTTTGCCTGTGAACAAGAACCAAGGACTGAGGAGGGGCCAGGGGGTTGTTAAGTGGGGGCTGCTGGAAGCTCTCCTGTAGTGGGACAAATGCGGGACAGAGGGCTCGGGGCTGACAGACCAAGCTGGACCAGGCTGTAACTTTCTTGTCTACGCTAACCCAGGATTTTCCACACTGCATTCCAGACAGCTAACAAACCCAACTGCTTTTGTAAGGCTGGCTGAGAGTTACTAGAGGTGTTGAAGGGGGAGGGTGCACTGCTCCCTTAGGGGGTACGTCTCCCAGGTGAAAACTCTGAGGGGAGTGCAGGCTGTGAGGCAGGGGTGCTGAAGGCACCGAGGTTTGGTCCAACGAAGCAGTGAAGCCGAGTGGCTCACCCTAGTGAGAGTCAGACCCTCAGGGGGTCAGGCACACTGAAGGGGTCCTCCCTGGGATACGTCCCACAGCACCGGCTCTGGAGACTGACCTGGTGCAAGCCCCTGCTGCATGGTTTGGAGCCAGCCAGCAAGCCGAGCTGGCCAGGGAAAGAAGAGATGCCCACCTGGGCTTGCCGAGGACCTGCAGAGACCTGTGATCCTGGCATACCCAGATACCAGAGGACGACTGGGGCAGACGGGCAGTTGGCTAATTGATGGATGCTCAGCTGGACTCAGATTCGCAGATCCAGCGCCCAGAAGAGAGCTGAGGACACGCTGAGAGGCTGTGGAATGGACCCCAGCTGTTGAATCTCTCTCACTGCAATGCACCAGCAGAGGAAGCAGCTGCTAGCAGATGGACGGAAGCCGGTGGCCATGAGCTCTGCCCATACGGCGCTGGGTCTGATGCAGAGGCTGGACATGGGGACTCGATTCTGGGACATGATGTTATTGACCAGAGAGAAACGTCGTTACATGTGGGTTGTAAAACAAGGGGAATGGGCACTAATGCAAACCCGAAGGGCAGCCATTCAGTGACATCCAGTCTGGGAACTGAGTGGGCATGAAAAGGACTGAGAAATACACATCTGGTCAGGCCACAGCAGCATGAACATCTGGCAAGAGCCCCGCCCGCAATTTGGGGTCCAGGGATCAGCCCCCAGCCCCCCCTTTCAGTTCAACAGGGACAAGGTGGCGTGTTCTGTGCTGTGTTTATGAGCGCTATGCAGGGCCATGACTTCCTGGTCTGGGGCTGCTGCCCCGGGCGTGCAGCCGAGTGAACTGCTCCTGGGGCAGAGCAAGGGTGGGGTGAATGGGACTGAAACTGACCCGTCTCAGTGGAGGATCTGGAAGGACAGGTGAGCCCAAGGGCCAGGAACTTCACAGCAGCCCAGAGGAAGGAACCGCCCAGGGAAATGGACCACAGGCCCTGAGCTGGAGAACAAAGGGGCAGGTGTCAGGTTAAGCACTGGCCTTCAGGATCCTGACAAAAAGAAGAAAGGAAAGTAGCAAAATATGGACCCTGGACATTAGAAAAGCAGACAGACTCCCCTAGGGAACTGATGGGCAGGATCCCCTGGGAGGCTAATATGAGGGGGAAAGGAGTCCATGAGAGCTGGCTGTATTTTAAAGAAGCCTTATTGAGGGCGCAGGAACAAACCATCCCAAAGTGCAGAAAGAATAGCAACTATGGCAGGCGACCAGCTTGGATTAACAGTGAAATCTTCGGTGAGCTTAAGCACAAAAAGGAAGCTTACAAGTAGTGAAAATTTGGACAGATGACTGAGGAGTATAAAAATGTTGCTCAAGCATGCAGGGGTGTAATCAGGAAGGCCAAGGCACAATTGGAGTTGCAGCTAGCAAGATATGTGAAGAGTAACAAGAAGGGTGTCTACAGGTATGTTAGCAACAAGGTGGTGGTCAGGGAAATTGTGGACCCCTCACTGAATGGGGGAGGCAACACAGTGACAGATAATATGGAAAGAGCTGAAGTACTCAATGCTTTTTTTGCCTTGGTCTTCACAGACAGGGTCAGCTCCCAGACTGCTGCACTGGGCAGCACAGTATGGGGAGGTGGTGACCAGCCCTCAGTGGTGAAAGAACAGGTTAAGGACTGTTTAGAAAAGCTGGACATGCACAAGTCCATGGGTCCAGATCTAAGGCATGCAAGGGTGCTGAGGGAGTTGGCTGATGTGATTGCAGAGCCATTGGCTATTATCTTTGAAAATTTGTGGCGATCGGGAGAGGTCCCGGATGATTGGAAAAAAACAGTTACCTTTTCCGTAACTGGTGTTCTTCAAGGTGTGGTGCTCATGTCTATTCCACAATAGGTGTGCGTGCTCGCCACATGCACCAGTGCCAGAAGTTTTTCCCTTAGCAGTACCCGTAGGAGGGAGCACCCCCTGTGACCCCTGGAGTGGCGCCTACCTGGCGCAGTATAAGGGGAGCTGCATGCTCCCCCCACCCTCAGTTCCTTCTTGCCAGACAACTCTGACAGAGGGGAAGGAGGGCAGGATGTGGAATAGACACAAGCAACACATCTCAAAGAACACCAGTTATGGAAAAGGTAACTGTCTTTTTTTTCTTTAAGTGACTGCTCATGTGTATTCCACAATAGGTGATTCCAAGCTATATCTGTTGGAGGTGGGTAGGAGTTCACAAGTTCCCAGATGGAGCACAGCCCTGCCGAACCCAGAGTCATCCCTGGGACGATCGCATAGTGCGAGGTGAATGTGTGAACTGAAGACCATGTGGTGGCCCTTCAGATGTCCTGGATGGGGATGTGGACCATGAAGGCAGCCGACAAGGCCTGTGCCCAGATCTAGTGTGCCCTCACATTGGGCGGTGGGAAAACACCCACCAGCTCATTACAGGAACAGATGCACGAAGGGATCCAATTGGAAAGCCACTGAGTGAAAATCAGCTGGCCCCTCGCACTCAGCCGAGGCGATGAACAGTTGCGAGGACTTTCTGAACAGTTTAGTCCACTCGAGGTAGAAAGCCAGAGCCCGCTGCACATCGAGCGTGTGGAGACAGCGTTCCTCACTGGATGCGTGAGGCTTGGGGCAGAGGACCGGTAGAAAAATGTCCTGACCCATGTAGTAGGCAGAGACTACCTTCAGGAGGAACGCTGGCTGTGGGCGGACCTGGACCTTGCCCTTATGAAAGACCATGTACGGCGGCTCGGAGGTCAGGGCCCTGAGCTCCAAGACTCACCTGGCCAACATGATTGCAACCAGGAAGGCCACCTTCCACGAGAGGTGAGACCAGGAGCACATGGCCAGTGGTTCAAATGGGGGCCCCGTGAGATGAGCCAACACCAGGGTCCCACTGCGGGACCGGGGGGTCTAGAATACGAAAAAAGATGGTCCAAACCCTTAAGGAAAATACCGTGTGCCCTTGCACCAGCGGATGGAAGGCTGATATGGCTGCCAGGTGCACCTTAACCGACAAGGGTGCCAGGCCTGGGGCCTCAGGTGGAGGAGGTAATCAAGGATAAGCTGGATCGGGGCGGTCACCAGGGAGACACCCTGGTCCGCTGCCCACCTAGAAAACCGGGACCACTTTGCCAAATAAGCACGGTGAGTGGAGGGCCATCTACTTTCGAGGAGGACACGCTGAACCTGGTCCGAGCACCTAACCACTGAGCAGCCACGCTGTGAGGTGAAGAGCTGCTAGGTTGGGATGGAGGAGGCGTCCCTGGTCCAGGCGGAGCGGCAACGGCCACGGCGGAGCTACCGCCAGGCCCATGAGGGTCCCATACCAATGCTGCCTGGGCCATGCCAGAGCAATCAGGAGGACCCAGCCCTTGTCCGACTTTATCTTCTCCAGGACCCTGCTGATCAGCAGGAATAGGGGGGAAGGCATACAGAAGCTGGCCTGACCAGGACAGGAGAAAGGCATCGGAGATAGCGCCGCTCCCCAGGCCCCGCCGGAGCAGAACCGGGGGCATCGCCGGTTCTGCCGAGTCTCGAATAGATCCACCTGGGGAGTTCCCCACCTTTGGAAGAGCCGGTGGGCCACTTACGTGTGGAGGGACCACTCGTGTTGTGAGGAAAAGTCCCTGCTCAAGCGATCCACCCTCTCGTTCCGGGCGCCCGGTAGGTGGAAGGCCTTCAGGTGGATGATGTGGGCTATACAGAAGTCTCACAGCCTGAGGGCTTCGCAGCAGAGGATCGGGCCCCACCTTGCTTGTTGATATAGACTGTCGAGGCCATGTTGTCCGTGAGGACCCTGACTACCTTGCCCTCCAGGTGCAAGCGGAAGGCCATACACGCCAGCCGCACCGCCCTGAGCTCCTTGATGTTTATATGAAGGGTCAGGGTCTTGAGCCGACCATAGGCCTTGGGTCCAAAAGTTCCCCACATGGGCCCCCCAACCCAGGTTCGATGCATCGGACACCAGCTCCAACAACGGGCCCCTGTCCCTGAACGGGACCCCTTGGAGCATGTTGTTTGTGGCGGACCACCACCGTAGGGAGGTGATCACAGAGTCCAGCATGGCGAGGACTTTGTCCATCCTGTAAGTGGCCTGGGAGAACTTTGAGGCCAACCAGAGCTGGAGGGACCTCATTCTGAGTCTGGCATGAAGGTCCACGTATGTGCACGCCAATATGTGATCCAAGAGTTGCAGGCAAACCTTGGCTATGGTCACCAGGAACGTTGTGACTGAGTCAATGAGACCTTTCAGGGTCTTGAACCTGTTTGGTGGTAGAGGGGCGCTGGCCGACTGTGTGTCCAGGAGCTCTCCGATAAACTGTGTGTGTTGGACCGGGACTAACGTGGATTTGGTGCTGTTTACCAACAGGCTGAAGGCGGTGCATGTGGACAGGAGCGCCACGTGATCCCTCATCTGTGACCGGGAGGTGCCCTTGACAAGTCGAGCGTCCCGATAGGGGAATATCTGGACCCACCGCCATCTGAGGTAGGCAGCTACCACCGACATGCATTTTGTAAACACCCTGGGGGCAAGGACAGACCAAATGGGAGGACCAGGAATTGGTAATGATTCCGTCCCACCATGAAACGGAGGAAGCTCCTGTGCCCCTCAAATATGTGGATGTGGAAGTATGTGTCCTGTAAATCAAGGGCAGCGTACCAGTCCCTGGGATCCAGGGAGGGGATGATGGAGGCCAGGGAGACCATGTGGAATTTGAGCTTCACCATGTACTGATTCAGACCTTGGAGGTCCAGGATGGGCCTGAGCCACCCTTTGCCTTCAGGATAAGGAAATAACGGGAGTAATACCCCTTCCCCTGAACTCCTCAGGCACCGCCTCTATCGCTCCTATTCCTAGGAGCCGCCCCACCTCCTGTTTGAGCAGAGCTTTGTGCGAGGGGTCCCCCAACAGGGACGGGGGCAGGGGGGTGGTTGGGCGGGGAGGAGGTAAACTGGAGGCTGTAACCTCAGGAGATGGTGTTGAGGACCCATCGGTCCGAGGTCAGCCGCGAACATTCCGGGAGGAAAGCACACAACTGGTTGGAGAAAGGAGGCTTTTTGGGGGGTGGATCCCTGATGAGGACTGGCGGGATGCCCCCAAGCGTCCCATCAAAAACGCCTTTTCCCCGCCTGCTTGCCCTTGGAGGACCCAGGCTGGGGGGCAGGCCGAGACCGCCTCTGAAGGTGTCTCTTATAGTCCCGCTGCTTCTTATGGGCAGCCTCGTACTTTGGGAGGGGGGCCTGGGCAGGAGTCTGCTGCAGCTTGAATTTAGGTTTTGCCGGAGCCAGGACATAGAGGCCCAGAGTCTGGAGGGTCGTGCGAGAGTCTCATGCCATGCAGCCTTGTATCTGTTTCCTCTGCAAACAGAGATTTCCCATCAAACGGGAGATCCTGCATGGAAGACTGTGCCTCACTGGACAGCCCAGAAAGCAGGAGCCATGATGCCCGTCTCATGGACACCGCGGAGGCCATTGATCGTGCGGCTGTGTCCGCAGCATCCGAGGCTGCCTGCAGGGACACCCTAGCGACTGCTGCCCCTTCCTCCATTAGTGCCTTAAACTCCTACCTATTGCGCTCCTGGAGGGAGTCCTCAAACTTAGGCAGGGAGCCCCACAGATTGAATTCATACTGGCCCAGGAGAGCCTGATAGTTCGCCACTCGTAACTTCCGAAAGAGTCGTCTCTGAGAGTCTTTGTTCTTTGGGGTTGGGGCTGGCTGACCCTGCCGTTCCCTGTGGTTGACCAACTGACCACCAAGGAGTTGAGCGCCGGGTGGGTATACAAGTACTTGCGTTCCGCCTTTTTAGAGATGGCGGCCAGCGAGGCGGGTGTTTGCCACAGGACACTTGAAATCTTAGCCACCCCTTCATGGAGAGGCAAGGCCACCCTACCCAGTGCCAATGGGGACAACACGTTAAACAGGGAGTCCGAGGGCTCCTCCATCTCCTCGGTGTAGGCTTGTTGCCACTCTCTTTAAGAGTTCTTGGTAGGCCCTGAAGTCCTCCTGCAGGACGGAGGGGGGCAGGGCCGCAATCACAATCACCGCCTCCGGGCGGGACGAAGAGGCTGGTGCAGTGCTCTGGGTGTCGGCCAGCACCGGAGGGTCCACCGCCTGGTCGGACTCCGGGCACGGTGCCGAGGACGTACGTCCCACCAACTCCTTTCTCGGGGTCTGGAGAGGGAGGCCGATGGTGCTTCTGAAGCTCTGGCCACTGAGCGAGCTCCCACTGGGGGCTGCACTGAGGCCACGGTGCCTACTGGTACCATTCGGCCGGCCGGCTGTCCGGGTTGGCTGGCCTGGCCCATCGAAGGATGGCGTAAGCTCCACTGCTGTCTCTGGACCGGGAGGAGCGGTGGTGCCGGCATCTATGATGGTCACGGGACTGCCATCTCCACATGGAGGACCGGTACTGATGGTAATAGCTGCTCCGTGAAAGGCCTCAATGGGCAGACCCGTGACGGCGAGACGATGGCGATTGACGCCCAGGGCTGCAATGTCTTGGTGGAGACTTGGAGTGGGAGTCCGAGCGGGAATGGCCTGCCCACTTCGCCCCACTCTCCTGCTGGACCTGAACGCCAGCACTTACAGCCGCGAGTATGGACATGGCCACCCAGGGCTGCCCCAAGTGCTGAGAACAGGGCTGTGGAAACTGAGGCCGGAAGAGTTGTGACAGGCATGAATTCCCCATCAGGACAGATCGAGCCACGTCCATCCCAGTTTGCGGACTCCACCGAAACAACAGAGGTGCAGCAGGTGCCCGTCGAAGGTGGCCCCTCCTGGCAGCTGCCCAGGAATCAGGGAGGGGAAGCGCTGAGGATTTGGGCTGGGTTGTGACTTGTCCTGACACATCCTGGTGAGATGCAAATCGTTCAGCTGGTCTCGCCCATTTGTCTCTTCTCTGTTGGGGCTGCATCCCCCTGGGGGATGGTGTGTCAGATCCCCAGAGATGCTGGGCAGAGTGGAGACAGGGTGTATCACACTGAAAGGGCTAGCGGCTTTGAACCCAGGACAATCAGTCTCCTGAAAGCCAACAGCTGCCATGCCCCCCCTCCAGGCTGCCCAGCGGGTGCCTGGCTGCAAGCAGCTCTCGTATTCTGGGGCTCGCTGGTGCTGCGCTCGCACCCAGGAAGGCTGGGGCACAGCCCAGGGTTCTGAGTCCTCTCTGCTTGTACCCCAGGGCCTTGGGGGGGAACAGCTCTGCCCGGCTGGGCATGCAGGTGGAACCGTGGGAAGACCCTGGAGGACAATAAGCAGGCAAGGGGGTTAGTGTGTCCCCACCGCAAGGCAGGCGAGTTCCGAGCGAAAGCCTCCTTCCAGCCCCACAGGGACCAGGCACCTCGGGGTGAAAGCACAACTGTGCAAGAGCTGCAAGCAGGGGGGGCACCCATGGCAGGTCAGTGCTGAGCCAGGGCAAGGGGCTGGGAGATGGGGTGCGGCAGGGAGGCAGAGCTCCAACCCCTGGGGAAGCGCAGAGAGAACATTTGGGCACAGAGTTCGTGCGGGGGGGGGGGGGGGGCATTTCTGCCAGCTGCTCTTTGTCCTCCTGGAGTGCGCAGCCATGACTCTCCCCAGGGCCCCACCGCTCAACCACAGCACTTCAGGCCACAGACAACTGCTAGGAGCCCCCGGCAGAGGCCCAGGTGCCACTGCCACTATGAACTGCTCAGCGGGAACCAGCCCAGGGAAACAGGCTGCAATAACCAACCAAGATCAGCCCAGGACTGGAGCTGACCCAGAGCAGCCGCTCCACCCCAAACCAGAGCCACGGCAAGGCCCTGGGTATGGCAAACGGTGCACGTAGGGGGGTGGGGGAACAGGCACACAGAATGGGGCAGAGACAGGTTCCTTGTTAACTACAGCTTTATTAGGTGCAGTGGGGCCAGTCTCTGTACAGTGGGTCCCAGGGGGATAGGGGCAGGGTGGGCTCTGTACAGCGGATCCCAGGGGGCAGGGGCAAGGATGGGTGCCCCTGTACAGCAGGTCCCAGGGGGGTTAGGTGCAGGGGCAGGCTCTGCAGTGGGTCCCAGCAGGGTTATGTGTGGGGGCAGGGATGGGGGTGAGGGCCCCTGTACAGGAGGTCCCGGGGGAGTCGGGGGAGGGGCCGGCTCTGCACAGCGGGTGCCAGGGGGAGTCGGGGGCGGGGCCGGCTCTGCACAGCGGGTCCCAGGGGGCGTGGGGGCAGGGACGGGTGAGGGCCCCGGTACCGCACGTCCCAGGGAGGTTAGGCGCAGGGCCAAGCTCTGTACAGCGGCACCCAGTGGGTTCAAAGCTACTTGATTTAAACAGGGATTTAAAAAATAGTTTAAAAATGAGCTACACATCGTCTATGCTACAGCGGGTGGCAGGAGCTGTGCCCGGCCACCGGGCTCCTCCCCAGCCCCTGCTCCCAGAGCCAGTGACAGGCGAGCCATGTGGGGAATGTACAGAGGGGATGGAGCCCAGCTGGCTGTCAGTTCGCTGCCTGGCATCGTACCGCGGGCGGGGCCCCTGGTGGGAGGCCAAGCTGCCATTGTGGGGCAGAGGGGGTGGGATCAGCCATGGAGGACAGGTGCCGCCTATCCCAATCAGCTGTGCCCAGGGTGGGGGTGGCAGTGGTGCCACGGGGGAGGCAGACACCAAGAGCAGCTGGCAGCCCCCCACCGCTGGCCGGAGCCCCCCACCAGACAGGCCCCACTTAAGCAGCGGCGTCTCCAAGGAATAAATTAACCTGGAATGTGATGAAGTGCCAAGAAACAGGACGGGGAGGGCGGGGGACCTGGGGGGGCTCAGCCCCAGGCAGGGAGCTCTGGGCAGTGGGGGGCTCAGTCCCCCCGCATTGCGGAGGGCCCTGAGCAGGGGGGCTGGGAGTGGGGGCTCAGCCCCCCGCATTGCGGGGGGTGGGGTGGGGGCTGTGCCCCGGGCAGCAGCCACAGGCTAGCGCCGCATACGCAGTACACAATTACAGTGAGCGGGCTCCTCCCCAACGTGGGGGGCACGCTGCCCACCGAGCAACAGTGGGGGGAGGGGGGAGGCCAGGGATCACCCTCCCCACTCCTGCCTATGGTGCTTTAGCAACACCTACTGGACACTTTACATATAATATTTTGTAAAAATAAAGCGCTTGTTTAAATGACTTTTTTTTTTCTATACAAAAGACTTTTTTTAAAAAAAGACAAACACCTCCCACCGGGGAGATGGGGGGTCAGGGCATAGCTAGAGCCCCCCCACCCATGGCAATTGTGGGGGAGCCCACAGCCCCCACCCACAGAGAGAGGGATCTTTTCCTTTTTACATTTGACATTTTTCTTATAAAAAAAACACAAGGGGGGGGTGTCCCCAGGAGGCAGGGCCCGGGGGCGAGTGAGGGGCTCCCCCAGGAAGGGGGTCAGGGGGCCAGGGGGAGGGGCTTGGGGCCCTGGTTCCCTCCCCCCTGCCCTCACGCAAACACCTGCATCTTGGTGGGCTGGTCGGGCAGGTGGGAGAGGGTCTGAGGGGGCCCCAGCACGGCCGGGCTGGGGGTGGACTCGGACCAGTCGGACAGTGAGTGAGGCGAGGGGCTGGCCCATTGCTCGGGGGACTCGGGCGAGGGCGTCAGGTAGGGGTGCTCGCTGCGCAGGTGCAGGTAGTGCTTGGGGGTGCCGTCCTGGCCAGGGGTGTAGCTGTGCTGCGAGGGGGGTGTGGGGTAATCTTCTGCCCCCTGCCCACTGGGTGCCTTGTAATACTGGGGAGGCGGTGGGGGGCCAGGGCGTGCACCCCCTTGCCCCTCCTTGGGCGAGATGGGCTGGCTGGCGCGGCCCAGGGTGGGTGCCGCAGGGGGCGGCGGGGGCATGGGCTGCCCAGGGGTGGGTGCCGGTGGGGTCTGATCCTTGGCAGGGCTGGGGGCAGCCAGCACCTGGGAGCTGTGCACCATGGCCAGGTGGTTGGGCAGCAGCAGCCCCTGCGGGAAGGGCTGGGCCGGCTGGTGCAGGTTGGGGTGGGAGGCAGCCGGATGCACCACCCCGATGACTGGGTTGCATTGGGAGGTGGGGACACGGGTGTGCCAGTCGAAGGGCACCGCCACCGGGCTCACCATGCCCAGGCTGAGCCCCACGCAGCCGGGCTGGCGTGGCAGCGAAGGCATGGAGACCCGGTTCATGGAGAGGATGGTGCTTTGGGCCGATGCCACCTCGCCCAGGTCGCTGAGCCGCGCCAGGCTGACAGCAAAGGGCCCGTCCATCAGGCCATGCACCATGGGCGTGGAGCCCACCGACATGGAGGAGCTGGCTGGGTGGAAGACGCCAGGCGAGGCCAGGACGGGCGAGGTGGGGTTGGCCACATAGGGAGAGTCCAGCGAGTCGACGGGTGACAGGGTGACTGAGCTCTCCAGCAGGGAGCCCTGGCACTCCAAGCTTAGCTTCTTGCTGCGCCCCTTGGCCTCCTTGGCCAGGCTGGCACTGCTGCCTGCCCCTGCCGTGTTCTTGGCGCTGGGCCGCCGGCTCTTCTTGCCCTGCGGCGTGGGCTTGAGGCTGGGCAGGAAACTGTTGGGAGGGCACATAAGCGGGGACATGGTGTGGCCGGGGGGCAGCGCCCCCTGCGGGCTGCGCACCGTGTTGTACTCATCCAGCAGGCGCACAATGTCGTGGTGCATCCGCTCCTGGGCGATGTCCCGCGGTAGCCGGTCCATGTGGTCTGTGATCTCCCGGTTGGCAAAGTGATCCAGCAGGATCTTGGCTGCCTCGTAGCTGCCCTCCCGAGCGGCCAGGAACAGCGGGGTCTCCTCCTGGGGGGACGTGGGGGGACAGCGGGGCTCAGACTGTGCTGAGGGGGCTGCCCCCATCCCTGGAGCACTGGGAACGCCAGGGCAGGGGTGGGAGATGCCCACAGCCCTCTGTGCTGGGGCTTTAGAGCCAGGGTCGGGCCCTCGGCACACGGGGTTCCCCCTCCCCAGCACAGGAGCAGCTCGTCCTGGTGCTCAGAGGCTCCAGGAAGAAGGCACAGTGGGGGCCCCTGTTGTGGGCGGGGCCTGCGGGGTGAACAACAGCCAGGCCTCGCTCACCTGCCCATCCCGCCCGCCGCTCACCTTGCTGTCCTGCATGTCCTTGTTGGCCCCATTCTTCAGCAGCGCGATCGTGGCCTCCACGTTGTTCACGGCCGCGGCCCAGTGCAGCGCAGATTTACCTGGGGGAACCAAGCTGTGAGGGGGGGGCCCTCTGCTGGTCCATCCCCCCACTGCCCCTCAGTCCTAACCTGCAGCCCTGCTAGCCCAGCCCTGGGCTCCCCCCTCCCCTCACAGCTCTGCCAGTGCCCCTCAGTCCCAACCCGCAGCCCCCTGCTCCTGCCCAGCTCTACTGGTGCCCCTCAGTCCCTATCCGCAGCCCCTGGCTAGCCCAGCCCTGGGCTCCTCCCCCTGCACAGCCCCTCCCAAATCCTCACAGGTTGGCAGTGCCCTCCCATGTCACCAAGCCCCCACAGTGGGCTCATGCTGGGGGTGGAGAGCTGAGCCCCTATACCCACAGCCAGGCCCTTCCCCAGGGGAAGCTGGGGGTGGGCCTCAGCAGAGACTCCCGATGGCGGGAAGCCGCCCCATACCCAGCTCATCCACAGCATTGACGTCTGCGTGGCAGGCAATGAGCTCCTCCACCATCCCCTCCACGGCCAGCCGGGCAGCCAGGATCAGTGCCGTGGAGCCATCCACCATGCGGGCATCCAGGTCCGTGGAGCGGTTCCGGATCAGGATCTGCCGGGCAGGGCTGTTGTGAGCCACACCCGGGGAAACCCTGCCCAGCCCAGTTCTCCCAGCATGGGCACAGCCAGGGGCCCTCGGAGCCCTCCCAGTGTGGGCAGAGTGGGAGCTCTCCAGGGGGTTGTTCTAGCAAGGGCCGGGTTGCCCAGGGGCTTGGCCAAGGATGTGGGGAGGGAAGACAACATCGTGGGGGAGCTCTGGTGGAGAGTGAGCAACTGGGGCCTGTCCCAGGTGGGTGAGGGAAGGCAGGAGCTCACCTGGAAGATGCCCTGGGCGTTGGTGGTCCCACAGGGTGGGTGGGGGATGGGGTCTCACCTGGAAGGCCCTGGGTGTTGGCATCATGGATGGGGTCTCACTTGGAAGATGCCCTGGGCGTCGGCATCACAGTGGGGGGATAGGGTCTCACCTGGAAGACGCCCTGGGCGTCGGCAGTCACCGCGGCGTGCAGCGGCGTGCGGCCCGTGTTGTCCTGGGCATTGGTGTCAGCACCGGCGTCCAGCAGGCGCTTGGCGGCGTCAGCCCGGGCGTAGCGGGCAGCCAAGTGCAGCGCAGTCTCACCCGTGCGGTCCGTCTGGGCACTCAGGTTGGCGCCCTGGCAGATGAGGTCCGAGATGATGTTGGCTGAGGAGTCGTCAGCCTCATCCTCCTCAGCCAGGTCGGTCTCCACACCGCCCCCGCAGAACGAGGCCAGCATGAGCGGAGTGAAGCCATCTGCAAGGAAAGCCGCCACCACGGGGTTAACTGGGGGCTGCCCCAGGGGCTCCAGCATGAGAGACCACAACTCCCAGCATGCTGTGTGGCTGAACTGGGACAGTGGTGCATGCTGGGGCTTGTGGTCAGCTGCCTATGCGGGGAGCAGCTACTCCATCCAAAGTTCCTCAGTGATGCTACTTCTCCCAGGGTGCAGCATGCCTGAACTGCATGCTGGGAGCTGTAGTCCCTGAGATGGAGCCATGCCCCCTTACCTGGCCCCCTGACATTGACGTCCATGCAGTCGGTGTCGAACTCGCCCTGGGGTGGTGTCAGGGCCATGGATGGTGGCATGCGGATGTCAGCTGCCACTAGGTGATGCTGTGTCCACTGGCGGCAGTCCACAGGGTCCTCTGAGTCCCCGCCCGGCTCCTCCACCTGGGGGAGAGCACAACCAGTCACAGAGCTGGTAGATCCTGCCCCAGCCCTGCCGCGGACTCCCATTCCCCCATCCCCTCCACCTCCCCAAGGTGGGATTTGGGTTATGACCCTATGCGGCTCTGAGCAAGGGGCTAAGTGCAGCACCTGGGATTCATCAGGACACCCCCACCCCGGCGCGTCACTGAGCCCCGCACCCCTCCTCCCCCACGTCACCAAGCCCAGCGCCCATCACTCATCTGGCCCACAGCAAGCCAGAGCTCGCTGCTGGTCCACAGGTGTTGGTACCTTGAGTCTCTTGGCCTCCGGGCACTCTGCATCCATCCAGTCATCTGAGTGTTCCCCCATCAGGCTTTCCCCTTTGCTGATGTTCCTGGAGGGAAGCCCAGAGCTTAGACCCCAGCCCCTGCCACACAGCCCCTGCCTTCTACCCCACCCACCCAGGGTTTCAGGGGGCCACTCTCAGGACATCCCCCCTGCACAAGGCACTGGGCAGCCATGGGGCGTGCAGGCAGAGATGGTCTGCACGCTGCCCCCTGGTGGTGGTAGTAGTGGTGGGGGCCTGCAGCAGGTAAAATCCCCCATGCTGCTGCAGAGAGTGGGGATCCCCCGGGCTCCAGGCCTGGGTGTGGGGAGCAGGCTGTGGGCTTGGCCCCGTGAGGGCAAGTCCCATACTTCATGCCCAAGGCGTCCTGGCCCACGGGCTCCCGCCGGTTCTTGTTGCTGTTCTCCTTCTTCAGGCTGAAGCCCTCCGGGAACCAGAGCGTGCTGTGCTCCCGCTTCCGCCGCGCCACCAGCACCCCCAGCACCAGGATCACCAGCAGGATCACGGCCGCTGCCACCACCACCAGGGGCACCAGGGGCACGGAGTCCGGGGACTTCGGCTGCAGCTTGTCACCTGCAGGAGTGGACGGGAGTCAGACCCTGCCTCTTGATACCCCGCCCCCACTCACCCCACCCCATCCTGAGACTCCACCCCTCCCACTCACTCCGCCCCTCCCAATACCCCACCCCCTTTCACTCACCCCACCTCTCCCACTCACCCCACCCTCTCTTGAGAGCCCTGCCCCCAAACTCCACCCCCTGGCCCCGGCCCCACCTGCACTCACTGTGCACAGCCTTGATGGGGTAGGGGAACTCCAGGCGCTCGACAGCGGCCAGTGCAGCCAGGTAGTCAGCCGCGCTGCGCGCATCAGGGAAGCATTTGTCTGAGGCCTGGACGCAGAGGCGGTTGTCAATCTCCAGGGTGACCACAGAGCTGGGACAGGGAGGGGGACAGTTACCAGTGGCCTCGCCCACAGTGGTGCCAAGGCCCAGACTGTAGGGGGCCTGGGCACCCCTTGCTCCACATGGAGCCCTGGTGCAAGGCGGGTTCAGCACTCCCTGCAGCAAGGGCTGTGCACGTCCCAGAGCAGGCGTGGCCCAGGGAGCGGGAGCTTGGTCCCATGGACCATGTGGTCTCTGCCAGGCTGCCAGCAGCTGCTTAGCACCATTGTGCTCTCCCTGTCCCTACCCACTCCCATCTGGGTCCCAGGGCCGGGCAGGAGGCAAGGCCCCTGGATGCTGCCCCCAGAGCCCTTGCTGCCGTCTGAGAGCACAGGGAGTGGGTGACAGGCACCAGCTGAGCCACCCCAAGACCCGCATCAGAGCGGGTGGTGAACCCAATTGCTGATTGAAGGCAGCTGCGTGACACCTCTGGGAGCAAAGGGCTGTGTCGTGGTGCAAGTCAACAGACAACTTCCTAGTGCCTGCCCCAGGGCTGGCTCCCTCCACCGGCACTGGCTCCTACTCCCAGTGCCAGCCCCACAAAGCGCTAACCAGCCCCACCTTGGCACCATCCCCCTGTACCAGTCCCCCCAGGCCCTTGGCTCCCTCCCCCGCTGCAGCCCATGGGGCTACATCTTCCCCTCTCCCCCCATGGCTCACAGGGCTGTCTCTCTTCCCCACCCCCCGGCTGTGGCCCACAGCACTGCGTCTCTGCCCGAATCCCTATGGCTGTGGCCCACAGGGCTTTCTCTTCCCCCCACCTCCTGGCTGTGGCCCAAATCTCCCCGCCACTCCCTGCGGCCACATCGCCCCCCCCAACTCCCCATGGCCGCAGCCCGCGGAGCTGCGCCTCCCCAGCTCACCCAATGACCTCACGGCCCAGCTCACGGCGGCGCAGGCGGCTGGGCCGGTAGAAGGGCTCGATCATGTAGTTGCCGTCCCTGTCGAGGCGGAAGCGCAACGAGGTGCGCAGGATGGCGCTCAGCTTCTGCAGGAAGGTGGTGCTGGTCCGGCGCAGCTCGTCGGGGGGCAGCAGCACAGTGATGACCAGCACGCCGCTGGCCAGGTGCTCTGGCATCTCGCGGGCGCAGTCCAGCCCGTCCCAGCCACACTCCTCATTGTTGCAGCCCTGGTCGCACTGCCCGTCAGCGAAGTGGTCTGAGCAGTACTTCTCATACACAGGGCTGGGGGGTGGGGAGGGGAGAAGGGAGGGCATGGTCAGCGCACAGCCCCACCCAGCCCCGCCCCACCTAGCCCCCAGCCCTATCCCATTCTGGCCAGCCCCCCTCAGTCCCGCTGGGCACCCCAGGGCACCGGGGTCACTGGGCTCCTGCAGCAGAGACTGCATCACACAGTGAGAAACATCTTGGACATGGCTCCAGTGCCCACAGCCATCTTTGGCCAGCAGTGAGTTTTAGCTACCACAGCCCCGCGCTCCACCCCAGAGCCATGTGAGGGGTCCCTGTATAAACAGCCCGCAGGCCCCACACCAGAGGGGGCTGCACCTCAGCTGGGTGAGAGGTCCCTGGATAAATACTCCCCCCACACGCCACCCCACAGGGGGGCACATCTCAGCGCCAGGCGAGGGGTCCCTGTATAAACAGCCCCCATGCCCCACCTGGGCACAGCACCAGGATTAAAGCAAAAGCCATGGGATCTGCACTAGGGACGACTGCCCAGGGCCTCATTTTCACATGTCCTCCACAAGACACCGCCCCCAGGTGCACCGCGCACACTCACCACGCCGGGACACTGTGGGGGGAGAGCACCCCCTACAGCACGGCGCCCCCCAGCACCACACTGGGGCAAGTGCAGACTCTGAAGGGAGAATGCCTTCTGTAGAGTCCCCCACAGCACCTCCCTGGCCCATTGCCCTGCCCCCCCAGCCCAGCGCCCCCCTTACTTGCAGCTGCGGTCGCGGCTCTTGCAGTCGAAGTTGTCGTAGAGGCACTCGGCCGTGTTGCAGTCCTCGTCGCACTGGCTGTTGTTGAACAACTGCCAGCACTGGCGCTCCTCACACTGCTGCCAGGGGTCGCCCACCAGCAGGGAGCAGTCGCCCCCGTCCCACTTGCAGGCAGGGCTGTTGCACTCCTTGTCGCAGTAGGAATCTCCTGCCTTGGCAGCGCACTCCTCCTGCAGGCACTGCAGCTCCAGGAGCTGCTGGAGCTTCTGCTCGCAGTGCAGGCCGGAGAAGCCACTGGGGCACAGGCACTGGAAATGGGGAGGCCAGGACATCTCTATGCAGGTTCCCCCGCTGAGGCAGGGCGCACTGGTGCAGCTGCTGTTGGCCCGCAGGCGGCAGTCAGAGCCGGTGAAGCCTGGCAGGCAGGAGCAGCGGGCACCCAGCACTGTGTGCTGGCAGCTGCCCCCGTTGAAGCAGGCGAGCTCCCGACATGACAGCACACTTCGCTCACAGTTGGGCCCGGAATAGTTCTGGGGAGGGGCAGGGAAGAGGGTGAGAGAGATGGCACCGGGACCAGGCCACGAGCCAGAACCACCTCCTGCTTGCCCAGCAGCGCTGGGACCTGGACCAAAACTGACCCAGAACCAGGATCTCCTCATCCAGCAGCACCAGGACCCAGACCAGAACAGGCCCCTCCGCCTGGCGTGTATATTACAAGGTCTGAACTAATTCCTGTGTGACCAAGTGCAGAGCTGTTAGACCCACAGCCCAGCACCACTGCAAACGGCCCGGGGTGGAGAACCCAACCCAGCCCAGCCCTTCCCTTGCTGGCCCGTTCCAGGGGCTGTTTCCAGTCTGAACGTGTCCAGCTCCCAGCCGCTACATCACATCACACCTCAGTCGCTAGGCCCAGGAGCCCAGCCTGGGCTCCACTCCCCTGCCCCTTTCCCCCTGGGAAGCTGAACTGCTCAGACTCCCTGCTCTTCGGATCCTTCCGCCATTCTCGGGGCTCCCCTCTGACCCTCACCAATGTACCAGCATCCCTGCACTGTGGGACCAGCACTGGACACAGGAGTCCGGCAGCTGCTGCACTAGTGCCAGGTACAAGGTAAGAGAACCTCTCTATGCCCGTCTGGGCATCCCAGGATTGTGTTAGCTCCTTTGACCATAGCGTTGCACTGGGCGCTCACATTCAGCTGATTATCCACCCCCCCAGGTGCCATGGGAACCCTACCCCACCCCATCCTCAAGTGCCATGGAAACTGCCCCTCCCCCCCGCCCCCGCATGACATGGGAACCCTCCCCCACAGCAGGACCAGCCTGCTCCCCCGGGGCACCAGGACCAACACCTAAACCCTCCCCTGCAGCACCAGAACCAAGATGCCCCTCTTCAGATCAGAGCTCAGCCTGCAGCTCCAGGACTGGAATGGCGGAGCAGGCCCCCAGCCCCATTCCCTCGGCCTGGAAGACTCCAGGCTGTGCACGGCCAAAGGCAGGCGCCCAGCGCCCTGCACCTTCCCACGCAGGGCACTCACCGGGGGGCAGCGGCAGGTGTAGCCCAGTGGCGTGTTCACCGTCATCTTGCACTGACCACCGTTCTGGCAGGGCTGGGACTCGCATGTGTTCACGATGTTCTGGCAGCGCCGGCCTGCGGGGGGGAGCAGGGGCCCAGGGAGGCGTCATGGAGAGTCCAGGGAGAGGGGAGCTGCCCCCCCACCCCACCTCCAGCACTGCTCCCAGAACTGCCACCTTCCCACAGCTCAGCCCCTCATGGGTGCACAGACCCCCAGCCTCCCTGTGCCAGCCAGACCCCAAGCCTAGAGAGTCCCCACCTCCCCAGGGGTTTCCCCTTCTCCCACCCTGCACTGAGTGCACCCCATTGACATGCACCCATGCCCCTGGTGTAAACGCCCCGTGAAGCCCCGCCCCTTGCCTGGGTGTAGCCTCACCCCTCGGCACACTCACCCGTGTAGCCCGGCTTGCACATGCAGTGGAAGTCGTTGGCGCCCTGCACACAGTCCAGCGTGCGTTGGGGCAGGCAGGGCTTGGCCAGGCACTCATTGATGTCGCCCTCGCAGCGCTCGCCTGTGTAGCCCGGGGGGCAGTTGCAGCGGTAGCCACCTACCCGGTCCACACACGTCCCGTTGTTCAGGCACTTGGGTGCCCGGCTGCCAGGGCTCGCAGCGCAGTCGTCCTCGTTGATCTCGCACAGGACACCTGGGGGGCGGGGGGCAGAGACCTTGCAGCCCCCGGCGTAACCAGAGCACCCCAACCACCCCATCCTGTGGGGATCTGGCCCCCCAAGGAAACCAGGCCCCATCCCCCAACCTGAGCCCCCTGTCTCACAGGTACCCTCCCTCCTGGGAGTAACCAGAGCCACCCCCTCCCCCAGTAACCTGCCTCCCATCGCCCCCCCCACGGTGCCTGGCCACTAGCCTGGCTTGGCCTTACCCAAGGTTCCCGGCGGGCAGGAGCAGATGTAGCGCCCGATGAGGTCGATGCAGGAGCCCCCGTTCTGGCAGGGGTGGGACTGGCACTCGTCGATGTCGTACTCGCAGTTCTTGCCCTCGAACCCTGGTGGGCACTGCAGGGAGACACAGACACAGCCAAGTCAGGGCCCTGGGCCCCAGCTCCACTCCTGAGGGCCCCACCTTAGGGCTGCCGAGCCCCTCAGCTCCACCCCCTCCAGCCACAGAGAGGTTAAACGAGGCCTCATGCTGCCACCACCAACCCCTCTCCACTGCTGTGGGGAGCCACGGAGCAACATCGGGGGGAGGAGGAGGACTCACCCCACATCACAAACTGTCAACAACAGAGCTAGGAAGAGAACCCAGGAGTCCTGGTCCCAGATCTCCCCCCTTTCCAACCACTAGACCCCACTGCCCTTCCAGAGCCAGGAATAGAACCCAGACATCTTGGCTCCCAGCACTTCTGTTCCAACCAGTAGACCCTGCTCCCTTCCCAAAGCCGGAGACAGAACCCAGGAGTCCTGGCTCCCAGGCCCATGCTCAGACCACTCTTGGCTGCCCTGCTCCGAGGTAAGCCCATCTGAATGTGCCTTGCTCAGTATCCCCTTGGCCCAGCTGCCCTCGCGGTGGGGGAGGGGGGGCACAACTCCTGCAGCTTCCCCGCCCCAGCAGCCTGGCTAGAGCTGGTGGCAGCACCTGGAGCCCCTTCGTGCAGCCCCCGTCCCTGGGACTCACCTCACAGTCGTAGCTGCCTATGAAGCTGTGGCAAGAGGCACCGTGCTGGCAGGGGTTGGGCTGGCAGGGGTTGACCTCGCTCTCACAGTAGCTGCCCGTGTAGCCTTCCTTGCACAGGCAGTAGTGGGTGTTGCCAGCGTCGACGCACTGGCCCCGGTAGTGACACACCTGTTCCTTGGAGACCCCTGCCCCAGACAGACAGACAGAGACTTGATGCCTTGTGCACAGCCCACGGGCCCAGCGCAGCTCCAACAAGGGAAACCATGGCACGGAGAGGAGAGGGACTCTGGCTGTCAGCCCCCCCTGCTCTAACCACTAGATTCCCCCACCCCCTCCCAGGAGCTGGGGATAGAACCCGGGAGTCCTGACTCACAGCTCCCCCAGCTCTAACCACTAGACCCTCCCCCCTTCCCTCCCAGAGCTGGGGATAGCTGTGGGGGTACCAAGAGCATTGCTGGAGCAGATGTGGCTGGGACAGCAGGGCCCAGTGGGGGCAGGGCAGGGGCCAGGCTATACTTGAGCTGACAGCTCCACCCAATAGCTGCCCTATGGGCCCCCAACATCTTTCGAGGGCACTGGAGACCCAGATCCCTGAGCGAGGGCAGTGCCTGCCAAGGACAGACCCCTCCCAGCCCAGCCTGGCAGGGACTAGTGGGGGTCAGTCCTGCCCAGGGGTGCCCTCACCTCGATGAGCTGCCACCACCTCGCAGGAGACGTTGGGAATGTCACAGTAGCGGCCAGTCCAGCCCCCCGGGCACTCACAGGTCAGGGCCGTGCCCGTCTGCACGCAGCGGCCCCCGTTCTGGCAGGGCGAGCGCCTGCACCAGTCCACCAGGGTCTGCAAGAGAGGGGGAGTTAGGGGACAATGTACTCTGGTGGGACGCGACCTGGGGAACCAATATAGCCCTGGCTGGGCTCCAGCAATGCCAGGTCCCCGCCCCCAACCACACTTGGGTGTGGATCCCCTGCCCCCATAGGCCAGGCCTCTGCCCCCCACCTGACTGGGGTGTTGGATTCTCCCCATCCCCTGAGGCCAAGGCCCTGGCCCCTGCCTCCCACCCCCCACTGCACTGGGCTGTTGGATTCCTCCCCCGCCCGAGGCCAGGCTCCCCTGACAATGCCAGGCCTCACGTTCACCCTCCCCAGACGCTGGGACCTTGTGTCCTTGCCCCTCCCCACCAGGCCACCGCCCACCCCCGGGGCAGGGCTCACCTGGCACTGGGCACCCGTGTAGCCCTGGGGGCAGGTGCAGCGATAGGACTCCACGCCGTCCAGGCAGATGCCCCCGTTGAGGCAGGGCTGGGACTGGCACTCATCGATCTCATGCTGGCAGTGGGTGCCCGTGAAGCCGGCACGGCAGCGGCACGTGTAGGAGTTCACTCCATCCAGGCAGGTGCCACCATTGAAGCAGGAGCTGCAGGGTCACAGGCAGTTAGCTCGAAGCCTCATTCGCCACCTATCAGTACAACCCCTGCCCCCCAGCAACACCCCCACTCCTCCCCTTTGTCCCCTGCCCCCCTACAGCCACCTCCACCCCACCGCCCTAGCACCACTCTCTCAAGGGTTCCCGGCTCTCACTGGCTGGGGCCAGGGTCTGGCAGCGCTGAGGGAAGCTAGAGCTAAGAATCCCAGGGGCAAGGTTCCCCCTGAAGGGATGAAGCTCCTTGCAGATAGGGGTCCTCTGGGGACAGGGAGATGGGGATTGGGGGTGCTCCCTGATGGGGGCTGGGGCTCACCTGTCAGTGCACCCCTGCACCTTGAGCTCACAGGGCAGCCCAGGGGAGGCTTTTTTGGGGGGGGGGGGGGAAGGACACGCTTACCTGTTGGTGCACTCTTACACGCTGTGCTCACAGTGCGGGCTGGCCCAGCCCAGGGGATGGGAGGGGGGTCCCCGGTCAGGTGGGGGGGGGCCTCACCTGTTGGTGCACTCCTGCACGTTGTGCTCACAGTGTGGGCCGGCCAAGCCCAGGGGATGGGAGGGGGTCCCTGGTCGGGCGGGGGGGGAAGGGGGAGGACTGACTCACCTGTCATTGTGCTGTTGTGCTCGCAGTGCAGGCCGGCCCAGCCCAGGGGATGGGAGAGGGTCCCTGGTCGGGTGGGGGGGGGGGGAAGGGGGAGGACTGACTCACCTGTTGGTGCACTACTGCACGTTGTGCTTGCAGTGTGGGCTGGCCCAGCCCAGGGGATGGGAGGGGGGTCCCGGGTTGGAGGGGGGGCTCACCTGTCAGTGCGCTCCTGCAAGTTGTGCTTGCAGTGTGGGACGGCCAAGCCCAGGGGATGGGAGGGGGTCCCTGGTTGGGAGTGGGGGGGACTGACTCACCTGTCAGTGCGCTCCTGCACATTGTGCTCGCAGTGTGGGCCAGCCAAGACCAGTGGATGGGAGGGGGTCCCTGGTTGGGGTGGGGGGGCACTGACTCACCTGTCCGTGCACTTCTGCACATTGTGCTCGCAGTGCAGGCCGGCCCAGCCCAGGGGATGGAAGGGGGTCCCTGGTTGGGGGGTGGGGGGAAGGGGGAGGATTGACTCACCTGTCGGTGCACTCCTGCACATTGTGCTCGCAGTGCAGGCCGGCCCAGCCCAGGGGATGGAAGGGGGTCCCTGGTTGGGGGGTGGGGGGAAGGGGGATGACTGACTCACCTGTCGGTGCACTCCTGCACATTGTGCTCGCAGTGCAGGCCAGGGAATGGAAGGGGGTCCCTGGTCGGGGGGGGGGGGGGGGGAACTGACTCACCTGTCCGTGCACTCCTGCACGTTGTGCTCGCAGTGCAGGCCGGCCCAGCCTGGGGCGCAGGTGCAGGTGAAGCTGTTGACGTAGTCGGTGCAGGTGGCGCCGTTGCGGCAGGGGCTGCTCAGGCACTCATTGGTGTCGCTGGCACAGCGCGGGCCCGTGAAGCCCGGCAGGCAGGTGCACAAGAAGGAGCTGATGCCGTCCTGGCACGAGCCACCATTCAGGCAGGGGTCTGCGGGCAGGTAAGTGGCAGGGTCACAAAGCGGTGTCAGAAGGGGCCAGAGGATCTCAGCCACTTCATGGCCTCCAGCCAAGCCTCCCCTCCCCCGTGGGCATTCAGGGCAGGCACCCCCAGGGAGAGATTCACCCCCACATCCCTGTCATTCCCAGAGCCCTTCCCCCACTCACTCACGCAGCCCCCTCTGGGGAAGGAGCAGCGGCTGATCCCCAGCCCCACAGCCCTGCTGCCCAGTCGCTTGGGTAGGAGGGGAAGGAGAACCCAGCACGAGCAGGCTGGGCAGGCCCAGAGGCAGCCCTCGGGAAGGGTTTGTCCAGGACAGCGTCAGCGCAGCCCATGGGAAACGGCGGGATGATGGGGCAGCAAGGACTCGGTGGGAAATCTCCAATTAACAGCGCCTCCTGCCGGACAGCACCCCTAGCAGTATGCTGGGGCACCGGCTGCAAGGGGAGAGCGCCCCCTACTGAGCCCCCCGCTCCACAGCGCAGCGCCCCCTAGCACCATTCTGGGGCACCGGGTCAGCAGGGACTGCGAGGGGCGAGCGCCCCCTGCTGAGCCCCCTCCTCCACAGCACAGCGCCCCCTAGCACCACTCTGGGGCACTGGGTCAGCAGCGACTGCGAGGGGAGAGCGCCCCCTGCTGAGCCCCCCGCTCCACAGCACAGCACCCCCTAGCACCACCCTGGGGCACCGGGTCAGCAGGGACTGCGAGGGGAGAGCGCCCCCTACTGAGCCCCCCGCCCGCAGCCTGCAGGGCTGGGGTTCCACACGGTGCCCTGGCTGGGCTGTCGGGTGGCAGAGCCAATCAAGCTGGTGTGCGGTACCCCGACGAGTGCGCGTGAACCCTTCCCCCACACTCACTGGGGGAGCAGTCGTCAATGTCTGTCTCACAGTTGGTGCCTGTGTACCCCGGCCGGCAGGTGCAGCTGTACCCGCCATGCAGGTTGGTGCAGGTGCCCCGGTTCCGGCAGGGGGTCCGGTCACACTCATTCACATCCACGTGGCACCTCTGACCTGGCGGGGAGGGAAAGGGCACAGGTCAGAGCGGGTGCGGCAGGGAGGCCACGGGGGAGGGGCAGAGCAGAGGGACGATACCTTGCCAGCCTGGGGGGCAGCTGCAGGTGAAGCCCTCGTAGTCGGGCGTGTGGTCGCAGACCCCCCCATTCTCACAGGGGTTAGGGGAGCAGGGTGTCAGCACATTCTCGCAGTTGCGGCCTGCAGGCAGAAGGGGGCGATGGTGAGAGCAGTTCTGACTCTCCCACCCAGAGTCAACATGAGGCCTCTGCCCTGGCCACAGGCCTTGCTCAACACAGGAACTGCCCTGCCATGAGTCCCAGAACCATGGCGACCTCCCCACCCCCAACCACACACCCCAGAACCACAGGGACCTCCACCCACCACAGCACACCTGCCAGAACCACGGAGACACCCCCGCCATCCCACCACCCACCCCAGAACCACAGGGACCCCCAACCACCACAGCACACCTGCCAGAACCATAGAGACCACCACCACCCACCCCAGAACCACAGCAACCCACCCCCTGGCCCCACCACCCACCCCAGCACACCTGCCAGAACCATAGAGACCACCACCACCCACCCCAGAACCACAGCAACCCACCCCCTGGCCCCACCACACACCCCAGAACCACAGGGACCCCCACCCACCACAGCACACCTGCCAGAACCACGGAGACACCCCCCACATCCCACCACACACCCAGAACCACAGCAACCCACCCCCCTGGCCCCACCACAGACCCCAAAACCACAGGGACCCCCACCCACCACAGCACACCTGCCAGAACCACGGAGACACCCCCCACATCCCACCACACACCCAGAACCACAGCAACCCACCCCCCTGGCCCCACCACAGACCCCAAAACCACAGGGACCCCCACCCACCACAGCACACCTGCCAGAACCACGGAGACACCCCCCCCATCCCACCACACACCCCAGAACCACAGCAACCCACCCCCCTGGCCCCACCACACACCCCAGAACCACAGCACACCTGCCAGAACCACGGAGACACCCCCCCATCCCCCCATCCCCCCCAGAACTACAGCGACCCACCCCGATGGCCCCACCACGCACCCCAGAACCACAAGGACCCCCACCCACCACAGCACACCTGCCAGAACCACGGAGACCCCCACCACCCCCCACCCCAGAACCACAGGGACCCACCCCGCTGGCCCCACCACCCACCCCAGAACCACAAGGACCCTCACCCACCACAGCACACCTGCCAGAACCACAGCGACCCACCCCCCTGGCCCCACCACCCACCCCAGAACCACAAGGACCCCCACCCACCACAGCACACCTGCCAGAACCACGGAGACACCCACCCCAGAACCACAAGGACCCCCACCCACCACAGCACACCTGCCAGAACCACAGAGACCCCCACCACCCCCCACCCCAGAACCACAGCGACCCACCCAACACAGCACACCTGCCAGAACCACGGAGACCCCCACCACCCCCCACCCCAGAACCACAGCGACCCACCCAACACAGCACACCTGCCAGAACCACGGAGACCCCCACCACCCCCCACCCCAGAACCACAGCGACCCACCCAACACAGCACACCTGCCAGAACCACGGAGACCCCCCACCACCACCCACCCCAGAACCACAAGGACCCCCACCCACCACAGCACACCTGCCAGAACCACGGAGACACCCCCTCCATCCCACCACCCACCCCAGAACCACAGCGACCCACCCCCCCTGGCCCCACCACACACCCCAGAACCACAGGGACCCCCACCCACCACAGCACACCTGCCAGAACCACGGAGACACCCCCCCACCACCCACCCCAGAACCACAGGGACCCACCCCGCTGGCCCCACCACCCACCCCAGAACCACAAGGACCCTCACCCACCACAGCACAGCTGCCAGAACCACAGCGACCCACCCCCCTGGCCCCACCACCCACCCCAGAACCACAAGGACCCCCACCCACCACAGCACACCTGCCAGAACCACGGAGACACCCCCCCCATCCCACCACCCACCCCAGAACCACAGGGAACCCCACCCACCACAGCACACCTGCCAGAACCACAGAGACCCCCACCACCACCCACCCCAGAACCACAGTGACCCACCCCCCTGGCCCCACCACACACCCCAGAACCACAAGGACCCCCACCCACCACAGCACACCTGCCAGAACCACGGAGACACCCCCACATCCCACCACACACCACAGAACCACAGGGACACCCACCCACCATAGCACACCTCCCAGAACCATGGTGACCCCCGTTCCCTCCAGAACCACAGGAAATTCCCACCCCACTCAGAACCATGCCCCCCCCACCGTACCCCACCACACCTCCTAGAACCACAGGCACCCCCCGCACCCAACACTCCACCTAGCCTGGCCTGCCCGCCCCCCCCAAACCACAGGAACCCCCCCCCCCAACACACACACACGCTCATTCCACCTGGCCTGGCACCCACCCTGCCCCCAAACCACAGAGACCCCCCCACCCCTCCTGGCTCCCAGAAACAGGCCCTCCCCACTTGGCCCGGGCACCCTGTTCTCCCCACAATGGGCACAGCCCCACCTGTGTAGGGCAGGTCACAGAGGCAGGTGTAACTGGCGATGGCGTCGATGCAGGTGCCCTTGTTGAGGCAGGGGCTGGAGAGGCAGTCATTGATGTTTGTCTGGCAGTAGGTCCCTGGGAGGGAGACAGAGGGTCAGTTGGGGAGAGGGAGAGGGGGACTGGAGGGGGAGGGGGGGATGCGGGGGCACGTACCCTGGAAGCCCTCCTTGCACTTGCAGCGGTAGCCGTTGACGTAGTCAGTGCAGGTGCCCCCGAACTGGCAGGGGTTGGACTCACACTCGTTCTTGTTCAGGTCGCAGTTGGTGCCAGCCCAGCCCGGCTCGCACTCGCATTTGTACCTGTGGGGGAGGGGGCGTCAGTGCAGGTCCTGCCCCATGGGGACCCCACTCTGTGCCTCCAGGGCTCTCTGGGGAACTGGCACCACACAGCAATCACTGGGATGGAGCCGCTGGGTCTAGGGGCTCCCCCTGGCAGGGCGGACAAGTGCATCACTGCCCCTGGGGTGGGTGGGCGCAGTGCTGCCCACAGGGCACGCCAGAACAGAACAGGACAGGCAGGTGCAGCACTGCCCCCAGATGGGCAGGGCAGGGCGGGCAGGGGCAGGACAGAGCAAAACAGGCAGGTGCAGCATTGCCCCCAGGTTGGGCAGGGCAGGCAGGCCCAGCGCCGCTCCCCAGGTTGGGCAGGGCAGGCCCACCGCCACTCCCTGGGTTGGGCAGGGCAGGAGGGCAGGCCCAGCACTGCTCCCCGGGTTGGGCAGGGCAGGCGGGCGGAGCGCTGGCCACAGAGTGGGCAGGGCAGGGGCGGGCGGCAGGGTGGGGCAGGGGCAGGCAGGACAGGGTGAGGACAGGGCAGGTCGAGGACATGGCAGGATGGGCAGACACAGGCAGGGCGGGGTGGAGGCAGGTCGGGGTGGGGCAGGGCTGGGTGGATACACGCAGGGTGGGGCGGGGGCAGGGCAGGTCGAGGCACTGTGGGGAGGATGCAGGGCAGGATGGGGCGGGGTAGGGCAGGGTTGGGCGAACGCAGGCAGGGCGGCGTGGGGGCAGGGCAGGGGGCGGCGGACGCAGGCAGGGCAGGTCGGGCAGATGCAGGCAGGTCGAAGCAGGGCAAGTGTCACCGGAGGCAGGGCAGGGCCGGGGGCAGGCTGGGTGGGGTGGGGGCAGGGCAGGGCTGGGCGGACGCAGCCAGGGTGGGGCGGGGGCAGGGCAGGTCGAGGCACTGTGGGCAGGATGCAGGGCAGGGTGGGGCGGGGTAGGGCAGGGCTGGGCGGACGCAGCCAGGGTGGGGCAAGTCAGGACAGGGTGGGGCGGGGGGCCAGGCAGGGTGGGGGGATGCAGGCAGGGTGGGGCAGATGCAGGGCTGGTCAGGGCAGGGAGGGTGGATGCAGGTAGGGCATGTTGGGGCAGGGCAGGGAGGGGGAAGGGTGGGCAGACGTGGGCAGGACAGATGCCGGCAGGGCGGGGTGGGGGCAAGGCAGGCGGACGTGGGCAGGGCGGGGTGGATGCGGGGCAGGGAGGGCGGATGCAGGCAAGGCAGGTCGGGGGAGGGCAGGGACATTCGGGCAGGGGCAGGCAGGGCGGGGGCAGAGCGGGCGGGGCGGATGCAGTGCTCCCTCACCCATTGATGTCGTCGCGGCAGACTCCATGCACACAGGGGCTGCTGCTGCACTCGTCCACCTCGGAGTAGCAGTGGGGGTCGTGGAAGCCCTCAGGGCAGAGGCAGGTGAAGCCGTTCTCGCCGTCCAGGCAGGTGCCGCCGTTCTGGCAGGGGCTGGACGCACACTCGTCGATCTCCACGTTGCACAGGGGACCTATGAGACACGCCCGCTTGGCATGGGGACCGCGTATGGCTCGGCCCAGGGCACCCCATGGCCTAGCCACCACACACCCCCAGAGCCAAGACCCCACCCCCCAGGGGGTTTTGCTGCCCCAAGCATGGTGGGAGCCTTCAGTGGCATTTCTGTGGGAGGTCCGCCCTGGTCACGCGGATTCGGCGACGGTTCTGCAGGAGGTCTACTGGTCCCGTGCCTTCAGCGTACCCACCGCCGAATTACCGCCAAGGCCGCGGGACCAGCAGACCTCCCACAGAAACGCTGCTGAAGGCTCCCTGACTGCTGCCCTCATGACGACCGACACGCCACACCCCCCACCAGCTTGCCGCCCCAGGCATGCGCTGGTGCCTGGAGCCGCCCCTGCCTGCCCAGCCCTCCAACACCAGGGCCCCACCCCCCAGAGGCAAGTCATGGGGCCCTGCTCCCACCCCCCATCCACCCCCACAGACCTAGGGCCCCACCACCCCACAGTTAGGCCCCACCCCAAACAACCCCCCAGAGCCAGCCCCCTGCATCCCCATCCTCTCAGAATCAGGGTCACAGGACCCCACCCCCATCCCCCAGAGCCAGGGCTCCCTGGAGCTGGGCCCCGTCCCTGCCCCACCTGTGAAGCCGGGCTTGCAGATGCAGTCGTAGCGGTTGATGCCGTCGCGGCAGACGCCGTAGTCGCAGGGGTTGCTGGCGCAGTCGTCAAAGTTCACCTCGCAGTTCACACCTGGGGAGAGGGGCCGCCTTACATCCGCGCCAGCCAGCCAGCCACCGGCAGCACCCCACAGCACGCGGGGAACCCTCAGCCCCATGGCCTGGCCAGAGCTGGGCATGTGGGCTGGGAGGGCAGGAGCAGCGGAAAGGGAGCTGGGGGAATAACATATCCCTGGGGACAGCACATGCCCTAGGGCTAGGCAGGTGGGATTGAGGGGAGCCAGTGGAGAGATGGGGACTGGGGGTGGGAGGCACAGTGTGTTCTGAGGTGGGGGTAGTGCATGTCCCAGGGTTTGGGGTAATGGAAGCCAGAGGACCCAGGGGAGGGAGGGGCCATGGATCTAGAGGGGGAGTGAGGGGGGCAGCATAGGCACATGGTGGGAAGGAGCACAGTGCACCCTGGGGTGGGGGGGGAAGTGGCTGTGCACCCCTGGGGGTGAGGTGGGGCACAGTGCGCCTCTGGGAAGGAAAGGGGCTGTGGACCCTAAGGGTGGGAGCAGGGGGTGGGGTGGGGCCACAGACCTGGCCAGCGTGACGCAGGCCCCCAGCCCTGCCCCCACCTGAGGTGCCTGGCAGGCAGTTGCACTGGTACTTGTTGATGCGGTCGATGCACTTGCCCCCGTGCTGGCAGGGGCTGCTGTGGCACTCGTTGAGCTGGTTCTCGCAGCGGTAGCCGGTGTAGCCGGCGGCACAGGAGCAGGTGAAGCTGGCGATGCCGTCCAGGCAGCTGCCATGGTGGCAGGGGTCAGGTGAGCAGTCGTCAATGTTCTTCTCGCACAGCGTGCCCTCGAAGCCTGGGGGGGGGGAGCGGAGGGAAGGCGGGCAGTGCCAGGTTTGTGTGATGCTGGTGTGGCCCTAGTGCCCTGCAGCCACATGGCATGTGGGTAGCGCCACCCCCGCCTGCTGGGGAGGGGATGCCCACGTGGGACAGACTCCAGCAGCTCCATTCTTGTCCCGTCTCCAGATGCCGGAGGGCCCCGGACAGCCCAGACCCATGGAATGTGACCCCAGCCACAGGCTTGTGGGGGTCCCCAATGCAGGCAACTGGTCCCACTCATTGCCAGACCTGGCTCTCCATCCTCCATGCTGTGAGGGGAGGGGGCGCCTATGGGGCAAGGGGAGCCCTCATAGAGTGTGGCTGGTAGGTGGGTCCCAGCCTTGGCACTGGCTCCCCCTCCCCGGGCACCACGAATGCTTGTTTAATACAGATGTACCCCTGACCGTCTTATGGTTGGGGGTGCAGCTGCAGTGTCTTCCCCAGACTGCTGGGAGGGGGCCCTAGCCACGCCTGGGAATGGGGGTGCTATGGGGCACCGCTGCCCCCTGCTGATGGGAAGAACTATTGTGGCCCCTGGGGAACAAGCTGCCCAACCTGCGCTGAGGCCACGGAGCACCCAGGTCTCGGCGCCAGCCCTCACTCACCCTCAGTGCAGCGGCACTCATAGGCGTTGGGCCGGTCCATGCACTTGGCACCGTTCTGGCAGGGCGTGCTGGCGCACTCGTCAATGTCGATTTGACACATGGAACCAGAGAAGCCTGGGCACAGAAAGGCAGGGGGCTCAAACGTATGCCGGGGCCCTGCACTGCCTCCCCATGGAGCCCCCAGTCCCCACCGGGTGTTCCCAGTTCTGGGGTGGGGTGCAGCTTGGAGCAACTTCAGGCAAAGGCTCCAGGTCAGAGTTGGGTGATGGCAAGGGGCTGGGGGGAGGGGATGCCACAGGAGTAAGGGGGACAGGGATATGCTGTGGTCAGGGAGTAGGCCACAGCGGTGGGGGGAGCTAAGCTCTGAGTTGAGGGTGCAGGCCCCAGCGATGCAGCGGGGTGCAGGGTCCAGGAGTGGGGCTGGGACAGGAGAGGAGCTAGGGTGGGGTGGGGGTGCAGGATCTGGGGATGGGGCAGAAGAGGAGCTCTGGGATGGGACACATGGTCCAGGGGTGGGAGAAGAGAGGAACTCAGGGGCAGGGTGCAGGCTCTGGGGGTGGGGACGGGGGCGGGGCTCCAGGATGGGGTGCAGGGTCTGTGTGGGAGGGGGAGAAAGGCTTTGGGGAGGGGCTGGGTGTGAGCTTTGTGGATCTGCGAGTGAGCTGGGTAGAGGCATCCTGTCCTAGAGGCGGGTGCTGTGCAGGACCATGGCACAGGCTCCCCACTGGGCCCAGCAATGGGGCAGGCCAGCTCCCCTCCCATCCCTATCACCGGCGTCTGCCCCACATGTAAATTGGGTTCAGGGGGCTGTGTGCCAGCAGGGGAGGCAGCCCCAAGAGAACAAAGGTGCCATTGTCCCCAGTCAGCAGGGAGAGCCGTGGCCTGGCTGTCCATCAGCCCCGCAAGAAGTGGCCTCCAGGATGAAAGAAGCCGTGCAGGGGGCCGGGGGGTGTTATGCTTCCCCAGCGAGTGCTCCCTCCCCTCTGCCCTACAGGGCCCCCTGCTGCTGGGCCCAGCCTGTCCATCCCGGGGCACTTCCATGGGCCCAGTCCTCAGCCCCAGGAGGAGCCCGGCCAGGCCGCGCTGGGAGCTCCGTGCCTGCCCCCAGCCCATGGCCCCGGGAGGAGCCCGGCCAGGCCGCGCTGGGAGCTCCGTGCCTGCCCCCAGCCCATGGCCCCGGGAGGAGCCCGGCCAGGCCGCGCTGGGAGCTCCGTGCCTGCCCCCAGCCCATGGCCCCGGGAGGAGCCCGGCCAGGCCGCGCTGGGAGCTCCGTGCCTGCCCCGAGCCCATGGCCCCGGGAGGAGCCCGGCCAGGCCACGCTGGGA
The DNA here is from genome assembly GCF_020497125.1 of Mauremys mutica. NCBI lineage: Eukaryota > Metazoa > Chordata > Testudines > Geoemydidae > Mauremys > Mauremys mutica. The sequence goes on along the minus strand of NC_059091.1, from coordinate 16,777,378 downwards.
GCTCCGTGCCTGCCCCCAGCCCATGGCCCCGGGAGGAGCCCGGCCAGGCCGCACTGGGGGCTCCGTGCCTGCCCCGAGCCCATGGCCCCGGGAGGAGCCCGGCCAGGCCGCGCTGGGAGCTCCGTGCCTGCCCCCAGCCCATGGCCCCGGGAGGAGCCCGGCCAGGCCGCGCTGGGAGCTCCGTGCCTGCCCCCAGCCCATGGCCCCGGGAGGAGCCCGGCCAGGCCGTGCTGGGAGCTCCGTGCCTGCCCCGAGCCCATGGCCCCGGGAGGAGCCCGGCCAGGCCGTGCTGGGAGCTCCGTGCCTGCCCCGAGCCCATGGCCCCGGGAGGCGCCCGGCCAGGCCGTGCTGGGAGCTCCGTGCCTGCCCCCAGCCCATGGTCCCGGGAGGAGCCCGGCCAGGCCGTGCTGGGAGCTCCGTGCCTGCCCCCAGCCCATGGTCCCGGGAGGCGCCCGGCCAGGCCGTGCTGGGAGCTCTGTGCCTGTCCCCAGCCCATGGCCCCAGGAGGAGCCCGGCCAGGCCGCGCTGGGAGCTCTGTGCCTGCCCATGGCCCCGGGAGGAGCCAGACTCACCAGAGGGGCAGGTGCAGGTGAAGCCATTGACGCCGTCCCGGCAGATCCCGCCATTGACACAGGGGTTGCTGTCGCACTCGTCAACATTGATCTCGCAGAACGTGCCGCTGAACCCTGCAGCCAGAACCCAGAGGGAGCATTAGAGACGGGGCACGGGCGGAAGAGCTCCCTGGGGCAGGAGTGAGGCTGCTTGCAGGGGCCACGTGGGGCAGGCAGCGGCATGCGGCAGGGGAGGTAGCAGGGTACGTGGGGGCAGGGCAGCGCCATGGGGCAGAGGCGGCGAGGAGGTGGCAGGCTCTGTGGGGGCCGGGCAGCGCCATGGGGCAGGGGAGGCGAGGAGGTGGCAGGCTATGTGGGAGCAGGGCAGCGCCATGGGGCAGGGGAGGCGAGGAGGTGGCAGGCTATGTGGGAGCAGGGCAGCGCCATGGGGCAGGGGAGGCGAGGAGGCGGCAGGCTCTGTGGGGGCAGGGCACTGCCATGGGGCAGGGGAAGCAACAGACTGTGTGGTGTTAGGCTGCACCATGGGACAGAGAGGCTGCGGGGGGGTCTGGAGTAAGCCCATTACCAGAAGGGTTTCCATCACTAGGGCAGTGGGATCTCCCTACGGGGTGTGGGGATGGGTGGGGGGGACGACGGACACAGGCTGCAGCAGTGGGAGCTCTTGCCCCATGTGGGTTGGGACAGGAGAGGGCAGTGTTGGGGGGCAATGTGTCTCCAGGGGGGAGGGGGAGAAGAGCTGGGGCAGCAGCAGACACAGCAGTCTGAGGGAGCAGGGGGTGCCCAGGCTATGGAGAGCGGAGCCAGCCCTGCCCTCTCCCTCCTGGGGCTCAGCAGCCCGGTTTCCACCAGAACTGTGACCCCAGCCCATGGACAGGCTGCTCCTATATGGCCGGAGGGCCTTGCCCCCTGGGGCTATGGCTCCTCCTCCAGCTGGCCACATGGGGTGGGGAGACCACAATGCATTTGGGAATTCCTGCCCCCCCCAGCCCCCATTAAAATCTGGGAGCCCCCTTTCCCCATAAATTCCAGTGCCTCTGAGCCCATAGATCTGGGGCAGGCCCAGAGCACCCTCCAGCCTCAGCATGGCAGAGCTCCCGATGGCTGTGCTGCCCTGGCTGTAAATGGAGGGGACCTGGGGGCTCCTAAACTATTATCCCCCCGGCTTACTATCCAGGCCCCACCCCGACCCCAGCTCTGCCCCATGGACACACCCAGCTCAGGGCTGCCAGTACTGCTGGTTTGGGGGCAGTGGGTCCCCTACAAAACTGCATGGTTTGGCGGGGAAGGGCGGGGGCGCTGGTGCTGCCTGGGTCAGGGACTTTAAGGAAGCATCAAGCACAGGGAGAGTATTTCATGCAGAGGTGAAACGCTCGCCCACGGGCCCAGGCCGGTCAGTGGCAGAGCTGGGGAGACAGCATTCTGGAGTCCTGGCTCCCAGGCCCCCTGCTCTACCCACTAGGCCCCACACCCCTCCCAGAGCTGGGGACAGAACCCAGGAGTCCTGACTCCCAGTCCCTGCCCAGAACTAGGAGAGCACTGAATCCTGCTCCACGCTCTGAGCTGAGCAATGTGAGTGGCTCCCGGAGCAGCCAGGCAGCCGGCATGTGGAGTCCGCGGGTTGGTTTTGTGCCCATTCCCTGGTCCCCACATCACTGGCGCAGGCATCGGGGCAGAGGCTCTATGGCTCCTTCACCCTCCTGCACCACAAGGGGCCTGTTTGGCCCCCATCCCGTCAGGATGCCCAGGCACCAGCACGGAACAGCAGAGCACCAGGGTGCTGGACTGGGGGAGAGGGCCCAGTGCCCTGGCGAGTGCTGTGCCGGCACTGCCCCTCCCCCCCACCAGCCTCACAAAGGGCTGAAATTAATGAAGGGAAGATTCCTCCCCACAGGGGGTAGCGGGGAGACAAAAAGGAGCAGCCCAGCCCCGCGCAGGCCTCCCCCCTGCCCCATTAGTATTCCAGGCACAGCCCTGCACTCCCACCGTCTGGCTGCCGGCTACGCGCCCCCTGCCCCTCCAGCACCTCCACAGCCAGCCTCCCAGTGCTTAACTTGTGCCAGGGCTTGGGAGCTCATAGCCCCGGCACCTCTGGGCTTGCCACATCTGTTATGCTTGAGCCCTGGCACCTCTTTCATTCCAAATTAAGCACTGCATCCTTCCCTGCCAGGCCCAGCCCCTGGGATCCCGCCATCTGCCGCCATCCCTCGCCCCAACCGCCTGGGCTTCCCAACGGCTCCCAACCCCTGGGAGCCGAGCCAAGCCAGGATTCCCTGCTCTGGACAGGAGAGGAATGCAGGCCAGGCTGGGCTCTGCCCATGGGAAACCCTGTCACAGAGGGGCACCCAACGCCCATCCAGCCCTAGCCTCTCAGCTGGGGCTGGCTAGAGCCAGCTGGGATACAGGGCAGGGGACCCAGGTTCTCATCCTGCTGGGCACTGGGCTGAGTCTCAACAAACTCACTGTGAGGTGTTGTTAGACTGGGGGGCAGGAGGACAGAATCACCTCTCTCATTCCCAGATACTCAGGCCAGCCAGCCCCTGGATCGACAGCACAATGCTCACCTCCCCTAGCTGGGGAGAGAATCCAGGAGTCCTGGCTCCCAGTCTGCCCTGCTCTAACCACCAGACTCCCCTCCCTTCCCAGAGCTGGGGATAGAGCTCAGGAGTCCTGGCTCCCAGTCAGCTTCACAATCACTTAACCAGCATTTGGCATCTTGGGGGATAAACTGGCCCCCGTTCCTCAGGCGATCTGGCGCTCCTGGACACAGGCTGTTCTCAAGAGTCCTGGTGTAGGGGTGGGGTGGGGTGGGGTGGGGAGGGGGAAGGGTGTAGAGCCAGTCTCCCCTCAAGGCAGGGACCCAGCCCCCGAGCACACACATTCCCAAGGGCTCCAGGGCTGCAGTTCAGCTGTTATGGGGCAGGCCGAGCTGGGCATCCCACAGGCAATGCAGGGGGTGGGGTGAGTGCTCACCCGCCATGCAGATGCAGGTGAACTCCCCAATGCGGTCGAGGCAAGTGGCATCGTTCTGGCAGGGCATGGACAGGCACTCGTTGATGTCAGTCTCACAGCGGGGACCCGTATAGCCGCGCCCGCACTGGCACTGGAAGGAGCCCTGCGTGTTCACACAGCGGCCAAAGTGCTCGCATGGGTTGGCACCTGCAGGGATGTGGCCAAGTCAGAGATGGGGCTTGGACCAGACCCCCCGAACCCCTGCCTCACCCCAATCCCAGCCAGGCCTCCCCAACCCCAACCCCATCACTGAGCAAAGGGCCAGGCCTCCAGCTCCCCTCCCTCCAATCTTGGCCCAGCCAACCCTACTCCAACCCTATCACTGAGAAAAAGGCCAGGCCCTCCCCGACCCTGGCCCAGCCTCCCACACCCCCACCCCATCACTGAGCAAAGGGCCAGGTCCACCCAATTCTGTGCCAAGGCAGTGGGCCCCTCCTCACCAATAGAGCACTCATCCACATCCTGGTCACAGGCCCCCCCAGTGAAGCCTGGGGGGCAGGTGCAGATGGCCCGGCCGTTCACAGGGTTGGTGTCACAGATGGCGTCCTCATGGCAGGGGTTGCTGACGCAGGCATCATCCAGGTGGCACAGGAGACCTGGCAGAGGGAGGGAGTGAGGGGCGTGGGCAGCAGTGGGGCAACCACCCTCCGGAAGCCCAGCTAGCCTGGCCCTCAGAGAGCAGAGTGCCAGCCCCATCCTGGAAGGCTAAGGCAATGCCCCTCATCCCTCCTCCTGACCCGCACACACCAACCCTCCCACCCCGCAGCCAACCCCGGCCTCCTGCACAGACATACACCAACCCCCACACCCCACAGCCAGCCCCAGTCCCCCCCCAACACACACACACACCAACCCCCGGCCCCCAGCCAGCCCCAGTCCCCGCCACACAGACCCATCAACCCTCACCCCCCCCAGCCAGCCCCAGTCCCCCCCCACAGACCCACCAACCCCCCCAGCCAGACCCAGTCCCCCGCACCTGCACAAACACCCACCAACCCCCCCCCCCCAGCCAGCCCCAGTCCCCCCCGCACAAACACCCATCAACACTCCCTGCTGGCTCCAGTTCCCCCCACCCACACAGCCACCCACCAACGCCCTCCAGCCAGCTCCAGTCCTCCCCCATCTGCACTCCCATACTACTGCCCCCACCCCAGCTCCCTACCCCTCATAGCCCTCCTCTCAACTCCTTCCACTCAGCCAGCCTGTCACCCTCACCTCAGGTCTCCCTCCCACCCCCTTCCACTCCTCCTGCCCCCATCTTCTTCCCCCTTCCACTCAGCCACCCCCTGCCCCTTCAGGTCCTTCCTAGCCCTTCCCATCCCCCTGGCCAACCCCTCAGCCCCCCACAGATCGTTGAGGGGGAGTTAGGCATGGGGGGGAAGAATCACAGATCCCGCAGTGAGGGGTGCTTGGAGATCTGAGATTGGGCTGAGTCAGGCCAGACCCCCTTCCCACCTCACCTGTCTTGCCCATGGGGCAGGCGCAGTAGAAGGAGGCCACGCGGTCATGGCAGGTGGCCCCATTGAAGCAGACGGCTGTGGCACAGTCATCAATGTTTTCACTGCAGCTCTCGCCCGTCCAGCCGTTGACGCACACGCAGGTGTGCCCACCATTGGTGTTGAAGCAAGTGCCCCCATTGTGGCAGGCGTTGGGCTGCAGCTGGCACTCATCTACATCCTCTGTGCAGAACTGGCCTGGGGGAGAAGGGAGATGAGCTTGGGCAGGTTAGAGCTAGCGCCCCTAGAGGGGAAAGGCCCCATGTCCCATTGCCCACCCCGAGCTAGCCAGTCCCCTGCCCTGGGGTGGATCAGAGCCAGCACCCCATAAAGGGGAAAGGCCCCATGTCCCATTCACCACCCCGAGCCAGCCAGTCCCCTGCCCTGGGGTGGATCAGAGCCAGCACCCCATAAAGGGGAAAGGCCCCATGTCCCATTCACCACCCCGAGCCAGCCAGTCCCCTGCCCTGGGGTGGATCAGAGCCAGCACCCCATAAAGGGGAAAGGCCCCGTGTCCCATTGCCCACCCCAAGCCAGCCAGTCCCCTGCCCTGAGGGGAGGAATAGCTCAGTGATTTGAGCATTGGCCTGCTAAACCCAGGGTTGTGTGTTCTATCCCTGAGGGGGCCATTTAGGGATCTGGGGCAAAAATCTGTCTGGGGAGTGGTCCTGCTTAGAGCAGGGGGTTGGACTAGATGACTCTGAGGTCCCTTCCAACCCTGAGATTCTATGATAAAGGGGAAAGGGCCTGAGTCCCATTCCCCACCACCTGAGCCAGCCAGACTCCTGCCCTGGGGCTGGATCAGAGCCGGCGCGCCCTAGAAGGGAAGACCCCATGTCACATTCCTCCTGGGGTCCTATGGCAGCCCTGGGCTGCTGGGCACACAGTCCCTGCCCACAGGGTTGGATGTTGGCTCTAAGGCCCATAGTGCTGACTGCACAGATGGTGGCGGGCAACGAGGAGTTAACTCCTGCCGCTGGGCAGGGTGCTGGGTGGTACCTGTCCATTCGGGTGGGCACTGGCAGTTGTAGGTGTTGACCCCATCCACACAGGTGCCTCCATTCAGACACTTGTGGCCTGGGCAGTCATCAATGTTGATCTCACAGTTTTGCCCTTCGAAGCCTGGAGAGAGTGGATGGGGGGAGCGGGAGAGAGAGAGAGAGAACGGCCCAGTCAGAGAGTGTGTGTACACTCAGCCCCGGCCACGAGTGTCTCTTCCCAGCCCCCGCCTGGGGCATCTCCCACCTGCTCCCCGGCCCCAGGCGCCTCCCACCCGCTCCTTGGCCCCAGCCCCAAGCCCCTCCAACCCAGTCTCCAAGAGGCACAGAGCTCAAATCCACCTCCAGCCCAACCTGAGAAGCAGCTGGCCAAAGAGAGAGTCTGTGGCTAAACCTGAAACAGAGCCCAGGCAACTGACTGCCACCCCACCCACCCACCCACCAGCCCCCTCACACTGCTCAGTGTTGGGAATAGAACCCAGGAGTCCTGGCTCCAGTCCCCAGCCCCTTGCTGCAACCCAGCAGACCCCTGGAACAAATGCAGGTCCCAGCAGGGCTGAGCGAGGCAGGCCAGTTTTCCCCGGCTTTGCCCACACAGCGGCTTACAGCAAGAGGAGCAGGGGCTTCTGCAAAGGGTCAGGGAGTAGGGCGAGAGATCACTGCAGACAAGGGAGGGGGGCCAGTCAGGAGTCTGTCGTGGGGCATTTATCAGACAAAGCCCTGAGGGGACAGGGCCCTGGGCCAGGCCCTGCAATGCCCATGCCCACCTGCCCCTGGTTGGCACCCCCAGGGCAATGGGAGATTAAGCAGCTTGGCCTGGAGGGGTCAGAAAAACCCCAGGGTCACAGCAGAGCTGCCTCAGGCATGGCGGGGCCAGATCCCACGTGGGGCCCTCTCCACAGGCCCTAGCAGGGTGTGCTGCCCGCCCCTCTGGCTCCACGCAGCTCTGCTCAGCCTAGGCCACGCTGCAACAGGAACACCCCCATGCACACACAGCACCCCCGAGCCCGCTCCCACGCCCCACGCACACACACAGTGCCCCCAAGCCAGCGTCCCCACCCCACACACACACACACTGCCCCCGAGCAAGCGTCCCCACCCCCCCACACACAGGGCCCCCATGCCCACTCCCCCACCCCACGCACACACACAGTGCCCCCGAGCCAGCGTCCCTACCCCCCACACACACACAGGGCCCCCATGCCCACTCCCCCACCCCACGCACACACACACTGCCCCCAAGCCAGCGTCCCCACCCCACACACACACAGGACCCCCATGCCCGCTCCCCGGCCCCATGCACACACACACTGCCCCCGAGCCAGCGTCCCCACCACACACACGCACACACACACAGGGCCCCCATGCCCGCTCCTGAGCCCCACACACACACACAGTGCCCCCGAGCCAGCGTCCCCACCACACACACACACACAGGGCCCCCATGCCCACTCCCCAGCCCCACACACACACAGTGCCCCCGAGCCTGCTCCCCCGCCCCACACACACACAGTGCCCCCGAGCCTGCTCCCCCGCCCCACACACACACAGGGCCCCCGAGCCTGCTCCCCCGCCCCACACACAGACAGGGCCCCCGAGCCCGCTCCCCCGCCACACATACAAAGGGCCCCCATGCCCGCTCCCCCACCCCATGCACACACAGGACCCCCGAGCCCACTCCCCCGCTCCATGCACATATGGGGCCCCCAAGCCCACTCCCTCGCCCCACACACACACACACACACACAGTGCCCCCAAGCCCGCTCCCCTGCCCCACGCACACACAGTGCCCCCAACCCCGCTCCCCTGCCCCATGCACACACAGTGCCCCCAAGCCAGTTCCCCCGCCCCCACACAGCACCCCCAGAGCCGGCTCCCCCCGCCACGCACACACACAGTGCCCTCAACCCCACTGTCCCCCCACCCCCACACAGTGCCCCCGAGCCCGCTCTCCACCACAAAGCACACACAGCTTCCCAAACCCTGCTCACAAACACACACAGCACCCCCAAAACTCGCTGTCCCCCGCCACAGGCCCCTGAGCCTGCTCCCCCTACATATACAGCTCCCCCAAGCCCACTCCCCTCCACAACAAACAGCACCCCGAGCCCACTGCTGCCCCCACATATACAGCTCCCTCAAGCCCGCTGCTCCCCTCCCCATGCACACACAGCACCCACGAGCCCACTGCTCCCTTCCCCATGCACACACACAGGACCCCCAAGCCCGCTGCTCCCCTCCCCATGCACACACAGCACCCACGAGCCCACTGCTCCCCCAACACACAAACAGCGCCCCCAAGCCCGATCCCCACCTACGCGCACACAGCGCCCCTGTTCCCGCTCCCCCCCACGCACACACAGCGCCCCTGCTCCGCACCCATGCACACACAGCGCCTAAGCTCCCGCTCCCCCCACCCCCCCCACACACACACAGCGCCCCTGCTCCGCACCCACAGAGCCCCTGGAGCCTGCTCCCTCACACACACACAGTGCCCCTGATCCCGCTGCCCCCCCCCACACACACACAGCACTCCCAAGCCCACTGCCCCCCCCAGGCACACACAGCGCCCTCGAGCCCACTCCCCGCCACACGCACACATCGCCCCTGAGCTCTCTGCTCCCTGGCACACAGAGCCAGCTCCCGCTACGCACACACAGCGCCACCAAGCCCACTTGCCCCCCCAATGAACAGAGCTCCCCAAACCCCACTCCCCCTCCAACACCCCCAAAGCTCGCAGCCTCCCATGCATACCTAACACCCCCAAGCCTGCTTCCCCCCACACACAGTGCCCCCTTACACACACACCATGCACACACAGCGCCCTCGGAGCCCGCTCCCCCCAAATGCGCACAGAGCGCCACCGGACTCGCTGCCGTTCCCATGCACACACAGTGCCCTCGGAGCCTGCTCCCCCCCCCCACACACACACACAGTGCCATCAAGCCTGCTCCCCCTGATGCACACACAGCGCCCACGAGCCCGCTGTACCTCCCCATGTGCACACACAGCACCCCCACACCCACTCCCCCAGCACACACAGCACCCTCTGAGCCTGCTCTCCCTCAAACTCACAGCGGCCTCGCAGCCTGCTCCCCCCCGACACACACACACAGCTGCATCAGAGCCACTTCACCTCCCACACGGACCACAGGGCCTGGTCCCCCCCCCACACACAGGGTCCCCCAGACCATACCCCTCCTTCTCTGTGTTCCCAGGGCCAGGCCAGCTGGCAGAGGGTGCAGGATTTGGCAGGAGCAGAGCTGCAGCTTAGATGAGAATGAGCCATTACTTGAGGGGAGGGGGCTGAAGGGACTAATGGGGAGAAAGAAATGGTCAGCTTGAGGTGGGGAGGGAGCCAAAGAGGGCTCTTGGGAGCAGGGGAGGGGATAGCCCAAGGTTGGGAGGGACAGTGCCCCCCCTCCCCCACAAGCTCCGGCCATGCTGCTCTCCCGGACGCTCCTTGGGATTGTTTCCTTCCTGGCCAGGGTCCAAGATCCCCCGGCGCCATTTACAGCTTCCGATGAGCTTCCTGCAGCGCGGCCCAGAGCCGCCAGCCCCGTGGGCACACACACCAGGGCAGGGGGAGAGACACACCCCCAACAACCCCTGCCCCCAGGGCTAAGGGAGGGGACAGCATCCCCCCAAACAGGTTCCTCCAGCACTGTCCCGGCCAGGACCCCACACACCAACCCCTGCTGCTCCCAAATGCTGCCCCTCACCCCGGGCCCCTCACCCGGTAGACAGGCACACTCGTAGCTCAGCTCCCCGGTCTGGCGACACGTGCCCCCATTGAGGCACTGCGAGGGCGCACAGGGTGTGTAGACGCTCTCGCACAGCTGCCCCGTGAAGCCAGCTGGGCATTGGCAGCGGAAGGAGCCTGGCGTGTTGAAGCAGGTGCCCCCATGGCGGCAGACGCCCGGTGCCCGGCACTCGTCCACGTCCGTGCGGCAGTTGCGGCCCTGGTAGCCTGGCGGGCAGGTGCAGTTGTAGCGGCTGTTCCAGTTGGTGCAGCGGGCCCCATTGGCACAGGGGTTGTTGGCGCAGGCATCACCCAGGGAGCAGTCCTGACCTGGGGAGGATGTCTGTGAGCGGGACCTGGTTGGGCATGAGGACAGCCCAGAGAGCCCTTCCCCCTAGGCCCAGCAGGTCCCTGCCCCAGGGCCAAGGTGTGCCCAGCCCTCCTCCCGCGCCAGCCTTATTCAGTCAGGTTCCATTCCCCTCCCCCAGCTGGGCTGAGGGTCCCTCCCCATATCCCACAGCCCCCCCATGGCCATCCCCCATCTCCCCTAGGCCTGCGTGGCATCGGTTCTCCCCGGGCCTGGTCAGATCCTGGCTCCGCCTCCAACCAGGCCAAGCTGGGTCCCACCCCCTCCCCAGCCTCCCCTAGAGCAGCATGCCCCCCGCCCACATGACCCTCACCTCGGAAGCCTTTGGGACAGGTGCACTGGTACTGCACGGTGCCATCCTTGAGGGAGCTCTCACACACGCCCCCATTGGCACAGGGCGACTGGTGGCAGGGGTCCTGGAACTGGCAACGCTCGCCAATCAGCCCGGGCTGGCACCTGCAGAGAGGGGGCACAGACTGGCGTGAGTCCCTCCCTCAGGGGGAGGAATGGGACTACGGGCAAGCGCCCGGAACAAGTGCAGGAAGGACACATGCCCACCACCACTGCATCTGGGTGCCTTATACATCACTTCACTGGCAGTGAAGTTCCTAGGGGCAGCATCATGGAGTCTCCGGCTGGTCTGCCTTTCCAGGGCAGGGTGGGAGGTTAGAGTCCATCAATTTCCTCTGCTTTTATTGGTTGCCAGGGGCTCCTGGGGGGGTGGGGGATGTCTCTGGCCCATCCCATCCCCCCACTGTGCTCTGCGGGCGGGCACCCAGACCTGCACTCAGCACCCAACCATAGGCCCCTATGCCACAACACATCAGCCACCTCCATCCCTGCAGCTCCATCAAGCTGCCCCCAGGGTAGCCCGGCCCTCATGCAGTTGGTGCTGGTCCTGGGGGCTGCCCCAGATCTCAGGTTATTCCCTCCAACAGACATTGCTTGGCTGCTCTGCTCCAAACACCCTCTACCCTGTGCTGCCCATTTGCCCTGTGGGCTCAGCTCCCTCTGCAGGGCCTCAACTGGCACCAGCTTAGACTCATCATTGTGCCAGCTGCTCACTTTGCCCCTCCTTGTTCCCCCAGCCCTTGCCAGATCTCCACTGAAGCCTTTAACCCCCCTCTCTGCTCCCCACAGGGGGAGCCTCCCAGCCTTGGCGTACAGCCTTGGCCAGGGGAGAAGGGGCTGCTGAGTCTGACTTTTCTTCCTGCCCCTGAGGGCTGGGCTCGGCCTCAGGGTACAGCTCTAAGCATGGGGGAAGCTGTGCCAATGCAAAGGGTCTCCCCACTGTGTAGCCATCCCTGCCCAGGGAAGGAGACGAGCTACACCAGTACAGGGCACCTTTATAGCAGCAGAGCGACCCCCTCACATGAAGCTGTATTGGTAACCTCCGACTGGCATCACCCCCACTCCCTACAAACTGTGCAGAGCAGGCGTAAGCCAATTCAGGACCGACTCCCTGGGCCCCCTGCACCCTGTCATTTCTCAGAGCCCACCTGCTGCTGCACCTCTTAGCACCTGGCCGACCACAGACCCTGCTCTGACCCAGGGACCCCACTGCCTAGAGCTCGTCGCAGGGGCGGCCCCAGGACCCCACTGCCTAGAGCTTGTCACAGGGGCGGCCCCAGGACCCCGCTCTGACCCCGGGACCCCACTGCCTAGAGCTCGTTGCAGGGGCACCCACTCCCAGTGGAACCTGGCCCAGCCAGCAGGTCTGCACCTCTCTCGGGGGAGAGCCTGGTGAGGGGTTCTCTGCCCTGCCCCCCACAGCTTCACCTCCTCGGGGCGCATGCAGAAGGAGTAGGGTACAGAGTCCCTCCTGCCCCCCACAAACCCCCTGTCACGCAGGGGCCCTGAACTCTGCCCCCGAGGGCCACGTCCTATGGGACTGAGCCAGGGCAGACCCAGCCCCCCAGCGAGTGGGGCCCAGCTCACAGGTCTCTAGCTAGCCAAGCTGGAGCAGTGCATGCTGGGAGCTCTGCAATAGGGAGGCGACAGGAGGGGCTGACCTGGGCTCTGCATGCACCACAGGGCTGGGTCCAAGACCCACGGTGTGCAGGGGCTGAAGGGTGGAGGAGGGGAGGGCAGCCAAGCCTACTGGGCTGAGCCAGGCCGGACAGGACCATCCTGCCTCCCCAGCCCCAGTTCTGGGCTTGCTCCTGACGACAGCTCAGGGTCCAGGATGAAGCCAGTGCTGGGCAGCACCTGGGTGCCCCCCGTCAGGCTGGGCCGGCTCCAGAGGCTGCGCCACAGCCTGGGTACTGGGGCACAGATTATACCCCCAATCTGCTCCCGTCTCTGGCTCAGCGGCAGCCCCGGCCAACCCCCACCCCCGCCTGCCGTTACCAGGGCAACGCAGAACGCCTGTTTACTCTGCTGTCCAGGACCTGCAAACCAGGCCCTCAATTCCAGGGGGGTGGGGGGAGATCCTGCAGCAGAAACAGGGGGGCGCTCAGTTCACCCCACAGCAGCCTGGGGGCTCCCAGCCTGCTCTATACAGCACCCCCTGCTGGGAGAGACTGGGACTGGAGGAGCTCCAGCGCCCCCTACAGGCAGGTACCACGGGACAGCAGGGACTCTGCCCAGGCCTGGAATTACACCAGCTCCCCCCTTCCCGGGGACCCAAGCCCTACCCCACAGAGCTGGGGGCTTGGTCCAACAAGGAAAGACAAGAGGGCAGTGCGGTGCTAGAGCACACATGGTGCTGGGGGCACAGACGGGGCGGAGGAGAGGGATGGTGAGGAGATAGACAGCGCAGACCAGACCCACAGGCCCATCCAGCCTTGTAGCCCTTCTCTCCTGCCCCACTGGACCAGATGGGAGCCATGGGACCATCTAGACCATAACCCCCCTGCACCAGGCTCAGACCCACTGACCAATACTGCCTGTAGGAACTCCACCCCCTCCCCATCCCCTGGTGTGCTGGTCCCTGCCTGACTCTTGTGCCCTGGAGCCTGCAAATGGTTACGCCTGCCTCAGCAACAACCATGGCAAATGCCACCGACCAGACCAGGCCACAGCCCCTTAAGCAGTGACATGGGCAGCTCCACTGGCCCCAGTACGGACCAGGAATGCCCTGCGGACCCCCCACCCCATCCTCACTCCATTTTGGGCTCCATCCAGCAGCACTTGGTGAGATGCCAACTCCCCTCTCCCTGCATGTGTGTGTGGGGGGGGGCACCCTGAGTGCAGGGCTGGGGTTGGCAGAGCTTCCCACCACATCCATCCACCCACTCAACCCCTGGAAAGGGAAAGGGGACAGGCATCCCTGTGGCAGGAAGCAGAAGGGGAGCAGGGCCCTGTATCCCAGCACCAGGCAGCGCCCTCCCCTGCAGGCAGAGCCACGCTCCCACGCTGGGAAGCAGCCCCCTTCCCAGCCCCTTGGCAGTGCTCCTGCCTGCTCATGTCTGGGGAGTGGAGCCGGCATCCAGCCTGCTCTGTGGGGCGGTGACTCAGCGGCTCCACTGCCACATCACCCCATGAGTCACCCCGGCGGCTGCCTCAGGCACCCACTCCTGGAGGGACGCCCCTGGGCACGAGATCGCATGGGGGCACAACTTCCCCCCATACCTCCCAGCCGCAGGAGGCAGAGCCAGCTTTAGAGGATAGAACCCAGGAGTCCTGACTCCCAGCCCGCCTCCCATTGCTCTGACCAGCAGGCCACACTGCCCATCTGCTCCCAGAATGCCCCTTCACCTGGCAGATGGGGGCTACCCTGGCATGTGCCCCCTCCCATCCCCCAATGGACTCTGCTGCACTCCCTGATCTCACTTCCCTGTTCCAATTCCATCCTCCCACATGCATTCCCCAGCAGCCCCCTCCCCCATCCATCCTCACTCCCCCCACCCCATCTCCCATCAGCCCCTGCTCCAATCCTGTCCCCCACCTCCCCAACTCCCACGCTCATTTGGTGCCCCCTCCTGCAGTGCCTGGGCGGGCACAATCCAGACTAAACTAGTCCCCACTTCTCACCCTGAGGGCACCTGGCAAAGGGACCCAGGTGGCAAACCCAGCTCCAGGCTGGCACAGTAGGGCCCATGGGGCCCACGGGGAGCTGCCCCCCTGTGAGGGGCCCCGCACACTGGTAGGGGAGGGGGAAAGATTTCTGGCACTGGGACGGAGATAAATTTCCCCCCACCAGCCCTCCCTGAGCCGGTTCCAACCCGTTCGACAGGTTCCAGCAGCACCACAGCACCATGCTGAGCCAAATGGCAGGGAGAGCCCCCTGGCCACTCCTCTCTGCCACGCCCATCCTGCCCCCCTAGCTCCCCTCTGTCCCCTGCCCCCTTCCTGCCTGCCCGGCTGCGTCTCTCTGCTCCCTGTCGCTCACGTCCTGTCGCCCTGGCCACCCCTCTCTACACCCTGCCCCCCTTCTGCCCCAGAGCTGCTCCTCTCTGCCCCTGCCCCCCTCTTATCCCCCTCGGCCTTTCCTCTCTGCCCCCCACCCCATGGCCACTCCTCTCTGTCCTCCTGGATGTCCCCTGTGCCGCCCCCCCCGATGCTCCTCTCTGCCCTCCCAGCTGCCCCCTCGTGCCCCCGCACCGTTCCTCTCCGCCTGCCCCCACCCTCTTGGCCACTCCTCTCTGCCCCTCTCCAGTCCCCTGTCGGCTGCTCCTCTATGCCCCCTGCACCCCACCATGCCTCTCCTACCCACCCCTGGCTACTCATTTCTGCCCCCATCTCCAATCATCTCTGCTTCTGCTGTGCCCCTTCCACCCCTCCCCTGACCTTCTCTGCTTTCCACTGCTCCCCTCCCGCCCCTCCCACTCCCTGATGCTGGGGGCACTGTGCCTGTTCTGGCACTGGGCCAGGTCAGCATTCAGCTGGTGCTCCAGTCCCACACTCCAGCCCACGATTTCCAGCGGCCAGGCAGCAAGGCCCCATCCAGATCCTACTCCTGCTCCAGGCCAGGCAGCGCCACAGCCGGTGATTCACCTGTTCGGGGCGGGGCGGCAGGAGGCCCATCCACCTGTCTGGCATTCCAACGCAGGCAGCAAGGAGACGGGAACCTGCCACTGCGAGCTCGGCACCTGCCTGCGCGGCCGCTGTGCCATGGCCTGGCACTAGGGGCAGCGGGGACCGGGTGAGGGCACAGCACAGAACAGAAACTATTCAGCTATTCCTGGCTCACTCAGCAGGAAGTGGTGGGCACAGGGCCACCCAGGCTACCCGTACAGAGCCAGCCGCTGCCCCCACCAGGCGCCAACCACTTCCCCCTGGAACCTACGACCTGGGTGACAGGTCAGAAACGGCTCTGCAGAGAGACTGCCAGGAGCTGCCAAGGCCCCCTGCACCCAGTCTCCAGGGCTCAGCCTCATCCGGTTCCAACTCCCCAGCATCAGGGCCTGAAGCCCTGCCCTGGAGAGAGAATTCCCAGATAATCAGCCTGCCTTGCCCCACTGGCAGCCTCCACCACCAGAGCTCGCACTGCAGAGTCAGATGCAGGAAGAAAATGGAAGTGATTCACAGAGAAAGTCATTACTGGGCTCAGAGACGGCAGGGTCTAGTGGTTAGAGCAGGGGCACTAGGAGTCAGGATTCCTGGGTTCTATCCCCAGCTCTGCTCCCGTGAAGCAGGGTGATGACACTCACTGAAGCACCCCATGCTAGTCAGCCCCAGTCCCTTGCAGCTGGCTCGCCAGGGCTCTGCAAACCTGTCGGGTGACACAGCACGGCAGAAGTGGCAATCTCCATTCCAAACCCATCTCCCATCCACACTGACCGAACGGGTCCAGGCACGGCAGGAGCTGCCATGGTCCAATGCCGCCTCTCCTTTGTTCCCAACCCCCTCCCCACCAGCAGCTGGAGTTCCTGGGTCCCCCCACATGGCCTTTATAGCATCCCCACCAGGGAAAGCATCTGGCCCGTCAGCCCCTTCCGGTGGTCCAGCCAGGGCCAGGGAGACAAACGGCCTCCCTTTGGGTGCTCCCGCACACAGGGCTGAGAACCAGAAAACTCAGCACACTCCTTCCTGGCCTCTCCCATGCGGGCCAGCTGCTCCAATGGGGGCTGGGGAAGGGGGTCAGCCCAGTCACCCTAGCCTGATGGGGTCAGCTCAGCTCCGGACACAGCCTGGGTCTCACATGTGCCCCCCCCCCCTCCTCCGCAGATCAGCAGCTGCTTCCTTTCCAAGCGCTGTCTACAGTCGCTGGGATCAAATGACTCCAGGGCCCCCTCCTGAAGAGGCCCCCTGTCTGGGAGACTCTAGGAAGGAGGCCGGGCAGAAGGAGCTCCCCCCCACACCCCGCCAGGAAGTGGGGAGCTGCAGGGCAGCCAGCACACTGCTAACACTGCTCTGCAATCTGGGATTGCAACAGCCACCCCAGGGAGGAAACAAGGGTCGGGGGGGCAGATCTCGGCCCTTTTGCCAGTAGGAGTGGGCAGGGGAGAGGGCCAGAGGATGTGAGCCCCAGGGTGTCAGTTCTCTGCCCAGGGAGCCCCAAAGAAAACATCCAGGCACTTTGTCACTCTGCCCCTAGCCTTCCCACAAGCACAAGATTCACCTCTTCTGCAGCCGCCCTCCCAGCTCATCTGACCCCAGCAGGAAGCCCTTTCTCCTGACCCCCTGCATCAACAAGCATCACCCCATGTTCCCCTCCCCAGCGCGGGGCCTGGGGGACAGGAGGGGTCGCACCCAACAGCCAGGCCTCCAGAGTCAGAGTGAGTCGCCCACTGCCTGGCTGCTGACATTCCTCATTCCACATGGAAACAGATCCACCCCATCCCCCACACTCTTATAACCCCTTCACCCTGCCCCAAGCATCCCCCACTCCCATCAGCTCAGGGCAACCCCTAGCCCCTCCCACATGCTCACAGCCCCGGCAGGGTGTGACTCCCCTCCCTTGGCCTGGCGAGGGTCCCTTCTGCTGCATCCCTTCCCAGGGGCCACGAGGCGCAAGCAAGAGGCTACCTCACAGTAAGTGGCTGCTCCCCACATCCCCCAGCCCTGACCCTCTGCCCTGCCGGAGTTTCCTACCCCCAGGCAGCTCTGCCAGCTCCACCAAGCAGAGCAGCGACTGGGGCTTGGTGCCATGACACCCCTCCCCCCACCCTGCTGGCTGGCACCCCCCAATCACCACCGGCTCCTTGGGGCAGGGCCATGCCAGGCATGGTGACGGGGCTATGCAGGCCCCCAGCCAAGGACATACATCAGGTGAGGCGCAGCAAGATGGGGGCAGGGGCAGAGCCAGGAACAAAACCCAGCGCTCCAGAACCTGGCCTGGGCCAGCTGAACCACTGGGCCAGGCTGCCCTTACTCCTTATGGCCGCGCTGCCGGGAACCACCCTCCCTCCTGCTAACTCAGTCCCAGGCCTCTGGTTCCTGCTGGTTCAGACCTGCCCATCCCCTCACCCCAGGGAGAAAGGGTGGGAAAGCCCTCCCCCTCCCCCCGCAGCCTGTGAGCAACACCCCACCACCATGGAGCCCATCTTGCTGGATGGCAGCGGGCACGGATCCCAACCTGCAGGGCAGGGGGTCACTTACACGCAGGCTGCCTTCCCGTTGGAGTAGAGGATGCACTGGCCGCCATTCTCACAGGGCATGGAGCCTTCCAGACACTGCACGGCTGCAGGGAGAGAGCGGGAGAGAGCCCATTAGAGCACAAAGGAGTGGCCCCCTCACCTCCCTGTCCCCATCCCCATGCAGAACTCCCTCGCACCCAGCCCCTCAGTGGGGAGCCCAGCTCAGTCACTGGCCATGCCAGCTGCACCAAGAAAGGGGCATCAGGGCACTGGGATCCAGGGGATTCCTAGCAGCAACCCCTGACAGCAGCTGCTCTTTGCTTCCCTGTCCCCCTGCCCCACCCAGATGGTCCTTGGTCCATCACCCATCTGGCTTAGAGCACACTGTTCAGGCAAGCCCCAGGGAATCATAGAATCTCAGGGTTGGAAGGGACCTCAGGAGGTCATCTAGTCCAACCCCCAACATCAGAGCGCCCCATAAACTGGATGGATGTGGCAGGACCCTGCTCATAACCCCAAGCCCCACCCTGAAATGATCAACAGCAATGCTGCTATCAGGGCTGGGATTTAAACAGCCATCATTAGGCTTCAGAGTCAATGCCGCACTGACATTGGTACTGACGTTGCATGGGGAAAGTTTCATCCCAGCAGCAGCAGGCAAAGGGAAGACACACATACCACAAATCAGGAGGAGGGCAGCTGACAGACAAGTTCCATGTATGACTAGGAAGTTTAACTTGGGGCCCCTACCAATGAGCCAAGGAAAGGTCTGTGTGACTCCACCACCAGCAGCCCCCAGTGCCATCCAGCACGGGGGGCGGGGGCGGGCGGACAGGGGTTTCCAGGGCTCTGGGCACAACCTGCAGGTTCCAGTCAGATGCTAGGGCCTCGCACCATCTGGGACCAAGGGAACAGCAGCCCCCAGAGCTCCTGCTCCCAGAACCTTCTGCCCTGTGGCACATGGTCCCAGGCCACCAGGACCCCACAGGGAGTGCAGGGCCTGTCAGGGCCTCAGAGCAGTCAGTGTCTTCATCAAGTGTCCAGGGACCTGCCCTGCTAATCTCTGCCCCTTCCCAGGCCCCTCATACAGCAGTAGCCTGCCAGCTCGGACCTCGGCTCAGACCCTGCCAAGGAGGCTGGGCCATGCCAGGCAGTACAGGGCTACAGGCAGAACAGAGCCGGGGGCCTCGGCCCCACATGTAGGGGACAGAGCAGCACAGCTGGGAGGGGACTGAGACTGCACCATCCTGGGTGTTACAGCATCTTGAGGCCCGACGACTCTCTGACAAACGAGCCAGGAACCTCCACCCACAGCTCACCCTACAGTCAGCCCAGCCCTCTGCCTCCACCCTGAGTGCGAGGCTCCCACAGCCTGGGGATGGAGGGTCGCTCTGAGGGAGACGGACTCAGACCCCACCCCCACCCAAGCACGGGGACCTGTTGCCCAGGGCAACCCCAGCTCTGCCAAGCCCCACAGGCTCCTGAAGAAGCCTCCCCAGGGACAGTGAGACCCTGTGCCAGGATGACAGTGACCAGCTGCCAGCCCTGGCTGGACCCAATCTAGGGTCGAGGGACCAGTACACCCAGCCCTGTGAGCCCTCTCCCCTTCCAGACCCCTGGGCAGCTCTGCCAGCAGCTGGGCTAGCATGGGGGGGCAAACTAGAGACACCCCACAACCCCCCCATGGGCCAATGCTTGGGCTTCTAATGGGACTCACTGGAAGTGTAGGGTTGGCTGGTCCCAGCCCCCCCAGCTGGATTGGCCCCCTGAATAAATGGGGTTCAGACATCTCTATGCCCCTGGGGCTGCAGCTCCAGGCCCTGTGGAGGAGCCGATCCCAAAAGGAAACCCCAGCAGCAGTTTTCCATGGCTGGGGAGCAGGACGAGGCACAAACCCAACAGCCCCCTCCCCTCCCCCATACAGAGAGAGAGAGGAGGCTGGGCCTGGGCCCCACAGGCCACGTAGGGCTCAGGGGCCTCACTCCTTCCCCCACCAGCCATTTCCTCCAGACCCACTTGGAGCGCGCTGCGTGCCCAGCACACAGATCAGCTCCCAGAGACAATGCCGCCCCCGCCCCTCTCCCCCACTCCAGCCCCCAGAGCCAATACTGCAGTGGAATTTGCTCTGCCGGCCGGCCAGCCGGCCCCCTCCCCACACACGGCTGCAACTGAAGGGGTGGCATCGGGCTTAGACAGCTCCACCACACATACCCTGATCTCTGGGCTCCTTTGCCCTTGGCGCCAACCCCCAGCCCCATGAGGGGCCCTAGGCACAGCAGCTTTGGGGGAGGGGGACGAGATGCTGAGAGACTCATTCTCCTGGGTAGCTGGCGGGGCTGTCCCAGGTGCCAGGAGGCGGCTTGGGCCCCGCATGGAACCCCCCGCCTGTCAAGCACAGATGTGTCTGGGGAGCAGCAAACCAAGTCGTGCCCCCGCACAGTGGAGCGGGGGCCTGTTCCACACTGGGATACGTGCGATGACGGGGTCCCACACCCCCCAATGTGATCCCCAGGGCAGGCCCAGCAGCGGAGGGGGCAGAGTTTTAAGAAGAGCCCTAACTTCTTCCAGCCTAGAGTGAGAAGGGGGGGAGGGATCCCAGAACATTAACCCCTTGAGTGCCAGCTCCAACTCCCCATCTGCAGGGAGGCCTGATGGGAAGTGCAGTGGGGAACCCTCAGCATGCACAGCCCTCCAAAGAGAGCACCGTCAGGAAACTAAGGCATAGAGATAGGAAGAGGACTGCCTAAAGTCACTCAGTGAGTCAGTGCCACAGCTGGGAGAGAACCCAGGAGTCCTGACTGCCAGCCACTCTAATCCACTAGCCCCCACTTCCTTCCCAAAGCCAGGGACAGAACCCAGAAGTCCTAACTACCGACCTCACTCCCCCACTGTAACCTAGTAGCCCCCATTTCCCTCCCAAAGCCAGGGATAGAACCCAGGAGTCCTGACTGCCAGCCCCCTCCCCCCCATTCTAACCCACTAGCGCCCACTTCCCCCACCCCCCAAAAAAAATAAACCCAGCAGCAGTCAAGGCCCCATCACTGCAGAAATTAAAGGACAGTGGAGATAAGAGGCTGTCCGAACGCTGGGGGAGTTCACAAAGGCAGGGTAAGACAGGATGACCCTGGAGGCTCTACTGCCCCGGAGGGCTCTGGGATTCCTGGGGGGTGAGAGTCACAGAACAACCCCCCACACCTCCCCCAAGTCCTGTGTCCAAAGTGGGATATCTTCACACACAGGAACCCCCACCTGTGCTCAGGACACACAGCTGCTGCCAACACAAGCCACCCACCCCCCTCCCCCCCAGCTTCTCACTCCGGCAGCCTGGGGCACAGTCTCCCATCAGCCCCTGCAGGCAAGGTGCTGCGAGCAGTGAGGGGCTCAGCACTGAGTCCTGGGAGCTCACAGGCAGTGAGGGAGGCACTGTGCCGACACACACCTGGCCCAGCCCCAGCACCCGTATTCCCCCGCCCCCCACAGCTGAGACAGGGGCAGTGCATGCTGGGACACAGCCCCTCACCCCTCTGCATTAGGGGCTGGCATGCTTTCCTGACAGGTATGCCAGGCAAGGCAGGGCACATACCTATAAAGTCTCCCACCCCGACCCATGCTGCCCAGCAGCCCCAGCGCCCTGGGATCCTGACCACAGGCAGCCTCGCAGGACCACTTAAGCTAGTGCAGTGAGGCAGGGACCCGACAGTCACAGCCAGCCCAGGGACTGCCGGAACTCCCAACTGCCTGAAACAGCACTTCAGGGGCCAAGCCAGCCCAATGTACATTGTCAAGCAGAACACAGGATCCAGAGCCACCCAGAGAGGAATGGACAAGGGGAAGGTGAGACAGCCAGGACTTCTGGGTTCTATCCTCAGCTTTGCCAATGACTGGGCCAGTCACTTGCCCTCTCGGAGTCATTTCTGCTGGTGCAGAAGTAGCCCCAACCTGCCTCCTCTCTGGCATTTGTGAAGCCTCATGAGAAGCTCAGGGCCCCAGGGTGTTCAGTCAGGGATCCCATTGCTGTAACTCCCCCACTCCCCAGGGCAGGGGAAGGACTGCTCCTGCCA
The DNA here is from genome assembly GCF_020497125.1 of Mauremys mutica. NCBI lineage: Eukaryota > Metazoa > Chordata > Testudines > Geoemydidae > Mauremys > Mauremys mutica. Next base: position 16,755,670 of record NC_059091.1, on the reverse strand, counting down.
GCCAAGGACCCACGAATGGACCAGAACTGATCGTCACAGGATAGCGGAGCTGGCTCCCCTGGCCTGGCAGACACAGCCAACTGCCCCTGCCCCAACAGTGCAGCCAATTCAGAGCCAAGTGGTTGGCTTGGGAGAGTCGGGGCCTCTGTGACCCAGCCCAGAGCAGGGGGACCGACTGGTGCACGAGTGGGAGACAAGACCTGTCACTTCCAAGGTGCAGTCCAAGCCCAGTATCCGGACCCCCATCACTGGCCCCATTAGGCACCCTTCGGTGCAACTGGCACCCCCAGCAGGACCCAGGGAGTCTCACCTGCCCCTCACCCTCCCCATGGCAGGGGAAGGGGTCAGTGTTGCTAAAAACCCATGAGTGGAGGGGGGCTCAGGAGACACCACCCACCCCAGGATTCCTGGTCTCCATCCTGGGTGGACGAGCAGGTTCAGGCCCTGATTCTGGGGCACATTTGGATGCTATCCTGGGGAAAGCTCTGCAGTCTACAAGGAAGCAGGGGAGGGGGCTCACTAGCCAGGCAGAGAGCCCCTGAGAACAGGTCCACACTGTCCTGCCAGCTGGGCAGAGACCATGGCCTGCACTGGCTGTGCTGGGGCAGGTGGGCCCCCCAGCCCCACTCCTCCCTGGCCGGTTGGGTCCCTGGGTATCCCTGTTGCTGCAGCCAGCGGCTCTATGGGAGGAGTGTTTACAACCGGATTAGCCAGTGTGATTGTTCAGGCGACTCCAGGGCCCTCTCCAGATTCCACAGCTCTCCAGCTGCCTGGCCGCTTTGTTCACAGGCTAGCAACGCAGTGGGGGGGGAGAAAGGGGCAGACGAGTGAATGGCCCAGCCAGCCGGCCCTCTCATGCATCTGGAGGGGAGGCAGCTGCTGCAGCTCTGAGCGCTCCTGGGTATAGCCAGCGCTGGGGAGGGGCAGGGTCCCACACTGTCTGTGGGTGAATGACAGAGGCCAGTGCCCAGAAGGTGGCCAGCACCACAGAGCCATTGCCTGCCACCCAATTCCCACCCTCACCTCATTCCACAGGGCCCACAGGGCAGCCACCCCCACCAGCCCCTTCACTTAGGGGGCAACATGGGGAGCCTGGCCACGAACCAGCCGGGTCCCACACAAAGCATCGCGCTCCGGGGAGCCCAAGCTGCTGCAGCAGGGCACAGAGAAGCCAGCTTTCTGGGAGCCAGGCTGAGCCAGGCTGCTCTGGAGGAAGGGGGAGGTTAAACAGGGGGTGACTAAAATAAACCAGGGAAAGTTCTAGAAAGAGAGAGACTTTGCAAAGGTAGGAGGACCTCATGCTCAGGATGGGCGGGAGGAGCTAGGCCGTTACCCTCCACAAGACCGCATCCCCAGAACAGGGGACTGGGACAGTCACCCCCCACCTGGGAGCTCATCCTCCAGATGGGAGGACCAGGCTGCTGCCCCGCCCCCCAGGACCTCATCCCTGGAACTGGGGGGGGAGGGGATCAGGCCACTTCCCACCACCCCTGGGAGCTCATCCCCCCAGACAGGAGGACCAGGCTGCCGCATCCCAGGGACTGCATCCCCGGGATGGGGGGGGGGGGGGAACCAGGCCACTCCCCCACACACACCAGGAGGGGGGATAATCCACACCCCCATAACCTAATTTCCGCTACTACTGCCCAAGACAAGAATTTACCCAGAAGAGACCTGAGCTGAGCCCAAGGCCTCCCAGCCCTTGCCCAGCCCCCAAGCAGTTGGAGCTGCAAAGGCTTCTGCCTCACTCACTGTGACAGCAGCTAGAGATGCCTTTCCCTAGTGAGGACACTGTCTGGGTGCGTCTGGAGGCCAGTTCCTGGCTCCAGGACAGAGACCTCCAAGTTCCTGCAAGGAGGGGTTGGCACCAGCAGTCTGTGCGGGAGCAGAGTGGCCAGACCCCTGTCTAGCCATGGGGCCACGCGCTGCTCAGGAACGAACAGCACGGCGGGACTCCCGCAATGCAGCGAGTTGCTCAACAAGAACAATGCTGGTCTATGTCCAGCCAGGCAGCAAGGGGGGTGGAGGGGGTTATACTTCAGGGTATCAGGGGAGCGATAGCTCAGTGGTTTGAGGATTGGCCTGCTAAACCCAGGGTTGTGAGTTCAATCCTTGAGGAGGCCACTTAGGGATCTGGGGCAAAAATTGGTCCTGCTAGTGAAGGCAGGGGGCTGGACTAGATGACCTTTCAAGGTCCCTTCCAGTTCTAGGAGATTGGTATATCTCCAATTATTTATTATTTATTTTTATCCACAACCTACAGCAGCAGCAGCCATCCCACAGACCCTGGGCCCATCCACATGTGTCCCCATGCGCTGGCTGGGAGCGCAGGCAGCAGGTTGGCCTCCCCGAGCCGCACAAACCAGTCCAGCAGCTTCATGGGCGAGTGAAACCCACGCTGAATAATAACCCTGCGCTGTATTTACCTTTCACAGCAGTTCTCTCATCGCTGGCACATTGCTGTGCACTGGCAAGTCGGTGCAGGACACGCAATTAAATCATCTTATCTCCCAGATGCATCACCTCAAGTCCCAGCTCACACTCACTGGGGGGTGGGGGGCCGCTGGCTGACCAGCTGGGCTCCCAGGGCTCTTGCTGAGTTTGCCACTTGCCCAGCAGAGCCAGGGGAGGCCAGGTCCCAGCAGGCCCAATGCGGAGCTGGGTAATCGTTTTGAAGTTCTCTCCCAGCCTCCCCAGTGCTTCTTAGCCAGCGGGTGCCCTGCCCCAATGCCCCAGCTCTGTGAAGAAGCGGGGGAGCCCAGCCAGGGGAAGGGCTGGGAGCGCCCCAGGATGGCGCCTCAGATTTACTTTCCAACACAAAAAGTTTGAGTATCCGGGGCTGGGAAGAGACGGAGTCAAAACAGCTGCTGGAGCATCTGTGCAGGACATCAGCCCCCCCACAATTCCACACACTGAACCGCAACAAAAATGCCATCAAATGTGAGCCAGCGCCCCCCGGAAGCCGGTTCATGGCAATCCCAGCTAAACCCCTGGGTCCCTGCTCCCCCCACTGTACAGCCCCCACCACAAGGCAATGGGACCCCCCCACGCTCTGCGCCTGGCTCGTGCGGACTTCATGGGCAGGAGGCCGCGACCGCAGAGAGGGGGAAGGGCGGCAAGGGGGAAGCCGGATCCGCGCTCCAGCTCCAGGTTCCCCCACGCTCCCAGGCTGGCTGGCGCAGGCTGCGAGGAAAGTTTACTTCTAGTCAATAGTGAAAGAAGAGGAGCGCAGGATTGTTCCCCGCAGCCTCAAATCAGTGCCTGCGAACTCCCAGCCCAAGCCCAGCCCAGCCGCGGGGCAGGGGCCGCGCAGCCCCCTCCCCCAAGCGGGGATTATACAATGATTAAGTATTTTCTTTGTGCTCTGACACAGGGCCGGCCCCCTCCCCCCAGCGCAGACAGGGGAGGGGGCTCAGGCAGGGGGGGGAGCGCACAAGAGACGCGTTACAAGTGGTTCCCAAGTTGGACGGAGCCGCCCCCGTCCTGAGCCCCCCATTCAGCCGCTGATCCCTGCCGGGGGAGCCCGCATCATTGGGGCGCGCGGCGGATTCCTGGCTTTGAAACCCACCCCACCCCCCGCGCAAAAAAAAAAAAAAAGGAAAAAAAAAACTTTTGCAAAGTTTGTAAAGAGAAAGTGAAGGACCAGATCACGTCGCCCCCCTTCCCGACGCCACCAGACGCCCCCCCCGAACGCCAACCTGGGGTCCCCAAAATCGCCAGGACCCCCAAACACCGAGAGGACCCCTCAACAACGGGGTCCCCGAAACTGCCCCAACACCGAGTTGAGCAATAAGAGATCGCCGGGGGCGGGAGTCCCCCGGCACTCGCAGCTGCCGCGATCCCCCCTCCAGCTCTCCAGACCACAACTCCCACAGCCGGCGCGCCCCGCGCACGGGATCCCCCGCCCCTGCCCCCTTACCTGCTCCGGCTCCCAGCTGCGCCAGCAGCGCGATGCCCAGGAGGCTGCCGCCCAGCAGCGCCCGGGACCCGGCCCCCGAGCCCATCCCGCCGCTCCGCTTGCGATCCCGAACCCGGACCCCGCTCCTTCGCCGTCCCCGCCCTAGAGATCCATGGCGGGGCCGAGAGCCCCGCGCCCCAGAGCCAGACACCAGTGCAGCCAGGCTGCCTCCCTCCCTCCCGGACCCTGGGAAACTTCCCCCGCCAGCAGCGACTCGAGTCCTGGCCCGGCCGCCCCTCCTCTGCGCGGGGCGGGGCCCGGCCTCCTCCTCCCCGGGCTCCCACGCTCCTTCCCTCCCCTCCCTCCTGCCCAGCCCGCTCCCGGTCAGGCCCAGCTCCGCGTTGCAGCCAGCGACCCCTGCCCGAGCTGGCGCCGGCAGGTGGCGGGGGACTGACCGGGCTCCCTCGCTGCAGGCGCGGGGAGAAGGGAGCACTGCGGCGCTCAGTGGGGCTCGAGCTCCGGGGGACAGATGACGATGGAGGGAGCGGGGTGCAATGGGGGGGCTCTGCTGGGAGATCTCTGAGCGACCGGATAAAGGTTCCCCAGGGGAGAGGGGGGGTCCAAACCTGACCCCCACCCAGCAGGGTGGGGGAGGGGGCACAAGCAGCGGTGTGTTCTGGGGTCAGGGATGTGCTGGCTCAGACCCCATACCCTCGGCCTTTCCCACAGAGTCATGAAACCTCCCTCCAACATGACCAAAAAAGCGGTTGTTTTTTATGAGCATCCAAGTCCCCAAGGAGGGGAAAGTTTCCATCGCTGGCTGGCTGTGGCGAGGGGCGGCCCCTCATCCACCCCCGCTTCCTTCCGGCGACTCCAACCCAAGGCGACTGGTGGGGTCCGCACACTGGGGCAGCTGTAGCCCTGGCAGGATCCCCGCTGCTTTGTTAGTATTTGGGGGAGCCAGGCAGACTTGGGGATGGAACAAAGCAGACCCTGGATGAACTGACTGAGTCCCAGCTGGAACAGAACCAGCCAGGGGGACTGGAGAGAGACGATGGGGGGCTTGTTAGCATCTCGGCGGTTCTGCTACTTGGCCCCATCTGCTCAAGGGCTGGAGAGAGCCACTTGCCCCTCCTCAGTGCAGAGCCCCCCCTTGCGCCATCACCAGCTGGAGTTGGGCCCTGCTGAGCCCACACTGGTAACATTGCCAGCCCAGAGCCTTCGGCCTCATGCTGCCCTGGCAGGATGGAGCTTTCCTGGAAAGTTCAAGGCAATTCAGAGAAGACAGCTGGGCTCCAGGAGAGTCCAAGGCAGCTCAGCCCAGACTTCTCTGCCAGGCTCCAGAAGGCCAGGTGTCATTGCAGGAGGCAAATTGTGGGGGTGAAGGCAGTTTGACTTCTACTTGAGGAAGAGGACCTGAAGGGACCAAGGGGTATGGGATATGGGGCAGAGCTAAGGAGCTGTGGGGTTCTTTTAAGGGGTGCTGAGCACTCTGAAAATCAGGCCCTGAAGATTCATCTACAGCTGGGTGAGCGTGTGCACCCTGACCCCCTGGGTCTGGCTGCCACAGCCACGCCAAGGCTCATGTGCAACCTCCCTGGGCAATCACATACCGGGAAGCTCCGTCCTGTCTGACTAGGGCAACCCAGGCAGTAGAAGCCTCTCTGGAGGAATGGGCACAGGGCTGGGGGAGCTCTAATCCCGCTACTAACACTGCACTTTGATAGGGCTTCACAACCAGCTGCGAGCCACAGCCGCCCCCCCCCCCAGCTCTGAGGCAAGAAATACCATCCAGTGGGAGGGAGGGGAAATGACTTGCCCAAGGCCCTTCAACAACTCAGTGGCAGAGCATGAATAGAGCCAGGCCTCCTGCTCCCTGGCACAGCATCCCACCCACCACCCAACCAGAGCCTGCTCCCCAGCTCACTGCTATTCCTACTGGTCGGCATGTGGGACAGACAGACAGCTGCCTGCTCCCAATTCTCAGCCCCTGGCACATGTGAGTGGCCTCCTGAGGAGGGAACAGGGGCTGCCCTGCCCCTCCCCCAAGAGATTGCTCCATCACAAGAGACCATGGCTCTTGATTCTCAGAGGTGCTGGTACTGGTGGGAGTTATTGCTAGCGTGGCCCATATACATGCCCTAGCTGGCAGGGCCGGCTTTAGGCCTATTCCACCAATTCCCCCGAATCAGGCCCCGCACCCAGTGAGAATCCCTTCCCTGGCTAGAGGTGCCTTTTTAATTTTTACTCACCTGATGGCACTTCGGGTCTTCAGCGGCACTTTGGTGGCAGGTCCTTCAGTGCCACTGAAGACCTGGAGCGAGTTAAAGACCCACCGCTGAAGTGCCACCGAAGACTCGGAGCACTGCCTGGTGAGTACAAGCCCCATGTGTTGTTTTACATGTGTGGGGTTTCTTTGAGTTTTTTTAAGTTATCCCTGCTGGGGCCCCGTCAAAACTGTTCAAATTGGGCCCCACACTTCCTAAAGCCGGCCCTGCTAGCTGGGATCGGCCCCGTTGCCCTGCACAGCTGCCGAGGGAGAGACAGTCCCTGCCCCACAGAGCTCACAGGCTGAGCAGACACAGGCTGGGAGAGCAAACAGGCCAGAGAGGGGAGGTGACCTGCTCAAGGTGACCCAGCAGGGCTGCAGCACAGCTGGAAACAGAACCTAGGTCTGCTGGGGGCCAGCCCAGTGCCCTCCCTACAGGGCTGCTATCCTCCCCCAGGCCCACCTGCTCCCTGGCCTTAGAGCTCTCAGCAGCTCAGAGGAGAAACCCTGCACAGCAGAACCTCCCCCGCAGGCTTCCTAGCCCTGCAGCTGGCAGTGGGGGTGTATCTGGCAGAACCGTTTTCCCCAGAGAGAAGGTCCCTGGTGGAGCCTGGGGATTCAGGCTCAACTGCGGGGGCGGGTTGTGCTCCAGGATTCTGGTCCCAAATCTCCCCCAAACTCACTGGGTGGCCTTGAGCAGATGCCCTTCCCTTGGGGCACCTCAGCCCCCAGTATCATGGGGTGAGACCGATCTCCCCAGGGAGCAGTGGGGCTCAGGGAATTGCTGGCTGGTGTCACAGGCCGGGTGGTGCTAGGGGGCTGTCTGGATGATGGAGCCCTTGGTGAGAATGGGATATTGTCACACCCATTTTACTCCTTCACTAGGTGCAGCGCTGCTGTCGCCATCTCAGACCCCACTGACTGGAGCGGGCACAGCTGCTGTGTGAGCGGGGGTGGGCAGGTGATGTTCTCAGGGCCCCTCACCCCACAGCACATGGGGTGGGGACGCCCAGCTGCCCCAATTGTGGCTAAGTGGCAGAATGCCCTGAGGCTGGCACATGGCAGACCATGCTCCCGTCCTTGGACTGGTCTCCGCATGACACCAAGGGGTATGGGATATGGGGCACAGCTGGAGCTATGGGGCTCATTTCAGGGGGGCTGAGCACTCACAGAACTTGTGGTTGCTCAGCACCTCTGTAAATCAGGCCCTGAAGATTCATCTACTGCAGGGCAAGCATCTGCACTCAGACCCTCAGCAAGGCACCGCCCCCTACCTGGGACAGGCCCCTCTGGGGGCAGCGGAGAGTTTGGCTGAGGCTGCCAACATGGGGCCTATCCTATTGCGGGGGGGCAGATAGTGACCTCCAGGCTGAGGCCCAGACAACTCATCTCATGGGGGCTGAGACACGGCCATCATGAGGACTCTGTTATGGACAGGCTGGGATGTCCCCTGGGCTGGAGATCAGCAGCGCCGCTGGATGCCTGGGATCCCAACTGAGTTATAGGAATGGCCTCAGGTCCCAAGGCAGCTGCCTGCCCCAGGGCTACGATGTCTGCGAGGGGCACTAGTCACAGCCCCCCTATCCCCACCATGGCAAAACGCCGGGTCCAACAGCCTCTTCCTCTGTGAGCCATTCCTGCTCCCCCCTTTCTGTGCAATTCTCACAGCCCAGATCCTCCTATTTATTTTTCTTTGTCATTCTTGTGTGAATGCTAAAGCCAGCTGTGGAGCAGGGCCGGCTGCCGGGGCGCTGGGAAAGAGCTGCCAGGCCCCCAGCCTGCTCAGAGCACATCTGCAGAGGTTTGGGGGACCAGGGAGCAGTCTCAGCAATGGGCTTGGGGTGCCAAGGTGCAGCCAGAGCAATGGACTGGGGGAGCAAGGCGCCTCCAGGGCTCTGGGGGACACAGACAGGTTGAGGGACAGTGTGTGGGGCTTGGGAACACACACAGAGGGGCTTGGGGAGCACAGTGAGAGTTTTGGGTGCCTAGGAGTACTCCCTGTGAAGGGTTTGGGATGGCAAAGTGATGGGTTCAGGGGGGCAAGGAACACACACAGCAATAGGTTTGGGGGTGCCCGTGGGGCTCACACAGTGAGGATTTGGGGGTGCCTGGGGGCACCCCGTGACTGGTTCAGACCCCCCCCTTTCCACGACAGGGAGCACATTGCTGGATCTGGGGGGGCTGCCCAGCCTTAGAATAGTGAGTTCTGGGTGGCACAGCTAGAGGGCAGGCTCCACCCTGAACTGCCCAGGCTCCACCCCTTGTGGGGTCAGAACTACTCCAGGGGCCCAGGAGGGCGGGAGCTAGGGTGACCAGATGTCCCGATTTTATAGGGAGAGTCCCGATTTTTGGGTCTTTTTCTTATATAGGCTCCTATTACCCAGGGGCGGCTCTAGGAATTCCACCGCCCCAAGCAGGGCAGGGCGGCGCGGCGCGGGGTGCGCTCTGGCGGTCGCCGGTTCCGCGGCTCCGGGGGACCTCCTGCAGACGTGCCTGCGGAGGGTCCGCTGGTCCCGCGGCTCTGGTGGACCTCCCGCAGGCATGCCTGCGGATGCTCCACCGGAGCCGCGGGACCAGCGGACCCTCTGCAGGCATTTCTGCGGGACCAGGGGACCCTCCGCAGTCATGCCTGCGGGCGGTCCGCCGGAGCCGCCTGCCGCCCTCCCGGCAAAATGCCGCCCCAAGCACGCGCTTGGCGCGCTGGGATCTGGAGCCGGCCCTGCTATTACCCCCCGCCCCCGTCCCGATTTTTCACATTTGCTATCTGGTCATCCTAGCTGGAGCAAGGTGCTGCCCTTGGGATGGTTCCTACTATGGGGGCTCACCCCAGAGCCAGGCCAGGCACCCCAAAAGGCAGCCAGACTCCATCTCCCCTGCTATGACCTCGTCCTTCACTTCCTGTCCTAAACAGCCATGTTTGCACAGCCATGTAGTGCATGTAGCTGTTAAACTGGACTCGGTCGACCCCAGAAGTGGCTGCAGCTCAGAGCTGGCTGGTCCCTCCATACCATATATTTGGCAGTAGGGATGGGGGAGGCAGGCTGTGGGGGGAACAGTGGGGCCTGTGCAGGTTATTTCTGTCCATAACCATCTCCCAGGCACCCCCTCCCTGGGCCACAGCCTCTGCTGGGTCCCAGCCCAGATGGGATTTGCTGGAATCACTGCAGCTGTTCCCTGGTTAGTCATGGATGACAAAGATGCATCTTTCAGCTTCAAAACGATCCTTCCCAGCCACCCCCTGCTCCCCTCCATCCCCACATCATCCCCCCACACCTCTCCTCCAGCCTCACATCCAGGGCCGGTGCAAGGATGTTTCGCGCCCTAGGCGAAACTTCCACCTTGCGCCCTCCCCCCCCCGTGCCCCCACCCTGAGGCACCCCCCCCCCGCGGCAGCTTCCCCCCTCTACCCTGAGGCGCCCCCCTTGTGGCAGCTCTCCACCCTCTGCTCTGAGGCACCCCTTCCCCCACCCCAGCTCATCCCTGCTCCATGCACAAGCACCCCAAGCATGCTGTGGCCGCTTCACTTCTCCCGCCTTCCAGGCTTGCGGCGCCTAAGCTGATTGGCGCCACAAGCCTGGGAGGCGGGAGAAGTGAAGCGGCCACAGCATGCTTGGGGAGGAGGTGGGGCAGGGGTGAACTGGGGCGGGGAGTTCCCCTGCCTGCTGCCCCCCTCCCCTTACTTGCTGCAGGCGGCCCTCCCCGTGCTCCCCTGCCCTAGCTCCCTCCGCCTAAATGCTGGCGGCGACCGGGGCGGCTGAAGATCCGGCCGCTGCAGTCGCTGCTGAAGAAAATGGCACCCCCCAAATGCCAGGGCCCTAGGTCGCCTAAATGGTTGCACCAGCCCTGCCCACATCTCCCCATACCTCCCCTCCAGCCTCACACACCCCCACCTCCCCTCCAGCCACACATCATTCCCCCACATGTCCCCTCCATCCCCACCTCCCCCCACACCTCCCCTGCAGCCCCACATCCCCCCACAGAGCTGCACATGGATCCCCGGGTAGAGCCGCACATGGATCCCTGGGCAGAGCCATATGTGGATCCCTGGGCAGAGCCACTCCTGGATCCCCAGGTAGAGCCAGTAACATTTGGGGCTTGCAGGGGCAGGGCAGGGGGACTTGGACATTGCCACTTTCCCAGCTGAGTTCCCATGTGTCTGCCCTACCTGGGAGTGGGGGCCCTGGGCACAGGCTCCTCTGGCTCAGCTGAGTGGCACCATGCGGCCATTGTTTGAGGTCACTGCTGCACCTCCCCAGCTGCAGCCTTGGCTCTGGAGCAGTGCAAGGATGCAGGCCTGACTTGGTTCTTTCTTGGGTTGCTTTTTCTCTGCAATGATTGGACATTAAATCCCTTTGTGCCTGGAAGTTCCCAGCTGCTCCCCAAAGGGGAACACATGGAGGGGGTTGTTATGCAGACAAAACTACACAGGATCGTTTTAGGGGGCAAGACAAAGATGCCACATTTATTATGATAAAACAATTTGATCTATAACCACTAGCTAAAACCTTAATACTTATACACATGCACACACACACAGTTCTACAGGGTCATGGCAGCAGAGAGGGAGCCAGGACTCCTGACTCACATCTCTAGCTTGGGGTAGTCCCCTTGCGCTGCCTCAGTTTCCCACCTTTGGCGGGCTCACCTCACTGCCATGCCTGGCTGGGGGTTGGGGGGGTGGAATCTGCTCCGGCTTGTGAAGAATGAGGGCCCCGCATGGCTGTGTGCCATGGACAGGTGTGGTGTAGGCTAGAGCAGCATGGTTGTGACCCACCAAGCAGCGCTCACCACATCTGTGCTGTGGAGCCCCCAGAGCAGTCGTGGGTGCGTGCCTGGGCCTGGCAGGCCATGGGGATTTAGTATCCGGCGCCCAGTGCTCCCTTCAGCTCTTCGCTGCTGTGTGGAGAGGAACAGACCCACCAAAAGCCTTTCATAACCAACCTCCAGGCTGCACCTGAGCCCAGAGCCAGGGGCCCTGCCAGGCAGGAGACAGAGGGTGAGCACTCAGAGACTTTCAGGTCAGAAGGGACAATCGTGATCATCTAGTCTGACCTCCTGCACATTGCAGGCCACAGAACCAGGGCTGGCTCTACTGTTTTTGCTGCCCCAAGCAGCGCGCCGAATTGCCGCCGTGGACAGTGGGGGCAGTCCATGTGCCGTTAGGGCAGCACGCGCGTTTCCACGGCAGCGGCAATTCGGAGGCAGCTTCTGTCTTCAGCCGGAAGACAGAAGCTGCACCGCCGCGGACAGCTGAACATAGAAGCTGCCACTGAATTGCCGCCACCGCGGAAACACGCGTGCCGCCCTAATGGCACACGGACTGCCCCCGCTGTCCGCGGTGGCAATTCGGTGTGCTGCTTGGGGGCAAAAACACACAGACTGCCGCCCCTTGCAGATTGCCGCCCCAAGCACCTGCTTGGAATGCTGGTGCCTGGAGCCGGCCTTGCACAGAACTTCAACCCCTCAACACTCCTGGAATAGACCCGAAACCTCTGGCTGAGTTACTGACGTCTTCAAATCCTGGTTTAAAGACTTCAAGTTACAGAGAATCCACCATTTACACTAGTTTAAACCTGCAAGTGACCGAGGCCCCACGCTGCAGAGGAAGCAAAAACCTCCCAGCGTCTCTGCCAATTTGACCCAGGGGAAACTTCCTTCCCAATCCCAAATCTGTTGATCAGTTAGACCCTGAGCACGTGAGCAAGTCCCAGCAGCCAGACACCTGGGAGAGAATTCTCTGTAATAACTCAGAGTCCTCCCCATCTCCAGCCATTGGGGATATTTGATGCTAGTAGTCGCAGATCAGTTACGTGCCATTGGAGGCCGTCTCCTCATCCCATCCCCTCCAGAACATTCTCAAGCTCAGTCTTGAAGCCAGTTTGGTTTTTTGCCCCCACTGCTCCCCTTGGGAGGCTGTTCTAGAACTTCCCTCCTCTGATGGTTAGAAACCTTCATCTAATTTCAAGGCTAAACTTATCGATGGGCAGTTTATATCCATTTGTCCCGCTGATGTATTCATAGAGAGCAATCAGATCTCCCCTCAGCCTTTGTGTGGTTAGGCTGAACAAGCCAAGCTCTTTGAGTCTCCTCTCACAAGGTCGGTTTTCCATTCTTCTGATCACCCTAGTCGCCCTTTTCTGCACCTGTATAGTTTGAATTCATCTTTCTTAAACATGGGAGACCAGAACTGCTCACAATACTCCAGGTGAGGTCTCACCAGTGCCTTGTATAATGGTACTAAGACGTCCCTGTCGCTACTGGAAATACCTCGCCTGATGCATCCTAGGACTGCATTAGACTTTTTCACAGCTGTACCACTTTGGCGGCTCATAGTCATCCTGAGATCAGCCAATACACCCAGGTCTTTCTCCTCTTCTGTCACTTCCAACTGATACATCCCCAGCTTATAGCAAAAAATCTTATTAGTCCCTAAATGCAGGACCTTGCACTTCACACTATTAAATATCATCGCATTTCTATTACTCCAGTTTTCAAGGTCAACCAGCTCTTCTTGTGTGTTATTCTGGTCTTCCATTGTATTGGCAATACCTCCAGCTTTGTGTCATCTGCAGATTTTATTAGCACACTCCCACTTTTTGTGCCAAGGTCAGTAATAAAAATGTTAAATAAGACTGGTCCCAAGACTGATCCCTGAAGAACTCGCTAGTAACCTCCCTCCAGCCTGACAGTTCACCTTTCAGTGTGACTGGTTGTTGTCTCCCCTTTAGCCAGTTCCTGATCCACCTTTCAATTCTCATATTAACCCCCATCTTCTCCAATTGAATTAATAATTTCCCATGTGGAATTGTATCAGATGACTTGCTGACACCCGGGTAGATTAGAGCTACTGCATTTCCTTTGTCTAAAACATCAGTTATCTGTGCAGAGAAACAGATCAGGTTGGTCTGGCAGGACCTACCGTTTGTAAAACCAGGTTCTATTTTATCCCAATTACCATTCATCTTTACGTCCTTAACTACGTTCTCTTTCAAAATTTGTCCCAAGACCTTGCATGCAGCTGAGATAAAAAATTGTTTCCCGGATCATTTTTTCCCCCTTTCTTAAAATAGGAACTCCAGCCAGAGGATACGACCCTCAAGTTTACTATTGGGCTTGCAATTTCATGTGGCAGTTCCTTTAATATTCTTGAAGGAACATTATCTGGGCCCCCTGATTTAGTCCAGTGAGGTGTTTGAGTTTGATTTCCACCTCGGATGTGGTAATTTCTACCTCCATATCCTCATTCCCATCAGCCACCATGTGACTACCTCTAAGCGCCTTGTTATCCTCATTAAAACCCGAGGCAAAGGATTCATTTAGATGTTGGGCCATGCCCTGTGTTATTTGTAATCTCCACCCCATCCTCAGTGCTTAGCGGCTCCACTTCTTCTTTCCTTGTTTTCTTCTTATTTATTTGGCTATGGAACCTTTAACTGTTGGTATTAATTCCCTTTGCAAGGTCCAGCTCTGCTTCGCTTTTGGCAGTTCTTACTTCTCCCCTACACAGCCCCCCCAGCTCTGCGACGCCCCTCAGTCCCGACCCACAGACCCCCCAGCTCTGCGACACCCCTCAGTCCCAAACCACAGCCCCCCCAGAGCTCTGCGACGCCCCTCAGTCCCGACCCACAGCCCCCCAAGAGCTCTGCGACGCACCTCAGTCCCGACCCACAGCCCCCCCAGCTCTGCGACGCCCCTCAGTCCCGACCCACAGACCCCCCAGCTCTGCGACACCCCTCAGTCCCGACCCACAGCCCCCTCTGCGACGCCCCTCAGTCCCGACCCACAGACCCCCCGGCTCTGCGACGCCCCTCAGTCCCGACCCACAGCCCCCCCAGCTCTGCGACGCCCCTCAGTCCCGACCCACAGACACCCAAGAGCTCTGCGACGCCCCTCAGTCCCGACCCACAGCCCCCCCCGCTCTGTGACGCCCCTCAGTCCCGACCCACACCCCCCCCAGCGCTCTGCGACGCCCCTCAGTCCCGACCCACAGCCCCCACAGCTCTGCGACGCCCCTCAGTCCCGACCCACAGCCCCCCAGCTCTGAGTCGCCCCTCAGTCCCGACCCACAGACCCCCCAGCTCTGCGACACCCCTCAGTCCCTAACCACAGCCCCCCCTGCTCTGTTACGCCCCTCAGTCCAGACCCACAGACCCCCCAGCTCTGCGAGGCCCCTCAGTCCCGACCCACAGCCCCCCCAGAGCTCTGCGACGCCCCTCAGTCCCAACCCACAGCCCCCACAGCTCTGTGACGCCCCTCAGTCCCGACCCACAGCCCCCCCCAGCTCTGTAACACCCCTCAGTCCCAACCCATAGCCCCCACAGCTCTGTGACGCCCCTCAGTCCCGACCCACAGCCCCCCCGGCTCTGCGACGCCCCTCAGTCCCAACCCACAGCCCCCCCAGCTCTGCGACGCCCCTCAGTCCCAACCCACAGCCCCCCCGGCTCTGCGAAGCCCCTCAGTCCCAACCCATAGCCCCCATAGCTCTGTGACACCCCTCAGTCCCGACCCACAGCCCCCCAGCTCTGCGACGCCCCGCAGTCCCAACCCACAGCCCCCCCAGCTCTGCTTAGCCCCTCAGTCCCGACCCACAGCCCCCACAGCTCTGCGACGCCCCTCAGTCCCGACCCACAGCCCCCCCAGAGCTCTGCGACGCCCCTCAGTCCCGACCCACAGCCCCCCCAGAGCTCTGCGACGCCCCTCAGTCCCGACCCACAGCCCCCCCAGCTCTGCGACGCCCCTCAGTCCCGACCCACAGACCCCCCAGCTCTGCGACACCCCTCAGTCCCGACCCACAGCCCCCTCTGCGACGCCCCTCAGTCCCGACCCACAGACCCCCCGGCTCTGCGACGCCCCTCAGTCCCGACCCACAGCCCCCCCAGCTCTGCGACGCCCCTCAGTCCCGACCCACAGACCCCCAAGAGCTCTGCGACGCCCCTCAGTCCTGACCCACAGCCCCCCCGGCTCTGTGACGCCCCTCAGTCCCGACCCACAGCCCCCCCAGAGCTCTGCGACGCCCCTCAGTCCCGACCCACAGCCCCCACAGCTCTGCGACGCCCCTCAGTCCCGACCCACAGCCCCCCCAGCTCTGCGACGCCCCTCAGTCCCGACCCACAGACCCCCCAGCTCTGCGACACCCCTCAGTCCCAAACCACAGCCCCCCCAGCTCTGTAACGCCCCTCAGTCCCGACCCACAGACCCCCCAGCTCTGCGATGCCCCTCAGTCCCGACCCACAGCCCCCCCAGAGCTCTGCGACGCCCCTCAGTCCCAACCCACAGCCCCCACAGCTCTGTGACGCCCCTCAGTCCCGACCCACAGCCCCCCCCAGCTCTGTAACACCCCTCAGTCCCAACCCCGTGCCCCGCGATCTCTGTCCGTCCCCTCAGTCCCTACGCACAGCCCCCCGAGCTCTGTGACGCCCCTCAGTCCCGACCCACCGCCCCCCCGGCTCTGCGACGCCCCTCAGTCCCAACCCACAGCCCCCCCAGCTCTGCGACGCCCCTCAGTCCCAACCCACAGCCCCCCCGGCTCTGCGATGCCCCTCAGTCCCAACCCATAGCCCCCATAGCTCTGTGACACCCCTCCGTCCCGACCCACAGCCCCCCAGCTCTGCGACGCCCCTCAGTCCCAACCCACAGCCCCCCCAGCTCTGCGATGCCCCTCAGTCCCGACCCACAACTCCCACAGCTCTGCGACGCCCCTCAGTCCCGACCCACAGCCCCCCCAGCTCTGCGACGCCCCTCAGTCCCAACCCACAGCCCCCCCGGCTCTGCGAAGCCCCTCAGTCCCAACCCATAGCCCCCATAGCTCTGTGACACCCCTCAGTCCCGACCCACAGCCCCCCCGCTCTGCGACGCCCCTCAGTCCCAACCCACAGCCCCCCCAGCTCTGCGATGCCCCTCAGTCCCGACCCACAACTCCCACAGCTCTGCGACGCCCCTCAGTCCTGACCCACAGCCCCCCCAGCTCTGCGACGCCCCTGAGTCCCGACCAATAGCCCCCCGACTGTGATACCCCTCAGAACTCAGTCCCGACCCACAGCCCCCTGCTATCCCAGCCTCGTCCTCCCCCCACCATGGAAAAAGGACCAGAGGGACAGAAAGTCCTGTGTGGGGGAGGTAGCAGCAGCCCCTAAGGAGGGAGTCAAGTCCCTGGACTGTTGCCCCCTCCCCTCTAGGTCGATGTTGATAAAGTCTCTGCAAAGGAGCAATAATTTACAGGCTTGTAAATGGGAGACAAGCTGGGGAGTGCTGCGCTCTCAGCATGGCTGGGGAAGTCAGGTAGAGTGGTTAGGGGTCAGGGGAACAGCTGGGTGATTGGGGTGCGGCTGGGAGGGTGCAGGGGGAGGTCTTTACAGCTGAGCTGCTTCCCCTTTTCCAGGCACTGGGCTGGTCCATCTGTCCATGATTTGTTACTGGGAGTTTCCCCGCTTGGGCTCTGGCCAGAGAGCCATGGAATTGCTGGGTGAGCTGCGCAGGAAGGTGGGGGAGGTTCACTTCCCCCTGCTGCCCCCTGCAGGTGGGGTCAGGGGCTGCAGCTCAGGGCAGTGGCCCCAGAGCTTGTGGGGATGCAAGGAGTGGTTGGTGCAGGAGTACAGGCCAGCCTCAGGCCCCTGATTTGCCCAGCTAACCCCATGATGGGGCAGGGGCAGGGGCAGGGTGGAGAGGGATAGAGCCTGCAGGGCAAAGAGCTGCTCTCGGCCTGCCCCTGCCCTGGGCCCCCAGGAATACAAACCAGGTGGGGCCCTGGCCCCCAGCTCCCAGAGCTCGGGGGCAGGATCGTGCTCTGTCTGCCCTCGACCCAGCAATGGAGCTGGAGACTTGTCCCCAGAGCCACACCCCATGCAGAGTCCCCCACCCCCATATCCCTGGGGCAGACTCTTCCCCTTAATCCCTTGGGCTCAACCCAAGCCCCCCTGCAACATCCTCCTCCCTCTCCACCAGCAAACCCTGGGGCATTTGTCTCTCCACCATCCCCAGACCTTCAAACCACCCCCACCCATTCCCCAGCTCCTGGTCAGTGGGGCCAGCTGCTGCACATGCTCAGGCTCCAGGGGATGAGCTCACCCCACAGGTGAGGAGAGAATCTCCCCTGGGGAGCATTACCCAGCTGGGAGCCTCCTCCCTGCTCTAACCACTAGCCCCCACTCCCCTCCCAGAGCCAGGGAGAGAACCCAGGAGTCCTGGCTCCTAGCCCTCCTGCTGTAACCACTGGACCATACTCTCTCTCCTTAACTGTAGAGCTTGTTTTGAGGTCCCTTGGCTAATCCTGAGCCCAAGTGAGGAAGGGGGAGCCTCCTGGGCCAGGCCTGGCTCTTTCTCTGCTTCCTAAAGTGGTCAATCACTGAACTAATATCCTACCCCACATTCCGCCTGGGCCTCCCCTCTGCCCCACATCCCCTCAAGTCTCCCCTCTGCCCCCATCTCCCCTGGGCCTCCCCTCTGCCCCCAGCTCTGCTCACATCCCCCCTGGGTCTCCTCTTTCCCCATTGCCCACAGCTCCCCTCTACCCCCCAGGTTTTCCCCGCGTCACATCCTCCCAAGCCGCCCCTCTGCCCCTCATTCTCCTTGGGTCTTCTTCTGTCCCTCTATCCCCCACACCTCCCCTCTGCCCCCACCCCACACCCCCTGGGCCTCCCTCTCCACCCCCTTCCCCTGAGGCACTCCTGCAAGGAGCAGGAATTTCTGGTTCTCTAGCTCCAGGCACCTGTGGGGGGGGGAGGATGCTCCCCCCGCCCCTGGCTGGCCCTTGGCAGCAGGGAGCCAGCGGGTCCTGCCCATCCCTGGGTGCTGGGAGGTGGTTCAGGAAAAGCAGCCCGGGCACATTCCAGAGCAGCTGGATCCCCCACTGGGTGCTGGGATCCCTCCCCATTACATTGGGAGGAGGACCTGGGATGGGGGGCAGCAGAGGGGAACCGAGGTGCCTCAGCAGACCTGGGGAGCGCAGGGCTGAGATAGCTGGGGGCTGCGGGTCAGGACTGAGGGGCACTGGCAGAGCTGGGGGGAGGCTGGCAGCAGCTTGCCTGGCTCTGCCAGGTGGCCCTGTAGCCCCATAAACTGGTTGATCTGGGCATGCACGTGATGCCCCAGAGTTGCCCAGGCCAAGAGCCTGAAATGGTCTAGTCAGACCCAGAGAAGCTGCCCCTCATCTGACCCCACTCCGAGCTCCCTTTCCAGCTTTGCCCAGGGGTGAGGAGTCACCCCAGGGAGGAGAATACGAGACAAGCTGGGGGGTCTGTGTCACCTGGGGAGGGGTCAGGGGGTCAGGGTGGGGTCTGTGTGACTGGGGAGAGTCAGGTGGGGATCTGTGTGAACCTGGGGGGGGAAAGGGCGGGGTCTGTGTGCCCGGGGAAAGTCAGGGTGGGGATCTGTGTGAACCGGGGAGACGAAGGGGGGTCTGTGTGACTGGGGAGAGTCAGAGTGGGGATCTGTGTGAACCGGGGAGACGAAGGGGGGTCTGTGTGACTGGGGAGCGTCAGGTGGGGATCTGTGTGAACCTGGGGGGAGGGGGGGAAGGGCGGGGTCTGTGTGAACCAGGGAGAGTCAGGGTGGGGATCTGTGTGAACCGGGGAGACGAAGGGGGGTCTGTGTGACTGGGGAGAGTCAGAGTGGGGATCTGTGTGAACCGGGGAGACGAAGGGGGGTCTGTGTGACTGGGGAGAGTCAGAGTGGGGATCTGTGTGAACCGGGGAGACGAAGGGGGGTCTGTGTGACTGGGGAGCGTCAGGTGGGGATCTGTGTGAACCTGGGGGGTGGGGGGGAAGGGCGGGGTCTGTGTGAACCTGGGGGGAGGGGGGGAAGGGCAGGGTCTGTGTGACTGGGGAGAGTCAGGGTGGGGATCTGTGTGAACCGGGGAGACGAAGGGGGGTCTGTGTGACCAGGGAGAGTCAGGGTGGGGATCTGTGTGAACCCGGAGGAAGAAGAGGGGTCTGTGTGACCCAGGGGGATAAGGTGGGGGTCTGTAGGATCCAGAGGCCTGGCAGGGACTATGTCAGCTCAGTGGCTCCTTGGTGCCCCCTGTGAAGGGGCCCTGGGGCTGGCTGGGAGTGGGCGTGGGGAGTCAGCTCCCAGCTGCTCCCGTCCCTGCCCAGGGCCCCCAGCCCAGCAGACTGGGGTGAGGCACCCAGGCGGCCAGCTGTTCCAGCAGAGCGGCCAGCTGTGGCAGCAGGTCCGAACAGCAGCCCATTGTATGCGTAAGCTGGAGCAGTGCCCAGAGCCGGACAGGGGAGAGGCCTCCTAGTCCCACACTGGGGCATTGCCACCCTGTCCCCGTGGCACAGCACCCCCTAGCCCCACAATGGGGCATCGCCACCCTGTCCCTGCAGCACAGCACCCCTAGCCCCACACTGGGGCATCAGCACCCTGTCCTCGTGGCACAGCACCCCCTAATGCCATGCTGGAGTCAACATTGACTTCAAGGGAAGAGCACCCCATTACACAGCCTCCACCCACTGCCTTTCCTGCTCAATCAAATCCCTGGAGCTCAATACGTCACCTTCACCCAAGTGCCAGAGACATGACCCCCAGATCTGCCCAATTTTCCAAAGGGATGAGGCTGCTCACCTCTCTGTTGGCAGGGGCAGGTGCTTCCTTTGCTCTGCATTGGGCTCCCTCACAAAACTCTGCTCTAACTACTAGAACCCCGCTCCCAGAGCTGGGCAGAGAACCCAGGAGTCCTGGCTTCCAACCCCCAGCTCTAACCCACTAGACCCTCCCCTTCCAGAGCTGGATAGAGAACCCAGGAGTCCTGGCGCCTGTGCTGGGGAGAGGGGTGGGTCAGTGGAGGCCAAGCTGTTATAAATAAAGGAGGATGGAAGAAAAGGGCAGCAGGACAGAAGGAAGTGGGATACAAATAGCTGCAAGGGGGCAGGCCCCGGCTCTACGAGGTGCAGTATAAATAGCCCCCCATCGGAACGTTCCCAGCACACCAGGAGCTCCCAGCCTCCCCTCCAGGCAAGACCCCTAACCCTGCACTGATGACGCAGGACAGCACCTCCTCGCTGATGGACCCCTCCCCAGCACACAAGCAGAATCGCTGCAACTCCTCTCCCCACCCCCCACTCCACAGCCTCCCTGGCCGCTGAGCTTGTGTGGGACTCGCCATTGGGCCGTGCAGAGCGGGGCACAGGAAGCACAGGCCCATGGGTCTCATGCCAGCTAGCAGGGGGCACATGACTTCATTTATTGCATCGTGCTCATGCAATGCTATTCCTAGTCTACTAGGCCCACCCCACGGACAGACAGGGCCTCAGGGTTAAGGTGGCACAGGGCCTTGCAGATGGCAGGTCAGGAGCCCCTCTGCCTGGGTGGGGGGAGGGATCCTTTCAGCTACACCCCCCAACACGCTCAGCTGTTCCACCAGCTTCATGTCTCCTCCCAGAGGGACCATGCACCCAACAATCCCAGCTGCATTACTCTGCACTCTGGGGTCCTGTCTCCCAGCCTCACCCCCATCTGGACTGACCACACACACTCTGTGTGAGGGCTCCCTCTGCTGGACTCCCAGGATCATGGCAAAGCAGGGCACTGCTGCAGGGAAGCTCACAGCCTCTGGGGCAGTGGCAGGGATGGAGCTGGAATTCAGCACCGGGTCCAGGGCGAGCCCCCGCTGGGATCTGTTCTGGGGAGGCAGCAGATCCCAGTCCTGAGCTCTCCCTCTGGGAAAGGGTGGCCCAGCATGGGTCAACCCGGAATAGCCACCCCTGGGTCAGGCGCCTGCCAAGAAAGGAACGAGGCTGGATCCAGAGCAGCATTTTCCCAGGCAGACCCAGCCCGGGTCATAGACTGGCATGCGGGAGATCATGGGCTGCAGCTGGGGCTGGGGCTGGGGCAGGGGAGGAGCCTCTCAGACAGAGAGGGATGTCTAGGCAGAGGGGGACTCTCCCCAGAGCTGAAGAGAGCCTGTGGGGCTGCCCTCCCCCCTGCTGGCCCTGCCTCACTGCACCTCCCCCCTGCTGCCCTCACTGCCTCCCCCACCCCGCTGGCCCAGCCCCACTGAACCCCCCATCCTGCTGCCCCAACTGCCTCCCCACCACTACCACTACCCTGCTGCCCCTACTGCCTTCCCCCACCTGCACTGCCTCCCCCACCCTGCTGCCCCTGCCTTACTGCATCCCTCACAGTGCTGCCCCCACTCCTCCCCCCACCCCACTGAACTCCACACCCTGCTGCCCCCACTGCCTCCTCCACCCCCACGCTGCTGCCCCTGCTCCACTGCATCCCTCACCGTGCTGCCCCCACTCCACCTCCCCACACCCCACTGCACTCCACACTCTGCTGCCCCCACTGCCTCCCCCACCCTGCTGCTCCTGCCCCACTGCATCCCTCACCGTGCTGCCCCCACTGCCTCCTCCACCCCACTGCACTCCACACCCTACTGCCTCCCCCACCCCACTGCACTCCACCCTGCTGCCCCCACTGCCTCCCCCACCCCACTGCACTCCACACCCTGCTGGCTGTTGCTCTGAGTGAACCCTGAGCCCAGGGGCAACCTCCAGAGCCTGGAGCTGGGGGCTTCCTGTTGCTGCAGGAGGTGGGGACAGTTGTTCAGGGCCAGGAAGGTTGTTGGGGGTGGTGGAAGGAGGGGGGCTCTTTGGGGGGCAGGAGCACGTAGAAATCCTGGGATTGTGGCAGAAACCCCTGGGGGATGTGGGGGGGTGCCCCCAGAGATGGAAGACAGGACTGGGGGGGGGTCTGAGGAGGTGCTGGATGTTTGGGGGGCTGGGGTGAAAAGGGGGAGTGGGATTTGGGGGAGGGGAGACACAAACACTTTCGCTTAAAACAGAAATGGAGCTGGGGAAAAAAGCCGGCTCCAAATCAAGCCCAGATTGTGCACACGCGCGCACACACACACGCACAATCCCTCCCAGACACACACACACACACACGCATTCAATCCCTCCCAGACACGCACACACGCACAATCCCTCCCAGACACACACACACACACACGCACACAGTCCCTCCCAGACACACACATAGACACATGTGCACACACACACACACACGCACAATCCCTCCCAGACACACACATACGCACACAATCCCTCCCCCCACACACAGACACATGCGCACACACACACACACACGCACAATCCCTCCCAGACACACACACACACACAATCCCTCCCAGACACACACACAGACACATGCGCACACACACACGCACACAATCCCTCCCAGACACACACACGCGCACACAATCCCTCCCAGACACACACACACACAATCCCTCCCCACACACACATAGACACATGCGCGTGCACACACACACACACGCACAATCCCTCCCAGACACACACACACACAATCCCTCCCCCCACACACATAGACACATGTGCACACACACACGCACAATCCCTCCCAGATACACACAAAATCCCTCCCCCCCACACACACAGATGCATGCACACACACACACATGCACAATCCCTCCCCCCCCACGTAGATGCATGCACACACACACCCATGCAAACAATCCCTCCCAGACACACACACAATCCCTCCCCCGCCACACACACACATAGACGCATGCACACACACACACACGCAAACAATCCCTCCCAGACACACACACACACACAATCCCTCCCAGATACACAATCCCTCGCACACACACAGGCGCAGCTGCCAACACATGGAAACAATCCACCCTTTACTGCCAAGCTGGCCAGGACTGGGCGGGAGGGGCGGGGGAGCTGACTAACCCCAAGAACGCACTTCAACCCCCTCCCTCCCCCACGCCTGGCTCCCCTCCACTGAGCGCTGATCCCTCCATTTCTACACTGCTCCAACACTCACAGCTCTGCCAGTGCCCCTCACTCCTGACCCACAGCCCCCTGCTGGCCCCGCATTCGAGTGTGTGCTGGAGTTGAGGGCTTTGGCAGGACCAGTCCTGGTTCCGTGTCCCCATTCCTAGACCGACCTGCGTGGGGAATGACATCCTTGGGCCAGGTGATGTCAGGAGGGTCTGTTAAACATCTGCCTCCCCCCCCACCCCAAGATCGATGAATCCCTGTACAAACAGCCCCCGTGCCCCACCCCAGAGGCGGCTGCATCTCAGCACTGGGTGAGGGATCCCTGTACAAACAGCCCCCGTGCCCCACCCCAGAGGCGGCTGCATCTCAGCGCTGGGTGAGGGATCCCTGAGTGCAGCTTGTTACATGGGGACTTCCTTGCAAAGGAAGTGGCCCAAAGCGGGGGACTGCAGAGACAATCACCCCACAAACAGGGGAGAGTTTAGATCCAGAACTGCCCCTCCCAGGCCACAACTCTCTCCCAGCCCCCGGCCCCGCTGTGAGGGGTGTGCCTGGGGTGCCCCTTGCCCTCTGACGCAGGCAGCACCTTTCCCAGGGCCCCGCCCCCCATGTGCGAGCCATTAGGCACGGCAAAGGCATTTCTTTCGCTTGAGTAAGAATGTTCCCACAGCACAGGCTGGGGGAGGGGCTGGCCTGGTGCCCGCCGTGGGGAGATAAGTGTCAGGCTGGCTCAGTGCCAGGCCCTGCAACCAGCACCATTCACAGCAAAGCCTGGGGCCTGGCTGCCCCTGCTCCCCACGGCTGGGCACTACTCTGCCCCCAGGAAGTCCGAGAGTTACCACTGCACATCCCACCACCCCACCAACCCCTCCCAACCCTGCAGAGCATAGCCACCACCTGGGCCCCGAACCTAACGCTGGTCCTGGAGAGCCAGGGCACAGCCGCACGGATGCTCACAGGCGCCGTGCCCACGGGGAAGCTCACAGCCCAGACACGGAGCTCGGGGCCTCAGGGACCCCACCAGACTGACACCCCCTGCAGGGACCCACATGAGCTCCAGTGGGAGTGACAGTACAGGGGAGTCAGGCCCTTGATGCTATGGAACACCCAGCAGGGAGCGGGGCAGGAGCGCTGGCTGTGGTCAGAGCTCCCAGCTACCTCAGCCCAGTCTCTCCCAGCAGGGGGCGCTGTGGGGAACAGGGCAGGAGCTCTGGCTGTGGGGGAATTCCCAACTACTGCAGCCTGGCCTCTCCCAGCAGGGGGCGCTGTGGGGAGCAGGGCAGGAGCTCTGGTGGAGCGGGGGGGGAAGCTCCCAGCTGCTGCAGCCTTGCCTCTCCCAGCAGGGTGCGCTGTGGGGAGCAGGGCAGGAATGCTGGCTGTGGTGGGTGGGGAAAGCTCCCGGCTGCTGCAGCCTGGCCTCTCCCAGCAGGGGGCGCTGTGGGGAGCAGGGCAGGAGCTCTGGCGGAGCCGGGGGGAAGCGCCCAGCTGCTGCAGCCTTGCCTCTCCCAGCAGGAGTTGCTATCAGGAACAAGGCAGGAACGCTGGCTGCTGTGGGGAGCTCAAGGTTCCTCCAGCCCCAGTCTCTCCCTACACCCCAAGTCCCCACACTCTGCCCCCTCCCCCACTCAACCCTGGTAATGTTGCTGTGTCCCCCAATCCTCCTTGCTCCAGGGCTGATGTCTCCCTCCCTTCCCCCAGTCCAGTGACTCCTCCTGTCCCCATCCGCCCCCTCTCCTCTCCCTAAGCCCCCCTTGCCTCCACCCCTGGCCATCCACTGGGCCCTAAACTCGTCTCCAGCATCCTGGCCTGGGCACCCCACCCCCAAAGGTGCCAGTTTCTGCACCCCCACATCCCACAATCCCTTCCTCTGGGGTCTCTGGTTCTGCAGTGTGGGGACCTCATTCCCCCTCCCATATAGTCTCCTGGGGGTGATCAGCCAGCTCAGTTCTCCAGGGGCCGCTGGCTCCCCCATCCCAGGGAACAGGGGAACAGCGTGGGCAAATTTGGCCTACGCTGGGAACCTGGATGCGGGTGGATTCACTGGACACCAGCCCCCTTGTCTGCCTGTCACTCATACAGCTGGCCAGCTGGCCAGCCCCCTCCCTGCCTAGCCAGGCCCAGGCCTGTGGGTCAGTGCTGCGGGCACCATCCTCTGTGAGGCCCGTGCCCCAACCCTTTGTGGGGCCCTCTCCTCATCTGGACCATATCAGGGCACAAGTGTCTGCCATGTCCCTGATCACCCCTGTCCTGCTTGGGTACCACTGCTTTCCCCACTTCTCCCCAGCTGCCAGGTTCCAGGAGCCACCCCATCCTGATCAGGGGCTGACATAGAGCAGATGCCCTGGGTTGGGGTGACCGGGTTCCCCGCAGTCAGGGGTTCAGGGCTGGTTCTGGCACCTCAGCCAGGCTTACAGACCAGGGGCTCTGTCCCCAGTGGAAAGAGGCTGGAGCCAGGGGCCCAGGCACTGCGCTGGGAGGGTAAGTGACTGAGTGGCATCAGTAAGCATCTGTTCCAGGGCCTGTGTTACTGAGCGGCTGTCAATTTGGTCTCCTCCCGAAGCTCCCCCCTGTTAGAGAGAGGCCAGGCATCACACAAGGTCAGTCAAGTCCCAGCCACAATGAATGTGGTAAATCCATGTACTGGGCCACAGATCTGTCTGCAACCTCTAAACCACACTCCCCTCCCAGAGAGTCAGGAATGGAACCCAGGAGTCCTGACTCCCAGCCTTCTGCTCTAATCTCTGGATTCCACTCCCCTCCCAGAGCCGGGCATGAAACCCAGGAATCCTGACTCCCAGTCTCCAGTCCAGATTCTCAACATGCCACTGCTGTCAAACATAGTAGTTCTGCAAAAACAACAAGGAGTCCTTGTGGCACCTTAGAGACTAACACATTTATTTGTTATAAATTAGTTATTGTTATAAATTTGTTAGTCTCTACAGTGCCACAAGGACTCCTCATTGTTTTTGCTGATACAGACTAACCTGGCTACCACTCTGATAATAGTTCTGGTCGTCCCATCTGAAAAAAAGCTATATTAGACATATCCAAGGTGCAGAGAAGGGCATGATCATGGGGGTGGAACTGCTTCTGTAGGAGGAGAGAGTGACAAGACTGGGACTTTTCAGCTTGGAAAAGAGATGGCTAAGGGGAGATATGATTGAGGTCTATAAAATCTTGACTGGGGCAGAGACAGTGCATAAGAGAGGTGTTATTTACTCCTTCTCATAATACAAGAACCAGGGGTCACCCGATGAAATTACCAGGCAGCAGGTTTAAAACAACCCTAAGGCAGTACTTCTTCACACAACGCACAGTCAGCCTGGGGCACTCGTTGCCAGGGAATGTTGTGAAGGCCAAAAGTATAACAAGGTTCAAAAAAGAACTAGATAAGTTCCTGGAGGACAGGTCCATCAATGGCTATTAGCCAGAATGGTCAGGGACATAACCCCATGCTCTGGTGTCCCTAGTGTCTGTTCGCCAGAAGCTGAGAGTGGACGACAGGGGATGGATAACTCAGTGATTGCCGGTTTTGTTTGTTCCCTCTGAGGCACCTGGCAATGGCAATGGTCACTGTGAGCAGACAGGACACTGGGCTGCATGGGCCATTAGGCTGATCCAGCCTCGCGGTCCTTATGCTCTTAAGTTCTGTGTGGGATACAGCTGGGGACAGCAGGCTTTGCCGCTTCTGAATTCAGACCCTGGAGGTGGGGAGGTATCAGGAGTACAGCCTAGAAGTGCAACCCTAGATCAGGGCCCAATAGTGCTAGGCGCTGTACAGAAAAATAACAGAGACACCATCAGTCCCTGTAGCAGCCTGCTCAGAGCCGGGGCCAGGCAGGACATGTCATGGGGCCAGGGGGACACAGGGGACAATGAAGTTGCTTTTCCAGTTTCCTAGTGGGAGGGAGCTTTCTGCACCCTCTAGAGGGAGGAAGGGGAAGCCAGCCCTGGCCAGCCTCATTTACATAAATTACAATAGAGCTTACCCATAATTCCTCCTGCAGAGTCTGCCTGGCATTGGTCTAGGCCAGTGGTCCTCAACCTTTTTCGTCTGGCGGGTGCCAGACGATGAGCCACAGAGGACCGTGACGGAGGACGAGCATCTGCCAAAATTCCTCCGACAAGCAGCAACGTCAACAGGTGTCACCACCGAAATGCCGCCGACAAGCAGCGTCATCCAGAGGTGTCACCACCGAAATACCACTGAAAATTGGCGGCATTTCGGAAGTGATGCCTCTAGATGACGTAGCTTGTCAGCGGCATTTCAGCGGATGCTCAACCGCCGGCCAGTACGTGGGAGCACTTAGACGCCCCAGTGGGCTCCATGGTGCCCATGGGCACCACATTGGGGACCCCGGGTCTAGGCTTTGACTGCGTCAGTGATCACAGATTGTCATCACTGTGCCCTGACGAGGGTAGGAGATGGGCAGGGTGTGGGCTGGAGGGAGAGGGGCACATGCATGTAGGGAGGGGGGATGCAGGTTTAGTAGCAATACAAGCTCCAGTGTGTGGAGTGGGGGGCTGAGCCTGCCACTGGAGGGTCCTTTGCTCTCCCCTCCTTGGAAAGTTTGTGGGGCAAGAGGGTGCAGAGCTGGCTTTGCAGTGAGCTTTGACTAGGCAGCCAGTGGCCATGTGGTACCATCTTAATACCGCCACAGGCTGGCAGCAGCAGAGGTGCTGGTACAGAGCTGGCTCAGATGGTTGCTAGGCCTAAGTGCTTTGCTGGCCAGGGCAGCTGAGCAAAGGAAGGACCAGCCAGCCAGCCAGCGGTATGGGACCCCTGGACATTGGCACCCAGGGTGACTGCCCTGCTCTCTCTCTCTCACATACACACACACACAGAGGCAGGGCAGCCCAGACAGCAAGTGTCCCCAAATATCGGGACTGTCCCTATAAAATCGGGTCATCTGGTCACCCTAGGCAGCCCTGCTGGGCCTGACTGCCCCACACCATCAGCCTGGCCTGGGGGAGGCAGGGATGCTGGCTGGGCTGGGGAAGCTGGTGCTGCAACTCCCCCCGGTGGCATGGGGGGACAGAGCAGGCCCGAGCTGCAGCTGTACAGGCCTGAGGAGGGGCAGCAGCCAGGGCAATGGGGTGAGATGAGGGTGTGAGGGGCAGTGGCCCTGCTGGAGGGAGTGTGCGCTGGGTGGGATGAGTGCTAGAGGATGCCATGGCCTGGGATGGATGCAGAGGAGTGATGAGGAGGGACCAGCACTGAGAGAGGCACGATGTTGTGGGTTTTAAAGGGAGGCCGGAATAGGGCTCATCCTGGAGACCAGGGTACATGAAGGAGGGAGGCGGGGGGAGCTAGAGCCAGAAGTGGCATGGGCAGAGCCTCCCCAGTGCAGCTGAGTCCCAGTGCCAAGCCAGGTACACACACGGTCCCACACCGACTGGTATGATTCACACACAGCACTGGCTGCCGCTGCTCATACAATTTGCAGCAGCCGCAGCAGCTGGAGAGAAAGACCCGTCCCAGGGCTATTGTGCAGGTGGGGGAGGAAGTTCTGGAGGGGAGGGTGCTATTTACCCAGACGGACACCAAGTGGATTCCAAGGTGCATCCCCGGGTCGCTCTCACAGCTTGACTTGGTCAGGCTGATCCTGTCTGACCCAGTGCTCAGTGTCAGGGACGCGCCCAGGCCCGGGCCCTGCTGAATGCGCTGCTCCATGGACGAATCAGCCCAGCCTCCTGGGCAACTTCCCTCTCCACCTAGCACTGGCATGGGCAGCAACTAGGGTGACCAGATAGTAAGTGTGAAAAATCGGGACAGGTGCTGGAGCTACAGGCGCCAACTTTCCAATGTGCTACAGGGTGCTCCCTGCTCAACCTCCGGGCTCTGTCCCAGGCCCCAGACCAACTCCACTCCTTCCCCCAAGGCTCCCCACCCCTTCCCCTGAGTCTGCCGAGCCCTTGCTCCTCCTCCTCCACCCCAGCCTCCTGCACACCATAAAACAGCTGATCGCAGCAGGCGGGAGGCACAGGGGTGGAGGGTTACGTGCTCATCAGCGGTGCTGCTGGCATGTGGGAGACACTGGGGGCAGGCGGAGGAGCTGACGGGGGGTGCTGATGTGTTGCTGTGGCTCTTTGGCAATGCACATTGGTAAATTCAGGCTCGGGTTGGCTACCCTTGCTCTGGAGGCTAACACACCTGTCTGGATTGGCACTGCAGCTCCTGGAGCCTCCTCTAGAGGATGACATTACCCCACACCAGTGTGAAACTGGGCACAAGGGCATTGGGGAAGAGACAACTCCGCTTCCTTGTATGGGGAAGGGAAGGTATGGAGGGGTTCCGAGGCCGCCATGGGCAGGGCTGCAGGATGGCCTGCCACTGCAACTCAGCACATGTCTGGGGGGAGGAGCTTGACTTGGGTGCTGCATGGGACTCACGCTGACCCAAACAGGTTCCTGCAATAGTGCAGGAGCAACATCAGCAGTCTAGGTTGGAAGAGGCCAGACAGAGAGGGCTCCAGCTCATGCACTGTCCAGCACCACTCAGCATTCTGGCTTCTGGCCACTCAGGATCAGCCTCAGCAGCTGCAATCTGGTGGCAGGGAGTGCCACAGACCAGCCACACTTTGTGTGAAAGAGGCTCTTATCGGCTATGAATAAACTGCCTTCCAGCTCACCACCCATCACTCTTGTGCCATGAGACGGGGGTACCCAATCGCCCTCTGGCCCTTTCATTACTCTGGAGACCTGAATTATGCCCACTCTGACACACTGCATAGAATCATAGAAATGTGGGGATGGAAGGGACCTTGAGAGGCCGCCTAGTCCAGCCCCCTTCACTGAGGTAGGACCACGTAAACCTAGCCCATCCCTGACAATGTTCATCTAACCTGTTCATCTAACCTGAAAACGTTCAGTGATGGGGATTCCACAGCTTCCTTGGTAACCTGGTCCAGAGCTGAACTAGCCTTAGGCCTGGTCTACACTGGGGTGGGGTCGGGGGGGTTGATCTAAGTTACGCAACTTCAGCTACGAGAATAGCGTATCTTAGATCGACTTACCTCCCGTCCTTTAGAGTTAGAAAGTTTTTCCTAACCTCAGGCTCTCTTGCTGCAGAATAAGCCCATTACTTCTTGTCCTACCTCCAGTGGGTGTGGTCTGGAGAACAATTGATCCCCATCCTCTTTATACCAGCCCTTCAGGCAGCTAAAGACTGTTGTCAGGTCCAATTTCTGTCTGCTTTTCTCCAGACTAAACATGCCCAGTTTTTTAAACCTTTCCTCAGAGGTCAGGTTTTTTCAACCTTTTCTCATTTGTCTTGCTCTCCTCTGAATGCCCCCCCACCCCGTTTGTCCACATCTTTCTTAAAATGTGGCACCCAAACCTGGATGCAGAACTCCAGCTGAGGCCTCCCCAGTGCTGAGTAAAGCAGGACAGTTACCTCTTGTGTCTTACCTACAACACCCCTGTTGATACAACCCAGAATGATATTAGCCTTTTTTGCAACTGCAACACACGGTTGGGTCATATTCACTTTGCGGTCCAGTATAACCCCCAGATCCTTCTCAGCAGTGCTACCACCCGGCTTGTTATTCCCCATTTTGTAGTTGGGCATTGGCTTTTTCCTTCCTATATATAGTACTGTGCACTTGTCTTTATTGAACTTCATCCTGCTGAATTCAGACCAAGTCTCCAATTTGTCCAGGTCATTTTGAATTTGAGTCCTGTCCTTGGGGTCACCTGCAGATTTTAGAATTCTCTCCACTCCGTTATCCAAGTCACTAATGGAAATATTGACTAGTACCTGACCCAGGACTGACCCCTGTGGGGCCCCACTAGATACGTTCCCCCAGTTGGACAGCCAGAGCATTGATAACTTTGAGTACAGTCTTCCCACCAGTGTTGCACCCACCTGATTGTAATTTCATCTAGGCTACATTTCCCTAGCTTGCATGTAAGGATGTTAGGTGGGTCTGTGTGTGGTCCTACAGGCACCCCAGCACCAGAGGGCAGGGGGCTCCCTGCTGTGTAGCAGTGCTTTCCAGCAGGCCTGACCAGCTCAGTGCACCCCACACACAGTTGTCATATTTATTTAACAGGTGTCTTGTAAGATGTCATTGGAAAACTAGCAACTCACTGATCATCAATATTCTTGTGTGATGGGTCTATGGTTAACATATTGCAAATTATAAATATGGACTGGAAATATGTTCCAAAAATGTGTGTGGGAAGCAGGGCTTAAGGCACCTGCCCTAGGAAAAGAGTGTGGTTCCACCTGCTTAAATGTGTCTCCAGTGTAAATTGAGTAAGCAGAGACAATGGAAGTACATTTCCATAGAAGGTAAACAAAGCCATCAAACTAGTGAGGCGGGGAGAGAGCCATGTAACTATCACTATGCGGGAAGGAGACTAGAAATTAACTGAACCCCTGGGAGAGCTTCCTGGCTTGGAACACAAAGATAAGCTTTGAGGCTATAAGCAGAGAGATCCGCTCTGGAATCTTTCACCTGAGGAGACAAAAAAGCCAAGATATCATGGGCTCTACTCACTGCTAGGGGTGCCTCCTCCTGGCCACTTTGGGGATTAGCTCCTTCCAGGTGCTCCATCCTCCTCTGGCGGTGTCGCCACCCATCATCCCCTCTCACCCTGCAGCCTCTCTCATTCATAGAATCATAGAATATTAGGGTTGGAAGGGACCTTAGGAGGTCATCTAGTCCAATCCCCTGCTCAAAGCAGGACCAACCCCAAATAAATCATCCCCGCCAGGGCTTTGTCAAGCATGACCTTAAAAACCTCTAATGATGGAGATTCCACCACCTCCCTAGGTAACCCATTCCAGTGCTTCACCACCCTCCTAGTGAAATAGTGTTTCCTAATATCCAACCTAGACCTCCCCCGCTGCAACTTGAGACCATTGCTCCTTGTTCTGTCATCTGCCACCACTGAGAACAGCCGAGCTCCTTCCTCTTTGGAACCCCCCTTCAGGTAGTTGAAGGCCCCCTCCGGGAGCTGTAGCTTCCTCTTTGTGACTTGTCCCCACCCAGCCAGGTCACTAGGGTCCTCACTTTCTGGGGTACCAAAGTCTTTCAGGGCAAACAGTCCCTGGCAGTCTGCTCTGCACTGCCTGGTCTGTTCCACTTCCCCAGTGGCTGGCAGAGGAACCCAGGCCTGCCCTCTACTCTGGGTTCTGGCTCAGGGACCCTCTGATGATCAGCAGCCAAGGTCTGCACTATCCTACCCCTTGCTGCTTTTCCCCTGAGCCTTTCCTACCTAACTGACTCTTTCCCCCCTCTCTGGGTTTGCCAGCCACACTCCTCCCTGGGCTACTTCCCTGCAGCCCCCAGCTGCTCTCAGCTCCTGGGCTTTAGACAAGCCCCTCCTGTTCCTGGTCAGCTGAGCCTTCTCTGGTTAATCCCTGCTCCCTGGCTGTTCCTTCAGGTGCAGCCTGGGCAGTTAATTGGCCCACCTGTCACTATAAGCTCATCAGGCCTTGTGTGGGGTGGACACCCCATCACACCAGCATGTTGGGCTCAGTGCTGGATCCTGGCTAAGGACTGGGCAGCCACGCTGGAAGAACAATTGTGGTGAGAAAACTCTAGGTGCTTAGAAAGTGAGTGTTTAATAAGTTGTTCCAGTATCTTTCCAGGCTGGCTGGTTGATAATCCCCAGGTCCTCTGCATTTCCCCTTTTTAAAAATGGGAGCTTTGTTTGCCCTTCTCCAGCAGGGCCACCCAGAGGATTCGGGGGCCTGGGGCAAAGCGGGGGAGCTGCAGCGCTTGTACTCATCCGGCGGCGGTCCGGGTCTTCGGCAGCATTTTGGCGGCAGGGGGCCCTTCAGTCGCTCTGCATCTTCGGCAGCACTGAAGGGCCCCCCGCCGCCGAAATGCTGGTCGAAGACCTGGACTGCCACCAGGCCAGGGCTCATGGGGCCTCTGCGGGGCCCGGGGCCTTGCCCCCCCTCTGGGCAGCCCTGTTCTCCAGTCCTCTGGGACCTCCACTCATCCTCCAGGCATTCTCGAAGATAATCTCTAACCATTCCAAGATTGCTCCAGCCACTTCTATAAGTCCCCCAGGGGGATCTCCTCAGGCCCTACTGACTTGAAGACATCTCACTTATGTGCCTGTTCTTTATCCAGTTCTTTCCCTAGGCTGGCGTTTTTTCCCTCTCTGCACAGTCCCATCCTTTTCAATCTCTTTTTACGGGGGATTTTCTCCAAGCCCCTATCCCTTCTCCCTGCCATCTGTGCCTGTTGTGCCCTGCTGAGTCCTTGGGGACACCCGCTCAGCCCAGCACATGGTGCCCAGGCACTGGTGCCCCCTGTTGTAGAGCTGCACACCAGCCACATCCTTCACGTCAGGGCCCAGCCTGGCCCCCCCACAGCCCAGCGCTGTGTTGGCTGTGTGAAGGTGCGGGGTTCATTGAGCTGTTCCCAGGGGAGTCCGTGCTGCTCCCAGCCAGGTGCATGGAGACATTGGGTTATTCCCCCCACTAGGGATCACTTGGCGCTGGTCCATGCCAAACTGCCTCCAGCTCAGTAGATCTTTGTTCAGAAGCACGCATGCGCGCGCGCGCACACACATTCTCATAGTGCACTCTCCCCTGGTGCTTCTCTCCTCCATCACATTCCTGCCTCCTAGGCTCAGTGTTTCCAACCTGCACAACTTGATCGTGACTCTCACGTTTCTCAAATCCCCAGCTCCTGGCATCATGTGATTCTGCTTCCAATGAAAAAACTAAGTGAGTTTCTGGCCCTCCTGGCCAGCTGCAGAGAAAAGCTGGCAAATGTGGCCCCCTAAGGACTCAAAGAGCAGTCGGCTAATAAACAAACCCGAATATGATCATATTTAAAACCTCATGATTAGCTGGGCAGTGGTTCCAAGTTAGTTAGAGGCGCCAGGCTCCCCCCAAGAGATGGCTGCATGTCATGGCACTGGGAAAGTGTGGAGGTGCACAAGAGGCCGCTGCCATCCAGTGCAGGAGCCGGGCTTCCCATGGGCACAGAGGCCTTACCTCCCACCCAGGCAGCACTCCAGCCCCTCTGGCTGTGGCTGTCCCCTCCTTCCCCCAGTGTTCCCTTGCTGGCCACGTGACCTCCCCTCCACCACAGGACTCTATCCTACACAACGGGCCCAGAACCAAAGGGCCTGCTGGGATGGAGTAACGTGGAGGTTGGGGAGCTGGGGAGAAAGGGCAATGGAGCAGGGCAGCTTCCCCCACCAGGCTGTGTATGCCCCTGCCACTTCAGCAGTTGTCAGGACTCAGATAACTCCTTTCCCCGCACAGCAATTTCGAGCTGTCTCTGCTCCCATTCCCTTGTGCCACTATCACAGCTGGTGTGGGGTGATGCTGCCCCCCAGAGGAAGTTCCAGGAGCTGCAGTACCAGGCCAGACAGGCGCATCGGGCTCCAGAGACACTAACCGGTGTGTGGGACTCTGCACAGGACCAGGTTCCCAGCTCCCTGGCGCGCAGCAGGCTCCAGGCAAGCAGCGCATAGCAGGCTCTGAGTGCAGGGTGCCCCTTGGGCCATGTCTGTACGTCTGTCTCTGCAGGCTGTCCCTCGCGCAGTGCCAGGGCATGCTGCTCACGCCAGTGCCGGGGGGTGAAGGATGTCACTTGGGAAGCCAGGCTGATCTCACCATGGGGTGGCACGGGCCCTGGGTTAGCCAGGATCAGCCCGACCAGCTCAATCCAGGACAGTGACTGAGCCTGTGCCAGAGAAGCTGGGGAAATCTGCCTGGACTCCAACTCTGCTGTCCATGTCCGCCCATCCTCCCTCATGTCTGTTCATCCCCGACCCGGTCCCACTGTCTGGCTCCTCCTCTGGGAGCCTGTGTCACAGACATGCCAGCTGCGTCCAACCATCTTCTCACTATTTCACCGACGGGGTGGTGTGTGGTCTGAACCAACAGCTCAAAGCTCGCTGGTTGTCGTGGTTATTGGAGGGGGCTGGCACAGGAAATGCTGGTGGAGTTCTGGAACGTGGAGGATATTGGGTTCCAAACCCGTGGGAAGTGAACCATGTCATCAGAGGCAAGGTGGGTCTCCCAGCTGCCTCCATCAACACCGAGAACAATTGGTATCCAGGACCCAGCCCAGCCCAGAGTTTACAGTCCAGGGACAATGCAGAGGTGAGCACTGACACAGGAAAAGGGTCTGAGACTGTAAGAGAAGGAAAGAGGGCACAATCCATCAGGGAGGCAGTGCTCTGCCAGCAGGCGCCTCCCAGGAAATGTGGAGCCCAACTCCCTGGCCTGGACAAGCGCTGGACAGACTGACCACTGGGAGAGAGATACCTTATCACACAGGAAAGGAACTGGTTAATAAGCCCAGGCTCTAGACCATGTTTGATGGGGTTATTTCAGGGGTGGGCAACCTTTTTGGCCCGAGGGCCACATCTGGGAATAGAAATTGTATGGCGGGTCATGAATGCTCACAAAATTGGGGTTGGGGTGTGGGAGGGGCTGTGGGCTTCGGGATGGGGCCAGAAATGAGGAGTTCAGGGTGCAGGAGGGGGCTCTGGGATGGGGCGGGGGGGTGAGGGCTCTGGGATGGGGCTGGGAATGAGGGGTTTGGGGTGCAGGAGGGTGCTCCGGGCTGGGATTGAGGAGTTTGGAGGGCGGAAGGGGGATCAGGGCTGGGGCAGGGGGTTGGGGCATGGGGGGAGGCTCAAGGGTGCAGGCTCCAGGAAGCGTTTACCTCAAGTGACTCCTGAAAGCAGCTATATATCCCTTCTCCAGCTCCTACATGAAGGCACGGCCAGGCAGCTCTGCACACTGCCCTGTCTGCAGGCACCACCCCTGCAGCTCCCATTGGCTGTGGTTCCTGGCCATTGGGAGCTGCGGGGGCGGCGGTTGGGGTGGGGCAGCATGCAGAGCAGAGCTCCCTGGGTGCTCCTATGCTTATGAGCCAGAGAGGGCCATGCTGCTGCTTCTAGGAGCTGCATGGAGCGGCACCTAACCCTGCTCCCCAGCTGGAGCGCTGGAGCTGCTGCTTTCGGGAGCTGCATGGAGCAGCCCCCGAACTGGTGGGCTGGATCTGGCCCGCGGGCCATAGTTTGCCCACCCCTGGGTTATTTGACCTGTATCTTTTGACCTGGGCCGGGCTTTTATTTGAATTTTAACACGAGTTTTGGTAAATTAATGTGTTAGATTTTACTTTGGCCACCTCTAAGCACTCTGTGCTAAGGAGTGTTGCACTGAGGTGGAACCAGTGAACTGGATCGCCCTGCTTCCCTGCCAGCAGTGGATTGTGGTGCTGATAGTGGGTGTCCAGAAGACAAGGGACTGGGCACTTGAGTGCAACAAAGTGAGGGTGTAAATTGCTAGCCTGTCCTGGGAAAGAACAGGGCTTGTGGAGTGTCATGGCTGCTGCATCCCAGCTTTTAAACAGTCCCTGGAGGAGCCCTTCAGGGGACTAGACCCCCGAGGGGTCCCACTCTTCCTTAAGGGCACACCACGCTGCCTCAACTCCTCCAAGACTGAGCCCCTGGGCTCCAGCCCTTCTGCTTCACCTTGGGAGCTCCGCCTGGTGCATTCAGCTGAGACAGATGCCTGGCCAGAGACTTGCCCACTCCTCAGGGCCCAGTGCACCCTGGCAAGGATGTGCAGCGACACCAGGTGATGTTTTCAAACGGAGTCGGGTTTATTAGTCGTCTGCATCCCAGACCGGGAAGTCCCCAGGTTAGCCCAGAGAAGCAAACACTGTTCACCCTGGCCACGCCAGCACGCCACCTAGCCAAGCTGCCCTGGAACCCCCTTCTGGCTCCAGCTCTGTCTCTGTCTGGCACAACTGAGAGGTGCTGAGTCCCTCCAAAAGCCAACTCTGTCCTGTACCCTGACACCTCTCAGGCCTCTGTTCTCGAGCTGGGCTGTGCTCGGCTTCCTGCAGAGAGGTGGTGGGGTGGAGGGCAGGGAAGGTCCTTTCTCTTGGTTGCTGGGTGTGAACATCTTGGCCATTGAGGTCCCACTGTCTTTCTGGATCCTTCATTGATACGGGTCAGTTTCAGACAGTCCTTTAACACTGTGTTCATTCCCCCCAGACAGCTACATGACCCATCACCTCATGGCTTCTGCTCAGCCCCCCAAGAGCAGATTTAACCCTTCTGCACCCATTGGGGAGCAATGCAAAGTACTGAGGGAAACTGAGGCATGCATAGGAATCATAAAATATTACAGTGATTTCTCACTTTGTGACATGGAGCTTGGAGCAGAGGGGGCTTGTGGTGCCAGCAGCTGCTCACTGGGGAAGAATTTCCCTGCTGGGCACAGACAAGGCTCCCTCCTGCTGTGAGCAGGTTGTTGGAATTCACTCCAGACACCTCGCTTAACCCTGAAGTGTCGCAGTGCCCTCGGGCCAGGGCCCGTCTCTATGTTCATTCACTCTATGTTCATTGGTTCATTCAGCACCTAACACATGGGGCCCCTTCTGGTATGACCCAGGAAACTCTGGATGCCAAATGGTGGGGGTCCAGGGCATGCAGAGAGGTTTAGGCTGCAAGTACGTCTTGGCTGGGTCTGGGTCAATATTGCTCCTCCCCTCCAGCACAGCTGGGACAGGCCCTGGGGTGGCACTCTACCCTTCTAGCTCTTCCTGTGATTTGCATGAGCAGCAGCTGCCAGGCTCGGGGGGAATCAGAGCCTGGATCACACATGGCACCCTGCTTTTGGTTCCTGGCCCCTTGCTGAGCCAGAAAGGCTGGGCTGAAAGAGGGGGCAGAGTCAGGGCCAATTGCTAACCCCTCGCTGGAATCAATTCCCCCCTCAGACCAGCTAACCCCTGCCTCAAGGGGGCACCTGCCACCTTCCAGGGCCTGGTGGATCAGTTGCTAAGGGGGATGGAGGACTTTGCTCTGGCTTATATTGACGATATCTGTGTCTTTAGCCTGGGAAGAACATGTGTCCCAGGTGAAGAGGGTGCTGGGTTGCCTCCAGGATGCAGGACTGACCATAAAAGCTGGAAAGTGCAAGGTGGGAATGGCAGAGGTGTCATACCTGGGCCACAAGGTGTGGGGCGGCCTCCTGAAGCTGGAGCCAGCCAAAGTGGAGGCAATCCAGGACTGGCCCACTCCCCAGACTAAAGCAGGTCCAGGCTTTCATTGGGATGGCGGGGTATTACTGGAGGTTTGTGCCCCACTTTAGCTCCCTGGCAGCTCCCCTCACGGAGCTGTGTAGGAAGGGAAAGCCAGACAAGGTGGTCTGGACCGAGCAGTGCCAGAGGGCTCTCTGTGCACTGAAGGGGGCACTTGTCCAAAGCTCGGTTTTGGTAAACCCGGATTTTAACAAACTCTTGTTCACCGATGCCTCAAACATGGGGCTGGGTGCAGTGCTGATGCAAACTGATACTAAGGGGGAAGAGACACCCCATTGTGTACCTGAGCAAGAAGCTGCTGCCTGGCCATGGTGTGGGCCCTTAAAAAAACTGCAGCCGTATCTATTTGGGCGGCACTTCACTGTGTACACTGACCATTCGTCCCTGACATGGCTGCACCAAATGAAAGGGGCTAATGGCAAGCTGCTGAGACGGAGCCTGCTCCTCCGGGGGTATGACTTGGGGGTGGTCCATGTGAGGGGGAGGGCCCATGTTATAGCCAATGCTTTATCACGGGACAGTGGCCCTGAACTTCCCCAGGTCACTGGCTAAGTGATCCCGCTCAGTTCAGCGACAAAGGGGAGAGAGATCTGATGAAGTGGGAGATTGTCTTGTTTTTTCCAATGGTTTGCATGCAGAGGGGGTGGGACTCAGTTTCCCTGGGTGTTACTGGTTTAACGAGGTGATGAGAGAGGGAGTTTGTTGTTACAGAGGACCAGCGAGGGAACTTTGGATCCCAGCCAATGGCCTGGAGAATGGACACCCCAGCGACTGGCATCGTGGTGACCCAGAGGCCCAGCTCAGGAGTCACAGCCGAGGACAATGGGCAGTAAAGAGAGGACCCCTGTGACCTAACCAGCCAGTTCCAGCCAGCGGAGGCCAAAGGACAGAAGAGAGAAGAGGAGGCCCAGGGGACCCTGTTTACCTGGAGAGAAGACAATGGACAGAGGCAGGGCTTGGGGGAGGTGATATCAGATGCCCAGCTGGGAAGCAGGGGGGCTCTGGGCTGGAGAGGGAGAGCAGGCAGAGCCCACCTGAATGCAGGGGAGACTTGAATGTGCTGTGCTGAGGGAGGCCAGGCCCGGGGGCCCTGAGAGTTTCCTACGCTGTGTTTAAATGCTCAAAAAACCCTCTTGTTTTACGCTGGCTGTCACCCCAGTCTAGAGAACAGGGTTGCATTATTCCCTCTGGGGGTCCAGAGCGGGTGGACTCCCTGAGGGGGCCCACGGTGAGAAACAGGTGTGCTAAGGCTCCGAGAGGTGCAGCTCCAGGAGGTGGAGGGGCTTAACCCCCAAGAGAGAGTGGACGCCCAAGAAGGGCTGTCTCACTGAAGGGGGTTCCCCCCACGGACCTCACGGGGCCAAGAGTGGGCACGACCTATGAGTCTGTGACAGGCTTCCCTGGGCTGGAGGCTGCAAGGAGGAGCTGCCCGCTAGCAGGGATCAGAAGGAAATCTCTCCTGGGGGCAGCCGGCATTGGCCATGATGGGACACAGGGTCCAAGGCTAACTGGGCCCACGGTGCCGACCCCAAGAAAAGCAGCCGCCAGTGCAGTCTCCTTGCAGCCGGGCGTGGGGAGGGGAAGAGGCCATGTGGTTCTGCCCAGCTCCAAATGGCTGCACACAGGCCAGGGCCCCATATCAGGCAGGACAGGGACAGAGGAACTCCGTGGCCCAGTCCATCTCCCCTCTGCTGGCTCTGGCCTCGAGGACCCAGTCCCCATCAGCATTGATCACATGATCAGTGGGGGTCTGAGGTTTGAGGTCTGGGAATGCAGCTTAAGGGACCCGAGCTGTGCTGGGCACTAATCTGCCCCCAGGACATGAGGGGGGAACTGCCCTGGGGGGCAGGAGGTGGGGGAGACAGTTGAGGGGCTGTGCCAATGAGCCACCCACAAAGTCACTTGGTGCCCAGGCACAGGGGCCCCTAAATACAGACACGGCCCAGCCAGGGGTCAGCATCCCCCCTTTGGAGACATAGGGAAGCGGGGCAGGGAGGGGAGATGGACCGTGCAGGACCCAGTAGGTGCAGGCTGTGCACCTGCCGGGGGAGGGGAGTAAAGGGGGGGGGGATAGACAACAGAGGGGCAGGGAGATGCTTCCCCAAACAGCACTCACATCTGCAGATGTCTGTCAGACCCAGCACCCCTGGGGGGGGATGAGGCCCCTCCAGCCATCCCCCTCCCCCCAAAGTCCTTCCTTCTACAGAGAGTTGGAGACAGAAGGTGCCTGTCTTGTGGGACAGGGAGCCTTCCCTCGGGCAGCCACCCCATCAGCCCAGACTCCTCAGTCAGACTGAGGCTGGGGTGATCCAGGGTTGGGAGGCAATGACTGGACCCTCTGGCATCCGCATTAGGGAAATGGCAGAGTCCCACTTACCACCTAAACTAGAGGAGCAGGGCACAGAGAGGGTCAGGGACTGACCCTGGGCTGTGCAGCGAGATAGTGGTAGAAAACCCAAGAGTCCTGGCTCCCAGCACCCCTTGCTCTAACCTGTAGACTCCACTCCCCACCCAGAGTTGGAGATAGAACCCAGGAGTCCTGACTCCAGGGCTGCATCATCCCCCTTGCCCTCCCCACACACCCTTGTCCTGCTGCCAGGAGCTCCCTCCCTGCTGTGGGTGGAGGGGTGGGGTGTGGGGCCAAGTGGACAGCCCCCTCCCCACCCCCTAGCCTCCATGACCAGGTCACCTGGGCCATGTCTGTATAGCGCCCCGTGCCATAACGATGGGTCCTCTGGTCCCCCTTTCTGCTCCCCCCACGCAAGGTCATGTGGGCGGCTGTGGGGCCTTTGAGGGCCTGGTCTGCACTGGGCTTCCTGGTGTCCCCTGGACGCCAGGGCTTCCCCCAGAAGAGGGAGCTTCCCCTGCAGATTCCATGCTGACCATGTGTTGGTGTTAGGCCTAAATAAAAATGTAGCACAAAAACCAGTTATGTCAATCTGACTAAAGTCAGCATGTTTCATAAAGCCCTAAAAAAAAGTAAAATACAAAAAAAAGGTGCATTCCTCAAGTTACCAGCTGCGTTAACTCCTGTCTTCCAGTGTCTGGTGCTTGGCAACTATGCTAATAAAAAAGTTGCTGGGGCATCACAACTTGCTTACATTATAAAAAAAAACAAATGTGCTTTGTTATTAGGGTTTGTTACTAACCAAAGGGGGGTAAAATATGGGTTGTGTAAAGTAAATAATTTATAACGTAATAAAACTGTCTATATAAGCTAATACTAAGCTGTAAAGGGGGGGCTGGTTCTCTTCAAATACAAGCAGTTCTTTACTGACACGTGCACTTGTCAATAAAAAGCTTTTGTTTTAAACCTTGCTGGTGTTGTCTGTAACTCTGCGGTCAAACAACAAACTTCGCTGTTGGGGTTCAAGTCCCCAACATCTTTGGCGACTCCGCCGGGACTTTGTCTGACTCTCCGGCAAAAAATCAAACTCTAAGGCAACGCAGCGCGCATCCTCTAATTTAAAAAAGCCTTGCCTGGTAATCTAATCTCTGCGTCGGCAAT
Organism: Mauremys mutica; assembly: GCF_020497125.1. NCBI lineage: Eukaryota > Metazoa > Chordata > Testudines > Geoemydidae > Mauremys > Mauremys mutica. The sequence continues at coordinate 16,714,197 of NC_059091.1, read as the reverse complement.
AAGGCAAGTTCTGTAAACCAGCTAAAGCTCGTAAAAATCCAGCAACATCCACCTACCCGTTAAGTAGGGTCAAGGTTGCCTGGGTTAAAGTCCCAAAGCAAATTGTCGGGGTTCAAGTCCCTAACAACTTAGGTCTGGGTTAAAGTCCCAGTCCAGGTTTGCACAAAATCCAAGTAGTCTGGGTTAAAGTCCCAGCCTGGGTTTAAGTCCCAGTCCAGGTGTTCAAGTCCCCAACATTGGGACCTTGCTCCCCGCAGGCACTGAGTCTGGGCTGGGTTCTGCCATGATGGGTCTGGGCCCAGGGCAGCTGCTGTCCCCAGAGGGGATAGGGGAGAGCCCTGCATTACAGGGCCAGGCTCAGAGCAGCTGTGGGACACTTGGCCCAGAGGGGGCTGGGGCCCTGAGTGGGGGTGGGGGTTCCCAGCCCCCAGGACCCTGAGCCCAGCCCTGTGGTGTGGGGATGGGGAGACCCCCAAGTGGTGGTGGGTGGAAGGCCTGCACATTCTGGGGCTCCCTGTGCTGGGGAGAGCAGCTGGGCAGCTCAACTCAGGGAAGGGGGGCTGCACTGGGTGCACACACAGCAGCTCTCCTTAGGGTGGGGCTGGGGGGCAGTGCCCCTGACATATGGGGCAGGGAGGGCTCCGCTCCTCAGCAGCTGCTGCCACTTCCCCCTCCCCCCGCATCCTTGCGGCCTTGTATGGGCCCCAGCACCAAGTTCTGCCTGGATCTGCCTCACGCCTCCCCAGGGATGGAGTACGGAGAGCGGAGCTCACGGCCCAAAAGTGCTGCTGCCCCAGTGCCTCCACCCCTCCTACCCCTGAGACAGCCCAGCCCCCAACCTCCTTCCCCCTCCTCACCACCACCATTCAGCCACCTCAGGTCCCCTCTAGCACCCTCACCAGCTGCCCCTCAATATCCTTGTAGCAGCTCCCTTTTTACTAGGGCAGGGGCGGGCAAACTTTTTGGCCTGAGGGCCACATCGAGTTTCCAAAATTGTATGGAGGGCCGGTTAGGAGAGGCTGTGTCTCCCCAAACAGCCAGGCTTGGCATGGCCCCTGCCCCCTATCCAACCCCCCTGCTGCTCGCCCCTGGTGGCCCCCCCAGGACTCTTGCCCCATCCAACCCCCCCGTTCCCTGTCCCCTGACAGCCTGCTCTGGGACCCCTTCCCCATCCACCCCTCCCTGTCCCCTGACTGCCCCCCGATCCCCTGCCCCTGACAGCCCCTCACCACCCCATCCAACCCCCATCTCTCATTCCTGACTGCCCCCCGTCACCCTATCCAACCCCCCTCCTTCCTGACTGACCCCCCGGGACCCCTGCCCCTATTCAACCACCGAACTCCCATGCCCTCTATCCAACCCCCCCCCCCCCGCTCCCTGCCCCCCTTACTGCGCTGCCTGGAGCACGATGGCTGGCAGCACTACAGCCGCGCTGCCCAAAGCACCAGGACAGGTAGCCGCGCCGCCCGGCTGGAGCCAGCCATGCCGCCGTGCAGCACAGAGCACCGGGTCAGGCTGCGGCTTGCTCCAGGAGCTCGCAGCCCCGCTGCCCAGAGCATTGTGCCGGCGGTGCAGTGAACGGAGGCTGCAGGGGAGGAGGAACAGCAGATACAGGCCAGAGTTCCCAACAGGCAGCCAGACTCCATCTTTCCTGCTATGACCTCGACCTTCACTTCCTGTTAGGGTGACCAGATGGCCCAATTTTATAGGGAGAGTCCTGATTTTTGGTTCTTTTTCTTATATAGGCTTCTATTACCCCCAACCCCCCTGTCCCGATTTTTCACATTTGCTGTCTGGGCACCCTACTGCCTGTCCTAAACAGCCATGTTTGCACAGCCATGTAGTGCAAGTGGCTGTTAAACTGCCCCTGGCCCACCCCAGAAGTGGCTGCAGCTCAGCACTGGCTGGTCCCTGCATACCATGTATGTGGCAGTAGGAATGGGGGAGGCAGGCTGTGGCGGGCAGTGGGGCCTGTGCAGGTTCTTTCTGTCCGTAATCATGTCCCAGGCTTTGCCCCCCACCCCTCCCGGGGCTGCAGCCTCTGCTGGGTCCTAGCCCAGACAGGCTTTGCTGGAATTGCTGCAGCTGTTCCCTGGTTAGGCACGGATGACAAAGGCGCATCTTTTCAGCTTCAAAACTATCCTTCCCAGCCACCCCCCTGCTCCCCTCCAGCCCCACATCATCCCCCCACACCTCCCCTCCAGCCACACATCTCCCCATAGCTCCCCTCCAGCCCCATACACCTCCACACTGCCTCGCCAGCCCCATATCCCCCACACGTCCCCTACAGCCCAACATTAGCACCCCCACCACCCGTCCAGCCCCCACATGCCCTCTGCTCCCCTCCAGCCCCACATCCCTCACACCTCCCCTCCAACCCCACAGTCCCCCAGCTCCCCTCCAGCCCCACACACCTCCCTACCAGCGCCACATTCCCTCACACCTCACTTCCATCCCCACATGACCCCCCTAGCCCTGCCTCCCAGCACTCACTATTAAAGGGCAAGAAAGCCACTCATCCCTGCCCAGCTCCAGCAATGTCCTCCCTGTAGTGGTGGGAGGGCGGTCTGAACCAGTCAGGGGGTGCCCCCAGGCACCCCCAATCCCTCACTGTGTGACCCCCCCCAGCACCCCTGAACCCTCACTGTGTGAGACCCCCAGCACCCCCAAACCCACTGCTGTGTGTTCTTGCCCCCTGAGCCTGTCACTTTGCCACCCCAGACCCTTCATAGTGAGCACTCCTAGGCAGCCAAACCTCTCATTGTGCTCCCCAAGTCCCTCTGCTTGTGTTCCCAAGCCCCACACGCTGCCCGCCAATCTGTCTGTGTCCCCCAGAGCCCTTGCTTCCCCAGCCCATTGCTCTGACTGCACCTTGGCACCCCAAAACTGTTGCTGAGGCTGCTTCCTGGTCCCCCAAACCTCTGCAGATGTGCTCCGAGAGGGCTGGGGGCTTGGCAGCTCTTTCCCAGTGCTCCGGCTCCTGGCCCTGCCCACAGCTGGCTTTAGCATTCACTCTGGACTGTGAGAATCGCACAGAAAGGGGGAGCAGGAAGGGCTCGCAGAGGAGGAGGCTGTTGGGCTGGGCACTCTGCAAAGCCTGGGGTAGCAGCAACATGGGAAGCTAACACTGTGGGAGCAATAGAGGGGCTGTGGCTAATGCCCCACACAGAGATCACAGCCCTGGCCTGGGTCTATTCCTGCTCTGCCATTGAGCTGCTGAGGGACCCCTCACCCCCTGGGATGGTATTTCTTGCCCCAGAGCTTGGGGGGCCACCCATCTGGCTGTGAAGCCCTATCCAATCGCAATGTTAGTGGTGGGTTTAGAGTGGTGGGATCCAGCCCTGTGCCCATTCCATGAGACAGGCACCTAGTGCCTGGGTCACCCTAGTCAGACAGAAGCTTCCTGGCATGTGATAGCCCAGGGAGGTGGCACGTGAGCCTTGGCGCAGCTGTGCCAGCCAGACCCAGGAGGACCCCAGTGCGACTCAGGTAGGAGTCAAACTGCCTTTGCCCCAGAATTCCTTCTCCTCCTCCTCCAACAGGTTTCATGGAGCCCAACAGATGAACATCTAGAGTGTGCCAGGGAAATTTGAGGCCAGTTGGCTCCAGGCAGGCAATTGTAGTGGGGTGGGAATCCAGGTGGCGATGGAGTGAGGGGACTCAAAGAAGGGGTAAGTGGCACTTTCCAGCCATTGAGCAGATGGGGCAAAGGGGCAGGAGGTGCCAGAGTCCCCGTGCTGGGTCTGATCTGGCTGGGACTTGATGAATTGTTCTGACCCAACCAGGACTCGGTTTCTCCATCTAGGCTTGCTTCATTCCCAGAATCTGTATCCCCCTCTCAAATGCCAACGAAGTATGTGGGATCCTGCCAGGGCTACAGACTCCCACCATCCTGACCTCCACATCCACGTTGGGCTGGAGTCACCACAAACAGGGTAAGGGCGTGGAGAGGATGGATGACAGATGGCGAGCTGCCCCTCAGCCAGAGCCAGCTGGGGATGGAATCTTTCCCCTCCTTGGGGTCTTGGATGCTCAAAAAAACCAACCTGCTTTTGTATCCAGAACACAAATGTCAATAGAAGTGATGGCTTCTGGTCAGTTTAAAAACAGAAAAATGATTTATGTCAATCTTTGCAAGTAACTTTCCTAACTAAAAATGTCCGTCTCTGATTCACTGGGGAAAGGATCTGGGCAGACAAATTACCTCAGAGGAATGGAATTTGCTCTGGGAAAGAGGAGCCGCAACCTCAGTCTGTTGCACAATGAAACAACAATTCTTTAGGACACCATTTCAATGGTACCTCTCGCACCAGTCAGGTTATAGCGAGAGTGAATGAGGACAGATGTTGGAGAGAGAGAGATTTTATGCACGTGACAGACACCTCAGGCAGGTACATCACTCCTGTGTCCAACCGTCTTCTCAATATCTCACCAAAGGGGTCGTGTGTGGTCTCTGCAGAAAGCCAAGAACTAGCTGGTTGTCATGGTTATTGGGAGCTGTTTGTATGGGAAATAGCTTCAGAGACATGGAAAATGCAGATGAGTAAGTTGCAAAGCATTGAAGTGGGACTGGTTAGCTGAGGCAAGGCAGGGTCTCAGGGCTACCTCAATCAATGCTGAGTAGAACAGACAACCCGGAGACAGCACTGCAATTACACCCCAACCCCAGGAGAGCTCTCTGAATAGCTCGGCTCAGGACAATAGCCTAGAACTGCAGAAGAAATGGCCCTGGTGGTTATCCATTACGGACGAGAAACTCTGCCAGCAGGAGGGGCTCATGGAAGGTGGATCTCAGAGGGACAAGTGCTGTAAGGATTCACCATTGGTGAGAGGAAGGTAACTTGTTAACACATAGAGGCCATAGACTGGGCCTTATGGTTTTCTTTTACTTGTAACCTTACGTTTCCAAACTCTTAGACTTCCTGTTGTTTGACTCTATCTCAAGCTCTGGTAAATAAATTTCAGTTGGGTTTTATCACTGACATGTTCAACTGTGGTGAAACCAGGGACCTGGGGTTTGCTGCTTCCATAGAGACAGCTGTAAGGGATTTTGAACCCAGGCCCACAGGTCTCCAAGTAGTGCCAGACTGCAACCACCACCTAGCAGCACTCTAGAGCCAGCAGGAGAGGGAGCTAAGAGAACTGCGGCCCACCAGAGGCTCCACCCATGAAGCCCCTGATTGGAGCAGACATCCAGCCCCACCGATTTTCCTGGACACGCTACTGAAGCCAGAAGGAGGCACAGGAAGTTGTCCAAGCAATGGAGTGAGTTCCTGCTGTTACTGGGGCCTAATGCATGACTCCAGTTTGACCCAGGCATTGTTCCCTGGCCTAGGAGGAAGCAGGCAACCAATAGCTCATGTTAGTTCTGCTGTCCTCAGCACAGAACAGGGGTGGCTCCAGGCCTCAGCATGCCAAGCACGTGTTTGGGGCGGCAAGCCGTGGGGGGGGGCGCTCTGCCGGTTGCCGGGCGGGCGGCAGGCAGGGTGCCTTCGGCGGAGGGTCCGCTGGTCCCGCGGCTTCGGTGGGTGCCTGCAGAGGGTCCGCTGGTCCCGCAGCTACACTGAAGCCGCAGGACCAGCAGACCCTCCGTAGGCATGCCTGCGGGAGGTCCACTGGAGCCGCGGGACCAGCGGACCCTCCGCAGGTACGCCTGCAGGAGGTCCACCGGAGCCGCGGGACCGGCGAGCGGCAGAGCACCTCCTGCGGCATGACGCCATGCTTGGGGCGGCGAAATGTCTAGAGCTGCCCCTGGCTCAGAACCCCACCCCCACCCCAAGCAGTTGAAACCTATCATATTGGTTTTGCAAGATTAGCCTCTGCAGAACCAGATACAGAGCATGTTAAGGTTGTCAGAATTAATGGCAGGAAGTACTTGAGGCAGATGGATACAGGGGCCCAGATCTCTCTAGTTAAGCAGTCCACTCCCAGTAATTGATGAGGAGGTGTCAATACAAAGAGATGAAAATTTGTTTTTGTAGTGAGCCAGCCATTCCCAGTCCCTATTCAAGCCCAAATTAATGGTGTTAAATTTGCAGATGAATTGTAGCTCTGCAGTTTCTCCTTGAAGTCTGTTTTTGAAGGGTTTTTTTGTTGAAGGATGGCTACTTTTAAACCTGTTATAGAATGTCCAGGGAGATTGACGTGTTCTCCTACTGGTTTTTGTATGCTACCATTCCTGATGTCTGATTTGTGTCCATTTATTCACCAGTTTTCCCTCTCTTGGTATTGACACCTCCTCATCAATTATTGAGAGTGTACCACATCCACCCTGATTGAATTGGCCCTGTCAATACTGGTTCCCCACTTGTAAGGTAATTCCCTTCTCTTCATGTGTCAGTATATTTATGCCGGCATCTGTAATTTTCACTTCATGTATCTGAAGAAGTGGGTTTTTTACCCATGAAAGCTTACGCCCAAATAAATCTGTTAGTCTTTAAGGTGCCACCAGACTCCTCGTTGTTTTTTCAGGATACTATTTTTTATAAGTTTTTGGAAAGTTATTGTGTCTCTTTAAACCAAGATGCAGCTCCAATGCCTGTGAAAACAGAGGAGTTGAGGCCAGGAAATTGCCAGGTGGTGGTTTGTGAGAATGCAAATGACCCGACTGACAGAGAAGGGCATGTTTTCCCCCATGCTGGTGAGACACAAAAAGCAGCTACTGGGAAAAGGTGCCTCTGATCAAAGAGTAGACACTCTTAGCCCAGAGAGCGTAGACCACAGCCCTTGAGGAAAAGTGCGCAGGGAAGGACTCAGTGCTGGGAGGGGGAAACACAGGGTAACCCCAAAAAGGGAGCTGGATTTTCTGCATATGTACAGTTCTGGGGTTGGGAGACTGCTCCCAAAGGGCCAGCCAATGTGCAGGATCCCCCTGGGCCCCTATCTTGCCGACCCTGCAGTACCAAAATCCCAGAAACAAGATCACATTAAGAGCCCACACAGAAGGGAACACTGGAGAGAAAGAAAAGTCCAGGGCCGGTGCAACCATGTAGGCAAACTAGGCGGCCGCCTAGGGCACCTTGTGGTTGAGGGTGCCTAAAAGCCTGCTCAGGCGAGGAGGTGGAGTGGAGGTGAGCTGGGTCGGGGGGGCGGGGGGAGGGCCGCCCGCAGTAATGGGGGGGGCGCACAGGGGAACCGCTCCCTGCCCCAGATCACCTCCACTCTGCCTCCTCTGCTGAGCACACAGCCCCTGCTGTAAGTCTCCTCCAATTGGCGCCGCAAGCCTGGGAGGGGAGGAGAATTAGAGCAGCGCAGGCGTGCTTAGCGGAGGAGAGCTGGTGCGGGCTCCCCGGGCAGGGTTAGCTGCTGCGGAGGGGGGCGGGGTTAGCTTCCGCGGGGGGGGCGGGCTCCCCGGGCAGGGTTAGCTGCCGTGGAGGGGGGCGGGGTTAGCTTCTGCGTGGGGGGGGAGGCTACCCAGCCAGGGTTAGCTGCCGCGGAGGGGGGTGGGGTTAGCTTTCGCGGGGGGGCTCCCCAGGCGGTGTTAGCTGCCGTGGAGCAGGGCCGCCCAGAGGAGGGGCAAGTGGGGCAATTTGCCCCAGGCCCTTGGCCCCACAGGAGCCCCCACGAGAGTTTTTCGGGGGCCCTGGAGCAGGGTCCTTCACTCGCTCCGGGGGCCCCGGAAAACTCTCGCGGAGCCCGGGCCCCCGGAGCTTCTTCCACTCCGGATCTTCGGCGGCAGAGGGCCGAAGTCAGACCCACCGCCGAAGTGCAGGTCTTCGGGGCACTTCGGCGGCGAGTCCAGGAGTGGAAGGACTCCCCGCCGCCGAATTACCGCTGAAGTGGGGGCTCCCCACCGCCAAAGACCCCAGGCTCCCTGAATCCTCTGGGCAGCCCTGCCATGGAGGGGGGCAGGGTTAGCTTCTGCAAGGCGGGGTGTTAGCTACCGTGGAGGGGGGCGGGGTTAGCTTCTGCGGGGGGGGGCTCCCCGGGCGGGGTTAGCTGCTGCAGAGGGGGGCGGTGTTAGCTGCTGCGGAGGGGGGTGGGGTTAGCTTCCACAGGGGGGGGCTCCCCAGGCCAGGTTAGCTGCCGTGGAGGGAGGGCTTTCAAGGGGGAGTAGCTGCTGCGAGGGGGGGCTCCCCAGGCAGGGTAAGCTGCTGCAGGGGCGGGCGCTCCTCGGGTGGGAGGGGCGGGTGGGCGTGGTTAACTGCCACAGGGGGGTGGGGGCAGGGTTAGCTGGGGGCGTGGCGCAAGGTGGAAGTTTCGCCTAGGGCGCAAAACTTCCTTGCACCGTCCCTGAAAAAGCCACTGACTGATTACATGGGAGGGAGTCAAAAGATACCATGGGTAATGTACAAATCAACCTCAAACCAGATACTTGTAAACGCCCATCTGAGATAAATTAATGTTAGGTCTTGGGATAAGAATTTTGATACTGATGTTAAACCTTATGGTAAACTGGCCTGGATGGCAGGATGCCAAAAGAACCATAACACACACTGCCTTCAAGATAGTCAGTGACTAACCCTCTTGCAATAAACTAAGTGGGGAGGTGTGACATTCTATACTTTGGGGGGGGACACCCTGTTACCTCCATTTCCCTTATTTACATATAATTGTGATCTTCCACTTTGAGAGACATCCCAGGCTGGAGAGAGTTAAGGGGGCACAGCGGTCTCACGGTACCAGGCTGCACCCCAGGGATCCTGTCACAGCAATATCAACCACCTTTTATGACAACAACTGTGCCCACTTTGCTTAGGCTCCCCTGAGGAAACTCGGACAGGGCTCAAGCATAGCCGCCTCCTATGCAGCACCTTTCCAACAATGTATAACAGACCCGGAATGGAACTTCCAATGGGACTTGTAGGACAAGATCAAGGACAAGCTGTCCCAAGTCGAGACCCCCACAGATCAGGATGACTTCATTGCTCTGGTCATCCAGACTGACAATCACCCAGATGTGCAATGGGCAGAAAGACTAGGGATGTCACAACTCTGCCCCCTGCTCTTGGATTCTGCTCTGCCAGGTGAGCTGATGCAGACAGATCTGGCTTTCTGGCGACTCACCCCTGAGCAGAGAACACACGTGCAACGCCTTAACCTGTGGGGAACTGGGTCACACTATCTCTGGTTGCCCCATGAAGAACCCAGCATGAAGGAATCTGGGAAATGAGCCAGCCCAAGCCCAGTGACGTGGCATTCCCAACCATCCCCTCACAGCAGGCCCTTGTTGTCACAGCTGCAGCAGATAATGTTATCAACCTGTAGGCAGCCCAAGCTCTGCAGATTCCCCTGTGGCCCAAACCCAAACCCTCGTAGAGACAATAGACAGGTCCCTCCTGTCCTCTGGGCTGATGGCCATGGAAACTGTTCCTCGGGAGCTCACCATCCAAGGGCAGCAAGACACTACAGTTCATTGCCATCCGTTCCCCCTGATCCTGGGTGTCTCTTGCCTGGCCCGCCGCACCCCGCTTATCTGCTAGCATGAACTAACAGTCAGCTTTTCCTCAGAGTTTTGCCAGCAGCACAGCTTGACTCCATGAACTGCAGAGCACACAGTAGTTCCCCACCAGTCACAAGCCAGAGTACCAGAGCCAACCACTGGCCCTGATTCGCGACTCCCATCCAAATATAACAACTACACTGACATGCATCCGACGAAGTGGGTATTCACCCACAAAAGCTCATGCTCCAATACGTCTGTTAGTCTATAAGGTGCCACAGGACTCTTTGCTGCAACTACACTGATGTCTTTGAAAAGGAAATTGCAGATGCCTTGCTGCTGTGACACTTTGTACCTCAAAGTAGCATCACAGAACCCCCAGTTTCACCACTGTTATATGATTATGTACGTTTTATACAAAGTATGCCTTGTGAGGTATAATTTTAAAAGTACTGATCTGTGGCGCCTTAGTATCTTGTTGGATTGTGTGTGCTATCATTGTGTGTGAAGTTATGGATCACTTGATGATTAACAGGAACAGTCAACATGGATTCACCAAGGGCAAGTGATGCCTGACTAACCTGATTGCCTTCTATGATGAGATCACTGGCTCTGTGGATATGGGGAAAGCGGTGAATGTGATATATCTTTTGATATGGTCTCCCACAGTATTCTTGCCAGCAAGTTAAAGAAGTATGGATTGGATGAAAGGACTATAAGGTGGATAGAAAGCTGGCTAGATTGTGGGGCTCAACAGGTAGTGATCAATGGCTCGATGTCTAGCTGGCAGCCAGTATCAAGCAGAGTGCCCCAGGGGTCAGTCCTGGAGCCGGTTTTGTTCAACATCTTTATTAATGATCTGGATGATGGGATGAATTGCACCCTCAACAAGTTTGCAGATGACACTAGGCTGGGGGGAGAGGTAGATAAGCTTGAGGGTAGGGATAGGATACAGAGGGACCTAGACAAATTGAAGGATTGGTCCAAAATAAATCTGATGAGGTTCAGTAAGGACAAGTGGACACTTAGGAAGGAAGAATCCCATGCACCGCTACATGCTGGGGACCAACTGGCTAAGCAGCAGTTCTGCAGAAAAGAACCTGGGGATCACAATGGACAAGAAGCTGGATATGAGTCAGCAGGGTGCCCTTGTTGCCAGGAAGCCAATGGCATATTAGGCTGTATTAGTAGGAGCATTGCCAGCAGATCGAGGGAAGTGATTATTCCCCTCTATTCGGCACTGGTGAGGCCACACCTGGAGTATTGCGTCCAGTTTTGCCCCCCCCCCCACTACAGAAGGGATGTGGACAAATTGTAGAGAGTTCAGTGGAGGGCAACGAAAATTATTAGGGGGCTGAGGCACATGACTTACAAGGAGAGGCTGAGGGAACTGGGGTTATTTAGTCTGAAGAAGAGATGACCGAGGGGGGATTTGATGAGAAGACCTGAAGGGAGGTTTCAAAGAGGATGGAGCTCGGCTGTTCCCAGTGGTGGCAGATGATACAACAAGAAGCAATGGTCTCAGGTTGCAATGAGGGACACTTAGGTTGGATATTAGGAAACACTATTTCACTAGGAGGGTGGTGAAGCACTGGAATGGGTTACCTAGGGAGGTGGTGGAATCTCCATGCTTAGAGGTTTTTAAGGCCCAGCTTGACAAAGCCCTGGCTGAGATGATTTACTTGGTGTTGGTCCTGCTTTGAGCAGGAGATTGGACTAGATGACCTCCTGAGGTCTCTTCCAACCCTAATAGTCTATGATTCTATACCTGTTCTGTTCATTCCCTCTGGGGCACCTGGCATTGGCCACAGTCAGAAGACAGGATACTGGGCTAGATGGACCTTTGCTCTAACCCAGTACGGCTGTTCTTATGAAGTATTCCTATATGTGCTACTGAAATGTGCTTTGAGGTTGCGAAATGCCCACAGCTGGCCTTTCAGTAGGGGCGAAGGAGGAACTCTCACTGACCAGCCAGGCATTGATGGCTCATCCACTATCCCAGAGACTTCTCAGAGAGGGCACATGCACAATGAGGACTTCCTGACCTCACGTCACAGAAAGGATCTTTCTAGCAGCTGGAAGAAAGTCTAGAAGAGGAAGAGTGACATCATCACTTGGCCTCTCTCCTCCCCCATCTCAGCACCTGGAAAAGTGTCTGGAAGACAAAAACTGAACTGGGGAGATTGGTCCCAGTTTGGGAAGGGAATCCAGCCTGTGTATTGAGAACTGTGAGCTGCCTGTAACATTTGTTAAGGTGAGCGACTGCTTGATTTAAATTTTGCTTAGTTTGTAGAATTTAGACTGCAAATTTATTTTTATTTCTATGTAACTAACGTTGATCTCTATGTCTGCTGCTTATAAATCACTTACAATCTAGCTTTCTGTAGTTAACAAAGCTGTTTTATATTTTACCTAAAATGGTGAAGTTTTGGTTGAAGTGCTTGGGGAATCTCAGTTCAGGTTAAGAAGGGCTGTTGCAGATCCAGTACCCTTTTGCTGGAGTGGTGAACTAATTAATGAGCTTGCACTGTCTAAGGGTGTTTTGAGCAGTGTAAGATGCTATATTTCTGGGGTGCAAGGCCAGGGGCTGGGATGACTGGCAGGTGCCTCTCTCTTTATGTTTTATGAGTGGCTCAGGGAGCATTCATGCAATCTAGCTGGGTGTGGTGCCCCACATGCTGATGGCTGAGTGATCAGAGCGCCTGGAGGGGTTTGCTGCTTGTCACTGGCAAAGCATTGTGTGGAGAGTTAAGGAAGCATAGCAGTCCCATAGTTCCAAGTTGTACCCTGGCAGGGCCATTCCTACCAGGGGCCCCCCACGAGAATATAGTATTTTATAGTATTGCAACTTTTTTTTATGGAAGGGCCCCCTGAAATTTCTTTGCCCCAGGCCCCCTGAATCTTCTGGGTAGCCCTGCGCTCCACTTCCCCCGCCCCTGCCCCAGCCGTGTCGCTCAGGCCAGGTGGGTTGGAGAAAGGGCCTCCCCCTCACACTCACTGGTAGCAGGAAGCAGTGGCGACTCCAGGCACCAGTGCTCCAAGCGCGTGCCTGGGGCAGCAAGCCTCGGGGGGGGGGGTGCCCTGCCGGTCCCTGCGAGGGTGGTAGTCAGGCAGCCTTCGGCGGCTTGCCTGCGGCAGGTCTGCCAGTCCCACGGATTCGGCAGCAATTCGGCAGCAGGTATGCCGAAGCTATGGGACCGGCAGACCTCCTGCAGGCAAGCCGCCGAAGGCAGGCTGCCTGCCGTGCTTGGGGTGGCAAAAAAACTGGTACCACCTGTTATATCCTTGGGGGAAGCCGGTTTAGGAAGAAATCACTTGAGGCCAGACAGCAGACAGCTAACAAAACCACCATTTTATTTACAGACTCAGAGAACTCACCCAGCCGGCTGAAGCTGGCTGAGCTATCCCCTAATAATCTAACTCAGTTACCATAGGAACCAAAAACCATGACAACCAAATACACAACATATTCCTCCCCCCCTAATAAGAACATCCCCTAAATAAAACACACACTAGACTAGAGAAGGAGGGTAGACTGCCTCCATTCCCGGCTAAACCCTGGGGATTATTTTGCCCCATAACCATGGGTTCGCCCTAGCTAAAGATCCAGCCGATGAGGAGGCCTTCTGTCTCTAGGTGGATTACGGCGAACTTCTGGTGTTGTTGCACCCAAAAGTACCATAGGCTCAGGGTCCGCAGCACGAACGGGTGAGGAGGTGGTATCAGCTCGTGCTGGGCAAAGGGGCATCTCAGACGCCGGCAGTAATGGAGGAGGACAGTCAGGAATAGGTGATTCGTGATTCGGTGTCTCACCAGAAGAGGTGAAGTCAGACCCCTCAATTGCAGATGTGTCCTGAGGACTGACATGACCTGGCAACAGCTGATCTACATGTCGCCGCCAGGTAAGATTCTCTGCAGTCCGGACTGTGTAGGAAACAGGTCCTGTTTGAGTGATGACTGTGGCCGGGACCCATTTAGCTCTGGAAGTATAATTCCGAGCCAAAACTGGCTGTCCCGGGCTAAAGGTTCGATCTTTTGCTCTGGGTGCCCGTCTGATGACTTGATATTGCGGCTGATGTTGCACAGTTTGTCTGGGTTCAGAAGGTTTCAGCAGATCAAAGCAAGTGTGCAGCAAGTGTGCAGCAAGTGTCGTCCCATCATTAGAAAGGCCGGAGATGCCTGGGTCGTAGCATGAGGTGTGTTTCGGTAGGAAAGTAAGAAGGTATCCAGACGCTTTTGAATGGAGTGTTGTCCCCTTGCTGATTTCAAAGCGTTTTTCATTGTCTGCACAAATCTTTCAGCTAATCCATTGGTGGATGGATGATATGGTGCTGACGTGATGTGGTGTATCCCATTTGCCTTCATAAAATTTTGAAACTCCTGAGAGACAAACTGCGGTCCGTTGTCGCTCACAAGTTGTTCTGGCAGACCAAAACGACTAAAGAGTCCTCGTAGTTTTTGGATAGTACTCTCTGCAGTAGTGGACTGCATTATAGAGACTTCTGGCCATTTAGAATGGGCATCTATTGCCACCAAGAACATGCTTCCTTCAAGGGGGCCAGCAAAGTCAACATGAATACGTTGCCACGGGTTTTCAGGCCAGTCCCATGGGTGTAGGGGTGCCCACTGGGGTGCATTCCTCACACCCAGACATGACATACAAGCTTTTGCCTTCTCTTCAATAGCACTGTCCAATCCAGGCCACCAAAAATAGCTTTGTGCAATTTCCTTCATGCGCACTATTCCACAGTGACCAGAATGTAGCTGTTCTAACAGCTGTGATCTCAGTGGTGGTGGAATAATGACACGTCTCCCCCACAACAAACAACCAGATTGGACCGATAACTCCGTCCCTCTGGACATGTAGGGAACAAGGTCAGATGAGACCGGAGAGGTTTGTCGAGATTTTCCATGCATCACCAGGTCCATAACTTGGGACAATACTGGGTCAACGCGAGTTGCCTTCTTTATCTGAGTAGCAGTGATGGGTGTATTCTCTACCTGTTCAAAGTAGAAGATTTCCTTTTGGGCACTATCTTGATGTTTGACCGGCAAAGGCAACCTTGAGAGGCCATCTGCATTGCCGTGCAGAGTGGATTTCCGATATTTGATTTCATATGTGTGTGCTGAAAGTAACAATGCCCAACGTTGCATACGACTAGCAGCTAATGGGGGAATGCCTGTGTAGGGTCCAAAAATTGACGTCAGAGGTCGATGGTCTGTGAGAAGAGTAAACTTTCGCCCAAACAGGTACTGATGAAACTTCCGAATTCCTAAAACAATTCCTAATGCCTCACGTTCGATTTGGGCGTAGTTAGTTTCTGCTTTGCTTAGAGTGCGTGAAGCAAAAGCAATAGGTCTCTCTTCTCCCGAAGGCATAATGTGTGACACGACTGCTCCCACTCCATAAGGGGAGGCATCGCAGGCCAATTGTAGGGGTAAGGATGGATCAAAGTGCGTTAGAACTTCAGAATTTAGCAATGCATCCTTAGCTTTGTTAAATGCAACATCACAGGCTTCAGTCCACTTCCAGGCCTTGTTCTGCCCAAGGAGCTCATGAAGTGGTTTTAGTAGTGTGGCTAACTGTGAGATGAACTTTCCATAGTAGTTCAGTAGTCCTAGAAACGAGCGCAGCTGGCTTACATTTCGAGGTGGGGGAGCCTCCACAATAGCTTTAACTTTTGGCCTGATGGCATATGGCACAGTTCGGGCTTTCAGATATTTTGGTGGACTGTCAGGTTTAATGTTCAATGTCACAGTGATTCCTTTCATACTTCCCAAATCATCTCCAAAAACAGCAGCATGTTTCCTTAGTATAGGGGTTAGACTGGTTTCTTCTTTAGTCATCTGGTGCAGTTCTGCCCAGTTCAGTTGAATCTTCCCAAGCCAAGACCTACCCATTAAGGCTGGGTAGTTACCTCTCACCACAAACAGTGGCAATTTAGCCACCTGTCCATTGAGCTCCACCTTAACATCAATAGTGCCCAGCATAGGCACAGCTTCTCCCATATACGTCTTCAGAACAGTTTTTGTTGCCTTAAGTGGAAGATGCTGTAGCTTTTCTTTATACACAGTCTCGGAGATCAGTGAGACGGCTGCACCGGTGTCCAGTTCAATGCGTATACGTTTACCATCCAATAACGGGGTTACCCAGTATTCATGTGAGCCCACAAAACATGCAGTGGCACTTTCTCTTGTGCTGAGGTGTCACCTTGATCATCCTGGGTCTGCTCTAGGGTATGCAAGGTTCCTCTTTTTGTCGGCCACACCACAGGCCTCCTTTTCTTTTGTTTACAGGCACACTCAATGTGTCCCTTTTTGCCACAGTGTTGACACACCAGGTCCTTACACCAGCATTCCGATGCCTGGTGACCCGGCTTACCACAGCGGTAACATTCTTGACTCTGCACCGTTTTGTGGGTCAGTTCTTGTGACACTTTTTGCACCCTAGGGGATGCACCGATGTATTGCGCCTCCCTTGTAGCCAGTTCCATGGAGACAGCAATATCAACAGCCTTCTGTAAGGTAAGCTGAGCCTCTGTCATTAGGCGCTTCCATATAGCTTCACTGTACAGGCCACACACTAACCTGTCACGCAGGGCATCATTTAACATCTCTTTAAATTCACAGTGTTCTGCTAGCTTTTTTAAAATGGCTACAAATTGTACAACTGTTTCATCTTCCTTTTGGTTTCTTTTGTGGAACCTATATCTTTCAGCAATTACCAGTGGTTTTGGGGAGAAATGGGACCTCAGGATTTCCACAATGTCACTGTAAGATTTAGTCTCAGGCTTAAGAGGGTGTAGTAAGCTGCGTAGCAGGGAGTAGGTTTTAGCCCCTACAACACTTAAGAATATTGGCACCTTCTTTGTTTCTGTAATGTCATTTGCAATACCAAAAAGCTCAAAACGCTCAGCATACACATGCCACTGCTCTATAGTCTCATCAAAAGGTTCCAGTGGCCTGGTCAGAGTAGCCATGATTTTAGTTTCACTTTCACAGTCAGTGCAAACAAGCAGTATTTTTATTTGTTTGTTTTGTACCTTGACTTCTACTTCCTTCTGTTACTGGAGCAGCACCAGGATCCCATCCATCGTCGCCACTTGTTACATCCTTGGGGGCAGCCGGTTTAGGAAGAAATCACTTGAGGCCAGACAGCAGACAGCTAACAAAACCACCATTTTATTTACAGACTCAGAGAACTCACCCAGCCGGCTGAAGCTGGCTGAGCTATCCCCTAATAATCTAACTCAGTTACCATAGGAACCAAAAACCATGACAATCAAATACACAACACGGCCCCTGGCAGGAAGCAGAGCAACGCGGCTGGGAGCTGGCAGAGTAGAGCGGGCTGGGGCCAAGTTGCTCTGCTTCGCACCGCTGCGGATGAGTGCAGGGTTACTGGGGGAAGAGGCTTGGGGGGAAGAGGTGGAATGGGGCAGGCCGGGGGTGGAACAAGGGAAGACTAAGAGGTGGGGCGGAGGGAGTTGTTCTGGGCCCCACACCCCCTAGGGATGGCCCTGCCCCTTGCAGTGGGTGCAGCCCGCAGGGGGGGCCAGCTGAGGGATAGAGTGACCAGAGAGGTTGAAGTGTACTCCTACTGGTTTTTTAATGTTATGATTCCTGATGACAGATTTGTGTCCATTTATTCTTTTGCGTAGAGACTGTCCAGTTTAGCCAATGTACACGGCAGTGAGGCATTGCTGGCATATGATGGCATATATCACGTTGGTAGATGTGCAGGTGAACGAGCCCCTGATGGCGTGGCTGATGTGATTAGGGCCTATGATGATGTCAATTGAAACGATATGTGGACAGAGTTGGCATCAGGCTTTGTTGCAAGGACAGGTTCCTGGGTTAGTGTTTGTGGTATGTGGTTGTTGGTGAGTAGAACACTTCAACCTCTCTGGTCATTCAGTAACAGACTTAAACGTGGCAATTTTGCAACAGAAAAGCTTCAAAAACAGACTCAATGAGAAACTGCTGAACTTGAATTAATATGCAAACTGGATACCATTAATTTGGGCTTGAATAGAAACTGAGAGTGGCTGGGTCAGTACACAAATTAAATCTATTTCCCCATGTTAAGTATCCTCACACCTTTTTGTCAGCTGTCTGAAATGGACCATCTTGATTATCACTATAAAAGTTTTTTTTCTCTTGCTCATCTTAATTAATTAGCCTCTTAGAGTTGGTATGGCAACTTCCACCTTTTCGTGGTCTCATATCTATATATATAGCTATATATCTATATATCTTCTTACTATATATTCCATTCTATGCATCTGATGAAGTGGGCTGTAGCCCATGAAAGCTTATGCTCAAATAAATTTGTTAGTCTCTAAGGTGCCACAAGTACTTCTGTTCTTTTAGTGTGATAGATATGCTTGCTTTGATCTGCTTAGCTCTTGGCAGTCCAGGGGCTCTGGGCTGCTGGCCCCGGGCTGCTCAACCCGTGCTGCCGGGGACCCTAGGAACAGCTCTGTCTGCCATTAGGGAATTTTTTTCCTGAGAACCTCCTGTAACATTTCACAACCCCCCCAGGGGTTCATGAAGCCCAGTTTGGGAACCACTGATCTAGACCATCCCTGACAGGTGTTTGTCTAACCTGCTCTTAAAAATCTCCAATGATGGAGATTCCACAACCTCCCTAGGTAATTTATTCCAGTGCTTAACCACCCTAACAGTTAGTTTTTCCTCATGTCCAACTTAAACTTCCCTTGCTGCAATTTAAGTCCATTGCTTCTTGTCCTAACCTCAGAGGTTAAGAAGAACAATTCTTCTCCCTCCTCCTTGTAACAACCTTTTATGCACTTGAAAACTGTTATCATGTCCCCTCAAACAGTCTTCTCTTTTCCACATTAACAAACCCAATGTTTTCAACCTTCCCTCATAGGTTATGTTTTCTAGACCTTTAATCATTTTTGTTGGCCTTCTCTGGACTTTCTTCAGTTTGTCCACATCTTTCCTGAAATGTGGCACCCAGAACTGGACACAATACTCCAGTTGAGGCCTAATCAGCACAGAGTAGAGTGGAAGAATTACGTCTTGCTTACAACACTCCTACTAATACATGATGTTCGCTTTTTTGCAAGTTCTACACTGCTGACTCGTATTTAGCTGATGGTCCCCCAGACCCCCAGATCCCTTTCCACAGTACTCCTTCCTAGGCAGTCATTTCCCAGTTTGTAACCCCTCCCAGCTTGATATCGTCCACAAACTTTATGAGTGTATTGACTATACCATTATCTAAATCATTGATGAATGGGGTGGCACAGGCTGAGGGGAGGAGGTGCAGTGCGACAGGGGGCGCAGGCTGACAGAACCTGGAGTGGAGCACCTGCATAGACAGCAGCCAGCGGCTGGGGAGAGTTTCCCTCCATGGGCACAGACAGGGCTCCCTCCTGCTTTAAGCAGGTGGTTGTGATTCATCCCAGACACCTTGGGTACCTAACCCCGAAAAGTGTCAGCGCGTAGATGGTGGATGAGTCCAGTTATTAGAGAGTGTTGGGGTGCAATGTGTAACCAAATATCACAAACTGTAGGGCTATTTATTACCAACTGATATTTGGTGCAGTGGGAGAGTCAGAGGTGCAGTGGCGCAGTGGCGCAGGCCTTAGGGAGGGGACGCAGTTGGACAGTGGAGGGATGCAGGCTGAGGGAAGGGGGTGCAATGTGATGGGGGCACAGGGCAAGGGCAGTGAGGTGCAGTGGGATGGGGGGTGCAGGCTGTGGGGGTGTGTGCAGTGGGATGGTATGGTGAAGGCTGGAGGAAGGGGGAGCAGTGGGACAGTGAAGGGGCACAGGCCAACAGGAGGGGTGCAGTGGGAGAGTGGGGGGGTGAAGTGGGATGAGGTGGCACAGGCTGTGGGTGCAGTGGGACAGCAGGCTGAGGGGAAGGGTGCAGAGGGACTTGGGGGTGCAGGCTGAGGGGAGGAAGCGCAGTGGGACTGGAAGGTGCAGGCCGAAGGGAGCACAGTGGGACTGGGGGGGCAGGCTGAGGAGAGGGAGCGCAGTGGGACTGGAAGGTGCTGGCCGAGGGGAGCGCAGTGGGACTTGGGGGGGCAGGCTGAGGGGAGGGAGCGCAGTGGGACTGGAAGGTGCTGGCCGAGGGGAGCGCAGTGGGACTGGGGGGGGGCAGGCTGAGGGGAGGGAGCGCAGTGGGACTGGAAGGTGCTGGCCGAGGAGAGCGCAGTGGGACTGGGAGGGGGCAGGCTGAGGGGAGGGAGCGCAGTGGGACTGGAAGGTGCAGGCCGAGGGGAGCGCAGTGGGACTAGGGGGGCAGTCTGAGGGGAGGGAGTGCAGTGGGACTGGAAGGTGCAGGCCGAGGGGAGCACAGCGGGACTGGAAGGCGCAGGCTGAGGGGAGGGAGCGCAGTGGACTGGAAAGTGCAGGCCAAAGGGAGCACAGTGGGACTGGGGGGGCAGGCTGAGGGGAGGGAGCGCAGTGGGACTGGAAGGTGCTGGCTGAGGGGAGCGCAGTGGGACTAGAGAGATGCAGGCTGAGGGGAGCGCAGTGGGACTGGGGGGATAGGCCGAGGGGAGCGCAGTGGGACTAGGGGAGGCAGGCTGAGGGGAGGGAATGCAGTGGGACTGGAAGGTGCAGGCCGAGGGGAGTGCAGTGGGACTGGGGGGGGTGCAGGATGAGGGGAGGGAACGCAGTGGGACTGGAAGGTGCAGGCCGAGGGGAGCGCAGTGGGACTGAGGGGACAGGCCGAGGGGAGCGCAGTGGGACTGGAAGGTGCAGGCCGAGGGGAGCGCAGTGGGACTGGGAGGTGCAGGCCGAGGGGAGCGCAGTGGGACTGGAGGGGGGCAGGCTGAGGGGAGGGGTGGCAGTGGGACTGGGAGGTGCATGCCAAGGGGAAGGGGGGGGTGCAGTGAGACTGGAGGGGCAGGCTGAAGGGAGTGGGTGCTACAAGAGAGTCGGGGACGGGATCATGCCAGCTGTGAGTCCCAGGGGAGCCCCCTCCTCCCCGGTGGTCTCTAACTGCAACCCCCCGAGTTGGGGTCTAGCACAGTTTCTGGGATGGGTGGCGCCCCCCCCCTTCCATAGCGGTGGCGAGCGCTGGCATTTCCGGGGCCCTCCTGGCGGGGCCGGGTTCTGCGCCGCCCTGGTTTGAAACTGCAGCTTTTTCTCATTATTGCCTAGAAGTAACTTTCCTGCAGCCTGCGCCAGCCAGCCTGGGCGTGCGGGAAACCTGGAGCTGGAGCGTGGACCTGGCTTCTCTCTGCCTCCCCTGGCCGGCACCCGGCTCCCTTGCTGCCCTTCCCCCACTCTGCGGTCACGGCCTCCTGCCCATGAAATCTGCACGAGCCAGGCGCAGAGGGTGGGGGGTTCCCATTGCCTTGTGTTGGGGCTGTGCAATGGGGGGCTGGTGGTGAGTTGTTGCAGGGGGAGCAGGGCTGGAGCTGAACTTGTGTTTGATGTCACTTTTGTTGTGGTTCAGTGTGTGGAATAGGGCAGAGGTTCTCAACCTTTTTCTTTGTGAGCACACCCCCCCCACACACACACACACTTGCTACACAAATTCCACAGCCCACCTGTGCCACAACAACTGTTTTTCTGCATATAAAAGCCAGGACTGGCAGTAGAGGGTAGCAAGCAGGGCAATTGCCTGGGGCCCCATGCCACAGGGGCCCCCACAAATCTACATTGCTCAGGCTTCAGCCTCAGCCAGTGGGGCTCAGGGACCTGGGCCGTGGAAGGAAGCCAGCAGGAAGGTTTTTTCCACATGGCACTGGCTGAAAAGGCAGACTTGGATTTCTGATCAAGGAAAGTGGTCGGGGAATGGCCTTTGTTCGTGCTTTGTAAATAAACAGGACTGTACTGCAGGAATACTGGACTCCACCTCAATTTCTCCTCCAAATGGAAACACCTTAGCGAGGCCTCCAATAGCAGTGAACTGCTGAGACCAAAAGGGGCACCACATGTCAGGAGCACAGCTAGGAATGGAACTTGGGAGTCCTGGCCATTCCTCCCCACCAATCACTCAAAACCATTCTTTTCCCCAATCTGGGAATAGAACCCAGGAGTCATGGCTTCTAGCCTCCCCTTCTGTAACTCACTAGACCCTGCCTGCTTCCAGACCCAAGGATAGAACTGAGATGCCCTGACTGCCAGTGCCCCCCTGCTCTAACCACTAGACCAGGGCTCGGCAACCTCTGGCATGCAGCTCGCCAGGGTAAGCACCCTGGTGGGCCAGGCCAGTTTGCTTACCTGCCGTGTCGGCAGGTTTGCCCGATCGTCGCTCCCACTGGCCAATGGGGGTAGCGGGAAGCCGCAGCCAGCACGTCCCTCACCCGCACCGCGCCGCGGCAGGTAAACAAACTGGCCTGGCCCACCAGGGTGCTTACCCTGGCAAGGCGTGTGCCAGAGGTTGCCGACCCCTGCACTAGACTCTGCTGTCTCTGAGCCCAGTAATGCCCTTCTTTGTGAATCACTTCAATTTCCTTCCTGCATCTGACTGCAGTGTGAGATCTGAGTGTGGGGGCTGCTCAAGGAGTTTGGTGGCAATTTGGCAGAGAGCCCTTCAGTCGCGGATGGTCTTCGGCAGTATTTCGGCGGCAGGTAATAAATCTTGCCGCCAAAGACAGAAGCACCTGCTGCCGAAATACCGCCGAAGACCATCCACGACTGAAGGACTCTTCCGCCGAATTGCCACCAAAGACCAGGAATCAAAATATCGGGACAAATGGCATCCCGACTGTACTCTGGTCAGGATGCAGGAGAAACTTCTCAAAATCAGGCCAGTCCTGATTTTATCGGGACATCTGGTCACCTTACCTGGCCAGGAGCAGGATGGGCCTGTTCTGCCTGGCTGCTGGAAACCATGGGCTGGGGCACCTGGCTGAAAGCTGCCATGGCCAGATGCTGAGATGGGCACAGTCCCCCTCCCCCATCCAAGACTGTGGCTCAACTTCCACCCACCCTGCCTGAGAACAACCCGGTGGGCACCAGGCCAAGTCTTGCAGGCGCCACCCTGGGCAGTCAGTGAGGGGTGAGAGCAGAAGTGTGTGTGAGGGGGCAATAGCACAGCCAGAGCTCAGCCCAGGCAGGCTTGGCTTCCCTCTCCTCCTCTCTCCTCAGCCTGGTACAGCTCGGGTCAGCCCCTTCTGTCCCCACCCCCAACCCCAGCATGAGGGAGTGGCCGAAGCCCCATCCCCAATCGCCATTGCAAAGCTCCTAGTATGCACTGCTCCACCTTGGCATGGGCAGCCGGCTCAAAATCAGGATCGGGGTGGGTAATAGGCACCTATATAAGACAAAGACCCAAATATCAGGACTATACCTATAAATTTGGGACATCTGGTCATCCCAGCTGGACCTCCCACTTGCCAGGGGGCTGGGACCTGCCCTGGCTCAGTCTCATTGGACATACATGGCCCTGGGGGGCAGAGTTCAGGGCCCCTGCATGTCCCGATTTTATAGGGACTGTCAGGGTTCCTTCCCCACTCTGAACTCTAGAGTACAGATGTGGGGACCCACATGAAAGTCCCCTAAGCTTATTTCTACCAGCTTAGGTTAAAACCTGGTAAGCTGCCACCACCCAGGGTCGGCTCCAGGCCCCAGCACGCCAAGCGCGTGCTTGGGGCGGCATGCCGCGGGGGGCGCTCTGCCGGTCGCCGGGAGGGCGGCAGGCGGCTCCAGTGGCCCTCCCGCAGGCATGCCTGCGGAGGGTCTGCTGGTCCCGCGGCTTCGGTGGAGCATCCACAGGCACCCCTGCGGGAGGTCCACCGGAGCCGCGGGACCGGCGACCAGCAGAGCGCCCCCCCCCCCGCCCCCGCGTCATGCCGCCGTGCTTGGGGCGGCGAAATGGCTAGAGCTGCCCCTGCACCACCAAGTGATTTAACAAGAAACAGGGAAGGACCACTTGGAGTTCCTCTTCCCCCAAAATATCCCCTTACACCCCCTTTCCTGGGGAGGCTTGAATTGGTTACAATTGGTTACAAAGTGATCAAAGTCTCAAACCCCTGGGTCTTTGGACAATGGAAAAATCAGTCAAGTTCTTAAAAGAAGGATTTTATTAAAAAGAAAAGGTAAAAATCATCTCTGTAAAATCAGGATGGAAAATAACTTTACAGGGTAATCAGATTCAAAGAGCCCATACAAACCCCCTCTAGCCTTAGTTTCAAAGTTACAGCAAAACAGGGATACCTCCTTCTAGCAAAGGGAACATTCACAAGTTGAGAAAAACAAAGATAAACTGACACGCCTTGCCTGGCTGTTACTTACAAGTTTGAAATATGAGAGACTGGTTCAGAAAGATTTGGAGAGCATGGATTGATGTCCGGTCCCTCTTAGTCCCAAGAGCGAACAACCCCCAAAACAAGGAGCACAAACAAAAGCCTCCCCGCCCCCACCCTCAAGATTTGAAAGTATCTTGTCCCCTTATTGGTCCTTTGGGTCAGGTATCAGCCAGGTTACCTGAGCTTCTTAACCCTTTCCAGGTAAAAGGATTTTGGTGTCTCTGGCCAGGAGGGATTTTATAGTATTGTACACAGGAGGGTTGTTGCCCTTTCCTTTATAGTTATGACAGGGACAGTCCCAATATTTTTCTTACATAGGCTCCTATTACGCCCCCCCCACCCCCGTCCTGATTTTTCACACTTGCTATCTGGTCACCCTACTCTCATCCCACAGCAGGTCAGAGCTGACCCCCGGCTCCACTCCCCACAGGAGCCTGCTGCTGGGCTTCCGCCTGCCCCAGCTGACAGCCCACGCCTCTCCTGCCTTGCTCCCTTTCCATGCCCTGGCCTAGCTCACGGTCCCCTTCCCCTCTGCTGTTACCCGCTGCTGGGACTCTTCTTCCCCAGCCCACTGCCCTCTCCTCTGGCTCCCAGGAGGACAGGAGCAGCTAAGGGGGAAAAGGATGTAGCAGAGACGAGCTGCGTTCCTCCGCGCAGGTGCGAAACCCCTTTGTCCTTAAGGCACCAGGGATGAGGCGCATCAGGAGAGCAGGGGCTGAGCCAAATTGCGCCATCCCAGAGCAGCGAGTCCCTGGGCCAGGCCGAGGCCTAGGAGCTCAGCTGGGCCTGGCCATGATGCAGGTACACTATTTTCCTCCACAGTGATTCAAGTTCTTCCTCCGAGAGACCCCAAAGCTCTGCCATTGTCCCTCATTAACCAGCGCTCAGAGCATACATCCTGAAGGCCTGTGCTAGGACAGACCTGTTCTAATGGGGGGGCCATTGAGAGCCTGTGCCAGTCCAGTGTAGTGGCTGCCTTTCCCATCGTCTGTCCTTCCAAGGCCCCACCTCATCCAGCCCCATCACAGGCTGGGCGCCTCCCACTCATTCCTGTATTTATCCTCACGCACCCCGGGAGGCAGGACAGAGTTGTTTTCCCCCTCTGTCCAGCAGGGCTCTGAGGTACAGAGCCACCAAGGGACTTAGGTGCCTAAACCCCAGTTTAAAGTACCCCAGCAATCCACAAAACTACCACTCGGCTGCTGCCGAACACTGCAGGTGTCTAACCTCCCCCTAAATTTCTGCCTCCGGGCACACACATGGAAGCCGCAGTTTAAGCATCCAGACTCTTGTCTACCATCCAAAACCCAGTGCGAGCCACAAATTCCAATGTGAGCACTGCCCCACTGCCAGCATGGTAATTCGGCGGTAATTCAGCGGCGGGGGGCCCTCCGCCGCCAAATTACCGCCAAAGCGGGGGCCCCCTCTGCTGAAGACCCCAGGCCCCCTGAATCCTCTGAGCGGCCCTGCCCACTGCAGCTTCTATGGGGTGTTGGGGGGAAGGCACAGCTCCATTTCATGCAGGGTAAAGGGCAGCCGGGGTGACCAGACAGCAAATGTGAAAAATCGGGCTGGGGTGGAGGGTAATAGGAACCTATATAAGAAAAAGACCCCAAAATCGGGACTGTCCCTGTAAAATCAGGACATCTAGTCACCCTAAGGGCAGCTGAGCCTGTCTACACAAGGGTTTGGGCTGGGCCAGCTGCAGCAGGGGCTGCCAGCATCTGCTGGGATTGGGGCACCCCCAGCAGACCAGGCCCTAGGGGGATGAGCTGCAGTTCCAGCAGGGAGCGCCACAGGCAGCTCTTGGAGGCAGGGTGAAGGCTTTAGCCCAAGAAAGGTGAGCAGAGCAGCAAAATGATGAGTGTGTCTCAGCAAGAGAAAACCGCTCCCTGCTGGAGGAACGAGCACAGATCTATTTCAAGGGGGCTGGGACAAGGTGGCCCCAGTGCTGGGACTCTCCGGTTTCCCTGAAGCAGCAGGCTGAGTGTCACAGCCCCTCCCTGTGCATGAGTCGCATACTGGCCTCGTCCACCCCAGGAGAATGTCTGGCCCAGCCACATGGGGCTGCCAAACGGAATCACAGATGAATCCTGAGACAGTCAAAGGCTCCACCCAGAGCAGCCGAGCCTGGGGCACGAAGCTGCTCCCTCACCCCCACCCCCCGTTGCACTGCCCTCGCTGGCTCTAGTGCCCAGCGCTCTGCCCTAGATCCCCCACCAAGCCCGGCCACAGGAACCCTGATTCTCCACGAGTGGCTCTTAACTCCTTCTGCTTGCAAACTGGGCCCAATCTCAGTGGGAGATGGACTGTGAGAGGCCTCCCTACCCCCTCAACCTCCTGAATTCCCCCCCCCCAGCCCTCTATTTACCCCTGATGAGGGGACAGACCTCTCCACATGTCCCCTTCCCCCAGGGGGCAGGGCTCCCCACACTGCTTCCAAGCCCACCCCAAGGCACAGCTGGTGTAGGGCTGGGCCCCGACCCCACAGATTCTAGTACAGAATGTGGCAGGGCCAAGAGCTGCCAAGTGCCTGGTGGAGGGGTCTGGACAGGGGTCTCGTCCATATAGGTGAACTAGGCGGTCGCCTAAGGTGCCAAGTTAAATGGGGCACCAAATTCAAGGGGGGGGGGAAATGAAAAAAAAATGAAAAAGATGAAAAAAACCCAAATAAAATAACAGCGATGTCATTATTTCAATTCCTGTGCGCGTATGGCGGGAATA
This sequence comes from Mauremys mutica, assembly GCF_020497125.1. Lineage (NCBI taxonomy): Eukaryota > Metazoa > Chordata > Testudines > Geoemydidae > Mauremys > Mauremys mutica. Next base: position 16,687,845 of record NC_059091.1, on the reverse strand, counting down.
TGAATTATAATTCATTTCTCTTCATTTCTGAGAATTTATTAATATGTCAAATCTTTTATTTACTGCAAAAATGAATAATATTTTAGTGATTTTTTTTCAATTTGCTGCATAGGGTCAAGAGGACCCACTCTGCAATTTTGATAAACAATAACTCAGCCACAATGAACACATCCACCAGCGGCAAGAGCTGCAATGCTAGTGACGCCTAACTTGAATATACATCAAGGTTGCATAGCCAGAAATTCATGTAGAGCAGAGATATCGCAAGTTGATACATGTCAAACGGTCATTTTAACACACGTCACAGGTAGATGGTTAAGAATTGAGTGAATACTGTGGAAAATTGTGTTTCTTGGTCCCAAAGAATAACGTCTTTCAGCATTATAAATCCAACATGTGAGTATCTTTAAGCATTATTAAACCTTAGTGTTATTATTGGGCTGTATTATTATGAACTTTTCTTTGCTATAACTGGTTCACATGTACTAAATAAGGTCCATAAAAGAAAAGTAACAGCGTTAATGCTTAATAGACTACAAAAGTGATGATGTCACACTCCAAGTGGGTAATCGTGAGGAAGGGGATTACTTTCCAAACAACAGTTGTCGGGTTATAACGTTGAAAAAGGTCATCTTGTTTCCGTGTAAATCCTGTAACTAACTGTTTTAATAGGTAAGTGAGTGCTGTGTATGTTACTAATCATTGAACCTTTAGGCAGTGAAAAGACGTGTTGGGATGGCTGTAATGTGGTTTAAATCACCAACCATGTGGTGGGTGTGTCAGCCATCCTTAACGCTATAGTGCTTGCAGTCGAGAGCACAGTACATAATATTCAAATACTCCATGGCAAAAAGAGGAAAAAGAAAACCCTCAGGTGCTGAGTATCGTAAACGAAAGGCTGAGAAGGAAAAGGACCAAGCAAAACAGCAGGGATCTTTCCTGAAATATCTTCTCTTTAATCCAAATAAAGATGGAAGCAGTTCACAGCATCCAGATGAAGGAATTTTACTTGGAGAGGAGGTTAGCTCACATCCGCATGGAAGCAGTTTGGAACATCCAGATGATGTTCCATTACATTACTTCAGGGCCGCCCAGAGGATTCAGGGTGCCTGGGGCAAAGCAATTTTGGGGGCCCCTTCCATAAAAAAAATTGCAATACTATATTCTCGTGGGGGCCCCTGCGGGGCCCGGGCAAATTGCCCCACTTGCTCCCCCCCACGAGCGGCCCTGGGAAAAATAAACCTTCCGCATCTTGGCACAAACCCAGTTTTCAGAAAACTTCTTTACAAGGTATCAATGGTTCTCAGCATCAGCTAGTGCTAAAAGGCACTAAAGCTCATTAAAAGGGTTGAACAAATATTTTCCGTCAAAACTTTTCTTGGATCGAAAACTAGGGGTTTTTAAAAAGCAGAAAAAAAATCATGAACAATGTCTGCTTTCCTTCAAAATTTGTTGTGGGTTTTTTTAAATGAAAAGCTGAAATTAGTCTGCCAAAACCTGAATATGGTTTGGGGTTTCAGAACTGTGTGGCCAAATATTTGCTGCGTGCTGTGTTTGATTGTTTAAAGAAACAATAAAAAATTCTGCTTAAAAAAAATCCAAAACTTTTGAACCACCTCAGCTTGTGACCAAACGCCTGAGCCCATCCAGTCAGAGATTTTTCCGGGTTTCTGATACTCTGCTGGCTTCCTTGACTCATATCTGTTTCCATAACTTTGGGTTCATTTAGGTTAGAACATAAGAACAGCCATACTGGGTCAAACCAAAGGTCCATCCAGCCCAGTATCCTGTCTGCCGACAATGGCCAATGCCAAGTGCCCCAGAGGGAGTGAACCTAACAGGCAATGATCAAGTGATCTCTCTCCTGCCATCCATCTCCACCCTCTGACAAACAGAGGCTAGGGACACCATTCCTTACCTATCCTGGCTAACAGCCATTAATGGACTTAACCTCCATGCATTTATCTGTTTCCTGGAGACTGGCTCCATTGGGTCTCTCACAAACTAGAGATGGTTACTGTGGGTTTGTCTTCAGTATAGCTTATGTACATACTCCACGAACTGAGCATTTGAGCTTGTTCCAGAATCTGGGATGAGCTTATGTTGTGAAAACTGAAATGCTCAAAATAGCACATGCATGTGAATGGACCCAGGGTGCTAAAATTAAATTAACCCAGGGGTTCTCAAACTGGGGGTTGGGACCCCTCAGGGGGTCACAAGGTTATTACTGGGGATCATGAGCTGTCAGGTTCCACCTCAAACCCCGCTTTGCCTCCAGCATTTATAATAGTGTTAAATATATAAAAAAGTGTTTTCAATTTATAAACGGGGCAGGGGTGTCACACTCAGACGTTTGCTATGTGAAAGGGTCACCAGGACAAAAGTTTGAGAACCACTGAATTAACCCCTCTGAAGCCTCAGGGAATGCAGGGGAGGGGGGGGGTCTCCCTTGGTAGGGTTGGGAAGGAGGTAGGTGATGTAGGATATTGCTCTTCTCATGTGATCCCTCCCCCAGTGGCTAATTTTAAATGAAGCTACCCTCCCCTGACATGAATCTCCCTATGGCACTGAAATTACATATAGACTATAATTTGGCATTTGAGAAGTGAAAGGGATGGTAGCCCTAATGGAAAAGCTAACAGCTTGGCTCTTCTGCAAGCCTCAAACTGCTGAATGAGCTTTAGGGTAGGGAAGGCTGTGCCTCCCAAACAGCCTGGCCCTGCCCCCTATCTGACCCCACCTACTTCCTGACCCCCAAATGCCTGCCCCCCTTCAGAATCCCCGACCCATCCTGCTCCTTGCCCCCTCACCATCCCCCAGAGACCCCCCCAACCACCACCCCAGGACCCCACCCCAGCTCCCTGTCCCCTGCCTGCCCCAACCCCTATCCACCCCCACTGAGTCCTGACAGACCCCCAGAACGCCCACGATCCAACCTTCCCTGTCCCCTGACCCCCCCAACCTCTGCCCCCTCCCTGTCCCCGGGACTCCCTGCCCTTATCCAACCCCCCTCCCCGGCCCCTTACCCCCGGCTCCCCCCTCACCCAGCGCCTCAGCGTGTCGTATCCAGGAGCGTCCCTGAACAGTGGTGCAGCGTAGCTCTGGTGACAGCTGAGCTTCTCCCTGCTCACAGCAGCGTGTAAGAGTGCGGGGCTGCGAGCTCCAGCAGGGCCTGAGCTCCCAGCCCCGCCCCCTTACCACGTGGCTCTGAGCGGAGTGGAGCTCAGGGGCCCCGCCGGAGGCACGCTGCACAGCTGTTCAGGGATGCTCCTGGATGCGCTGAGGCTCTGGGAGAGGGGCAGAGGCGGGGTCAGGCCAGGGCCAGAGCCTCAGCCGTTCTCTTGGGGGCCCCTGCGGAGCCCAGGGCCTGGGGCAAATTGCCCCATTCCCCCCGCCCCCCGCTCTGGGCGGCCCTGCATTACTTCAAGATGAGGGTAGCTCACATCCACAAAAAAGCAGTTTGGAAACTCAAGATGATGGAAACTTATTTCTAGATGAAGGCAGCTCACAGCATCAGTCTGATATGGAAGTGAAGAAAATGTATTCACCTTCAGAGAGATGTGCAGAAATTGAAGTAAATGAAGTAGAAGGAAGAAAGGATGAGGACGTTACAAACAAGTTACAGTATGGAGACCCAGCTTCATGGCCCAGATGTGCTGACAGTGTGCGGCAAATACTCATGGAACATGGACCCAAACAAGTTCATGAATTTCCCTTCCCTAAGGATGAAAATAAAAGAAATTTTTCTGCTCAGCATTATGAGAGGAAAATCATTAATAGGGAAGAAATTCATCAAAACTGGTTACAATATTCAGTGTTGAAGGACTCTGTTTTGCTTTTGCTGCACGTTGTTTAGAAATCAAGCAATTGGTACATCACTTAGAGAAAATGGTTCAAAGTACTGGAAAACCACATCTTCAATTCTCTCTTCACATGAAAGAAGTACAGAACATTTGGAATGCTTTCAAAATGGGAAAGAACTTGAATTACGACTGAAAAAAGGAAAAACTATCGAAGAAAATTTACATGTGATCAAGGAAAAAAAATATTGGCAACAAATATTAGAGAGAGTCTGATTGCTTTAGTGCAAGTTCTTGTGGGCAAAATTTAGCATTCCATGGCACAAATGAAAAACGTTTTAAAATATGTTGAATAACTAGCTTTGTTTGATCCAGTCATGAAGGAGCATCTAACTGATCATGAAACAGGTTCATTACTTAGGAAAAAATATGCAGAATTAACTGATTCAAATCCTAGCAAATGTCATTAAAAAGAAACTTGTAGAAGCTGCCCATTCTGCAAAATACTTTTCAATAATACTGGACTGTACACCAGCTGTGAGTCATGTTGAACAAATGACGATGATCATTCATTTTGTGGATATGGAAAAGTCTGCAGATGAAGATAACGTTGAAGTGCTCATAAAGGAACATTTTTGGGGTTTCTTACCACTGAAGGAGACGACTGGAGCATTTATGACTGAAATTATTCTACAAGAGCTTGAAATGACATTATCTGTTTAAAACTTATGTGGCCAAGGCTATGATAATGGGAGTAATATGAGGGGAGGGATAGCTCAGTGGTTTGAGCATTGGCCTGCTAAACCCAGGGTTGTGAGCTCAATCCTTGAGGGGGTCATATAGGGATCTGGGGCAAAAATCTGTCTGGGGATTGGTCCTGCTTTGAGCAAGGGGGTTGGACTAGATGATCTCCTGAGGGTCCCTTCCAACCCTGATATTCTATGAAGGATAAAGACAATGGTGTGTAAAGGAGAATGATGGAAATCAATCCTGGGACCTTATTCATTCCTTCTAGTGAGCACTCTCTGAATTTAGTTGTTAATGATGCTGCTAGATGCTGTTTGGAGGCAAGCAGTTTCTCTGACCTGATGCAACATGTTTGTGTTTTTCTCAGGCTCAACATGCCATTGGGAGATTCTGACTCACCCTGTGAATTACTCTAACTGTGAAACCACTTAGTCAGACAAGATAGGAGAGTAATATTGATGCTTTGAAGCCTCTTCACTATGAACTTGGAACCATTTATGATGCCCTAATTGAAATTTCTGATGATACTACCTTTACTGGATCATCTGGCAATAGAGCACGTTCAGATGCAGAAGCTCTTGCAAATGGCCTTTCCAAGTTCAAATTTGTGACTTCACTCATTTTGTGGTATAATATCCTTTTCGAGATTAATCTCACTATTAAGCAGATTCAGGAAAAGAACTTGAACCTACATTCTGCTATTCAAAAACTGCAACAAACTAAAAATATTCAGAAGTGATGAAGGGTTCGAAAGAACACTGGTAGATTCTCTCAAGCTTGCTGAAGAAATAGACTTTCAGACAGAATTTGAAGCAGAGCCAGTTCACATTCAGCAAAAGAAACAGCAGTTTTCGTATGAAGGACGAGACACACCCATTCAGAACCAAAACAAAGGTTCAAAGTGAATTTCTACTTTGCAGTCGTTGATACTGCTATTCACTTGGTTGACGAAAGATTTCAACAAATGCAGCAGCTAGAGTCAGTATTTGGCTTTCTATATGACATCCACAGCTTGCAAAAGAAAACAGCAAAACAGATAAGAGAATTTTGTATAAAACTGGAGTCGGCATTGACTCATGAAAATTCAAAAGACACGGATGCTACAGATTTGTGTAGTGAGCTTCAGGCTTTTTCAAGATGACTTAAGAAACACTCCACTCCTGAAGAAGTTCTGAAGTTTGTTTGTGAAAATAAACTCTCAGACAGTTTCCCAAACATTTTTATAGCTCTACGCATTCTTTTAACTTTGCAAGTTTCCGTAGCTAGTGGGGAATGTAGCTTCTCAAAGTTAAAATTGATAAAAACATATCTGAGTTCAACAATGGTGCAAGAGAGACTCGTTGGACTTGCCACAACATCAATAGAGCATGAAATAGCTGGAAAACTGGATCTAAAAGAACTAGTGACTGAATTTTCAAAACTTAAAGCAAGAAAAGTCATGTTTTAAGAGCACAGAGTGTTTTTTATTTGGAGTGTTTTGTAAATACAGGTTAAAGTTCATTGAAGAATTTTCTTATTTCTTTCTATATTGGATGTGGTGGAAATGGCAGTTAAAGCAGGATAGCGTAAAGGATGATTTTGTATTTGTAATAATAAAAATTATAATTAACATTTTAATGCATTTTATTTGAAATCTGACTGAAATATCATCTAGCTGTCCTGCACAAATCTATTCTGAAAATTTTGTGTCTCTACTTTATCTGATCTCAGAAACATTGGTTGCACAGACGGATGGACAAACCGAATAATTAAGCCTCTGTTTAAACAAAAACAAACAAACAAAAAAAAAAGCTTAAAAACATTAAAAGGAAAAAAGGGGCAAAATGTTTCCTCGTTTACCAGAAACCTCAGCCTAGATCTGCCCTTGGGGTTTGGGGTGCCGATTGCATGGTTCTCCTAGGGCGCCAGTTGCTGGCAGCTAGTCTAGGGCCACCCCTGGGTCTGGAGCACGGGGATGAATCCAGAGAACCTGGCTGCTTTGGGCGCTGGCTACTCCAGAGCCAGCTGCTTCTCTTGTGCCCAGCCTGTGCCATCAGCAGAGACACTGGCCATCCCTACTAGCAAAGGAAGGGGCCTGGGAGAAGGGGCAGCAGGCCTGCCCAAGGAGGGGTCTGTGCTTAGGGTCCTGGCCTAGGAGCCATGTGCCCTGGGTTCTAGCCTAGCCTCTGCCCCATGCTCCTGCTGGGCTGTCAGACAACTCAGCCCCTTTGTGGGCTGATAGTTCTGGCCCTAACCTCTCTGAGCCTCCAGTGTGCAATGCAACTCCAGCTAGGGCTGGGAAAGGAGAGCCTCCAGCGGCAGGGGTGACTGGAGCTAGGGCAGAGGGGTGTTGCTGTGCTAGGGAGAGGGGAGGCCAGGCCTCCCCTGCTGAGCTCTCATTCTAGCCCTGGGCACTTTAAGCAGGAGGCTGGTCTGTGGTTCTGGGGCTGGGCCAGGCCACCTGAGTTCATTCTGCCACAGACTCTGCGCAGCCTTAGGCGAGTCCCTTCCCCTCTCTGTACAATGGGGATAAGGAACCTTCCTCCCTCCTAAACCCAGGGGTGTCTGTGATATGCCCAGATACCCTGGTGGGGGGCCCAGCCCTGGGGACAGGGGAGCTCTGTGCAGCAGCTGATGGAAAAGCAAAAGTGAGCCGCTTTACTGGGCTGGGGCAGCAACAGCCAGCTTCCCCTTTCCCACCCACTCCCGTGGGGGGAGGCTGGGGCCCTAGCAATTCGGACAGCGAGCAAGTGGGGCAGCCCAGGTGGTCTCCTGCCTCCCCCCCACCCCTGCCACTTGGGAGGAAGCAGGCACAGCGTTACCTCTCTGCCCAGTCAGTAGCTGTAAGCTGGGCTGCTCCCCCCTACTGACCCAGTCAGCCCCAGAGGCATCCACAAGCCCATTTACCAGATCCCTGGCCATCAGCAATCCCAGCTGGGCACTGCCGCCCCTCTGCAAGCAAGGGCAGCCTGAGGCGGGGAGGGGGGAGGAAGCACAGCCCCACATAGGCACGTTCAGGGCAGCCCTAACTCACACAGTAAACACAGATCCCGGACTAGTCCTGGGAGGCTTCCCGACGTGCAGATCCCTTGTCCAAGGCCGGCCACACCTACCGGCTGGTGAATGGCCCACACCATGGAGGTTTCTGTCCCAAATGTCATTTATTAAATACACTCAAAGCATCAGGACCATAATGCAGCACTTTCTCTCCAGGGGCCATCACCCTCCGCAAATGGATTTATAGTCAAGGCGCTAAGGGGCCCATCCCTGGCAGAGAGGCACTGGCATCTAGGCACTCTGAGCTCCAGCCATATGTACGGTCAACAGAGCATAGGGAGTCACTAAGGGGAACAGTAAGTGTGGGGAATCCACAACAGAAAAGAGCTGCTTGCCCCCAGCCATCCTTTCTAGCGAGGTCAGCGCTAAGCTCCCACCACCACCCCGGCACCACTGCAGTGAAACCCGGCTCCAGGCACTGAGCAGGGGCTCCCACCTGCCAGAAACAACAGAGCTAAAGACCACTGTGACCAGAGTCCCAAGGGAGCCTGCACAGAGCTCACTCAATTAGGGTGAGCTACAAAGAATGGGGCAGACAATCCCCAAAGTCGGTGGATATTCCAATACTTAGATTTACCAAGCCAGCACAAAACAGCTTCTATAATACCTCACTGGTTACCCAGAAACTAACAGCACAGTGCCCTTAAAGCAACCCAGCCTCAGGCCTCCACCCAGACACCCAAGTCAAATATGAAGAGTATTACTAAAAATCTTATTCATCATATAAGAAAGTTCTTCCAGATCTTACCCAAATACACACTTACAGCCAATTCTTCTAAACTACACTAAACTTTATTAAAAGAAGAGAGAGAGAGAATTGGTTAAAAGATCGGCATAAAAGTTCAGACATGAGTACAGTTCTTGAGATTAAATTCATAGTAGAGATGGTGAGCTTTGTAGCTGCAAAGAGTTCTTTCAGAATTAGTCCACGGGTTATAGTCCAATGCCCATATTCAGGGCGATTCCAGATTAAAACTGTATTGCCACCCTTACTGCTGCGCTGTCTTCAGAGCTGGGTGGCTGGAGAGAGGCAGCTGTTGGCTGGGCACCCAGCTCTTAAGGCAGCGCCTCACCTGCAGCAGCGCAGAAGTAAGGGTAGCAATACCATACCATGCCACCATTACTTCTGTGCTGCTGCCTTTAGAGCTGGGCAGCTGGAGAGTGGCAGCTGCTGACTGAGGTCGCAGCTCTGCAGGGAGCAGCACAGAAGTAAGGGTGGCAATACCATACCATACCATCTTTCTGTGCTACTGCTAACGGCAGCTCTGCCTTCAGAGCTGGGCTCCCGGCCAGCAGCTGCTGCTCTCCAGCTGCACAAGACCAATTTGTGCAGGGGCGTGGGGGCACTTGGCCCAGTGGAGGGTCCAGGGCTGGTTTGCCAGGATCAGGTCCCTGCCCTGCCACACCCAAGCCAGTAAATGGGGCCCAGGCATGGCACCAGACCCGCTCAGTCACTCTCCCGCAGGAAGCTCCAGATCAGCTGATTGACCTTGTCGGGCTGGTCCTCGCTGACGAAGTGGCTGGCCTCAGGGATGTGCTCCACGCGGCAGCGCTTGCGCGCATACTGCTCCAGGAGGGGGATCATCCCAGCCTCCAGGTACACGTCCTTCTCCCCCCAGATCACCAGCATGGGCACCAGCATGTCCTTGCACTGCATAGGGCTCCTGCTGCAGGGAGGGGGAGAGAGAAAGAAGTGACCACTTGCCCAGGGCACTGGGCACAGAGCCCCCTCACAGCCCAGGGATGGTGGGCAAAGACAGGAGGATAAGCGGAATATGGGGGAGGATGTTCAGGTTACCTTAGTGCTGATGGGGGGTGGCGCAGCCTCTGGGGCAGCTGCCTGACTGCACCTTCCTTCCCAGAACTCCATAGTTAGACCTGCTACCCCAGCAAGAGCCCAAGGGTCTCGTTCTTGCCACTCACAGGCCTGGTCTACACTACACAGTTAGGTAGATGTAAGCTGCCTTACATCAACCTAACTATATCAGTGTCCACACTACTACTCCTGAGGGCATCCTGCGCCAAAAAAATAATTCTGCAAGTTTTATCTGTCAGTAAATAAATGTAGAGACTCCAGCATGGCAGTGGGGAGCACAGGCCGATGGCTGTACAAAGGTGGGCGATCACTCTACAGCATCCCCACCCCTACGAACACGGACTCAGTGGTGAGGCTGCACCCAGTCCTGACACAGCACAAGGCCTGGGCCTACTCCAGAAACACAGTGGGGCCCTGGACCTCTGCACCAGGCAAGCTCAACCAGGGAGGATCAAAGTGTGGAGGGGCTCAGTGTGGGAGTTTTGGATTCTGTGTGGGACAATCTGGATGTAGGTAGCTCAGTGTGGGGTCTAAGTATGAGGGGATCTGGAGCACAGAGACTCATTGGGGGTGTGCGTTCCAGGTGCAGGGACTCTGTAGGGGCTTCCAGGTGAAGGGGGTTGGGGCTCAGCACAGGGGTCTGGGTGCTGGGAGTCTGGATGTGGGAGCTCATAGAATATCAGGGTTGGAAGGGACCTCTGGAGATCACCTAGTCCAACCCCCTGCTCAAAGGAGGACATGTCTCCAGACAGATTTTTACTCCAGTTCCTGAAATGGTCCCCTCAAGGATTGAACTCACAACCCTGGGTTTAGCAGGCCAATGCTCAAACCACTAAGCTATCCCTCCCCTTCAGGGTGGTGCAGGGGATGGGGCTCATCAGGATGGGGGTTTGAGAGTAGAGAGCTCAGTGGGGAGTGGTTGCAGGCAGGGAGTCTGGGTGCAGGGGGGCTCCAGATGCAGGGATTGAGGTTCAGTGGGGTGGGGTTTGGGTATGGAGGTTCTGGGTGTACGGGCTGAGGCTTGGCAGGGGTGTCTGGGTATGGGAGGTCCATATGCACAGGGATTGAGTGTATGGTAGAGCACTGGAGGCAGGGGAGGATGCTGAGCTTCCTGCAGCTGGGGGAGGTTTCTGGGGGTGGGTCTGACATAGCCCCAGCCACTCCATGCAGGGGAAGAGGAAGTCCAGTCCTCTCCTGCCTCCAGGCCAGCCAGGACTAGCAGTTAATCCCAGCTCAGGGTAGGAGCCACTGGCCCCGGGGTGTCCCCAGCCCTATGGTGATTTACCTCTCCACTGGCTGCCTGAAATGATGTACCTGTGCAGCTAGGGAGTGGTGCATGACTGCTCTTGGAGCTTCCCTCTGCTTCCCTGCCAGAAAATCTGCAGGGAATATGAATTCTGCGCACATGCAGCGGCACAGAATTCTCCCAGGAGTAACACTGAAGCCGTGCTCCTGCTGATGTAAGTGCACTAGTACTCTGACAGAACTACTCCACCTCCACAAGAGGCTTAGGGCTTATGTCAGTGTAGATAGGGTGACACAGCGTCCGTGTCATCCACCATCAGCTGTTGGATGTCATTCTTGTCAATTTCACGGCTCCCTCTTAGAGCCTAGCTCATAGTTCAGGCTGTCACCCTGGGGTGGGGGTAGGGCTCCAGCTAGCGCCCGGCTGCCCTCGGACTCTCAGTTCCTGGCTCCCTGTCAGGAGTCTCGCAGCTGCCCAGGCTCCGGGTGCAGAGTTCCCCGTGGGGAGCACATCAGGGCTCCCAGCAGTGGGTATCGGGGAGCTGAGAGCCCAGGGAAGGGTTGGGGGCAGCCATGCACAGAGCTGAGAGCCCAGGCTCTCAGCCCCCTGCACTGCCCCACTTAAGTCAGTGGACTCATGCTGGTAGTGTAGATACGAATCTGCGGTGGCTGTAAGTCGACCTAACATAGGTCAACCTAAGTTTGTAGTGTCAACATGCCCATAGTTACCCCTGGCAGCACCAGACTCTGCCAGGGGCCCACAACACCACAGATTTGGTGCTGGGAGCAGAGAGGGGCAGCAGCTCCCAGTGTGCACAGATCCCCCAGCCCTTGGCTCTGGGCAGTGTCAGGGGAAGCACAGGATGGAATGGGATCCTACAGCCCTATGCAGGACCCAGCATATCCCTTCCTGCCTCGGGGCTGCCACCCACTAGCCCCTCCACTCATTTCCTGCAGGGCTGCAGCAGCCACTTCCTCCTCCTGGCTCCTCCCAGCCCACACGTGTGCCCCCACCCGTCCCATCTCCCCAGCATCGGAGGGGCACCTCACTGGGTTCCGTGTGCTGCACAGGGGCGAGCCCCATGGAGGGGCAGGGGCCCTACCTGAATATGTTCCTGTAGTAATTGAGGGGTGGTGTCAGTGCTCCGGGCTTGGAGAAGCCGAATATGTAGGCCTCCAGCTCCTGTGCCGTCAGGCGCCGCTCGGGGTTCTGGATTCCACCCTTCCTGCCTGCCAAAGTGTCCTTCAACACCTGCCTCAGGACAGACATTGCCAGGGTCAGGGACAGCTCAGATCTGGGGCCTAGTAAGCCTTGGGGAGGGCTCCCGGCAGACAAACCATCATGTTCCATCCAGAGCCAGGGAGCCTAATTGCTCCGCAGGGATGGCTCGGATCTGGAGCCTGGTGAGCCAAAGGGGTGGGGGCCTGGCTCCTGGCCAACAGCATGTCATGCCCCAAATCTTAGCCCCCTACAGAGCCGGTGAGCCTGCCCCCCATGGAAGGGATGGGGAGCCCTCATGAAATGCAAAGCAGAGTTCCACCTAGTGTCAAGAGCCTGGCGTATGGGGGCTCCCCCCCCAGAGATGACCCTGCCCAGCTACTGAGACAGGTGGGGTGCTCCCCAAAATTGGCCCCCATTCTTCCTAGTCTGCAGGCTTAGGCTGAAGTCAGCAGCCTCCACAGAGGAAACTGACCTATTCCGTCTCCTCTATCCCAGAGTGGGCCCCTCGCATGCTCATGCTGCTTCTCCTAGAACAGTGCTGCTCAATCTTTTTCATACCAGGGACAAGCTTGCTGCCTTCCAAGTGTGTCAGGGAGAACTCAGGGACTGGTCGTTGAGAAGCACTGCCCTAGAACCCCACGTGGCTTTGATCAAGCAAGTACCGTCTCCCTGGTGGGGGCCCAAAAAGTGCATGCAGAGAGGGCCGAGTCCTGCCCATCCCCATGATAGTCACTCAAGCACCCCATATCCCAGGGCAGAATCCCAGAATAACGAGGGACCCTAAAATACATCTCCTCGGTGAGTCCTGGAGGATGTAGAGAGAAGTGGTCACACTGCTGAGCTCCTGCCTGCAGATCAGGCATGGACAGGACATACACAGATGGGGAGGAAGGGACATGGGGTGTGTGGCTGATCCAGGTTGGTGATGCCCATCTAGCCCAGGATCCCACCTCTGACAGGGCTAGTGCCAGCTGCTAGAGAGGAAGGGGTAAGAACTCACTGCCAGTCCCCACAAGGTCTCCTCCCAGGCTCTGATCGTCAGAGACGCACTAAAGCAGGACTGTCCATCTCCTGGCCAACATAGCGTTTTGCCTTTGGTTTGGGTCATAACCTAACAACTCTGGCTCTCCTCCTTACCCGGAGGAACGTCCAGTTCCTGTTTGACCCTCACTAAGTTCAGGCCTCAATGACTTCCCGAAGCAGTGAATTCCACCAGCTAATTATTTTCTTTCATGGGTTTGACTTTCCTACCTTTCTCCTGAAGTCTGGCTCTAGGCACCCCAGAACAAAGCACCTTGCTCCAAAGGTCCTTTAGTATAAAGCTCAGCTCCCTCCGAATCAGAGTTTACTGGATTGCTATTTAGCAGCTCCTGCAGTAGTTCCAGTAATTACTGCCCCAAAGGCAGTTGGTAGCTTTTATCCCAGCCCCACTCCACCCCCACAACACAGCCTGTGGCCCCATCCTAGAAGGGTCATGCCCATTGCTCCCCTCTTCACCTCAGGGCTGTTGGGATATTATCAGCTGCCAAATTAATTGATACTCATGCCCCCTGCCCCGCTCGCTGGGATCCCCCCATCCCATGCTGTCTAGCTGCATCACCGGTTCCTAGCTTCTCCCCCATTTAATGTGGGGCTGGCTAGTTCCCCCTTCCCAACCCTGCTGTAGGAGCCACCTTTATCCAGCATGAATTCCATGGTGTCACTCCTGCCCCTCCTTCTAGCTACTCCCAGCCCCTTCCCATTAATCTCTGTCCTCCACACCTGCTAATTAACCAGCAGTTTATTACTGCAGCCATTAGGAATGGGATGATCCCTAATTAGCATGGGTGTTTCCCATTTACAAAGCAGCCACTGTCCCTCTGACTTACAGGGCCGAGGTTAATACACACACAAAATGGTAGATTAGATTTCCACCCACCACTGACATGCAGCCACTGCTGGGGTGGAACACAGCCACTGGGACAGGAGGAGGAGAGGGAGCTCAATTGGTGCATCCAAAAGAAAGCGGGGGGGGGGGGGATGGACAGAACTGAATTCCCTAGGTGGGTATAATCGCAGAATTCAGCCAGGCCAGCACCCTTGCAAAAAGCACCTGAGATCTTTAACAAGTGCCAGTGGGGTTACGGCCTCTGTTTTACCCCTCCCCCCCATCCCAACGAAAGGCAAGGGACTGCCGGACACAGTGCCAGTCACCACTCAGTAGATAGGTTTTCTCCCCCTGCACTGTGCTGGCCCCAATGGTGCTGGGGCCTCACCTCAGGAGTCAGTGCCGATCCCAATACCCCAGCAGGGCTGTATGGGGCACTGAAGGAGCGGCACACCAGAGCTGTAAATGTCTGCACTCATTAACGATCCCCTGGCAGCTTTCCTGAGTCAGGGTTAAACTCCCACTGCGGCCATTCCACCCTGCCTCCCTGACCTCCAGCCCTAACATGCTGCATAGTTACCAGGTGCCACATCCCTCCCCAGAGGTGGCTGCACCCAGGGCTCTAGGGGAGAGCCAAGGGGCTGTTCTATAAATGGACACATTTGGAATCCTAATTAAGCTGAGCCACAGGTGCCAGGACCCTTCCCACCCCCCTCTTCTCCAGCTCCCCCAGCCAATCAGCCCCACTCCCTGCTCCCACCTCACCCATCCCCCCACTCCCTGCTCTCACCTGGAAGTCACCCAAAGACAAGAGCAGCTCAGGCAGCCTCTGCAGCTGGAACATGAATATGTAGCTGGAGCGCAGCAGCTGGCAGGGGTGGCAGGCTATGTACTCTGCAGCGGGTGGGCAGAAAGGCAGACACAGACATGCTGAGGCTGGAGGGCCTCCTACGCCAGTGCCCCCAGAACACCCAGGCCTCCCACCAGAGGCAGGAGCCAAAGTCACATAGCATGTGCCAGTGATGTCATTTCAGACCTCACTTGGGCTGGGTTGGTGCTCGGAGAGCCAGCAGCTCCTGTGGGGAGTGGGGGCAGGTTGGGAGCCCCAGTCACAATGCAGAGACCCCAAGAGCCCTCGCCTCCCCACCCCAAAGAGTGCCACTGTCACCTGGTCAGAACTTCCGTGCTGCTGCAAGAACCAGCCTCCTCCACCCTGGACCTGCCACAGACCCTTGTGGGGTGGGGGGGAGAGCCCAGCACCCCTGCAGGTCAGAGCCTCACCTTTAAGAATGGACGAGTGGATGGCATTCATGATAATGAGCTTCTCCACCATGTCGGGGTGATTCACGGCGAACTCCCACGCAATGGCGCCACCCCAGTCATGCCCCACCAAGATACACTTGGTAAAGCCTGGAAGTAGAGACAGCCAGGCAGACCAACCGTCAGGGCAGAGCAATGCTGGACAGAGCTGGACTTCCACAGTCAGGGCACACCCCCCACACACTGTCTCTCCCACTCCACCCGCCTCCCCCTCTACCTTTCCCTGCCAAGGGTATGTCCACTTCTCCCACTGAGTTGCCCTACCCCCTACACCTCCCTCCTGCCACAGAGATGCCCCCCTCCATTGTCTCCCTGCTCCCCAACTGGGGCAATGGGCAGAGGCTGGGACAGCCCAGACAGACCAAGCAAGCAAGCAGGTGGGATGGGACACTGAGTGTCTGTCTCTGCTGTAGACACACCTGCTCATTGATCCAATTCTCGCCTCAGAAATGGAACTCCTGCCTTGGCAGAGCACAGCCAGGCTGCCACACGGCAGCCAAGCTCTGCCCACTTGCTGCTATGTGGTGTCCAACCAGGGAGATGCTAAGGTTTGGGGTCAGGGGCATATCCCAGGCTTCACAGCGCCCCACCCAACCTCGGTGGTGCTCTGGGGTTGCCGTTGTGGGGGCTGGAGAACCCCTCTGCCCCTTCTGTGGGAATAGCTCAGGCTGGGCACTCCCACAACTCATCCAAAGGGGAGAGCCATCTGTGACAGTGCAAAGGGGGGCACAGCAGGGTCTCAAGGAAAGGCCCCTCTGCACCTGGGAACAGCTTGAGCAGGGAGGTTCCTCTCCTCCAGCAGAGGGGCCAGCTCCCTCGCAGCTCCTACCCTCCCCAGCTGAAGTGCAGAGGGGGAGGCCTCCATTCACACATGTCCAGCAGCCACTCCTCACCCTTCTGGTCCTTGGTGCCCAGCACTTGGATGACACCATGCACGTCCTCCAGCAGGGCCTCCATCTGGTAATGCTGCTTCCCGCACGGGGCGTCTGAACCCCCATAGCCCCGCAGGTCCAGCGCCACCACCCGGAACTGCCTCTTGAACTCCTGCAGCTGGTAGCGCCAGGCAAACCTGCCAACGCACACAACCCTGAGCTCAATCCGTGCCTAGGGAATACCCTGCCCAGCTGGGGGGTGGGGGGAGAGTCCCTGCCAGCTAAACCTCGAGGCCATTCCCTGCTCCCATCCCCTCCACAGCTGCCTGGCCAGGGCGCTGCCCAGGGCCAGGGCTGAGTGTGGGAGCCTGAGCTGTGCTAGCCAGCGCCCCCAGCACAGCTCACCCATGTCCAGTGGTGTGTTCTGCCCCTTCACCTGTCCTGCCTCCATCACGCTATCAGCTCCTCGGGGCAGGGACTGCCTGCTGCTTCGTCTGTGCAGCACCAGCACAATGGGGCCCTGACCCGCATGACTAACACCCCCTCATCCCAACTCCTCACAGGCCATGGGATGCAGGTGCCCCTCTCACCCAACAGTAACCGGAGAGACCTACCAGTTCTGGGGGAATCCGTGCAGACACAGCATGAGCTGCGCCTCCTCCTGGCCAGCTGTGACATAGTGCAAACGCAGCCCTGAGCTCTGCAAGGACGGGGAGGGGGGAGAAGGAAATGTTCATGCCTAGTCACCCAGGGGTCAGCTGCACCATGGCAGGAGCTGGGTGGCACCTCCAGTGCCTCCGCTGACCAATGGGGCTGCTGGGCTTAGCAGCTGGTGTCCCCCTGGTTCAGGAGCGGGCAAACGTTTTGGCCTGAGGGCCACATCGGGTTTCCAAAATTGTATGGAGGGCCAGTTAGGAGAGGCTGTGCCACCCTAAACAGCCAGGCCTGGCCTGCCCTCTGGGGACTCCTGCCCCATCTACCCCTCCCTGTCCCCTGACCACCCCCAGATCCTCCCACCCCTGACTGCCCCCCCCAGGACCCCTGCCCCATCCAACCACCCCTTCTCCCTGACTGCCCCTGGAACCCCTGCTCCTGACTGCCTGCTGTCACCCCATTCAACCCCCCCTCCTTCCTGACTGCCCCCCCAGGACCCCTGCCCCCATTCAACCCCCCTTTTCCCCACCCACTGACCGCCCTGCCCACCACCCCAAACTCCCCTGCCCTCTATCCAACCCCCCCTGCTCCCTGCCTCCCTTACTACTCTGCCTGGAGCACCGGTGGCTGGCAGTGCTACAGCCACACTGCCCAGAGCACCAGGATAGGCAGCCACACTGCCCAGCTGGAGCCAGCCATGCCACCGCGCAGCACAGAGCACCGGGTCAGGCTGTAGCTCTGCAGCTGCGCTGCTGCCCAGAGCATTGCACCAGCGGCGCAGTGAGTGGAGTCTGCGGGGGAGGGGGAACAGCAGGGGAGGGGCCGGCGGCTAGCCTCCCCAGCGGGGAGCTCAGGGACCGGGCAGGATGGTCCCGCGGGCCGGATGTGGCCCATGGGCAGTAGTTCACCCACTTCTGCCCTGGTTTGCCTCATCCCAGACACTGGCCTTGTCTGATGCACGTGCCCCAGCTTCCCCTGTGCCACACCCAACGTCAGCAAGAACCATGGGGGACAGCTGGGCAGGAGCCTGGCAGAGCCCCACTGGTACCAGCAGGCAAAGGGTTCACTGTTCCAACAGCCTGACAAACTCACTACACCGAGCACACCACTTAAAGGCGTTTACCCAGCGATGACATCATGGGAGGTTTCCAATGGAAGGCGATGTCATCCCGCTCCTCAGAATCATTGTGGGTGGGGGGTATGGCTGATATTGAAGGAGTTGTGTACATGAACTGAACACATGGTTTAATGCAGGGGTCTCAAACTCAAATGACCACGAGGGCCACATGAGGACTAGTACATTGGCCCGAGGGCCGCATTACAACACCTCCCCCCCGCCGCCCTCGGCACCGCCCCCACTCCACCCCTTCCATGAGGCCCTGGCTCTTCTCACCCCTTCCCTACCCCATTCCAACCCCTTCCCCGAAATCCCCACCCCAACTCTGCCCCCTCCCTGCCCCCAGGGGGTGCAGGAGGGATGAGGGGAGCAGCAGGGGGGGCAGGGGGTCAGGTGCAGGGTGTGGCAGGAGGCTCAGGGAAGGGGGTCGGGGTGCAGCAGGGGGCTCAGGACAGTGGGTTGGGGTGCAGCAGGGGCTCGGGCTCTGGCCCGCCGTGCACTGGGTGTAGGGCAGGCTCCCTGCCTGCCCTGCCCCCGCGCTGCTCTGGGAAGGGCTGGAACGTGGGGGAGCAAAGGCACAGAGGCATGTGTTGCTGTTGCTTCAGGCACCTCCCCCCCAGCAGCTCCCATTGGCCGGGAACAGGGAACTGCAGCCAATGGGAGCTGCTGGGGGTGACGCCTGAAGCAACATCAACACACGTCCCAGTGCCTCTCTTCCCCCACGTTCTTTCCACTTCCCGGAGCAGCATGGGGGCAAGGCAGGCAGGGAGCCTGCCCTGCCCCCGGTGCAAGCCGGGCCAGAGCCGCTCTAGGTAAACGCTGTGGGGCTGTGAGGAGCTCGCAGGCTGCAGAAAATAACTTTGCGGGCCACGGGTTTGAGACCCCTGGTTTAATGTCTGTGTCCGAGGCAGAGAGGACAGGCTCTGGGTCAGATAACAGCTGTAGATTCACTGATCTCTCTGTCAGCCATGGCGCATAAGCATTGCGAGTCAACACCAGGGAAGCCCCATTTACACATGGAGTCAACAAGAAAGGAGCAAAGGGAGTGAACTCTGGGGATACAAGCAGAGGCAAGGAGACGCTCCATGTCCTGCACTCAGGAAGTAAAAGCACAGCATGTTTACATGCATGAAAACAAGCTCCCAGCCAGCCTTGGCTGGAACAACTGCCGCAGACCTTTCAGGGAGATGGACAGGCCCACGTGTCTGATGTGCTCTAAGCATCGTGTTACGTTTTTGTCTTTTCTCACCTTCCCATTTCCATCATCCTCACTCACTAGCTCTTAGCTCTCGCTCTTCGATACGACCTGTACGCCTGTTCTCACCTGAACCGGAACTCAGCCCTGTGGTGTTAGACACGACGCTGAACCATTCCAGCTGGTGTGTGCTGTCCCTTGGACAGCTGACCTGCCAAGTCTCCATGTTCAGTGGACAGGGGGCTAGGCACTACAGGGGAATGCTTCACAGGGGCGCCAAGACTGGGGTGCACCTATTATTAACCTGCAAGGCAAAGGAAGGGCTGTCTGGGGGCTAACAGACTGGAGGTGGCAGGGAGCTGACACCCACTTAAGCACAAAGACTTCCTCTGGCTGGAGGCCGGGGGTTCCAAGATGACTCATTCCTGGGCATCCCAAGAACCATCACAGGGGTAAGAGCTGCAGCCTGGAGACTGGTCTCTCCAGGCCATTGGCCCTCAAGACACTGAGCTGCAGGAGAATCTGTTCAGGGATTGACCCTGCTCCATGGTCCCTCCCACCCATCCCTCCCCCTCCCCCCAAACACACCCCACAGCACCTTAAGCTGCAGGTAGCGGTGCTCCCCATAGGAGGCATTGGTAAGGCACGGTGGTGGCGTCTCTCGCACCCTCCAGCGGAAGGCTCGACACAGCGCCTGGGTCAGCACCAACCACGGCACCCACAGGCAGTAGGCAGCCGCCGCCAGGTAGGAGGCACTACGCACAGCCAGCCAGTCTAAGAGCTTGGAGAGCTTCAGCAGCAGGCGGGTGGGGACCAGCAGCAGGTGGTAGAGGGAGAGCGCCATCTCCTTCGGGCCCAGGACTGCAGGGGGAACAGGCCAAGGAGGGAGGGGTCACACTGGGGAGCTAGCATCCCCTGGACCTCTCCTCACATCACCAGGGGGTGCTCACTAACACGCAACACCCCACCTCCTGCTGTCACAGGGCCCATGAGCACCTGAAGTGGGGGGTCCTTAACGTACCCTGTGCTCTGGTCCCCCTGCCCACCCTGTGCTCTGCTCCCATCCCCTAGCCCAGCAGGGCCCCCGGGCCACCCCACTCCCATCCCTAGAGAGCCCCCAGGCTGCCCTGCCCTACCCCACTCCCCCCCATCCCACCCCTAGATGGCACCCACATGTCAGCCTTGAAAGCAAGGGATAATAGCAGGCCCCAGGCCAAGGGGGCATGTGGAACTGGACACTCCCGCAGTCCCTAGGGAAAGCCCTGTGGAATCTGACGGGGTCCTACAGAAATTCCTCCAGCTGCCCAGGGAATGCGGCAGGGGATGGCATCTTCTGAGCTGGGTGTTTGAGGCAGAGGGTTCTCACCTGAAATGGAAACACTGTCCTGGACGTCACACCCGCAGCACCCACGGGTTCCCCCAGCCCCAAGGTGAAGGGGGACAGCACAGCAGGGAAACCTTAGTGCAGCCGGGGAGGCCAGCCCACACAGAATACCCACAAGGTACCTGATCTAACCCTCCCCCTCCCAACTTTGCTGAGATCTGCAGACACAGGCCCCAACATCTCAGCCCCAACTGCAACAAGCTGGCCCAGCCCAAGCCCAGGGAGCCAAGCCCCGAGGCCCCCAGTCCATTGTGCAGAGCAGCCCAGAGGCAGCTGTCCGCCCTGAGGCCCCTGTGAGTGCTAGGAGGTCTCTGCTAGAGCTGGAGAAGCTGGGTGAGTGGTGCCAGAGCCCTGCTGTGACGTGGGATGGAGAAGAGCAGAGCTGGGACCTTCTGTGCCACTGGACAGCATGTCACACACATCTGCACAGCCGGCATGGACTGGCATAGCTCAGCCCTGCCTCACTCCCAGCCTGGAGTAGGAGGAACATCTGCGGTGACCCACAAAGGAGCAGCAACCACCAGGCCACTCCTGGCAGTGCCTGGACCAGGACCCAGCTTTATGCTCCCAGGTTTGGAAAGTTCAGTGAGAGTTTTAAACAGTGACAAAGAACTCACTACCTCAGCTAGAAGGGACCTTTCTCACCTAGTCTGATCCCCAGCAGAGCCCAGGCTGCAGACCCCACCCAGGGACTCCTGCATGGACCCAGAACTGCTGGCTGAGGCTCTTACACATCCCACCTCTGGGTGATGGCAAAATCAGCTCTTCCCCAGGGGAGTCGTCCCAATGCCAATACTCCTCCCTGGCAAATATCTGTGCCTCATTGCCAATCTGACACTATCTCAGTTCAGGTCCTAGCTGCTGGAATTCGTTCTGCCTTTGTTGTCTAGGTTAGTGAGCCCAGCCAGCTGCAAGCTGCCTCCCCGCCCGCGGAACCCGCCAGGCTAAACTGGAACTGAATGTCTAGTGCAAGAAGTGAATGAGAGAGCGTGTGTCTGTCTGTCTCCAACTCTCCCAGCGCTTCTGTATCCCACAATGAGCAGGAGCAAAGGGCACAAGCCCAGTGCCTTTCCCTGGGCTCCAAAGCAAAGCGCTCCGGCAGTGCACTGGCTCAGGAGGCACTGGCTTGGGGGGGGGGTGTGACTCACTTGGACCCACTGTTGCACACTGGTCCATCCAGTGTCCAGGAGCCCCAGCCTCGAACCTGCACCCTGGCCTCTCAGATGGTGCAACAGGACAATAATGATCTGCCTACAAGGGAATTGTTTTTAAAAGCCAGGGGCCCACAGATTTGACCCCCAGACATGTTGTGTTCACCCTGCTGGCCACACAGCAGGAACCACACTCCCGCCCCTGCCGAAAGTGGACTGCCTCAGCACAGGATGGGGGGGGGGGAGAGGGGGAGGTGTCTATCAACTGCCAACATCCACCCACCCAATGTCTGACCCCTGCCCTCTTCACTAGCCACCTCCTCCCCAGTTGCATTTGGTGCCTCTGGTTGCCCCCACTCTCCCCACACTTTTACTACTCGCTCCCCCACCCCCGAGGGCTCAGCCCCTCTGCCCAGGTTGTAACCAAGTCTTGGTGCTTTTCTCTACCACATCCTTCCCCTTTGATAAACCTCTGGGTCTCTCTCACCTGCCACAGCCTCCCTTCCCCTTGGCCACCCCCAAATCTCACCTCAGCTCTGCTCCAGTCCAATCTAACCCTGGCTGCAGACCAGCTTCTTCTGCGTCCAGCCTGCTTTCCAGGCTCTGCACAATTACAATCCAGCTCCAGGCCCCTCCCACTTCCACTATTCCTTGCCTCACACCCTTTAATCTCCTTCACCCACTCGATTTCATGGCACCTGCACTGAGTGCCGCACCACTGCCCCACCCAGGTCACAGGGGTCATGGCACGAGACTGCATAGTGTACAGCACTGGATAGCACCAGCTCCTCTGGGCAGGACTTGGCTCACTGTACAGCACCATCCATGCCCGCCTCGACCCCCAGCTCCTCCTCCATTGGGGTGTGTGTGACCTCCCTCACATCTGCCCCCTCTGCCCATCATATCCAGGTCCAGGAGGAAGAGATCACACACAGTGTCACGTCCCAGGGCCATGTCTGTCCAGCCATGACCAGGAGTTGCATCAAGAGCTGAACCCATGAGCTCACCGACAACTGGGGATGGGCCCGTTCATCTGAAAGCCCACTCTGTGGCTGGCCCTACAGAGCACGATCCCCCCAGCTCAGGTCAGGGCTCAGGCCTGAGGCAGAGGCTCTACCCCCAGTGAGACTCGGCCGGGGCAGCCACAATGATTCATGGAATCCAGTTGGGGTCACAGGACGTAGAGCCAGAAGGGACCTCTTGGGGCAACAAGTCCAGGCCCTGCTAGGGCAGGCAACCCTATCACCTGGTCCCTTCTCTGCAAGATACTCCAGGGGGCAGGGCAGGGCAGGGGGACAGTCAGTCTGATCCAGCCATGAGGCTCCTGGGGACACAGTGCACTCTGTCCAGCAGGGTCACCCAGCTTGCTGCCTCCAGAGCCAAGGCCTGAATCAGGTGCAGCCCAGACAAGGCTGTGGTGACACTAGCAGGACATGGGTGCAGCTGGGGGAGATGGCACTCCAACCAGGGAACACCTCTTCATGGGCTACACAGGCTTGTGGCTGGGGACAGCCTCCCCAGGCAGCTGGGTCCCAGCTGCAGCCTTGAACTCCAGGGGTCGGTGCAGTCTCCAGAAACTGGAAAGGGGCTGCCAGTGACCCACTCTCCACCATGACCCAGCCTCCCAAAGCAACTGCAGCTCCATCCCTCAAACCCTTCTGAACCTGCCCCCCCATCCCCAGTTCCTAGGGTCAGCTATCCCAGTAATGCCCCCAGCCCCACAGCTACAGCTCAGACCTCCAGCCCCTTCTGATCCTGCACCCTAAAGACCCAAGCTACAGCTCCAACACCCCATAGCCCCAGCCCCTTCTGAATCTGCCCTCTATAACCCCAGCATTAGAACTACAGCTCCGACCCACAGCCCTCTCTGATTCTGACCCCCATAACCCCAGCCCCAGAGCTAAAGCACCAACCCTCAGCCCCCTGTGAACCTGCCCCCCATAGGCCCAGCGCCAAACCCCAGCCCCTTGTGAACCTGCCCCCCATAGCCCCAGCCACAGCGCCGACCCCCAGCCTTAGGGGAACCTGCCCCCAATAACCCCAGCCACAGCGCCGACCCCCAGCCCATTGTGAACCTGCCCCCCTTAACCCCAGCCACAATGCTGACCCCCAGCCCTAGGGGAACCTGCCCCCAATAACCCCAGCCACAGCGCCGACCCCCAGCCCTAGGGGAACCTGCCCCCAGTAACCCCAGCCACAGCGCCGACCCCCAGCGCCTTGTGAACCTGCCCCCCGTAGCCCCAGCGCCGACCCTCAGCCCCTTGTGAACCTGCCCCCCTTAACCCCAGCCACAACGCCGACCCCCAGCCCTAGGGGAACCTGCCCCCAATAACCCCAGCCACAGCGCCGACCCCCAGCCCTAGGGGAACCTGCCCCCAATAACCCCAGCCACAGCGCTGACCCCCAGCCCATTGTGAACCTGCCCCCCGTAGCCCCAGTGCCGACCCCCAGCCCTAGGGGAACCTGCCCCCCATAACCCCAGCCACAGAGCCGACCCCCAGCCCATTGTGAACCTGCCCCCCTTAACCCCAGCCACAGCGCCGACCCTCAGCCCTAGGGGAACCTGCTCCCAATAACCCCAGCCACAGCACCAACCCCCAGCCCCTTGCGAACCTGCCCCCCATAGCCCCAGCGCCGACCCCCAGCCCATTGTGAACCTGCCCCCCATAACCCCAGCCACAGCGCCAACCCTCAGCCCCTTGCGAACCTGCCCCCCATAGTCCCAGCCACAGCGCCAACCCACAGCACCTTGTGAACCTGTCCCCCATACCCCCAGCCACAGCACCGACCCTCAGCCCTAGAGGAACCTGCCCCCCATAACCCCAGCCACAGTGCCGACCCCCAGCCCCTTGTGAACCTGCCCCCCTTAACCCCAGCGCCGACCCCCAGCCCCTTGCAAATCTGCCCCCATAGCCCCAGCGCCGACCCTCAGCCCCTTGTGAACCTGCCCCCCATAGCCCCAGCCACAGCGCCGACCCCCAGCGAATCTGCCCCCCCTAACCCCAGCCACAGCGCCGACCCCCAGCTACAGTCCCCTTTTGATCCTGCTCCGCCCTCTGACCCAGCCCCCAGCCCCCAGCCCCACCTACCTGAGCTCTCGGCCCAGCCAGCCCGTTCCCTTCCGGCTCCAGCGCAGGCTCAATGATTGGCCACTCGACTCTCGGAGCCCCCGGGAGCAGTCGGTGAGCGCTGGAGCGCTCTGCGGCTGGGAGCCAATGAGAACGGGGGTGGGCGGGATCAGCGCACTCAGCCCCGCCCCCTGATTGGGGACGCACGTAGGGAAGCGCTCACGGGACTGGGGAGAGCGCGATGGCCATTGGCCAGGCACAGGCTGCACGTGCTGGGCCTGGTCCTCCCCGGCCAAATGAGTCACGTGGTTCAAGGCCAGGCCTGCTGGGTGGCGCTCAGCGCCCCACTGCCCAGCTGCTGGGGGGCGGGGGGAGCGCCCCAGGCAGGGCCCATCTCTCAGTCTGTGCGGCACCCAGCAGCACTGGGGCCGCCTGCTGCAGCCATACCACCCCGAGCAATGACTGCTGGGCGCTTTCCCAGCCTGCGGTCGGGGGCTGGCAGCCAGGACACCTGGCTCTGGCCCCAGCTCTGCTGCTGGCTGACTGCACACTCTGGCCAGCTCCCTGCCTGCTTGCCTCCCTCCCTGCCTGCCAGGGTCCATCTAGCTCCGACTGCACACTCTGGCCAGCTCCCTGCCTGCTCAACTGCCCTGTGGGGTAGGACTAGGGTGACCAGGTGTCTGGTTTTTTAACAGAACCTGTGGTCAAAAAGGACCCTGACAGCAGAGCTAAGGCAGGCTAGTCCCTACCTGTCCTGACTCCATGTGCTGCCCCCCACCCCCACCCCGGGAACTGCAGGGACAGTGCCTACGGGTGAGAGCAGCGCACAGAGTTGCCTGCCGTGCCTCTGCCTAGGACCCAGACCTGCTGGCCGCTGTTGGAGCACAGCACGGAGTCAGGACAGGAAGGAAGACTGCCTTAATGCCTCCACTGCGCCGCTGAGTGGGAGTCGCTGGAGGTAAGCCCACACCCCGCTCCACCCCAATCCAGAGCCCCCTCCTGTACATCAAACCCCTCACCTCCCCACTCCAACTCCTTGCCCCAGCCCAGAGCCTCGTCCCACACCCTGAACCCCTCTGCCCCAGCCCCTAGAGCCCCCACTCCCAGTTAGAGCCCTTCCCCCTCCCCAGCTCAGTGAAAGTGAGTGAGGGTGGGGGAAGAGTGAGACACCAAGGGAGGGGGAATGTAGCAAGCGGGGAAAAGGGGCAGGGCTAGGGTGTTGAGTTTTGTGCAATTAGAAAGTTGGCAGCCCTAGACAGGACTGACCCGACCCTCCCTTCAGTCTGTGGTTGTGAGGCAGACTAAGCCCTGGGGCAGACGAGGGCTGTGCGCCTGTCGGGCTAGGCAGGGAGCCGGGTTTGGGATCAGCTGTTGGGTACCCTCAGTGCCCCATAGTGCAGACACAGGAAATCACCATGCCCTTAGCGTACCAGGATGCCAGGCCTGGGTGACAGACTCTTCCCACAGAGTTAGCCAGACAGAACTGCTGTGCAAGATGTCCTGAGGTTGTGAGAAGTGCCCCAGCCTAGCCAGGCAGACTGCTAGATTGCAAAACTCAGGGAGAGGAGGTGGGATCCCATTTCCTGGGTAACTGAGCTGTGGTGTTTCCAGCTCAAGGGCTAAGCAGGCAGATGGGTAACACCAGGCAGCATGGGCAGGGATCTAGGGAGCCTGAGGGTCTGTGTTTCCAGCAGCATGGAGTCACCTGCATTCATCACAGCCCAGACCTAGCTGTACTGCAAGGGAGAACGGGAGTTGGGGTGGCAGAACACAGGGGCTGCTGGACTGGATTGGAGCTAAGGTCCATCTAGCCCAGGGTCCAGCACTAGCTGCTGCAGAGGCAGGTGTCTGAGACCTGCAGTAACTGCTTGGGGGATAATCTACCCCTATGAAGATCTTGGGTCATAAGCTCAGCAGCAGGAAGTTTTCTTTCTTCCTTCCAAACTGTCAGCAGAACTGTTAACTCCGGATACTCCCATTATCCATACAAATGTCCAGTCTGTCAGGGAATGGTGTGACATTCTCCACCTCAACCCCATTGCATGGCAGGCAAATCACACGTTGAATGAAAACTAATCTTGTATCTGTTCCGAATGAGCTGCCTTCCTCTTGCGTTGAACATGCCCTTGTGTGTGTGTTGGGGGAGCAGCCAGCACCCGGTCCCTGGAACACAATGGGAGCCTAATACACTCCATGGGGCTAGGTTAATGCTTTTCTCCCCCCCCTTGGGCTCCAGGAGGCCTGGTATTTACTGTGATCGCTTCAGGGCCTAGGTCACAGGCAGACAGAGGGGGGAGCAGGGCTTGTGTGGCTGAGGCTGGACAATGGGGATCTAAGGCAGATCACACGGGCTCTGAGACAGTGAGGAAATTCCACCCCCTGGCTCAGCTGCTCTGGGTGGAACCTTCAACTCCCATCTCAGGACTCCATTGCACAACCAATGATTCTGTCTGGCACCTGCCCACCTGGCTTGGCCAGAACATCTTTTTGGATTAGGGAAAGGACCAGTGGCGACTTCCCAGCTCCCAGCACAAGGAGGGACTCTGATACTGGGCGCTCTGTCCCCGCGAAAAGGAGCATCCCAGCACTGGGGGCCATTTTATCTCAGCCACGGTGCCCAAATTAAATAGATCTCTGCTCATCCCTCCAGCACCTCTGCCACTGTGTCACCTCTCTAGAGCCATTTCATCCCTAGGGGCAGAAGCATTGGTGCTGGAACTAGGGATGCTGCCAAGCCCCTGGCTTGAAGTGGTTTCCATCATATACAGGGTTTACAGTTTGGTTCAGTGGCTCTCAGCACTCCCTGTATACCAGTCGTTCCAGCACCTCTGGGCAGAAGTTATTGTACTTGGTTAAAAAAAAAAGTGCAATCAGAACCCTTTTTAAAAAACTTTATGAGATGAGAAAAACAAGAGAGAAGATGGGAATATTTTTTATTGGACCACCTTCTGTTGGGGTTCCCAGACCTGAAGAAGAGCTCTGTGTGGCTTGAAAGCTTGTCTCTCTCACCAACAGAAGTTAGTCCAATACATGATATTACCTCACCCACCTTGCCTCTCTAATATCCTGGGATCAACACAGCTACAACAAAACTGCGTACAAGATATGTATTCATGCACTTATTCAGTATAAAATATTCAAGCATTCAAATAATTCAAAGATTCAGAAATATTAAACTATGGATCTTAACATGAAAGTGCTGGTCATGAAAACAACATATGTAACAAACACTGGTCATAAAACTAAACCTGGCATTTTCTTGGATGATGGTGTCTGACTTCTTCCACAAAGACATCCAGGGTCAGTTCTGAAGTAAAAGCATTTTCATATGACAGGACAATTAGGTTTCTCTTTCTTTCATGGGTATTTTCAAACAAGAAAAGGAAACTTTACAAGCTACAGTTGATGCTCCAAACAACAAGACTACTGTAGACATTTTTTAAATGCCATAGGAAAGCCTCCTCTAATTCCTTGGCAACAGCTCAAACTTCTTCAAATGCTTTGCAATTTCTCATATCTATCAGTGCTTTAAATAAAGACATTTCTGCTTTCACCTTTCTCAATATCTAATCCGAGCAAGCACACATCGATTCCAATTTCAAGACGCCTGGAGAGCTGGTGGTTGCTGACAAGCTTTTGTATAACACATTTATGCTTTGTATACACATTTATGCTTTGGAATCCTGGTAAGTGCTCAATGACTATGAAATCTTGACATTTTGGGGGCAGTACCTTGGCTTTTTTGGTGGCACTTCTTAATATTGATGCTTCATCACATGCATCTTTCAAAATGGTGCTTGGGTGAAATCTCAGAAAAAAAATCTTCAAATGTCTCTTTTGTTGAAGTTCTTCACAGGCAAGTTATCAATTCACCTACATTAGCAAGGCACATTGGGTCCTTTAGAAGGTAATTGTTCACAGGAGCAAAAACTTTTAAAATCATTCTTATAACCTCAGCTAAGAACAAGGATTTGGATGATTCTGTAACTGCCACCAACCCTCTTGCTTCAGTGGACATATCCACTCACAAAGTTTGACAGAAAACTCTGAATCTCTTCCCAAGGTTTTCAAGTGACCAGTACAGCTTGTTTCCATGAGCTTCTGCAGGTGCTGCCCTATGTACAGAACACTCACTTTGGGCCTGGAAAATGTGTATAGAGTTACAATTTTAGAACATATTTGGCACTGCTGAGTTCTTTCTTCCCACACACGAGGAACCACTAGATGTAACTGGTGAGTCATGCAGTGAGTGTCAGGTATTTGATTGTTTAATTTCTCTTGCAAAAGCATCTGTGCCCTTCCTTTGCACCTGGACATAACTTTGGCACCATCAGAGCAAGAACAAAGTATTTTGAGGGTCAAGACTCAGTGGAAGTCTTTCAAAATTTGTTGTGAGAGATCTTCAGCAGTGAGGCCATGCAATGGGGCTAGTCCAGTAAGTCCTTGGCTTTGCCATCAACAGAGTAGCATAAAATGGCGGAACATTTTCTATATTCACAGCATCCCATGTCATGTTACATGGACACCACCATTTTTCAGAATATTTTCAACAATATCTTTCAAAACCATCCTCATAATATCAATTCTTTCATTCTGAATCTCAGTACTTTGCATTTTTCAGAGTGGTTTTCAGCGCATCCTTGAATTTTGGTTCTTGTCCTGCAGTAAATCTATGCAGATAGAAGAAAATTCCTGATGAACTGTTTAGAGTAAGTCTACACTTAAAATGCTGCATCGGCACAGCTGCACTGCTCAAGTGAAGCTGTTCCTACGCCAACAGCATAGTTAATCCACCTCCCCAAGAGACAGTAGCCGCTCTCCTGTTGACATAGCACTGTCTACACGGCGGCTAAGTCAGTATAACTAAGTCGCTCAGGTTAGTGTAAGTAAGTGACATCATTAAACTGATGTGTAGATCTGGCCTTAGTCTCTGAAGTTTATGACCTCGTGATATCCTCTCAGAGGCAACTTGTTTATCACAGCAAACTGTTTCTTTCCATTCGTGATTATGAGACAAAAGCAGCAATTGTAGCGCCTGAAAAAAAGTTGATTAAAATAAGCATCACATTCATAATTCAGTAACGTTATTGAGCAAGTGAGTAAACTGAAATCATAACATTTGTCAATGTTTTGTATGCTGGATCTGCCACATCAAATCTTGGAGTTTCCTCAAGTTTCTAGGGGCTGAAGAGCCTGTTTGGAAAAGTTTTTTTTCTCCTTCTCTTGGCACAGTCACTCGGTTATTCAGGGTGCGAAAAAATCCCCCCTTTCTTAGTTTTCCAAGACTAGGGCTTTCTTTTCCAATGTCAAGCTGTTGCAGTGTTTTCCCATTAACTTTAATAGCCCACCATTGTCTTTTCCTGGGTCGTACAATGCTAGTTACTAGGAGCTAGTCTCTGGGGGGGAAGGCAGCCCCTCCCTGCCTGTAGTGAGGTGGAGCTGAATGTTGCAGCACAAATTATGAGTGTTACATATACACAAATTCAGTCTGTTCACATCTCATGATGACCGTCTGGGTCAGAACATTACAAGCCTTCATAAGAGACTTGACCTGACATATTTGCACACAGTGCATGCAGCCAGTAGATTAAATTGCACATTCTTTGGGGGTTCAGATCCCCTGTTCTCCCCTTGTGGTGTCTGGACCCTGATAGTCACAGAAATGTAGAAATAGCAACAGATTCTCTTTTCCTTGCTGCAGTCCAATCAGCCATTGCATTCATATCTGATTAAGCCTTTGCCCAAAGAAAGGGCATTTTTCCAATTGCAAAATCCAGATGTGATAAAAACCACATCAGCTCCCCTTCCACCAGCATTGCCAGGCTGTGCATACATTGGCCAAGGAAAACAAAAGGCCTTATCAGCTTTAACAGAGATGGGGCTCACAACCCCGTTGCCCGTCAACATAGAACCAGGTCTACAATCCAAAGTTAAATTGACCCAGCTACATTGCTTAGGGATGTAAAAAATCCACACCCCTATGTGCCGTAGCTAGGTGGACCTAGCACCCTGTGTAGACCAAGGGCGCCAGAGTCCTCCCAAAAGTGATGGGGCCGGGGCGTCCCCACCCCTGCCCTTCAGACCCCACTCCCAGCCAAGCTGGAAGTTGGAGCAGGGCTGGGGAACCCCCCACACACACACCTGGGGTGGGGTGGAGTGTGGGGGGGCAAAAGTCTACTGCCTGCCCTCCAGACCCCCTGCCCAGGGCAGGTAGAGGGACCCAGGCTCGCCACAGCTGCCCACCTGGCTCTTACCAGGGCCAGGCTGCGGCTCTGAGGGCCCCACCCCCACCCCGAGCTGGGTTGAGGAGAGCCATGCGGGCAGCTGTGGGAAGCTGTTGCGGAGTCATGGACCCTCCACCTACCGGGGGGAGCCGGGGGCTGCTCTCAAGCCTCTTTGCACTGCAGGCAGGTGGAGGGTTCGCTGCGGCTCCCCACAGCTGCCCAGGCTCCCTGGCTGGCTTGGCTGTAGGGTGGGGTCTCAGGGGGAAGGGGGCAGGATCCGTCCGCCCTGCTGAAAAGTAGGAGGGCCCTGGCGCCCCTGATTCTGGCAACACTGGTGTAAACAGAGGCCTGATCTACACGACAAGGTTGGGGGTGATGAAAGGACAGCTTACATCAACCTAACCTTGTGCGTCGCTGTGAAGCATCTTCACTCAAATTTGGCTCCAGCTGACATAAGTGCCTCTCTACGCCGATGTTATAACCGAGCGGCAGACAGTTGTGGTCGCTGTAGCTAGGTTGATGCAGTGTTGGTGTAGATGCTGGGTTGCTTATGTCACTGTTACTGGCTTTCAGGAGCTGTCCCACAAAGCCCCACGTGATGATACCATCAACACAAGCGCTCCTGGTGAGGCCTGCTCAAGGAGCCAAGCGTGCGCGCACACAAGCGATTTAATGACCGTGTGCCGACATAAGTTAGGTCAACATAATTTTGTAGCATAGACATGGCCAGAGCTAGGTCAATGGATGAATTCTTCTCCCAGCCTAGCTACCACCTCTTGGGCAGGTGGATTAATGGCGCCAAAGGGAGAACCCCCCTGCCCGTCGCTGTGATGAGTGTCCACACTGACGCGCTACCATGGCGCAGCTGCGGTGCTGCCGCTGCTGAACCGTTTCAAGGGTAGACAAGCCCTAGGAGTTCCCCTTGACCCTGCAGTAGTGTTGCAGTCCCTGGACAGTCCTTCGAAGGCTGCTTCTGGGCTCTAGAGGAACCTTCCAGCTCTGGGCAGCCCAGCCACACACTCTCTCATGTGATCCAAAAGCAGCTTTCTCCTCTCCCACAGTTTGAAAGGACTCGTTCCTCTCCAGACAGGTAGGCAGGGTCTGGCACAGAAACTCTAGCGTCGCCCCCTGCGCCCCCACTTTGTAGGGCTCCCTGCAGAGGCCCCTCCCTGCAGACGCTTTCTTACCAGGGTTACCCATCTTTTATTGCAGCAGCAACACAATGCACTTGCCAAACGTCACTTAGCTGAAATGTAGTCAGTAATGCGGCCCACCGGCCCCTAGATTTGGGGCTCTGGCCTTAGGCCTACAAGCACTCACCTGAGGAAACTCAGACTAAGAAACAGGGGTGAGGGGACTGGAACACATCTTCTTCTGAGGGGAGTGGGGGGGGGCAGGGCAAAGAAATTGAGGGCTATGGGCCTGAGACAGGCTCACCCACCATTTGCCCCACTGGTGTTTGCCCTGCCCAGCATGGAGCCTTCTGCCCCTTGGGGGATCAGCCCTGGGGCAGTTGCTGGGATGGCTGCCATCAACAGCTGGAACAGGGGCAAACATGTTGCAGGCTGGGACTCAGAACAGCCACCTCGGCATGGAGCCAGCTGCACTGGGACTTGGTCTCATGTTGATAATGCAGCTGGGAATTCGGGTGCATACCGGACACAGAGTTTATGGCTCATCATGAGCCAGAGCCCAGTGCCACCCGCAGGCAATGCTGGAGCCCTGCACCGAGCCACATTCACCAGCAGGTTCATTACCAAGTGGTGAAACACAGTGGCCCATTCAAGCCTGGCCACAACCTAAAGGGCCATGGAGCAGCTCAGCTCCAAAGGCTGGAAACCCAAGGCCCAGCCAGCATGTGCGTCTGCCAGGCCCAGAGCTGTTGTTTGCCAGGGATCAGTGAGGGGGCGGGCGTGGGGTTGAACAAGATAACCTGCCCCTCCCTCCAGCCTCCCAGCACCAACCCAGGGAGGTACCTGCCTGTGCCTCTTCCCACCAGCCCGGTGTTTGCTCTTCAGCATGGTGATGGTGTTGTCTCCATACACACTTGTCCAGAGCCAACAGGCCCCTCCAGCTTGGCACAGTTGCATGGCACTGCCATGCAAATGCCACCACACCCACCCTTCCCTCCCGACCCCTTGGCAGCTAAATTTCATCCCTTAGATTGAAACTCTCCTCTACTTTCCTTAGCATTCACATGCAGGGCGTCTCTGAAACTGAGCAATGCATTCCAAGCATTCTTCCATCCTGAATGGCACCAGCTCCAGGACTGCACCCTGAGATCTGGCCAGACTGGTTCTAAATTACCTGGTCCAACAAGAACCCAGCCGGCCACGAGCTCCTGAAGCCTCTGTGGGTGTCAGGGAAAAGGAAGACGAGGTTACACCTTGGACAGGTGCTGTGATTCTTCGAGATGTCTCCCTGCCCCGTAGGATGCTCTCACTGCTAGGACGCCTCCTCCTGGCCGCAATGGGATTAGCTTTTTCCAGGTCTGACACCCCCTTCTGCTCGTCACCACACACCTGCTGCCTCCTCTCTCTCACCCTCTTCTGCCAGGGTGCTCTGTTGTCGTGGCTTGGCCCTCCGGGCAGGTCATGTGTGTGTTTCCCTTTCTGAGGTATCAAAGTCGCTTCCTCCAAGATGGCCGTCACCCCTTCACTTCCTGGACCAGGCCTTTTCCCCAGTGGCTGGTAGGGGAACCTGGGCCTGCTGTCTACTCTGGGTTCCATCTTAGGGAGCCTCTAATCAGCAGCCAAGGTCTGCACCCCCTTAAACCTTGCCACCTTTTCCTGCACCCTGCCACCTAGTTTCCTTCTTTCTCTCTCGACTGTCCAGAGTGGCTACAGACTCCTCACTGCAGCACCATTCTACTGCCAGCTTCCTGGCTTTAGCCTTCCCTGCCTGCTCCTTCCCATCTGGGGTGGAGCATTATTTCGGAGTTACTCAGGCCAGCTAATTCCCCTCAGCTGTGGCCTATCCAGATAATTGGTCTCATTAACCCCTTCTAGGCTGATGTGCTATGAACACCCCATCACAGGTCCCCTATAGGGGCTCCTCTTCAGGTGCATATGCGCCTCTTGAGGCCTTGTCTGGAAATTTTCCATTAGAATCCTTTCAGTCCGCTCATGCGCTCTATGCAACCGCGCTCCGAGGGCTGTGTGGTCCAACTGCCGTCAGCAACTTCTCCATCCAAACATCCAACAAAAACAGTCCAAAGCAGAGGGGAAGGAGTGGAGCAGCCATACGGACACACGCCTCAAAGAACCAGTTAGTGCACAAGGTGAGTATCCTTTTCTTTGAGTAGTGTCCCCAGGGGTGCTCCACTTCAGGTGACTCCTGAGCAGTATCCTCACAGGGAGAAGGGGGCTTCGGAATCAAGTCCAAGACAGAACAGCAAAACCAAACAGCACAACAGATCTGAGAGTGTGGACCAAGGCATAGTGTTTAGAAGATGTGTACACTAAAGCCTATGTAGCAGTTCTCCATATCTCAGGCACTAGAATATTTTTGAGTAACGCTGTGGAAACTACCTTGTGGGATTGTTGTGCATGAGAGTGTGAGAAACTGACATGCAAGTTTCAAGGATGAGACTAGTTCTTATCTGCTGGTAGGCAGTAAACAGGATAATAAATTAGAAGGTCGTATAGAATGGCAATTATCTAATGAAGTTACAGCTGTGCTTGTGTGTATTTTATTAACCAATTAGCAATTGCTTGATTGCTTGGCCTTAATTGTATATAAGAGCATGCTGGAGAGAAATAAATGACTTTGCTATCAATCATACTGACTGCTGAGCTTTGTTCATGTACGCCTGCGATGCAACAAATGGTGACCCCGACGTGATTCGTATCGAATGAAAGTGTCGGTGGCCTGACCCAGGCGGAAAAGCCCTGAGCCCAGAGGCGAACGGCCAGGAGCCTGAGCCCAGAGGCGGGGAGTGCTTATCCGACGTGACTCGTATCGAGTGATGATAGTGTCGGGAGCCTGAGCCCAGAGGCGAACGGCCAGGAGCCTGAGCCCAGAGGCGAGCGGAGGAGCTGCGGCGGGGAGTGCTGGAGAAGCCCCCGGGCGTCCGAAAAGAGAGGCGCACCTGAGCCCTGAGGAGAGCGGCTATAAGCCGCGGTGGAGAAGGGCAGAGCAGCTAACATGAGTACCGCTGTATCAGCTGAAGAAAAGATAACACAGAAGCTTTATTTGCACATTATGAACCGACAGGGGGAAAAGATTTCCCCTGCTGCACTGATTCACTTATTAAGAAGAGAGGGGGAGTTGGGGAGGCTCCTCCTGACCGGCCTTCGGGCACAGGACGAGGAGGTGCTCCGCTGGAAGCGAGCCCTGGATGGGAAGACGTTGGAGTGCACGGCGCAGGCAGAGGCTTGTGCCGTGGCCCCGGAGGTCGTTTGGACCTACAAGCAAGTAAGTTGTTTTGGCAGAAGCCCGGAGAAGGCATCCTACGCTGGCTGGTCTGAGCCTGGGACAGTGCCGGGAAAACCGTTATGCTTCTCCGGTATGAGCAGCAACAGCTGGGTGTTCTGACACAGGATTTACAGTTTAAAAGAAGCCAAGCAGGGAAAGAAAAGGAACAGGATGAGCTAATTGGAGACAGCTCATTCTTTTCTGGCCCCGGTCAAGGACATATTGCTCACAGCTAAGACTAATGAGAGCTGAAAAACCGCCCAAAAAGCTAATGAGAGCTAAAAAACCCTGCCAGGCACTAACGGAATGTGTTGGCTGTCTCTTCTCACAGGTATGGAAGAGCTGCCCAAAGATTCTAGCAGCCCCCCCCCACTCCTTGGAACCAGGAGACTGATTGCCTGGACCCATGCTTTTTACTGCAAAGAGACCCCTTTACATCAGGAGAATTCTGCTACTGATGATTGGCCTATATATATATATTTTTATTTAGCTCCATTGTGCTTCTAAACAGCAGGGAAGAAGGACAAGGTAACGTGCTGGTTAACCTTTCCCTTGTCCGCTGCAGCCCCCATTGTGTTATTGGATTTTCTTTTTTTTTTTTTTTTTTTTTTTGAAAGAAGCAAAATTACTACAGGATGATGTCCTGGTAAATTTCCCCCGTAGAAGCTGAACCACGACGGTGGTGGAAAAGAAGAAAAAACACTCATGTTGTTGATATTGCCAAAGTCCAGAAATTCCTGACTAAAAAGACATTGAGAACTGACCCTGGTGAAGAAACAAAGAATTGTACACTGGCAGGAAGAAATTTGGGACTCCTGCTGAGAAATGTGATGTTAATTGGATTTTGGGATTTATTCTACAGGCTGTGCCCTGTGTTTTGGATAAAAATTTTAGCATGTATTGCCCCCCCCAATTGGATTGTAAATGATATTACCCCCCCATTACTAACCCCAGTTTTTTTAGAGCCTAATTGTTTTTTGTTTTTAGAGTTTGAGAAAACTCAGCCAAAAGGTTTGTTGAGTATTCTCAAAGGGGGGAGTTGTGGGTTATTTAGGCATAAATTTAGGTAATTTGGGAGAATGGCTTTGAATTTATGTGACCCAAAGTACCTTTATGTAAAGTGCTTTTGTTAGCCTTATTAGATTTTTGTTAATTTTGTGTTATGTGCTGATTATTGGTTGTTGTAGATTGCTTGATACTAGATGTAGCCTATATTTAAAATAGATAGGCTGATTGCAGATGTTGTAATTAAAGTTATATGCATGAGAATGTAGCCCCCACGGTGGGAAAGTACAGATAATTGCTCGCAGCAGAGACTAGAAGGGTGGGGGCTAGTTAAGAAGTACACCCTCCTAGCTAAATTGATAGTGGGATAAGTTGGTATTCATGAAAGGAACGGTTTAGCAAGAGGAAAAAGGATCGGGCCCAGGCAGGCAGGCAATAGACAGAGAACTTGGAAAGGAAAAAAGGATCGGGCCCAGGCGGCCAGGCTACAGACAAAAGCTTGGGAATTTCAAATATTCAGGGGGATACTTGGAATGGTGATTTAAGTTGAGAAAGGTTGTTGTTGGAAGACAAGCTAGTAATTTTTAAGGAGAGTACAAAGTTAATTTTGTGGTTGCTAAAGGGAATAATAGCTGAATTTTGTAAAAATGCTGAGAGAGAAAAGTTTTTGGTGTTTTGAAATTTTTGTAAATTATTTAGGCAAAGAAATTAGTTTGTAATTGTTTGGCTATGAATAATTTTGTTGCATTAGCTGAAGAATGTATATAGTGCTATGTAATTGAGATTGTATTAGGTTTTATGGGCATATAAGTGGTGATTTTTTTTTATTTTTTTTTAGTGTTTAAAAGCAGAAGCTGATAGTAAGAAATTTTAAGCTGTGATTAGCTTTGGATTTTAGAGGTAAGCTAGGAAGCAATTGTATTATTGTAAATGATTTAATTGATGATGTAATTTTCCTTTTTTTGCCTGGTTGTAATAAGGGTATTTGTATATTGTATGTAATGATTGCTTGCCCAGTAGGGGTAGTTTTGTTTTTGTTTTTTAGATATTAAAGAAAATTGGTGTTAGCTGCATAGCATTTTATGTACCATGCATTTATTTATAGAGTTTACATTTATGTTTTATGTCTTGTGTTTGTTTGTGACATGTGTTTTCTGGCCAGAATTGTTGTGGTGTTGTTGAGATGTTTATGTGGTTTATGTTGTGTTTTCTGCTGTGAATCCCCCCCCCCTCAGTGTCAGTTTGATCACCTGACACATGAGGGATGGATTGGTAATAGAAATTTTGTCACAATTTGGTGTGCAATAGAGAATGGGGGAACCCTGCGGAATTTACATTATTTATTTGTTTTACCCTTGTTGTTTTATGTTTGCTTTGTTTGGTACTGCTGGTGTTATATGTTAAGAATGGCATGATTAAAGGTGAGCCCTAATAGATTAAGGAAATACTATTTGGTTTGGGTGCACTATTTAGCTTTGGCTCTGTTTTGTTTAACCGGTTACTGTTGTTTTTCTGCTCTGTTCATTTGGGCGTTAGGTGTGTGGGCGGAACTGGATTTCTCGTTCGTAATTCCTCAGGGTGGAAGCCATGTGTGCGATGAAGCTCTGAGGTTGTTTTGGGATTCTTCAGTCCCGCCCCCTGTAACGGATAATGTATGGAAGTAGGAAAAATCTGGCTTAGACTGTAATTTTTTTCTGCTCTCTGTGTAATTTTTTGTTCTGTTTAAGCGCAAGCAGACTAATGGGAATGCTGGTGCTTGTATTGCTAGATTAGCTCAAGGTTATGCTGCTGTTGTTGTACCGGAGCGCTTGAGAAAGCGAGGGGAGGAATGTAGGAGGCTAGGGAACCACGGAAGATTCTGTTACGGTTTAGTTAGGCAGCTGGTGTTTAGATTTGCTTTTAGTTTTGCTGTGTAATAGATTGTAGTAATGTGATGCTATGAGCTGGGAATGTTTTGCTGTGCCTTCCCTTTTTTATTATGAGAAAAGGGGGGAGGTGTGGGATTGTTGTGCATGAGAGTGTGAGAAACTGACATGCAAGTTTCAAGGATGAGACTAGTTCTTATCTGCTGGTAGGCAGTAAACAGGATAATAAATTAGAAGGTCGTATAGAATGGCAATTATCTAATGAAGTTACAGCTGTGCTTGTGTGTATTTTATTAACCAATTAGCAATTGCTTGATTGCTTGGCCTTAATTGTATATAAGAGCATGCTGGAGAGAAATAAATGACTTTGCTATCAATCATACTGACTGCTGAGCTTTGTTCATGTACGCCTGCGATGCAACACTACCTGTGACCAGGTAGAGTGTGCTATAATCATGTGGAGAGGAAAGGCACCAGCTGCATCCTAGCAAGCAGTAAGATACTCAGAAATCCATCTCACCATCTCTGTGAAGAGATCATGGGCCCCTTTGACCCTTCTGCGATGGAGACAGAATCTAGGTGATTTCCAAAATTGCTTGGTCCTATCCAGACAAAAGGCCAATGCCCATCACATTGCTAATGTGAAGGGAATTCTCCCACTGAGATTTAGATGGTTTAGGGAAAAATACTGGCAGAAGAATAGACTGGATGGAAATCTATCAGTGCCTTATGTAAGAACTTTGGGTGAGGTCATAGATAGAAGGAGGAGGGGTGCCTTGGGTTGTGTGTCCTACATTTTTATAGTGTGAGGCCCATCTTAGAAAACATTTCCACCTGTGATTCAGGAGTCAAAAAGTCTCCAGGGGAGGATGTCTCCTGCTGGTTTCCCCACCAGTTGGAACTTCCTTTGTGCTTGAGGACTCTGTTTACTGCTGAAATGCAAATGAAGCAGGGCACACATTCTTTTGTTTCAGACAGAGCTGTTTGGGCAGGGTGTGGTTTGGAACCTGTGTTCTGTCCAATAATTGACCTCCTTTATGATGGCCTGGAAGCATTCATAGAAAATGAGGGTTGGAAGGGACCTCAGGAGGTTGTCTAGTCCAACCCCCTGCTCAAAGCAGGACCAACCCCAGACAGATTTTTATCCCAGTTCCCTAAATGGCCCCCTCAGGGATTGAACTCACAATCCAGGGTTTAGCAGGCCAATGCTCAAACCACTGAGCTATCCCTCCCCCTGTGAATAGAGTGACCAGACAGCAAGTGTGAAAAATTAGAACGGGGGTGGGGGGGGGGGGTAATAGGAGCCTATATAAGAAAAAGACCCAAAAATTGGGACTGTCCCTATAAAATCGGGACATCTGGTCACTCTACCTGTGGAAGATGTTCAGTAAAGGTTGCAAACTTGTAATTCTTGTGAAATCGGACTTGGCTGTGACTGCCTTATAGTTTGCCACCTGAAATCGGAAGGTCATGGATGCAGGCAGCCTTTTGGTCATAAAAGTCTGACTTCTGGTCAAGTATCAGAGGGGTAGCCGTGTTAGTCTGGATCTGTAAAAGCAGCAAAGAATCCTGTGGCACCTTATAGACTAACAGATGTTTTGCAGCATGAGCTTTCGTGGGTGAATACTCACTTCATCGGATGCAAGTAGTGGAAATTTCCAGGGGCAGGTATATATATGCAAGCAAGAAGCAAGCTAGAGATAACGAGGTTAGTTCAATCAGGGAGGATGAGGCCCTGTTCTAGCAGTAGAGGTGTGAAAACCAAGGGAGGAGAAACTGGTTCTGTAGTTGGCAAGCCATTCACAGTCTTTGTTTAATCCTGAGCTGATGGTGTCAAATTTGCAGATGAACTGAAGCTCA
Organism: Mauremys mutica; assembly: GCF_020497125.1. NCBI lineage: Eukaryota > Metazoa > Chordata > Testudines > Geoemydidae > Mauremys > Mauremys mutica. Next base: position 16,647,981 of record NC_059091.1, on the reverse strand, counting down.
GCAGTTTCTCTTTAAAGTCTGGTCCTGAAGTTTTTTTGCTGGAGGATGGCCACCTTAAGATCTGCTATTGTGTGGCCAGGGAGGTTGAAGTGTTCTCCTACAGGTTTTTTTATATTGTTATTCCTAATATCTGATTTATGTCCATTTATCCTTTTCCTTAGAGACTGTCCAGTTTGGCCGATGTACATAGCAGAGGGGCATTGCTGGCATATGATGGCGTATATTACATTGGTGGATGTGCAGGTGAATGAACCAGTGATGGTGTGGCTGATCTGGTTAGGTCCTGTGATGGTGTCGCTGGTGTAGATATGTGGGCAGAGTTGGCATCGAGGTTTGTTGCATGGATTGGTTCCTGAGCTAGAGTTACTATGGTGCAGTGTGCAGTTACTGGTGAGAATATGCTTCAGGTTGGCAGGTTGTCTGTGGGAGAGGACTGGCCTGCCACCCAAGGCCTGTGAAAGTGTGGGATCATTGTCCAGGATGGGTTGTAGATCCCTGATGATGCGTTGGAGGGGTTTTAGCTGGGGACTGTATGTGATGGCCAGTGGAGTCCTGTTGGTTTCTTTCTTGGGTTTGTCTTGCAGTAGGAGGCTTCTGGGTACACGTCTGGCTCTGTTGATCTGTTTCCTTATTTCCTCATGCGGGTACTGTAGTTTTGAGAATGCTTGGTGGAGATTTTGTAGGTGTTGGTCTCTGTCTGAGGGGTTAGAGCAGATGCGGTTGTACCTCAGTGCTTGGCTGTAGACAATGGATCTTGTGGTGTGCCCGGGATGGAAGCTGGAGGCATGAAGGTAGACATAGCGGTCGGTAGGTTTTCGGTATAGGGTGGTGTTAATGTGACCATCACTTATTTGCACTGTGGTGTCTAGAAAGTGGACTTCCCGTGTAGATTGGTCCAGGCTGAGGTTGATGGTGGGGTGGAAGCTGTTGAAATCTTGGTGGAATTTTTCCAGAGTCTCCTTCCCATGGGTCCAGATGATGATGATGTCATCAATGTAGCATAGGTAGAGAAGGGGCGTGAGCGGACGGGAGCTGAGGAAGCGTTGTTCCAGGTCGGCCATAAAAATATTGGCATATTGTGGGGCCATGCGGGTGCCCATAGCGGTGCCACTGATCTGGAGATATATATTGTCATCAAATTTGAAATAGTTGTGTGTGAGGATAAAGGCACAGAGCTCAGCAACCAGTTGTGCTGTGGCAAGACTGTGAATGGCTTGCCAACTACAGAACCAGTTTCTCCTCCCTTGGTTTTCAATCTTAAGGTGGCCATCCTACAGCAAAAAAACTTCAGGACCAGACTTCAAAGAGAAACTGCTGAGCTTCAGTTCATCGGCAAATTTGACACCATCAGCTCAGGATTAAACAAAGACTGTGAATGGCTTGCCAACTACAGAACCAGTTTCTCCTCCCTTGGTTTTCACACCTCTACTGCTAGAACAGGGCCTCATCCTCCCTGATTGAACTAACCTCGTTATCTCTAGCTTGCTTCTTGCTTGCATATACATACCTGCCCCTGGAAATTTCCACTACTTGCATCCGAAGAAGTGGGTATTCACCCACGAAAGCTCATGCTGCAAAACGTCTGTTAGTCTATAAGGTGCCACAGGATTCTTTGCTGACTTCTGGTCCTTAAGTTAAGGGGTAGCCCTGGAGTAATGCTGTTTATCCCACTCGTTTACAGCATCCACCACCAGGGAAGGAGGTGGTAGTGGTGGGGAAGTGGAGGGGACAAATTCTGAGTCCCTGGGGGGAACATATTCCTTATCTGCCCATTTGCAACGTGGCAGGATGGTGGAAGAATTTGCCACACAGTCTTTGCTGGATCCAGGAGCACTTCATTAATGGGTAGTGCAATCCAGGTGGGTGCTGCCCACTGCAGAATGCTCAGGAGCTTGTGTTTGAGTCTTAACCTCCTCACAATGTATCTCTGGAGGGTGTCTGCCACCCTCTCCACAAGGTCCTGGAATTGGCAGAAATCATGGTGGGGGAGGCAGGACTACCTTCTCTGGAGATAAAGACAAAACGGGTTTGAGGGGTAGCCTCTCTTTTCCTCTCTAGCCTTCTGTTCTTCAAAGGTCTCCTCATGTTGGGGATTTGGTGGAGGAGAATGTTTGACCCTAGTTTCCTGGTGCAGTGGAGCCAGAGGTCTGGCAAATTGCTGCCAATACGCTGCCCAAGGAGCCCAGCATGGCCATATTGGGAGGGGGGGCATACAGGAGGGGGTGGTATCCAGGACTGATGCCACCATTCCTGACATGGGCGAGGATCTTTGTCAGAGCAGGGGTTCCTGCAATGATGCACAGGGCAACCCGCCAAAGAGGGCGCCATGTACTGGTCCGGTGCTCCACTTGCGCGCTGCGGCCAAGCAGCGCTTGTTCCTCTCCACCCGGCCCTGCTCACTTGCTCCTTTTGGCCAGATGGGGTTGGAGAGAAGCCCTCAGCTGCTGTGGCTCTGCTCTGGCCCCACCCCACCTCCTGCCCCCAGAGGCTCATACCGCTTGGTGGAGCGAGTGGGGAGGAGGAAAGGGGGAGGCTAGGCTAGACAGTGGGCCCAGGGGTTTCTGTCTGCTGTGTGCTGCAAACAGCTGGGTCATGGTGCGGCCCTCCTGCCTCCTCCCTGGGCTCTGGGCCCCTGCCAGGCCTGGGGCAGCGCTGGTCAGAGGGTGCTGAGCATGCAGCTCCCCCCCCCCCGACCAAGCCCCGCCTTTATTTAAAAGCGGAGGCCAGGAAGCATGGGGGTCCTGGACTATGCTGGGCAGGTGGCGGCACCGGCACCCAGTGGACGGACACCCCAACCAGCGCGCGCTCCTTGCTCCAGGTAAGCCCTCTTGGCCTGGGCCTTGCAAAACAACTGGAGTCCCTTTGCCACATCCCCCCACCAGCGCCCCTGGGGGAGACCCAGTGCCCCCTTCCCCATCCCCACGTGAGTGCCCCTGGTCTAGGGAAGGATGTGGGTCTGGTCCAGTTCGGGGGGGTTTGGGCTGGGGAGGGATGCGGGTCTGGTCCCGTTTGGTCTGGGGAGGGATGTGGGTCTGGTCTGATTTGGAGGGTTGGCCTGGTCTTTTGGGGGCACAGCTAGTCCTGATCCTAGTCTCTTTGCCCCTCTGCTTGGGGGGGTGGGGGCTTGTTCTTTACCGACTGGTTTCTGAGCCTTTTGGGGGAGTGAGGGCATTTTCCGATTCCCTCTGCAACCACAAGGGCCAGAAAAAACTGTTACTAGTCTTTCCATAACCATTATTCGAAATGTGTTGCTCATGTTCATACCACATTAGGTGTGTGCACGCCGCATGTACCGTCGCCATAAATTTCCCCTTCAGTGGTATCTGTCGGGCTGGCTCTAGCAACCCCTGGTGCCACACGCTTATGCGCTGGTATAAGGAGCACTGCCAGCCCCACACCTCTCATCCCTGTTGCCAGCTAAATCCAACACAGGGGCAGGAGGGTGAGTCATGGAATGGACATGAGCAACACATCTTGAAGAACAACAGTTACATAACGGTTAGTAACCATTTTTAATTCGAGTGCTTGCTCATGTCCAGTCCATGTTAGGTGACTCACAAGCGATACCTAAGGAAGTGGGCTCGGAATTCATGGACATGCTGACTGCAACACTGCTCTTCTGAACCTGGCATCATCTCGAGCCTGTTGGGCGATGGTGTAGTAGGAGGAGAAAGTATGCACTGATGACCAGGTCACAGCCCTGAATGTGTCTTGGATCAGGACCTGTGCCAGAAATGCCACTGATGAGGCCTGAGCTCTCGACAAACTGGCGGTCAAGATGGCAGGAGGTGGGAAGTCCAACTGCTTGTAGCATGTATGAACACAGGAGGTTATCCAAAATGAGATTTTCTGGGCTGAAACCAGTAGGCTTTTCATCCTATCTGCTATTGCCACAAAGAGTTGCATGGATTTACGGAATGGCTTGGTCCTCTCAATGCAGAAGGCTGGGGCACATCTAATGTCCAAAGAGTAAAGACATCGCTCCTCTGAATTCCTGTGCATTTTCAGGAAGAAAACTGGCAGAAAAGAGCCTGGTTATTGTGGAACTGCAAGACCACCTTCAGAAGAAATGCTGGGTGGGAGCATAGTTTAACCTTGTCCTTGAAAAACACTATGTTCGGTGGTTTTGATGTAAGGGTCCTGATTGCCGAGACAGGGGCTTGGACTAGATGACCACCTGAGGTCCCTTCCAACTCTGATATTCTATGATTCTGAGAGTCCTCTGGCCAAGGTAATTGCCACCAGGGAGGCAAACTTCCAGGAGAGGTACAGCAGAGGACTTGATGCTAGCAGTTCAAAGGGAAGGCCTGAGAGTCTTGACAGGATCAGGTTTAGGTCCCATGGTGGAATTGCTTTGCAAATTTGAGGGTAAAGTCTTAATCCTTTAAGGAAGCAAATGAAAATCTTGTGTGAGAAGACTGACCTACCGCTCACCGGAGTGTGGAAGGCCGAGATCGCTGCTAAATGTACCTTGATGAAAGCGAGGGCCAGACCTTATTGTTTCTGATGGAGCAGGTATTCCAGCACAGACTGGAGGGAAGACTCAGTCAGGCAAAGACCTTGTTGGGAAGACCATACTGAGAAATGCTTCGACTTGGCCAGGTAAATAGTTCTAGTAGACGGCTTCCTACTACCCAGCAAAACTGGTGAACTTGCTCCGAACAGGCCTGTTCATCCGGGTTCAACCATGGAGCTTCCACATGGTGGAGTAAGCAGCTGTGATCTTGTCAGAGCAGGTCCAGGAGGGGTGGGAGTGGCAGCCAGGGTGCCATTGACAAGTTGAGTAGTGTGTCAACCCAGCGTTGGCGCAGCCATGCAAAGGCTATACGAATAACCCTTGCCTTGTCCCACTTGACTTTCAGAAGGACCTGATGCACCAGAGGAACTGGAGGAAATGCATAGAATAGGAACTCTGTCCTTGGAAGCAGGAAGATGTCCGAGAAGCTGCCCGGGCTGTGTCTGCATAGCGAGCAAAACTGTTGACATTTCCTGTTCAGCCTGGTTGTGAACAGGTCTACCTGGGGAGACCCTCAAACTCTGGAAGATGTATCTGGTCACCTCTGGGTGAAGGGATGACTTGTGGTGAGAGGAGGAAGATCTACTGAGGTGATCTGCCAGGGCATTCCAGGCTCCCGGAAGATGGGAAGCCTCGAGGTGGATGGCGTACTTCACGCAGAAGTTCCACAGACCGATAGCCTCCTGGCACATGGTGGAGGAGTGCGCTCTTCCCTGCTTGCTGATGTAGAACATGACTGCCGTGTTGTCAATTAGCATTCGTACTACTTTGCCCATGATCTGGAGAAGGAACGCTCGGCAAGCTAAGAGGACTGCTCTGAGTTCTCTGATGTTTATGTGTAGGGAGAGCTCTTCCTCAGACCACAGGCCCTGTCTCCTGAGGTGTTTGAGGGGAGCTCCCCACCTAGATCAGATGTGTCCAAAATTAAAGACAATGAAGACTGGGGGGGTAACAAAGGGAATGCCTGCAGTTACTGACTGTGGGTCCTTCCACCAGTTAAGGGAGGTGAGGACCAGGGCGAGAACTGTAAGCACCGAGTCCAAGTGGATTTGGTGAGCACACTGAGGCCAACCAAATCTGCAGGGATCTAAGGTGCAGCCCTGAGCGCCGTTCCATGTAAGTGCACATGGCCATGTGTTTCAAAAGTTTGAGGCAGAACCAGGCTGTCAAGATGGGGTGGGCTTGACCTCGGATATCAAGATCCAATGTTCTTCAGAATCAAGCCTCTGGAAGGGAGGCTCTGGCCTGGGTCAAGTCTAGAAGTGCCCCAATAAACTCTATTCTCTGGACTGGAGTGAATGTTGACTTTTGCTCATTTACCAACAGGCCCAGTGCTCAGAAGGTGGCTTGGACCAGGCTGATACTGTTCTTCACTTGAGCGGCCCTTGATTAGCCAATCGTTGAGGTACAGGTACCATCATTGTGCATTTTGTAGAAATCCGAGGGGCTGCAGACAGAACAAAGGGGAGGATGGTGAACTGATAATGGGTCTGGTTTATGATAAACCTGAGGAAACTTCTGTGGCCTTGGAAGATGACAAGGTGGAAATATGCATCTTTCAAGTCAAGGGTGGTCCCCTGGATCCAGGGAGACCATGCAGAACCTCAGTTTCTTGAGATAACTGTTGAGGTGACGCAGGTCCAGGATGAGTCAAAGATGCCCTTTGGCCTTCAGGATTAGAAAATATCTGGAGTAAAACCCCTTTCTCTCTCAAGTTCTGGGGCGGCACCTCCACAGCTCCTACCCATAGGAGGGCTTGTACCTCGGGCTAAAAGTTGCTCATGAGACGGGTCCCTTAAGAGGGATGGGCAGAAGAAAATTGAAGGGTAACTGTCCGCCACCATACTCAGCACCCAGTGATCCGAGGTGATGAGGGACCACGCTGGACTGAAGTAGGAGAGTTGGTCTGAAAACAAAAGGGTTTGGGGGGAGGATTCGAGGCAGGAACTGATATATTGCCCTCAGGCACACCTTCAAAAGCTCTGTTTGGGGCCTCCTGAGGATCTGTGCGACCCCGGTAGTGTGGCTGAGGTGGATTGGTGTGGTTGCCTATGCTTCTAACCCCTGCTCCTTTTCTCGAACAGGTTCTGACACAGTAGTGGAGTCGAGAAGTGGGCTGGTTGCTGGGGCATGAAATGCTTCCTCGAAGGAGCTGGGGAGTAGAGGCCCAGGGATCTGAGGGTGGCCCTGGAGTCCTTCAGACCATGAAGCTGTGTGTCCATTTGCTCTGTGAAGGAGGTGGTACCTTCGAATGGGAGGTCCTGGATTGACTGTTGGAGCTCCAGTGGTAGCCCCAAGGGTTGAAGCCAGGAGCATTGCCTCACAAACACTGCAGAAGCTGTCGTTCTGGCTGCTGGGTCAGCTACATCCAGAGCTGCTTGGAGTGAGGCTCTGGCTACAGTTTTCTCCTCCTCTAAGAGGATGGAAAACTCTTGGCTGGAGTCCTGAGGCAGAGAGTCCTTAAACTTGGCCATAGAGTCCCACATATTGTAATCATATTTCCCACGCAGGGCTTGTTGGCCGGAAATACGAAGCTGTAACCCAGCCAGCAAATACATTTTTCTGCTGAACAAGTCTAGCTTCCTTAAGTTTGTCTGCTGCCTGCCTGGCCTTGCCTGTCCCTCTCATTGGCTGCTGTGACCACAAGAGACCCGGGAGGAGGGCCAGAATACAAGTATTCGTACCCCTTGGCCAACACGTAGGATTTCTTTTCTGCCTTCTTTGAAGAAGGAGGCAGAGAAGATGGAGTGTGCCACCCAGGGACCTGACCGGACCCATAACAGTTTTGTTAATGAGTAGAGCAACCTTGGATGGGACTGCTGTGGACAAAATGTCAATGAGGCTATGCGCTAACTCTGAGTACCTCCACCTCCAGCCCCATGTTAGCAGCTACACTTTTTAGAAGCTCCTGATGGGTTCTAAAGTCATCTTGTGGCACCACGCTGCTCAATCCCAAGACAGCTTCATCTGTGGAGAAAGAGGAAGAGGCCTGAAGCAGTGGGGTCTTCCTTCTCTTGTTTGGCCCCAATTACATTCCCCAGGCGCACATCTTGTGTGTTGGTACTGGGCTTAGTACCAGAGTCTGGGTCAGATGCAGAATGGTGAGGTGGAGGGGCCCTCCTCTTGGACACAAGCAAATAGGAATGGTTGGATGGTAGTCCTGGTACTGGGGGGAAGCCCCACAGGTTCAAGAATGGCCACTGGACCTGCATTGGCCATTGTCCTCCAGGCCAGGTGCTGGCAGGTGGACCTACACCGGGATCCGGAGGGATGTAGGATGGGTAGTGGCAGCAGCTCTTAGGCTGGGTGCAGGGCTCAATCTCCAACTCCAAAGAAGAGCTTTCCTGAGGTGACCATGGGGGAGTGGTGCCCCTTACTTCTCCTGGTCAGTCATGAGGGACTGGGGATCGGTGCTTGATCAGGGAAGACCTTGTCAACCACAGGAGGGCCAGTTTGCCTGTGGTCAGTACTGAGGCCCCTGGTGCCAGGTAAGAGCTCGAAGCCCCATGCTCCCTTCTGCTCGTCACACTCATGGGAGCCAGTGGTTGTCCCCATTGGCAGTACCAGGAGGGACAGTGGGTCCCTGGCCACTGCAAAGGCCTCCAGGGTGGAAGGCACCGTGATCCTGGTGGCGTCACAATGACTCCCTGGCATCAATGGGTGATCCCACTCCAGATTCAACAGCACCTGTGGGCAGGGTGAAGTCAATGGTGCTGCTAGGGCACCGGAGGTGGAGTGGTGGTGTTGGGGACTTTATCCCCGACAGTGAAATTCGTTGTCTGATCCCAGAGAGACAAGCAACACCAGCAAGGTCCGATCAAAAGCCCTTTATTGACAAGTGCACGCGTCAGTAAAGGGCAGCTCGTCTCCAGTGAGAACCAGCCAGCTCTTTACAGCTTAGTATTAGCCTATATAGACAGTTTTATTACGTCATACATCACTCACTTGAGCAAAACCCACCTCCCTTTGTTTAACAAACTAAAACTAGACACTTTTAATATACACACATGCCTAGACTTTATGTCTACAACTTTAGATTATTAATTATATCTTAACACCACCCAAAAGTTAGAAATACAGGGGAGTTTTAAACAAACCTATAACTCAACCAGAGAGTTAGAATCTGAACCGTGGGATGCTAGAGTTTCTTATCAGTTCTTCAAACACTGTCCTTAGCACAGCTAATGCTATGCCAGGAATGCAATCCCTGGCTTATCTCACGTTTTCCAGGGCTCTGTAAAACAATGCTGCTTCTCAGTACTTTTCCACTCTGGGATTACCCAGAAACCTCTGTTAGCCTGACTTCAGTCAGGTTGGCATAACTGGTTTTGTGCTACATCTTTATTCAGGCCTAACAGTGGCCTGACATGGGTCACACTCCGCTGCACTCCCCTTGTTTGTCCTTGGGACCAGGGAGCATCCCCTCTCAGGGTACGTCTACACTACAAGACTATTTCGAATCAACTTAATTCGAATTTGTGGAATCGACCTTATGAAGTCGAAGTTGTGTATCCACACTAAATACACTAGTTCGACTGTGTGAGTCCACAGTAACGGGGCCAGTGTCGACTTTGGAAGCGGTGCACTGTGGGAATCTATCCCACAGTTCCCGCACTCCCCGCTGCCCATTGGAATCCTGTGATTTCCCCCAATGCATGCTGGGGGGAAAAATGTGTCGAGGGTGGTTTTGGGTAACTGTCATCATTGAACCGTCACTCCCGCCCTCTCTCCATGAAAGCGCCGGCGGGAAATCTGTTCGCGCCCTTCTCTGGTCGGTTACAGCTCGGACGCCACAGCACTGCGAGCATGGAGCCCGCTGCGATCATCGCTGCACTTATGGCCGTTGTCAACTCCTCACACCTTATCGTCCACCTCTTCCACAGTCAGCTGCTGAGAAATCAGGCGAGGAGGCTCCGTCAGCGCGGTGAGGACAGGAAGTCACAGAGTGGCGCAGACCTCTCACAAAGCAGGGTACGCCGCGCAGTGGAGATCATGGTGGCAATGGGTCAAGTTCATGGTGTGGAACGGCGATTCTGGGCCCGGGAAACAAGCACGGACTGGTGGGACCGCATAGTGCTGCAGGTCTGGGATGAATCACAGTGGCTGCGAAACTTCAGGATGCGTAAGGGCACTTTCCTTGAACTCTGTGACTTGCTGTCCCCTGCCCTGAAGCGCCAGGACACCCGGATGCGAGCAGCCCTGACTGTGCAGAAGCGAGTGGCCATAGCCCTCTGGAAACTTGCAACGCCAGACAGCTACCGGTCACTAGCGAACCACTTTGGCGTGGGCAAATCTACCGTGGGGGTTGCTGTGATTCAAGTAGCCCACGCAATCGTTGAGCAACTGTTCTCAAAGGTAGTGACCCTGGGAAACGTCCAGGTCGTCATAGATGGCTTCAGCGCGATGGGATTCCCAAACTGCGGTGGGGCTATAGATGGGACTCACATCCCTATCCTGGGACCGGCCCACCAGGCCAGCGAGTACATTAACCGAAAGGGCTACTTTTCTATGGTGCTGCAAGCACTGGTGGACCATAGGGGACGTTTTACCAACATCTACGTGGGGTGGCCGGGCAAGGTTCATGACGCGCGTGTGTTCAGGAACTCTGGTCTGTTTAAACGCCTCCAGGCAGGTAGTTTCTTCCCAGACCACAAAATAACTGTTGGGGATGTGCAGATGCCTACAGTGATCCTCGGGGACCCAGCCTACCCGCTAATGCCCTGGCTCATGAAGCCCTATACAGGCGCCTTGGACAGTGAGAAGGAACTCTTCAACTACCGGCTGAGCAAGTGCAGAATGGTGGTGGAGTGTGCTTTCGGACGTCTCAATGGGAGATGGCGGAGCTTACTGACTCGCTCGGACCTCAGCGAAAAAAATACCCCCGTTGTTATTGCTGCTTGCTGTGTGCTCCACAATCTCTGTGAGAGCAAGGGCGAGACCTTTATGGCTGGATGGGAGGTTGAGGCAAATCGCCTGGCTGCTGATTACGCTCAGGCAGACACCCGTGCCGATAGAAGATCCCAGCGGGAAGCGCTGTGCATCCGGGAGGCTTTGAAAGATAGGTTCCTCGGAGAGCAGGGTAACCTATGACTCTCCAATTGATTTACAGAGAAGCTGAACCTGAGCCTGTTTCAGTGACTGTTGACTTCGATCTGCGGTTACATACCCCGTTCTCCGGGTTTCCCCCCTTCCAACACACGTTTTAAAATAACTTTAATGGAACACTGATTATTAATAAAGTTTTCTTTAATTATGAATTCCTGTTCAAGGGTTGAAACATGGACGCGGACTGTGGTGGGTACGGTGTGCACTGATGTCCAGACCGCTTCTACACTAGAGGAATGACAGGCTCCTGCTCCTACAGCGGTCTCTGGGGGGAGGACGGTTGCAGGTGGGTGTGCAGGAAGGGGTGGGTTTGCAGGAAGGGGTGAGGGGTGCCGTCTTTGGGACAGAGTTTGGATGCAGGCTCCGGACTGGGGGTTGGGGCGTAGGAAGGGGTGAGGGGTGTGTGGGAAGGGTGAGTATGTGTCCGTGGATGAGGGCTCTTGCTGGGGCTCAGGGCATCGGAGAGGCTCGTGGCTAGGGGGGAAGGGCATGGTAAGGGCAGCCTGCCTTGCCATTTGTGGATGTCAGGCGCTAGGACCCTGGGGCAGCATACACCTCACATACTGACCCGGGGCAGCATTCACCTCCCAGAATGACCCTAGTGCCTAGTGACTGCAGTCTGTGTGTGTCCTGCTGTTGATCCTGCCCCCAAGTCTGTACCCTGGTAATGGAGGCTGTCCTATGCAATTAAAAAACCCCTCCCCCCCCTTCACACAAAGTCTTCTGACAAGGAAAACGTGACGGAAACAGTGAATAACAACAAACTACTTTTAATACTCAACTACACAGTGGGGGGATGAAACTTGGATTTGGGACTGGGTGATCCTGGAAGGGAAGCACTTCTCACACTTTAGGGAATGAGAGCTGTTTGGTACATGAGCGCTCTGCTGGGGTGGAGTGACAGTTTTCACGGCCCCTAGCGCCCCTCCTTCTTGTGATTTTGGGTGAGGGGGGACAGGACTTTGTGGCGGGGGAAGGCGGTTGCAGATACAGTTCAGGGGGGCTCTCTGCTCCTGCCTGCGGTCCTGCAGAACATCTACAAGGCGCCGGAGCGTGTCCGTTTGTTCCCTCATTAGCCCAAGCAGCGTTTGAGTCGCCTGCTGGTCTTCCTGCCGCCACCTGTCCTCCCGTTCACTGTGTGAGCGCTGCTGCTGACATAGGGTCTCCCTCCACTGTCTCTGCTCGGCCGCCTCGGCTCTGGAGCAAGCCATCAGTTCCGAGAACATGTCGTCCCTAGTCTTTTTCTTTCGCCGCCTAATCTGCGCCAGCCTCTGTGAGGGGGATGCTGGGGCAGTTCGTGAAAGAGCCACAGCTGTGTGATGGGAAAAAGGAAGTGATTTCCTTGAAAAGATACATGTTTGCGAACACTGAACACAGTCTAGTCAGTTTCTGTGAACAAGACCATACAGGGCACCTAGTCTCACGAGCTCTCAGGACAAGTTCGAGATTTCGGAATACGCTTTCATTGGCTGCGGTCTTGCACAGGAGATCGGACAAGCGGGGCGGTACAGCTGAATCCGTGTAGCAGCCAGGCCTGGTAAGCACTACACTATAGGCTGCTTAACAGTTAATGGATAGCTGTGCCCTCCCGCTGAAGGCAATCTGGAAAGCATAAAGTCTGACCCTGTTCCAGCCCCTCGCGGCTGTGCACGGGAAAGATCACTGTATGTTTTTCCTCTGTGGCCTCCAACACGTGGCTGTTAAGCGAAGGTCATTGCTATGCAAAGTAAAAGTCAAGCATTCACAATAGTAACAGAACACTAATTGCCCTAATTAGATGCAGCAGTCGCCGAATGAGATTAGCCTGAGGCGGGTCACTCGGAGAGAGAGAGAGCGGATGCTGCTCGAATCCCTGCACAGACCAGGACCGTACGCTGCAATGCTGGTGGAGGCAATGATTCCGCTGTACATTAGGATGGCCTGGCGCGGAAGAGTGTGCTTCCACGGAGCACCAAATAAGGCACCTCTCCCCAGGAACCTCCTGCGGAGACTTTTCGAGCTGCTCTCTGAGAGCTTCGTGGAACTGTCCCAGGAGGATTTCTGTTCCATCCCTATCTGTGTGGACCTTCTCTTTATATAGTTTTTTAAGCAAAAGGTTTCATATAGTTTTTACATATTTTTTATTCCTGTTTTTTAAAAAATAAATGTTTCCATGTTTATAGCACTTACCGACTGATCCTTCCCCTGATTCTGAGTCCGGGTTAACGGCCGGGGAGGGTTGGTAGGGGATCTCTGTGAGGGTGATGAAGAGATCCTGGCTGTCGGGGAAAGCGGTATTGTAAGCGCTGTCGCCTGCGTCGTCCTCCACAAACCCTTCCTCATCTTCCCCATCGGCGAACATCGCTGAGGAACTGCCCCTCGACACTATCCCATACTCAGAGTCCACGGTCACTGGTGGGGCAGTGGTGGCAGACCCACCTAGAATGGCATGCAGTGCCTCGTAGAAGTGGCAGGTCTGGGGCTGTGCTCTGGAGCGTCCGTTTGCCGCTCTGACTTTTTGGTAGCCTTGTCTCAGGTCCTTGATTTTCACGCGGCACTGCGTTGTATCCCGGCTGTATCCTCTGAGTGCCATGGCTTTGGAGACCTTCTCGTAGGTCTTTGCATTCCGTTTGTTGGAGCGCAGCTCCGAAAGCACAGACTCATCGCCCCACACAGCGATCAGATCCAGGACTTCCCGGTCTGTCCATGCTGGGGACCTCTTTCTATTCTGGGATTGCATGGACTCCTCTGCTGGAGAGCTCTGCATCGTTGCAGGTGCTGCTGAGCTCGCCCCGATGTCCAACCAGGACATGAGATTCAAAGTGCCCAGACAGGAAAAGGAATTCAAATTTTCCCGGGTCGTTTCCTGTGTGGCTGGTCAGAGAATCCAAGCTTGGACTGCTGTCTAGAGCGTCAACAGAGTGGTGCACTGTGGGATAGCTCCCGGAGCTAGTAAGTTCGATTTGCATCCACACCTAGCCTAATTCGACATAGCCATGTCGAATTTAGCGCTACTCCCCTCGTCGGGGTGGAGTACCGAATTCGAACTAAAGAGCCCTCTAGGTCGAACTAAATGGCTTCCTGGTGTGGACGTGTGCACGGTTAATTCGAATTAACGCTGCTAAATTCGAATTAAAGTCCTAGTGTAGACCAGGCCTCAGACTGTTGCTTCTTATGTTTCTTTCTTGTCATTGTAGATGGAGAACAGTGCCAAGAAACATGCTGTGCTGGAGGGGCACTTCGTACTGAAGCTGAGGTGCTCAGTGCCAAATCCAACTGGCTTGGCTTGGACACTGGCCTAAATGCGGCTTCCATTAGGATAGCCCTTAGTCTAGCCTCCCTGTCTTTCTTTGCACAAGACTTAAAGTCTCGACAGTTGACAATGCTCTCATATGTGAGCCTCTCCCAGACACTTCAGACAGCTGGAGTGTGGGTCGCTCACCAGCATAGACTTGCTGCAGGAGGCACAGGGTTTGAAGCCAGAGGACAGGGACATACCCAGCCCCAGTGGCAAAGGCAGCCCCTCTATGCTAAGAGAGGGAGCTCTATCTACGCCAATGCTATTTACACTACTACTAAAACTAAGACTAAAACTAAGCTGAAGAGAAACCACTGAATAACACTTTGCTGAAGCAAGAGTTGTTCCAGCGACTGTCACGGGGAGTAAGAAGGAATTGAGAGGGTGCCGGGCTGGCAGTGCCCCTTATAACGGCACATAAGCAAAGCGTGTGGCACCAAAAGGCACTAGAGCTGGCCTGACTGATACCACTATGGAAAAAATTTCTGGCAATGGTGCACACGGTATGCACATACCTGATGTAGAATGGACATAATCACTTGAAGAACTTGCTTTTCATATTTAAATGAAATCTATGATTCCCCCATAATCCTGACTCTGGGAGCTGGGTCTTTATGGCTGAAGGAATACAAGGCACTATCAAGGCCTTGAGAAATGGGCAGGGATAGGGGGGTTGCTAGTAAAATGGTGCCTGAGTCAGGAGGTGAAGTTAGGCAAATTGGTTATAGTCAACTTTGTAACTGTTAGGCAAATTAGACCTTTTCTGGGGAGGTGAGGGACTCTCTGTCAGAGCCAGAGACTTAGCAGGAGCTAGCTGTAACTGCTAAGCACAGAAACAGTTGACAACTGTGGAAGAAAAACTCCACTCTCAGATTGGAAGCAATAAAATCAGAGACAGCTTTATTCAAGCAATTGCAAGGGAAGAATACAGCTGGCAGAGAGCATCAGTGTCTCAGTTTCTCCAAAACACAAGCAAAATCACGCAAGCATTTATACTTCTTTGTGACGTGCATTAATTAAAAACATCTGCATTTTATTTAGGCTATTTGCTCTCTATTCCAGTATTTTCTCACTCTCTCGTCTCAAAACATCGTTATCTCAAGGCTAGGTCACACTGACTACTCTGCATTTTCCACTCGCTTCTGACGTGAGCCCTGCTTCTACAGGTCTCACGATATTAGGCTAAGACTTAGCTCAACGGTTGCTCTGTTTCTTAGGGTACGTCTACACTACGGGATTATTCTGAATTTTCATAAACCGGTTTTGCAAAACAGATTGAATAAAATCGAGTGCGCGCAGCCACACTAAACACATTAAATCGGTGGTGTGCGTCCACGGTCCGAGGCTAGCGTCGATTTCTGGAGCGTTGCACTGTGGGTAGCTATTCCGTAGCTATCCCATAGTTCCCGCAGCCTCCCCCGCCCCTTGGAATTTCCGGGTTGAGATCCCAGTGCCTGATGGGGCAAAAATCATTGTCGCGGGTGGTTCTGGGTAAATGTCGTCAGTCACTCCTTCCTCTGGGAAAGCAACGGCAGACAAGCATTTTGTGCCTTTTTTCCCTGGATTGCCCTGGCAGATGCCATAGCATGGCAATCATGGAGCCTGTTTTGCCTTTTGTGACTATCGCCGTATGTGTACTAGATGCCGCTCACAGAGGCGATTCAGCAGCGCTACACAGAAGCATGCTTTTGCTTTTGCATGACAGCAGAGATGGTTACTAGCCATACTGTACCATCTACCATACCATAAATTGGTAATAAGATGATCATGGTTACCAGTCCTTTTGCACTGTGCCATTTGCTGCTGTCATAAGTGACCCTGGCTGATCAGCCAGGGGCGCAAAAGCCAAAATTGGGAATGACTCCCTGAGTCAATCCCTCCTTTTTGGTATCTAAAAATAGAATCAGTCCTGCCTAGAATATGGGCAAGTTTACTAGAAAACCACTGTATCATAGAACCAGAGAGCACAGCTGCTCTGTGTCAGATCCAACAGAAATTATGAGCTGTATGCTATTGTGGAAGCAGGGAAAGCTTCAATAAGGATTTGAAGCGGATTTTAATGTGTGTCAGTCAGTTAGCAAGAGTCAGGCCATACTGTAACCCTAATGACGTGAGACTTGTAGGAGCAAAGATAGTGCGAGGCGACAGGACAAGAACTGTGTACAAAGTTATTACGACCTTGCAATCACTAACCAAAATGCAGGCTTGCTTTTCTTAAGAGAGAGACAAATAAGATAAGCCTTTCTGCTATGTATAAACAAAATGTATTTGTTGCTTTTTACTGTCTCCATGATTGCTAGAAATTGTCTGTAACAAAGGTATAAAGGCTTGATGTAATTGTTTACCAGTTGAGAGACCTGTCCAGGACTGGGGCGACCCTGTGTCCTATGGCACTCTCTCCCTCCATTGTAATTACTGGAGAAATAATAAAGTATTTGATTTTGCTGCACCCAAACAAAAAGCGAGAACTGAGTTTTTCTTCGACAATTTGGGGGCTCATCCGGGATGGCAACGCCCACGGACCCACAGACGGCTACTACGGATCATTCCCCTTCGAACCCCATGGCGCCACATGAGAGGTATGAGACCTTTTGAAATCTCTATTGGGGTATCGGAGGAGGACTTTCCGTGAGGACGTCTGTCTCTGTTGGGCTCACGCCATCTGAACTTATTGACTGTGCAGCAGGATCAGATGCAAAGTGGTATTGGGGAGAGGCCCCAATAAGGTTAGTTTATAGCAGTACTGGGAACTGCTGAGTTGGCCAAGGAAATGCATAAGGTAATGCATAAGGTAATGCATAGGTAAATGCATTAGAATGCACCGGTGCTGAGGGGTTTTTACCGCCTCAAGAGGGGTTGTCATACCGCCTCATGGTATTGGTCCGGACCAGGTAAAGATGCATCGTGGTTTAAAAAATAAATAAATAAATAAATAAAAATTTAAAAAGAGATAAAAAGGTTAAAAAAGGGTTAAAAAGGAAGAAAACAGGCCTTGGTGTGTGTGTGTGTGTGTGTGTGTGTGTACACCAGTGTGAGTGATCGTTATCGGAAGACGCCCAGAGTACCCTGTGAAGCGGAAGCTAATGATCAGGACTGCTCTAACGCAAGCCCAGTAACTAGTGGATCTTTAGGAGATCCGACCCACGGTGGGCTGACTCAGCCTGGCATAGTCCGGCGAGGAAGCTGCCTGGGTCTAGGGGTGTGTGAACCCATCTTCCCTCCCCTTTCCCTTCTGTGTGGGCTACTGACAATCTGTTCGTCTCACTGGATGCAATTAGAGTACGCGGCGCCGTCTCCCAGAGACTAGCCGACGCTCTTTGCTGAAGGGAGGTGTAGGAGAGTCGTAGTCTTCCTTGTGAGTCTCTCCTGTGTGAGTGCCCTGTAGGGAAAGATCCTTAGTTTCTGAGCCGCTAGCGCGGACAGGGCACCCTCTCTCTGTGTGTAAGGGGAAAATGGGTAAGGGACTGTCTAAACATTCCACCTTACCCCCTAAGGGTACCCCAGCATATTACATGTACGTACATTATGGTCCTAAAACCTGCAGGTATTTAGCGAATTGGAATCTTCACACGCGTGAAAAGCCATCTAAACAATGCCCATTAGAAGGTACCTTCAATCTAGATAAGATCATATATCTCAGAGGAGCTTTTAATTACCAAACAAAAGCCTCTGACACAGTGTGAGCAATTTGTCTAGGAACGGGTTAATTTGAAATTCAGCTTAGCCCAGAGATAAAGGGGAAGTTGTTTTGTGTTCAAGGTCAAGAATCAGTGCGGACTATGCGAAGTGCAAAGAAAAACCGCTTTCAGCCCCAGCTGCTTGTGGAAAATAGAGACGGGGCAACCCAAAGGCAGTACAAGTTACAGAACTGAGATTGCATTTGCAAAGCTTGACGGTTCAGTGAGATCCAACAGTTTTTGCAACCCCGAAGCCGGACAGGCAGCTGACCTGAACTGGAATCTCTGAAAGAGACGCCGCAGGAGACTCCAGGGTGTAAAAGAACACCCATCCCAAGAGCAGAAGCATGTTGGAAATTCTGGACAAGCTGTATACAGGATAATCTCCCGTCCACCTATTTCCCTTCTCTGAACGTTATACACAGACGTGGCCAGTCTGGATGTGTGTAAGTATTAAAGTGGCTTAAGGCTTGGGGCATTCATATTTTTCCTGTGTGAGGTGGGAGCATTCCCAACACTCTCCATTGTTGTTTTATTATTTTTAATGAAGCTTTAAAATTTGATTATATGCAGTGTCAGTCTGATCACCTGACATGAGGGATAAATTAGTAACAGGAATTTGTCACAGTTTGGTGAGCAATTATGTCTGGGGGAGCCCTGCAGAATTTACACCATCTATCTGTTTTACCCTTGTTATTTTATGTTTGTTTTGTTTGGTGCTGTTGGTGTTATTTGTTGAGAATAGCATGATTAAAGGTGAGCCCTAATAGAATAAGGAAACACTATCTGGTTTTGTTCTGTTTTGTTTTACCGGTTACTGTTGTTTTTCTGCTCTGTTCAAAGGGGTTTGGATTATGTGTTAAGTAAATGGCCTTTACCCAATGGCCATGTATTTTTGCCCAGGTGGCAAGCCTTACTAGGGAGGACTCGGGTAGTCTTGTAAGTAAAAATGTTTTAGGGAAAAGACCTGAAGGGTGGGGGCTAGTTGTGAAGCCCACCCTCCTAGCTAAACTGGTAGTGGCACAAGTTGTGCCTAGGATAGGGACGGCTCAGCGAGAAAAAAAGGATCGGGCCCAGGCGGGCAGGCAACAGACAGAGAGATTGGAAAACACGTTGGAAACTTTTGAGGGTGTAGTGGAAAGAAGGAGTAAGTGAATATGAGCATGAGAATTTCAAATACTCAGAAGGATATTTGGAATGGTGATTTGAATTGGTAAAGTGGCTGTTGGAAGGGAGTTGCTGGAGGGAACAGCAGTTGAACTTTGTAAAAATGCTAAAGAGAACAGTTTTTTGGTGTCTTTGACATGTTTGTAAATAAATTCAGGCAAATAAATTTATTAGATTGTAATAATTTGGCTGTGACCAATTTTGTTGAATTGGCTGACAAATGGATATAGTGCTATGTAATTAAAATTGTATTAGGCTCTAACGGCACTGTAAGAGGTGATGTTTTCTGTCAGTGTTTCAAAGCAGGAGTTAAAAGTAAAAAAAGCAAGCCAGAAAGCATCTGTGTTAATGCAAATTAACTAACTGATAAGGTAGAGGCCGCTGAACCAGGGCTGTCTAAGAAACACATACGAGGTAATATGGGGTAGTTCCCCTGTTTTGCCTAAAATCAACAAGGGTATTTGTATATTTTAAGCAATGATTGACTGCCCAGAAGGGGTAGACCTCTGTTTTTGTCTTTCAGATAATCAAAGAAAACTAATGCCAGCTGAACAGCATTCAACGTACCATGATTTACTGGCACAGTGAAAATTATGTTGTGTGTTCTATGTTCTGTCTTGTGGTGTTTGTCTCGTGGCCAGGATTGTTGTTTAATATTTTCATGGGATGGTCTGATTTGAACTCAAGCGGAAGTGTTGGCTTGAAATGCAGATACTTGTTTTGTTCAACTTAGAATACAAAGTGTTTGGTTACATCAGAAAAATGTGATATACTAAAGTCTAATACATTTTCTTCAGTAAGGGAAAGAAACTACATTGGCCAAATCTTTTAATTAAGAATTGTTGTTAAAATTTGCATACCAACAGTCTTTGGAAGCAAGGACATGAAAAGTTAACCCACTCCACATATTGTACAAGGGATCCTTCTGGCTACCTCAGACTTTTAGCCAGAGGGCTGGGGATGGTGGAAAGCTTTTGGACTAGAGGTTATATTAAGTGAACTTCTCAAAGTGGGTGTGCTTGTCCTGGCTTGTTATTCCAAAGTTCTGTAATAAGGTTATTTTCGTGAAAGGGTATATGTGGCATACATTGAATAATATGACTAATGTACTGTATAACAGTAATGTTTATGTGTTCATGGTATAAAAGAAGGTGTATAAGTAAAGAGTAAAAGTTTCCTTTGTATGTTAACGAAAAAAAAAAAAGCCAAGAAGGGAGAAAAAAGAGAATAGCTAACATGCTCAGTCTAGGAAAGGGGGGATGGTTGCTGTAGTTAAACGAGGTTGGTGTGCAGCGGGCAGCCCACCCTCCTCCTTGGGGACCTTTTGTAAATATTCAGATTGATTTTATTTCAATGTCTAAATGTTGTGGTTATGGATATGTATTAGTTTTAGTTGATGTATTTACCAATTGGGTTGACGCTTTTCCCTGCAGGAAAGCAGATGTCAGGACTGTTGTGAAATTTTGCTTAAAGATTTTGTGCCACGTTTTGGCATCCCTGTGAGTATCAACAGTGATCGTGGAACTCATTTTACTGGACAGATTGTAAAGGAGTTATGTGCAGCTCACTGCCCTCACCAACCACAGTCTGCTGGGACAGTGGAACGCCAGAACGGGATTTAAAAAAAATAAACTGGCCAAGATTTGTGCTGAAACAAACTTAAAGTGGCCTGATGCCCTTCCTTTGGCACTGATGAGTATGAGAGCCATTCCCAATCGAAAGACTGGACTCAGCCCTCATGCAATTTTGACAGGACGCCCAATGTGACTACCAGCTGCACCCCCACTAACCCCAGCTCAGATGGACGTTCATTTGATGGATAACATAATGCTTAAGTATTGTCAGGCACTAATGAAATGTGTTAAGTCTTTTTATACACAGGTGAAGGAAGCACTACCGAAGGATCCTGTGCAACCTTGCCACTCCTTGAAACCAGGAGACTGGCTCTACATAAAGATCCATCAACGAAAGACTGCCTTGGCTCCACGCTGGAATGGCCCTTTCCGAGTCCTGCTGTCTACCAACACCGCTGTGAAGTGCCAAGGACTGACTGCCTGGACCCAGGATTCTCACTGCAAAAAGACCCCTCCACATCAGATGAATTTTCCTACTGATGATTAGCCTATTCTTCTTCTAGCTCGACTGTGCTTCTGGACAGCAGGGAAAAAGGACAAGGTGACGTACTGGCAACCTCTCCCTTGTCCACTGACAGACCAACTGTGCCTTTAGACTTTTCTAGAAAAAGCACAGCCATTACAGGGTGATATGTGATGGCAACCTCTCCCTGTAGGGTGCTAAACCACAATTGTTTTGGGAAAGAAGAAGAAACACTCACTCCACTGACATTGCCAAAGTCCAGGAATTTGAGAACAGGACATTGAGAACTGACCCTGGTGAAGAAACAAAGAATTGTACGAAGACTTGTACACTGGCAGGAAGAAGTTATGGGACCCATGCTTGGGGATGTGGTATTAATTGGATTTTGGGGTTTGATCTACAGGCTGCGCCCTGTGTTTTGGATAAATCCATCAGGATGTATTGCCCTCCCCAATTGGATTTTAAATGACATTGCCCTTATCAGGTTTTCAAATCACTTCTACATACCCAGATTGCTCACAAGGGGCTGCTATTAGATTAGCACAACAGAGGGCCTGGGTTATTTCCTCTGGAAAGAAAGAGAACTGAGCAGATCCCTGTGGCCCAATATCTTAAAAGCCAAGAACATGATAAGAAATTGGGCCAACTGGAACAGGCTACTAGCCTTATTCTTGAAACTCAGCTATCTTAAGTACAGGCTGGAGTTGGTGAGTTACATATCATTTCCACCCTTAGTTCTATGACCCAGAAGTTACTGACAGAGATGGTATTGAATATCTCTGAGGCTGGGAAGGCATTGCAGTGGGATCTAGACCAGACTTGGCCCACTGCCCTTACAGACGCATCAGGAGTACCATCTGATCTGTGGTCATGGAGACATACTTGGACACTTTCTGAATGGAAGTGTGGACATTCACAGTGCTCCTTCCAAGCATATGGACCGGTTAGGATGGGTGTGGGCTCCCACATACCGAATCCTGCTGGGTCCGTGCGGAGGATGCCTGTGGGACTGTAATTGTTTACTGAGACATCTGGGAAATTAGACCACCTGGTATATCCAACTGCTTTCTAGACAGTACCCATAGAATAACACCTGACGTTTGGATAAGGATAGAAAGTCAATGGACATTTTGGCCGTTAGAACCACCACAGCTCAGTGTATCTATAAACTGAAGCCAGGGGAAGTTGTCACTGTTTATGACAATATTTGTTGAGAGGGTGGAGGTCAAGGAACTACCCTGATGGGACACCCACTTTTTTTTTAAGCTAATGATAGCTATGTGTACGTTGATGTCACCACTTTACAAGATATACATATTAATCTTACCACTGCTGCAGGCAATCATATTTCCTGGCCTGCAGATAGAATGTTGCAAGTAGCTCTTAGATTTCAGGTATATTTTAATTGGACTAGAGTAGTGCCTGATCGGTTTCAAAATTTGCTTTCATTATTACCAGAGGTTCGAAGAATCTCTGAATTGCAAGGGCAAATTCATATGCTTCGGAATATATATATCATGCTGAACAGAATGCCTTTCATACAGCTTATAGAGTGTCTACTTTATGTATTAAGTATGATGTATTGTGCTTTGTGACCAAAACTGTACAACAACCCCATTATTTTATTCCTATGGGAATGTTATTGTTTGTAGTGTTGTTAGTTAGTTTAGGATTATGTTGTTGTTGTAAAAGACGTAATGATAGTAATAATACCTTTCATGTTCATGCTAATCATGCATTGTCATTACATCCCATGAAAAACCCTAAGGTTGACATATCTGCTGTAGAATCTGAAATCCATGGATTAATGCAAATGGAGATTTGAAAATATTTGTTGTACTAGAAGTACAAAAGGGGGGAGTGTGGAAGCAGGGAAAGCTTCAATAAGGATTTGAAGCGGATTTTAATGTGTGTCAGTCAGTTAGCAAGAGTCAGGCCATACTGTAACCCTAATGACGTGAGACTTGTAGGAGCAAAGATAGTGCGAGGCGACAGGACAAGAACTGTGTACAAAGTTATTACGACCTTGCAATCACTAACCAAAATGCAGGCTTGCTTTTCTTAAGAGAGAGACAAATAAGATAAGCCTTTCTGCTATGTATAAACAAAATGTATTTGTTGCTTTTTACTGTCTCCATGATTGCTAGAAATTGTCTGTAACAAAGGTATAAAGGCTTGATGTAATTGTTTACCAGTTGAGAGACCTGTCCAGGACTGGGGCGACCCTGTGTCCTATGGCACTCTCTCCCTCCATTGTAATTACTGGAGAAATAATAAAGTATTTGATTTTGCTGCACCCAAACAAAAAGCGAGAACTGAGTTTTTCTTCGACACTATTCACAGGGGGTGCTCCTGCAACAACCCCACCTGTTGATTCCGTTCTTCCCCCAGCCTTTTGGGGCTACCATAGCATTGTACCCCCCCTTGTGTGATGAAGTAATAAAGAATGCAGGAATAAGACACGGTGACTTGTTAGTGAGAAATGAGTGGAAGGCAGCCTCCAGCTGCTATGATAGTCCAGACAGGACAGTAAGGAGTGTGGAGGAGAGGAGCCCAGCATCCCTCTGCTAGTCCAGGGGCAATTGAATCTTTTCTTTACACATGAAGGGTGGGGGCTGATGGAGCTCAGCCCCGTTGCTATGATGACGATGGCTACCAGCCATACTGTACCATCTACCAGGAAAAATTAGGACCAGGCGCCCTTGATTGACCTTACCGATGCTAGTCGGCACGGTTACCAGTCCTTTTGCACTGCCCCATGTGCCAATAGGCTGATGATGAGGACGGGTACCAGTCGTTTTGTACCATCAGCCACCCATGGTGGGGGGGGGAGGGGAGTAAGGATATTGGCGTTGAGTGCTGCAGCATCGCATCTATCTGCAGCATTCAGTAAAGATAGGGTGACATGTAAAAGAGTCAACAGAGGATTGTTTTCCCTTTCACTTCTGGGGGTGGGTGGGGGGGTGCGTAGATTGCCGAGCTATGCCCTGACCCACCGCGGACACTGTGTTTGACCCTAGAAGCATTTGGAGCTCAGCCAAGAATGCAAATACTTTTCGGAGACTGCAGGAACTGTGGGATAGCTTGAGTCCTCCAGTCCATGAGCGTCCATTTGATTCTTTGGCTTTCTGTTATGCTTGTCACGCAGCAGTGCGCTGAGCCCCTGCTATGGCGTCTGTCTGGAGATTTTTAAAAAATGATTTTGAATTTCGTCTTCTGTAACGGAGCGCTGATAGAACAGATTTGCCTGCCCTTACAGCGATCACATCCGCATGGTCCATGTGGGAGCTCTTTCTTTATTTTGATTTTTAACTGCATCGCCACACGTGCTGATCGGAGCTCCACGCTGGGCAAACAGGAAATATTCAAAAGTTCGTGGGGCTTTTCCTGTCTACCTGGACACTGCATCCGAGTTCAGATTGCTGTCCAGAGCGGTCAGTGGTGCACTGTGGGATACCGCCCGGAGGCCAATACCGTCGATCTGCGGCCACGCTAACCCTAATCCGATATGGTAATACCGATATTAGCGCTACTCCTCTCGTTAGGATATAAAGGGCCTCTCAGTGTGGACGGGTGTGGCGTTAAATCGGTTTTACGCTCCTAAAACTGGTTTAAACGCCTAGTGTAGACCAGGCTTTACACTTAAATGGCAACTTGAACCCTCTCTTTCTTTCCCTGCTTCCACACCAGTGAGTGCTATGCAAGCAGTTGCAGGCAGACACAGCCCAAGTAAAGCTGAACCTGCGGGCAAGAGGTGTAGGGGGTAAGTTAGGAAAAGCAGCTCAGAAGGTCCATCGACAGCCAAAATCACGGAACCACTGGAAGATGTGATGGGTTCTGTTTCGGACTCTGCTGTATCTGATGGGTCCTTACAGTATTTAGGTGGGGACAATTAATTCATATAATCATCTAATATGCTATTGGGCTGACCAGCCTTTGGACTAATAAAGGTACTTTCAGTTAAAGTACCTTTATTGGGTGGGCAAACTTTTTGACCCAAGGGCCTCATCGGGAAATAAATTGTATGGCGGGCCATGAATGCTCACAAAATTGGGGTTGGGGTGTGGGAGGGGGTGCGGGCTCTGGGATGGGGCTGAGGAGTTTGGGGATGTAGGCGGGTGCTCTGGGCTGGGACTGAGGGGTTCGGAGGGCAGGAGGGGGATCAGGGCTGGGGCAGGGGTTGGGGCGTGGGGAGAGGCTCAGGGGCACAGGCTCCGAGTGGCGCTTACCTCAAGTGTGGTGCAGCCCCGACCCAGCGCTCCGGCCAGAACGTCAGAGCAGTCCCAAGCTGCGTGGTGTGGCCCTGGCCAGAGCGGGAACGAGCCAAATGGTGAGTCCCCTGACCCAGTGCCCCAGCTGGAGCCTGAGCGGGACTGAGCTGCATGGTGCATCCCCTGACCCAGTGTCCCAGCTGGAGCCCCAGAGCAGGGCTGAGCCGTGTGCGGCCCGTGGGTCGTAGTTTGCCTACCCCTGGTGTAGACTCATTGAACCTTATGGGGAAGGGATAAAGATTCCCAACAATGGCAAATACCAACTATTGCCCAAGTTGGCCACATGCTATTTACACTGGCCCTCAGCAGCTGAAGTAGCTCAGCTGGGCCATGCATCTCAGTGCTTGGAAGCAGAAGGAATTTCAGATCGGGATTCCAGGCTCTGCAGGTCATGGCCTTTGGCTGGACAAAGGCAAAGGAGGGAGACGCCAAGCTGGACTGTTATTCAAAGGGGACTCAAAGGTGAATGTTGTGCAATAGGGCCCACGATCCCCCAAAACATCATCAAATAAAAGGGAAAACTAAAAATCCAGCTGTCAAATGTTTAGAGGTCTGTGTCATGGGTGGACACACCAGGGAAGTGCTGTCTGGGATTAAAGCCTATGAAGCCTGTTATGTGCCTGATGTTTGTGCCCGCCCACTTCATCTCACCCTGGTGGCACTGGAACCCCAGGGGGAGTGGTAGCTGGTACACACCAGGGGGCAGTTTTCAAGGGCAGGAATAGTCCCATGTCTGTTTAGATGCACTTTTCTTTCAATCAAGATGATGCAGAAGGCCCCCCTCCCCCATGCTGGGGATGATTCCCACCTGTGAACAGCAATGGGGACATTTCAAAGTGGAAGGCTACTCTAGGATCTTGTGCAATTACTTCTCCTGCTGTGTTCACCACCAAATGCCCCTTGGCCCAGGGAAATGTCCACAGGCCCATTTTCCAGTGGGGGGAAACAGAGAGATAGGCAGCGTAAGTGACTTGGAAAAGGTTACATAGAAAATGCAGGGCAGAATGGGGAACAGAGCTCTGCTCTCGATGGCAGCAGCTCTAGGTCTGAGCCAATAGCACCGGGCCTCACACAACAGACTTCAAATTGCTGACTTCAGACCACCACACAATGGAGCTAACAATTCTCACCCACCTTTGTGAAAGACTGAGATCTGTAGGCAACAGTGTGCCGTGCAAGTGCAATGGAGTGCCCTTAGCCATCTTCTCAGACATTAAGCCCAGAGAAGGTCAGTAACATGGCAGGGAGGTCACATGGCCCCAGTGGGTGGCATCAGCTGTGAAGCCATGAGAACTGGGCTCTAGTCTTGGGGCTGACACTTATTTTGCATTTTCCTTCTCAGTGTTCATAGTGAAGGGAGCTGACACACTTTTTGGGGGTGTTGTCCCTGACATCAGCAGGGCCAGGGATTGCACCCTCCGTCAGGTGTTGAACAACCACAATGTAGTTGCATACAATATCGCACCATTTCCAAAACACAAGTGTTTAGAGCAAGGAGCAGAGCCTTTCAGGACAGCAGAAAGCTTGCCCTGCCCATGTGAGGGGGATGGTCATGATTCAATCCAGACTTAAGATCTTAGGTGCCAGTTTGTGATATCTTACAGGAGTCAAGTATCAGCAGGGTAGCCGTGTTAGTTGGATCTGTAAAAAGCAACAGAGTCCTGTGGCACCTTACAGACTAACAGACGTATTGTATTGGAGCATAAGCTTTCATGGGTGAATACCCACTTCGCCAGATGCATATGGTGGAAATTTCCAGAGGTGTGAAATCATCCTCCCTGATTGAACTGACCTTGTTATCTCCAACACACCTCAACTGCTAGAAGAGGGCCTCATCCTCCGATAGCACAGAGCTCGTTATCTCCAGACTGAATCTGGCCTGCATATTTATACCTGCCTTTGGAAATTTCCACCACATGCGTCTGACAAAGTGGGTATTCACACATGAAAGCTTATGCTCCAATACACAGGAGTGACATTTTCAGAGGGGGTACATCTGGCACTTACATGAAACTAGTCTCGTTCAAGGGGTCTCCTGTTGGGCCCCCAAAAGCATTCATCACTGTGAAGATTCTTGGCCAGCGCATTGACAACCATGTGGCAGCAAACAGGTTAGAATAGCCAGCACTATCCATTGCCTTGCTTTAAGTACTGGGGTTTTATCAGTGAGGTCAGTGGCACTGTTGCAATTTAGCCATGTTAGCTGTTTTTTGGAATATAAAACACGATGATTAAGGTATCGATCCTACAATAAGCCCTTTATGGAGCTGGGGCCCAAACACTATCGCAGTCTTGGGGGGAATCCAGTCTCAATTCAGAAAACCAGATAAAATTTCAGACAAAGTAGTTCTAGCTTTATATTCAGTACAAATGTTTATTTTTGCAATGAGAACCGCACAAAAAACCTTTAGTATATAAGTGAAAACTCTATGAATTCCCTTCTACAAATGTCTAAAGTGTTTAATACAAGTCTCAAATTCACTGACAGAATTATTTGCCAAGCGTTCCGTGCAAAAAGTACAGTGGGATTGTACGTTTCTCTTATTCTTTTGTACAGGATTAAAGAGGAGGAGAAAATAACCAGGATTACATCATTTAGACTAGACTTCTATAGCAAGAAGATGCATTCTAAAGTCCATAACTGTTAAATCATACACAAGGGGATGGGGTGGAGGAAATTAAATAGTGTATCATCTGAATTACAACCCAATTATAAACACACACAGTAAAACAGGGAAAAAAAACATGAGAATAGCAAAAAAACCCCAAAAAACAAAAAAACCCCAACCAACCTTTGGCAGAAAAAAAACTGAAGGAACCATTTCTCCAGCTAAAGATACCACGTTATGGTCATCATTCGGCGACGTGTAAAAACAAACAAAAAAAATGCAAAGAAGAGAACAAGAAGAGTACAGCTTAAAAAAATATTTAAAGTTACAGAGTATGTAGTTGCAACCTGTAAACGTTTCCAGATATTTGCAAACAATACAGAGGTGAGCAAGAAAAGAAAAGAAAAGAGACTACTGGATTAACCCACCAGTCTAAAAAATGCTACCACTACTCCGAATTATTAACTACTGACGATAAAGGTTTGGCAAATTTCAAATGCAAAAAAGGGATGAACATTTAAAAAAAGGACTAATATCGCTATTGACTAGATACAGGGGGGTTTGTTCTTTGCATACATATAAATTATATAATATTTGTTTTCTTTATTTTACAACCTAGGGTGCTCTCTTAGAAGTTCCAGCACTTCCAATTGGTTTGTTTTCTTGTTTGCAATGTGGTGGATTTTATGTACAATTGCGATGAGTGTGTGTGTGGTCACTCTTACAGCGGATGTGCACTTAAAAATACCCGGAAACCCTGAGCTTAAAATTAAAGGAGGGAGGAGATGATCACCCAAAGTGCTTTCATAAGAAGAGGAGAGCGCTTGGAAAGAGGAATACTGCCCAAGAAAGGTGAGAGATGGAAGCAGGTCACCTCATGGCTCTGCATGAGGTTCAAGAGATGTCGTTGGAAGAGGTTAGAGGAGAAGCCAATGGTTCAGATTTCCCCCACTACGATCTTACACAATGCACAACCAAAAAAAGATTGAAATCCAGAGGCAATTTACAGACTGTGACACAGGCTTGTTCTGCAGAGGATGCAGCTGAAGCCTTGGGAAAGGACTGTAAGAAGCGACTGTTACTAGCCCTCGGGACATGGGAATGCCATGTTCCCTACGTCTCTTTCATCCCCTACAGTGCCATGAGGTTTTGCTCCTGCCAATTCTTGGGGATCAGAGTAAAATCAAGCATATCCCCTATTCCCCTGCTCGGCACAGCACAGAGAATCTGCCCAAGCCAGGAGAGCCTGCCCACACTTTGCCCAACCTGAGGCCCTATCAACCATTTGCCAGCAACATAAGGGTGGCTCCTAATTTGCATAAAATGATGCCGGTTCTGTCCATTATCATCATGGGTGGGGGCCTTGGCTCACAAGAATACTACAAGTCCCAGCATGCAATGATCTTGGCCAGGCCACTAGGACCTTTCAGATTGCAGTTGTATTTTAAAGTTAAGGGCAGCCACCACTTGTTGATCCACACGGGCACATCTCATCTAAACAAACCCACTGAGCTTTGAGGCTAAGCTGCAGCCAGTCACTGGTCCAGCCTGGGGCTCTGCCAAGCAAGGAGAACAGGGATGCTGCTCTTTTGGGTTTCTCTTTGCAACAGCAGCAGGATCAGCTGCTAATGAAGTTCTGTGGTGCAGGTTCTCCCAGACAACGGAAATCAGGACTTTTCCACTAGGAACACCAAGGGGCTCTAATGAGACAGGCAGTCCACTGGGATGATTTCCTGAAATAGCCAACAGAAAAGTGGGGCTCTACATTCCCAAGCACAAAGAGATCCTCACCTGATGCAGTTAATAAGCTCCCTATGATAATCAGATAGAATCAAGAACTATTCCTCATGCCATCACCAGACAAATCTTGGACTCTGCTTCTCTGGGCTTGCCTGTGGCTATGGATAGCACAGTGGGGAGGCCAGAGATTAAGAGCTATAGAGATGAGAGACTTGAATGTCCTGACCATTCTCTTGGTCAGTACAAGTTTCGATCAGGAGGAGCCTATCAGGTTTGACTGAGTGTTGCTTCATTAGAGTGGAGGGTAGGGGACAGACTTGGGCAGGTTTCTGGGATGGATTTCTAGACTTTCTTGCAGCTTCCCCACTACCCCAGCCTCAGACACAGCACTAGGTCGATCATGTTAGCTAAAAGAAACTTACTTATCAGGCTGATTTCTTCTAAACTTATTCCTCTCCCCACTGGCAGCAGAGAGCTCTAAGGGATGACAAGAAAGTAGCTTAGAAAACACTGAAGTCAGCTTATGGCAGACAGTCAAACCCTACAACCTGAGGCTGCTATTTCAATGCTTGCTTGGTCACTGAGACAATAGCAAAGTGGAGTTTATCCATACTAGTGCCATCTAATCTGTCCCGTCCTGACTGGATCTTCCCAGGGATAGCTGCACCCAGTTCTCACACTGAACTAGGTCTGGAATGTGAAGAGAAGGCCCTCCCACCCCATCGTCCACCCCCCACATTCAAACCTCAGAAAGCAAGTATCAATGGAAGCCATCAGCTCTCAAAATAAATAGCTTGACCAAGGCTTGGAGAATCCCAGCTCTTGCTCAGTAGGACAAATGTCACTTCTGGAGTTAGGCAGGCTCTTGTGCTTGCTTTACATAGTGTCAGCTACGTCTGCATCACGATCTCAGAAACTGGGAAGGGACTGCGCTGGTTGTCTGAGACGCTGTGGGTGTCAGTGCTTGGTGTCCTGATGTGCCCTCTAGGTGAGAGAGGGGGGGCCAACAGCAGGATGAAGCCTTCACACAAGATCAGCCTCACTACACCTTGTCCAGGATCACGTTGATTTAGCATGGCAGCTCTCCTGGCCCTCGCTTAGGAGGGAAAATGCACACTGGCTACCTGGGACAAGCTTCCCCCCAGGATGGGTACAGGAGCATGAGAACTCCTTCCTTTCCCCTAGAGCACAGTCAAGATATAGGGACAACCTTTCCTCAACAATTCTCACCCCTTTAAACAACTCAATCACAAGTAGGATTCAAAGAAATGTCAGTACGACACCATCTTTTAAAAAAAAAGAGATGAGTTTATTCCATGATCAGTACAGACCAAATGCATATTCACCGTATTAAAGTAAAACCAATCAATTACTCCAGCGCTCACCCCATACTGACACACCAGTATTGTACTGTATAGTGGGTATTTATGGCACATTACATTTTAACAGTTCATAAAATAAAATTAAAAGAATACACACTGAAGGTGCATGGGAAAGCGTCCGCTGCTAGTGAGTGAGATTTGATAGGTGGTGGAAGGAGCCTTTCCAAAACTGCCGCCTCCACTTGCCCTCCTCTCAGCCACTCCTTTTAGGTATAAAAACTTTTTTTTTAACCATATTTTATGACATTTAAAAAAAACCAAAATGCAGCTTTCTGGTTTTACAGTTAAAAATATAGACTAAAAGTTTGAAACTGAGCAAAATATAAGCAGTGTTTTTACACCGAGTTTGGTGGCTCACCAAAACCCTCAAACAAATATATGCCAACTATAGTCACTATACAATACAGCCACAGTCAAACACTAGTGACAG
Source organism: Mauremys mutica (assembly GCF_020497125.1). Taxonomy (NCBI): domain Eukaryota; kingdom Metazoa; phylum Chordata; order Testudines; family Geoemydidae; genus Mauremys; species Mauremys mutica. The sequence goes on along the minus strand of NC_059091.1, from coordinate 16,616,710 downwards.
GGTGGTAGCTTCCCCTGGTGTTACTGGTTTCCCCACTCCACTCTATAACAAAGAGACAATTAATACCCAGTCAAGAGTTGAGCAGTGACAAACTGCCTGGAGGAAAAAAACAGACTGAAAGAAACTGACTTTGGTTGGTAGTCTAGCTCCAATTCCCGGACCTTCACACAATGCTAAAACAAAAACCTCACTCAAATGGCCAGTTACACTTGACACCTCCACTGTACTATTCCCTTTTGCACAAGCGAACACTTACAGAGAATGGCTCCCAGCTAAAGGCTTGTGGGAAGTTAAGTTAAAGGCAAAGCCAGTGATGAAAGGACCAGACACAGCTTGTGTATTTTCCCAGCTGGACCCCAGGTCTCCCATTCCTGCCAGGATACTCCCATAGGCAGCCTCTCAGTGAAGAGCATCTCTTGCTGTCATGACACAGCACTGTTTATTCATAGACATTCTGTAACTTAGAACCTTTATGGATAGAAAAGGTGTGAAGAACATGAAGTCCTGGATATACTGTGAATACGTTTGGCATAGAGAATGTCGAGTGATCAGGGCACCCTTCCCAGCAGCTGCATGTCCAATCAAACCTAGTACGTAGTTGGCTTGTCTTGGTCGGTCTTTCTTCAGTGTGTGTGTGTGGGGGGGGGGGGGGGGGCGGCAAAAGTCAAACTGTAAGGCAGACTCTGCTGATCCTTCTGAGGCCTTGACTGAAAGATCTGCAATGGTCATACATGCAGAAGGGCTGCAGAAACGCTCCCCCTCCCAGCCGCCGTTAACACTATGGAGAGTCAAAGATTCGCCGGGAAATTAAAGAGTCAGGAGAAGAAAACCAGGCGCTATTAGAAAAGATTCTCTTCGAATATTGCCAACAAATCGCTCTGGAAATTCATGTCGATAGTAGCTGCCATCTGAAGGGGGAGAGGAGATAAGAGAATTACAAAGGCTGCAGGATTGATGCTCACAGGAGCAACATTGCAGGGATGCTGCACTTGACTCAATGGGGTGGCATTAGGGGCCAGGGATTTTGCTGGGCTACCTAAACTTTTTACTGGTATAATCTAGTACTTTTGCCCTATAAAAGTGGACCTAAGTTTCCTGGCACAGTTGTCTGCCAATCTGTTGAAGTTGGGAGTCTTCACTCAGTTCACCAAGGTATCGGCATCCCAGCAAAAGCACTCTGCCTGAACATCTGCCTCAAATTGCCCCCATCAGAGTGCCCAATTACCCCCCCACCACCACTCACCGCCTCTCTGCGCCTTCGCTCCTGCTCCCGTTTTCTGGCCATCTCTCTCTGCTGATCCAGCATAGACTGAGAGGACTGTGGCTGAGAGCTCGGTGCTTGGGGTGAAGAGGCTGCAGCTGACACCTGCTGCTGCTGCTGCTGGTGCTGCTGCTCCTGGCGTCTTCGGACTTCTTCCTGAACTCTGCGAGCTTGCTCCAGGGCATCCTCGTCATCACGACTCCTGCCAAGACCCAAGAGTGTCATTAGAATGGTGGGGTGCTCTGTGCAACCCCATAAGGCATAGAAGTTTCTTAAGCAGCTCTATGGGGGTACTGCTGGGTCTTTCTTCCACCCCGTGGGCTGGCTCATCATTGCTGTGATGGACTATTTGAGGAAACACCATTTTAGAGTGGGAAGGGATGTCTCAGATTTGGCTGTTTCAAACTTGTTCCTAGTGTGACCCGTATCTTAGATTTCAGAGTAGCAGCCGTGTTAGTCTGTATCAGCAAAAAGAACAGGAGTACTTGTGGCACCTTAGAGCGTCTCATGGATGCCTCCCCTCTGTGATCCTATAACCTTCCTGTGGGAACTCCAGCAATCACTGACATAGTGAAGTCTCTCAGGAAAAGACTCAATGTATTACATTTTTAATGCCAGGTAGCAACTGGAAACGAGGAAGAGCAGCCAGCACCATGTGTCCAGCCATCTCCCCCAGCAAGTGCTCCCTGGGGATCCCAGTTGGAGAATGGGCAGCTAAGGGGTTTCTCCCTGTGAAGTTTGTTGCATAGTCAAGCCACCCATTTTGCAACACCCACACTGTGGAATGGGAAGTGCTTAGCATCAAGATATTTTTGCTCATGTTGCTTCTTGCTTAACAGTACTGTTAGCCAGCTTGAGAAGGAGGAAACAGCAGCTGTTATCCAGCGGCACACCCAGATACCTCACTGGTATGAACTGTGAACAGAACTGGTATGATGCTGGAACTCTACAACTTGCACTGGCTCCTGCGTGGGCCCACAATGGAAGCAGTGGCTATATTACACACACTGATTATGTTCAGAGTTCCTGCACTGCAGCATGTAAGTGCTGCCACGTGTCTAGGCAAACAGAGCCCAGGTACAACCCAAGGGAGCTAGAGAAAAGGTGGCCTGGACAACAGGGCCATGTCGGGTATACCCCTCAAAAGGGCAGTGGAGACAGCTCTACCCTCACTGTCTTCTGGCTGATCCTGCTGCAAAACCTGTCTTTTCCCAAGGAATCAGCAGTGGCTCCAAGGCACCAAGCTGACAAGTGAAGCAAAAAACAGAAGTGACTGTCCCCAATGGGGACATAACCCCATTCACAGCACTTTGGTACTCTGGGGAGACAAGTTTTAGGAGCAATGAAATACAGATGTGCAGGCCTCTCACCTCATCCTCTCCTGCTCCCGTCTCAGCCGCTCCTTCTCCTTTTCCACCTGTTCTGCCTGAGCTTTGAGTGCCTTCTCCCGCTCCTCCTTCTCCCGCGCTGCCCTCTTGAAATGCTCAAAGCTGTCGCTGGAGGACTTTGCTGTGGAGGATGGAGTCGTGAGGGGTTTCTGGACCAAACTTGCCCACGAGCCCATGTTCTTTATTTTCAGATCCTGTGAAGTCAAGAAGGCATTAGTGTTGAACTGGGCCATAGCTAGCAGACAAAGCCTCCCAGCTAATGTTAACAGCACACAGTAGCATGATGAGTCTGGCATGAACCTTAGTGCTAGGCATTATGGTTACGTTCAGAGAGTCACAGTAAGAGGCCACAGAACTCCCCCAAAAGCATTTGCTGAAGGTTGTGACCTGTTTCAATCCAGCACAGACTGATAGTTACTGAAAGAGGAGGTTACTTACCTATAACTGGAGGTTCTTTGAGATGTGTGGTCCATATTTGTATTCCACTGAGGGGTTATGCATGCGTAAGTGAAGGCTGGCTAAGGAAAATACCTTGCGTCCCTAAAGGTCCAAATGTTTGCCCTCCTGATCAGCAGGTGAAGATTGAGAGTGCTGTTGCTTGGCTTGTGCAGTTGTTGCCTGGACAACTAGGGTGTTTGGAGGAGGATGCAAAAATTAAAAAAAATAAAGTGGGAGGGAGGTCTCAGATCCCTTAGCAAGAACGTAATGCTTTTTGGTCCCTCTGGGGTAGCCATACATGTGGGAGAGGTGTGCCACATGGTCCTGGCAGGCTCCAGAATAGCCTCAGTAATAGGTAGTGCAATTGTGACTGGTCCCGGGGTCCTAGATTTCTTCCACCGGAAACTGGAGTTCCCTTGAGAATCTCTGCAACAGTTCCTTGAAATTGCCTGAAGTCATCCAGAGGCATAGGGGATGCTGCAGTCACTGCTTCATCCGGAGATGAAGAGGAAAAATTTAACAATTCTGGCAGCACCGCCAGGACCAGACTGAGGTGTTCCTCCTCTACCAACAGATCCAAGAGTCTGCTAGAAGGAGCCTTTAAGCAGGAGGCAGGCAAAACGTTCCGTGGACCAGGCTGGTTCCAAGGGGGGGTATTGGGACCAGGTCCCCAGTATAGCCAATAGGCCAGATCCAAGGAAGGCTGTGGTGGCCCCCATGGTACCAAAGGCTCTGAGGCCGTTGAAATGGTGGATGCTGCCATGGATGTAGCAGTCTCTGTGAAGACACGTACCGGTGATAGGACATAGCTGGTTCCAATTCTTCAGAGGAGGAGAAGGCAGACTGGTTCAAATGGTGGTACCGTCAGAACTGGCGGAAGAGTGTAGACCATCGGAGCAGATGGTGAGAGAACCTATACTGGGGACATATCCTGAGGTGGAGAAATCCTCTCTCTAAAGGTGGAAGGGCTGGCTGGGGTGACTCTGGGTCCAGCAAGGCGAATATGTCCTGGGGTTCAGGTACAATTCCAGATCTCCCCGGTGTCACAGGCACCCTTTCCCTGGGCTCGTATCAGTGCCGGTGGCATGGAATTTCCCAGAACAGGAGGACTCCATGTCTTGTGGAGGGTTGGTGATGACGATACTGTTGGACAGGTGCTTGGAAGTACCAGATTCCATTGCTTGTGGGACTTCTTCTCATGCCTATGGGACTTAGTGTGAGTTCCATCCCCATGGCTCTAACTCGTGGAAGGAGTGTCCATTTTCTTTGGCTTTGAGGAAGACTTAGTATCATGCTTATGGGTATGCTTCCTTACCTCCCAATTAGACGCTGCCATAGGGTTTGTGGGGGTGATTCTGCCATACTGGCTTTGGATGTGGTAATGGGAGGTGCATGTTCCTCGCTGATTCAGGCTGATACACAGGGGGAGTTTCTCTGCCTGGGTCCAAGTGAGGCCTCATGGCAAGCTCCATGTGGTGCTTTTGGAAGCGGAGGATCTGGTCTTTTTTGGTGTGGCTGGGAAAGGATTGGCAAATACTGCATCTGGATGTGATGTGAGCTTCCCCCAAGCAGTAGAGACAGTACTGGGTTCATCACTGATGGAGAAGCAGCACGGGCACGAGGCGCAGAGTTTGAAGCCCAGAATCCTGGACATAGTCCAGTACCTGCACACTGGTACTGGGTGGTGTGTTGGATGAAGAAAAAAACAAGCCCCAATCTTATCTTAACTAAGTGCTAAAACTGCAATAAAAACTGTAATAAACTGTCAAGTATCAGAGGGGTAGCCGTGTTAGTCTGGATCTGTAAAAGTAGCAAATAGTCCTATGGCACCTTATAGACTAACAGATGAAAGCTCATGCTCCAATACGTCTGTTAGTCTATAAGGTGCCACAGGACTCTTTGCTGCTTGTAATAAACTGGTAAAAATACCATAAAACTGGCTAAAACTATGTACAACTATCTTAATTAAAGATGCACCAGAGAGGAGGACATTGAAAGTTCCGACCTGAACCATGCGGCAGTGAGACGAACTGGAGATGCATTTGGTCAGCCCCTCCCTTTAACACCTTAGATGAAGCACAAGGTGAGCCAGGGCACATGAAAGGACCAACAGACACTACTTTCAAATTCTCCAACTCTGGGCACATGGTGTGCATGGCTTAACCCCTCAGTGGAACACAAATAGGGACTATTACTTGAAGAAGGTGATGTTACCATCTGAAGGCTGTTCACAGTGGCATGTATGAAATGAGTTGGTAGTCTCACTTTATGGCTCCTGGTTCCTGTATTGTCAAACCACCACATCTGTGCCCGCCATTTGTGGTCAGAAGTGTAGGGCTGAATGGGTAACAAAGACTGAGCTCCCCTCCCATGCACAGGGAGTCCCCTCTGCATCCCAGTGACACAGGTGGGAGACACTTGCCCTGCTGTGCCCAGGCTGTTCCTGATCTGCAGATAGAAGCCATAAGTTCTTACAGCTCTCAGCCAGGACAAACTCTCTTGTACAATCACTTTAACATTAAAAAATTGGGCCCAAACCTAAATGAAGCAGTGAGGCTAATGGTGTCCCTCCACCCCCGACACTTGCATACTCTGTGAACCAAGAGTTCTCAGGGGAAGCTGAACTAATTACTATAGGGATTGATCCTTGAACTGGGACTCCAAGGATATTCCAGCACCCATACAAATATGAGCTAGGATACACTGATGGCAATATCATTCTTTAGCTCCCAAGCAGCCATTGCACCCGAATAAGCCATATCTCACAGCACTGGTGCACCCAGCGCTGAATGTCTCAAACACTTCACAACTTTTCCCCCTGCAATGGGCAGGGCAGGTATCATCTCATCATTTTAGAAATGGGGACACTGAAGCTCACAGGTGAAAGCTGTTGCCCACTGAGCCTCATGATTGTTTCCCCAGACCCCAAGCTGTGACCAGACTTGCCTAATTAATGGTATTTTAAGTGTTGTTATAGCCATGTTGGCCTCAGCATATGAAAGGTAATATATTTTACTGGACCAACTTCTGCTGGTGGAAGGTATAAGCTTTCAAGCTTCACAGAGCTCTTCTCCATGTCTTGGGAAGGAAGAAGTCTGATTTCCTTCTCCAGACCTGAAAAGAGCTCTATGAAGCTTAAATGCTTGTACCTTCCACCAACAGAAGCTGGTTCAATAAAAGCTATTACCTCACCTACCGAGTCTCAGTGTATTTTAGAACAGCTCTGTGCTTACTGGCTCTATGGCACACAGAGTTGCACTACCCTTGCAGGAGTCCAGGACAGCCCCCTGCTGGTAGTAGGATGCATCCACTGCATCCATTTTCTGCACCCAAAACAGACAGCATATTTCATTAACTTGGGCAACTGAAACGGTTACCAGTGGTGAGAGGGAAACATAAACACCCTTCCCATATGATGTGAAGAGCAAGGCCCAGGAATGGACCCATGCATATTCCCCAAGTAATCAGACACCAGGCACATCTCCCATGGCCCAGTGCAGGACTGCGCACCAGTGTCTATTTGTTCAGTACAGTTAAAGGACTTTCCTTTTCCTTTATGTCACTAAGTGACCTAGCAGTAGATCACACTGCGAGTGAGCTTTGACTTTTGCTGCTGTTCAGCTGGTATTTTATTTTGCATCCAGAATATTGACTACTAATCCCCATAGCTCAGAAACCATTGCAGGGCACAGCATCAGGGAGAGAGAGAGAGCGCGAGCGCACTAAAACTAATTTACTCTGGTGAGCCTCACCCTGGCGTGAAGGGACAGGTCTGCTCAATCTGGGATAAGACATGAGGCCAAGTCCACTTCGAGGCACCCCAACCTGTGTCCTAAGCAGAAGAGGATGGGGGATCTAGCTGAGTAGATCAAACTGTTAGAGAAGGGACAGCTTTGGCCTAGAATTTTTAAGAGCTTTACACTGAGTTTAGCCTCTCCTAGTAGCTTAGAGTTCCTGTGCCCCATTCGCACAAAGAATATAGACCAAATGCTGGAGTGTAGGCAGGTCAGACCAGGCCACTAAACCACCCCTTCCCCCAAACCGACTGCATCCAGGTGTGGTGGACTGTTACCTTTTTAGGGGCGACGGGTGTTTTCAGTTCCTGTTTTTGTCTGTCTTTGTCCTGTACTCCAGGTGGTGGCACATTCTGTTCAGGGGGTCTGATTACAGGCCGCCCACCCTCCATTGGTTTCATTTCTGTTCCTGAAACACACACACACCACGGTAAGGGCAAAAGACCATTCCTGCAGGCTGCCAGGGTGTCTGAGCATTTAGGGAGTAATCCTGTCCCTTCCTTCCCCACTGTCGAGGGCAGGCCAATAGACTGAGGTGTAGACTCTAAGGCTTTCACCATGCTGAGCAGTCCATTTCTCCATCTCAGCCTTCAAAGGGAAACAGACTAGCCCATGTTACACCCAAAATACACATTTCAACACTAACAGTGAAGGGGCTCCAACTCACTTTGCTGGATATGTGCAGGGGGTTTGATGCTCTCTGGGTGCTTGGGAGGTTCCTGTCGCAACGTGGGGCTGAATGTTTCGTTTCGGATGACTGGTGAATGCATCTTCTCTTCCTTTGCCGCCATGGGCTGGGATTGCACGACAGAGGGTGCTCTCAGCTCCTGCCACGTTAGCACATTGAGATGGATCAGTCACTATCCAAACACCTTCCTTGATGCAAGTCCATCCCACATCCACAGAGCCAGTAACATCCTGAACAAGGGTCCCACAATGGGGTGGGGCTGGCCTAGCCTCTAATGCATGCTCATGGAGTGTACACCATTGTTAGCATGTGCCCAAGCTACCCACACAGGTTGGGAACCATGTGCTTTGAGAGCAGGCCCTTTGGGACCCCACATTCAGGCTATGCCTTCCTTTACCTGTTTTTTAGGCTGGATATTTTGCTGAGGTGGTGACTGGTGGCCCAGACCCTGGAACTGGGGCATCTGTGGGGAATGCATCATGAGAGGGGAAGGCGCTTCCCTCAAGTGACCTGGAACAATTCAGCACCAGTCAGTTAACCGGTCATCACTATCATTTATCCAAACATTAACCAATGTGAGAACTTGTCCTTGAGTCAGATCGAGCAGCATGCAGGTTGAGTTTAGCCCAGGCACACCTTACAGACATAGGAAGACTCCACACCAGTTTGGTAGTTTCTGTAGTCTAGTCCTACCCCTCAGTACTTCCAGGTGTCACATGGGCTGCACTGCCACACAGCATGCACTAATTTAGAAGCAACTTTAGGACTCTGTCACTCAGATCAGCACACAAACAGCCATACACTTAATTGCATCTATTTACTGTTCTCCATAAGCCTGCCAGACTTGCATGGAGTGGTATTCAGATAGGGAGAACCTCCCACCAGCCTTCTTACTGTCCGGTGTCAGGCCAGTGCCATGGTTGTCACAGGCACATTCACAATGCACAAGGGCTGTAGGTGACTGGGAAGTGAAAAGGATTTTGTTGGATTGCCTTTTGGATTTGGCCATGAAGCCTATGGACTTCATTCTGAGGAAAGGAAAAACTCCATCCAAAACACATTCATATTTTAAAGAATTTGTAAGCTCCCCTGTGCAATTTCTTCCACTGAATCACTGAACATTTGAGAATCACTGAACATTTACTATTTTAAAAAACTCTCCCCTTACATTTCTATGCCACCAGAGTCCCTGAAGACCTCTGTTCAGGAATCACACATGGACTTTAGGGCACAGAGAACTGAGGGAGCACCTGGGGACATCCATTTCATTTGCTGTTCACTGAAATTTATAAGGGAAGTGAGCTTTCCTTTTTCAAGCTCTGGTTGGACTCAGCCAACACACTAAGACACTAAAGAGGTGCTCAGCAGATTGTATTATGGGTGGGGGGCAACTGAATTTCACTTGCCTGTACCCTTTTTTATTTGTCTGCCCTCTATTGTTATATCTCCCCGGCTTGTAACAGCTCACAGAAATCCTATATGATGATTTATGGCAGGAATGGAAGAATCCTGCATTCATTTGAAACTACAGGTGGCGGTGGCGGGGGGGAAAAAGAGAGGATGGGTGGGGGATAGAAAGAGGCAGGATGTAGTAATTCCAATTAGAATTTAACCAAGGCACCATGAACACCCCCCCCCCCCCCCCAACTAGATATCTTTAATGAACCAAAGTGATCCTCAGTTTTACATTTAATTGGAAAGACAGCACTCCAGCAGCACCCTGCTGGGGGCCCAGCCTGGTGCTAAAGAGAACCACCTCCTGAATCGCTAAATGACCTGTAACACTTTTTGCAATGCCTGGGTTTTTCTTGGAGGCCTTTCCTCTCCCATCAAAATCCTGCTCAACCCATTCTAACATCTGGGGATAGCTTAGTGGTTTGAACATTGGCCTGCTAAACCCAGGGTTGTGAGTTCAATCCTTGAGGAGGCCACTTAGGGATCTAGGGCAAAAAATCAGTACATCATCCTACTAGTGAAGGCAGGGGGCTGGCCTCGATGACCTTTCGGGGTCCTTTCCAGCTCTATGATATATATATATAGAGAGAGATATACCTATTATTGACATCTGAGAAGGTCACAGCCCAAAGTATGATGGCTGAAGGCCAATGACACAGTTCAATGTTTAGCATAGGAGGAAAAAATTAAAAGCACATTCTGAAAACAGCACTCCACCCAACAGCCAGGGGTCATTACATAACATATCTAAAACAACACAAAGGTAAGGAAAAGCAAAAAGAATTCATGCTAAATATTTAAGACAGAAAAAATATATATTTGTCCTTCACACAAAAAATGAATACCCATCTTCCTATTATCCTATAACAAAGCTTGTTAGAGATTGTAGAGAAAATATTCTTGATCAAAGGCACTATGAGGGAGACTAGGCTACACCATCATCAGCACAAATTATCTTACGAGGGTTTAAAACATGCCCATAGCTAGGAGGGACAAGGCCCTGTCTATGTCTCAGGGACCAGTCTGAGCATTCCGCTTGAGACTTTCCACTCGCCCAATCTGGGTAGAACCACTCACGCAGTCATAGGAACTTTATGTCCTTTTCAGCTGTGCCTCCACTGGAGCATATTCCTGAAGGGCTGTCATTAAGGCAGGGAAAGCACGTTGGGAAGGGTGCTTGCCATCTGATCACTTGCTGGGGGCTAGCATACATGTACATGTTTAGTGTTGTAATGCGAGCTTGGCTATTCTGGAGATGCTGGCTCTTTCCAGAGTTTGACTGTCACCAGATTCTAACTACACCTCTACCTCGATATAACGCGACCCGATATAGCACGAATTTGGATATAACGCGGTAAAGCAGTGCTCCGGGGGTGGGGGCGGGGGGGGGAGGGGCTGCGCGCTCCGGTGGATCAAAGCAAGTTTGATATAATGTGGTTTCACCTATAATGTGATAAGATTTTTTGGCTTCCGAGGACAGCGTTATATCGAGGTAGACGTGTATTTGTATTTTAACATCTAATAAACTACTCAAGGGGACAACTTAAAGTGCTTGGCTAGTAAACAATACTCAGCAGCCATCCTCCTTAACTTCAGTTTATCTCCTTTTACTGGATACTACGCTGGCAGTCATGCACTTTCAATCCTTTCATGAAGAACTTTCCAACATGCATGCCAATAGCACACAGAACTTTAAATCCAAACAGACTCAGGAAGCCTGATCTAGGTAATAAGGTAATAATTGGAGACATACCAATCTCCTAGAACTGGAAGGGACCTTGAAAGGTCATCAAGTCCAGCCCCCTGCCTTCACTAGCAGGATCTGCTCTGGGGGAGGTGGTGATTTATGCTATTACTATGAAATCACAAACCAAATGTCCTGCCAAAGGGAGCAAACAACCCCTTTTCTAGCTGGAGCTCGCCAACTGTACCCTGATTTCAGGACAGGCTAGACTTCTGGGCTGAAATGGGATGGGATGAATCTTAACAGGGCACAGCACTGCTAGTTAGAATCTGCTTCCTAACTTTGAGCCCTACAACAGTTGGTTTCCCCCATGGATTGGGATTTAAGCTCCCAGAAGAAAAGCTTAGAGTCCTCAATAGGCTATCAAGTTATCAAGGAATTCCTCAGAGACTAAGTACATTAATTGATGACCTGTCTGTGCTCCAAGCCCAATGCCAGCTCACCAACAGTATTCGCAAAGCTTAGAAGATTGTGGAACAATCATATTCCAACCAGGCATCCACCGCCCTTAATTTGTTACTAATTTTAGCTGCGCTGATGTTAAGAACTCAGAGGGGAAATTTCAGCACTCACCAGTTGAGTAGGGGTCGGGCTTATGGTGCCGTGGTGATGGGTGGTGCTGGATGACTTGCTGAGGTTTAGCTGGCTGCGGCTGCGGGGGTGGATGCTGCTGTGGAGGTGGCTGAGGCTGAGAGATATGAGGAGGGAATTGCATGGGCTGCATGTGCATCGGCCTCTGCTGCTGCAGCTGTTGTACTGAGGGATGAGCAGGAGGCTGAAGGGGTGGTTGAGGCTGCGACTGGACCTTCACTGAAGGGAGGAGAGGAGTCTGCGGCTGCACTTTCTGCAGCTGTTGAAGGTAGAGCTGCATCTGGCTGGTGCTCAGAGGCAGGCTGTGATGAGGCGTGGAAGGCTCCTCATCCTCCAGGAGGACCTGGGGAGGCTGAGGCAAAGGCGGCTGGGGGAGCATGGGCTGCTGGCTTATGGCTGGTGATGCTGCTGGAGGACGCGAAGGCTTAGGGGGTAGTGCTGCGGCTCGATTACTGGGTCTCGATGGCTGCTGAGGCAGAGCGTTGTGCAAAGCTGGGGAAGAAGAGCAGGAATACATGGCATCACATACAACAGAAGAAAGAGAGCACAATTCCCCACAGCAAAACTGCACAAGTTGTTCTGCTTATTAGACTGTCCACGCCAAACAGAGGAAAAAGCTGTGCCATTACGTCACACAGAATACCCATGGAATATAAATAAGATCTCATGGCATCTAACCCCATTTCTTAATCATGTGACCATACGTCCTTCTCTAACACATCAAGTTATCCCCAGACTTGCACAGCCTGGGACCATGTGGTGCCAGTTAGGGAACCCAGGGCTGTAGAAGAAACAATGACTTACTGTAACCATGTTTCTTTGATATGTGATGCAGATGCATATTCCACTTAGGTGTGTATGTGTGCCCAGAACACTGGAGCTGGAGAAATTTGCCTAACAGTACCCGTAGAGGGGCAGCGCTCATGCCTATATGAGGCGGCACCACCCCAACCATCCCTCAGTTCCTTTGCGTTGAATGCCCAGACATGAGACTCTGACGCAAAGTGGACAGACAGCGGGTCGCAGAATACACACCTGCATCACATCTTGAAAAACCACAAGTACAGTAAATAACCATTTCTTCTTCTTCAAGTAGATGCAGCTGTGTATTCTATTTTCCACTTAGGTGAATTACAAATACCACCCCCCCCTAGAGGCGGGGCTCAGAGTCTACCTAAACAAGGATTGCAGGGCAGCTCTACCAAAGCTTGCTTCTGCCCTGGAAGATGTGGTGATGGCGTAATGGTTCATGAATGTATGTATCAATGACCACGCAGCAGCCCTGAAAACATTCAGTATGGAAAAATTACTAAGGAACACTCTGGACATTGCTTGCATCCTCGTACAATGAGCTCCACACGCACTGAGGAGTGTAGCCAAGGCTATTTCATCTGCTGTCAATGCAGGATGTTACTCATTTGGAGATCTGTGACAAGAGCAGTTGACCCTTCATGCAATCTGCATATGGCACAAACAAATGAGATGAGGCACAAAACAGTTTAGTTCTGTCCAGATAAAAAGGCTAGATATTGCCTGACATCTAAGGTATGGAGATGCAGGTCCTTCAAAGATGAAAGCGGTTTAGTAAAAAACTCCAGTAAATACATCACCTGGTTCCAATGAAACAAAAACCACTTTAGACAAAAACGTGGGGTGTGGTTGTAAAGTTACCTTGTCTTTAGAGGACTGTATATAAGGAGGTTCTGCCATTGGAGCTTGCAACTCTCACCAGTCTCCTTGCTGATCTTATTGCTACCAGAGAAACGGTTTTCTGACATAAGAGCAAAAAGGGACAAGATAATAGGGGCTACAATGGATGACCCATCAGAGTTGCCAGGGCTGTGTTTAGGTCCAACAAGGGAACTGGCTCTCATAATGGAAGATATAGACAAAGAAGCCCTCTTAAGAATCTCATTACCATGGCACTGGAGAAGACTAATTTTCCCTGAACAGGGGGATGAAATGCCAGTATCGCTACCAGATTCACTTTCAATGGACTAAGCCAGTGGTCTTCAACCTATTTACCATGGTGGGCCACATATGCAGGTCTGTGTGTGTTATACGGGCTGCATCCACACAATATATATTTTACATGTATGGCCCTGAGGATGTCACATGGGCTGCAACTGTGTGCTGATTGGGGCACAAGTGGCCTGTGGGTTGAGAACTACTGGACTAAGTGCAAGCCCCCACGTCTGAAGGTGTAGCAGGTACTCCTAGATGTCATGGGGAGAAATCAGTTTCGATTGGATTCCTCGAGCTAATGACCATACCAAAAAAGGTTTACATTTTGCTGAGTAGGCCATTCTGGTAGAGGACTTTCTACTGTTGAGCAGCACTTGTTTGATAGCCACTGAACACTGCTCTTCCTCCTCATTCAGGCATGCAGAAGCCATGCCGTGAGATGCAGAGAGCTGAGCACATGATGCAAGATGCGTCTGTGATTCTGATTTAGCAGGTTGTGATGGAGAGGAAGCCTCATGGGAGGCTGAATAGACAGCATGGGAAAGTCAGAGAAGCAGCTTTGTCTTGGCCACAACGCATCACCAAGAATGATCTTGGCCTGAGCCACCTTGAGCTAGAGGATGACCTGAGGATGATCAGGATCACGACCACAGTGAGTTTGGACAGGGAGGCTTGACTAAGGCCCAGTTCAGAGCAGAACAGACGACATTTCCTCTTGTCTCTTGAAGTGAACAGGTAGATCATTGGGATGCCCCAAGCTGTGAAGATAACCCAGAGGACACTTGTTTTCAGGGACCATGTGTGTCTTAGTGAAAAATACCTGCTGAGATAGTCTGAACATTATTTTGAACCCCAGGCAAGTGAATGACTAGAGTAACATTATTCTCGATGCAGAACTGCCACAGTCTGATTGCCTCTAGGCAGAGCAATCTGGAGCATGCTCCCCGTTGTTTACGTAAAACATTGCGGTGATATTGTCAGTAAGTATGCGAACCACCAAGTCTCTGATATGTTGCCAAAAAGCGTGACATGCATTTTAGATGGCCCAAAGCTCCAGCAAGTTGATATGGAGTGAGGCTTCCTGTGCCGATCACAGTCTCTGTACTTTCAATGACCCCAGATGCACCCTCCAATCCATCACGGAGGCTTTGGTAACAACCGGACTTGGTTGGCGAGGGCTGGACAAAGAGAACTCCTTGGCAAACATTCTGTGGACACATCCACCACTGCAGAGTCTAGGACTAGTGGAGGGAGATGAACCAGTCTGTTTAGAGAATAAAGAGTAGGAGCAAAGACAGTCCTGAGCCACATTTAAAGTGGATGGAGGTATAACTTTGCAAACTGGACCACCTGTGTGCAAGCAGACACATGGCCCAAATCTCAGGCATGATCTAACTGTCATGGAAGGCTGAGATTTCATACTGAAGCAAAGATGGCGAATTATTTGAAAACGGTCGGTCAGCAGAAATGCTCCTGATGTCGTGGAATATAATAGGGCCCCAAGTAACTCAATATTCTGAGTGGGAGCCAAAGTTGACTTTCTGTTGTTTAGGGTGAGACCCAGACAGTCAGGCAACCGCAGTGTGGTACTGACATGAGCAAGAAGTTCCTCTCTGGATCTGCCCCTCAGTAACCAGTTGTTAAGATACAGGAAGATGTGAATTCCATTCTTCCTGAGATATGCCGTAACAATTGTGCATTTAGTAAAAACCCTGGGGGCAGAAGAGAGGCCAAATGAAGCACCGTGTACTGAAACTGGCATTCTGCCATGATGAACTGAAGGAATTTTCTGTGACTCGGTATAACTGACTCTGGGGAATTCTGCACTAAAAAAAGAGAAAGTTACTCATCTTGTGTAGTAATGTAGGTTCTTCGAGATGTGTCCCCCTATGGATGCACCACTCTAGGTGTCTGGGCACCCCTGCGTGCATAACCAGAGATTTATGGTAACTGTGCTTGGCTGGATCACACATGCGCAGTCCCTGTTTTGCGCTGCTTCAGGCGGTTAATTAGCGCTGTGCGATAAACTCCCCCCCAGTTCCTTCTCTACTGCAGAGCCTACCAATAACTCTGAAGTAGAGGGGAGGAGCGAGGGTAGTGGAGCACTCACAGGGGGACATATCTCGAAGAACCAACGTTACTGCACAAGGTAACTTTCTCTTCAAGTGATGTCCCTGTGGGTACGCTCCACTCTGGGTGACTTCAGAGCAGTACCCTCCGGAAGGCTTCAGATTTGAAGTCGTAGCAGACAAAAGCGCAGTGAGTCCAAACAGGGCATTGGAGGTTGCCTGTTATTCTAAAGTGTAATGTTGAGTAAATGTATGGGCTGACACCTAGGTTGCGGTCTTACAGATTTCCGCAATGGGGACATTGTTAACAAATGCTACAGAGATTGATAAGGCCCTGGTGGAACGCGTGTGAATCCCCATAGGGCAGTAGTGGGCAACCTTTGGCCCATTAGGGTAATCTGCTGGCAGGCCGTGCGACAGTTTGTTTACATTGCCCGTCCGCAGGCACAGCCGCCCGCAGCTCCCAGTGGCTGCGGGAAGCGGCAGCCAGCATGTCCCTGTGGCCCGTGCCGCTTCCCGCAGCTCCCATTGGCCGGGAACTTTGAACCGCGGCCATTGGGAGCTGCGGGCAGCTGTGCCTGTGGATGGTCAATGTAAACAAACCATCTTGAGGCCCACCAGTGGATTACCCGATGGGCCATGTGTGGCCCACAGGTTGCCCACCACTGCTGTAGGGGGTTGTTGACCACATTGGGAGTAACAGTTTTATGAAATCTGAAATCCATTTGGAGAGACATTGTGTAGATATGGCGTTCCCTTTGGATCATTCAGTGATTGAGACAGACAGTGTCTGAGACATACAGAATGCTTTTGTTCTAAGTAGAAAGCAATTGCCCTGTGTACACCCAGGGTACATAGTGTGGATTGTTGTCTATCCTGGTGTGGTTTAGGATAGAATGTCAGAAGGTAGATAGGCTGGTTGAGGTGAAAAGATGAGGCAATCTTGGGCAAAAACTTAGGCTGTATCTCAAGGAAACTTTATCTTTGAAAAAGACTATCTGGCTGATTTGCCAAAAGAGCACCCAATTCTCCCACCCATATGGCAGATGTAATGGCAATGAGGAACACTACTTTCATAAAAAGATGTAACAAAGAGCATGTCACCATGGGTTCAAATGGAGGGCCAGTTAGGACTTGGAAGATAGGTTGAGTCCCATGGTGGGATAGGTTCTCCCACTTCAGGATAGAAATTGCTGAGGCCTCTGAGGAATCTTTGGTGAGTGGGTGAGCAAATATGGAGAATTCATCTACTTTGCTGTGGAACGCTGTGATAGTGGAGAACTGCACTTAACTGAGCTCATGGAGAGGCCTGACTTCTCAATATTCCAATAGTCCAATATTCAGGGTAAAGACGCTGACACAGCCGGAATTCATTTTTGTTGGCACATGCCTCAAATTGTTTCCATTCATGGAGGTAGTTGGTGTGGCTGGTTGTTCTGTGACTATGTTTTGTACTTCATTGGAACATGTTATTTCAGGTCACTTGAGCCATGGAGTAGCCACGCTTTGAGATGGAGTCTTTGGGGATCTGGATGAAGAACGTGACCTGCATCCTGAGATAGGAGATGAGGCAGAAGCGGAAGCGTCCGTGATGGGATTACTGATAATTTGAGACGGTAAGGATACCAAGTTTGGCAAGGCCACATGGGGGCTATCAGAATTACCCTGGAGTTGTCCTGCCTAATCTTGTGGATCACCAAGGCCAAAAGGGAGGTTGGGAGAAACACGTAAAGGAGAGGAGTGTTCCACTTCATGAGGAAGGCATTGCCCAGAAAGTGGCAACTGAGCCTCCTCCTAGAGCAGAACTGTGGGCATTTGGTGTTTTGTATGGTTGCAAAAAGGTCTATTGTCAGGAATCCCCAATGTCTGAAGATGTCCCAGAGCGTGCATGTTGAGTTTCCACTCATGGTCCTGGGAGAAATTCCCGCTTAATGGGTCTGCCGTGGTGTTCTGGCAACCAAGTAGGTATTGTGCTGTAATGTGAATATAGTCTCTCATGCATAATTGCCAGAGTCTGAGGGCTTCTATAGAGGTAGTGTGATACTGCTCCCCCTTGTCTGTTTATACAAAACATGCAAGCTACATTGTCCATGAGGATTTGTATAGTCTTGCTTTCCATTATCAGTAAGAAGTGGGAGCAAGTGTTGTGAACGGCTCTTAGTTCTAAAAAGAACAGGAGTACTTGTGGCACCTTACACACTAACAAATTTATTTGAGCATAAGCTTTCGTGGGCTACAGCCCACTTCTTCGGATGTAGCCCACGAAAGCTTATGCTCAAATAAATTTGTTAGTCTCTAAGGTGCTACAAGTACTCCTATTCTTTTTGCGGATACAGACTAACACGGCTGCTACTCTGAAACCTGTCTTAGTTCTAAGATATTTATGTGCAGAAGAGTTTCCGCTGGTGACCAGCGGTCCTGGATAGTCCACAGACGTAGATGCGCTCCCCAACCCAGAAGTGATGCATCTGTTGTGACGGTCATCATTGGGAGAGTTTGCGTGAAAGGCACTCCTACGCAGATGTTGTCTGGTTGAGTCCAACCAGGGAAGATACTCCTTTACCTTGTTTGGTACTGTGAGGTGCTTTTTTATATTGTGCCTGTGTGGGACATAAACTGAGTGGAGGCAGGCTTGAAGGCATTCCATATGGAATTGTGCATGTTCTGGAAGCCATGTAGGCATGTTCTGGCGGTGACTTGTGGGCTGATTTGTACTGTAGCAATCAGGTTGGTCAATGTGAGGAAACGTTGTTGTGGTACAGAAGCCATTGCCTCAAGAGAGTTGAGGAAGACTCCAATGAACTCTATTTGTTGCACGGGTATTAGTGTGGACTTTTGGCATTTATTTAGAGCAGGGGTGGGCAAACTTTCTGACCCGAGGGCCACATCTGGGTGGGGAAATTGCATGCAGGGCCAAGAATGTAGGGCTGGGGCAGGGGTTGGGTTGTCGGAGGGAGTGTGGTGTCTGGGAGGGGGTGTGGTGTGCAGGAAGGGGCTCAGGGCAAGGGGTTGGGGCAGAGGAGGCATGTGGGGTGTATGAGGGGGCTCAGGGAAGGGGGTTGGGGTGCAGGAGCAGGGGCACAGTGCAGGAAGGGGTGTGGAGTGCAGGAGGTGGCTCTCAGGTGCGCTTGACAGCCCTAGTGGAAAAGGTTTTTTTGAGGCTGAGGGGTGGGATTGTAAGGGAGTTGGGGAACCTTCCCCATGCAGATCCTGGCTGAACCCAAGCCTCTCCCATTCAGTCAGGCACATCTGCCCCTGTCCCCGCACCTCCGATCCCCAGGGGTCTCTACCGCTTCCTTCCCCATCCCCATGTGTCCCTGCAGTCCCCCTCCCCCATCCCCAGTCTCAATGCTGTCACCCCACTAGCTCCTGAGCCCACACCCCCGTCTCTCCCCCCAGTAGCCATTCTGAACCCATGTCTGTTACCCCCCCAGCAGCCCCATGTGCCCCACTCTGTTCTAACCTGGCTCCACGGGCACGGCACTGTGATGAACTTCTACTCCTGGGGGAAGTCTGCAGCACTGGGCATGCACAGAATCCCCTGCCCCCAATACATTCTGCCCCAGAAGTGCTGCAATTCTGCCTTTTGCCCACCAGAGGCCACTGTGGCATCAGAACAGCCAGCTGCATTCATGCTGCTGGCTCTTCTGGTGCCACAGCGGCCTCTGGTTGGTGAAAGGTGGAACTGCAGCACTTCTGGGGCAAAAATGTAGTTTCTGCTGGAAAAAAAATCTGCAGGACACATGAATTCTGCATGACCGTACATGCACAGAATTCCCCAGGAGTAAATAACTGCCATTTGAACGTAGGTGTCCTGAAGATCCAGAGCATGCAGGGAAGACAGTCTATAGAGTGACCATTCAGAACTCCATGTACCTGATATATTTGTTGAGGCCTTACCTCTCCTTTGGATACCAGGAAGTACTGGGAGTAGAAGCTATGCCCTGTGTTCCAATGGAACCTTCTCCACTGCTCCCAAAGGCAGCAAAAAATAGACCACCTCGAGGAGCAGTATCTCGTGAGAGGGGTCCCTGAAGAGGGACAGGGAGGGAGGGTTGGGAGATGGTGTGGAGAGGAACTAGATGGCATAACCCAATCTGACAGTGCTTAGGACCCTGCTCTCAGTAGCGACTGGACCCCAATCATTGTGAAAGAGGGCCAGCCTGTCCCCAAAGGAGGGAGATGAGGAGGAAGGAGCAATGACTAGGACAGTGCTTTGGAGCAAGGAGTCAAATGGGCACTTGGAAAGGCACCAGGGAAAGGTGTGGGGATTAGCCGAACCCCAAGACCAACAGCTTCCTTCTGAGGGATCTATCCCTCTTTCTGGTGTAGTCCTGTGCCTCAGGGCATGTCTACACTTACCTCCGGAGCGATCGATCCAGCGGGGGTCGATTTATCGCATCTAGTGAAGACGCAATAAATCGACCACCGAGCGCTCGCCTGTCGACTCCGGAGCGAGAAGCATAGGCAGAGTCAACGGGGTAGCAGTGGACCTAACGCAGTGAAGACGCCCTAAGTAGATCTAAGTACGTTGACTTCAGCTACGTTATTAACGTAACTGAAGTTGCATCTTAGATTGCAACTTAGACCAATCCCTCCCCAATGTAGACCAGGCCTCAGAGGAGGGAAAGGCTGGCCAAATGTGCACTGCGGACAATACTGCTGCTGCTGGATGCCACAGTGGCACCTCTGCATCCCGAAGGACTGCAGGGTAGCCCTGGAATTCTTAAAGGAGCACAGCGTCTCCTCAGTTTTGTCTGAGAACAGTGTTCAGCTGTCAAAGGCCAAAGAAAGCCAGGAACCCCATCTCATGGTGACCACACAGGTCACCCACCCTGGCCGAGGTGTCCATGATATCGCATGTGGATTACAAAAGGCATCTTAGCCACCAAGCAGCCCTCAGTGACAAATGCCACACAATTCCTCCTGACATAGCTGTCCAGTTAACAAAACTGTACTTGGACAGCAACGCTTGCTGATTGGCAATTCACATCTGTAAGGAAGAGGTGGTGTAAATCTTCCTGCCCATGAAGTCCAATAGTTTAGAGTCCCTAATCTGTTGTTCACCACAGTTACAACTAGTGAATTTGGGGCCAGATGGGAGTTAAATCCCTCAAATCCCAGCATGGGAATGAAATAGTGCTTTTCTATGTGCTTAGCTATAGGTGGTGTCCAAGCCAGAGTGCACCAGAGGGCCTTAG
Organism: Mauremys mutica; assembly: GCF_020497125.1. Taxonomy (NCBI): domain Eukaryota; kingdom Metazoa; phylum Chordata; order Testudines; family Geoemydidae; genus Mauremys; species Mauremys mutica. The sequence continues at coordinate 16,596,116 of NC_059091.1, read as the reverse complement.
CCAGTTCAAGGAGCACACTGCTAACAGAGAGGGTGACTCTCCCAGGAGCATAGAGCTGTAAAATGTCCATCAATTTGTAGGGGTTCTCTTAAAAGAACTCTGCTTGGATACCAAGAAAAGCAGCTACATACTGCAAAAGGTCTTGGTACACCTTAAAATCCAGTACCGAAGGGGAGGATGAGCCATGCAGCACAGCATCATTTGGGGATGAAGATGAGGCCCTTAACTGACCCAAAGCCAGATCCTGTTCCAGGGATGACGGACCCAGATGGGTCACCTCTGGAAGTGCCACAGGGAGGACTGCCAGTGCCTTGGCCTGCAGTGGATCGATGGTCACCACCACAGACTTGGCCGGCAATCTTGCCTTTGAGCAAGATGAAGAATAGGACCTCTGCAATCGAGGAGTGTCCCAGATTCCACTGACATGGATAAGGCATTGATTGCCAACAGGTGCAGGGCCAGGGACCGTCGTCCTGAGCATGAGATATGCGCCAATCCTGTTACATGTAACAGTTCATCAGTGGCCCTCAATGCTGGTTGGGCAATGGAGAATGGGAGGATGACAACGCCAACTCAAAGGAGCCTCAGGATTCTGGAGATAAGGGCAGAGCAAAACCGAAGGGAGCAAGTAGATGTTTGATTCGTCTATTGTCCAGAATGAGGCAGGAAACAGTGCTGCCAATGGAAGCAATACCATTGGTACCAAGCATGCCAGTGCTTGACGCAGTGTCAGTACCGAAGTGAACAGTCATACCAGAGTGTCTGATGGCACCGTCAAGAGTGGTGAAAGCCACCATGGAAACATGTGCTGTGCCGACTGCAGCAGTGCCGAGGTTCCTGGTACCGGGGTCCCACGTACCAATCACAGTACCAGCCCTATTTCCACAATTTGTGGAAGGGGAACATTGGGGCACATTGCCAACTGACCCGAGGATTCAGTGACTCGTTCAATAGAAGGGGCTATAGTTGACAGAGACTTGGCCAAGTCCTGGACCAAAGGCAGAAGGAGGTCTGTAGCTACTTGGTATGCTGCTGACACAGAAACAGTCAGTACTGGCATCTCACTCATCAGTACCAGACTCAATGGATGTCCAGAGGCTGGAACTGAAGTCAATGGTAGATGGTTTCTCACCTCCCTATTAGGTTCCAGGGAAGGGTTAGAAGCACCAGCTCCACGCTGTTCCATGCTTTTCCTGCGGGAGGTGGAAGAGTCACCCCAAAACCTGGAGCAGTCCCTACTTGCAGATGTGATTGCAGAGCCATTGGCCATTGAAAACTCATGGCGATCAGGGGAGGTCCCGGATGACTGGAAAAAGGCTAATATAGTGCCCATCTTTAAAAAAGGGAAGGAGGAGGATCCAAGGAACTACAGGCCAGTCAGCCTCATCTCAGTCCCTGGAAAAATCATGGAGCAGGTTCTCAAGGAAACAATTTTAAAGCACTTCAAGGAGAGGAAAATGCTCAGGAACAGTAAGCCTGGATTCACCAAGGGCAAGTGATGCCTGACTAACCTAATTGCCTTCTATGAAGAGATAACTGGCTCTGTGGATAAAGGAAAAGCAGTGAACATGTTATTCCTTGACTTTAGCAAAGCTTTTGACATGGTCTCCAATAGTATTCTTGCCAGCAAGTTAAAGAAGTATGGGCTGGATGAATGGACTATAAGGTGGATAAAAAGCTGGCTAGATCGTCGGACTCAACGGGTAGTGATCAATGGCTCCATGTCTAGTTGGCAGCCGATAATCAAGCGGAGTGCCCCAAGGGTCGGCCCTGGGGGCGGTTTTGTTCAATATGTTCATTAATGATCTGGAGGATGGCATGGATTGCACCCTCAGCAAGTTTTCAGATGACACTAAATTGGGAGGATGGTAGATACACTGGAGGGTAGGGATAGGATACAGAGAGACTTAGACAAATTAGAGGATTGGGCCAAAAGAAATCTGATGACGTTCAACAAGGACAAGTGCAGAGTCCTGCACTTAGGAAAGAAGAATCCCATGCACTGCTACAGACTAGGGACCGAGTGGCTAAACAGCAGTTCTGCAGAAAAGGACCTAGGTGTTACGATGGATGAGAAGCTGTATATGAGTCAACAGTGTGCCCTTGTTGCCAAGAAGGCTAACAGCATTTTGGCCTGTATAAGTAGGAGCACTGCCACTAGATCGAGGGATGTGATCGTTCCCCTCTATTCGGCATTGGTGAGGCCTCATCTGGAGTACTGTGTCCAGTTTTGGACCCCACACTACAAGGAGGATGTGGAAAAATTGGAAAGTGTCCAGTGGAGGACAACAAAAATGATTAGGGAGCTGGAGCACATGACTTATGAGGAGAGGCTGAGGGAGCTGGGATTATTTAGTCTGCAGAGAAGAATGAGGAGGCATTTGATAGCTACTTTCATCTACCTGAAAGGGGCCTCCAAAGAGGATGGATCTAGACCAGGGGTCGGCAACCTTTCAGAAGTGATGTGCCGAGTCTTCATTTATTCACTCTAATTTAAGGTTTCACGTGCCAGTAATACATTTTAATGTTTTTAGAAGGTCTCTTTCTATAAGTCTATAATATATAACTAAACTATTGTTGTATGTAAAGTAAATAAGGTTTTTAAAATGTTTAAGAAGCTTCATTTAAAATTAAATTAAAATCCAGAGGCCCCCGGACCAGTGGCCAGGACCCGAGCAGTGTGAGTGCCACTGAAAATTAGCTCGCATGCCGCCTTCGGCACACATGCCATAGGTTGCCTACTCTGATCTAGACTGTTCTCAGTGGTAGCAGACAACAGAACAAGCAGTAATGGTCTCAAGTTGCAGTGGGGGAGGTTTAGGTTGGATATTAGGAAAAACATTTTCACTAGAAGGGTGATGAAGCTCTGGAATAGGTTACGTAGGGAGGTGGAGGATTTTAAGGTCAGGCTTGACAAAGCCCTGGCTGGGATTATTTAGTTGGGAACTGGTCCTGCTTTGAGCAGGGGGTTGGACTAGATGACCTCCTGAGGTCCCTTCCAACCCTGATATTCTATGATTGGTCTTATGCGACCTTTTCCTCGGCACAGTCATCAGGGAACAGCCCCTATTGAAGTACCTGCTCCAGAACGTGAAGTGGTAGTGCTGTTGGAGCCCAAGGGCAACCTCTGACCCACTGAGGGCCTTGGGACCAAAGCAGGCCACATGGCCTGTTCGAACAGGTGCTGCTTTAGGCAAAGGTTCCGAGCCACTTGAGTCAGTTTCTTAAACTGATCAGCAGACTGCGCAATGCTTCTTGACATGGGCCTTGCTACTGGGGATTGCTTCCCTGCACAAAAGATAATGTTTAAACCCCAGAAGGGCATCACTAGGGAAACAGACTGGTAACACAAACTACTCTGACATTAAGGGTACTACTAACTATATACAAGAGAAAAACTAAATTAGTTGAGAGGTTGAGACCACACAAAGCTCCGACGCCAGTCACGAGCAGGAAGAAGGAACTGAGGGAGGATCAGGACAGCACTGCCTCATGTAGCCAGGAGGACTATAGCCACAAGGCACGAGTGCCACACCTCTACAGGTACTGCTGGGCAAATGTCTCCTGTTCTGGTGTGCTGGGGAGACACACACATCTACATGGAATACATGGCTGCATCTACTCCAAGAAGAAGAAAGGGCTACAGCTTTAGACACACAGCATTGCCCATTAAGTGCTTACCTGGAGGAGGGACTACTGCATGTTGGTTCAAGTGAGGAGGAGTGCTATGCTCAGGTTGCTGGGGAAGATGGGGTGGCATCTCTGGCTGAGGAAGATGCATGATGGGCTGGGTGAAATGTGTGATAGTGTCGAACATGTTCCCTGGGAGCGGATGCTCCATGATGGGGACCTGTGCAGGTACGAAAGGAGGGGGAGAGGACTTCATCGGAGGCGGTGCTTGTTGAGGGACAGGCTGTGGAGGCAGTGGTTGCATCTGCTGCTGCTGCACCTGCTGATGGTGGTGGTGGTGATGCTACGGAAGACAAAAACTCATGAGATCAGCAGAACACCTTCTCACTTAAGCTTCCAGCCTTGTGTCATCTGGTATGCAGGGAGGCAGCTCAGAACAATTCCAGACATCAATAACGGAGGGACTGAGCCTGTGGTTGACTATAAGCTCCTGATCTAAATAAGAGATCTAAATTGTTCTCCTAACAGCCTGTGTGCCCGGCCCAGCCCAACCTCTATGATGATTCGGTGGTCAATGTATACTGAGGACTCTAACTCATAGGAATTCTCTCATGGCTCCAGGAGAGAGGCTTCTCCAAAACTCACCTTTTTTTGCTCTCGCCCAGAGTGCCCTTTCTTCTTCAATTTTGGTGCCATTTCTGTGGAGAAAGGAAGAAGGGATAATAAAAGGGTTAGCATCCAGGTGCTGCTCTTCCAGGAATCACTGACACAAATATGGGAGCAACTAATATTACTGATCTCGGTTACAAGTATAACACTTAAATCACAGGAAGAGTAGCGAAGTTTTGGTGCTCACTGCAAACTGCTCTCTGAAGCACTCGTGAAGCACACATTTTCAGACACAAAAACAGGCAGCTTTTTCTTGATTTTAACTTTGAAACTTACTACAGATTCCTGAGGAAAGAAATTCGGTTTCCTTGGCTACATTTTTGTTCCTTCACAAAACCAGGAAGGATCAGAACTTTCAAAACATCAACTACCATGATTTACAAAGAAATTTCTTCAAGACTTTGACCAACACTAATTCTTCGGCTGCAGGCCTTTGGGACACCAAAGTGACAGACTATAAGAATTGGTTAGCCCTTGCCTATATTAGAGTTTCTTGGAAATCTCTCACCAGTGCAGTGCCACTGGTGGTAACCAAAGTGGGAGTTAGTGTGGATAGGACTCAGGGCGCTGCCAGAATTTGTGTCATGGTGTCTTCTACACCCATTCTGACCAGTGTTAGATAACGGTGGTAAAAATGCCAGTGGTCTACTGAAAATACTTCCATTGCTACCATTGATGGAGCTGGAATGATGGAAAAATCTCTCAAATAGCCTATTGGAGATACAACCTGACAGGGCTGCAGAGAGCTGGCTGTGAAGCAAGTGTTTTCACAGCCCATTAGTTAGCTCAAGAGCACTTATTTGAACATTACAATGTCCGCGATGGAGAAGAGGAAATAAATAGACAGCAGCCATGATAGAACAGATGCTACACAGAAAGCCATCCTTCCTCTCACACTGGAGAATTGTTAAGAGTTTGCATCCAAGGGCCTCTTGCTGTTTAAGCAAGAAGAGGGCTTAAACTCACCACTTTCTATCAGAGGTCACACTGGGAGTCAACAGAAGAAACTTTCTTCTCCACCCTAAAACAAAACTGTCTGGGACTTTCAGCAGCTTTCACTACCAGTCAGCCTCTCTCCATCGGTGAAAATTTGTTATATATTAGAGCTTCCCAAGACTTCCTTTACAGCTTACTTCAGAGTTTATTAAATCAACAAAAATGAAAGGCACAGTATTGACCATCTGGCTTAAATTTTCTCCTCTGCAGAATTCCAGCCAAACACCTGAATCAATTCTCTTGCTTGAACGTGCTCTACTTCATCATTATTTGGCATGACTAGTGGTGTGGGGTTAAGACTCAAGAACTACTCCTGAACATAGGTTTAAAACAGCCTTGGCAAAATTCTAGTGGCCCATTCATGCCCCAGGTTTGTTTTTTTTTAAATTGGTAAGTAAAGTATTCCTATTTTCACCGCCGTGAATCCTCATGGGAGGGGACAGGCAAATATGGTAGAATTTGTACTTAGGCTGGTAAATTGAAGTCAGACTAGATAATCACTTTTGTACCTTCCGGCCTTGGAATCTATGAAATTTTCATAATTATGTAAGGCCAATACAAAGTCAAACCATTTTGTAGCAAAATTTAAGATGATCTAGTAAGTATTCAGACCCACTTCCAATGTATATCATGCTTCCTTCATACGTGTCTCTCATTATGAGTTTCCCTGTGGTATAAGGTAAACACAGCATAATTAAAGTATTCCTGACAGTCCCTTCAGCCACCAGGGTCTATCATTACAGGGATTCCCTAAGCTTTTCAGGAAGCGATATTTTACCAGAGCAAGACCTCAAGTGTGTCAACAGACTCCCAGTCAACTGTTCACATTTTCCATGGTTCAGGCTGTTTTCGTGACCACTAGAAACAGCCCAAGCTCAGCTGCAGGTCAGAACATGTAAATGGAAGGTGGATTGTAGAGCTCCATCATTACAGTAGGGAGATGAAGCATCAACACCATTGGTTGGGGCCACTAGTCGTTTGAGGACTACTGTACAAATCTGATACTTTGCCAGTCTAACTTGGTAAGAATAATTACTTAACTAGGCCTTGACCTAGCAGAAGACATTTCAAAGAGCCAATAAAACCTCAGTAAGTTACATGCATTGAGGCTCATGTGCTAAACATCCATACAGTGGATGGAACAAAAAATAAATAATCCTTTGCACTTTTCCTACGAGGCTCTCCAACCGTTTTACAAATGCGGCCAAGTATCATCATTCCCATTTTACAGATAGGGAATCTAAAACACGGAGGTTTAATGTCTCTCTTGAAACTCTATATGGTAGAGCTGGAAATTGGATCCCAGTCCAGTGAATTTTCCACTGGACTACAATTGAAAAAAATGATTATGGTTAATCTGCTTGCAAATTTGTTTAAAAGAGTAGATTTTGACTTAAATATACAAAGCCATCTTAACCAGCCACTTTGACATTACTTTGCACAAAGAAGAAAGAGAATGATTGATGTTTTCTGCTATTAAGTGACTTGCCCCACATAGACTTTCCCCACCTGAGTCAAAAACCCAGGTAACAGAGAGAGAGGCTGAGAGAGAATTAATCACAGGAACACCACACCAATCAACTGAAGAGTCACCACCGAGCCACTGAAAGGCAAGAAGGAAACACAGCAACATGTAGGTCTTCAGGAAAATCATGTTTTACAACTATTCACTGAGGTCTTTTCTGAGTTCCTACTCTATGACTGAGGGCAGAAAATAGAAGCCCCATAACTAATCAGTAAACTAAAATCAAATTTACAGAAAAAGTCGTCAAAGTGACAGATGTCACTCTCTGTAACAGTTAAGTATCTAAGAGACTGGTCTCCTTTACTGTGAGCCATACACTATGTGAGGGGTGTGCAAATGTGGAGCCTGTAACCGCCATATTCTTATCTGATGCAAGTGTAATATATATAGCAAACAGAACCTGACTCACGTTGCTATAAACATTCTACTTGCTGATCCACTTTTACCTTGTCTGCATTACAAGAAGCTTCCTACCATGCATACCAAACTAGGAGGAAACTGAATAAGCTGTGTGGCTGTAAAAAAAGTTACTGAAGGTACCAATATTTCTGTCATGTTCCATTTAATCAGAAGAAAAAATACCCATGGGAAGAAACCAAAGGGCAGATACAAACAAATGTGGGGGGTTCCAGGAAAGGAGTTTTATAAAAGGACACCACTTGAGGGGAAGAGAATGAAAATTATGAAATATTTGATCTTTGCAAATCAATGGGATTTGAGAGAATTCCTCTCCACAAGTTGCAGATTTGCTGCATAAGTACACAAGGAAGTTGCACTAGTAAACATTATCAGCAAAAAGGCACTCCTACGTGAATGGGACTGGAAATGGGAGATTATACATAGACAGTCCTCTGTTTCAGGAGTCAGCCAAAAATGCCATGTTTAATATATAACATTTCTCATTGTACTTTATGTCAGAGACCCCCTAGCTTCATGGTTTCCATGCAGCTGATCAACATGTATTTCACAATAGTAAAGGTGTGAAAAAGAGGGACTATCAGACATATTATAAGGCTATGTGCAAGTGTCAACCCTGAAAAGCAGTTAAAAAGGTATCAAGCCCTGTAAAATTGACATGATTACTCCTGGTGTCACTCTGCCCTAGTTGCTTCTTTGTACAGGTGTTTGCTCTCACTCCTATATTCCTCAGAGGTGTGATGGCTAGCTTCTAACCAAGCTCTTCAGAAGCGGCACGTTTGCTTACTGGTGTGCATATTTCTCGTATTGATATTGTCTTTAGTTTAAACTGAATTATTGACAAACTATCACATGTTTAGCCAAGATACTGGACCATGCTCTGCACTTAGGTAAGAGAAAATGGTTTGGTCTGGATTGACAAGAAGCCCCATTCACTTTATATTGCTCTGAGCAAATGGTTGTGCATCTCCTGGTTTGTTTGGATCAGCAGTTCTGTTTAATATTGGAATCACACCCGTGAGTCTGTGGGACTAAAGAAGCTATGGACACAGCTCCACTCTGCTGCACTCCAGCCAGCCACAGTACACTAACCTTCTGGCCATTTAACTAACCATGAGGTTTCCGGAAATGCAAGAACAGGCAAACAAAAGACAAAGTTATAAAACATGGCCCAGAAAAATCACTTTTCTAAACTTAAAGTGCAGTTTTACTCTGAATAGTCACATCAGCTATTTTAGAGATAAAATTTTGCTGCTTTTTATTCTTATTAACCCTGCAGAGCCAACACAGCCAAGACTGACTGAGCTGCTGATTCTATTCCATCTTGTGTATTTACAAAATTGCTTATTAAGTTCCAAATCAGTGTTCCACCTATGGAAGTCCATGAAAGGCACCAAGGGCTCCACGTGAACTAAATCTGGTTCACAGAACCATTTTTCTCTTCATACCACATTTCAACTAAGCTTTGGCTCTTAGAGCCCAGGATGAGATTTCAAGGCTGGTAATTAGAAAAATGTTCTACTTGTGTACACAGCACATCTGACACAGAAATCCTCAAGACACAATAAATATGGGATTCCACAATGCCATTCTCACAAAGTCACTTTTCAGAGTAGAAACATGAAGATCAGAGCCCAGATTCCAGTAAGTGAAGCCTCTGCTTACAATTAACTTATGCTATCAAATAGCTTTCCTCTCTGGAAGGTTCTAGGGTATCCTTCCCCACTCACAAAAGTTTCTCCAATTATTAGCTACTTCCCCACACTTTCACTGAGTAAGGTGAAATACTCAATATAATAGTATACAATTAGACACTTGGTAAAAATATTCTTTCCATTTTGAAATGACTTCTTAAAACTGCAATGCCATTATACAAAAGGTACATTTTCTGTAGCAAACCAAACACTTTATTTATTTTTATTTAAAAACAAAAATATAAAAAAACTATACAACTTGTTTTAAAAAATATTGTGGTTACATTACTGTTAAATCAAAAAGCATGCAGATAAAAATAGAAAAATAAACAGATTTGTATAAAGTAATTATTTGTAGATAAATGCTAACTGAAGTGCCTTAAAAGGAATCTGAATCAAAATGGTAATGACAGTCCATTCATTGTCAAATGCATTCTTACTTTCAAACAGTTCATACTTGTGCATCAGAGAAACTAGGATTACAGCTTTGCTAGTAACATGCAGTTATACATTCCAGTAAAAAAAATCAATCCCAGTCCCCAGCAGTTTATAGAAAAATAAAACACAACAGGAACAATCATGTGATTTGGAGAAAACATTTTAACAATGCTAAGAGACTAAAGTAAATACTTTACAAGATAGTTTAGGTTATAAATTAAACTTCCCTTGATAGCACAGAGAACCTCCATACTACCCTGGTATTAGAGATGAGCTCAAAATGTGAATACTGTGTATAAGTGACTCATGGTCTCCAGACTGTGTTGTGATGCTTTCTTGGAAGACAATTAAATCTAACTGCTTCCCTTTCCCTGTTGTGCAGGGAGAGCAGATCAACTCATTGTGGCTTCTATGCCACTGACACAGTCAAGTAAGGCAGACGTGTTCCCTAAAAATGTGGCTAAAGAAAGTTGTTAGCAGTAGCAAGAGCACTAAAGCCCAAGGTTCAAATTGGTCTTGGATAAGATGTATATCTAGCTTTACAGAAAAAGGGATACCTATATTCTAATGTGCTGGCTTATGAGTTTATTGCATTTCTAATGGAACTATCACCTTAGTAGAAAAATGCTGATGCGATATTTGTCAAATTATTACATTAAAAAACACTACGGTTGTTGGGTGTTTTCTTCAAAACCCTAATCTTAACAGGGCAAAACAGTGATTAAAAATAGTACTTAGCTTTTCTATGCATCACAGTACATAAACACACTAAGGCCCAGATCCTGCAGTCAGTTATGCAAGTGAATAGTTTCTTAAAATAGGATTACACCCAAGTGCAGGTGCCTAGTGGACTTTGAAGCTCTGTATAGTGCTTTACAAATATTAATTAGTTCTACTTCCTCAATTCAGATGCAACCAGAATCAGCGTGGTGTATCAAGACTGTAATTGTTCAGTGGGCTCAAAACCAAAGCACTTTTCCTGACGTCTCATTAGAAAATATGGAAACTATGTTTTAAAAAATGAACATCCCCAGTTAAAAGATAAAAGAATAAAGAGAAGAATATCCCATACCCAAACTCCCAACAAAAGAGTTTCTATTAAAACTCACCACATTAAATTAACAACAAAGAGTCCTGTGGCACCTTATAGACTAACAGATGTATTGGAGCATGAGCTTTCGTGGGTGAATACACATTAAAATAGAATATTAAACCAAATTTTATACAGTTATCGGAATGGTCAGGGTGCAAATTTGATCAGTCATAGAGCCTTAACAGTTGAATTTCAATAGTCAACTCCCCAACTGCATAGTTCTCTGAGTAACTACTCAAGTGGTTTGCAGGACCACAGATAAAGCAGTGCTCTTCTGCAAAGCCCCTTTACTGATGCTTAGGGCCCTACCAAATTTATGGCCACAAAAAACTTGTCATGGACCATGAAATCTGGTCTCTCCCCGTGAAATCTGATCTTTTGTGTGCTTTTACCCTATAGTATACAGATTTCACAGGGGAGACCAGCTTTTCTCAAATTGGGGGTCCTGACTCAAAAGGGAGCTGCGGGGGTGGGGTGGGGTCACAAGATTATTTTAGGGGACTCATAGTACTGCCACCCTTACTTCTGCGTGGCCTTCAGAGCTGGGTGGCTAGAGAGCAGTTGTTGGCTGGATGCCCAGCTCTAAAGGCAGCGCCCTGCCAGCAGCAGCGCAAAGAAGGGTGACAATACCATACGATGCCATCCTTACCTCTGTGCTGTTGCTGGCGGTGGCTCTGCCTTCAGAACTGGACTCCTGGCCAGAAGCTGCTGCTCTCCAGCTACCCAGCTCTGAAGGCAGCACCACCTCCAGCAGCAGCGCTGAAGTAAGGGCATCAGTACCACAATCTCCCCTACAATAACCTTGCAACCCCCCCCCCCACCCGTTTTTGGGTCAGGACCTCTACAATTACATCATCATAAAATTTCATATTTAAATAGCTGAAATAATGAAATTTATTATTTTTAAAATCCTATGATTGTGAAATTAACCAAAATGGACCATGAATTTGGTAGCGTCCTACTGATGCTATTAGGAGTGTCCTTGGTGATTAATACAAAGTTAATTCTAGATTCTACTTAGAGAAAATTAATCTCTTATTTTTTCTTCCCCCATTTGGTGTTTCCCAGGGAGGAGCTACAACAGAGGTAGTGAGCACTTTGAAACATTATCTGCACAGTAAGTTAAGACTACAGGGAATCAAGTTTCCAAGAGCCAAATCACCTCTAGGAGTTTAGCAAAGTAAGTTTATTCATATAGAGCCATATGAGGTATTGAAGGTACAACTGTGAGGGGAATGGTGGCCTACTGAATTAGTAGGCAGGTCAGTTACTGTGTACAAGCTCTGCCAATCTGACACCTGGCATTCTGTTCACAAATCACTGCGTATGGATATGAATGCCTCCTCAGATGCACCATTCAAACTACATCCTGAATGCAGGACACTAGGGTAGAATATCCTAGTTCATCTAAATTTCCTAGGTGCCAGATGATCAGGAACTTTGATACTACTAGGCATTAAGACTACTAAATCCAAATTGGTAGAGGCGCTCCACCCACGTGAGAAAAAGATGAGAGGAAATTTCTGCACAGAGACACCCCACCCCAAATCTAGATGCCCCCATTCTCTTAAGTTTCTTAGTCACCACAGTATATTGACGTTGTTAAGGAGTTTGATTGTTGAGAAGGGCATGACTAAAAAGCTACCTCATGCCTGATAAAGACAAAACAGAAGCCAATTAAATTCAAATGGGTGAAGTACTGTTGAGGAGGGAAGTATTTTTCCCCCTCAGATTCATAAGGAAACAGGAAACTTTATTAAGGAACAGATTACAATTTAGCAGGGTCTGAAGTTTGAAAGGTCAGCCATTTAATCCATGCATAAAAATACATATTACAAACACAGGAAAAATCTCTTTCTTTTGCACACAGCTGAATTGGAGTGGACTCAATGTTCAACCCAAAAGTTTACCTCTGAGCTGAACTACAGCATAGGAAGTTTCAGAACAAAGGCAAAATTTGCGAGAAAGCTGACACAAGTCAAGCTGAAACCTCAACTTCAGTGTTTGTTACCATGGAAATAATTTTAGTAGAATGGTTTCTACATATCAATGGTCATTGAGGCTTTTCAGGAGACATCTCAGGCTTGCTAGCTAAGGCATGAACACAAAATAATACTCAAGATCTTCAGATGAGGCATAACATCACAATATTACTTCATTCATTAAAGCTATGAAATAAGAAACAATAGCTATGAAACATGGAGACAGAGTTCACCACAAGTATTGCCTCCCACATTCCCCTTCTCCCCCCGCAGTATGAAAAAAACCTCAGCTCTTTGCTTCACTAAAGAGGTAAGAGGATACTCAAGCCAGAAAGACCCAGCACTGCACCTCTAAAGATAATTTCTGACTTGTTAACATATATTTGTGTGTTCTGTGAGCTCTAGACACACTCTGCCATAAAGATGCACCACTGTGTACTACAGCCTGATCATTCATGACTGAATGATTACTATCAAAAGAACAGATATGCTTACAAAACTATTTGTATTCTGTAGAAAAAAGGTTGCTTACATGCAACCTCACCTAAGGCTGAAGATACAAAAACCATAATTGAAAGAGGCAATGGAATCTATTAGAAATTTCACGGTACTAGCATAGAAAGTCGGGAGGTAAGAAAGTTACCAGCTAACATGATGGTCGTGTTTAGTCTATATCACAAGTGGGTGTTTCCATGATGAATTTCAATCTCATTACAATTCATAAAGATACTATCAAAACACAACTAAAATTAAACTGCACTAATCCTTTAATCCTGTACCTCTGTTTTCATAGATTATAAAACTAAGGGACCATTCTGTTCACCTGGTCCAATCTTCTGCAAAACATCCCCCAGTAATTTGTTTTCTCTACTAATATCATCTGTCTTCAAGGTATTAAATCTTCCAGGGCTGATTTTCAAAGTATAGTACTCATGATTATTAACAAGAATGCTTTATAAATTCTGTTTTAAATTCTAGATTAAGGTTTAGCAACAACAGGTGGATTAAAGCGAGTGGAGCAAAATCAACCCAGAATGTAAATAGCTTTTCAGAAATCTGGACTACAGAGATGAGTCAGGCAGCTGTAAGAGAGTACTGTACTAGTGCATTAAAACTTGTCTTGAGTGACTATGGAGAGTGAACTGCAGGAGACTGGAGCAGAAGTGTAATTTCAGTATAACTAGTTATATAATGTGTACCTATTTTTTTCTTATATATTATAGAATTAACTGGTGTGTATTTTTACATGTATCAAAGTGCTTTATGATAAACCAAACCAAGATAAAATAAGTTACAATTATAGTATTAAGATTTTTAGATGATTTAAAACTCCATATATATATTGCACAAAATACCATGTACACCCACCAAACAGCAGCTCAGTGGGTAAAAAAAGGAAAAACAGAAACCAAGTTATGATAAAAGAGGAGCATAAGAAGCCAGATCTTATTATAAATTGAAGTGCAAAGATTATCAGTAAGATTTTAAATCTAATTTTCCACTTCGTCAGTGCAGGTGTTTCCAAGATTCTCCTATCAGGATATATATTTTGCAACTTCTCCAGAATCATATTGTTCCTTTAAATATTACAGAGAGAGAAGCTCAAAGGATGGCCAATGACAGGGCTGTTAAGTAAAGGGTATCATGAACTACATTAGTTACATACGGTGTCAAATATACAATTCTAAAATGTTTAAACAAACAATTACATTTCAATTCAACAGTATTCTATATGTTAATTATTAAGTTACTATCCTGCAGTACAGGGTCAACAAGGGCTCCTATATTTAAATCAGAAAAGCAGGAGAAAGATTTAGCAAAACAAACATCACTGTAAATATTCTAGACCAGAAAAATTTAGTTTCTTTTTTTGGAAACAAAGTATTATCAAAACAAGTATATTCATTTGTACATATTCAAAGACTACTAAAAAAAATCTGGTGACTGTAGCTTTATTATGTGGCAGAAAGCTTGATAAAGAATACAAACTGTGTGAAGGGTTGCTGGTTTTTAAAAAGTGTTTAAACTGAGAATTACAAACATACTATATGATTCATTTTGGAACAGAAAGTGAAAGATAAGAGCCAACAAGCTAAAACAAACCCAAAAATTGCATCCCAAGGAACATTTGCAATTTCAAAATAAATTTGAAGGGAAAGAAGGCTCACATAGCACACACATTGCACTATACGTAGAGGCGGAGTGCTGTCCAATGGCTCTAATTATAGCACTAAATCACTTAATGTCAACATTTTCAAAAACATCTGATTTCCAGTAGCCAACATGGGACACCCTGGCCATGATTTTCAGAGATGCTGAGCACCTACTGGGGCGCCAATTCGAGTCAAAGAGCTGGGGAGGGGGGGAGAGAGAGAGAGAAGAGAAGAGAGAAGCACGTCAGCACCTGTGATAATCAAGTCCAAAATGGACACCCAAAAAGAGAGGCAACCAAAATTAAGAGGCCAGTTTTGAAAACACTGGCCCTGTCATCCCAAGACTGTCAAGATGGAATCAGACTAGGAGAATGGATATGTTTTGGGAAGAGCAGTTTTACAGTCAGTTCTTATAGTTTTACAGAACAGAGAACATTAGAGGATAAAGCTCAGTCACGTTTAGAACTCCCCCAAGGAAGTGCTGTTATGGTACACATGGAAGTACACTAGAGGCACTAATGTGACTGCCATGTTGCAAAGTTGAGCAAACTGTCATCTTACAGATTTCCATACCATACACTCCATAAAACTTATAAAGAGCTAAGGTTTTAATTAGCTCTGCCCAGTGACAGCTTACTCAAAATACAAAACAAACTATAAAGCAATTCATTCTTAAGGATAAAGTGTTCTATGACAGAAGAACAGAAGAGGTCTGCTCCCTAAGCCAATCACAATCCAAGAGGTCAATTACAGGACAGTGAGCAAGTGATGCTCAATTTCACTCATATCCACCCAATCAAATTCCACTGCCTCATTCTCAGGAATATTATTAGAAACATTTAACTTAGAAATAGTTTTGTCTGGATCATGCACACTTGCCATGGAAAAAGACAGACGAGAACATACGTTCTGTTTTTACCATATTGTGGCATCTTGGGGTTTCTCTACACACAGGTTTTGCACTGATTTAACTATAATAGTATAGCCAAGTAGTAGTAAAGCCAAGTAGTAGTAAAAACACTTCATAGACCAGGCCGAGATATCCACAACTGCGCTTTTGCAGACAACTGCATCACACTGGGAATAAATCTCTGGGGCAGAGAGGAACAATACTTTTTTCATTCCAATGTCTCAGACCTGAATGAGCAAAGTGTCGTTCAAGAAAGACCAGAGAACTTGATTTCTAAACAAGTTTTTCACAGAAGCTTTGACAAGCCCAAGCCTGCATTAGTCAAATAAAGCCACTGAAATACAACAATTGTACAATAACAGTCTATAGCTTGAGTGTAAATGTGGCAGCTCTGCCTCAAGACTTATCTAGTAGCAGGAGACCATTTTCTTCTAACATTCCCCTCCGCTAACACACACACAGAGGACAGCACTCACTATCACTGAAAGTTTTATTTTGACCAGTATTAAATATAATTTCCTCTAAAGAACTATCATCCAAGGTCACAAGTTCCTTTCAAAAAACTGAAATTAACTTAAAAATATGCTTGACAATATAATGAAACTTAAATGTGTTATATTTAACTACATTTTAGTGCAGATTTTTTTCCCCCAAAGAAAATACAGGCTTAAAATTGGAGTGTCTGTAGGAAGTGTCATCAGTAAGCATCCAAAGCAACTCCTATAAATACTAATCTCTGCTGAGTGGAGGGGACAGGAAAAGCAGAGGTGAGTATTTAGCATACATGTGGGGCTTGTTTTGAAGTTTTAGAGCAGTATGCATTCAGCACCTGTGCTCTTTGGCCCCTCCAAACCCAATGGCAGGCCTGAAAATTTCTTACTTCAGTCACAGAATTTCTTACATTACAAGTGCATTTTTATTTATTTTTACTCTTGTTTGCACTTCAGTCAATCCAGCTATAGAAGTGGAAGCAGAACTCTTTTCTACCTCATACAACTTCATCAGACATAGTTAACAAAGTTAAAGTTGCAGAAACTTTATTACTGGTGATTTATGTGCCAGAAAGAACCCAGCTTAACTTTCAGAACCCATACAGAGCTGGCAGTTCGGGAAAGAATAACTCAAATTCTTAGCTATGCAGCTTTGCTCACTTCGACACACATTAATGCCACAATGTCACTTTAGTTTCTTAAAGTGTGGTTCTTCCTCTATTTCAGAAGTGCAAAAACATCCTCAGCTTAACATGCCTAAATCACAAATTCTGAGGGCGTATCAGTTGAGAATAGAAAAGCTATAAAAAGTCATTACTGCTCACTAAATTCACCCTACTTTTCCTGAAGAGAATTGTTTCATGCCATTGTTTTTATTTTTTATACATAAACCCACATTTCCTCAGCTGTTGTCCAGAAAAATGCCCTGGTGCAGAAGTGTTCCTGGTGAAAACACTTACACTCCCTAAGAGCAAACTGAAAAGAGAAGGGGTCTTTTTAAAAATATGTAATTACATCACTGGCCAGATAGAAAGTATCTGGGCATATGTTACAGGTTGGCTCTCCCACAGTAAGGAAGAAAGGCAATAAAATCTTGTAATCTTGGGAAGTGCAAGATGCCATACCCCCATCTCCAAGTTTCGTATGTCGGGTCCAATACAGGCAACTGCAACATGCAGGATCTACACTGTGTGTACTGTTTTAATTACAAAGACAAAAAAATTAAAGACCAAGCCAGTACTGAAAACATATTTATTTATACAGAAGACAGGTATAGGACTGAGTCTTTAAATAAGCTGCATCTAACCTGTTTCTGAATCTTCACTGTCGGAGGAGCTGGATTCACTGGTGCTCTCAGACTCTGAGGAGGAGAACCCCTTCATTTTAGAGGAACCAGCAATTACATCCACTTTCTCTGCTGCAACAAGATAATAGTACAATATTGTCAAAGGATGACAAAAATAACCCAGAATCCAGTCTTGTGCTGTGTGGTCCTCCTGTAATCAACAACGCCCGTAACAGGAATTCTATTGCATGGAGGGCTGCTTGTATGCTGATGCTCTATAGTTGGGGTCATAAGTAGCTTAACTAAGTAACAGGTTTCAGAGTAGCAGCCGTGTTAGTCTGTATCCGCAAAAAAAACAGGAGTACTTGTGGCACCTTAAAGACTAACAAATTTATTGTAGCATGAGCTTTCGTGAGCTAAAGCTCACTTCTTCGGATGCTTTAGCTCACGAAAGCTCATGCTACAATAAATTTGTTAG
Organism: Mauremys mutica; assembly: GCF_020497125.1. Lineage (NCBI taxonomy): Eukaryota > Metazoa > Chordata > Testudines > Geoemydidae > Mauremys > Mauremys mutica. The sequence goes on along the minus strand of NC_059091.1, from coordinate 16,578,355 downwards.
TCTTTAAGGTGCCACAAGTACTCCTGTTTTTTTTTTTAACTAAGTAAAGTACTGTTGCAATTGGGCACAGCAAACTCATTGCCCTGTTCCCATGTTCCTTCCTAGTACTGAACTTTACAAACTAGGGCAGAAATGAAGAGTTTGCCCTTCTGTTCCCAATTCCCTAATGAGGTAACAAATACAACTTTTGCCTAAATAACCCATAAACATGCATGTATCAGATTCTTGCAGAAGGAAAGCGTGCTAGAAATGTTCACACACATTATTTACTGACTAGATTATACTGGCCCATAATTAATGCATAGTATTTTTTTTTAAAAGAATGCTATTGACCCAATGAATTATAATGGGTCCAACACTGAATATACTCAATCCTGCACATGACCCAATCCTTCTGCAATCTGTATTAGAGAAGGCTTATCATGCATATGCAGCATTTGACATTTACACTTCAGGCTCTAGGCTATTTTTCTTTCCAATACACCAAATAAGCTTACAAGTGATGCTTAGGCCAGCAGCACATAGGGCAATTTCACATCTTCTTATGGCTTGTTGAATTCCAAATGTAAAGGTTTTATTTGGATATATCAGTACAAAGAAAAGCATGGGAATGGGCAATTGGAGAGTTCTGCAAACTCCCCTCTACACGTGCGCAGTCACTTGATTCTGTAAGAGGCTTTACTTCAACTTTAAAATGCCTTTCTGAGCACTAACCATATATTAAAAACTAAAACAAAGTCCAAAAACAGCTCCAAAAACTGGTGGAGAGAATCCAGGATGGCAGCCCCAGTGTAGTGAGTCTCATGCCTGGGACAATCCAAATCCAGGCCTATACATGTGTCAACTGTTTCACATGACGACGCCCCAGTTTGGCATGAGAGCATTCTTTAGTGAGAGGAGGTGCTTTGGGGCTTTTTTGGCACACTGAAGGTGAGTTTGCATCCCAAAGCAAATACTGTTGTACAGTAAAAGAAAACTAAAAGGTTTTACAAGAAAAGTTTACATGAGATTGAAACAGCATGTAATATTCCATTTAGCTGGCCGTATGATGTGTCCCTTGTATCAAGTGTTTGGAGTGAAGAAAATATTTACATTAGAGATCAAAGTACAGGGATATTAAGATAAAATTAGCCCTAAATCACAAGCCATTGAGTTAAAGTCCAGTGGTAAGATTTAACACACATGCTATTGTGCCATTAATCAAATCTATCTTTTGATAGAAAAGTAGTAGTTTTGAAATGAGTTCTTCTCTTCCCTGGCATGAGGATATAAATACCTATATACACAGTATGTGCATCATCTCTCTCTACGTGTGTGCGTCTGTGTCTGTCTCTCTCTCTCTCTCTCTCACAAGATTTGCACTACATCGCTGGAATGTGAAGTAAATTGCTTTGAGGATGAAAGGTACCTTGGGGTTTCCTCTTCTTCCGTAAACATGATGTTACATATCTCTCCAACTCCCGCAACGTGGATGGCTTTAATGTCTCAAAGTCAATTTCAATCTCATCAGGATTGGAGTTTTTAAGCGAGGGTTCTCTTGACTGGATGATATGGACAACTCGGCCCAGTTTCTCCCCAGGGAGTTTATTAATGTCCAGGCTCAGCTGCCTCTTCTCCTCATAGGACATTGGCTTACACTTGTCCTCCTCCTCAGATTCGTAGACAGGAGGCGGTTTGCTGTTCTTCACCATCACAGGCTCCTTCTTACTACTTAGGAATAATTATAAAACATTATTATAGAAACACCAAAATTGTGAGGAGTTTAAAAAGCAGCAGCTTGATATTAATGTCTTAAATGTAACATTGATTACATTACACTCTAATTAAAAATGATCAAAGTTGTTTATTTTCAGTAGGCTATTAAGAGTACAATTGGAATGGGTGGGTAAGAGGGCAGAGAGAACAGAACGTGATAGACAGGCGCTTCTTGGTGACATTCATTTTCAGCATTAAATATATGGACCCCTCTTACGATTTCTGACTTGCTGATCTATATACTGTATGTGGGAGAGGAGGGGAAGCAAGAAGCAGCAGGCATAAAGAAAAACCTGTCCTCAGAATAAGTAACGATCTGTTAGAGACTTCATATACTAGGGTTGTGGTTTTATTCTGAGAATACAGAAATTAGACTATCACTGAGTTTGAGAAACTAGGTTTGTAGTTATAAAAAGGATGTGTATCTAATTGAAGAGGTCACACTTCAGCCAGATTCATAGCACCTCAGCGTTAATACAGAATGCACAGGGGGGGAATAGCTCAGTGGTTTGAGCATTGGCCTGCTAAACCCAGGGTTGTGAGTTCAATCCTTGAGGGGGCCACTTAGGGATCTGGGGCAAAAATTGGTCCTGCTAGTGAAGGCAGGGGGCTGGACTCGATGACCTTGCAAGGTCCCTTCCAGTTCTAGGAGATTGGTATATCTCCAATTATTAAAAAAAAAAAAAGACAGCCTATGTAGCAAAAGGATTACCGATGAAATTAGAGAAGTAAGAGATCTATTAGGCCACAGTCAGTTCAGTTCCCTGGGGAAAATTTACAATTGAGCTCTACAGTACATTGTCCAGTATTTTATTCAGCCTAAATGGGGGATGGGGGTAGGGGATGAGAAATGGGCTTATATCCCTTACTTTTGACAATTTTGCAGCCTAATCAAGCTCACTGCAAGCAGTTTGTACTTATATGCAAACTACATTTTCCCCTTTCTTCATTTCATCCCCATTACCCGAAGTTATGATGCTTTGTTGCACTGTAAATAGTTCCTCCCCCTGGCTGGGGGTTATGCCCTTGAAATACTTGAAGATACAGAGGAACAAAAATTAGTTCTCTATCATATCTCATACTGGATACTAATGGCAGCCCCACAAGCCAGACAAAGAAGCACAGGGGTGCATGAGTGAAAACAAGTACTGTCACACTGAGGCACAACGGATTGGGGGGCTGCACCAACATGTGTTGCTGGAACTGATACTATCAATGCCAAGGCCCTTACAGAAGCTAGAAACCCCAGAGTGAGCCATCACTACACCACAGGCACTAAGGGTTACTGTTTGAAGTAATCCTGAATGCAAGAAGATTGTCTCTAACTCTCTATTGTTCCTCAGGGTATGTCTACACTACCAGATTAGTTCGATTTAACTTAATTCGAATTTGTGGAATCGACCTTACAAAGTCGAATTTGTGTGTCCACACTAAGGACGCTAATTCGACTTTGTGAGTCAACACTAACGGGGCAAGCGTCGACATTGGAAGCGGTGCACTGTGGGAAGCTATCCCACAGTTCCCGCAGTCCCTGCTGCCCATTTGAATTCTGGGATTTCCCCACAATGCATGCTGGGGGGAAAAATGTGTCGAGAGTGGTCTTGGGTAACTGTCATCATTCAACGTGCATTTCCTGTGTGGCTGGTCAGAACATCCAAGCTCGGACTGCTGTCCAGAGCGTCAACAGAGTGACACTGTGGTATAGCTCCCGGAGCTACTAAGGTCGATTTCTGTCCACACATAGCCTAATTCGACATAGCGCTACTCCCCTCGTCGGGGAGGAGTACAGAATTCGAACTAAAGAGCCCTCTAGGTCGAACTAATTAGCTTCCTGGTGGGGAAGGGTGCACGGTTAAGTCGAATTAACGCTGCTAAATTCGACATAAACTCCTAGTGTAGACCAGGCCTCAGCGCAGTAAAATACAAAAACTGCAAGATATGACAGACACAAAGCTGACCTTGAGTTACTGCTGTTGCTATTATTTTTCTTGGCCTTCTTGAGTGGTGGTTCCTTGGTTTTACTTTTCTTATTCTCCTCTACTTCTTCCTTCTTTTTGTGCTTCTCTTTTTTCTTTTCTTTCTTGTCTTTCTCCTTTTTCTTTGGTTTGCTCTGCTGTGGCTGGGACAGGGCAGCGAGCTGTTCATGCACTGCTTTAAGCTAAGAGGCAGACACACAAAGATCAAGATACTTTCGCTCTGCATCACCTCCACTCCCATATTCATTCCTTTCTGGCCTGGCTACTTTCACTTGCTTTCACCTCTTTGAATATTAAGTGGGTCAGTTCTAGATGCTTTTTACTGTACACTGATTTTTTTTTTCATTATACTTTAAAGCACCCTGACCCGCTTGACAGGGGGGAGGAAGTCTTTATAAAGTTACTACTCTCCTCACCTTTTGGCCAAGAACAGACTGCCCACTTCCTCAGCGCCAGTTGGACACTAAATGCTATTAACAATGAATGATTTAATGCACGAGGAGGGCCTGTGCGGCTACAATGCTCCAGATGGAGCACTGCCTGTATTTGGGGCTGCACCTCCCTATCAGAGGTGGTGGCTACAGGTCCCATTTTGTAAGTCCACATGCCACACTTTAGTCTTAAATTGAGCCAGCCCAAAACTGTATTCTATCCATTCAAATGACGCTACCTAACTCAAGGCAATGGTATAGTGTGCTGCTGTGATTTTTTTGAACATTATATGTGTACTAAATAGAACATAATCAAATGTTTTGAAATACACCACAATATTTATTAATACTTTGCCCATTAAGCCCTTTCGACAACAGATGTCAGAACACTTTACAATTGAGCTTCAGAGCCCCATGGAAGCTGGTAGCTCATTTTACAGATGGATAAACTAAGGCAAAGAGCTAAAGCAAATTGCCCAAGGTCACCCAAGTCAGTAGAAGAGTTGAGAATGCCTGACTCCAAGTTCCCCTTGCTCTAGCCCCGAGACCCACAGAACACATTACCTGTTCCTGGAGTTCTGCTAGTCGCTGAGCTCGTTCTTCCTCAGAATCATCTGATGAACTATCGCTATCGGAGGAGCTATCACTGCTGCTATCGCTGGATGAAGGGGGGGCCACCTTGGTTGGGGGTGGCACCACTACGGGAGAGGAGGCTGGAATCATGGGTTCTTCAGGTTCATCTGGCATTTTAGCAAAGCGCATCTCAAAAACATCCTAGGGGAGAAAAACACATTGAAAAATAATGCTAGGTTTGCATGTACTATACAAATACACATTTACAAGCAGCTCAGCATGTAATAATGATTATTATTCAAGAAACATAAGCACCTGACAAACACAGATAAGCTTTCCTCCTTTAAGGAACGAAGGAAGGACAGACTAAGATTCAATATATGTTCTGTACAGACTTAGCAGAATTCCACTTCTGATATCAATGTTTATTTTTAAGCATTTTTTTGTCCATTTAATTTTTCACAGTTGCAAAAAATTACAAGTTTTAAACTTTTTTTTCCTATTTATCTATTTAAATGTCCTCAGTCGCAGGGCAGCATGGGGTGGTCAGACAATTATTTAATGACAGCAGATGTAGAGATTCAAAAAGTTAAAGCTTTATTACCATTAAAATACAAATTGCAATATCACATATACAAACATACAAAGTAAATATCCTTAAATCAAACTAAGTTCTCAAGCAGCATTTTTCTTACTTTGCTTATCTGTAACTTTCTATTATCGCTAGAAATATTGAGTTTGTGTGTGTATAGTGAAATTGAGGTTTACTGACATTTACCGATAAAAATCTGATCCTTCAAAGCCTACTTATGTAACTAAATAAGGTAAAAGTGCTGAATTGATGATACTATCTACACAATAAATACTAAGATGCAGGATGATCAAACCTACTAAAATAGCAGAACAGCTCTATGGATTAGCAAAAAGAAACACTGATTGTCCAATTCAGGACAGAAGCTTCCTTACTTATTAGGAGACAAAGTTCAGAGGGCGCAAACAATTCCTCAAAATTACTTCTAAAGAGTAGAATTCAATGTTTTAGCTTCCTTGATTAAAAATAACTGAGGCAGCTTAAATCTTACTACGCTACTAGACTACCTGTCTGTTTGCTCCTTAACTGATATTTTAAACAAAATTAAAGTCAAAAGGTAAACCTGAGATTTGGATGATATGGTAGATTGAAGTCCTAAGGAAAAATTACAACTATGCTTGCAGAGTCAAGACCTTAATACAAAACCCAGTACAGAGATGTACTGAAATGTTGAAAAAAATCCCCTTACAGAATGGCTAATACTAAATCTGAACAACCAGATGATATGGTTCAATGTGGACACAGGTGCTGAACGGCTGCATTTTATCTCCACTGTTGTTTGGCATTGCAAAAGACTGGATAACAAAGTGCATGAGCAACACAAACACCAGAACAGCAAGGGCAGATGGAAAATGCTTAGAAGACCTAGACTTTGCTGATACTGCACTACTGAGTGATGCCCATAAAAACTTACAAAGACAGACAACTTGGCAAAAATAACAGGCCAAGCAAGGCTCAAAATTAGTTATGCTAAATCAAGCATCCTTGATTTAAGAGTCTGATGTGAAAGCCTAAAAGTATTTTTCAACATCTGTCCACTTTGTTTGTTTGAATGTTTAACTGCAAAGTTTGTTTTTCCTGTAATATTCCAAAAGACGACATAACCAATGACATAGGATTTTAGCAACACTTGAAACATCTCACCATATCCTTAAGAGGTTGAAAAAAACTGAACTTTAGAGACATTAGTTTCTTCTCTCACAAACCTTATGCTGTTTCCCTTTGTGAACTCTCTCACTCTAGCAGAGAGACCAAGATGACCATATCTCAGATTTCTGACTCCTAAGAGGAACAGTTTTGTTTATATGTATTTTCAAGAGCCATAGCCTTTTTACTTTTAAAATCAGATAAACAAGTTTTTTACTTATCAAAACCTTTGTGATTCATATTTGAATCCCTTTCATAGAAAAGGTGAAGGATTTTACAAATAAAACGTAACTTGTGAATAATTTAGATCTGAAGAAAAAATATAACTGCGGCTCTTCTCTTCAACTGTATTTATATAGAGGAAGAGTAAATGTGGGTAAAACAAAAATACAATGGTTAGAAAGGAAGTTTTGAAATAATAAATATGAACAGCCCTAATTAACTGCTGCAAAAAACAAAACAAAAAAGCGGGGGGGGGGGGAGGGAGAAGGACACAAGTTCTCATCTTTCTCTATGACACACTTCTGCTGTCAGGATTTTCAGTGCCATCCCTCTATCAAGTTTTGAATGCATTTAGAAGAAGGCGGCAAAAATTCACCTTTTGCCTGGAAGTTCAACATTTAACCTATAGAGGTTGTTTTGTGTACATAAGAGTTTCATCTCTGAACTCTACTGTGTATACAACTTAGATTAGAAACTCTTTAGCACAGGGCACATGTCTGCTCATCATGGTGTTACGCATACTTTTGGTATGAAAATAAATATTTACACATGTATTTATGTAACTCATTTTAATCACTCACCAAATAAAATATGCTGCAGTATAAAAAATTACTATTTAAATATGAAACTATTTTAACACAGTTAAATAAAATAAATCAATAACCTCATTTCACACAACAGCTATTAAGCATTATCAAAAATATTTACACAAGAGACTAATGATTCCTTTGAACAATAAACATTTAACAAGACTTTTTAAATAAGGAAAGGGAACACAAAATCAACATGCTTTTCCTTCTCCTTTGTCCTCCCTTAGAGTACAGGCAAAGGAACAGAGATACGACATTTGTACTGACTTATACTAGTCTACTTTGGCTCTTGTACCACAGCTGTCACTACGACTTGAATGAAATCCTTTCCTGACACCTTCCTGCATTTTAATTCATTTGCACCCGTCTCTGAACTCTCATCAGTCTTGGCCTCAAGAACTTGTATGATTTTTTCCACTATATGCTTTTTGTAAATGAATCAAAGTAATTATAGCATCATTTGCCTTCCCACAGACTTTGTATACACTAGATTTTTTGCCAAAATATTCTCTGTTGCTACCTCCAGTTCAGCTTCTCAACTTGGTAGCAATGGTAAGTGCACACGTAACTCCAGGCGTGCATTTACATTTTAACTACCGTTATCATCTAACTTTCCTTACAGAAGGTCTAAGATGATGCAGAGGGGTAAACTCTTGAGGGCAGGGACTGCCATTTATTATATGTGGATATCTATCACATTAGGGACCCAATCTGTTGACAAATTTTGATTAATCATATCATAGCTGGCCACCTAAAGCCCTGTCTGCCCTAACAAGCAGCACTGTTAGTGGCAAGTTTTTGGCAAAAAAAGGTCTCCTGCAGACAAGGCTCTAAAGATCCTGAAGTGCTTCACAAGCTTTACTAATCATACAACCTTCCCTCCACAAACAAACCTCTGCATCTGAGGTATTTAACAATGAAAAGCAACACTTTCACAGCAGGTTAATGCAGAAACTAAAAACTACAATTGCCAACTAGATCAAGTAATAATTAAAAATAAAACAGGCAGAAAAAATATCCAATAAAAGCAGCTTGAAGTTGACACAGATACCATCTAGTGGCAAAAATACACTGTTAACCTATTAACAAAAATTCACTAATTTATATTCAAATACAAGCAAACATCTTTATGAACAGCACAAAATAGTGATCAGAAATGGGCAAAAGGTTAACTAGTCATATCAAAACACGACATTATTGAGCACAGAGCCACAGAAAGAACCAATTTCTAGCACATTCTCAGTGGTTACAGACTGACTTTCCATTTTTAGTATGATGTCGGCGTCTCCTAACATGCAATTTAAAACCTTATCTATGATCAATCATCGTATTCTCAGTTACCAGAGGTCTACTCAGACCTAATTTTTAGGTCCCGCCCAAGTAGGGTCAAGTCATTTTTTTGACCTGACTTCAACCCTGACCCTTCTACTCCATTCTCCTGAACCTGAGTTGCGACTGTTGCTACCTTCTGCCTGCGGGGTTGGCACAGAGGCAGCTGCATGCTCTGGTCCTGTCACCCATGCTCTGGTCCTGTCACCCATGCTCTGGTGTATGTACCCTGCAAAATGAGTATGCCGAGGCATCGCAATACCTCTCACACTGCAGCGTACACACAGAGCAGCAGATGATGGCAGACGACAGGAGTAAGGCACACAGCTGCTGTCACAAATAACCGCCACAGGCTGACCTCACAGGCAAATGGAGAGCCAAACTCAGCTGTCCCAGACTTGACACTTGTAGTCTGGTTCAGATTGGATTGCAGGACTTAGTACGAAAAACTGTTACTAACCTGTTCCGTAACTGTTTGAGATGTGTTGCACATGTCAATTTCGCTTTTGGAATCTATATGCCCAGTGCATGGCCATCAAACTTTTTCCTTCAGCAGTACCTGTTTGGTGGCTTAAACGTCCTCTGCTACTGTGTGTCACTGCATGCACGTATAAAGAGCAGAGCTCCCTCTAGCCCCCTCAGTTCCTTCTTGCCATAACTCCAAATGAAGATGGGTACGAGTGTATGTCATGGAATGGACACGTACAACAGATCTCTAAGAAGAGCAGTTATGGAACAGGTTAGTAACTCTTTTTCTTCTTCGAGTAATTGCACATGTTCATTCCACTCTTGGTGACTCACAAGCAATAAGACAGGAAGTGAGATTGGAATCTATTTCAATAAAGATTGGAGAACAACTTGTTCCCCTCTAGCATTGTCTTTGGAGTCTTAAGCACAGCATGTGGATCATGGAGATGTGGACCAAGGACCAGGCTGCCACTACAAATGTCTGCAACTGGGACTTGTGTCAGGAAGGTCGCTGGGGCTGACTGTGACCTCGTCAAATGAGCTGACACATTAGCCAAAGTCATCGCGCATGCATATGCAGGGTGCAATCCAGGAAAAAATTCTCTGGGTGGAGGAAACCTCTTACCTTCTTTGCCAATGCTACAAACAGCTGGGAGAATCTATGAAAGTGACTGGTTTGTCCAGGTAAAATGGCAAGGCTCTTATGTCGGATAATGTAGGAAATTGGTAATAAGTGTCTAGTAAGACAGAGGATGGAGCTCGGTTGTTCTCAGTGGTGGCAGATGACAGAACAAGAAGCAATGGTCTCAAGTTGCAGTTGGGGAGGTTTAGGTTGGCTATTAGGAAAAACTTTTTCACTAGGAGGGTGGTGAAGCACTGGAATGGGTTACCTAGGGAAGTGATGGAATCTCCTTCCTTAGAGGTTTTTAAGGTCAGGCTTGACAAAGCGCTGGCTGGGATTATTTAGTTGGGAATTGGCCCTGCTTTGAGCAGGGACTAGATGACCTCCTGAGGTCCCTTCCAACCCTGATATTCTATGATTCTATGTCCAACATATGCAAATGATCTTCTACCCAATACCACATATGAGCAGGGAGGAATACTGGCAAATAAACTGGCTGGTTGATGTGGAACGTGGAAGCCACCTTTAGGACCAACTTCAGATGAGGATGCAGGTAAACCTTGTCCTTAAAGAGGATCATCTGTGGAAGTCCCAACATTAATGCCAGCAACTGCCCTGCTCATTTGGCCATGGCTAATACTACTAAAGACTAGACTATGTATATATACACACATTATGTTCACAAAAGGCTGACAGAAAGAATTGCTCTGATATAGAACAGAGTTCCAATGATTGTCATGGATGATAAAAAGGAACTGAGGGGGGCTACCTTTTATTTCTGCATGTAATGATGAATGGGGTGGAGGCTCAAGCTGCTAAGCGAGTACTATACAGGGGAAAAGTTTCTGACAGCCATGCACACCAACACCTAGAGTGGAATGCACATGTGTAGTTACTTAAGGAACTATTGTTTGCATACTATACAGACTTTCGTGAAGTCTGTTTTTTCTATTATACACAGATTAGTAGCCAGTGTTACAAGATTTTACACATTTAGTCTTAACTTTAGCATTTCCTGGCTTCCGAGTGCTTAACTTCACAATATCGGTATTTTCTTAATGTAATTTTTTTGCATGGAGTTTCCTAGCTAAAATTATTTGTATTGAATCACCAAACAAGCCAAAAAACCAAAAAACACCCAATTACCTACCTTTTTGTAACTGTTGTTCTTTCAGTGTGTTGCTCATGTACATTCCATTCTAGGTGTGTGTGTGTGCCCACATACACAGTTGGGAGATTTTTGCCTTAGTGGTATCTGTAGGATCTGCCACGCTCATGGTATATTAGGTGCTGCCGACCCTATGCCCTCTCCGTTTCTTCTTACTGTTGGTTGGAGCGCCTTGTCTTGCATCACAAGAGTGTTAGTGGTCCTTACAGTCCATTGTTTAAGTTACGTGTTAGAGTAGCTGTTTAGGAGTTAGAGTCCCGGCTTGGCGGGGGGCATGCCCATTCCCCAGGTTTTAAGCCACGTTCATTGTGTAGCCGGCCGATGCCCATTAGTGATCCCCAACGAGAGCTGTTTAAAATGTTTGGGGGAGTCTCACAGAAAGGATAAGTGCAGGATCTGCAAAAACTTTCACCCTCAAACTCAGCAGGAGCGGGATATTTGCTTAAGGGCCCTCCTCATAGAGCTTATGCTTCGTCCTACCTCTCGATCGGACTCCATGCCTGGTACCTCGATTTGACAGTCCAACTCCCATTCTTAGTCCTGGGAGAAGTGCCTGCTGAGCTAACTGGCTGTGACTTCTGGGCTCCAGGAAGGCAAAACAGCTGAGATCCGACTCTGATCGGCTATATACCAGTTCCATAACTTTCTAGCCTCGGCGCACAGGAAGCAGAATCTCTCCCCTCTGGTTGTTGATATCAAACATGCAAGCCACATTGTCTGTCATGATTGTGATTGTTTTGCTATTGATGAGGGCAGGAACTCAAGGTAGGCAATCCTCGAGTTCCAACAAACTGATATAGAGACCAGTTGACTGAGGTGACTACCTGCCCTGAGTTATGAGTGAGGGATGAGAGTATATCTTAAACAGCAATGCATCCATTGTCACACTTATTATTGGAGCAGGTTGTATCAACGGGACACCCACACAGATTTTGCATTAATCTTGCCATCAATCCAGTGAGTTCTTCACCTGGAGGGGAACCTTAACCTGTTTGTCCAATAGGTCTCCCTGAATCAGCCCTAAAAGCAGCAGAGGCATAATCTTGCATGCTTGGTCACAAAGGTGCAAACTGTCATATGTCCCAGGAGCTGCAATCAGTTCCTTACTGTAGTACAGGGACTTCCTTGACTTGTCCCAACCAGATGTGACAAAGTTACGAATCTGTATGTGGGAAAGAAGTCCCTGGCTACCATATACCCCTATGAATTGTATTCTCTGTTACAGGGGCTAATGTGGATAATTTTTTTTTTTTTTTTTTAATTTTTAACTGGAGACCCAATTCCTGGAGGAGAGAGAGGGCTCTGGGCGGAAGTTAGTACCGGTTTGTAAGATCAGCCCTTGACTAACCAGTTGTCAAGATACTGGATGACTAAAATTGCTTCTCACCAAAGATGAGCAACTACTACTGCTAAAGCCTTTAAGAATGCCTTTGGGGCCAAAGAAAGTCTGAACAGAAGTACTCGGCACTAAAAACAATCCTGGCCCATGGTGAAGTGCAGGTATCCCTGTTTGCAGGATGTATCTCTAGATGGAAATAGGCAATCTGTAGATCGAGGGCCGAAAACCAATTTCCTGCCTTTAGAGAAGAGATTAGGGCTGCCAGAGCCACCATTTGGAACTTTTTTGAGATGTGGTACAAAAGTATACCTTGAGTAAAACCCCTTTCCTGTGAGGTCTACTGCAAGGCTGGTACATCCAGTCACCCTTTGGGGGCAGGGGAGAGCTGCTTTACAGCCCTGTGGCTGAGTCTGTAGGGCTGTCCTTGGTCTTGAGGCAGCACGGCCTAGCGGCCAGAGTAAATAGCCCAGCCCTTGCTGCCAGGGCAGCGTGGCCTAGCGGCCAGAGTCAATAGTACGGGTGAGCTGGGCCACCATCCCGGGGTGAGCGGTGGCCAGGTTTGGGGGACCTGGGCCCTCCATCTCCACTGGGTCCCAACCCAGGGCCCTGTTGGTGGTGGGGTTGCCCACCACCAGCTCACCGGGGATCCTACTGAAACATGCTGAGCTAGTCTCCAGTTCTACAACTGATTCTTCGCCAAGTTTCCGAGTCACTTCCTACCCAATTCTCTGCAGTTTGCCATCTCTGGGTCCCCCCAGTCTCTCCACTCTCTGCGGCATCCTGAGCCTGGGGGTTTGTCTGGCTGGCCTCTGCATCCTGGAGTGCAGGCAGTCCTCAGACAGGAGCCAGCAGTGCACTTCCTACCTTGCCAGCAGTCAGCCCACACTGAGCAGCTCTGCTTCCTTTTATACCGTCTCCAGCTGGAGCATGCCCAGCAGAGCTGAGGGAGCATGACCTCCTCAGCCCAAAGAAAAGGATTAACCACTGCTGCACCAGGGCGGGGCTGGTACAACTAAAAAAAGAAGGAAGTGTACTTCTTGGCTCAGTATAGTCTTGTTAGAGGGGTCCCTAAAGAGGACGGGGAAGGGAGTGGAAGGGAGGAAGGGACAACGTGGATGGTGGAACCCAATGTTATAAGCTCCATGACACGTGTATCTGCTGGAAATGGGAAAGGCAGTCTCCAAAAGTGTGGAGGTGGGCAAAAGGTCGCAGCTTGCAAACTAGAGATGAGGGAGGAGTTGAACCTTTGACCATCCTGTCAAAATAGCTATTTCAAAGATGACTGGGTACTTGCTGAAGGCAGGTGGGAAACTTTTCCTCTCCGGAATCTCCATCTTTTTCTAGCAGGTTCTGTGAAATCCAGAGAACTGTGTTGGGTGTGATCTTTGGGCAGTTTGAGACCCACTAAATCTCTTTTTGGTAGGAGTACATATACCCAGAAACCTCACCGTAGCCCTGGAGTTCTTCAGTATGTGCAGGGACTCGTCTGTATTCCTGAGAAAAGCTTCTGATCATCAAACAGGAGGTCCTCAACTGCATTTTGTACCTCTCTCGGGAACCCCAACAGATGGAGCCATGACACCCTGTGCATGACAATTGCTGTGGAGATGGATCTAGTAGCAGTGTCTGCAGCATCGAAGAATGCTGGGAGAGAGTTTCTGGCTAATAACTGCCCCTTCTTAATGATAGCCTGAAAGTGCTCTCTATGCTCTTGTGGAAGATGTTCAATAAAGGTTGCAAACTTGCTGTAATTCTTGTGACATCATACTTAGCCATGTCTGCCTGATAATTTGTGATCCAAAATTGAAGGGTCGCGGATGAGTAAACCTTTCCCCCAAAAAGGTCTATCCTTTTCTGGTCCTTGTCATAAGAGGGAGACCTGGAATAACGCTTTTTACCTGGCTCGTTTACGGCATCCAACACATGGGAATTAGTTGGAGGATGGCAAAACAAAAACCCTGAGTCTTGGGGTAACAATATTTTTTATCTGTCCATTTACAAGTTGCCAGTATAGTGCCATACATTTTCCACACAGCCTTTGCTGGATCCATGAGCTCATCTTCATTGGGTAACGCAACCTGGGTAGGTGTCACTGGCTACAAAGTGTGCAGGAGCTTGTATTGTGTGTCTTTAACCTCCTCAAGAGGTATCTCAGGGGTGTCCACCATCTTCTTCACAATATCCTGTAATCAGCAAAAAAGGTCAACCATCGATAGTGATGGAAACATGACTACTTCATCCAGAGAGAAAGATTAAACAGGGGTTTGAGGGGTAGCCTTGCTGTCCACCCTAGCCTCCTGTCCCTCAAAGGTCTTCTGGTGTTGGGGGTTTGGTGGAGGAGAATGTTTGAGCCTAGTTTCCTGGTGCAGTGGAGCCAGAGGTCGAGAAAATTGCTGCCGATACGCTGCCCAAAGACCCTAGTGGTCCATACAGGAGAAGGGGTGGGACTGATCCCAGGACTGATCTCACTGTCTCTGATATGGACGAGAATCCTTATGGGTTCCTGTAAGTATGGGTTCCACAATCTCAGTTCAGGCCTCTAGGTGCTAAGGTAATGCAAACAAACAAAAACAACATGGAACACTTCCTTACTTGCATCTGACGAAGTGGGTATTCACCCACGAAAGCTCATGCTGCAAAACGTCTGTTAGTCTATAAGGTGCCACAGGATTCTTTACTGCTTTTGCATGCAATGAGACAGTTATGATCACCAGCCTATCAACACTTCTTGTCCTTGTGAACCTGCTCCAAGTAGAACAGTAGTCAAACTGACAGTGCTCAAAATGTTCTCCAGCCAAAAAGCCTATAGACAAGTGAGGTACAACCAATTTTTTCTTCACTTAAAACAAAGGATTGAGCTCTGCTCAAAAAGAAAAAAAAAAACAATCCAAATTAATAAGTTTCCAGAAGTTGGTGAATCATCATAGGAAACCCTTGTAACCCACCATTCGGCAATAAATAAATCCCCCTAAAAATGCAAACAAAGCAGGAAGCTATTTTAAAATCTTGCCCGGAAGGATGTTGTCATAGGTTTATTCCCCACTTTGAACTTTAGCGTTCACAAGATGGGGACCTGCATGGACTCCTCTAAACTAAATCCTAGTTTAGATCTGGTACGCTGCCACCAACTAGAAATTCCAGTGTCTAGTACACTCCCTGTTCCCCCAAACTTTCCCTGGGGAACACAGATCCCAACTTCCTTGGATCTTAACACAAAGGGAAATAATCCATTCCCCCCACCTTCTTCCCCCTCCCCTTGTCCTTGGGAGAGATACCTTGATTCAAACTCCTTGAATCAAACAAAGAGGGAATCACTCTTCCCCCTCCCCTGAAAATCCAAACAAGGGAAGAAATCAATCAAGTTCTAAAAATAAAAGATTTTATTAAAGAAAGAAAAAAGTACACTCTCTCTGTATTACCAGGATGAAAAAATACAGGGTCTAACTTAGAAGCCTGGAGAGGCTTTTCCCCCCCTCCTCCTTCCTCAGAATAATCAAAGTAACAGCAAACAAAAAAAGATATTTCTTCAGCAAACACACAATTGCAAATGTAGAAATCAATTATAAGACTAAATCGCCTTCTAATACTTACTATACTGAATAGAAGAAAATACTTCAGGAAACCTTGGAGAACTTGAAGAATATGTCTGGCCTCTCTTAGATCCAAAGAGAGAACGGCAATGCAAACAAAGGACACAGACAAAGCCTTCCCTCCCCAGAGATTTGAAATTATCTTGTCCCTTGATTGGACCTCTGATCAGGTGTGCATCAGGTTACTGAGCTTGTTAACCCTTTATAGGTAAAAGAGACCTTAACCCTTAACTAACTGTTTTATGACAGATGTCATTGATATATTTTGGTGCATATCAGAGGGTAGAACATTCTGAAGTTGCAGGCACTGAGTGGAAAAAGACCAGCCTCTCACACAATAGGACAGTCAGCAGGCTTAAAACTGCTCATTTCTGGTGCTACACTAGAAGGCTGGGCACAAACTGATCTTCAGATTGTCCCAAGACCTTGTCATGCAATTGTTGGATCCATCTATGCATTACTGTACAGTGAAGACTGGGTAGAGATCCGACAGAGATGATTTAACATGGATCCCTAACATCACTTCAAAACCTGAAAGGAGGAGTTCCATGCATCTAACTTTTCACATCTTCATAAATTTAGTCTCATTCTCCTAAACAAAGTTAGAGGACACAATTAATGCGAAAATGCCCAGAATGCTGAGACTGGGAGGCCAGGATTTCAAATAAATTACTATAAGAGGCAGGGAGGAAGGAGAACAGTGATCTCCATGTAGTAATAGCCTGCAACCTGGTACAGCATTCATATACCGAAGCTCTGATGTTTAGAACTGAGAGCTGTAATTTAAATTCCCTTGCACTAGCCAACCGCTTCCTGCCAGATATACCTGCATCACTGATGCTTGCAGGCTCTCTGTGGTGACTTTTTTAGTTCCTCCTTAAAACGTATCTTTCTCCTTTTAACAATTTTAACCATGTTTTTAAAAACTGTAACATGCTGTTTAAAATGCTAAGCAGATCACTCAGTAGTATGCAAATTCAGAGTGTGCTTTGAGCATTGCTATAGCTAGACAGTTATGATGCACTGACAAGAAACTTGAGAGGTTACACACAGTGTGATGGTGCAGTCAAAAGAGCTAATGCTCCTTTGAGCTACAGTGCGGGATTCTTTATCCAAAGCCACACGGGAATAGAAGGACATAAATATAGCTTGAGTAAATGCAGCACACAGCAGCAAAAGTGATAGGAATTTAGATACATGAGGAATATGAAACAAACATTTAAAAATGGCGTATAGGAAAAATTCCCTGCATATAAGCCAACAATTTCTGCGGCATTTAACCTTTCATTTTAAAAAACAAAAGCAAGTTTTCACTCTTTAATGGCTGGGAAGAAACCTTCCCAATGTGCAGACTTGCCTTCTTGAGTCTGCAGACAGGTCTAGCGTGTGGGTGAAATCCTGGTCCCACTGAAATCAATAGGAATCTTGCCTCTGGCTTCAATAGGGCCAGGATTTCACCCTGTGTTTCTTGCAGCTTAAGGCTTTCAAAAACAGAGCTGAGCAAAATTAAGACTGGTCACAGTGTCAATGCAGCTATTCAGAAATTGACTAGAATTTCAGTATCAAAGAAGCCAGTCTCACTCTGCTGTTGCTTGGGAAAAGCTGTGAAAACCAGCAATGAAAGCTATATATAGAAGAGGGTGCAAAAATGGAGGTTAAAGTAGCAAGGGGAAGAGGCTGAGTTTCAAAATGTATCTGAAATGTATTTGGTAGGCAGGATCCAGCAAAACACTGCTATTTATGAATGACACTGTACCATAAGGACCACATCTGCCACGTCACCACTGGCTGCCTTAACTAAGGAGTGTAATTCATTGGGTTCTCATCAGGTCGTTCAAAAACATGAAGCTTAAATAATGCATTCAAGGAGAACTCCATCAACAGAACTAGTCTGTGAACTGTGAAAGAAAACACTGTTATTTAGGACATCATTAGCAGAAACAGTGGTTTCACTAGGTAGCTTTGATTACAGCACAACACACATGCCTACCCTGCACAAGACAGCTACTACCAAATGCCACTGTCTCTCTTAACCTGAAGAAGAGCTCTGTGCAAGCTTGAAAGCTTGTCTCCCTTACCAACAGAAGGTTGGTCCAATAAAAGATATTACCTCTCTCATACTGTCTCTAATATCCTGGGACCAACACGACTACAACAACTCTGCATACATGGATCAGAAGCAGCTTTTGGGGACTGTGCTGCCCATTGCTAATGATGTCTTTAAACAGTCCTACAATTGCAGGAAAGAAGCCACAAAAGCACCCATAGTGCCTTTGGAGTCAAAACATAAAAGCACAACCAGCATTGAAAAAGTGGAACAGTGAAACCCAGTGTCTGAGAATATATAGAAGTACACATCACAAGGAAGAAAGGAGAGCAGCAGAATACGGACCCTGGACTTCAGAAAAGCAGACTGACTCCCTCAGGGAACTGATGGGCAGGATCCTCTGGGAGAATAACATAAGGGGGAAAGAAATCCAGGAGAGCTGGATGTATTTTAAAGAATCCTTATTGAGGTTGCAAGAAAAAAACATCCTGATGTGTAGAAAGAATAGTAAATACGGCAGGAGACCAGCTTTGTCTAACAGTGAAATCCTTGCTGATCTTAAACACAAAAAAGAACCTTACAAGAAGAAGAAGATTGGACAAATGACCAGGGAGGAGTATAAAAATATTGCTCAGGCATGCAGGAGTGAAATCAGAAAGGCCAAATCATACTTGGAGTTGCAGCTAGCAAGAGGAGTGGAAGGGTTTCTTCAGATATGTTAGCAACAAGAAGAAAGTCAAGGAAAGTGTGGGCCCCTTACTGAATGGGGGAGGCAACCTAGTGACAGAGGATGTGGAAAAAGCTAATGTATTCAATGCTTTTTTTTGCCTCCGTCTTCACATACAAGGTCAACTCCCAGACTGCTGCAATGGGCAGCACAGTATGGGGAGGAGGTGACCAGCCCTCTGTGGAGAAAGAAGTGGTTCGGGACTATTTAGAAAAACTGGATGAGCACAAGTCCATGGGACCAGATGCACTGCATCCGAGGGTGCTAAAGGAGTTGGCGGATATGATTGCAGAGCCATTGGCCATTATCTTTGAAAACTCATGCTCATCAGGGGAGGTCCCGGATGACTAGAAAAAGGCTAATGTAGTTCCCATCTTTTAAAAAGGGAAGGAGAAGGATCCGGGGAACTACAGGCCAGTCAGCCTCACCTCAGTCCCTGGAAAAATCTTGGAGCAGGTCCTCAAGGAATCAATTCTGAAGCACTTAGAGGAGAGGAAAGTGATCAGGAACAGTCAGCATGGATTCACCAGGGGCAAGTCATGCCTGACTAACCTAACTGCCTTCTATGAGGAGATAACTGGGTCTGTGGATGAGGGAAAAGCAGTGGATGTGTCATTCCTTGACTTTTGCAAAGCTTTTGATACCGTCTTCAACAGTATTCTTGCCGGCAAGTTAAAGAAGTATGGGCTGGATGAATGGACTATAAGGTCGATAGAAAGCTGGCTAGATCATCAGGCTCAACGGGTAGTGATCAACAGCTCCATGTCTAATTGGCGGGTATCAAGTGGAGTGCCCCAAGGGTCGGTTCTGGGGCCGGTTTTGTTCAATATGTTCATTAATGACCTGGAGGATGGCGTGGACTGCACTCTCAGCAAGTTTGCAGATGACACTAAATTGGGAGGAGTGGTAGGTACGCTGGAGGGTAGGGATAGGATACAGAGAGACTTAGACAAATTAGAGGATTGGGCCAAAAGAAACCTGATGAGGTTCACCAAGGACAAGTGCAGAGTCCTGCACTTAGGATGAAAGAATCCCATTCACTGTTACAGACTAGGGACCGAACGGTTAGGCAGCAGTTCTGCAGAAAAGGACCTAGGGGTTACAGTGGACGAGAAGCTGGATATGAGTCAACAGTGTGCCCTTGTTGCCAAGAAGGCTAACGGCATTTTGGGCTGTATAAGTAGGGGCATTGCCAGCAGATTGAGGGACGTGATCATTCCCCTCTATTTGATACTTTGTCCAGATTTGGGACCCACTACAAGAAGGATGTGGAAAAATTGGAAAGAGTCCAGCGGAGGGCAACAAAAATGGGCTGGAGCACAGGACTTATGAGGAGAGGCTGAGGGAACTGGGATTCTTTAATCTGCAGAAGAGAAGAATGAGGGGGGATTTGATAGCTGCTTTCAACTACCTGAAAGGGAGTTCCAAAGAGGATGGATCTAGATTGTTCTCAGTGGTACCAGATGACAGAACAAGGAGTAATGGTCTCAAGTTGTAGTGGGAGAGGTTTAGGTTGGATATCAGGAAAAACTTTTTCACTCAGAGAGTGGTGAAGCACTGGAATGGGTTACCTAGGGAGGTGGTGGACTCTGCTTCCTTAGAGGTTTTTAAGGTCAGGCTTGACAAAGCCCTGGCTGGCATGATTTAGTTGGGAATTGGTCCTGCTTTGCGCAGGGGGTTGGACTAGATGACCTCCTGAAGTCCCTTCCAACCCTGATATTCTATGATTCTATGATCCCTAGGACAATAGTAAATGTATAATTCCCCTGTCCTCAAAGTGCATAACCTAAAATAGATCTGTTGGAATTTAAAACCCAATATCTGGGGTTGGAAAGCAGAAAGAACTGATTAAACTGCTCTAAAATGGAAAAAAGATGTGAAACTTCCAGCTAAATAGCCAAACCTTCTTATGACCACCCGATGGCTCCTACCTCCTTTAATATTATCTACCAAAAGAGATTAGTCTTTCAAAGCATATCTTGGAGAGAAGTACTTTGGCTCACTTCAGGAGGAACTCCTCAGTTTTCCTTTGGGTAGCTTGCCTACATATTTTCGAAGACAGTTTGTAATCCAACCCTTACAAAATGCTTCGAGACCTGATGAAGGGGCAAAGTGCTTTCAGGTTTCTTCTCCTCTTGGAAGGAAGGTGAAAACTTTACATGTTTCCGGTTCACATTTACATCAATAAGGGTATGTCTACACTACCCACAGGATTGGTAGTAATCAATCTATCGGGGATACATCGATCCCCGAACGCGCTCCCCGTCGACTCCGGAACTCCACCAGGGCAAGAGACGGAAGCGGAGTCCACGGGGGAGTGGCGGCCGTCAATCCCGCGCTGCGAGGACGCGAAGTAAGTCAATCTAAGTCGATCTAAGATACGTCAATTTCAGCTACACTATTCTCATAGCTGAAGTTGCGTATCTTAGATCGACACCCCCCGGCCCCTCCCAGTGTAGACCAGGCCTAAGTGCCTGTCAATTCTCCTATATAAGATCATCTCCAAAGGAAAGGGGATGCAGGAGCAAGACGATGAGTTAAGTTGCAGCCAAATATAATTCCCTTTTAAAAGCCATCCTGACAAGCTGTCAGTCTGGATGGATCTGGCCTTCACTGAAAAGGCTAGATTAAGCAGAACATCCAAGTATATCAATATAGTATGGTGTACGGGGCAATACAATGGAGTAGCTTTCATAATAGTTATACTATCAGAGGGGTAGCCGTGTTAGTCTGGTTCTGTAGAAGCAGCAAAGAATCCTGTGGCACCTTATAGACTAACAGACGTTTTGCAGCATGAGCTTTCGTGGGTGAATACCCACTTCTTCAGATGCAAGTCAGATGAAGAAGTGGGTATTCACCCACGAAAGCTCATGCTGCAAAACGTCTGTTAGTCTATAAGGTGCCACAGGATTCTTTGCTGCTTCCATAATAGTTATAGGAGGCCTTCAATATTCTGTTCTGTTCTAAGGCCAGCAATACCCACAAACTACATGCCAAAATGCCCAATGCAGAGTGTGCACGTGTGTTTTCAGCATACAAAATGAGATAGCACAGCACCATGGGAACCTTGGGCTCTTATTCTGGATCTTCTTCCTGTTACTGCTGGGCAGAGCTCAAGCTATTATGCAAGAGTGTGAAGTTATTGAAAGATAACTGACTGTTCCTGCACAGCCTATTGGAACTAGGAGAGTCATTCCAGCTGCTCAGAATACGAATGTAAACAGACTTTTTCATGGAATACTGAAGTTTCCATATTGAGCGAAACACTTCCCTTCTGTAAGCTACACTGCTATTTTAAAAAGCCCTACAGGCTGCAGAAGTGAGTGGAGAGCTGCACATTTTAATGAAAGGCTCTGACGCAAAGGATTTCTGAATTCTGATAAAGGATTACTGTGACGGCAACACAGAGTACTAAGTACGAGAAAGTTATTTATAAAGCTATTTGCTTCTGAGGCTGTATAAGATGGGAAACAAAACAAGTTTTCACTCCAGTTAAAGGGTGGTAAACAAAGTACACGGTTATAGAGACCAAGGAGAGATTACTCACATTGTGCGGTAACTACAGTTCTTCAAGGTATTTCCCCACCACCACCACCCCTATGGGTGCTCAACTTCAGATGCCTCCCATGAGGTTTGGATCAGAGAGTTTCAGCAGCAGTGCCCATTTGTCCCACACAAGCGCTCCTGATGGCCTCATGCCCTATACTGAGATATAGAGCTGCGCGGGCAAACTACCCCCAGTTCCTTTTCCACTGTGATTTCTGCACGACAAAACTCTGAACCAAAGGGAAAGGAGGGTGTGTAGTGGGGCACCCACAGAGACACATCTCGAAGAAGTGCAGTTACTGCACAAGGTGAGTAACCTCTCCTTCTTCGAGTAACGTCCCTATGGGTGCTCCATTTCAGGTGACTCCCGAGCAGCATCCCTGGAAGCAGGAAGGAGCTTTGGATTTGAGACCAACACTGAAGTTATAAATGCAATGTTAAATACAGCATCTGATCTGGCAGCATGAATCAAAGCTTAGTGTTTGGAGGCCAGGTTGTCACTGTTCAGATTTCAGCCACCGTAATATCCTTCAGCAGTGCTATAGAAGCATGCTGAGATCATGTAGAATGGGCTAGGCACTTCAGAAGGAGGTGTTTTGAGTGGAGATTGTGGATCCTCTGGATCTGTCTATAAACAGTCTGGAAGACTTTCAAAATGGTTTGGTTCTGTCCAGATAGAAGGCTAATGCTCTTCTGACATCCAAAGTGTGGAGGAAAAAATCTTCAGTGGTATGGTGTGGTTTTGGGAAGAAGACTGGAAGATGAATATCCAGGAATATTAATGGTTAATACAGAATTCAAAATATACCTTTGGTAGAAGGCTATGATGTGATCATAACGAAACTCTCCCTCAAGAATACTGTAAAGGGAGGTCTGGGATTATAGCCCCCTTTCCCCAACTCTTTTGGAAGAAGTGACAGCCACCAAGAAAGCAGTTTTCATGGCCTGGTGAAGATGAGAACAGGCAGCCACTGGCTCAAAGGGGACAATTAGACCAAGTTTAGTTTAGGGGTGAGCTCTATTCAGTGGAAAAGGTTCAACCTCTTAATGAATTTTGCTGTCCTGGAGTGAGCAAGCACTGAGAATCCCTCAACACAGCAATGAAAGGGTATTATGGCTGCCATATGAACTTTACTGAACTCATGGAGAGTCCTGACTTTTTCAATTCTAACAGGTAGTCAAGGACAGCGAAGAGGAAAGAGTGAACACGTGAAAATTGCTGCCCAGTACAACAGTGACAAAATCTCTTACCTTTTTGAAGGTATACCTGTTATACCTCTGGAGAATAGGAAGATGCTATCCCCAAGAACCACCAAGGAACCAAGCTCTGAGATGAAGAATTCCCAGGTTGGGATGAAGAGTCCAACTGGAATCCTGAGACAGCAAGTGGGGAGATGCCAGACAACAAAGACGAATCAGCTAAGGGTACCACTCTTGACTTGGTCACTATGGGATAACTCTGTCAGGATGGTGCTGGGTTTGTCTTCTCTGATCTTGTTCAACACTCTCAAGATCAAAGCTGTGGGAGGATATGCATGGAGAAGGGGCCTTTTGTCCAAGGAATGAAGAAAGGAGTCTGCCCTCCTCTTGAGCAGAATTTCTTGTACTTCCTGTTGGTGGTGGCAGTAAACAAAGCCACCTCTGGAAACTCCAGGGTCAGAAAAATGCAATTGCAGCTCCATAGGTCCAGCTCTCAATTGTTATCTAGGGAGAAGTGACAGCTGAGATTGTCAGCCATGGTGTTTTATATACCTGGAAGGTGAGACTGAAATAAGGACGTGATTGGTTATTACATCAGTTCTATAGCTTTATTGCTTCAGCATGGGAGAGGCGGGGGCAGGGGGGAAATCCTGCACCCCTTTCCTTCTGACAATTGATGTAGAACATGCAAGCTATGCTGTCCGTCATGACTGTAATGGATTTGCCTTTGATTAATGGAATGAAATAGCTACAGGCATTCTTGACTGCCCTCAGCTCCAAGAGGCTGATGTGTAGAAGAGACACTTGGGCAGACAATCTGCCCTGAATGGTGAGCATCCCCAAGTGTGCCCCTGCACCCCACCATGGATGCATCTAATGTTACGGTCACATGAAGCTGGATGAAAGGAACACCTGCACAAACACTGGATGGGTCCTTCCACCAACTGAGTAAGTCCAGTACTCAGTGAGGAAAAGATGCTAGACTGTGCTTCGTCAGGCTATAGATTATCCTCAGCCATCCCTGGACACAGCAAAGATGTAACCTGGCATGTTATGTTACAAAGGTACAAGCTGCATGTGTTCTGGCAGTTGGAAGCAACGGTCTTCCCAGTGGTCACCATGAGAAAGGCATGAGGCTCTTGAAAACCGTTAATTGGTGGCCCAAAGATTCTAGTATAGCCACTGAGGAGAGCCATTAAGCACAGAAGATGGCATCCAATGCTGCTCAGACCAATGAAAAGGGACATAGATTTGTCTTGCCCCTAGATCCTCTTTCCATAAAGGTGTCAGGAAAGATGTCCCTATGCTGACAGGTCCTTGCACAAAGATTTGGGAATCTGAAGAGAGGTCCTCATTGTCTACAGGATGAGCTCAGCCTAGCTCAGAAAGTACTGGAGAAGCAGGTGGCACCAGAGAAAGATCTAATCCTGGTGACCCGGCTGATATCAGTATCAACAGGCAGTCCCCATTGAAAGGGGAGACTTCGGCTCTTCTGAGACAAACAAGTCTCTTGAATACCTAAATTCTTGTGGTATCAGGTGGATTTGTACTGAGAATGAGGGATGTTCCACAATCTGTACCAGGCTGAGACCTGCTTTGATGGGTTCCGTCTAGCAGAAGTCATTGGTACCAAAGATGACGACTTCTTTGGACACACCAAGGGACCCTGGATCACATGTCTAGAAACCAAAGGCAGCACAGGTGGCCTGTCGGTACAGCGCTTCTGGAAGCAGAGAATTTATTGTCTCTCCTCGTGCGTTCATGTTTAGGCGGTACTGAGTATAGCTTTGATACCAAGGTATGGTTGTTACTGTGGCTCTCTGAAGGGCTCTGAGTCTTAGAAGACTTCCCAGTATTACAGGAGCCTGGAGCCTCAGCAGTATCCAGTCTGGGACCTGAGGTCTCTGACACAGTCAATTTCTAAAGACACTGAGGCTTTTTTGAAATAGTCTCTTCATGGGGAGAACTAGAACTCCTCTTTTTAAGAGACTATTTGGTACCCTCCAACATCTTTCCCTGAGAAGGTGGGGGGAAATCTGGTGCAGAAGCTGATGAAGTACTACGCTCACTCAAAGGCTGATGTACAGGGGAGTACCATGGCCTGGATCCAAAGATGGAAGTGCTCCATCATAGAGGAGCTTGAATTTAATCTCCTGTTTTTTTCTAGCTTTGATCTTAAAGGTTAAATAGGTATTGTACTTTTGAGGGATATGACTGTACCTCAAACAGTAATTGTACTGGCAATGTCCAGCACTGAGTAGGACAGATTCCTGAGACATGTACTTGAATCCCAGAGATCCTGGCATACTCTGGCGACAAGGCAAAAACCCCCACAAGGAACCCCTCAGGCGGGGAGAAGGAGAAGCACTGAAAAAAGCTCGCACAAATGAAGCAAAGAAATTATAAAATACAACTTGTAGAAGTGAATAATTACACTAAATTAAAAAATAGATGATCCTAAAGCAACTTTAGGGCAACGCTAGAAGCAGGCATGCTAGATGCTCTCTAAGGCTGAGGGAGGTTTGCCACACAGCTCTACTCATAGTTGGGACAGGAAACGAGGATGTCTGGAGCTCATGCATGGGCTTAACAGGCACTGCTACTGAAAACCTCCAAAGATGCAAGGGGTGCATGCACACCTGAAGTGGAGTGCCTATAGGGACACTACTCAAAGAAGAAAAAAAGTTACCAGTTGTCTGTTCAAGCTGGTATAGCAACTACAGTTCATGCTAATACTCCAATGTGGAAGATTTGTTTTTGAAAATTTAGTGTACCATTCTGTTATATTTCTGTACTTCAATTTATTTTACTTTTATGTTTAGGGAGTAGGTTATGCTAGACCATTATGAAAAAGTTTCAGGTATGAGTTCAAAACAGAAAAGCACTCTAACAAAGCAGTTTCTTTACCTGCAGTTTCCGTGCCATAGCTACCACCTCATGATCAGCAGGGTTGTATTTGTAACAATTGGAAAACATCAATCGGACATCTGCTGCAAATTCCTGAGCATCTCTGTATTCCCGGTTCTCCAGTTTAGACTAGAAGGGAAAACAAAACTCCACTATCAACAGAGCAAGCAAAAGAAGTTACTGAATGGACAAGAAATATCTTGGATCTATGGCATCCATTGAGTTCTGGGCTTCCACTTAATCTCCATCTATATCTAACCTTTGCCAAATGGAGCACTGCTTTGGAAACTTGCCAGAAACCTGAGATCTGCATTTGATTTACATAAAATGGAGATGATTACAGCCATCCTGAACTATAACATGGAGGTGCATCCAAAAGACGACTACAGAAATAGCATACAACGCAGCTAGACTGCTGAGACCAAAACGGAACATTGCATGCTGGAGCTGGTATTCCTTCATAGACCATCCCTCCATAATAACGGGCAGCTGCAAGCTACATGGGAGAACATGACAGCCCACATTTGGCAGACACTTTCACTGACTACCAATTCAAAGGACAGTATGAAGGAACTAATTCACTAGATTACTGGTCCCCATGCCCATGAACCTCATTACCAATCACAGTGCAGGGTTCTGTTTGAACAACAATGCGCTAAAACTTCACACACACATCTGAAATTATTTTTTTAAACAAACAAGTTTTTAATCTTTGTATCACTTTCTTATAAGATAAATCCCAAACTGTCAGTAGCAGTTAAAGACATCCCGCAAGTGGGGTCAGTCCAGCATAGCAGTGACAGTTTGAGGAATTAGAAATTGGGACCACAGGATAGTCCCTCCTTCAGGTCAGCAGAAACTTGGAAGCATTCAAGAAGGCAACATGCTTGGCATTTTTCTGTCAGACACAGGGAACCACATCCAACTGGCTCTGGCAACGCAGGATTTTTGAGAGTAGTGTGGGAACAAATCCCCCAAGGATCTAAGGATGAATCTTATCCCCACCCCCGGGGAAGAGATAGAGCTTGATTAAAGAAACAGGGCAGTTGAACTGTGCAGGCTTAGTCAGTCCAGAGTGAGACTGTCTGGCATTACAAAAACACAAGCCTTAAAATAAACTCCCTGCACAGCAACCTCATTTTATTATGAAGTGAATGTAGTGGTGTGAAGCCCTGATGTGTGCAGATCTCAATTTATCGACAGTTGTCCACACCATCTCATTATATACCTCAATTTTTGTCTGAAGGAGCCAGAGGTGAGGATAGTTCTGTCTCCATGGCTCATTCAATCCTTTGCCTCTCTGCTGTGCCTGCCAACAACAAGGCCAAAAGTGATGGTGTTTTTTTGAGAGGTGGACACCTGACCATCAGCAACAGGAACAAGACCCACCAATGCATTTCATATAAACATAAAACAGTTGTCATGGGCAATTATTTTTGCTCACAACCAACTTGAACTAAATTTCAATCAGTGACCTGAAATAAAGAACTTTGTTATCCCATTACCAATGCTTCAGCCATCCAGATCCTCTCTGTACTTGTGTTTTTTCAGAATTTCCTAGCTGTGGGGTGTGTGGTTTTTTTGTGTGTTAGATTTGGAGAATACTACAGAATGCTCAAAGTTATTATGCATATTCAGAAAAAGGGGCGATGGTACCAGCTCAATTTTCAGCACAGTTTTTGATTATTCAGTTGAAGGAAAAACTATATTCCTTCATTCACTTCATACTGGAAAAGTTCCTAGTGTAATCTCAATATGGGGGTGGGGGAGAGAGAAATTTGTCTCTTTCTTCTGCTTAAAGTATTTTAAAAAAGAAACCCGAGTTGTGAGAATATTAGGGCTCAGAGTTAAATTGATACAACCAAAGAATTCTGCAGTTTAAAGCTATGTCCATGATGAGATTATAAAATTACAGTGCTCCAAACAATGAATTGACATTTTCAGCAGAGATATGGACTGCTTTGCAATTACTTCTCTTGGATAAGTAACTCTCAAATGCTCCATGAGAGGGAGTTAGCTGTGTCCTCACAGCAGAAGGCTTCGATTTAGATGCTCTGGAAACATGGTCCTTTACATTAAGCAGAACATTTCCTTTAAAGGTGAATAGCCAATGTGGTGGTGGTTTTTGTTTTTTTTTGTTTTTTTAAAGAAAATTCCCCTACTACAGCAATCTGTACTGACTGATTGAGCCCATTATCTTGGCTAAGCGTATTCAGTGTAGGCTGCCATAGTAGAGGACATTTACTTTTAAAAAATGCATAGGCAATTTTTTGTTTGTTTGTTCTGAAGACTCATTCTGGAAAGGACTGTCTTCTTTTCAGGACCTGTCACTTAAAGAGTAGCACACTATGGACAGATGAGAGTCTCCACCAACCAGAATTCTCAGGTTACACAGAATGAATGGTTAATTGCTTTCAGACAGAGTCCCAGAGAAGAATCCTCTTTTTTGTAACACACATTTTTGGTGGATATCTACAACACACCATGTTAAGCATGCAGCTGCACACGTACGCCCATATACATGAATTGGCATGTAAAACAGACTGCATTTCCCCAGGGAAGTTATTCCTCCTGCACAGTCAATTTTTTTATTTTATTTTATTTTTTTTGGCTATGTGAAACTGAGCTTACTTTGATTGTGCTCAGATCCATGGGATGTTTAATGATATCACAATAATCATGCAGTCCCAGTGCTTCCACGTCCACAGGTTTGTAGAAGGGCCATGCGTAGGCAGCATGCTTCTTGGCAAACATCTCTTTGATGATGCCACTGCAATACTTTAACTGCTCAGACACTTTGTTACTGTTACTCTTTTCTACCACATGCTGCTGAGAGTCCGGAACATCCTTCTTTGGAGGTTTCACTGGCCGGCTGCTTTCCCTTCGTGGACCCATCTTGGCAGACTTGGGTTCAGTGGGCAGCGAGGAGGATTCGTGAATTGCATCTATTGTTGTTGGCGTTGTGGTGTCTGCTTTCCTCTTCACTCCTTTTTTTGTCTGTAAAACAACAAATACAACAGCATTATAATATTTTATTTAGTCTTGTGCTCTTTTGTTACTATTGTATTCACAGGATCCACCTCTGATTGTATATTAAAGTCTAACCACTAAGTACTCAGGTGAGATGGGACTAAAAAGTTAAAAAGCTTTCTATAAATATGCATGCTGGAAGCAGTTTGTACTGAGCCCTCTAGAAAATGCGTAACTACAAATTATCTTTATTATATTAGCAAAGGTCAAGAGGATGGTTAAATGAGTATTCAAAATCTTTTACTTAAGAACCATGTTAGGGTCAAGTAAACCTCTTAGGATTCATTTCTACAGCTTGTGCAGTGTTTACAGAAGTCCAGATCTTGGATTATTTTGGCTGAGTTGCTGGATGGGATTTTCAGAAGTACCTAAGGCAATCAGCTGACCAACTCCCACTGAAGGGTCATATAACTTGGGTACCTAATTCTGCCAAGAACTTTTGTAAATGGCACTTGACAGCCACAGAAGTGCCATGTTTCAGGAGAAAGGAAATGGCAATCTTACTGATGCAATGATATAAAAGGCATTGCTCAAAATAAGAAATATTAGTTAGCAGGATCTGATCTGCTGAAGATGTATGCCAAAATTTTCAAAAGTAACTAGTGATTCAGGTACTCAACTTGAGACACGATAAAGGAGCCTGATTTTAATGGGTAGGAACTTGGCTCTTTTTGAATAATAAATTTAAAGAACATTATGTTGCGCATCCAAAAACTAAGGCACCCAAAATTACTAGTCACTTTTGGATAGCTTAGTCACAGTGAGACAGCTTTTCAAGCCAGATGGCTCTCTTTTCCTTGAAAAGCCTCAAAAAAACACTATTAACTCCAGTACACAAGGCTGCTGGCTATATGTTTAGTAGAAATTCTGGTGAGCAAATACAGTTCTACTCAATAAGGACAATTGAGGCAGGGTCTTAGTGGTTAGAGAAGAGGACTGGGAATCAGAACTCCTGGACCCTAATCATCATTCTATGATTCTGCCCTTGACCTGCAGTATGACCTTGGACAAGTAACTCAGGTGGAATTTTCAAAGGCAAATGAGAAGTTAGGAACCTAACTCTCCTAAGTGCTCTTGAAAATCCCACCCTTCACTTCTGTGTGCCTCAGTCCCATCCCTCCAATCAGTAAAAATCTGTAAAGCAATTTTAAACCCTAAGATGAAAGGGACTTCACAGTGAATGTTTTAAAATAGTCATCCAATAAAATCTTTTCTCTTCTAGAGAGGAAATTGAACACAAAGAATCCTGACTCACTAACTCCACAGAGTCCTTTTACTCACCTTCACAGGCTGTGCAGCTGTTGGGATAACAGGTGGGTGTGCCTGAATGGGCTGGGGAGCAGGGGTTGGGGGGACAGAAGGTGGGGGAGGAGGTGCAGGTGGTTGAGGAGGCACCACTGTCATTACTGGCGGCTGGACAATAAGGTCAGGGGTCACAGAAGGAAAGGAATGAGTTGTTTGCACAGACTGAAGATTCTGTTGTGAGGCCTGCGTCTGAGCTGGGGATGATGCTTGAGTTACATTTTGTACCGTAGATGCTCCTGGCTTGGGTGTAACTGTCAAAAAATGAAGGAATAAAGAAGGGCCACTCTTAATGCTTCAAACGTACTCATTTTGATCAGGCAACAAATGCACATTTCATAATGGTCATTATTATTTTTTAAATAGTGGTGCTTGGGTAACAATGCTTTAGCGCATCCCTCCCCGGATAATCAAATTCAGGACAGGTACTAATCAAATTTTTCATGGTCCATTTTAAGTAGAATCAGGTCCAAAGACACACTGCCCTCAAAGGGCTCCCTATCAGAGCCTGGAGAGAAAGGGTGAGAGTCTATTCTCCTTTCCCTGCCTGCTTATCTTTTTCTGGCCATTCGCATGGCTACACTTCACAGTTACCAGGCTTGTGGTACTGCACTGGGCAGAACTTCCTTCAGAAGCAGTCAATACCCATTAATTAACAGCGGCAGTTGCTATTCAGTGGCAATAAGCAGTCACATCAACACATCTGCAACAGTCTCAGAGAAAGATCATCAGTCTGCCAGATAGCAGGAACTCCCATGAGGCAACTTTTAAAGTGAAATGCAACAAGAACCTCAGATACCTGTGCAAAGGCCAGATACCTGTGAACATAGGGTTTCCACATTAAAAGATGGGAAAGGCATTCTGAAAGTCATGCCCCTAAGTAATTGAGGAATTCCACCATACTTGGTGGCACCTTAAAGACTAACAGATTTATTTGGGCATAAGCTTTTGTGGGTAAAAAACCCACTTCTTCTGGGTTTCTTACCCACGAAAGCTTATGCCCAAATAAATCTGTTAGTCTTTACGGTGCCACTGGACTCCTTGTTGTTTTTGTGGGTACAGACTAACACAGCTACCCCTCTGATACTTGGTACCATACTTGGTGTTAACCAGAAGCACTGCCTCTTTCTGATAGTGTTTGCAGGGTGAGGTTTGCCAGCACAGTAATCTCATGCTAGGAGGCAGTACTTCTGAGAAAGACATCCACCCATTGCAGGCCAGCAGGCGTTACAAGAGTACCCTCCTAGCAGACATCAGATATATTTCATTGTGTCTGTTAGCAACAGTTCTATTTTTATATATGCAAATTCCAGGAAAAGGAGCACCTATCATTCTAGACAGGGACTTCCTGACATTTTAACTTACATACTATTTGGAACATCCATTCCCAATCACTAACAAAACCTAATCATGAGCAAAAAATGATTTTGATTTTTGGCTTGCAGAAGTTCTAACTAGGATAGCAACCTGAAATTAAGAGATCACAGTGCAGGCCAGCAAAGACAGTAGAACCTCAGAGTTCTGAGCACACTAGTCACCCACACACCCCATTTGAAACTGGAAGCACGCAATCAGGCAGTAGCAGAGACCAAAAACAAAGGCAAATACAGTAAAGCACTGTGTTAAATGTAAACTACCAAAAAAGGGAAAGTTTAAAAAAAGATTTGACAAAGGTAAGTGAACTGTTTCTCTGCTTCTTTCTTTTCAATTAAGATGGTTAAAAACAGCATTTTTCTTCTGCATAATAAAGTTTCAAAGCTGTATTAACTCAATGTTCAGTTATAAACTTCTGAAAGAAAAAACGGTTACTTACCTTTGTAACTGTTGTTCTTCGAGATGTGTTGCTCATATCCATTCCAGTTAGGTGTGCGCGCGCCGCGTGCACGTTCGTCGGAAGATTTTTACCCTAGGAACCCTCAGTGGGTCGGCTGAGCACCCCCTGGAGTGGCGCCATAATGGCACCGGATATATACCTCAGCCGACCCACCCGACCCTCAGTTCCTTCTTGCCGGCTACTCCGACAGTGGGGAAGGAGGGTGGGTGTGGAATGGATATGAGCAACACATCTCGAAGAACAACAGTTACAAAGGTAAGTAACCATTTTTTCTTCTTCGAGTGCTTGCTCATATCCATTCCAGTTAGATGATTCCCAAGCCTTACCTAGGCGGTGGGGTCGGAGAGAGATGTGGCGGAATGTAGGACCGCGGAGCCAAAGGCTGCGTCATCTCTAGATTGCTGGACCAGAGCATAGTGAGAGGCGAAGGTATGAACCGATGACCAGGTTGCCGCACGACATATTTCTTGTATTGGAACGTGCGCCAGAAAGGCGGCGGATGAAGCCTGCGCTCTGGTAGAGTGGGCGGTGAGATGGCCCAAGGGAACATAAGCTAAGTCATAGCAGGTGCGTATGCACGCTGTCAGCCACGAGGAGATCCGTTGCGATGAAACAGGAAAACCTCGCATCCGGTTGGCAACTGCAACGAACAGTTGAGGGGATTTGCGGAACGGTCTTGTCCGATCTATATAGAAAGCAAGCGCCCTACGAACATCGAGAGAGTGAAGCTGTTGCTCGCATGAGGATGCATGCGGCTTTGGAAAGAAAACCGGAAGGAAGATGTCTTGATTGTTGTGGAAAGCTGATACCACTTTCGGGAGGAACGCTGGATGCGGACGCAGCTGTACCTTGTACTTATGAAAGACAGTATAGGGCGGGCCCACCATGAGCG
Source organism: Mauremys mutica (assembly GCF_020497125.1). Taxonomy (NCBI): domain Eukaryota; kingdom Metazoa; phylum Chordata; order Testudines; family Geoemydidae; genus Mauremys; species Mauremys mutica. The sequence continues at coordinate 16,545,069 of NC_059091.1, read as the reverse complement.
CTTGGAGCTCAGAGACCCGCCTAGCCGATGTGATGGCTACCAAAAAGACCGTCTTCCAGGACAAGTACAGCAGCGAGCAGGTGGCCAACGGCTCAAAGGGTGGAGACATGAGCCTGTTGAGGACCAGGTTTAGGTCCCAGGTAGGAGTCGGGTGACGTACTTGAGGGTAGAGACGCTCAAGGCCCTTTCGGAATCTAGCAGTCAATGGATGAGAGAAAACCGTATGTCCACCCTCTCCTGGGTGGAAAGCAGATATGGCCGCTAAGTGTACCTTTAGAGAGGATAATACTAGGCCTTGCTGTTTCAGGGACCAGAGGTAGTCGAGGACAACCGGGATAGGGAGCTCCGAGGGGCCAGCGTTGCACGCCTGAGCCCAGCAAGCAAAGCGCTTCTATTTGGCTAGGTAGGTAGAGCGAGTGGAAGGCTTTCTGCTGCTCAACAAGACATGCTGCACAGGAGCAGAGCAGCGCAATTCCGACTCGTCTAGCCACGCAGGAGCCACGCCGTGAGGTGGAGGGCCATCAGGTCTGGGTGACGGAGAGTGCCGTGATCTTGGGTTATAAGATCCGGGTGAAGCGGCAGAGGAATTGGGCTGGCTACAGAGAAATGGAGCAGTGTGGTGTACCAGTGCTGCCTGGGCCACGCTGGCGCAATCAAGATGAGATGTGCTCTGTCTTGTCGGAGCTTCAGCAGGACTCTGTGGATTAGGGGGAACGGGGGAAATGCGTAGAGTAGATGATGATTCCATGGAAGGAGAAAAGCGTCCGACAGGGACCCCGGTGACAGGCCTTGAAATGAGCAAAAGTCCTGGCATTTCCGGTTTGCTCGAGATGCGAACAGGTCTTTCTGGGGAAATCCCCACTGTTGGAAAATTACATGAGCGATGTCCGGTCTCAGCGACCACTTGTGGGAGAGAAAGGATCTGCTCAGGCGATCTGCTAAGGTGTTCTTCACGCCTGGGAGGAAAAACGCCACTAGATCTATCGAGTGGGCTATACAGACTTCCCACAGTTGTATTGTCTCGTAGCTGAGTGGGGAAGAGCGAGTTCCCCCCTGCTTGTTGATATAATACATGGCCATTGTGCTGTCCGTGAAGACTGAGACACAACGGCCGCTGAGTTGATTTTGGAACGTCTGGCACGCGAGGCGCACTGCGCGTAGCTCCCTGACGTTGATGTGCAGCTTCAACTCCTGCAATGACCAGAGGCCCTGCGTATGAAGGTGGCCGAGGTGAGCTCCCCATCCGAGGGACGAGGCATCCGTCGTCAGTGAAAGTGAAGGCTAAGGAGGATGGAATGGGACCCCTGCACACACTTGGGATGGGTTCAGCCACCAGTCCAGAGAGCGAAGGGTGCTCGTTGGAACGGTGAGCAGGGTGTCTAGAGGGTCCCTGTGCGGGCGATACACCGAGTTGAGCCACATCTGGAGGGGGCGAAGGCGGAGCCTGGCGTGTTTGGTTACAGAAGTGCAAGCCGCCATGTGACCCAAGAGGCGGAGGCAAGTACGGGTCGGGGTCATGCGGGAGGTCTGAAGCCCTTGAACGATCTGTGTGAGGGCCTGGAATCGAAGCTAAGGAAGGAAGGCCCTGGCTAGAGAAGAGTCCAGGGTCACTCCGATGAAGTCCAGCCTCTGGGTGGGCATTAAGATGGACTTCTCTGCATTGAGTACCAGGCCCAGTCGCACAAACAAGTCTTTGATCACTGTCACATGCTGCTGCACCTGGGTCCCCGAATCCCCCCTGATGAGCCAGTCGTCTAGGTAGGGAAAAACGCGGATGCCGCGCCGACGGAGGTGGGCGGTGACTACGGCCATGCACTTTGTAAACACCCTTGGGGCTGTGGATAGGCCGAAAGGGAGGACCGCAAACTGGAAGAGAAGGTGATTGAGTGTAAATCGCAGAAAGCGCCTGTGCGGTGGAAAGATGGCGATGTGGAAATAAGCGTCCTTCATATCGAGGGCGGCATACCAGTCTCCAGGATCCAAGGTAGGAATGATGGTCCCTAAGGAGACCATATGGAACTTCAACTTTAGCGTGTATTTGTTGAGGTCTCGCAGATCTAGGATGGGCCGGAGGCCCCCTTTGGACTTGGGGAATCAAGAAATAACGGGAATAAAACCCCTTGCCTCTTTCCCTGGAACCTCCTCTATCGCTCCGATGGTGAGGAGCGTCTGCACTTCTTGTAAGAGGAGTTGCTCGTGAGAGGGGTCCCTGAAGAGGGACCGGGAAGGAGGGTGGGAAGGTGAGGGTGAAACGAATCGGAGGTGATATCCACGTTCCACTGTGCGGAGGACCCAGGCATCGGAGGTCAGCCGGGACCACGCCGGGAGGAAGTAGGAAAGGCGGTTGGAAAAAGGAGGGAAAGGATCCTGAGTAAGAGCTGGTAGGCCGTCCCCGGGCGCATCTTCAAAACGACGATTTTGGCCCCGCCGGTGGCTTGGAATGGGCGCGACCCTGGGATGGTTGCGGACCAGGCTGCCGTCTACGTCCCCCTCGACTGCGTCGCCGACCAGAGTCTTGCCTGTATCGGGGCATAAAGTAAGGCCGATTAAGCTGGGGGCGGAATGGACGTCTCTGGGTCACAGGGGTGTGCATCCCCAATGTGCGGATAATAACCCTGTTATCCTTCAGGCTCTGAAGCCTGGGGTCCGTTTTTTCTGAAAACAACCCCTTGCCGTCGAAGGGAAGGTCCTGAATTGTATATTGTAATTCAGGGGGGAGGTTTGAACTCTGCAGCCAGAAGATGCGGCGCATGGTGATGCCGGAGGCCAGAGTTCGGGCTCCTGAATCGGCCGCATCCAAGGAGGCCTGCAATGATGTATGAGCCACCTTTTTACCTTCCTCCAGGAAGGCCGCGAACTCCTGGCGCGAGTCCTGAGGTAGCAGCTCCTTGAACTTTTCCACCTCAGCCCATGTGTCATGGCAATCACGGCTCAATAAAGCCTGCTGGTTAGCCACCCTCAATTGTAAGGCGCCCGCAAAGTAGACCTTGCGGCCCAGCAAGTCCATTCTCCTTGCGTCCTTCGACTTAGGAGCCGGGGCTTGCTGTCCGTGACACTCCCTGTCGTTGACGGATTGAACCACTAGCAATGAGGGGGGAAGGTGGACGTACAAATACTCATATCCCTTAGAGGGGACCATATACTTGCATTCCACCCCTTTGGCGGTGGGAGGGATGGAGGCTGGTGATTGCCAAAGGCTGTCAGCATTCGCCTGAATAGTCCTTATGAATGGCAGAGCCACCCTAGTTGGAGCGTCCGCCGACAAAATGGTGACCACAGGGTCGTCCACCTCTGGCACTTCCTCTGCTTGCAGGTCCATGCGTAATGCCACCCTCCGAAGGAGGTCCTGGTGGGCTCTCAAATCTATTGGAGGGGGCCCTGAGGAGGAGGACCCCGCTACTGCTTCATCCGGGGAGGAGGAAGAGGAGACCCCCAGGACGATGGTGTCCTGTCCAGCCTCTGGTTCCTGGGACGGCTCCTGGTCCAGAGGGTCCGGTGAATGTTGGAGAGGTGGTGGCGGAACCTCCGTCTCAGCTGGGGGGCGGCTTACTGTAGCTTCCGGGGCACGCGGCTCTGGTGGGGCTGCGTGGGTGGAAGGCAGTGGAGCGCCTTGGGCCTGATGGTAAGCCCAAGGGGTCCAAAAACCCCAGTGGCGAGGGTCTTGGCCTGCAAAACGGGCCTCCTGGAAGACTCCCGAGGGCACTTGAGGGTCATGCTCGTCCACATAATAGCTGTTGGCCTGTGATGATACCGACGCATGCCTGGAGGGCCACGGAGGAGCGGAGAAGCCTTGTGCCGAGGTGCCGACTGATCTCGTTTCCCTGCGTTGAGGCGACCGGTGGCGGGAGGCAGCGCAGCAGCGAGAGTGAGATTGGGACCTACGACCGGCCCGGTGCCGGGAGGTCGACCGTGATCTCCATTCGCGGTGCCTAGAACGGCTCCGAGAGGCACGGTGTCCGTAGCGGTACCAGGATCTGGATCGGTGCCGCGAGTGCCGAGTTGGGGAACAAGAGAACGACCGGTGCCGCGAGTCTGACCGGTGCCACGTGGCAGAGCGGTGCCGGGACTGCGAGCGGCGTTGAGAACGGTGCCGGGAGGGAGACCTTCGGCGGGACCGGGAGCGTCCACGTGAGCGGGAGCGAGAGCGGTGCCGGGCCAACTCGGTGCCAGGAGGTGGACAGAGCAAGGACGGCTTGCCAATAGACTGGAGCGTCTGCACCGGCGGTACCGGGGGCGGAGGCACAGCCGAGTCCGTCAAGGCAATAAGGTCCTTTGCCGCTGCGAAGGCCTCTGGAGTTGACGGCATCTGGAGCTCTACCACGGCGGGTGCCGGGGAGGACACAGGTTCCGGACTCGACAGTCTCTGATGGACCGGAGTCAACGGTACCGGCAGAGTGGTCGGTGCCGGCGTAATCTTCGCCGCGGCAGGTTTCGGTGCCGGGCGGTCTGGTCGGGGCACACTCTGCGATGCCAAAGTGGGTGGTGCCGAGACGGCAGCGGCCTTCGCTTTTTTCACTTTCGGCAAAAGGGAGCGTCTCGTGGTCGATTTCGGTGCCGACGGCGCTTGCGGCTTGTGCAGAGAAGAGTGGCCCGGTGCCGAGGAGGTGCTCCGGGCGTCCAATGAAGCGGTGGACGGTGCCGAAGCTGGAGGGGTCAAGGCTGCTTCCATGAGGAGCTGTTTGAGCCTGATGTCTCTCTCCCTCTTGGTGCGCGGCTTGAAAGCCTTGCAAATGGGGCACTTAGAAGATAAGTGCGACTCCCCCAGGCACTTTAGACAGGAGCTATGCGGATCTCCTGTAGGCATAGGCCTGTGACAGGCCGAGCACGGCTTGAAACCCGGGGAGCCAGGCATGCGCTCCAGTCCCGGGCGCGGGAGAGGGGCTAATCCCCGAACCCGCTAACTAATAATACACTAACTGTATTTTTTCTTTATCAGTTTTTATTTACTAGTTAAACGAACTATATACAGAATAATGAAGAGGATATCTATAAGGAAGCTAGGCAAGGTGGAGGTCAGCTACGCCGCACTCCACTGTTCCAACGACCGACAAGGGCGGTAAGAAGGAACTGAGGGTCAGGTAGGTCAGCTGAGGTATATATCCGGTGCCGTTATGGCGCCACTCCAGGGTGCGCTCAGCCGACCCACTGAGGGTTGCTAGGGTAAAAATCTTCCGACGAACGTGCACGCGGCACGCGCACACCTAACTGGAATGGATATGAACAAGCACGCGAAGAAGAACCACCATAATGCTTTGTTTAGAGTTCTGAACCACCTCCATTCCCGAGGTGTTCATAACTCTGAAGTTCTACTGTATCTACATTTTGGCTGCCATTTCCCAGTATTGCTCTTTCAGCAAAGCACTGGAAACTCTTTAGCAGGACATGCAGCAGCATGTGCATGACTTCAGTAAGCAGGGATGTCTCCACAGATTCAATTTATTAAGGAAAAAAGCTGTGGCCAAATTTAGTCACTGATAAAAGACAGTGGAGTGCACCGTAGTAACTGTTCTTCGAGATGTGTTGCTCCTGGAATGCATAGGAGCAATCACTCGAAGAAGAAATTATAGCTACAATTCCAACCCAAAAGCATGGCATTGTGTAGCAGTTAAGATGTCTCAAGTACAACCACCACTAACCCAACCATTCTTCTTATTGGATGCGGAGCTTGGCAAACCAATTTACAGCAGCCTCATCACTGAAATGCAAAACCCTCAGACTAAAAAGCTAGGAAATCCAGATACATAGGGAGTACGATCCCCCTTGGCAATTTATATAGAACATGCATGCTATATTGGCCGTAAGGATCTTGATGGCATTGTTCTTGATTAAAGGGAGAAAGTATTCGCATGTATTTCGTACTGCCCCTAGCTCCAATAAGTTTATGTGCAGGCTAGACTCTGCTGGGGACAAGTAGCCTTGGATCATATTGTTACATAGATGTGCCCCCCAACCAACTAGGGAAGCGTCTGTCATGATTGTCATGGCTGGAGCTTTTTGTTGGAAAGAAACTCCTGAGCAGATGTTTTCATAGAATCATAGAATATCAGGGTTGGAAGGGATCTCAGGAGGTCATCTAGTCGAACTCCCTGCTCAAGGCAGGACTATTTCCCAGCTAAATCATCCCAGCCAGGGCTTTGTCAAGCCTGACCTTAAAAACCTCTAACGAAGGATATTTCACCACCTCCCTAGGTAACCCATTCCAGTGCTTCACCACCTTCCTAGTGAAAAAGTCTTTCCTAATATCCAACCTAAACCTCTCCCACTGCAACTTGAGACCATTACTCCTTGTTCTGTCATCTGGTACCACTGAGAACAGTTTAGATCCATCCTCTTTGGAACTCCCTTTCAGGTAGTTGAAAGCAGCTATCAGATCCCCCCTCATTCTTCTCTTCTGCAGACTAAACAATCCCAGTTCCCTCAGCCTCTCCTCATAAATCCTGTGCTCCAGCCCCCTAATAATTTTTGTTGCTCTCCACTGGACTCTTTCCAATTTATCCACATCCTTCTTGTAGTGTGAGGCCCAAAATTGGACACCGTACTCTGGATGAGGCCTCACCAGTGTTGAATAGAGGGTAGTGATCACGTCCCTCGATCTGCTGGCAATGCCTCTACTTATACAGCCCAAAATGCTGTTAGCCTTTTTGGCAACAAGGGCACACTGTTGACTCATATCCAGATTCTCCTCCACTCTAACCTCTAGGTCCTTTTCTGCAGAACTGCTGCTTAGCCATTCAGTCCCTAGTCTGTAGCAGAGCATGGGATTCTTCTGTCCTAAGTGCAGGACTCTGCACTTGTCCTTGTTGAACCTCATCAGATTTTTTCTAATTTTCTAGATCCTCTAATCTGTCTAGGTCCCGCTGCATGCTATCCCTACCCTCCAGCGTACCTACCATTCCTCCCAGTTTAGTGTCCTCTGCAAACTTGCGGAGGATGCAGTCCATACCATCCTCTAGATCATTAATGAAGATATTAAACAAAACCAGCCCCAGGACCAACCCTTGGGGCACTCCGCTTAATACTGGCTGCCAACCAGACCTGGAGCCATTGATCACTACTTGTTGAGCCCGACGATCTAGCCAGCTTTCTATCCACCTTATAGTCCCATTCATCCCGCCCATACTACTTTAACTTGCTGGCAAGAATACCGTGTCATTTATTTCTGTTCTGCTTTTGGAAAAGAGCCAGATGAATTCACAACGTAAGATGATGAAACACTTTCTGTTCCAACAGTAACTAAGAAGCACATTAAACAGCAGCTGCTGAAGTCAGACATTTTTAAATCAGCAGCTCTGGGTAACTTGCCTCCAAAAGTTTTAAAAGATCAAGCTGAGGAGCTTGCTGCACTCAACATGATTTTCAATAAGTCTTGGAATAATGGGGAAGTTACAGAGGAAAAAAAGAAAGCTAAGGTTGTGCCAGTATTTAGAAAGGATACACAGGATGACTCAAGTAACTATAGGCCTCTCAGACTGACACTGAGCCTGCGCAAAATAATTGGGTAATGCCAATTAGACATGATTCATATAAAAAAAGATCTCGTCAAACTAACTTGATTTTTTAAATTTAAAAGTATGATACTATATTACCTCAGAATTTGGCACTGTTGCAACTGCTATTGGAATACTATATCCAGTTTTGGTGTCCACAATTCCAGGACGTTGAAAAATTGGAGCGCCTAAATTGGTAAAGGCTCAAGGAGCTCAATTTATTTAACTCAGCCCTGGTCTACACTGGGGGAGTGTGGGGGGAAATCGATCTATGTTACGCAACTTCAGCTACGTGAATAACTGTAGTAGCTGAAGTCAACGTACTTAGATTTACTCACCATGGTGTCTTCCAAAGGTAATTAACCATTGGAACAAGTCCAACTGTTGTGGAGTCTCTTTGGAAATTTTTAAATCAAGGTTGAATTAGTCTTATTCAAATCTGAATTAATGTAGGGATGTCCTATGTCCTGTAATATATAGGAGGTCAGTCCTAGATCACAATGGTCCCTTCCAGCCTTAGACTCTATGAATCTATGAACCAAGCGCCAAAAAACCTAAATTATTAAAAATGTGTAGGCTTGAGATGTAAGCACACAATACAAATATCGAACGTAAGTTTATATGCATAGTTTTACTGATTGTAATTTTAAATATCCTTCAATGTGATGTAGTTCACCTTTAAATAAACAAAAGTATAAAGCATTCAGGCTGAAACCCCCATCTTGCAAAGATCCACACAAAGCTAATGCATCAGTTTAGCCCTCAAAATAGAGCATGAGTGATAATTCAGTAGGGCACATGCCTTGTGTAAGCTGTCTAAACAAAGCTGAATTTATCTTCAGTGAAGCGCATTTCATCTCAAAGGTAGCAAGCACACTTTTTCAAATGATGGCAGATTATTACAAAATGCAATAAAAATATGTTGTATACACACAAACTTGGAAAACACACCCAGTAGACAGATTTATCAAAATTAAAAGCTGTCACCAATATGGATGCCTCTTAGGTGCAAAAATGACTTCAGTGCATTATTCTACTTGTTGCCCCTGTTTTCAGATGCTTTTTGCATTAGGAGCATGGTTACATCTAAACCTTAATATTCTTGAAGGGTTATGTAGGTGTCACCAAAACAAACATGCAAGTAACAGACTTTTGAGAATCAGTTTCCCCTCAGTTACTAATCCTTTCCTAACTACAGTAGAACCTGCTATTTGCCATGATGACTTAATTAAGCAAATTAGCTGTTACATGAAAACACAGTAAAGCTCAGGGAAATGATATAATACAAAATACTCTGCTTGTTTGACTACTATAATTTACTTTTATGGGCCTTCACAATGTATTGATAGTATATTTAGTAAATATAATGAAGTGACAGTAATAAGATTTCACTCCTATAGTTCTCATCTTTTAAACTTCATTGAAAAGTAGGGAGAGAACCATTTACTTGTGCTAATTACAATGTGTACATATTAGTATGGTTTCTACTACATAACAAGGTGCTCAAAGGCAAACATGGTCAAGGGAGTTCTAAAATGTGGCCCATATCCATTTGCTGTCAAAAGCTCAGATATCCAATATAGATAAGCAGCTGAAATTAAGATTAAGCACTGTATGTTGTGACTTGTAGTTTGAGGATTACATGAGGGTGGCTGTCAATTTTTTTGCTATTTTATTCAAATTACATGGACCCTGCAACCAGTGGGCAGCACTAGAGGGTAGCCCGAACAAGAACAAGGACTGAACTCAAGAGTGGTCAGTAAAGTAATTTACCTGCTTCCTTCCTCCCACGTCCTCTTCCTTTTGCCTGGACTATTACAATTTCAGTTTCTTCCTCAGTCATTTCAGAGATTTTCTGCAGAAAAAGCTTTTCTAGAGCTTCTGCCATTAAGACTATGTCATCCCCTGGCTGGATTAATGATAGATAAAATACATTAGGCCTGGCACACACTTTTGAAGCAAGGTTTGCATGAGATTGTAACCTAGAAAATTAATGCCACATTTAGGATTTTGCGCCGTCTTTTTCTCCCTTTAATACTGAGTTTAGTCATAACCAAGACTGAAAACGCAACAAAACCATTTCAGTACAGACATACATCTTCCACTCACCTATCCTGCACTCTAATACAGCGATCTGCACACTTTTGAGGATCACGCCCCCCTTACTCCATGTGTCTCCTCCCCACCCCCCGGTACCTCCCTGAACTGGGGCTGAGAATGGGGATGCGGCGTGGGGGAAGACACAGACCGCGATAAGGGGAACTCGGTGGGGGCAGGAGCAGAGCTGCAGCTGGGCTGGGGGCCGGCATCCAGACCCACTGTCGGGTGTGGCTCCATTCCTTGCCTTGCCCCCAGCCTCAGCCTGAGATTGGGAATGGAGCTGGGGCCACCGGCCAAGGCTGGGGATGGGGCCAGGCACACATGTGGGGCTGGGAAGCAGGGATGCAGGTAGAGGACAGAGCAGAGTTGGGGACAGTTAGGGGCTGGCTGGCACTCCCTCCCTGCCCCCGTGGGGGCTAGCCCAGGCCCCGCCACGCGCACCCCCCCCCCAAACTGTCATCCACACCCCTTAGGGGAGCACGCCCCACACTTTGGGGACCTCTGCTCTACTACTTCTGGATCCCACTCAAGTGGTTCCTCTAACGTTTCTTTTTTAAATGTTTACATTATGAGTAGTAGTGGTATTTACAGTATGATCATATCCAAAGGCCTATGGTCCTACGACACTGGACGCTGAACAAACAGAAAAGAGATACATTATCCTTGCACTGAAGGGCTTACAGTCTAAAGACAGCACAAACAGATGACGGGTAGAAAGATGTGAATACAACGTACAGACAAATGAGTATGGTGAAGAACAGCTTTGTTGCTGCACTGTAATTTGGTTTTTCAACTGGAGAGAGAAGTAGGGAGTGGGAAAAGAAAGGAAGTGGAATAATCCCAGTTTGTCACCTGCTAGTGGTATGATTATCAGGCTGCATTTTGTAGGCATCACGGCAGGTGTGTGTTAAGGAGGAATCTGAAGGACAATATGGCAAAGTCTCTTTGGATTTTATCAGGGAATTTTACCCACTCATAAGGGGAATTATGGGAGAAAGCATACAGCTGTTTAAGGAAGAAGCTGAATGGTGGGCAGCAAAGGCTGGGAATTCTGGCAGTGAGAACGAAGGGGTCATTATAAAAAAGGCAGCCAGTTGCAAACCAGCTGAGTGGCGAATAGCAGAGAGGCTAACAGAGGGAGTTTGATTGGGAGTTCACCTGGGGAGAGCCCACTGAGGCTTTCATCTTACAGGCTTCTCTGAGTAGTTACAACAAAGGCTGAGGAAGCTCTTAGAAGGAAGGTAATATGGATGGTGAGCGATCAGCTGTTGTGACCTACACAGGATGTGCCATGTTTGCCTTTCTTCCACAGGACAGAAGTGACTTTTTCTGTACAACGTGCAAGCTGGTCTCCATATTGGAAGAGAAGGTTCAAGGACTGCGAAACAAGTATCAACCCTGCATTGCATAAGAGAAAACAAAGATGTCCTGGACAGACATCAGGATCTGCTTCTGCAGGCACAACATTCTTAAGAATCAGAGCAGGCTGCGCAGCAGGGACAAAAGGACAGCGAAGAAAATTGGCAGCATGTGACCTCCAGGAGAAGAAAGAGGAGCATCCATATACCAGCAATGCAGATACAGGTGAGCAACCGTTTTCATGTTCTCTCCACAGGTACTAATGTAGAGAGTGGACTAGGTGATACATCCAAGGGAAGGGAGCAGAAGGAGACTACCAATTGGAAGGCATGAGATGCACTGTCTTACGGATGGGGGTTCAACAACCACCACTCTCAAGAGAAGGAGGCGGGTGGTGGTGGTCGGAGACTCCCTCCTATGGGGGACTGAGTCATCTACCTCCCGTCCCGACTGGGAAAACCGAGAAGTGTGCTGCTTGTCAGGAGCTAGGATTCACGATGTGACGGAGAAACTGCCGACACTCATCAAGCCCTCGGATCACTACCCCTTCCTGCTTCTCCACGTGGGCACCAATGATACTACCAAGAATGACCTTGAGCAGATCACTGCAGACTACATGGCTCTGGGAAGAAGTATAAAGGAATCTGAGGCGCAAGTAGTGTTCTCGTCCATCCGCCCTGTGGAAGAAAAAGGACCACGTAGAGTTTGTTGAATCATAGAAGTCAACGAATGGCCACGCAGGTGGTATGGGAGAGAAGGTTTTGGATTCTTTGACCATGGGATGGTGTTCCAAGAAAAAGGATTGCTAGGCAGAGATGGGCTCCATCTAACGAAGAGAGGGAAGAGCATCTTTGCAAACAGGCTGGCTAACCTAGGGCTTTAAACTGGGTTCACCGGGGAAGGAGACCAAAGCCCTGAGGTAAGTGGGGAAATAGGATACCAGGAGGAAACATGAGCTGGAGAGTGCAAGAGGGGAGGACTCCTGCCTCATACTGAGAAAGCAGGACGATCGGTGAGTTTAAGTGCCTATACACAAATGCAAGATGCCTGGGAAACAAGCAGGGAGGACTGGAAGTCCTGGCACAGTCAAGGAATTATGATGTATTGGAATAACAGACTTGGTGGGATAACTCACATGACTGGAGTACTGTCATGGATGGATATAAATTGTTCAGGAAGGACAGGCAGGGAAGAACAGGTGGGGGAGTTGCACTGTATGTAGGAGAGTAGTATTATGACTGCTCAGAGCTCCAGTATGAAACAGCAGAAAAACCAGAGAGTCTCTAGATTAAGTTTAGAAGTGTGAGCAACAAGGGTGATGTCGTGGTGGGAATCTGCTATAGACCACCAAGGGGATGAGGCTTTCTTCCAGCAACTAACAGAAGTTACTAGATCACAGGCCCTGGTTCTCATGGGGGACTTCAATCACCCTGATATCTGCTGGGAGAGCAATACAGCGGTGCACAGACAATCCAGGAAGTTTTTGGAAAGTGTAAGGGACAATTTCCTGGTGCAAGTACTGGAGGAACCAACTAGGGGCAGAGCTCTAGCTGCTTACAAACAGGGAAGAATTAGTAGGGGAAGCAAAAGTGGATGGGAACCTGGGAGGCAGTGACCATGAGATGATCGAGTTCAGGATCCTGACACAAGGAAGAAAGGAGAGCAGCAGAATAAGGACCTTGGACTTCAGAAAAGCAGACTGACAACTCCCTCAGGGAACTGACGGGCAGGATCCCCTGGGAGAATAACATCAGGGCGCAAGGAGTCCAGGAGAGCTGGATGTATTTTAAAGAATCCTTATTGAGGTTGCAGGAACAAACCATCCCGATGCGTAAAAAGAATAGTAAATATGACAGGTGATCAGCTTGGCTAAACAGTGAAATCCTTGCTGATCTTAAACACAAAAAAGAACCTTACAAGAAGAAGAAGAAGATTGGACAAATGACCAGGGAGGAGTATAAAAATATTGTTCAGGCATGCAGGAGTAAAATCAGGAAGGCCAAATCACACTTGGAGTTGCAGCTAGCAAGGGATGTTAAGAGTAACAAGAAGGGTTTCTTCAGGTATGTTAGCAACAAGAAGAAAGTCAAGGAAAGTGTGGGCCCCTTACTGAATGAGGGAGGCAACCTAGTGACAGAGGATGTGGAAAAAGCTCATGTACTCAATGCTTTTTTTGCCTCGGTCTTCACAAACAAGGTCAGCTCCCAGACTACTGCATTGGGCAGCACAGTATGGGGAGGTGACCGGCCCTCTGTGGAGAAAGAAGTGGTTCAGGACTATTTAGAAAAACTGGATGAGCACAAGACCATGGGGCCGGATACACTGCATCTGAGGGTGCTAAAGGAGTTGGCAGATGTGATTGCAGAGCCATTGGCCATTATCTTTGAAAACTCATGGCGATCAGGGGAGGTCCCGGATGACTGGAAAAAGGCTAATGTAGTGCCCATCTTTAAAAAAGGGAAGGAGGAGGATCCGGGGAACTACAGGCCAATCAGCCTCACCTCTGTCCATGAGAAAATTATGAAGCAGGTCCTCAAGGAATCAATTCTGAAGCACTTAGAGGAGAAGAAAGTGACCAGGAACAGTCTGCATGGATTCACGAAGGGCAAGTCATGCCTGACTAACTTAATTGCCTTCTATGAGGAGATAACTGGCTCTGTGGATGAGGGGAAAGCAGTGGACGTGTTATTCCTTGTCTTTTGCAAAGTTTTTGACACTGTCTCCCACAGTATTCTTGCCAGCAAGTTAAAGTAGTATGGGCTGGATGACTGGACTATAAGGTGGATAGAAAACTGGCTAAATGGTCGGGCTGAACGGGTAGTGATCAATGGCTCCATGTCTAGTTGGCAGCTGGTATCAAGCAGAGTGCCCCAAGGGTCGGTGCTGGGACCGGTTTTGTTCATTATCTTCAGAACATTAATGAAGGATAGTGTTGATTGCACCCTCAGCAAGTCTGTAGATGACACTAAATTGGGAGGAGTAGTAGATATGCTGGAAGGTAGGGATAGGATACAGAGGGACCTAGAAAAATCAGAGAACTGGGGCAAAAGAAATCTGATGAGGTTCAACAAGGACAAGTACAGAGTCCTGCACTTAGGATGGAAGAATCCCATGCACTGCTACAGACTAGGGACTGAATGGCTAGGCAGCAGTTCTGCAGAAAAGGACCTAGAGGTTACAGTAAATGAAAAGCTGGATATAAGTCAACAGTGTGCCCTTGTTGCCAAGAAGGCTAACGGCATTTTGGCCGTATAAGTAGGAGCAGTGCCAGCAGATCGAGGGACATAATCATTCCCCTCTATTCGACACTGGTGAGGCCTCATCCAGAGTACTGTGCCCAGTTTGGGCCCACACGACAAGAAGGATGTGGAAAAATGGGAAAGAGTCCAGCAGAGGACAACAAAAATGATTAGGAGGCTGAAGCACATGACTTATGAGGAGAGGCTGAGGGAACCAGGATTCTTTAGTCTGCAGAAGAGAAGAATGAAGGGAGATTTGATAGCTGCTTTCAACTACCTGAAAGGAGGTTCCAAAGAGGATGGCTCTAGACTGTTCTCAGTGGTACCAGATGACAGAACAAGGAGTAATGGTCTCAAGTTGCAGAGGGGGAGGTTTAGGTTGGATATTAGGAAAACTTTTTCACTAGGAGGGTGGTGAAGCACTGGAATGGGTTACTAGGGAGGTGGTGGAATCTCCTTCCTGAGATGTTTTTAAGGTCAGGCTTGACAAAGCCCTGGCTGGGATGATTTAGATGGGGATTGGTCCTGTTTTGGGCAGGGAGTTCGACTAGATGACCTCCTGAGGTCCCTTCCAACGCTGATATTCTATGAATATGCTGATAAGGTTACTAGATGAGTTTGGTATGGATGGGGCTAAGTTAGGAACATCCTTAAAGATGAAGACAAGAAACTTTTATGTGATGCACAAGTGAAGAAGGTGTCAATAGGAGGAATCAACAAGAGCTGATATGGTCAGAGCAACAAGCCAAGTTGATCGTTTTAGCAGCAGCATTCTGAATAGACCTCATGGGAGCAGGCAGCAGCAATTAAGAGCAGAAGAGGGGAGACTGCAGTTGTCAAGACATGAATGATGAGGGCTTGGGTGAAAGTTTTGGCTGTGTGGACAGAGGTCATATTTTAAGATGTGCAAGAAAACAGCAATATATAAAAAAAGAACTGAATTCATGAGTGGAGGGTATAATAGGCCAGGGAGGCTCTGCATGCCCCAGGCTGCCAGACTCCCGGTTGCAGGGTTTGGCAGCGAAGTTTTTGCTTTATTATGCCCCTTGCAGGTTCCAAGGCGGCTGAGGAGGCACATACCACCTCCTCAGCTGCTCCAGAACTTGCATGGGGCATATCAGACACTTTTCCCCTGGGCAGGTTGGGTCCCGTGAGGGGGAGGCATAGCACAGCTTCGGCCAACCCAAGGCTTCGGGGGGCGGGGAGGAGGAGAGAAGAGCCTCCACCCACCATCCATGACTGAATGCGTGGGTCCAGTGACAAGGCACAGTCAAAAGCTAACACCCAGGTTATGGGCCTGAGTGACAGAGGAAGGGGGAATGTGGAGGGCTTGGAAGGAAAGATCAAGAACTGAGTTTTGGCCATGTTAAAGTTAAGATGATGACTGGACTTCCATGAAGAGATGTCAGAAAAACAGGCTGAGATACCAGACTGGATGAAAAGAGATAGTAAATCAGTGGAGAGGTAAGTTTGCGAGTCATGAGCATAAAGATCATAACTAAAACCATGTTTGCAGATAGACTGCCTAGAGAGTGTTGAGGGAGAAAAAGAGACAGCCCTAGGAGGAAGCCTTGAGGGACAACAGCAGAAGAAAATACTGAATGAGCAGTCTGAGGAAAAAAGAACCATGAGAAGTCAGAATCATGAAAAGCTAACACAGGGCAAAATTTCAAGACGTAAGGAGTGATTGATGGTGTCTAAAGCTGCCGAGAGGTCAAGGAGGATAAAGATAGAGTACAGAAACTTAGTTTTGGCCATGGAAAGGTCATTAGAGACTTTACTGTGCAATTTCAGTGAAGTGCAGAGGGCAGAAGCCAGTTTGGAGGGTCAAGAACAG
The DNA here is from genome assembly GCF_020497125.1 of Mauremys mutica. NCBI lineage: Eukaryota > Metazoa > Chordata > Testudines > Geoemydidae > Mauremys > Mauremys mutica. Next base: position 16,529,047 of record NC_059091.1, on the reverse strand, counting down.
AACTGGAAGAAAAACTCCAAACAGCAGTTGCAGATAGAATGTTTAATGAGTTTGGAGATGAAGGTGAGAAGAGAGATTGGACCATGGTCTGAGGGGGAAGACAGGGAGGCCTAAACATGCTTGCATTGTAAGAGAAAAGGAATGTGATGAAAGAGGATGATAAGAGTGAGAAAAGGGTGAGAGCAGATATAAGGGAGGTTAGAAGACAAGAGTGGATGGGGCAGTTGGGCAGGAAGAGGAGAGGAGGCAGGAAGTCTTGGTGCCAATGATGGGGGAGGAGAAGGAGAGTGTACTAAGGGCAAGAGGAGGAAGGGAAGTGTAGTGTAGTGGGAGGATCACACCAGATCTTTGAACAAATGAACAAAATCCTGTGTGGGTCACACAGCTTCTTCGCTGCCTATGGAACCTACAAGCTAATAACTCACTCTAAGGAAGCGTCTCTTAACACTTAGTTCCAGATCAAGTTAACAGTCTTAAGACCAAGGAGCCGTGACCTTCTCCAACAGTTTGGTGGCCTCCATCTTCTCTCCACCTCATTGTTTCACAACTCAGCCACGTTCCCTATTTCAGTTTTAGAAACATAAATGTATTCTTTTCCCGACCTATCCTCAATTATGAACACCCCACTCCCTGCCACCCTAGAGATCATTTCTGCTCTCTGTATCTTTTTCAATTCCCTGATATCCCCCCTGTAAAATAGTATGCAGAACAGTCCACACTGTGGAAGGGGGAATCTCATTGTGCTATAGTAAGAACACAACTGGGCCCAAAAGATTCATTGCAGCATTCCACTTCTCACCTCCTTCCTACCACCAAGCATGTAGCCTCACTCCCCAGCAGTCTCCTGCCTCTTAACAATAGATATTTAAATGTCAATATCCACTATTAACTCATCTGAGAGAATATCAGGAAGACAGGTCTGTCTTGTCTTTTCATTGCATAAAGGCAAGAGGGCCTAAACGGCTATCAAATTATTAGTATTCACAGTTCTCAAGAAACCAACTGTTAATCTGGATTCAGTTACATTTAAGGATTGTTATAATAAGTAATATCTGAACCAACCACATGCAGTTCTGAAGTGGTGCAAGATTACAGTACATTCCTTTGGCAGGCACAAATTCATAGTCATGTACCTTATTGTAGATGTAACAATTTGTAAACATTGTATTAAAGTCCTGGATACATTCTTGAGCATTCCAGTAGTAGTTATTCTCCAAACGTTTCCTTATTGTTCCCATGTCCATAGGAGTTTTAATAATCTTATAATAATCCTGTTGAAATCAGAGAGAGAAATATCAGTTTAGAACCTGGAAAAATCCAACAATGCTGGTACATAAAGTGCATATTTACAGGTCATACTATAGGATAAATGCAAAGCTTTGATAAGCTTTTTCATGTCTCTTACTTCTAATCACTGAACTTTACTGATTACTGTAACCCAGGGATGCTCAACCTATGACCCACGGGCCATCCACAGCCCACAAGATTTGATAAAGCCCATGGCCTGCTTCAACACAATATACTAACGGCTGATTCATCACCATTTTGTCATCATATTTACATCATTTTCGTTTAAACAAGGATGTAAAATCTGTTTGGCCCACACAAGGTTGTACGTAGGTTTATGTGGCCCTCCTGTGTCATAAGGTTAGGCACCACTGCTCTAACCAAAGCCCAGGAAGCTTTCAAATGAAAACTATAGTCAGAATTCCTATCTATCACAAACAGTTCTTGCCTCAGCCACCATCAATTACTTTACAATAACTTAGGCCGGGTCAACACTAAAAAGTTAGGCTGATGTAAATCATCTTGGGTTGATCTATTTGTGCATAAAATGGTATTTGGTGAACGTAAGCACCCCATTACAGTGATGTAGTAAAACCACCTCCCTAAATTGCACTGAGCCATGGTCAATCTACTGAGGTTGACAGTGAGTGTAGATGCTGCATGACATGTGTCAGACTTTAAGGTCAGAGAGGATAGTCATGATCATCTAGTCTGACCTTCTGCACATTGCAGGCCACAGAACCTTACCCATCCACTCCTGAAATAAACCCCAAACCTCTGGCTGAGTTACTGATGTTCTCAAATCATGGTTTTAAGACTTCAAGTTATAGAGAATCCGCCATTTACAGTAGTTTAAACCTGCAAGTGACCCGTGCAGCAGAGGAAGGCGAAAACTCCTGGGGTCTCTGCCTGGGGGGAAATTCCTTCCTGACCCCAAATATGAGCATGGCCAGGCAGATACCTGGGAAAGAATTCTCTGTAGAAGCTCAGAGCCCCCCTCATCTAATGCCCCATCTCCAGCCGCTGGGGATTTTTGCTTCTGGCAGTCGCAGATGGGCCACATGCCATTGGAGGCAGTCCCATCATCCCATCCCCTCCGTAAACTTATCAAGCTCAGTTTTGAAGTCAGTTAGGTTTTTTCCCCCACTGCTCCCTTGGAGGCTGTTCCAGAATTTCACTCCTCTACGATTAGGGTTAGAAACCTTCGCCTAATTTCAAGTTTCAACTTGCTGCTGGCCAGTTTACATCCATTCGTTTGTGTGTCCACACTGGTGCTAAAATAACTCCTCTGTTATTTATCCCCCTGATGTATTTATAGAGAGCAATCATATCTCCCCTCAGCCTTCTTTTGCTTAGGCTAAACAAGGGAAGCTCTGAGTCTCCTCTCATAGGTAGGTTTTCGACCCTTCAACAGTTGTCACACAATGACCAACAGTGACTGCTCTTGGTTACATTTGTGAACTCCACTGCCCAAGCATCAAGATCGGAAGACACTCCCTTACCCGTTAAAATCTCCACATTTTTTAAATGCCAGAGATCCTAGAAATCCGTTTGCCACCAAAAAACGTGGGATTTGCATTTTTACGGATAATCTTTAGTTTTCACATTTCTAAAAACATACTATGGAACTCCGATTACCCAATCTAATTGGGATTGGGGCCAGAGTAACAGAATTTTTGATTATCCAATCAGCAGAATAGGCGAGGCTCAGGTTGCCAGCCCCAGGCAGTGAAGCTTTGTCTGTCAGCACAAAAATTGTAAATACATCAATAAAACATTGTGTTCAACTGATACCTATATACTATGGCTAGGAAAACTAAAGTTCAGCATTTCATTTTAATTACAGAAAAAAACAGATTTTTACAGGGCTTTGAAGCTGTGCTCCAGCTCCAGGCAAAAATCTGCCACTCCACTGCTCTGGAGCTGCTCAACGCTCCAGCTCCAGGCTCTGCTCCAAAGGCCTGGATTTATCATCGGATAATTTTGAGTTATCACAGAAAACTAGGATCCCTGCTGATAGCCCACCTCGGTAAGCACATCTAGAAGCTCTCCTTTGTTGTGTGCAACTGCCCAACCAACCATGCCGGCTCTGTATACTAGACACTTTTCTGCTTGGAGTAGACAGGAGATATTGGATCTACTGGCCCTGAGGAGAGAAGAGGCTGTACAGGCACAGCTATGGACCAGCCACAGAAATGTGGACAGCTACAAAATGATTGCACAAGTGATGCAGATGAAGGGGTACAACAGGAATCAGCAGCAGTGACATGTGAAACTGAAGGAATCGTCTCTGAATTGTGGAAGTCGTACCACAAGGCCAGACCTGTTGCCTTTACACCAAGCTGCATGACATACTTAGTAGAGAACCCACCAGCCACCTGGATACCTCTGAGGAGCCCAAGGCAGAGAACCTGGCCTTGAACAGCGAGGAGGAGGAGGAGAAGTACTGGGGGGAGAGGGGTCCAGCTATGCCACAAACCAGAACCAGTTTGAGACTCTACCTCAGTTTAGTCAGTGTCACCAGCTGAGCATGAATGAGCCCAATCCAGGGTAAGGAACTTCAGGTAAGTGTGTGCATACATTTTTCCTTATAATATGTAAATGTAAAGATGATGCCTGGACCAACCCTGAGATAGCAGGAGAAAGGTATTGACTTTCCATTGTTTTACTCGTTCAAGAGGAGGTAGTGGTACAACAAACAGAGGTAGAGTCATTTGCTTTTCATTCCCTGGCAGAGTTAGGTGCAGGGTAAAAGCCCATGCAGGGGCAGTTTATGTCCATAAGGACATATCTTTTGTATCCTCCTGAGAGGCCTCATGATGGTACTCTGTAATCCTCTCCTAAAAATTTGTAAGGATGGTAGCCTTATTTCTTCCTCTCATGGCACTCCATGACGACTTCAGAAGGCACTGTTGCAGCCAACGAGCTAGCGGCATATGGGCGTGGGCAGTTTTGGGATGCCAGCAGCAGCTGTGCTCTCTGTGCCCGTTTTACCCTCAGGTTGACTGTATGCTGTGTGAAGTAGTACTTATTTTTGTTTGCTTTAAACCTGCTGCCTATTAATTTCATTGCATGCCCCCTGGCTCTTATGTTAAGTAAAGGAATAAACAATACTTCCATATTCCCTTTCTCCACACTATTCATGATTTTATAAACCTCTATCATATCCCCCCTTAGTAATCTCTTTTCCAAGCTGAAAAGTCCCAGTCTTTTTAATCTCGCCTCACATGGAAGCTCTTCCATAACCTTCATCATTTTTGTTGTCCTTTTCTGTACCTTTTCCAATACTAAGCATCTTTTTTGAGATGGGGTATTCAAGGTGTGGGTGCACCATGGATTTATATAGTGGCATAATGATATTTTCTGTCTTACTATTGTGGCAGAGCTCTGACCTTGCTCCTGTGGGTCCTGCGCTTCTAGGCGGTTTATGCTAACCTCAGTGGCTCACTGTGACCCTCCACGTAGCCCTTCTCTCTCTAGGGCCAGGGTTACCGTCTACTGAGCCCTTTTCATCATAGGCCTGCAAGAAGGTTGGTGAGAGAACTCCCACAGTCTCTGTTCAGCCTCCTGTCCTGACAGGGACCTGACTTCCCCTTCCAGGAGATGTTCCTGTAGTGGTGGGTTGGGGGGAACCCGGGCCCGCCCTCTACTCCGGGTTCCAGCCCAGGGACCCTAATGGTAACAGTTGTTGGCAGCCAACCTTTCACTGCCAGAGTTGCTACATTTCCCTGGGCCACTTCCCCACAGCTCTCCTGTTTCTCCCTTCTTCACCCTTACCTTAGGGCTCCTTTAACGATGGTTTGAGGTGTCTTCAGTAACCAGCCCTTCAGCCGCACTTCCTCTCCTCTGGTTCCCTGGCTCCCCTGCCTGACTGGAGTGAGCCCTTTTTATAGTAACAGCAGGGCCTTAATCAGAGTCAGGTGGTCACATTAACTGAATGGCCTCACCTGACTCTTTACAGGTTAATTAGAGTCAGGTGTTCTCATTAGCCTGGAGCAGCCCCTGCTCTGGTCAGTCAGGGAACAGAAAACTGTTAATCCAGTGGCCAGTATATCTGCCTTCTGCTATTCTGCTGTACCCAACTGGCCTGGGTCTATCACACTATCTATCGCTTTCTTAATGGTTCCTAACATTAGCTTTTTTGACTGCAGATGCACATTGAGTGCCATTTTCAGAGAACTCTACACGACTCCAAGATCTCTTTCCAGACTGGTAACAGATAATTTAGAACTTATCATTTTGTATGTATAGTTGGGATTACGTTTTCCAATGTGCATTATTTTGCATTAATCAACCATTTTCTTGCCTAGTCACCCAGTTTTCTGAGATCCCCTTCTAACTCTTCACAGTCTGTTTTGCACTTAACTATCTTGAGTAATTTTGTATTGTCTGCAAATTTTGCCAACTCGCTGTTCACCCCTTTTCCCAGAACATTTATGAATATGATGAACAGCACTGTTCTCAGTACCATTTCCTGGAGGATACCACTATTTACCTCCCACCATTCTGAAAAGTGACCATTTATTCCTATCCTTTTGTTTCCTGTCTTTTAACCAGTCCTTGATCCATGAAAGGACCTTTCCTCTTATCCCATGACAGCTTACTTTGCTCAAGGATCATGTCAAAGGCTTTCTGAAAGTCTAAGTACAGTATATCCACTGGATTACCCTTGTCCACATGCTTGTTAACTGCCTCAAAGAATCTAATAGGTTGGTGAGGCATGATTTTCCTTTACAAAAGCAGTGTTGACTCTTCCCTAACAAACTGTGTTCATCTATGCGTCTGATAATTCTGTTCTTTGCTATAGCTTCATCCAATTTGCCTGCTACTGAAAGTTAGGCTTATTGGCCTGTAATTGCTAGGATCACCTCTGGAGCTTTTTTTAAAAATTGGTGTCACATAATTTATCCTCTAGGCATCTGGTACAGAAGCTGATTTAAATGATAGGGTAGTTTTGCAATTTCATATTTGAATTCCTTCAGAACTCTTGGGTGAATACCATCTGGTCCTGGTAACTTATTAGTTTAATTTATCAATTTGGTCAAAAATCTCCTCTGACACCTCAATCTGTCAGATTTGTCACCTAAGAGTGCCTCAGTTATGGGAAACTCCCTCACAACCTCTGCAAAGACTGATGCAAAAATGTGTTTAGTTTCTCCGCAATGGCCTAATCTTTTTTGAATGCCCCGTTAGCATGTTGATCGTCCGGTGAACCAACTGATTGTTTGGCAAGCTTCCTGCTTCTAATGGATGTACTTTAAAAAAACCTGCTGTTTGTTTTTAAGACTTTGGTTAGTTGGTCTTCAAATTCTTTTTTGGCCTGTCTAATTATATTTTTACACTTGACTTGCCACAATTTATGCTCCTTTCCATTTTCCTCAGTAGGACTTAACTTCCACTTTTTAAAGGATGCCTTTTTGCCTCTCACCGCTTCTTTTACTTTATTGCTTAGCCATGGTGGCACTTTTTTGGTCCTTTTACAATGTTTTTAAATTGAGCTATACATTTAATGTGAGCCTCTATTATGGTGGTTTAAAAAAAATTCCATGCAGCTTGCAGGCATTTCACTTTTATGACTGTGCCTTTTAATTTCCATTTAGCTAGCTTCCTAATTTATGTATAGTTCACCTTTCTGAAGTTAAATACTACTATGGTGGGCTACTTTGCTGTCCTTCCTCCCCCCCGGATGTTAAATTTAATTATATTATGGTTGCAATTACCAAGCGATGCAGCTATATTCACCTCTTGGAACAGATCCTGTGCTCTGCTTAGCATTAAATCAAGAACTGCTTTTCCCCTTGTGGGTTCCAGGACTAGCTGTTCCAAGGAGGAGTTATTGAATAGTGTGTGTCTAGAAACTTTATCTTCACATACCATCCTTAGGTGACATGTATCCATTAATTTGGGGATAGTGGAAATCCTGCATTATTATTGAGATTTCTATTTTTTTACAGCCTCTCTAATCTCCCTGAGCATTCCACAATCACCATCTTGGTCAGGTGGTTAGTAATATATTTCTACTGCTATAGTCAGACGGCGCTCTCTTCAGAAGAGCTCTCAATGGCTTCCCCCACCATTCTGTGGTCTTTCAGTATAGGCAGATAGCATACTTTACAACCCATCGTCCCTCCCTGCCTATAAAGGTGTTATCACAGAATCATAGAATATCAGGGTTGGAAGGGATCTCAGGAGGTCATTTAGTCCAACCCCCTGCTCAAAGCAGGACCAATTCCCAACTAAATCATCCCAGCCAGGGCTTTGTCAAGCCTGACCTTAAAAACCTCTAACGAAGGAGATTCCACCACCGCCCTAGGTAACCCATTCCAGTGCTTCACCACTCTCTGAGTGAAAAAGTTTTTCCTAATATCCAACTTAAACCTCCCCCACTGCAACTTGAGACCATTACTCCTTGTTCTGTCATCTGGTACCACTGAACACAGTCTAGAGCCATTCTCTTTGGAACCCCCTTTCAGGTAGTTGAAAGCAGCTATCAAATCCCCCCTCATTCTTCTCTTCCGCAGATTAAACAATCCCAGTTCCCTCAGCCTCTCCTCATAAGTCATGTGCTTCAGGCCCCTAATCATTTTTGTTGCCCTCCGCTAGACTCTTTCCAATTTTTCCACATCCTTCTTGTAGTGTGGGGCCCAAAACTGGACACAGTACTCCAGGTGAGGCCGTACCAATGTCGAATAGAGGGGAATGATCACATCCCTCAATCTGCTTGCAATGCCCATACTTATACAGCCCAAAATGCCGTTAGCCTTCTTGGCAACAAGGGCACACCGTTGACTCATATCCAGCTTCTCGTCCACTGTAACCCCTAGGTCCTTTTCTGCAGAACTGCTGCCTAGACACTTGGTCCCTAGTCTGTAGCAGTGAATGGGATTCTTCCTTCCTAAGTGCAGGACTCTGCACTTGTCCTTGTTGAACCTCATCAGGTTTCTTTGGCTGAGTCCTCTAATTTGTCTAGGACTCTCTGTATCCTATCCCTACCCTCCAGCGTATCTACCACTCCTCCCAATTTAGTGTCATCTGCAAACTTGCTGAGAGTGCAGTTCACGCCATCCTCCAGATCTTTAATGAACATATTGAACAAAACCGGCCCCAGGACCGACCCTTGGGGCACTCCACTTGAAACCGGCTGCCAACTAGACATGGAGTCATTGATCACTACCAATTGAGCCCGACAATCTAGCCAGTTTTCTATCCATCTTATAGTCCAATCATCCAGCCCATACTTCTTCAGCTTGCTGGCAAGAATACTGTGGGAGACCATATCAAAAGTCTTGCTAAAGTCAAGGAATAACACCATCCACTGCTTTCCCCTCATCCACAGACCCAGTTATCTCCTCATAGAAGGCAATTAGGTTAGTCAGGCGTGACTTGCCCTTCGTGAATCCATGCTGACTGTTCCTGATCACTTTCCTCTCCTCTAAGTGCTTCAGAATTGATTTCTTGAGGACCTGCTCCATGATTTTTCCAGGGATTGAGGTGAGGCTGATTGGCCTGTAGTTCCCCGGATCCTCCTTCCCTTTTTTAAAGATGGGCACTACATTAGCCTTTTTCCAGTCATCCGGGACCTCCCCTGATCGCCATGAGTTTTCAAAAGATAATGACCAACAGCTCTGCAATCACATCCGCCAACTCCTTTAGCACCCTCGGATGCAGTGTATCCGGCCCCATGGAGTTGTGCTCATCCAGTTTTTCTAAATAGTCCTGAACCACTTCTTTCTCCACAGAGGGCTGGCCACCTTCTCCCCATACTGTGCTGCCCAGTGCAGCAGTCTGGGAGCTGACCTTGTTTGTGAAGACCGAGGCAAAAAAAGCACTGAGTATATTAGCTTTTTCCACATTCTCTGTCACTAGGTTGCCTCCCTCATTCAGTAAGGGGCCCACACTTTCCTTGACTTTCTTTTTATTGCTAACGTACCTGAAGAAACCCTTCTTGTTACTCTTAACATCTCTTGCTAGCTGCAACTCCAAGTGTGATTTCACTCCTGCATGCCTGAGCAATATTTTTTTACTCCTCCCTGGTCATTTGTCCAATCTTCCACTTCTTGTAAGCTTCTTTTTTGCGTTTAAGATCAGCAAGGATTTCACTGTTAAGCCAACCTGGTCGCCTGCCATATTTACTATTCCTTCTACACATCAGGATGGTTTGTTCCTGAAACCTCAATAAGGATTCTTTAAAATACAGCCAGCTCTCCTGGACTCCTTTCCCCCTCATGTTATGTGAGCCATGGGACTCTGGCAGACAGTGAAGGAGTGACCATGGAGGCACAAGAGGCTTCAAAATGTCTGTAAACCAATTAAGTATGTTTACATTTCAAAATCTTCCCTTATAAAATTACTGAATATTACTGAACAGCACTGGAGGCCGCAACAAACATAGCTGCAGGCAATCTGTAGGCTGTATGAGTACCAAGGCACTCCACTAAGGCCATGAGTATTTTAGCTTCCATCAAGGTCTATGCTAATTAATACAAAATAGCACAGATCAAGCAAGTGACAGTATTCTGAGTGGCAGGGAAGAGTAAAGTCCAGGGTGGCAAATTCCTTGGCTCATCATCTTAATGATTCCTGCTGCTTGACAGCCAGAGCAATGAATTTACTAGTCTGGACTGGGGAACAGGAGGGAATAGTATCCTAACATATTAAACTCCTCAAAATATTTATTCCTAATGCATTTTCTGTCTATAAACCAGAAGGGATATTATTCCTAATAATAAATACCCTCCGCTCCACAAAATTTGAAGACTGGCTGAATCATTGAGAGTGTACCCCTCCCGGTGTCCATCTCCAAAAACCACTGATTCAGTGATTTCAGAAGGAGGAAGAAAATACCCAAGATACAAAGGACTTCATATTTTTCATAGACGTGGTATTACACCCCATATACTTCATAGAGATATTGTTATATAGGATATGATTATGGCATAACTATGATGTATTTTATACAAGGTAAGATATGAGATATCATTGGAAAGGTTATGATTCGGTGAATAGGATTATCCTATTTGTATGCATGTATCATTTTGGTATCTGAAGTTAGGAATGCTGTCTATGCATCAATTACAAATGTCTTTACACCTGGGGAAAGCCCACTAGGTAGAATGCAATCAGTTTAGATGTCTCACTGGGAAGAGCCATTAGGGAGAACAATAGGTCTTAGAAAATGCTGATCACCCACTGAGAAACCTTCCAGGGGATGATGCAAACAGACTCTGGGTTATGGCTGCAGGGACCTGTGACCAAGTCATCTGGTACTGAACTCCATAATAATACTAGTGTTTTTCCACTGACCAGGTTTGAGGATCAAACTGGTAAACAAAAGGATTCCTGCCATATGCAAAAACTATTTAAGGCAGGGTAGTGACATCACTGTGGTTCGTACTTCTATGACTCCCTGTCCAAGAAAGAGACTACTGGAAACACCTGAGAACAAGACTGGACTAGGGGAGAAGGGCTGAGCCCAGGCTAGAGAGTGTCTGGCCTGTGAAAAGAATATCTGGAGTTTAAAGCTGCAAGCAAGTGCAGTTTACCTTCAACAATCTTGGCAATCTGCCTAAAACAACATTTTGGGTGAGAATTTGCTACTTATAACCAGTTTCTTTGGTTTATTAAGCATAGATTGTGTGTCTGTTTTATTTGCTAGGTAATCTGCTTTGAACCGTTTGCTATCCCTTATAATCACTTAAAATCTCTCTTTTGTAGTTAATAAACTTGTTTTGTCTTGTCTAAAACCAGTGTATGGGGAAATCATAAATTGGGGCAAAAAGCTGTGTCTCTCTCTCCCCACATTGAGGGTAGGCGCGAATTTCATGAGCTTACATTGTACAGTTCTCTGTGCAGCACAAGACGGTACAATTGTGCGTTTATTCTCTTGAGCGGGGTGTGCACTTGAGTACTGGGCAATTCCTTAGCTGTGCCGTCCCATGCACAGTTGATCTCAGCATCTGTGTGTACAGCTGAAGCTGGGTGTGTTCCTACCTGTATGTGTGCTGGAAAAGTGCAGTGTGAAGCCTAAGAGAGGGCTTGGCTGGCTTGCCTCACCAATACAGTGTAAATGGAGCCCAGGCTGGAGGGGTCAGGCGGACTCAATGGCACCCCAGTTCCAGGCAGCATCTCAAAGTGGGGGGAACCTGTCACAGACATGTAATGTGTAATCTGAGAAGCAGCAGCAGATTTCTCAATCTGTACTTACAGGGAGGTTTAGCTTGACAGCGTCCACAGGATGATGGAAAGGCCACGCAAACTGGTGTTTCCATAGTGTCTTGAGCACCACTTTGAGTAGATACTGCAGTTGGTTGGTCTGTCGCTTGGGCTTGTTAGGGTTGGAAGTCTCTGGTGGAGGGGGGTTAGTGCCTACAGTATTGCCTTGTTGGGGTTGGGTCTGTGCCTGTGTTGTAGACATTTGTGTAGTTTCTAGTCCATCCCCCATTACTGGTAAATTTCTCAGTCTTGTCCCAGGGCCGCTCTCCACAGACATGCTATTGATCCCATCGCATTCCTCACCAGGCACTCTGTAAGACAAATGCAACAGAATTAACTGCAGGTCAGTTTAAACTGACAGTGTTAATTACAAGCTACATATTGCTTAAATACAAACCAGGTAATCACTGCATACTTCAAATCTACTGAGAATATTGGATGCACTTCCAACAGCCTGCAACCTTCGCAGGATAGTTCAGTAAAAGCCTTCTGTTGTTCAGTAACACGTATTAGTCAAATTACTGGACATATTCCTAGATCCCAAGGCTGAAAAGGATATCCTGCGTTGTTCAGTTGACTCTAGTTCCCCTCTTTTCACACCTAGCCATTTTCTTCTGTCTCCTTATAGGATATATCTTTTATTTTTGTATTTGCCCATGTTAGAGTGAGTTTTTTCAACAAGGAGCCCAAAAAGGAATAGAATACCTCAATATGAGTAGTCTTATTAATGCTGTGTAGAGAAGAATCGCCTCCTCCCTAGTATCACAAATGAGAACCAAATTAACATGGCATTGTTAGCTGCGACATAGTTAATGTTTCATTGCCTTTGCCACTTAAAGCCTTTCATTTTCTATGAAGAGCAAGAACCTTAATTATCAGATTTAAGCCCCTCACTATAACAGTTCTTCTAACTTCTGAGACCAGGCTGTGTTGGGCCAGGGTTAGCTAACACATTAATTAACTGCAACCAACCACAATGTTTACTGTGGTGTAGATGCTGGTTAACACCTTTATATCTCAACAAGTTATACTGAAAATGTCATGGTTAGGTAGAAAGTAGCTAACATGTCAGCTAACCCAAATATAACTCAAACTTTTCCTAATTCAGGCAAATCATATGAGACTCACAGCTAACAATTTCTGTGAAGTGTTTCAATCATATTATTCAGTAGTGACTAATCACTGAAATCTGCTTTGGTGTGTCTTCTTTGCTAATTGTTATAGTTTAACATTGAGAAACACTGACAGTTCAGTGGTATAGCTCAGTGATTTGAGCATTGGCCTGCTAAACCCAAGGTTGAGAGTTCAATCCTTGAGGGGGCCATTTAGGGAACTGGGGTAAAGATCTGTCTGGGGATTGGTCCTGCTTTGAGCAGGGGGTTGGACTAGATGACCTCCTGAGGTCTCTTCCAACCCTGATACTCTATAATTCTAGGATACAAAGATATTGATTATAGCAGACATTGATATCAGACTACTTTTATCTCATCAAAATATGAGTCTCTCAAAACATAAGTTTCTCTCATTATTCACCAAAACTGCTTTCATATAACACCATAGGAAGCTGACAGAGAAAGCATTGGTCTTAGACAACAGTATTACATCCCAACTAGTTATGTGCTTAATCTGTTGGACTAGAAGTACTGACCTGTTCCTAGAGCTCCTCTCCTATCCATCTAAACCTTGGAAAGCAACACTAGTATATACCGCCACATCTCTCAGATGCACAAAGCAGTGTTAGCATCTTCCCTGAACCACTCATGCTAGATCAAAATCCAGCTATAGCAAGATGTTACAATAAAGTGTACAATAAAGATGTTACAATAAAGTGTCAGCTGACCATACTATTGGGTCTCTTCTACATGCAGTCAAGCACCTCATCCACCAGGTCACGGACAGGGGTGAAAGTAGGCCAGTATAGCATACCGGTAAGAAGCCAGTACCGGCCCGTATGCAGCCGACATTAAAGAGCTGCCGCGGCATAGTGTTAAATCGCTCCTGAGGGTCCTTAAAGTGCTACTACGATGGCGGCCAGAGCCCCTGGGCCTTTTAAATCGCTGCCGGAGGCCAGGTGGTGCAGGCCAGGCAGTGCGGATGAGCTGGCTGGGGGAGGCTGACCTCCTGTTCCGCCCCTTCCGCTCAAGGCCTGGAGCCAGGCTCCCATAAAGGTAAGTGTTTCATATTACTTTCATCCCTGACCAGGGATGACAGTAATGACAGGGTGGGTGAGGTATTATCTTTTATTGGACCGACTTCCATTGGTGAAAGAGACAAGCTTTTGTCTCACAGAGCTCTTCTTCAGTTCTGGGAAAGGAACTCAATGTCACAACTAAATGAAAGGTAGAACAGACTTAAGCATAAAGAGTTAACACGCCTTGCAAGAGACCATTCAAGGTGAAATGGACAGTTATAGGACAAAGGCAGGTGAGTGGGTTACAAATTGTTGTAATGAGCCATAAATGCAGTGTCTTTATTGAGTCCATGATTTTTAGGGTCTAGCAAAGTAATTAATTTAACCATCAAAAGACGAGCTTGGGAGCTATTATGCAGGTTTCCTTTGAGAAAAAGGACTAAGCTATCAAATATGGAATGACCATTTTATGAAAAGTGTTTGCCCACAGGCGTTTTTGTTTTATCATTTTTCTGTGAGAGTTCATTTGAGAATGTAGTGACTGAAACACCGCTTTGCCGAATGCTGCATCATCTCTGGTGTGCCGGGTGATAGCATAATGAGAGGGGAACACATGAACCGAGGACCACGTCACTGCCCTGCAGATTTCTTGAATTGGGACCTGGGCCAGGAACACCGCTGAGGAGGCCTGCGCCATTGTGGAATGCACTATTAGTGCCAGGGCTGGAACTTTGGCTAAGTCGTAGCATGTTCAGATGCATGACACGACCTATGACGAAAGCGGGAGTCCTTTCATCTGGTCTGCTACCTCCACAAACAGCTGGTTCGATTTACGGAAAAGCTTTTTGCAGTCAATGTAAAAGGCCAGCGCTCAAATGTCCAATGAGCAAAGCCTCTGTTCTTGGCTACTTGCGTGAGGCTTAGGGTAAAAGAAAAATGTCCTGGTTGGAATGGAACTGGGACACCACCTTTGGAAGAAATGCTGGATGAGGCCTGTGTTGCACCTTGTCCTTAAAGAAAACCGTGTAGGGAGGGTCGGAGGTGAGGGCTTGAAGCTCCGATACCCTCCCTGCCGAAGTAATAGTGACTAGACCACCTTCCATGATAGGTATAGCAGCGAGCAAGGCGCCAGGGGTTCCAACGTGGGGGGAGGAGGTGTGTGTGTGTGAGAGAAAGGACCAGGTAAAGGTCCCACACCAGGACCTGTTGTCTAACCTGAGGGTACAGCCTTTCCAGACCTCTCAGGAAACATCCAACCATGGGGCTGGCAAAGACGGAACACCCAGCTGCTCCTGGCTGGAAGGCAGAAATAGTTGCCAAGTGCACCTTGATGGACGATGCCACCAGACCTTGTTGTTTTAAGTGCAACAGATAGTCCAGGATGAGAGATATGGGCACCTGCAGCTGAGGTGTGCAGCCCTGAGGGCACCAGATAGCAAACCTTTTCCACTTGGCCAGGTAGGTGACCCTGGTGGAGGGCTTCTGCTACCAAACAAGACCTACCTAACAGGCTCTGAGCACACGAGTTCCATGGGGTTTAGCCATGAAGCTGTGTGAGGAAGGGACTGGAGGTCGGGGTAATGAAGGCAACCGTAGTCTTGGGTAATCAGGTCCAGGACCAGGGTCAGTGCGATGGGGCGTCCACCAACAGCTCCAGGAGCATGGTGTACCAGTGTTGGTGAGGCCATGCCGGTGCCACCAGTATGACCACCGCCTTCTCCCTGCAGATCTTGAGCAGGACCTTATGCATGAGTGCAAACGGTGGGAATGTCTACAGCAGATGTTCTGTCCAGGGGAGGAGAAATGTATCTGCAAGTGAGCCCAGACTGTGATTCTGGAAGGACTAGAGTCACAGGCACTTTGTGGCCTCATGTGGCAAACAAGTCAACCTGGTGAACTCCCCACCTCTGGAAAAGGCCATGAATCATGTCCGGACGGATGGACCACTCATGGTTGTGGAAGGATCCGCTGAGATAGTCCACCAGCTCGTTCTGGGAACCTGGGAGGTAGGTCGCTTCCAGGAAAATGGAGTGGGCTATGAAGAACTCCCACAGCTTGAGGGCTTCCCGACATAGGGGAGAGGAACTGGCTCCACCCCATGTGTTTATGTAAAACATCGCAGTTGTGTTGTCTGTCAAAAGTGCCATGCACTGCCCTTGTAGATGGGCTTGGAAGGTTTGGCACGCTAGTCGGACCGCCCTCAACTCCTAACGGTTGATATGGAGCGAGAGCTCATCCTGAGACCAGAGGCCATGTCTGAAGCTCCCCCAGGTGTGTCCCCCATCCCAGTGCTGACGCGTCCATTACCAGGGACAGAGAGGGCTGGGGTCTGTTGAAGGGGATTCCCTCGCACACCTCCTGTGGGTTGAGCCACCAGCAGAGGTACTCAAGGACCTGCACCGGAAAGGACCACTATGTCCAGGCTGTTGCCCCAGACAGTAGGCAGATGCTAGCCAAGCTTGGAGAGGTCTGAGCCGCAGCCTGATGTGCTGTACTACGTATGTGCATGCCGCCATGCGATCAAGGAGCCTTAGGCAACCCCTTGCTGTGGTGGTAGGGTACCAGTTGAGGCCTGGTGTGATGTCCGTCATCGCTTGGAAACCAGCCTCCGTCAGGGACACCCTGGCCCAGCTTGCATCCAACACCTTCCCCCTCGATAAACTCTATTCTTTGAGTCAGTAACAGAGTCGACTTCTTTTTGGTCAGGAGGAGACCCAACCTGTCAAAGGTGGAACTGACAAAGCGGACCTTTGCCTCCACCTGGTCCCTGGAACACCCCGAGCAGCCAATTGTCGAGGTACGGATATACCTGCAGTAGAGGAAGGTTGCCACGGCCAACATGCACTTGGTAAACACTCATGGGGCTGCAGACAGATCAAAGGACAGGACTGAATTGTTAGTGATTCCAGTTGATCACAAACCTGAGGAATTGTCGGTAGGCAGAAAGTATGGATATGTGGAAGTAGGCATCCTTGAGGTTGAGAGCGGCATACCAGTCTCCCGGATCCAGAGAGGGGATAATCACACGTAGAGAGACCACACAAAACCTCAACTTATTAATGAATCTGTTGAGGCCTTGAAAGTCTAGAATGAGGAGACGCTCATGAGAAGGGTCCCTGAAGAGGGACAGAAAAGGGGGAGTGGGAAGGAGGGAGGGGAGAAGCAGAATTGGCGTGAATATCCCACTTCTACCGTGCAAAGGACCCAGCAGTCTGATGTTATTTGGAACCAAGCACAGTAAAAATAGGACGGATGGTTCAGGAAACAGGGCTGAGGATCCGGTACTGTGACTGGTGTTCCATCCTCGGGCACACCTTCAAAAGGCCTGCTTAGAGCCCGATGATGATTTTGTCGGGCCCTGGCCCTGGCTAGATGGGGTGGCTTGCGCCACCATTCCTGCCCCGCTTCCTACAGAAGCCCTGCCTAGGACGGGGAGGAGAGCAGCAGTGCTGGGTTGGGATTTAAAATATTTGCATTGGGTTGCCGGGGAATGCATGCCCAATAGACTTCATCGTCACCCAGGAATCTTTAAGGCTGTAAATCCTGGAATCCGTTTGCTCTGCGAACAGGCCCATGCCGTCAAAGGGCAGGTCCTGGATAGCTTGTTGGACTTCGGGAGGAAGCCCAGATGCCTGTAGCTAGGAGTTCCTCCTCCTCATGGCTATGCTGGAGGACAGGGTTCGCGCAGCCAGTCCAGTGAGGCCTATAAAGGAGGTCCGTGCCACTGCCTTGCTCTCATCCACTATTGCTGCGAACTCTGCCCTAGAGTCATGCAGCACAAGTTCCTTAAATTTCACCATGGATTGAAATTTTATCTGCTGAGGATTGCGTGTGGTTAGCTATCCTCAGTTGGAGCCCCCCAGACCTTCTGGCCAAAAAGATTTTTTTGGGGGGGGGGGTCTTTTGACTTGGGGGTCGGGCCCTGTTGCCCATCTCTCCTTCTCGTTAACCGCCACCACCACCAATGAGTAGGGCTGTGGATGCAAGAACAGGTACTCTTACCCAGGGTACTAAATATTTTCTCCCCACCCCCTTGGCTGTTGGGGAGATGGAGGCAGGGGTTTGCCACAGATTTTTTGTAGTGGCCTGAATTGTCTTCATAAGGGGCAGAGTGACCCTGGATGGCCCTTCAGGTGTTAGGATATCAACCAGATGGTCCTCCAGCTCAACCACCTCCTCCGCCTGTAGCTCCATATTGCAAGTGATCCCGCACAGCAGGTCGTGATGTGCCCTGTTATCAATAGGGTGCGGTCCAGAGGAGAAAGACCCTGCCACTGCTTCATCAGGTGATGAAGACTATGAAGCCAGTGGCGGCACCAGGCCCTCCAGCTCCCAAGGGTCATCCTGCTTGGTGTCATGACTGTTGGTGCCAACTGCAGTCTAGGTGCCGGGAGTGGGTGGCGGGAGCTGGATCCTGTTGAGCATCACGAGCCGACACTGCCTCTGAACCCCTCGGCGGGGACAGTGCCTGGCTGTTGGGGGCACATGTTCCTCTGAGGCTATTGACCTGGTGATAGGCCCACGGGGTCCAAAATGGCAACTGTACAGGCCCCTGCCACAGCACCATGCTAGCATCATGCCTGGACCTACGTCAGTCTGATCAGTACCAGCTGTGTCTGGAATAGTAGGACTCTGCCTCCAAGTCCAATGAACAGGACCTAAACTGCAACAACCATGGCGGTGCTGAAGAGTACAGTGCAGGGGAATGGTTTCGCGGTGCTGGAGTTGGGGAATGGTGCTGCAAGAGAAAAAGAATAAACGGACACAAATCTGACATCAGGAATCATAACACTCAAAAACCAGTAGGAGAACACTTAAACTTCTCTGGCCACTCAGTAATAGACCTGAAAGTGGCAGTTTTGCAACAGAAAGACTTCAAAAACAGACTCCAAGGAGAAACTGCTGAGCTTGAATTGATTTGCAAATTAGATACCATTAACTCTGGCTTGGATAGAGACTGGGAATGGCTGAGTCATTAGACTACTTGAATCTATTTTCTTATAACTATCCTTACACCTCTTGTCAACTGTCTGTAATTGACCATCTTGATTATCACTACAAAAGTTTTTTTCCTGCTGATAACAGGTCATCTTAATTAATTAGCCTCTTAGAACTGGTATGGCATCTTCTCTGTATGTATACATACTCTTCTTCTATGTTCCCTTCTATGCATCTGATGAAGTGGGCTGTAGCTCACGAAAGCTTATGCTCAAATAAATTTGTTAGTCTCTAAGGTGCCACAAGTACTCCTGTTCTTTTTACGTTTCACACAGAAGTCCCATAGGGCTTCCTGACACAGGACATTGGAGTGGGCTCCCCCTTGTTATATGCTGACATATAACACAGACATCATATTGTCTGAGTAATTAATTAACGATATAGTTCAACAAAACCACTAGAGAAAGAACAGCATTTTTTTGCCTCATGAAAGCCTGACAACCGTCACAGGCAGTAAGAAGGAACTGAAAGGGCATGGGGCCAGCGGCGCCCTTTTACCGGCACATGGGCGCGGGCCTCCTGGGGTCACCAGAGCCAGGCCTACGGCTACCACTAGGAGAAAAATCTCCAGCAACTGTGCACTCAGAATGGAATCTACATGAGTAAGCAAAGCACTTGAACTTAAGGAAACTTTCCTGAAGGTAGTCTGCAATCCATTGCAGAAGGTTTCGGGGAGGCTTGCCTTAATTTCTTTCACCACAATAGGATACTTTCCCACACCACTCCTGTATTAATTCGCCAGGCATCAGATAGCACATAGGCTAGCAACATACTGACCCAATCTGTAGCCAGACGCAAGCAGTAGCTGTTCCTTTTCCGCCTGTTTCCCACAGGTGCCTTTAGCTGATATCTCACTCCTGGGGGTAAGTGTGCCAATATTCAGTTCAACTGCCCAAACAGCAAGCAATAGTGCAGTAGCCCTCAAACCTTTCTACTGGTGACCACTTTCACATAGCAAGCCTCTGAGTGCGACCCTCCCCCCTAAAAATTAACAACTTTTTTATATGTTTAACACCATTATAAATGCTGGAGGCAAAGTGGGATTTGGGGTGGAAGTTGATAGCTCATGACCCCCATGTAATAACCTCGTGACCCCCTGAGGGGTCCCAACCCCCAGTTTGAGAACCTCTGCAATAGTGCCTGTGTCCCCATCCCATTCCCACACCCGCATATGCCAGCTTTCACCCTCTCTCCTGGGTCATGCTCACCATTACTGGGACAACCGGTTCAATGGATACTTGGCTGAAATGAAAGTGTACTTTTTACACTTGCGTAGATTCAGAGGAGTGATTTAAATATAGCAAGTGTGCACTACAGCTTGACTATGCACTGACATTGGTGCCGCTGTTCATTGCATGTTTTGCAGCTTAGAATGTGGGCCTTCAACTCTCCCTCCACACCAACAGAGAGACTGAACCAGATTAGGACAAAAAGAAAGAACACACAATGACGCCTGAAGAGAGTATGCATGCCTCTGGAACAGCGGACACTGAGCAGAGGGTGCGGAGGAGCACTCCTGGCCAAAAAAAGTACATGGAAATTAAGAACAAACGAAAAGCTCAGGAGAATGAGCGTGACATGCTGCAGGAGATTATGGCAATTCTGAAGGCCCAAACAGACATACTGATGCATCTGGCTGACCTTCAGGAGAAACAACTTGAAGGCTGACCCCTCTGCAACCAGATCAGAATTGCATTCCAGCACTGCATTGTCCCCCCCGCCACCACATTCCATTTGGCAACAGGGGCCGGTGCATTATTCCTACCACTTCACCCCGGGGGAGGGTACAGACAAGCACAGCTGCAAATACACTGAGGTGCAACAGACAAGATCAGTATTTAAAAAAGGATGATGAATGTGCGTTCCCCCTCCCAAGTTTACTCCTCTGTACTTGTAAGGTTCACTTCTGTCACAAAAATATTTGTTTGTGTGCAATATAAGTCCTTTTTTGAAACTTTATTCACCTTTCTTAGTTTGAAGCACAGAGGGGAAGGGAGGTGGACTGATACGGAAACTGAGGCACTGAGAGGGGAAGGGATGTGAATGATGTCACACTGCGAGTCAGAGCCGGAGCTGTGGATAGAACATATGAATCACATATGTACACAAAGTCATATGGCCCAGGAGGGATAGGCAAGTCCTGGCTGGTACACAAGGACTGCTCACGATGTGAGTTATGACGTTGCTCATTGTCTGAAATCTGTCTTTTGGTAAGTAGACCCATGCTGTAACTGAACTGATGATAACCCCTCTGAAATCCAGAGACTGTAATGGGGTCTAGGATCAATTTCTCAACGTTGACGCTGACTCCAAGGGATGAAAGGAAATTGAGAACCATGGAGGTTGATGTTTGGGCTTCTTGCCTGAATCATACAGCTAGAAGCCAGTTGTCGACATACGCTGACGTATGAATCTCTTAAGGTAGGAGGAGGGTGGAAGGGAAGGCCTATAGGAAGGGAGCGTTCTATCTGATGAGGAAGGCATCACTTAGAGAATGTGGACCGAGTCCCACCCTGGAGCAAAACTGCGGGCATTTGCTGTTTTGTGCGACTGCAGAGAGATCTATCGTTGAGAACCCCCCAAGGTAGAGTGTGATCATGTTCTCCTTTGTCTGCTTATGTAAAACATAGAAGCCACGCTGTCCATATGGATCTAAACCAGTGGTCACCAAAAGGTCAATTGTGATCAACTGGTCGATCCTGGAGATTCTCCCAGTCTATAGCGATCTCCTGTCGCTAAAAGTTCGGTGGTGCAGTGGGGCTGCCTCTAAGACAGGCTACCTGCCTACCCCGGCCCCATGCTGCTCCCAGAAGTGGCTCGCACGCCCACAGGGGAGGAAGGGGCAGAGGTCTCTGGGTGCTGCTCCTGCCTGCAAGCACCGCCCCCGCAGCTCCCATTGGCTGGGAACACAGAACTGCAGCCAATGGGAGCTGCGAGGGCAGTGCCTGCAAAGAGGGGCAGCACATGGAGCCACGTGCCCCACTCCGGGGTCCACAGGGGCACATTGGCCCCTTCTGGGAGTGGTGTGGGGCCGGGGCAGGCAGGGAGCCTGCCTTTGCTCCACCGACTGGGAGACGCCCGAGGTAAGTGCTGCCCAGCAGGAGCCACACCCCAACCCCCAGCCAGCACCCCATACCCTCTCTTGCACCCCAGCCAGGAGCCCCCTCCTGTACCTAAACTCCCTGTCAGAACCAGCAACCCTTCCTGCACCCCAATACCCTGCCCCAGCCCAGAGCCCCCTCCTGCACCCTACCTAAATCCCTCCCAGAGCTTGCACCCCCCTGCAGACTCTGTGGATAAATAAGGGAGTCTTATTTGTTCGACACATGTCGTGGAGATCAGGTTGGTTAAAACCAGAAATCATTTTCTTGGTAGAGAGGCCGTCGCCTAAGGAGACTTGAGATAGAACCCAATAAACTCTAGTGCTTGTACTGGCGACAGAGTTGATTTTTTAAATATATATTTGAAGGCCTAACCTCGTAAATAGAGTTACTGTCTGTTCAGTGGACTCTAATGCTGCTTGCAGTGTCAGTAGTTTCAGCAGCCTGTGGAGGCCAGGAAATAGTTAGCATGAGTTAGGCTAGCTGTGATCCTAATGATGTGAGATTTGTAGAAGTAAGATAATGTGAGACAGAGTGAACTGTGTGAAAAGTCATTACGACCTTGCAATGTGCAGTCTTGCTTTTTTCTAGTAGTGAGACAAATAAGATAGCAAAGAGGCTTATGTATAAACAAATGCAAATGTTTTCTTTTACTGTCTCCATTACTGTTAGCTATTGTCTGTAACAAAGGTATAAATGCTTGTAGTAATTGTTTACTAATTGAGAGAGACCTGTCCGGGACAAGGGGCAACCCTGTTTCCTAGGACATTCCCTCCCTCTATTGTAATTACTAGAGAAAGAATAAAGTATTTGATTTTGCTGCACCCAAACAGAAAGCGAGAACTGAGTTTTTCTTCGACAAGCTGGTCATCCAACTATGGAAATATCATGATTCCTTTTTCTGCAGAGGCAGGCAGCTACAACAGCTAAGACATTTGAAAATACCCAAGGGGAAGTGGATAGGACAAAGGGTAGGACCTTGTATTGGAAATGTTCCTGCGCTATTGCAAATTGGAGAAACTTCCAATGTGAGGAATGGACCGTTATATGAAAATACACATCCTGGAGGTTGAGGGCTGAGAACCAATCCCCCTTTGTAGCACTGGAATTATGGTACATGGTGTGACCATTTTGAATCACTGTCTCTTCACAAACTTGTTGATTCGTCGTAGGTCAAGAACAGGTCTCCACCTTCCTGTTTTTTTTTCTGCTTACAGGACTTCGAGCGAAATATCCAGTGAACTCGCAACTCTCTTACAGAGGTCTCGGAATTGCTTGAAATAATCTCCTGTGTTAGGAGGATGGGACAGGATAGTGTCATCAGGCGAAGATGAGAAGTGAGCCTCAGGTGCGGTGTCCTGGTCAGAGAATTTCTCCTCCTCTTCAGCCCTGTTCTGTAAGTTCAGATGGTCCCTGTGCCGTTGATAAGGGTGAATGTGTGCTCTCTCTGGGTGGGCTGATAGGTCTGTATTGTTGCTGCTGTGGCGGGTAAGCCGTTCCTGGGTTCCAAAACGGCCACCGTGGAAAGAAGGGCACAGGTGGCATCCAGGGGTGTCACTTTGGGTCAACTAGGTAGCCCTTGTGCGCAGGAACTGATTTAACAGGAGCACTCACAGGAGAGGAATGCTGTGGAGAGTGAAGAACATCTTCATCATTGCTCGAAAATGGCGGACCAGAAAGACATGGAGAGGTGGGTTGACTTGGTATTGAGTGTTCCTGAGGTACCGAGAATGGGAGACTCTAGCAGCAAGGTGTCAATGGCATTGGTACCGCCGGCATCATAGGAATTGGTACCAAATGTTGCAATCTGCTCATCGGTGCCATTGTGCGCCCCCAGGTGCGTGGTGCCTTCACTAGGTGGTGCCATCATCTGCAGAAGTGCTGAGACTCTCGGTACTGGGTGTTTGACCAGCTCCGCCAGTACTGCAGTATGGGGTTTCAGTGTTCCCTTGCTGCCTGGGTCAGAGCTCAGCCGCTTGGCATCTTTTGTTTTCTTGGCACCAACAGTGCCAGATCATCTTGCTATTTTGGTGATGGGAGGAGCTGATGCAGTTGGTACTGAAGCTGTTTGCCCGCTGGAGGAGCGCCTTTTATTGGCCAACTCATGAGTCAGGGTCGTTGTACCCTTTTTTTTTTTGCTGCCTTCTTGGCTGTTGGTTGGGAGCCTGGACCATGGAAGAAAGGCCCTGTCAGAGGCTGTTGTTGGAGATCTCCGGCCATGAACGGTGTGTACCTCAAGCTCAGAAGCAGGGTGGAGAGACTTCTCCATGAGGAAGAGTTTAAGTTGAAGGTCTCTCGCCTTCCTGGTATGGGCTTTGAGGTTGTGGCAGTGCAAGCACTTCTGCGGTATACCGGTCTCGCCAAGACAGCAGACACACAGTATCTGTCTGAAAATGGTATTGAAAGTCTGTAAGTAAGGCAGTGTTTGAACTCTGGGGAGCCACGCATGCCCCTCAGGGAGCATTTTCTCCCTGTAAAGGGAGGTCAGGGGGGAGAAAGAAATTACTACTTTACAGTAACAGCTGAATGGAAACCTGCAATCCTATGAAGAGAAACAATTTGGGGGGGGGGAGAGGACGGAGACAAAAGAATAAAGCTAACTAGTTTAAACTAGGGCTGTCAAGTGATTAAAAAATTAATCACGATTAATCACATTGCTAAATAATAATATACCATTTATTTAAATATTTTTGGATGTTTTCTACATTTTCAAATATACTGATTTCAATTACCACAATACGAAGTATACAGTGTTCACTTTAGATTTATTTTTTATTACAAATATTTGCACTGTAAAATATACTATTTTTCAATTCACCTAATACAAGTACTGTAGTGCAATCTCATTATCATGAAAGTTGAACTTACAAATGTAGAATTATGTACCAAAAAAGTGCACTAAAAAATAAAACAATGTAAAATTTTAGAACTACAAGTCCGTTCAGTCCTACTTCATGTTCAGCCAATCGCTCGGACAAACAAGTTTGTTTACATTTGCAGGAGATAATGCTGCCAACGTCGCCTGAACGGGAGAACATACATACTCATGGCACTGTTGTAGCTGGCGTTGCAAGTTATTTCCATGCCAGTTGAACTAAAGATTCATATGTCCCTTCATGCTTCAACCACCATTCCAGGGGACATGCTTGATAATTCAAAGCAGTGCAGACCAACATGTTCATTTTCATTATCTTTAGTCAGATGCCACCAGCAGAAGGTTGTTTTTCTTTTTTGATAATTCAGATTCTGTAGTTTCTGCTTCAGCGTTGCTGTTTTAAGACTTCTGAAAGCATGCTCCACCCCTCATCCTGCTCAGATTTGAGACGGCACTTCAGAGTCTTAAACCTTGTGTCGAGTGCGGTAGCTATCGTTAGAAATCTCACATTGATACCTTCTTTGCATTTTGTGAAATGTGCAGTGAAAGTGTTCTTAAAACGAACACCACGTGCTAGGTCATTATCTGAGACTTCTATAACATGAAATATATGGCAGAATGCAGGTAAAACAGAGAAGAGGACATACAATTCTCCCCCAAGGAGTTCAGTCACAAATTTAATTCATGCATTTAAAAAAAAAAAACAAACCGTCATCAGCATGGAAGCATGTCCTCTGGAATGGTGGCCAAAACATGAAGGAGCACACGAATGATAAACCTATCCTACTCAGAATAAGCTGAAAGGCGCTGCTAGCTGTTCCGACTTGAGTCAAAGGCGGAAGAGGAGGAACTGAGGGGGGGTTGGTCGCACAGTGTCAGATAACTGCCTGAAGCAGCGCGAGATTACAAACTCCGGGGTGCACGAACACCTAAAATAGAGCACCTACAGGGACATCACTCGAAGAGGAATATAAATTTTCAGTGTAAAACAGCTGAGGTAAGGATTATTTCCATGTCTTTCCCTAGCACCCAAGTCATTTATTTCAATCTCTCTGGGCCAGCCATTCACAAATCCTACTTAAGTCTCTGCTGAAGAAGATGGTCCAACTTCATATAACAGATTTAAGTTATCCAGAGAAGCATGGAGCTCACTAAATCCTGAAATCATTCATGAGATACTGTAACTGTGATTATCAAGGCAAATAGTACCTGCTGCATTGAATCCTTGTTACTCAGCATGGGAAGGGGACAACCTATAGCATCTCCATTTTCAAAGTTTATCTCAAACGTTTAAAGGGTTTTGCACTTGCTTGAGCCAGAGAGGGCTCTGTTCTATACACACCTTTTCCATCCTTTCCATATACATAACAAAAAGGATGAAAACTGACAAGCTGTTCAGCTAAGATTTAATTAAATACAAATATTCTTGGTTAATATGATGGAATTGTCTCACAAGGAGAAGCCAGAAGTCACAGAACTGATTTGCCACTTGGTGTAATCTGAATATTGTCGAGTCTCGGATGAGTAGCTCATCTATCTT
This sequence comes from Mauremys mutica, assembly GCF_020497125.1. Taxonomy (NCBI): domain Eukaryota; kingdom Metazoa; phylum Chordata; order Testudines; family Geoemydidae; genus Mauremys; species Mauremys mutica. Next base: position 16,502,903 of record NC_059091.1, on the reverse strand, counting down.
GTCTCTAGCAATTGACCAGAACCCCCCCCAGAACTATCGCCTCTCTCGTGGAAAGGATACAAGTCTTTCCCTGGAGCAGAATGAGATAGCGGTACCTTGGGAGGGAACAAAAAAATCTTAAGAACCTGTTAAGATTTGTATTTGGTAGATCTACAGGTGCTCAAAAAAAAGCAGCATTTCCCAATAATAGCTGCAGTAGGGTAAGTATAAATTTAAGATTTTACTATGCATTAACAAGACCATTTTACTAGCTTAATTTTTCACCCATAATGCCAGGAGCAAAAGCACATTACTAGACAGTTTAACAGTCACTAATGTGACTTTTTGCACCCATAAAATATTACTCTGCCTAGTAAAATGATAATTAACAATTTAATGTTTAAAGTTTCTCCCTTGACAGGGGATTTTTGTGTGCGCGCGCCAACATGGAAAATAAGAGATGAGACAACTGCATTATTACTACAACTAGACAATTTCAAAACTACTTTAAAAAACTTAAATGGATAAAAGTGTAATTAGGGGGTTCAGGGAAATATTGCTATGATAGAATATACTGTCCCTAAGGGGACCACTACAGTTCAAGACATGACCAAGGAAGGAAGCCAGGAGGCTTCAAGCTAGGGAGACACAGATCAATGAACAGATTCAGAGTCAGCTAGGGCCTGTTAGCCTTCAAGCAACATAGGCTGGACCAAATACTGAAACAGGAAGGCAGCTGCTACTATTGCTGGGAGTAAATAGACCATCCTGTGTGGTGGGTCTTTGGGAAAGTTTGTGCCGCAAAAGTTAGTGAAGAAACTAAGTTTGTTTTTCTTTGATTTGTTCACATGGTGAGTATAGCCAGCCTGGAAAGACTTGCTCCAAGGAAGAGAGATTATGTTTCTTTTATATTTGTTCATGGTGGGATTGTAGACAGCCTGGAGAGAGCTTCACATAGACTGTTTTACTACAATTTAATCTTCAGACAAAAAGGCTAAAGTGTTTATACGTCTGTTAGTCTATAAGGTGTCACAGGACTCTGTCGCTTTTTACAGATCCAGACTAACATGGCTACCCCTCTGATGTTTAGGTTCTGTTTGCTAAAGATGTGCTAGGCTTTCCTTTCAGAGGGAAAAAGACTGAATTATTTTGGCTTCTCTTTTCATCTTAAAACAGTCTTTCAAAAACTTACCCTTGCAGAACAGAAAGACTTTGGACTCTCTTTTTCCAGCCTGCCATGAAATGCTCTGGAGAGACCCTTGATCTGAGTGAAGATGCAGAAAACAATGTGACTGTAATGCATCAGACTGGTCAGGAGAGGGTGCTGATAGGCTACACTGAAAAAAGCTACCTTAAAGACTTGAGTGATTCACACATAAGGGGAGTTAGGGAGAAGAAAAAACAGAGGTGGTTATGGGACAAATGGGTTCTAAGGCTGTCATCCTTTGAAGTTTGACAAGAAACAGTCAAATGAATGAGGAGGAATAGCTGTGAAGGGCTTTGAAGGCTTGAATTTGATGTGGTGGTGAACAGGGAGCGAAACAAAGGATTCAAAGGAAGGAGGCCGACATGGTCAGAATGATGGATCCAGGTGATCTTAGGAGCTCTGTGTTTAAAGGAGAGGCATGAAGCAGCAGCTATCAAGGAAGCCAGAGAAGTTGTGGGAGATAACAGGAGCCTGGATAGGAGTATGGACAGGAGGGTCTTAAAAATGTTGTGAAAGCAGCAGCAGAATGTGAATACTGCCTGGATGATCTGGACCGCACAGGTTATAGGTTTGTGACAGGATGGATGGTGATGTGTTCAGTAACAAAGTGGGGGACAGCTTTAGCCATATTAAAGTTTAAACTCAGCAAAGAGTCCTGTGGCACCTTATAGACTAACAGACATATTGGAGCATGAGCTTTCGTGGGTGAATACCCACTTTGTCGGATGCATGTAGTGGAAATTTCCAGGGGCAGGTATATATATGCAAGCAAGAAGCAGGCTACAGATAACGAGGTTAGTTCAGTCAGGGAGGATGAGGCCCTCTTCTAGCAGTTGAGGTGTGAAAACCAAGGGAGGAGAAACTGTTTTTGTAGTTGGCTAGCCATTCACAGTCTTTGTTTAATCCTGAGCTGATGGTATCAAATTTGCAGATGAACTGAAGCTCAGCAGTTTCTCTTAAAACTGACAGCAGATGTGAATTCTTAGTAATTAGAAAGGAAAAAATAGGGAAACTAGGGGAAACAAGAACTACAAACATGACAGTTGGAAGAGAGGGAGATTGAGCAGTCAGTTGTAAATGGTCACTTTAACGTTGCTGCTACATGGTCCTGCCAAATTAAAAAGGCCAGCCCCAGAATGACATGCTGGAGAAAGTTTCTGTAAGAGAGAAGCCATGCCCAAGAGAGTGTTGGTATAAACTAGGAAGATATCCTAGTTATCCTGGATACCTTTACAATAAAGGCAGAGGTGACAGACTGGATCAAGAGATGGGCCAGGAACAGAAAGATCTGCAAGTTCAGCACAGAAACTGTGGTTGATGCAGTGAGTGGATAACCTCAGCCAGTGATAGGGTATAGAGGGAGAAGAGGAGAGGACAAAGACAGTCAAACAGGACCCCTAAAAAAGAAGTCAGAGGAAGCTTTACCAACACACACACACACACACACACACACACAAACACACACACACTCTGAATAAACAATCACAGGTAAGGAGAAAGCACGAGGAGACGACAGTCTTGTGAAAGTCAAAGGCGAACAAGAAGTTAAGCAAGTGGGCGAGCTCTGAGTTGCATTTCCTAGAAACACAGAACAAAACATTCAAGATGCTAAGGGTAGGATATACTGCAAAACATCATGTTGCATCATCTCAAGTTGCAGTGTGGGAGGTTTAGGTTGGATATTAGGAAAAAAAACTTTTTCAGTAGGAGGGTGGTGAAGCACTGGAATGGATTAGGAAGGTGGTGGAATCTCCCTCCTTAGAGGTTTTTAAGGTCAGGCTTGACGAAGCCCTGGCTGGGATGATTTAGTTGGGAATTGGTCCTGCTTTGAGCAGGGGGTTGGATTAGATGACCTCCTGAGGTCCCTTCCAACCATGATATTCTATGATTCTATGTTAGCGCAATTATACTAGTCAGATGTTTCAAGATGCTTCTATTAACAGCATGAAGCTGGAAAACCAAGTGGTTTAAAAAAAGAATGTGTGAATAAGGCATGCTCCAGAAAAAAGCTGTGGCTCCTGGGTAGAACATGTGGAAGTATAATACTTTTAAAATAAGACAAATGCATTAGTCTCATTCTGAACAAGCTGCCTCCAGGTTCACCCTTATTTGTCACAGTCAAAAAAAAAAAAAAAACAGCTTTTTTTCCCCCACTTCTTTATTTGGACTATTTGTAATCCAGCAATTAAAATGACCTGCATATTCTCTTAAATGAGCTTATTGAGGCACCCTGTGTCTAAAACAATTTAATATAAGAGGTTATTCAGGCAGAAAATGGATCCTCCTTTGTTTTCAGGTGGATGCTGAGGTGTGCTAAAAGCATGGGGACCAGCCCACCATGACTTCTGGGAACTTAACATCCCAACCACAAGCACACAAATGTACATGTAGTAGGTTTTCTTCTGTGCCAATACCCATGCAACCTGGGCATTTTTAAGGTATTCAGCACATAACCTTACAGCAAAAATGGGAGAGGTCATCTGAAATGGTCATGCCTGATTTTTTTTTTTTCAAAATACATTTCAATTTAACCAGATTCCATCCATTTTAAATCCAAGCAAATAGAGGCAACATCAACAAGCCCTTTACATACTGGAGGTGGAGAGAGGGTAAAATTTTCAAAAAGTGCTTAAGTGACTTAGGGCTTGGCTACACTTGAGAGTTGCAGCGCTGGTGGAGGCTTTCCAGCACTGCAACTTAGTAACTGTCCACACCTGCAAGGCACATCCAGCGCTGCAACTCCCTGGCTGCAGCACTGGCTGTACACCTGGTCTGCTTGAGGTATAACTAGTGCAGCGCTGGTGATGCAGCGCTGCTTGTCAAGTGTGGCCACACACCAGCGCTGTTATTGGCCTCCAGGGTATTAGGAGATATCCCAGAATTCCTGTTCAGCCACTCTGCTCATCAGTTTGCACTCTACTGCCCTGGCCTCAGGTGACCCGCCCTTTAAATGCCCCAGGAATTTTAAAAATCCCCTTCCTGTTTGCACTCCACACCTGGCTGAGCAATCAGTGAATCTTTCCAGGTGACCATGCCTCCACGCGGCAAACGAGCCCCAGCATGGAGCAATGGCGAGTTGCTGGACCTCATTAGTGTTTGGGGGGAGGAAGCTGTGCAGTCCCAGCTGCGCTCCAGCCGTAGGAATTATACCACCTTTGGCCAGGTATCAAAGGCCATGCTGGAAAGGGGCCATGACCGGGACGCGCTGCAGTGCAGGGTTAAAGTAAAGGAGCTGCGGAGTGCCTATTACAAAGCCCGCGAGGGAAACCGCCGCTCCAGCGCTGCCCCCACGACCTGCCGTTTTTACAGGGAGATGGACGCGATACTTGGGGGTGACCCCACTGCCAATCCGACAACCACGATGGACACTTCTGAGCAGGGTGGGGGACAGGAGGGGGGGGGGAGGAAACCGAGAGTGAGGGTACTGGGATGGGGGGAGACACCCCAGAGTCCCAGGAGGCATGCAGCCAGGAGCTCTTCTCAAGCCAGGAGGAAGGTAGCCAATCGCAGCAGCCAGTACTTGGTGAAGGACAAGCAGAGGAGCGGGTTACCGGTAAGCGGCTTTTATTTTCAGGATAAAAATGTTTCGGGAGGGGGGGGGGGGATTAGGGCTGCATGCATGCATGCCTAGATGTGGAATAGCCCATTGATGTGGTATATCACGTCGCGGTAATCGGCTGCGGTAATCTCCTCAAAAGTTTCAGCCAGAGCGTGGGCAATGCGCCTGCGCAAGTTTATAGGGAGAGCCATTGTGGTCCTTGTCCCAGTCAGGCTAACGCGTCCGCGCCACTGTGCCGCGAGGGGTGGGGGGACCATTGCTGCACACAGGCAAGCTGCATAGGGGCCAGGGCGGAATCCGCATTGCTGTAGAAGACCTTCCCGCTCTTCCCTGGTGACCCGCAGCAGCGAGATATCTTCCAGGATTAACTCCTGTGGAAAATGTTGGGAGACTGTTCAGTGCAGATGCCCCCTGTAGCTGTTTGCTGTCCACAACGCACAGAAACCCCTGCACAGCCCTGAAGCAATCAGTCCCCCTTACTCACCATTTTGTGGCTCCTGTTGGGTTGTGTGTGCTGTTTGGTATGGGAAAAGTATGCTAAAGTGAAGACTGTAAACTCCTTCAGTGTGTGGGAATTACTGTCTGGATGAGATTATGAGCAATGCTACCCCTGTTAACTGTTGCCATTTTTGCCTTTCCAATAGCGACCTTGACTGCTGGACTGCCCGTCTCCTCGACTGCACAGAGGCTACAAAACCTCAGGAAGAAGCCGCGAAAAACCAAGGAAGACATGCTGAAAGCAGTTATGGATCACTCTGCTAGAGAGAGTAAAAACCTGCAGGACTGGAGAGAAAGGGAAAGCAGGATCCGCCAGAGAAACGCAGTGGCCAGGAGGAAAAGCACAAAGCAGCTGCTAAGCATCCTGGCGCGCCAAGCGGACTCTATCCAGTCACTCGTAGCCATGCAGGCAGAGCACTACCGTGCTGTCCCCCTGCCCCTCCCGTCCCAAAGCTTTTTCCCTTGAGCCCCAATGTCAGCTCCAAACCCCCTTCCCCAGCATCCAGGTTCTTACCTCCACCAGCTGCCTCCAACACCTGTATGTTCACCAACCAGCCCTGAGAACTACGACCCTTACCCTCTGCACTCAACCCCCATCACCATGCAGTATATGCACCCTGAAGTGCAGCAGTCATTGCACAGCACTCCAGCCAGGACATATTCAAACCTGTGACTGTACAGTTCACCAGCCCACCCCCCTGCCCTTTTAGGTTCCCAAAATGTTGTGTGTCTGTCAAGGAAGTTATTTTCTTTTCAATAAAATAATTTTTGGCTTTGAAAACAGTCTTTATTATTGCAGAAAGTGAAAGATACCTTAGCCCAGTAAAGAAACAGGCACTGCAAATCATTTTAGGGAAAATAGAATCCTACTAACAGTGTAACCACTGCACTTCACTCCCGTGCAAGGCAGCAAACATTACTGTTGGCTTTCAGCCTCAAATTCCTCCCTCAAGGCATCCCTAATCCTTGTAGCCCTGTGCTGGGCCTCTCTAGTAGCCCTGCTCTCTGGCTGTGAAAATTCAGCCTCCAGGACTTGAACATCGGTGGTCCATGCCTGACTGAATGTTTCACCCTTCCCTTCACAAATATTATGGAGGGTACAGCATGCGGATATAACCTCGGGGATGCTGCTTTCCCCCAAGTCTAGCTTCCCATACAGAGATCTCCAGCGAGCTTTTAAATGGCCAAAAGCACACTCCACAGTCATTCGGCACCGGCTCAGCCTGTAGTTGAACCGGTCCTTGCTCCTGTCAAGCTTCCCTGTATAGGGTTTTATGAGCCAAGGTAGTAACGGGTAAGCAGGGTCTCCAAGGATCACAATGGGCATTTCGACGTCCCCTACTGTGATCTTCCTGTCTGGGAAAAAAGTCCCTGCCTGCATCTTCCTGAACAGGCCACTGTTCCGAAAGATGCGTGCATCATGCACCTTTCCAGGCCAGCCTGTGTTAATGTCAATGAAATGCCCACGGTGATCCACAAGCGCCTGGAGAACCACAGAGAAATACCCCTTCCGACGAACGTACTCGGATGCTAGGTGGGGTGGTGCCACAATAGGAATATGCGTCCCATCTATCGCCCCACCACAGTTAGGGAAATCCATTTGTGCAAAGCCATCCACAATGTCCTGGACGTTCCCCAGAGTCACGGTTCTTCTTAGCAGGATGCGATTAATGGCCCTGCAAACTTGCATCAACACGATTCCAACGGTCGACTTTCCCACTCCAAACTGGTTCCCGACCGACCGGTAGCTGTCTGGAGTTGCCAGCTTCCAGACTGCAATAGCCACCTGCTTTTCCACCGTCAGGGCAGCTCTCAATCTTGTGTCCTTGCGCCGCAGGGTGGGGGCGAGCTCAGCACACAGTCCCATGAAAGTGGCTTTTCTCATCCGAAAGTTCTGCAGCCACTGCTCGTCATCCCAGACTTCCATGACGATGTGATCCCACCACTCAGTGCTTGTTTCCCGAGCCCAAAAGCGGCGTTCCACGGTGCTGAGCATTTCCGTGAATGCCACAAGCAATTTAGTGTCACACGCGTCAGGCGACTCGATATCATCATCGGACTCCTCACTGTCACTTTGGAGCTGAAGGAATAGCTCAACTGCCAAACGTTTTGTGCTGGCGACACTCATCAGCACAGTCCTCAGCAGCTTGGGCTCCATTTCCCACAGAAATCGCGCTTCACAGAGAGAGAGTGTAAAACACAGCAAGAGACTCACAATGGCGCCAAACGTGGCAGGAAAAACTGACTGCTGGATGTGAAGCGATGCACCACGGGGCGTTGGGACAGGAAGCGGAATGACCCGCACCCTTCCGTCCCCTTCCCACAACCCACGGCGCCAAAATGGGACGAGGTGCTCTGTGGGATAGCTGCCCACAATGCACCTCTCAATACAGCGCTGCAAATGCTGCAAGTGTGGCCACATTGCAGTGCTGTTAGCTGTCAGTGTGGCCACACACCAGCGCTGTCCCTACACAACTGTACGAACACAGCTGTAACTCCCAGCGCTGCAACTCTCAAGTGTAGCCAAGCCCTTAGGCACCTAAGTTCCATTTTCAAAAGTGATTCAAGTGTCCATGAGACAGGCCATCACATCACTTAAGCGCTTTGAAAATTGTATCCAAAGTAAACTGTCAAGGTCAAAAAGGTGTTGAATGGAGTGTAAAATAAAAACTGAAGATTTATTTGACAGTGTTCATTTCACATTTCTAATTTATCTGAAGAACTAAAATTATAAGCCATTAGCAGCAACTCAGATGTTTCCAGATAGAAAAGTCAGTGTAAGTAAAACAATCCTCACTGTAATCAGTAAGTGCACCACTAGCCTCAGGAAACAGGAAGTATACTGTCCTCTGGCTTCAGACTGAGTTTCTCCTCCACTGAGTCTTCCTCTCATCAGTCCCTACAATAAGGGCACATGACTAAAAACATGACTCACCCGAAAATGCTGACTCACAGCCTGTAAAAGGAATCCAATACTGCAGACTGGAGAATGGCCAAGTTACTAGGTCATTTTATAATGAGTAAGGTCCGACTTCATTCGCGATATTGTGGATTCCACAATATTAGGCTTCCATCACAATTTTGTTTTAAATTAGCTTACTTTGCACAGTCCATGATTTTGCATATATTTTGAGGTTTGCAACACACACACTCCTCTCCCCGCTTCTCCCTCATTATTACATTAAATGATCTTGAAGAGTTTTGGGCAGGGCCATAACCAGGGCGGGGCAAGTGAGGCAGCTGCCCAGGTGCAAAGCTGAGGGATGGGGTGGGGATGAAAAAATGAGGAGAAACACACAGTAGGGAGTAGAGTCTTGCAGCAGGCATAGTACTGTCACCTTACTTCTGCGCTGCTGCTGAAGGCAGCATTGCCTTCAGAGCAGGATGCCCAGCCAACATCCATCACTTTCCGGCTACCCAGTTCAGAAGGCAGCACTGCCACCACCAGCAGCACACAAATAAGGCTGGCAATATCATGTCCGCTGCAGGGTTCTATCCCCTACCATTTCCCCCCTCACTTTTCCACCCCTCCTTCCCCAGCTTTGCACGCTGGGCAGCTGCCCCGCTTGCCCTGCCCCCTAGTGACAGCCCTGTAGTTGCACCAAACTGTCTGGTTAGCAAAAAAAATTGCAGGCATAAACTAATAGTTGAATGTTTATATCATTCCAGCATTTTTTTCTGAAACAAATCCATCTACTGTCGCTTTTCCAAATTACTCCTATTAATAAAGGTCCATTATTACTTTTCCGCAATATTCTATGCTTTGTCCGCGACTCAGCCGCAGTTATTGAAGATCATCTCGCAATTCAGTTAGGGTCTTAATACTGAGAGATTTATGCTGTTATCGCACAAGGCAAATATGACAGCTGCATTTTAAAGCAGGACTTTGGCTTTCCCATTTTCAAAAAAATCAACTATTTCTATTCCCAGGCCTGTATATCAAATAAGCGTTGTTAGAATTAAACGAGGGTAATGCTTAAATGCAGTTTTAGATCATAACGAGTCTTCCCAATTGCTTTGCTAAAACCACAAACATGTATTTGAACACAAACTATTGCAGAAAAGGTGCAAATGGGAAGTAAAAAGGGAAAAACCATGATACGTACAAACAGCTTGCCAGGGAAAAATGTAGTAAACGTTAAATAAAAAACCCAACATTAAAGTGATATTAAGGTTATCCATTTAAAAATAAGTCTGATAGCACAGATATTAGCGCTCCTACAATATGGATGTCAGTCATCTACAGCATCTGACCTCTGAATCTTCAGCATTGCAGTATAGACTACTGCTACTGGATCCACAGGACTAACAGCATTAGCTAGCAGCAGTTGAAGGCTGTTTCCCAGAGGAATGGGGATGGGTACTTGGATCTAGTGGTTATTGGGGTGGGGGAGAGGGGCGGTAGAGGAGAAGCCCAGCCCAGCCTTATTCACATGCTTGCTCACAAGTTGCAGGGGATCTTGCCCTGTGTGTTGCCACAGAGGAGGAACACACAGGAGGAGGTTGCTGGCCCATGCACTGGGTACATGAGGTAGCTGGGGGGAAGCTTGGCCCAGCTTTCTTTTTCTTCCCCTGTCCACCCAATAGCCAGGGAAGCCTTGTTGCTATCAGCTCCACTTATAGTAAACAGCATTTTCTATTCTTGTAGAATAGAATATCACTGTTTAATCCCTCCCCTCATTTAACATAACCTGTCCTTCACTAAGGATTGTTTGTGTGTCAAGTTGGATGTTTCAAAAACACATTGCTTGAGACAGGGAAGGGTTCAATTCTTTAATTTTTTAAATGAAAGGGATTTTACTCAACTTCATGAAAGTTCCCCTTCTGTGCAAAGAACAAACATTGAAGATTTCAGCTCAGAAAGTGATACTTTAGAAAGCTGCAACTATAAAAACTGTGTGGCTCAAAAGCTTGTCTCTCTCATGAATGAAAGTTGGTCTAATGAAATATATTACCACACATTACTGAAGAAGTGGGTATTCACCCACGAAAGCTCATGCTGCAAAACGTCTGTTAGTCTATAAGGTGCCACAGGATTCTTTGCTGCTTTTACAGAACCAGACTAACACGGCTACCCCTCTGATACTTGACACCCACTTTGTGTCTATAATGAGTAAAGGGATATTCTGGGCCAGGTTTTCAAAAGCCAGCCTCTTTGCACTTGCAATTACTGTCACTTGGATATCTATTTTGTGGTTTCAAGGTATTTTAACTGCACCTGAAAATAACTGAGTTAAATATGCCTGCAATTTGCAGTTACAGAAAAGGGAGGCCAGGCCTAGTAGAGGCCGAGATGAAAATTTTGCCCTGCATTTTTTAAAACTGCATCAATCTGTATACCACTATACAACTATACCACTAGCTGTACCATGGGGAAGCAGAGCAACAGTGTTTTGCACAACTCTAGTGACACAAACAAGTGCATCTTAATTTAGTAGAAAATTCATATTGTGCTTCCACAAATGCTGATAAATGTATTCACTCACCAGAGCAACTGATCCTCACTGAAGACTGGTAACTCATCTATCTTAATTTCTCAAAGAGTGCACAAAACAGTCTGAATAATTTTTAAAAGTGCTGAGAATGAACAGTGTCTCCATAGAAAGGGAGATACAATTTTGCCATTCAAATACATTGGATCGCAGTGTGCTTTAGAAATTATAATGAATTCCATTTCACTAACCCTAAGAAACATGTATTATATACATTTTACAGAGGGAAACTGAAGCTGGGAGATTAATTTACAGAAGGTCACATAAAAGGTCATGTCTTGCAGAGCCAGGAACAGAACTCCTAGCTCCCACATACAAGCTTCCACTCCCAGCTATTCAAGTATGTCTCTAGAAAGAATTCTACAAGATTATATATTTTTGAAAGAAACAGTATTGAGCCTTTAAACGTGTATCAAATTATAAATCTAAATTTACACATCATTCTCCTATATAAAAGCGTTATTGCAATTTACATAATATACACGTTTAATCCAATCTTTACTGCAGCTCTGCTGAGCAAGCCAGCATAGTTTTACCTTCCACCATGGCATCCATGCATCTGCTTACAATAAAAAGGTAGTGAAACCATGATTTGGAGGTGTTAATTCAGAAGTGCAGCAAAAATGTAAGAAAACTATATTGCTAATCCTTAAAGTAAGGTACACAATACAGGACAGACACCAAAACTATTTTAAGACCTCTGGCTCCCACACAAGATTGAGGAAAGTTATGATTCAGTATGGGGCACTCTCACTTTAGCAGCGCTAATCAGACCATAAACCCACTGTGCCAGGCAAAGAACGTATACTGAACCCAACACTCCAGCATGGTGCTGGGGTGGCATATATCTGGATATTTGTCTTTTGAATGACTCCTTTTTAAAAATTTCTCAACATTTGTGCCATTAGACATCCAATGCACTTTGCATAAGAGGATATCTGACCAAGTACCCTGGCCAAATTTCAACTCATGTAAGATCACAAACTTGTTCATAGCACTGACCACATTTTAACAGACTATTACATAACATCCCTGTGGCAACTACAGCAATTACATACATCAGAAGTATTACAGCTGTCCAATTTAGCAGCCGGAAATGAGGGCATGCTCTCCATAGAACACCAGAAAGCCCTCGACAGAGAACTGTTTAAGAATCTACTAGTTAGGTAGTTACACTCAGCACACCTAAATTGCCCATGCAGTTTCGATTCCATGTTATATTTTTCACTTGTTGCTCTCAACTTGTGTTGTCTGCGTACTGTTTAACTGTGTACTTATTCAACAACTTGGGGAGATAATTTAATCAAAAAAATTTGAATGACAATTGGGAATTGTTTAATAACACTTTACTAGAAGCCCAAAATACCTCAACCAAGGAAGAATGTCATACTGGTTAAAAAATGGACGCTGTTTAGAGAGGAAGTGAATGTGGCTATAAAATTATATATAAACAAAACAAATGGAAGAAAAGGGAATTAATAGTAACAACCATAGGTGCCAACTAGGGGGTGCGCTGCAATCAATACCTATGGTAACAACTATAAATAAGAAGTTAGGAACTGTAGAAAAATGATAAGGGAAGGAAAGGGACACAAGGGGAAGTCTATGGCCAGCAGAGTTAAGGATAAGAAGTTTAAGAATATCAGAAAGAGAAAGAATCAGAACCATGATATCAATCCACTGCAAGATGGAAGTGGTAGAATTATCAATAATAATGCAGACAAGGCAGGTGTTCAACAAATATTTGTTTTGTATTTGGAAAAAACAGATGACGTAGTCATATCAATCTTTCCATTCCACAAGCATCCAAGGAGAATATTAAACAGCAGATATTAATGTCAGACATTTTAAAAATCAGCATGTCAGGATAACTTGCCCTCAAACGTTTTACAAGAACTGGTTGAGGATCTCACTGGACCGTTACTGTTGATTTAAGTCTTGGAATATCAAAGAAGTTCCAAAACACTGGTAGAAAGCTAATGTTGCACCAATATTTAAAAAGGGTGAAGTCTAACATTGACTCTGGGCAAGATACAAGACCAACAGATACAGGACTAAACAATAATAGTGAATTAAAGGAGGGTAATATAATTAACGCCAATTAACATAGTTTTATGGAAAATGAATCCTGTCAAACTAACTGATTTCTTAGGAGAATACAGCTTTGGTTGATAAAAGTAATAAAGTTGACGTAATATATCTAGACTTCCGTAAGGTATTTGACTTGGTACCGCATAACATTTTGTTTAGCCTGGCACACATTAAATGGATGGCTAACTGACAGGTCTCAAAATGTAACTGTAGATGGAGAATCATCATCAAAGAGGTGTGTGTAATATGGTTCTACAGGGTTTGGTTCTTGGCCCTATGCTATTTAATATTTTTATTAATGACCTGGAAGAAAACAAAATCACCAGCAAATGAGACAAAAGGTCAGAGGGTGGTAAAAAATGAAGCGGACAGTTGACTGACACAGTTCATTCTGGATCACTTGGTAAGCTGGGTTTAAGCAAACAACATGTATTTTAATACAGTTAAATGTAAATGGATACATACTAGGAAGAAAGAATGTAGGGACTATCCTGGGAAACGGCAACTCTCAAAGATTTGCGGGTCATACTGGATAAAGTGGAACATGAACTACCAGTGAGACGCTGTGGCCAAGAGGGCTACTGCAATCCTTGGATGCATAAATAGGTGAATCTTGAATAGCAACAGAGAGTATCAGAGGGGTAGCCGTGTTAGTCTGGATCTGTAAAAGCAGCAAAGAGTCCTGTGGCACCTTATAGACTAACAGACGTATTGGAGCATGAGCTTTCGTGGGTGAATACCCACTTCGTCGGATGCATGTAGTGGAAATTTCCAGAAGAGGTTATTTTACCTCTGTATTTGGCACTGGTGTATTTGGCTGCTGGAATCCTGTATCCAGTGCTGGCATCCACAATTCAATAAATGTTGATAAATTGGAAAGGGTTCAGAAAAGAGCCATGGGAATGATTAAAAGATGTGAAAGACTCCAGGAGTTCAAACAATTCAGCTTAAAGAGAAAATTAAGGGGTGACTTGATTACAGTCGATAAATACCTACAGAGGAAACAAATATTTAATAATGGGCTTTCCAATCTAGCAGAGCAAGGTATAACATGAACATAGAATATCAGGGTTGGAAGGGACCTCAGGAGGTCATCTTGTCGAACTCCCTGCTCAAAGCAGGGCCAATTCCCAACTAGAGCATCCTAGCCAGGGCTTTGTCAAGCCTGACCGTAAAAACCTCTAAGGAAGGAGATTCCACCACCTCCCTAGGTAACCCATTCCAGTGCTTCGCCACTCTCCGAGTGAAAAAGTTTTTCCTATTATCCAACCTAAACCTCCCCCACTGCAACTTGAGACCATTACTCCTTGTTCTGTCATCTGCTACCACTGAGAACAGTCTAGAGCCATCCTCTTTGGAACCCCCTTTCAGGTAGTTGAAAGCAGCTATCAAATCCCCCCTCATTCTTCTCTTCTGCAGACTAAAGAATCCCAGTTCCCTCAGCCTCTCCTCATTAATCATGTGCGCCAGGCCCCTAATCATTTTTGTTGCCCTCCGCTGGACACTTTCCCATTTTTCCACATCCTTCTTGTAGTTTGGGGCCCAAAACTGGACACAGTACTCCAGATGAGGTATCACCAATGCTGACTAGAGGGAAATGATCATGTCTCTCGATCTGCTGGCAATGTTCCTATTTATACAGCCCAAAATGCTGTTAAGCCTTCTTGGCAACAAGGGCATACCGTTGACTCATATCCAGCTTCTCATCCACTAACTCCTAGGTCCTTTTCTGCAAAACTGCTGCCTAGCCACTTGGTCCCTAATTTGTAGCAGTCTGATCCAATGGCCGGAAGTTGAAGCTAGAAAAATTGAGACCGGAACTAAGGCATAAATGTTTAAGAGTGAGAATGATTAATCATTGGAACAACTTACCAAAGGTTATGGTGGATTTTCCATCACTGACAGTTTTTAAATCAAGACTGGATGCTTTTCTATAAGATGTCCTCTAGGAATTATTTTGGGAAAGTTCTCTGGTCTGTGTTATACAGAAGGTCAGACTAGATGATCACAATGGTCCCGTCTGGTCTTGGATCTACGAATATGTACTCCAAAGGGAATGTGTTTGATGTCCTTAGCTATATGATGCAAAGTATTTAATTAGACCCAACTGCTATGATAATTTATGTGGTTTCATCAATTTCTTGAATATCCCTTACAAAAAAGGGAGTGGATGGGCTGAATTTGCTTTTACTAAGACTATATAAAAATCCATTCTTATACCATGGGCTCAACATGGAGTTGGCACTTATGTCCAACAGTTATAACATTTAAGCAAACATTGGTGCAATTTCACCTCACTATATAGCTTTAAAATCCGCAAACAGCAGCAGCAAAATACAAAAACAACTAATTTAAATTCACAGCAGATCTTCGCTATTTTAATTATGCAATCTGTGTCAGTGGGGAATCACAAATAGGATTACTTTTCCATCTGACTGATTTAGGCAGCTGGTGAGAATAGCATTCATGTCACCAGCAAGACAGCATTGTCTGGAACAAATTTAATAGTCATACTGCAATCATCTGTTATTAGAATCCTTAATCCTTGCTCACACAATTATGTGTACACTCTGACATCTATGGTTACCTGCATAGTTTCTCCTCCATATCCAGAGATCTCATTCAGATGCTTACTACTCACATTTTATCGAAGTCCTTTTGCCCCTAGAGATATAGACTGCTTTGTGATCATGGTAGAAACTTTAGAATTAGATGACATGGACAAGTCCTTCAAGCTCACCTTGTCCATGCTCTGGCCCATGCAGGGCAGCTCCCTATACAGTGCTTTGTCTAACCTTCAACATCTTAAGCAATGGCACTTTCCTACTCTTTCCCAAGGAACCTATTCCACCTTAATAGGCCTGGTTGCTCGGAAGTTTTTCTTTTTTTTAAGTTTAATTTTATTCCAATTCATCCCACTGTTCCCAGTTATTCTCACCTGGCCCATGGCAAGCACACTTCTTCCATATATGCACATCTCACAGTTTTATACTCTTTCCTGAGCCCCATAACAGATTTTCACAATATACTGCCATGAAGCCTTCCACGTTCCTCATTAAATATACTCAGAACTCAAAGAGATCAATAGCCCCATTATTCTGCACTACACTGGATTTAAATTATGTGGCAGCATTAAAAGGTGACCTGTAAAGGGGAAAAAAAAAAGTAGACTGTGCCCCCTGTTCTGCTTCTTTAGGGATGAACAAAGGAGACCATTTTCCCCCAAAGCTTTTTCTGTGTGTTTTACCCAGGCAATATCAGGAATATTAAATAGTTTTCCCTCTTCTTCTTGGGCATCTAGGAGGACATGAGTGGGAAAGTCTAAGGCTAAGTCTATCCAACAAAGTTTTGCTAGCATAGCTACATTGGTTAGGAGAGCAAAAAAATCACACACCTAACCACCAGCTGTCATTCAGGGAGATAGTTTAATTATACTGACAACTATACTTGCCTTTTGCCAGTATATGCTGCATAGCCACTGCACAGCTGTACCACACAAAGCCTCTGCAGTGCAGACTACTAGCCCTTAGCCCGGGGGCCACATCTGGGTGGGGAAATTGCATGCAGGGCCATGAATCTAGGGCTGGGGCAGGAGATTGGGGTGTGGGAGAAGGTGCAGTGTGCAGGAAGGGGCTCAGGGCAGGGGACTGGGGTGCAGGAAAGGTGTGGGGTTCAGGCTCCGGCCTGCTCCAGGGTGGCAGCAGCATGCAGTGGGGCTAAGGAAGGCTCCCTGCCTGCCCCAGCCCCGCGCCACTCCCGGAAGCGGCCAGCACCACACCCCTGCAGCCCCTGTGGGAGCCCTCTGCCCCCACCCCCCACAGGGGCCGCAGAGACGTGGTGCCGGCCGCTTCCAGGAGCAGTGCAGGGCCAGGGTAGGCAGGCTCCATTGCGCCACAGGGCTGGCAATCCCGCAGGCTGGATCCAAAGCCCTGACGGGCCAGATCCAGCCCACGGGCCGTAGTTTGCTCACTGCCTTAGCCTGTACTTTATGGGGCAGAATGCTGACACTTTCACAGAGAGCTTTTCTTTCAAGTGTTTGTTAAACAGGCATTAAAGTGAAGCCAGAGTATTAAACTATCTGAACAAAAAATCCTCTCTCTTTTCAAAGGCTCAGGTTTCAGGCTCTGGTAAGACATAAGCAAGCTAGTTCTCTAACATCTTCCAGCAACAGAGAAGTAAAGACCTTTATAATAAATAACTGCTAATGTAAAAACCCAAGAAGAAATTTCACCCACACACACACACACACTCTCTCTCTCTCTCTTCCCCGCCCCCCCTTTCAGGCCACATTTATACATCTGAGATCAATAACAAACCCAAATTTCTTCTCTGCAGGTCACATTTAAATAAGCAGCAAAACATGCTTTCCAATAGTTAAAAGGCTAACAATACTGTATTGCTATTCATTTCAATAATTAATAAAACACTTTTCGGAATGTTTTTAGTCTATTACATACTTCCATTGAAATTTCTATTTACTACAGATCTTCATATAGCCACATACCTTTATTGTAGCCGCTACAAAGGAAGAAGCCAGATTACGTGGCAACAGAGAAAGATGTAAAGGTCAAACAGGTGCATTGGGTAGGGCTAGCAGAGAGGGTTAGGGCTCTGGCACATGACTGCTAAGGAAGAGCCAGCAGAGGTGCAAGTTATAACCATAGGTAGTACAAGACTGACTCAATTATAAGTAAAAAATCAGTTACCTACCTCTTGTAACTGTTCTTTGAGATGTGCTGCTCATGTCCATTCCAAGTATGTGTGTGCACGTCACATGCACAGTCAGCAAAAGGTTTTTCCCTTAGCGGTACCCGTTGGGTCAGCTCAGGCGCCCCTTGGAGTGGTACCTTCATGGAGCCACATAAAGGGCCCTGCCAACCCGCCGCATTTCCAGTTCCTTCTTGCCGGATTGCTCTGACAGAGGGGAAGGTGGGTGGGTCCTGGAATGGACATGAGCAACACATCTCAAAGAACAACAGTTACGAGAGGCAGGTAACTGTTTTTTCTTCGAGTGCTTGCTCATGTCAATTTCAAGTAGGTGACTCCCGAGCCTTACCTAGGAGGCAGAGGTCATGGAACCACTGAATTGAAGCACTGGCATGCTGGGTAATAGCACAATGAGAAGAAGTAGTGTGGACCGAGAACCACATCGCCACTTTACAGATCTGGATTGGGACCTGGGCCAGGAATGCGGCCAAGGAGGCCTGTGCTCTTGTAGAATGTGCCATCAGCACGAGGGCAGGTATCTTTGCCAAATCATAACATGCTCAGATACAGGATGTGAGCCATGGTGACAGCCTTTGAGAGGACACCAGGAAGCCCTTCATCCTGTCCACTACCACAACAAAGAGCTGGTTTGATTTACGAAACTGCATCATTCACTTGATAGAAAAGGTCAATGTCCACCGAACATCCACAGAGTGGAGCCTCTGCTCCTGGCTGTTAGCGTAAGGCTTAGGGGAAAAGACTTGATTGGCATGAAATTGAGACACAACTTTAGGGAGAAAGACTGGGTGCAGCCGAAGCTGCACTCTGTCTTTGTAAAAGATGGTATAAGGAGGGTCAGATGTGAGGGCCTTGAATCAGACACACTTCTAGCTGAAGTTATTGCGACCAGGAAAGCCACCTTCCATTACAGATAGAGTAATGAACATGTCGCTAAGGGCTCAAATGGAGGCCCCATCGGCCTCAAAAGCACCAGATTAAAGGTCCCATGCCGGGATCGGTTGCCGAACTTGCGGGTATAACCTGTTCAGTGCTTTAAGAAAATGACCCCACCATTAGGTTAGTGAAGACCAAGCAGTCTGCCACTCCTGGGTGGAATGCCAAAATGGCGGTCAAGTGAACCTTTATCAACGAGATCAACAAGCCCTGCTGCTTTAAATGTAGCAGACAATCCAAGATAAAGGATATTGATGATTGCATCAGAGAGGTAAGCACTGGAATGGGTTACCTAGGGACGTGGTGGAATCTCCTTCCTTAGAGGTTTTTACGGTCAGGCTTGACAAAGCCCTGGCTGGGATGATTTCGTTGGGAATTGGTCCTGCTTTGAGCAGGGGGTTGGATTAGATGACCTCCTGAGGTCCCTTCCAACCCTGATATTCTATGATTCCCCAGGCACCTTAAGCAGGACGTGTGCGGGTCGCCCTTTGACATCAGCTTTTGGTAGACCCCATATAGCTTAAACCCCTGGGACCGAGGCATGCACTAGCCCCGGGTAGGGGAAGGGAATCCCGACTAACAAGAGGAGGGGGTTCAAATACGACACTACACTAAAAATTATTAACTAACTACTGAAACTATTTACAGGTAGGAACTACGAGTACACTAGGGGATCGTTCGAAAACAAGAGAAAAGAGAACACTCCAACAACTGTCACTGTCAGTAAGAAGGAGAGGCAGTGGGTCAGCAGGGCCCTATATGCGGAGCCATGAAGGTGTGACTCCAGGGGGCGCCTGAGCTGACCCAATGGGTACTAATAGGGGAAAAACCTTCCAGTGACTGTGCACATGGTGCGCACACATCTAATTGGAACCAACATGAGCAAGCACTCGAAGAACACAAGGTTACTAAGGCCATGTCTACGTTACAGGTATTACAGCGGCACAGCGCCATTGCACTGCAGTATCATAGTATGTCCCAGAACAACAGAAGGGATTTTTCCCATTGATGTAGGCAATCCACTTCCCCAAGTGGCAATAGCTTGGTCAACTGAAGAATTCTTCTACTGGTTAATTTTTCGCATCCCTGAGTACTATAAGTATGTTGACTTAACTATTAAGTGTAAACCAGACCTGAGAGGATATGACAAGCTCAGATTTATACACAACTGCACTAAAAAAAGATTGTTGTAATTGGTTTAATTTCCCATCACTACCACGAAAAAAAGCCTGCTATGCCATAACCTCAAGGTATGAGTTGAGACCCTCCATAAGGTCCTGCAGACATGCTGTATGCCCTAAAACACAATTGAAAAAAAATCCAGCCTGAAAGTCATGTCATCCTGGCTCACAAGGAAGTAAAATGTATGATGATAGTTACCTTGAAGCAGAGATGACCCTTGTGTGTTCTGTTTTTCTTCACAGTTGTTACCCTCTCACCTTCATTTCTGCAGCTTTTATTATCGAAAGAAAGATCTGGATTGAAAAAAAGGTGTATATTACATTAGTATTAGACCTAAAGATCCCAAGACAAATTAAGTTTCTCCATCCCAGGACCTGTGCCATGCCCTTTAGAGGTGTATTTAAAACTGTACTCCAACACACAAAAAGTGAACGCAAGAACGGCCATACTGGGTCAGACCAAAGGTCGTCTAGCCCAGTATCCTGTCTTCTGACAGTGGCCAATACCAGGTGTCCCAGAGAAAATGAACGGAACAGGTAATCCATTCCCTATTGCTCATTCCCAGCTTCTGGCAAACAGAGGTTAGGGACACCATCCCTGCCCATCCTGGCTAATAGCCATTGATAGACTTATCCTCCATGAATTTACCTAGTTATTTTTTGAAGTTTATTATCTTTGTAATTTCATGACGAGAGTGAACACAAGTTAGGAATTAAAACAAGTAAAAAGTCATGTCCTTCATCAGCTGGAAATGGTATTGATATCAACAACTGTGAAACCCAGGTGGAAAAAAGAAATTGTGTAGGCCACCTGCAATACAACTGTCAACAATGAAGGGTATCACAGACCTGGACAGACGCCTTAATTTAATCTTATGGTCAACTTTTGCCAGACATTGCAATGCAATGCAAGACATTCTTACGAAAAATACATCCTGGAATATAATTTTATTAAGGGAAGTTACTACTCCATTTTAGAGTCATCGGCCATCCTACTTATGTTTACAACTTGCATATCAACTTCCCCTTCCCAAGACATACAAAAAATTATTTAAAACACTGCTATTTAACAGATGTCAGAGGAAAGCATAACAGGCATCTACAGCATTGTTCATGGTGCTTTTCAGTTGTCTGATAAAGCAGAGCACAAAATGTATGCTTCTCCAATGAAAAATTACTTTCTACCAGCAGTTACATGCTCCATTCCAGCATATTATGGCATACTTCACCATCCAACTGCTGGATTGGACTATGAATATCCTTTCAGACTGACTCTTCTAAAAAGTCCATCCTTCATTTGCAACTGAATTCTCAAAGAAAGAAAATCTTGGACGTTAGAACCAGACCATCTTTAAATAGGAACAAATGGAGATAAGCAGGTTCCAAAGATGCTGGTATGTGATTTTAATTCACATTTCAGTCAAAACTGGGAAGTTGTAGTCACTAGATTAAACTAAGATGAAGCCCCGGCTGGGATGATTTAGTTGGGAATTGGTCCTGCTTTGAGCAGGAGGTTGGACTAAATGACCTCCTGAGGTCCCTTGCAACTCTGATATTCTATGAATCTATCTAGCTCCCTTTTGAACCACGTTATAGTACTGGCTTTCACAGCATCCTCTGGCAAGGAGTCCCAGAGGTTGACAATGCATTGCATGAAAGAATACTTTCTTATGTTGTTTTAAACCTGATACCTATTAATTTCATTTGGTGGCCCCTTGTTCTTGTATTATGAGGAGTAAATAACACTTCCTTATTTACTTTCTCTATACCATTCATGTTTTTATAGACCTCTATCACATCCCCCTGTAGTCGCCTCTTTTCCAAGCTGAAATGTCCCAATCTTATTAATCTCTCCTCATAAAGAAGCCATTCTATACTCCTAATTATTTTTGTTGCCCTTTTCTGAACCTTTTCCAATATATCTTTTTGGAGATGGGGCGACCACATCTGCACGCAGTATTCAAGGTGTGGGCATACCATGGATTTATATAGAGATAATATATTTTCTGTCTTATTATCTGTCCCTTTCTTGATGATTCCCAACATTCTGTTCTCTTTTTTGACTGCCACTGCACACTAAGTGGATGATTTCAGAATCCGCAATGACTCCAAGATCTCTTTTTTGAGTGGTAACAGCTAATTTGGACCCCATCATTGTATAAGTCAAGTTAGGATTATGTTTTCCAATGTGCATTACTTTACATTTATCAATATTAAATTTCATCTGCCATTTTGTTACCCAGTTTTGTGAGATCTTTTGTAGCTCTTCGCAGCGTGCCTGGGACTTTATCTTGAGTAGTTTTGTATCTGCAAATTTTGCCACCTCACTGTTTACCCCTTTTTCCAGATTGTTTATGAATATGTAAAATAAGAGTGGGCCCAGTACAGATCCCCGGGAGACACCACTATCTCTCTCCATTCTGAAAAACTGACCATTTATTCTTACCCTTTGTTTCCTATCTTTTAACCAGTTACCAATCCATGGGAGAACCTTCCATCTTATCCCATGACTGCTTATTTTGTTAAAGAGCCTTTGGTGATGGACCTTGTCAAAGGCTTTCTGAAAATTTAAATACACTATATCCACTGGATCTCCTTTGACCGCATGCTTGTTGACCCCCTCAAAGAATTCCAGTAGATTGGTAGGAACATAATACTTTTATTGGATCTCTTACAGCGTGGATGTTACTGTAACCGGGGTTTGCCAAATGTTTTTCAACCCTGGATGGTGTCAGTGAATATCCAGCAGCTTGTGTTACGATTCTTTGACCTCTTCAAGAGCTATATGTAGAAAGTCTACCACCCATTTAAAGAGGTCTTAAAACTGCCAAAAATCATGAACTATAGACTGAGGCGGCGGTGTTACCAGCTTATCCAGTGAAGACAAGATGGTACTCTGAGGACTAGCTACTTTATCCGCTCAAGTCTCTTGATCTTTGAACATTTCCTTCTGTTGCTGAGGAGAAGCAGCTTGAGTCTCCCTATCACCCCAACACAAGAAGGTCAGGGCCCTGGAAAATGCTGGCAATACGTTGTCCAGGAAACCCAATATGGCCACCGAGGACCATAGGAGGAATGAAGTGGAATCCACAAGAACAGCCATACTGGGTCAGACCAAAGGTCCATCTAGCCCGGTATCCTGTCTTCCGACAGTGACCAATGCCAGGTGCCCCAGAGGGAATGAACAGAACAGGTAATCATCAAGTGATCCACCCCGTCGTCTATTCCCAGCTTCTGGCAAACAGAGGTCAGAGACAACATCCCTGCCCATCCTGGCTAATAGCCATTGATGGACCTACCCTCCCTGAACTTATCTAGTTATTTTCTGAACCCTGTTATAGTCTTAGCCTTCACAACATCCTCTGGCAAGGAGTTCCACAGGTTGACCATGCATTGTGTGGAAAAAATACTTCCTTTTGTTCGTTTTAAACCTGCTTTCTATTAATTTCATTTAGTGACCTCTAGTTCTTGTGTTATGAGAAGTAGTAAATAGCACTTCCTTATTTACTTTCTCCACACCAGTCATGATTTTGTAGATTTCTATAGACCATAGGGAAAAAGGAGTGGAATCCAGGATTGCTCTCAGAAGAAATGAGGAGGAAAGGGGATTCATATATGGGAAAGTAGAAGAATCCTAAACAGAAAATGATGGTACTGAAGGGAGGTCTTCATCATTGTCCTATTCTTCCTGTAATGGGGGAGCTCCAAGTGAAAAGGGAGGCAACGGTACCAGGATGTATACAGTACCTGCCAGCAATGGAGAATCTGGTTCAGCAATCACCAGTAAGTCCTTTTGATACCTGAAGTGTTATTGCAAAAGGTGGAGTTGCGGCATCGACGGACCAATATACTTATCCTTGCAGGATGGTGCCAATGATGGACACAAATCAGACCTCAAGAATTATAACATTCAAAAACCTGTCGGAGAACACTTCAACCTCCCTAGTCACTCAATTACAGACCTAAAAGTTGCAATTCTCCAACAAAAAAACTTCAAAAACAGACTCCAACGAGAAACTGCAGAATTGGAATTAATTTGCAAACTAGACCCCATTAAATTAGGCTTGAATAAAGACTATGTAATGACCCATCCACTCTCAAAGTAAAAACTATTTCCCCATGCTAATTTTTCCCCTATTGTTACTCACACTTTCTTGTCAACTGTTGGAAATGGGCCATCCTGATTATTACTACAAACTTTTTTTTTTCCCTCCTGCTGATAATAGCCCACCTTAATTGATTAGTCTCTTTATAGCTGGTATGGCAACACCCATCCATTTCATGTTCTCTGTGTATATATAATCTTCCTACTGTATTTTTCACTGCATGGATCCGATGAAGTGAGTTTTAGCCCACGAAAGCTTATGCTCAAATAAATTTGTTAGTCTCTAAGGTGCCACAAGTATTCCTCGTTCTTTGAGCCTACTGACTCTCCCCAGTGGTTGTTACCTGCCTGGATTACTATCTGTATTACTAAAAACTAAACCACAGAATTATTCTTTCAGCTACCTTTGGTTCCTCTATTGACCATAAAAGCTGCAACAGAGAAACATTTCACAGAATATTAGAAAGTGCTAAGTTGCAAGAATTCCTCCCATTAATAAGCTTATTTCACTGATTCTATAAATTACATATATTAATATAGCTGCATCTGACGAAGTGGGTATTCACCCACAAAAGCTTATGCTCCAATACGTTTGTTAGTCTATAAGGTGCCACAGGACTCTGTCACTTTTTACAGATCCAGACTAACACAGCTATCCCTCTGATATATATATTAATATAGTGCTCACAATCACAATTTGTGTAACTGATTAAATGAAATACTACACCATTCACTCACATTAAGATTACTGTCATATTTCCAGTAACCCATTTGTTTTGTAAAAATAGTTTTTGTTGACTTAACTCAGACTCAGTGACAGTCATTAAGGCCTTTAATGTACTATATAAGAATTAAGAGGATTCTTTCACATCTGTGGTCCCTGCATGACAAGGCTTTTATAAGAGGCTGTCTACTGAAAGGACTCTGTTACTTGCTTCAAACGGATTCCTTTAAGAGCTATTTAACTTTTCTGGGGTGAGGCACACAGTGGGGGAGGGGTATGCTAAACATAGATTTTTTAAAACAGAAGGTAGAAGAAAACAGTCAAAGAAAAAACAAATGACCTTGATTTCATGGACAAAATACATTTGTTTCCATTTCATTACCAGAAGTAACATTTTAATTTTTTCCCCTCTTGTTCTCAATCCATCTGTCCCTAAAATATTCTAATGTGCCTCTAACACCTACACAATTTGAAAGACTGGTAGCCATGTTAATACCTGACTAGTTTAAATTCTCAGTCATACTGTGGTATTAGTTTAGGGTTTTCCTCATTATTATATTCTGTAACCTTCCATTATTCTGCACTGCACAGTTACTTGAAAAACAAGATACTTCGTTTCATAAGAACAGTCCTAGTAGCACCTGGGACACAAATAAGCATCAGCCCAATCATGCTAGGTATTGTACAGTAGTCCCTGCATCAAAGAGTTTATGAACTAACTGAAAAAAAGATACAACAGCTGTGGGTATAACAGAAAGGAGAGGGGAAGTCAGATACAGTGAGTTACAGTGGGCCTGAGTATGTCAAATGTAAAATTGCCATTTAGCAGGAGAATAAATAGCAAGAGCAGATTCTCTCAAAACAGGATTTGTCCATTTTGAGTTTAACATTGTTAGTAACTAATGGGGGAAGGGCGCGCGGGAATTCAGTCCTAATATTTTAAACCCCATGAATAAAATGTATATCAAAGTTAGGGCTTGAGCAGAAATATGAGGTGAAAGGGTTGGCAAAGAATAGGCAAAAGCATGGTCAGGTTGGAAAAAGTGAGCCTCAGTTTTTATTAAGAAAAATGTAAGACTAATCAGATTGTTTCCATGATTTTAAAATTCCAACTGTTTTTAAACAAAACTAATCCTCTGCAATGTTTAAAAAATATTTCACACCAAGAATCAGAAAGTAAGGCCAAAGTCTACACTAGAAAAAGTTTCAATATAGTTGTATTGACAAACCTTCCTAGCATACACATAGCTTATTTTGGTAAGAAGTACAGTCGAACCCATTTATGTCGACCTCGGTTAACTTGCCAATCCTATTAAGTCGACGGTTTACAAGTGGAACCGCCAAACTCCCTCTTTGTCTTATGAGTTTCCCATCCGTTATGTCGATTTGCCGAACCCTAATATCTCGAGCCCGTCCCCGACCCACCGTGTCCCCAGCCGCCGGCTCCCGGCTCTCCAGCCGCGCGGTTCCCCAGCCGCCCGCTTCCCGCGTCCCCAGCCGCCCGGCTCCCCGCGTCCCCGACCCACCGTGTCCCCAGCCGCCCGCTCCCCGGCTCCCCAGCCCCGCGGTTCCCCGCGTACCCGCCCGCCCGCTCCGCTTCGCCGCCCGCCCGTCCGCCCAGCTCCGCTTCCCCGCCCGCCCCCGCATACCCGGTCCCTTCCTGTCCCCGCCCGCCCGCCAGCCTCGCATACCTGGTCCCTGCCCGTCCCCGCCCCACATACCTGGTCCCGGCTTCTCCTGCCGCCCGCCCGCCGGCTCCGCTTCCCCGCCCCCGCATACCCGGTCCCTGCCTGTCCCCGCCCGCCCGCCCGGCCCCGCATACCTGGTCCCTGCCCGTCCCCGCCCCACATACCTGGTCCCGGCTTCTCCTGCCGCCCGCCCGCCGGCTCCGCTTCCCCGCCCGCCGGTCCCCGCTTCCCCGCCCCCGCATACCCGGTCCCTGCCTGTCCCCGCCCGCCCGGCCCCGCATACCTGGTCCCTGCCCGTCCCCGCCCCACATACCTGGTCCCGGCTTCTCCTGCCGCCCGCCCGCCGGCTCCACTTCCCCGCCCGCTGGTCCCCGCTTCCCCGCCCCCGCATACCCGGTCCCTGCCTGTCCCCGCCCGCCCGGCCCCGCATACCTGGTCCCTGCCCGTCCCCGCCCCACATACCTGGTCCCGGCTTCGCCTGCCGCCCGCCCGCCGGCTCCGCTTCCCCGCCCGCCCGGCTCCGCTTTGCCGGATCCAGCCACGTGCAGGCAGCGCGGTAAGGGGGCAGGGAGGGGGTGGGGGGGTGGATAGGGGTTTATCTCGATCATTGGTTATCTCGACGGCTTTTGGCAAACCCCTAGGCCGTCGAGATAACAGGGTTTAACTGTACTTTGCTTTCATTAGTATAGCTTTTCCCAGTTCCTTGAGCAAAATGAGCTTTACTGGCAAAGGCATTTTTACGTCAGTATAACTGCATGTCCACCAGTACTTACTAGTATAGAGTGTAGAACTTCTCTGAAATATATCCTCTTTGAACTAGTGTAGATCTATTAGAAAACATCCAACCTTGATTTTAAAATTGCCAGTGCGGAGAATCCAGCACAACCCCAAGTAAATTCTTCCAATGATTAACTACCCTCATTGTTAAAAATCTACACTTTATCTCCAGTCTGAATATGTCCAGCTTCAGCTTCCACACAATGGATCTTGTTATACCTTTGTCTGCTAGACTGATAAGTCACTATTAAATATTTCTTCCTCAGAATGATCACATCACCTCTTAAACCTTTTTGTTAAGCAAACTAGTTTGAGTTCCATGAGTCTCTCACTATAAGGCATGTTTTCCAATCCTATCAATCATTCTCGTGGCTCTTCTCTGAACACACTCCAATTTATCAACATACTTCTTGAAGTGTACCACCAAAACTGGACACAAGATTCCAGCAGCTGTCACAGCAGTGCCAAAAAGGGCAGCGTAATCTATATTCCTACTCGAGATTCCTGTTTATGCATCCAAAGATTGCTTTAGTCTTACTAGCATAGCTTCATACTGCAAGCTCATGTTCAACTGATTGAAAAGGACTTATGTGTCGTGGTAGAGTCATTGCTTTCCAGATTAGAATCTCCAGTCCTGTAAGTATGGCCTACTTTTTTTGTTCCAAGATGTGTACCTTTACATACGGTTGTATTAAAATGCATACTGTTTGAAAGATGTTGCAAAAAACTCACACCCCTTGCTATCATTACTAGATCGACAAAAGTTTCTTACGAAGACCTTGCCTAAGACCACTATGAATAATAAACAAACAGAATTTGGCAGTCTTCATTATTTAACTGCAACAAA
Source organism: Mauremys mutica (assembly GCF_020497125.1). Taxonomy (NCBI): domain Eukaryota; kingdom Metazoa; phylum Chordata; order Testudines; family Geoemydidae; genus Mauremys; species Mauremys mutica. The sequence goes on along the minus strand of NC_059091.1, from coordinate 16,475,094 downwards.
TGTGAACGGTAAATAAAGCAGTATCCTGATTTTTTTTAATTAGTAATTAACTAAAATAAAACTGTTTAGCAAGGTTTAAGTGGAATATCCTTTGAAGTCAGAAACTAGTGTTACCTTAGCAATTTATGTTAAAGATTTTATACAGGAACCCATTCTTTGGACAACTGTAGGCTGCACTGGCAACTTCAACAGGAGCCCAGGGGTTTGCTTAAAATGGGGCAGATTACAATGTTTATTAATAGGGAGACAAAACAGATTTTAGTTCCCAGCATGTAATGCTCCATGTTTGTCCAAGCTACAGGTGGTCTGCTTGGATAGCATGGTCCAACACAATAGGACCTGTAGTCTCTGCAAGCTACTTCTTCATAAAGATTAAGGCACTAGGCCAAATTAAAGAATTGTGGATCACACCTGACCCACCAGTGGCTTCATTATGACTTTCTAGTTTATATAGTAAAATAGTAGTAATAAAATATAGTAAAATAGCAAAACAACAAACAATGGAAATTTTAATAACCTCCTTCAGAGCCATATAATGATCTGTATTACACTAATTATATTCTATTTTCCACAGAGAACTTTGAGAACCAAACACACCTGAAAAAAGTTCATTTGTCAAGAAAGTGTTTAATGGTGCTAGTATCCTACACAATCTCCTAAATAATGTTTTAAATGTAACTGTTTCTCTTACAGAACAATTTGTGTCGTTCAACTGACTTTATGGAGCTTTCCGCCTCCTCCCACATCACTACACAGAGAACAACTGATTGCTTCTCACTATATTCACTGATCCCCCACTTGGTAAGGCAACTCTCATCTTTTCCATGTGCCGTGATACATATTCTGCTTACTGTATTTTTCACTCCATGCATCTGATGAAGTGGGTTTTAGCCCACAAAAGTTTACGCCTACATAAATGTGTTAGTAGTCTCTAAGGTGCCACAAGGACTCCTCGTTGTTTTTGCTGATATAGACTAACACAGCTACCACTCTGAAAACTAATCAGGTGTAAACACACACAGGACATCACAATCCGAGCAGAAACACTAGCAAGACTACATACATTCCCCAACAAAGAAGGTCTAATTTAACTATTTCCAAAAATAGAACTTCCCACCCAGACAGATTTATACAGCATAAGAGTCACCACTGAATTACTTGCAGGTCATGTAGATTAAATCACTCCTTTCTGTTTCATGAGCTCCTTTCTATTCTCCCAGCAAGCTAATCCTGCTACTCCACAAAGAACTACAACAAAGGAGCTCTGCATATTATCCTACACTATGATCTGACTCAAATATCACAAGGAGTCTAATTTGTTGCCTCAAGGAAACAAATCTCAGGAAAAACTTCTTAACTGTAAAAACAGTAGGACACTGGAACAGACTGCCTTGGGAGGTTGTGGAAGCTTCTTCACTGGAGATTTTCAAAAGGAGGCTGGAGAGCCATCTGTGATGGTTTAGACCAAGGGTCGGCAACCTTTCAGAAGTGGTGTGCCAAGTCTTCATTTATTCACTCTAATTTAAAGTTTCACGTGCCGGTAATACATTTTAATGTTTTTTAGAAGGTCTCTCTCTCTCTACAAGTCTATATATAATATAACAAACCAGTGTTGTATTGTAAAATAAACAAGGTTTTCAAAATGTTTAAGAAGCTTCATTTAAAATTAAATTAAAATGTTGATCTTACGCCACCGGCCCGCTCAGCCTACTGCTGGTCTGGGGTTCTGTTCACCTAGGCCGGCAGTGGGCTGAGTGGGGCCTGCGGCCGGGACCCCAGCTGGGAAGGGTCTGGCAGCCAGAACCCCAGACCGGCAGCGGGCTGTGCGGGGCCGGCAGCAGGGACCCCAGACCGGCTGTGGGCTGAGCGGCTCAGCCAACTGCCGCTCAGGGGTTCCATCCTCCGGCTCCTGCCAGCCGGGATCCCAGTTGCTGGACCTGCTCAGCCCGCTGCCAGTCTGGGGTCCTGGCCCTGCCCACATACAGTGGGTACCTACCTTCTCCCTGGTTCTGGCCCTCTCTTCCTCTCACCGCACTGAGCTGAGGGTGGGAGTGCACTGAGCACAGGGCTGGGGGTGAAGGGTCTGGCCAGGAGCTAGAATGAAGGAGGGGGCTCAGGGTTGGGGCAGGAGGTTTGGATGTGGGGGCACTTACCTGGGCAGCTCCCATTTGGTGTGAGGGGTGCAGGTGGGAATGTGACTCCCATTTGGTGCTCAGGGTGGGGGTAAGGATGTGCGGGGTGCATGGGATGTGGCGGGGGCTGGGGATGTGGAGGGTGCAAGAGTCAGGGCAGAGGGGTGCAGGTGTCAGGGTAGGGGGGCTGGGTATGTGTGGGGGTACCAAAGTCAGGGCTGGGGTCATGGGGGGGGTGAAGGAGTCAACAGAGGGCTGGGTAGTACAGGGCTCAGGGCAGGGGCCTGGGGGGGCGTGGGGGTGCAGGGCTCAGGGCAGAGGACTGGGTGACTGCCCCCCCCAGAACCCCAACCCGCCACCACTTCTTGTCCCGACTACCCCCTCCTGGGACCCCACCCCCCTATCTAAGCCTCCCTGCCCCTTGTCCCCTGACTGCCCCCCTAGGACCCTACCCCCTACCTGTCCCCTGACTGCCCCAACCCTTATCCACACCCCCGCACCCAGACAGACCCCCTGGACTCCCATGCCTATCTAACCACTCCCCACTCCCTGACAGGACCCCCAGAACTCTGGACCCATACAACCCCCGCCCGCTCCCTGCCTGCCCCAACCCCTCTCCACACCCTTGCCTCCTGACAGCCCCCCCAGAACTCCCAACTCATCCAACCCCCCCAGCTCCTTGTCCCCTGACCACCTCCTCCAGAGATCCCCCCACCCTAACTGCTCCCCCAGAACCCTCCTTGCTCCCTGTCCCCTGACTGCCCTGACCCCTATCACCCCCCAAACAGACCCCGGGACTCCCATGCCCCATCCAACCACCCCCTGCTCCCTGACTGCCCCCTCCGGAGACCCCCACCCCAAACCACCCCCCGGGATCCCACCCCCCCATCCAACCCACCCTGCTCCCTATCCCTTGACTGCCCCCACCCCTTACCCAACCCCCTTACCATGAGGCTCCCCGCTCATCTGGAGCCCTGCCGCCGCCGCGCGCACAGCCCAGCCCCGCCCCTCAGAGCGATGTGCACACAACAGCAGGGCTCTGGATGAGCAGGGAGCATCTTTACCTCTCCACGGAGCCAAACGCTGCCCCGCGGGAGCGCGCAGCTACAGCCCCCAGAGCGCTGCGCGCGTGGCAACAGGACTCTGGGGGAAGGCGGGGGAGGGGCTGGCGGCTTGCTGCGCTCGGCCGGCGCTCCGGCCTGGGACCGCGGATCCCATGGCTTGCCGCGTCGGCAGGATTTTTAATGGCCTGCATAGTACCAGCAGGCAGCCGCGTGCCATTAAAAATTGGCACGCGTGCCATAGGTTGCCGACCCCTGGTTTAGACACAACAAATCCTGCATCTTGGCAGGGAGTTAGACTTCACTAGATGACCCTTGCAGTCCCTTCTAACCCTAAGGCCTTGTCTACGCTGGCAAGTTACTTCACAGTAAAGCAGCGTTCTGCAGTGTAACTCCTGAGGTGTACACACTGCCAAGCCACTTAGTGTGCAGAAACTCCTCAGCTGCAGCGTTGCAAAAAGCCCAGCTCCATCATAAGCCTTAAAGTGTAGAGGCTCCAGCACAGCACTGGCAGCGTAAACACATTACAGTGCAGAAGGCAATCAACTGCCTCCGGAAGTATCCCATAGTCCCTCAAGTGGCTACTCTGCTCATTGTTTTGAACTCCGCAGCCCTGGAGACACGCGCCCCTCCCCTTTCAAAGCTCTGTTTCTGACAGGCAAAAGCAAACCGTTAATTTGGAATGCTCATGCTGTTGAACGCACAGGCAGGCATGAGTGAGTGTGCGCGCTGTGCTGTGCTGGGGAGAGAGAGATGGGGGCTGACTGGGTTTCCCTCTTCCCCTGCCTCAGGGCTGGTTGCTTCCTGCCTCTGTCTGAATTTACAAGACAAAGTCTGCAGATGATACTAAACTACTCAAGATAGTTAAGACCAAAGCAGACTGTGAAGAACTTCAAAAAGATCTCACAAAACTAAGTGATTGGGCAACAAAATGGCAAATGAAATTTAAAGTGGATAAATGTAAAGTAATGCACATTGGAAAAAATAGCCCCAACTATACATACAATATGATGGGGGCTAATTTAGCTACAACGAATCAAGAAAAAGGTCTTGGAGTCATCATGGATAGTTCTCTGAAGATGTCCATGCAGTGTGCAGAGGCGGTCAAAAAAGCAAACAGGGTGTTAGGAATCATTAAAAAGGGGACAGAGAATAAGAAAGAGACTATATTATTGTCCTTATATAAATCGATGGTAGACCCACATATTGAATACTGCGTACAGATGTGGTCTCCTCATCTCAAAAAGATATACTGGCACTAGAAAAGGTTCAGAGAAGGGCAACTAAAATGATTAGGGGTTTGGAAAAGGTCCCATATGAGGAGAGATTAAAGAGGCTAGGACTCTTCAGCCTGGAAAAGAGGAGACTAATGGGGGGATATGATAGAGGTATATAAAATCATGAGTGGTGTGGAGAAAGTAGATAAGGAAAAATTATTTACTTATTCCCATAATACAAGAACTAGGGGTCACCAAATGAAATTAATAGGCAGGTTTAAAACAAATAAAAGGAAGTTCTTCTTCACACAGCGCACAGTCAACTTGTGGAACCCCTTACCTGAGGAGGTCGTGAAGGCTAGGACTATAACAGCGTTTAAAAGAGAACTGGATAAATTCATGGAGGTTGAGTCCATTAATGGCTACTAGCCAGGATGGGTAAGGAATGGTGTTCCTAGACTCTGTTTGTCAGAGGGTGGAGATGGATGGCAGGAGAGAGATCACTTGATCATTACCTGTTAGGTTCACTCCCTCTGGGGCATCTGGCACTGGCCAGGGTCGGTAGACAGATACTGGGCTAGATGGATCTTTGGTCTGACCCGGTACGGCCTTTCTTATGTTCTTAGGATACTGACATACACACTGTCCCCCAAAACATACAGTCTCTCTCCCCCATCCATACACACACACACACCCGTCACACACTCTCCCTCCACCCCACTTCAGTTGAAAAGCAGCTGGCAACATGGAACAATGGGATTAGGAAACCTGCATCATGTGATGCTGTGCCTGCCCCATGAGGCACTGCAAACCCATCCCAAAGCATCCTGCAGCCAGTTGCACAGTGGGATAGCTACCACAATGCACTCTGCCATTGCAAGAGCTACTAATGTGGATGTGCTCCACTGTCACAAGGAACACGCAACAGCGGATTAATTCCAGTGCTTTAATAAATGTGGTATAACTTGTTGTGCAGAAACTTGCCAGCGTAGACATATCCTAAGGTAACTTTTAAGAACTCCCTTTGTTTCTTGGAGCAAGAATGGCTATTCACAGTTACACAATTAAATGTACTAGACACAATGCACAGCCTCAGAAGTTGTAAGTGTGAATGCACAGAACTTGAAACAGAATAGCAGAGTCTGAAAGAAATATTACAACACACTAGTACACCTCTACCCCAATATAATGCTGTCCTTGGGAGCCAAAAAAAAAATCTTACCGCATTATAGGTGAAACCATGTTATAGTGAACTTGCTTTGATCCGCCCGAGTGCGCAGTCCCGCCCCCCTGGAGCGCTGCTTTACCACGTTATATCCGAATTCTTGTTATATCGGGTCGCATTATATCGGGGTAGAAGCATATCAGCCCTTGTTTACACTGGAAAATTAGGTCGGCATAATCATGTCGCTCGGGGTGTGAAAAAAAAACAAACATGTCGCTCAGTGGCGCAGTTAAGAGGACCTAAGTCCCTGTATTAATAGCTTAAGGTTGATGGAAGAATTCTTCGGTCGACTTAGCTACCGCCTCTCAGGGAGGTAGATTACCTACACTGACAGGAGAATCCCTCTCATTGGCATAGGTAGTGCCTAGGCTGAAGTGCTGCAGCTCTGACGCTGTAGTATTTTAAGCACAGACAAGCCCTTTATAGGGACATTACCTCCAGCACAATGATCTACTATCCAGCTCCTCACCCTTAAGAGAATTTCCTTCCACATTTAATGTCAAAATGAGAGAACTGAAAGACCTTATTCGGGTTGGTACCTCCTTACATACAAGTGTTTGTGGTTTCCAATTCTTGCTTTAGTTGCATGGAAGATTGTTATAACAACTGCCTTAATTTACAAGGCCAGCTAATCCTGAGTCAGTCAAAACCAATAACAAAAAGCAGACACTGTCATAAAATATGCCCATCTTTTGTCTAGAGAACCTTGTTGTCCTAAAAAGAAGTGCTGTACTAGTCTACAGAATGAAGGCCGCTCTCAGAGTTTGCCTTGTGGTAGTTGGAACAGACACTCCATCTGAGAATGCAATCCGTCCTTTTCAAACTAAACACACCCCGTTCTTTCAGCCTTTGCTCAAATGGCTTACATTTCATCCCTTTGATCATTTGTCACTTGCCTCTGGATCCTTTCCAGTTTCGCTACGTCCTTTCTATGCATCGGTGACCAAAATAGGACACAGTACTCCAGCTGAGGCCTAACCAGTGCTGAATAGAGCGGTACTATCACCCCTGTGAGTTGCATGCTAGGTCTCCATTAACGCAACCTAAAACTGTGTTTGCTTTTTTTTGGGGGGGGGGGCGGGGGGGAAGGCAGGGGGGAGAAGAGGGAGAGCAAGAGCAGCGCATTGCTGACTCATGTTGAGGTTGTGATCCATCACAACTCCCAGATCCTTCTCAGCAGTGTGGATGCCAAACCAGTTTTCCTCATTCTGTATTTGTGTGTTTGGTTTTTCTTCCTTAAGTGTAGCACCTTACCTCAGTCTTTGCTGAATTTCAGTTTGTCATCTATAGCCCAGTTCTCCAATTTATCAAGATCTCTCTGAATTTTAGCTCTCTCCTCCAAAGTTCTGGCAACTCCCCTTGCCCCCCCCCAAGCTTTGTGTCATCTGCAAACTTGATCAGTATGCTCTCTATACCTACATCCAGGTCATTAATAAAGATGTTAAACAATACCACACCTCGAACAGATCCCTGTGGAACCCCACTTTAGAACTTCCAATCTGACATAATTCCATTAATGGTTACTCTTTGTTTGCGGCTGGCTTAACTAATCGTGTATCCACTTAATGGTAGTTCTGTCAAGCCCACATTTCTCCAGCTTACTTATCAAAATGTCATGTGGGACTGTCAAAAGCCTTGCTGAAGTCCAGGTATATTATGTCCACTCCGTTCCCCCATCCTCTAAATCAGTTACTCTGTCAAAGGATGAAATCAAGCTGATTTGGCATGATTTGTTCTTGGTAAACACACAATGGGGGGCTAGTGATTACCCCTTCATCCCCCAAGTATTCACAAATTGAATCTTTTGTAACATCAGTCTAGTAAACTTCCCAGGCATCAAAGTCAGGCTGACTGGTCTATAGCTCCCCAGCTCTTTCTTTTTCTAAGATGGGCAATACGTTAGCCCTTCTACAATCTTCCAGGACCTCTCCCATCATTAGCTTCTAAAAACCGATGAAAATTCACATACAGGTAATTATTTACATGAGATATTATAATTAGTCACTGCAGTTTTCCTTTATAGAGTAGTAGTGCAGATTTCCCCACCTGATAAAATTCCTTCAAAGTGAATGGGAGAAGTCAGAATACACGTTTAGACAATATAACAGGATACATGGTACTTGTGACAACAGAATAATCCAAACCTAATTCCCAATGACCTGAAAAAAATATTTTAGGCCAAACATTTGCCTTTTCAAATTTAAAGTCTTGGTGATCCACAAAACACCTCCAAGGCACATTCTACAGGAAGGTTAGTTCATCACTGAGGTGGGCCTATTTCTCTGACTGGCAAACAGCAACTACTGTGCTGTTCCCAATAAGCCCCTATCTTTTCCCATGTCTCAGCCAGCAAATTCAGAAAGATCATTCTCAGTGGCTGAGGGGACATGAACTGAAACAAAAATTAATATCCTCCAGTATTCCTGACGTAGTCAAGAAGGCAGGGCATGCCAATGATGGCTATATCTAGACAGGCATCACATTTGCCACAATGACTGCTGTCATAGAATCATAGAATATCAGGCTTGGAAGGGACCTCAGGAGGTCAGTTAGTCCAACCCCCTGCTCAAAGCAAGACCAATTCCCAACTAAATCATCCCAGCCAGGGCTTTGTCAAGCCTGACCGCAAAAACCTCTAAGGAAGGAGATTCCACCACCTCCCTAGGTAATCCATTCCAGTGCTTCACCACTCTCCGAGTGAAAAAGTTTTTCCTAATATCCAACCTAAACCTCCCCCACTGCAGCTTGAGACCATTACTCCTTGTTCTGTCATCAGGTACCACTAGAACAGTCTAGATCCATCCTCTTTGGAACCCCCTTTCAGGTAGTTGAAAGCAGCTATCAAATCCCCCCTCATTCTTCTCTTCTGCAGACTAAACAATCCCAGTTCTCTCAGCCTCTCCTTTTTCACATAGTCTACTGTATGGCAAGCTTGTATATTAAACACAAAAGAATATTAAAAGGGTAGGGTTGCATAGTCACCCATAATAGTTAAGAAGTGCCACAAAGTTGCTTGTGTAACCTTAATTCAGCCGTCATGGGCTTATGCATTATGATACAGACTTTAATTACAAGATCACATACTATTTTCCACAGGACCCATACTTCATTGCATAGGATAGATGAATACACTGAATATGCAGCTAGTCTACATTTCTTTTTATCTTAATTCAGTTTGCAATCCCAGAGCTTATTTATAGTACACCACCCAAGCCATGCACTGAATACAGAATTTCCGAAAGGGCTTTATGGCACTTACCACTGTGGCACTTGCATGTTTCTCAAACACTAATTAATTCATTCACCTTCAAAACATCCCTTTGAGGTGAAATAGTATTATACCAATGTTATGGATAGAGAACTGAGGCACGCACATATAATAGCAACAAAATTATCAAGTGTCCACTACTTATGGCCGTCCAACGAAACACACAGGGACTTATTTTTCTGAACACTTAGCATTATATAGAACTTCTATATATTGAAAGCACAGTTCCAGTTGACTGCAGTTGCAATTGAGCGTGCTCAGCACTTCAACAAAATCAGGCCTCTGGTGTCTCAAGTTGGGCCCCTGGTGAAATGAGGAACACAGCGACTAATGGAGAGAACTTTGGTTTAAGTGCCTTGCCAGCATCATATAGAAATTCTGGCAGAGACAGACAGCGACAGAGTAGTTTTGCAGTGTGACATTCAATTGCCTTAACCATGAGATCATCCTTTTCTTCCTGCAGACCCTTGCTTCATTCACTGCACATCTTCCAGCTTCTGCAACAAATGAGGCAGGGCTTCTACAAACAACCTCATTCACTACATAACCTGATTCATTCCCTAAGCATTGCCTATCCTATGTATTGAACGAGACCATGATCCCATGGAAAAAATGGTATTATATAATTAAAGACTGTATCATAATATATACACACAGGGGGATCAAATTAAGGTTGAATGGGCAACCTCAATTCTGGCATTTCATAACTTAAGTGCTTTATGTTGCCAACTTAATCTTAACATTTCTATAATCTCCTAGGTTTTATAAAAGCAAACTAAAAAAATTCCATCATGTGGAACCATAGTGACCCCACAAGTCATCAGCAGGGTTGGAACCTTTAGATCCATAGTACGGCTTCTACCACTTAAGCATCTGGCACAGAGGCAGAAAAGACAGACTTTGCCAGTGAGTTTTATGGATATTTGCCGACACCACAGGAAAGCAAGAACTCGGGAATCCAAATTTCTGTTCTGGGATCTGGAGGGCAGTGTCTAGTGGTTATAGAACCTACTTGACTCCATCTGTCCCCACCTCAGGTTTCTCCTTCCACACTGCTCACCCTCTACCTTCAAATCAGGCTCCTTCCCCTCTTCCTTCTCTATGCAGCCTGAGCACTAGCAGAGACGGAGCACAGGAGAGAAACTCCCTGCTCTCAGTTCCAAGTGTCTGATGTCAAAACAGTCCCATGTACCCAGGAAGACCAACTGCAGGAAACCTCCTGCTCAGCCCCAGAACAGAGCATGCTCACTGGGGATGGAGCATATTCCATGTACTTGACACAGAGCTCTGTAGCAGTGGACTCTACCCACCACAAACAACATTCAGAGATTTTTACTGACAGCCTATAACACACACCTTCTGATCATGTGCAGTTATTTTCAGAGGCTTGTATCCTGGCCAAATCTGGGTGGATTTTCAGTGACACCTCTGACCCTAGTATCTCCTTCACAGAAAATTCAAGTTTCAGCTCTAAAGAATGGAGATGCTAGAGCTTAACAAAACAGCTGTAAGGTTGGGGTTTTTTTCCAAGCACTGGCAAAGCACAGTATTTTTCCCTAACCTCGCTCTCTGAAGCGACAACTGTTTTTACTGAAACTTTCCAAAATGATTCAACCTGAGGCAGAGACCTAGAGTCAGAAATTTAAGCCCACATAATGAAAATCTGATGAAGTTATAAGCAACTGAAAATAAGATTTTACAGTGGAAGGTGTCAGACAACCTTAACTATAAGTGGCACTGCCAGCCCTGCCTATAATCTCGTCCTTTTAGCATCTCATATCTGTGTTTTTCAAAGTTTATAGAACCTTTTCAGGTCACTCATACCACAGTGATGGGCACTGTACAAGAACCTAAAGAGACAGGGATAGACAGAAAACTGATCAGCACACTTTCCATGAAGGCTATGCAGGAGTTAAGGCGGCAGGTGTGCAACAAGTTAATGGCAGATACCCAAGTATTGTGCAGATGTCAAGATAATGGCCAATATTACAGAACAAGAGATGATGAAACAGCAAGGCACAACTTGATGCAATCAAAGGAAGTCTTAGGATCAGCCACTACTGTAAATTAAAAATTAGTTGTGAGAAAGCAGTAAACACAGGATTTCCAACGGCAGTCTTTAATATCCAACACCTTATACCTCATGTGCCAGAGTACTGACCCAATAGACCTGTAATAGCTACAATTCTAGCAACTTTTTTAAAGCAATGATTATATATAAATACACAATTAAGGTCTTTAAGCGCAGATTTTTCAACACTAGAGAAAATGTGCAATACTCATCAGAAAATACAGTTAAACTTGTGCAACATCTTACTGAACTGGTTCTTTCTTCCACGTTTGGTGCTCATAGAAGCAAAGGACTGAAGGCACTTCATCCAATTCTGCAAATGATTGGTGTCTGTCAATTGAGCACACTTCCATCTGAATAACTCCTCAACTGACATTGTCACATTCCTTTCAGCCACTGCAGTTAGGTTTGGGTCTATACTACCAACCCTGTCAATATAACTACATTATTCCGAGGTGTGAAAAATCCACACCCTGAGCACCACAGTAATACTGACATAATCCCCGGTGTAGACAATGCTATGTCGATGGGTGGACTTCACCCATCAACACAGTTACAGCCTCTCAGAGAGGTGGAGTACCTATGCAGACAGAGAAGCTCTCCTGTCAGCATTGGTAGCATCTTCACTAAGTGCTACAGCAGTGCCACTGCAGCACTGTAAGTGTACACAAGCCCTATGTAACAACCAAAAACATTTTAAAATGAGCACATTCTACTCTACCACCAAGCAATGTCTTGGGTCACAACTGTAACTCATTAATACATCATTATATCAGAAGACATGCATTAATACATATCCAATACTACCTGTGTTAAATAATTATACTCCATGCATCATGTAGTATGTAAAAATTCCCATTTATGGCAACCAGTATATGTCTATGCTTCAAAGTGTTTCTCTCAAACTATTTTCTTTAAGACACCAGGTATCCCAGGTATATTTTCAGAAATTTTTGTTTTATTTTTGTTTCTCTGCCATGCCTCTCTTGCCTTCAGATCATTTGGGTTTCCTTCGAATGAGAAGACAAGCTTAGCTCCTAATTCTCTGCTCAGAGTTCAAATTAAAATACAGAATTAAAACACTTTCAATCCAAAAATAAAGCATTTTTTCTAATAAAATTCTTACTAGGTACCAGGAAGTTCTGCCCCACATTTTTTCTGAACGGGACTATTTGGTTTCTGGATTAAGATAGGAAATGCCTTCATTTCAGGGGTGCCTCTCTGCTCTCAGGGGAATGACAGTGGTTGTATCAAGTTAAACCACTAGAAGAGTCTGCCCACTTAGATTCTGCACAAATCATTCAGCAATTATCCAAGCCCACCTGGGAAATATTTGGTTTTAGGTTTTTAAGATTATAGGGCTGGATTTTCAAAGGCTCAGCACTCAATGGATTCCATTTAAAGACTGCATTTTTGAAAAAGTGGCAACTTCATTTTAGGTGCCTAAAAGAAAGAATTATGTTTTGAAAATCTGATTCCAATTATGGATGCTGAGAACTTTTGAAAATCTGGCCCTCAAGGCCCCAATTCGGCAATCCATCGAGGTAATGCTTAAATCCCATTGAAGACAAAAGGGACTTCAGCACATGCATGCTATGTGGAAACAGGGCTAGATGCTTGTAGCTGCCTGATATGGACAACCCTGGAGGCTGATATCCTTTAACTACCAAACAGATACGGCAGGTGTAGCAGTACTGTTAACTTTCCCAGTCTAGTTTACTAATGTGCCTCAACCAGAGGGATGATCTCTAAATGAGGGGAATTTAATATCAACCCTTTAATTATTAGCTTCTCTGAGACAACTATATATTAGGGAAGTAGGAATGTTAAAATACATTAGGATTTTAAATGGAATTATGCCATGTCAGGGTGGATACAAATGATTTAAAAAAACCCTTTTTTTATTTAAATCAATTTTTTTAATAAAATGCTTTTTGAGGAAAAACCTATCTAAAGATAGTTTTAATTAAGATACAATATAGCGCAAAGATGTCTCCATTATGGAACAGGGATTATAAATTCTAATTCTATAGTATGAAACAATATATTCATGTAATGTTTAAGAAAAGTTTTGTAAATGAGTTCCAATAGTTTATGGTTTAGGGACCCAATCTTATGGGATTCCAGGGGCTTCTGTATAGATTATTTAGGTTCATCTTTCTAGCTACCCAATGGGACTCCGTGTCAGTCTAGAAGATACCATCAGAGAGGCTTAGTTTTGCAGTTTTCAAACTGGATTTGTCTCTCCACAGATAACATGCTTGTTAACAGCAAAAATGTTTTAAAATAAATAATATATAGAGGTGAGAAATAACAGACCTCAACCCTATTGTCCATCTGCAAATTTGTGTACAAAGAGTCAATCACTTACCTCTCTCTAAAAGTGCAAAGTTTCAAAAAGTTCAATGAATAAGATTGTTGGAGGTGGAATTGATCTGGACAAGGATAATAAGTCTGGAGATAAATGTGAGAAAGGAGGGACAGGCAGTAGAAACAAAAGGGAAACTGTTTGAGCAGCACATTCCAGAAGTCTTGAGGTCTTTGAGTGTAGCCTTCTGATTTGAGACCTACCATACCATTCTCTCACTAGAAGGGAAAACCTATAATGGCAGCAGGCCGTAAAAGAGACCCAGTTTGGAATAAGAAACATTCAAGAAATATATGTTTGCTGATGATGTTTTAAAGAAAGTCACACCAGTGAACTTGGTGGAAGTCACTTAGGCACTTGGATTCAGAGACTGTTGAAGTGATAATCTCACTTTTAACAGCAGTAACTCCTGCTGGTGTAGAAAGAATATTTTCTTCCTTTGGACTAATTCATTCCAAATTGAGAAATCATTTGGGACCTGAAAAAGAAGGAAAGCTTGTTTTCCTTTTCCAGATTATGAAGAAACAGGAAAATGAAGGTAAAGACGACTGAGTTAGCTGCAGAAGCCAATATTTTAATTTTTCTCATGCTGACCTGGCTGACATGGTCGATTTAAATGAAATTTTAAAAATTAACTTATTTTAGCTAAAAACAATTTTAACAAAAACAAACCTGATATTAAAAAACTTGAATGTTTAACTAAATTCAAAAATGCATGCGCTTGTTTTGTTAAAATATCATGTTTGCATGATAGAATATCATGAAGAAAAAAATCCAGAACACATAACGTTGTTGTTGTAGTTAAATAAACACAATTTAAATGTCTGTCTGGTGATGGTCTCCTCCTAATACAACATGGCAAGAAAATTCTCCAAATATTAATGATTAACTTGTTGAACTGGAGATATTTATGAAGTCACAGGGAGGTGAACTATCTGCTTCAATTACCTTTGGTAAATGAAAAAAAACATCATTCATTTTCTGATATAGCTGTAAAACTAATCTGAAAAGTTTTCAAAATAAAGTACTTTAAAAATGTAGTGTGTACCTTCTAAAAATGAAACCTACATTTGCAAACCTCTCTCTGAGTTGCAAAGAATATGTATTAAGGTTATAACAACCAACAAGAATGCACTTTTATGTGGAAATCCATGATTAAATTGAGCCTTCCTGACTAATGATTTAAATCAAATCCACCCTGTGCCATGGGGAATGATCAAAAGCTGTAAAACATATTACTATATATCTAAAAATAATGTATTCAGGATGCAAGGACTAGTATATAATTCCCAAGATTTATTTTGTGAAAAATGTTATAATTTATAAAAAACTGTATAGTCTGCATCAAGTGGAAGCAAGAAACCTTATTTTACAACTGTGCACTAGAATTGTCAAATACTGACAATCTGAAACAAAATAGAAGGCACAATAGCAATTATGTCAGAAACCGAACCCCTCAATTATGTTAGATATTACAAAAGTGATTAAACTAAAAATACAAGCCAAGCAGCCCTATTTTTATTTATGTTGGCAAATAAACACATTGATGACATGACCAGTATGCATGCCAAAGTAGAAGATCTGGGAAAACTGATCATGGAGCAGATAAACAGCATACACTATGCAAAACTTGAACCTCCTACTTTTCTTACTTTCCTTCTCTTACTCCCTCCACTTCTCTTTCTTTCTGGCACCATATTCTCATCTGCCATTCCTTTCCCCATCACCACTCCAAGCTCTCATTCTCAGCTGTCTTCAGGCTGTCTATAGTACCCATCACTGTAGTATTTAAGTAGTAATTTGTCTCCTCCTTCACAATCCCTGTTAATCTTGTAACCTATTGCTTCTTCCAATTCTCTTTACTACAGTATTCCATCTTTTCCTCCTCACTCGACCATAGATGCAGGCCGCTGGACCAGCAGAGCCAGCTCACAAATAGAAGACCAGGCCCCGGAAGGTGGAGGGGGGTCAGGTTCCCAGGAGCTGCAGTTCCCAGCACCAGGAAGAAGATGGTGTCCTGCAGAAAACTCTGTGCAAGCTTAGGATCCAGCATCAGACTGTTTCTTCCTCTTGATGCCTGGGCTCTAGGAGGCTAGTGTCTGAGTGTCTGGACTGGGGGGGGGAGGGGAGGGGAGAGAGCGAGCTCTGGGAGATAGGAGGTGAGTGTCTGGGCTTCAGGGGGGTTGGGGCGCCCTCAGCTGGGCACTAGGGGGAGCGAGTGAGAGTGTCTGGCCCCACGGCTGAGGGGATGGAGAGGCCAGCGAAGCAAGAACTGGGTTTTCGTAGGGGTTTCTTTAACTCTCCACTCCTAGGGGAATTTGTGTGTGTGTCTATATTGTTACAGACATACTTGCTGACAGATATTTTGAAATAAATTACCAAAATACTTGAAACTGACGTGATTATTATAGTGTTATTTTGACAAATAAAATTTGCAGAATTTAAAAATATTATGTGAAGAATTTTTAATATTTTGGCACAGAATTCCCCCAGGAGCAATAATATCTCTACACCACACACTAACAGCCCAATTGTGGGTCCAACCCTGAAGCCTGCAAAGCAGCCACTTCCCAGGTAGGACTTTGCGCAACAGCAAAGAAAGCAATTCCTGCAGCCTGACACAAGGGGAACTGCTATGCTAGATAAGACTTTTGCATAGCACTACCCTCTGTGGTAACCTGGTGGAACTGCTCTCCTGACCTGATGCAGAAAGCTACATCTTCACAGACCAACTAGAGATGGAAATGAATGGCCCAATCCTGAACCCATGCAGGAAATTGACCCTACTTGCCCAGTGACCCGGTCAGAAATGACAATCTCTAGTTTTCACTGTCTGCTGACCTGCCCACCTAGAAAAGGGGAAGAGCATTTATTTTGTCCGGTACTGGATGTGAACTTGTCCCAGGAAATATATATATATGGTGAAGATCACTAACCTGAACTGTAACCCACAGATATCTACAAATAGTGGGACAAACAATCTATACAGGATTCAAGACCATGACAACTGTCCATTAAAGAGATGTGGTTATGGGGGAAAAGTACAAACTAAACATTCTTTTAAATCTTAAGAAGTGCTGAAGTTTTTATATTAGGTGATTAATAAAGGCTTTCCCCTACCAATCCCATCAGGGCTTAGCGTCTGTTGCAATACAATACCTGAACACAGCAGGGCAGGAAAGCTGAATGCTTTATTTTGCTTTGGATACTGAGGAAGTAAAGGTTTCAGAGTAGCAGCCATGTTAGTCTGTATCCACAAAAAGAACAGGAGTACTTGTGGCACCTTAGAGACTAACAAATTTATTTGAGCATAAGCTTTTGTGGGCTACAGCCCACTTCATCAGATGCATAGACTGGAACATACAACAAGAAGAAATTTATACATGCAGAGAACATGAAATGGTGGAAGTAGCCATACCAACTGTAAGAGGCCAATCAATTGAGATGAGCTATCACCAGCAGGAGAAAAAAAAGTTTTGATTGGCCTCTTACAGTTGGTATGGCTACTTCCACCATTTCATGTTCTCTGCATGTATAAGTATCTTCTTGTTGTATGTTCCAATGAAGTGGGTTGTAGTCCACAAAAGCTTATGCTCAAACAAATTTGTTAGTCTCTAAGATGCCACAAGTACTCCCGTTCTTTTTAAGGAAGTAAATCAGCTGCTGCAGAAAGAAAACAGAACTGTGAACTCTGGTCTCAGTAATAAATACATTCCCATCTGATCATTGAGAGGATCTCCTAATGCTACATAACATACATTTGAAAATCCACTTTTTGTTTAACTTTTACACCTAGATAGATATATGCTAATAAATTTAGTTTGTAAGTATATTTTATATATTTAATAAAGTGACTAGAAAAGATTTAATAGATTTTTTTTTTTTTTTTTTACTATAAATCCAAGTATCTTAGCTGTAAAGTAAAGATCACAGACCATCTAAATGACAGTTTGTGTTATCTTTGGACTTGCTTGCACCATTGCTGCTAGAGATCTGCACTTCCTAAAGGAGGCCTTCAGTTTTTGAAAGTAACTATAGGCTTATCTGCAGTTCAGGTGACAACACACAAGTCTAATTTTAACTAAACTCCCATAATGGATACTTTTATCTCTTGATTTAAATCTAGCGTGTAGGGTTCTGGTAGCAAGTTACATACCTCAAAGACAGACAGACATATTCAGAGTCCAGGTGTGTGTAAACATTCTTACTGGCTATTTTGGGACTACCGATCTGTTGATTTTTGCAACTGTTTATCTGGCTCTTGCAGACATCCCCAGTACTAATGCTTTAGTGAAATCAAAGTGAAAGTCAATTTAGGGCCCACAGCAACAAACAATTTCCAGCTCAAACTTACTGCAAAATGTAAATGAATACAATAATCCATATTCTGATTTTCCAAAAACCATTTAACAGATCCTACGAACTACTGGTCATTAACATTTCATTTTAATAAAATATCTATTGAAAGCTGATTACAGGCTCATTTATTCTAATCCGCTTTAAAAACAGTTTATCTCCTGGCAAACCACGACCAACTAACTACTCCATCAAACTGCCAAATCCACACAGCTAGCTGCTAGTAGATCTTGAAGAGCATCCGTCTCCCTGGTGGTTTAGATTAGGCTACATGAGCACAGTGGTTCCTTCTGGCCTTGGAATCTATGAAACCAGAAGCTAGCTGCAAGAGGTAAACTTCCCAGAGACTCTCCAGGAGGCATATGAATCCCAGAGTTAGGACAGATTAATAGATTCCAAGGCTATAAGGAATCACTGTTGTCATCTGCCTGACCTCCTGTATAACACAGGCCATAGAACTTCCTCAAAATCATTCCTACAACATAGCTTTTAGAAAAACATCCATCTTGATTTAAAAACTGACAGTGATCAAAAAATCTACCGCAAACCCTGGTAAATTGTTCTAATGATTAATTACCCTCACTGTCAAAAATGTACCCCTTATTTCCAATTTGAATTTGTCTAGCTTCAACTTCCAGCCCCTAGATTATGTTATACCTTTCTCTGCTAGACTGAGCACACAATTACTTAATATTTGTTCCCTATGTAGATACTTGTAGACTATAATCAAGTCACTCTCTAACCTTCTTTGTTAAGCTAAATAGATTGGGCTCCTGATGTCTATCAATGTAAGGTATATTTCTATCCTTCAATC
Source organism: Mauremys mutica (assembly GCF_020497125.1). NCBI lineage: Eukaryota > Metazoa > Chordata > Testudines > Geoemydidae > Mauremys > Mauremys mutica. The sequence goes on along the minus strand of NC_059091.1, from coordinate 16,456,582 downwards.
ATTCTTGTGGTTCATCTCTGAACTCTCTCCAATTTATCAACAACCTTTTTGAACTGTTTCTACTCCTGCTCAAGATTGCCCTGTTTATGCATTCCAGGACAGCATTAGCTCTTTTAGCCACAGCATAACATTGGGAGCTCATGTTCAGTTGATTATTGACCACAACCCAGAAATCTTTTTCAGAGTCACTGCTTCCCAGGATAGAGTCCCCCACCCCGTAAGTATGGCTAACATTCTTTGTTCCTAGATGTGTACATTTACATCTAGCTGCATCTAAAGGCACCCTGTTTGCATGTACAGTTTACCAAATGCCCCAGATTGCTCTGACTCAATGACCTGGCCTCTTCATTATAGAATCATAGAAGATTAGGCTTGGAAGAGACCTCAGGAGGTCATCTAGTCCCATCCCCTGCAGGACCAACACCTACTAAATCATCCCAGCCAGGGCTTTGTCAAGCCAGGCCTTAAAAACCTCTAAGAATGGAGATTCTATCACCCATTAGGGAACCCATTCCAGTACTTCACCACGCTCCTAGTGAAATAGTTTTTCCTAATATCCAACGTAGGCCGCTCCGCACTGCAATGTGGGACCATTGCTTCTTGTTCTGTCATCTGCCACCACTGAGAACAGCCGAGCTCCATCCTCTTTGGGACCCTCTCCCTTTTTCACGTAGTTGAAGACTGCAATCAAATCTGCCCTCACTCTTCTTTTCTGCAGACTAAATAAGCCCAGTTCCCTCAGCCTCTCCTCAAGTCATGTGCCCCAGCCTCCTAATCATTTTTGTTGCCCTCCGCTGGACACATTCCAATTCGTCCACATCCTGTAGTGGGGGGCCCCAAAACTGGATGCAATACAGTAACTCCTCACTTAACATCATTCAGATTAATGTTGTTTTGTTGTTATACTGCTGATCTATTAGAAAACATGCTCGTTTAAAGTTGCACAATGCTCCCTTATAACGTTGTTTGGCAGCCCTCTGCTTTGCTCACTGCTTGCAGGAAGAGCAGCCCATTGGAGCTAGCTGGTGGGGGCTTGGAACCAGAGTAGGCCAGCAGCCCCCACATCAGCTCCCCTAAATTCCTTGAGCGACAGCCGCCCAGCAGGCTATCAATTGCAGGGCAGTTCAGGTGTCCCGCTCCCCACGGTTGTGTGCTGCTCCTGCCCTCTGCCTTGGAACTGCTCCTGGGAGCCTCCTGCTTGCGGGGGAAAGAACGGTTATGTCAGGTGTCCCCCCTCTCCCCGCTCCTATACCCCATCTTCACAGAGCGGGCGAGGACGGGGGACAACAGGGCTCAGGATTGAGGGAGCTTGCTGGCAGCAGCTGCTGTCTCAACTTGCTGATCTACTTAAAAAGGCAGTGTACTCAGAGTGGGGTCAGTGCACTTAATGGGGCAATGTGCGTCTCTCTCTCCAGTGGGATAGCGTGGGTTCATCATCACATTCAGATTCCGCAGGGAATGTCTGCAGCCACTGCTATGGTCTATTGCAGGGGTAGGCAACCTATGGCACACGTGCCGAAGGCAGCATGCGAGCTGATTTTCAGGGGCACTCACAATGCCCAGGTCCTGGCCACCGGTCCGGGGGGCTCTGCATTTTAATTTAATTTTAAATGAAGTTTCTTAAACATTTTTAAAACCTTATTTATTTTACATACAACAATAGTTTAGTTCTGTGTTATAGACTTATAGAAAGAGATCTTCTAAAAACATTAAAATGTATTACTGGCATGCAAAACCTTAAATTAGAGTGAATAAATGAAGACTCAGCACACCACTTCTGAAAGGTTGCCGACCCCTGGTCTATTGTGTCTCCTCTCTCCATTCCTGCTGCCTTGTAGAGTGTGAGGCTACATTAACAACATGTTAACCCTTGAGGGCTCAGCCAACTGTTAGTTTATCATTTAGCAACAAGGCATTCCCTGGGAAATATCCCACCCTCTGACTTCACCACCTCAACCAAGCTTCACAATCATCATTACTGTATACAGTATTAAATTGTTTGTTTAAAATTTGTGCGTGCATGTCAGTCCTGTCTCTTGTCTGGCGAAAAAAATTTCCCTGGAACCTCTCTCACACACACACCCGTTACAGTAATTTTTATGGGGAAATTGGATTCGCTTAACATCATTTTGCTTAAAGTAGCATTTTTCAGGAACATAATAGGAGTTACTGTACTCCATGTGTTCTCACCAGTGCCAAATAGAGGGTAATAATCACTTCCCTTGATCTGCTGGCAATGCTCCTACTAATGCAGCCCAATATGCTGTTAGCCTTCTTGGCAACAAAGGCACACTGTTGGCTCATATCCAGCGTCCCATCCACTGTAATCCCCAGGTCCTTTTCTGCAGAACTGCCGCTTAGCCAGTCGGTCCCCAGCCTATAGCAGTGCATGGGATTCTTCCAGTCCTAGGTGCAGGACTCTGCACTTGTCCTTGTTGAACCTTATTTACCACTCCAATTTTTCTGTCATCTGCAAACTTTATCAGTAATGGTTTTTGTTTCTTCCAGGTCATTAATAAAAATGTTAAACTGTATAGGACCAAGAGCCACACCCTGCACACACCCACTTGATGATTCCATTTAATATTACCAGTTTTTAAACCATTTAATGTGCACTGTGTTAGTTTTAAATCATTCTAGTTTTTTAATCAAAATGTGGAGTAAACAGGGATCAAGGGCAAAACAAGCTGCAGTTTGCCACAGAAGGTGTAGGATGAGACTGGGTCACCAAGAAACCCCAACACTGACTCTCAGGTCCATTTTGGTACAGACACATTGGTGAGCAACTCCTTGCACTTTATGGCACTAGAACCGCAGCACCAGACTGGTTACAGATCTGGGGACTGCAGTGCAACTTATGTAAGACAAAATCCTCAGCACTGAACTTCAACCTGGATGTAGGTACACTGGCCACTCCAACAAATGACTTCTGAGAATCAACAGTGTTTGATCCTCGGCATTGGACTCAGATTCTGGAGAGCACTGTTTATACCTGGCACACTGTCACTTTGGCAAGTGGATTTCTAAAATCAATACTGGATTTCCACAGTACCTGACTTAATCAACTAGGTCTGAAGAGCCTACTGTCACCTGCAAGGTAAGTCCTAAACAATATCTTTGACATATGGGCACCCTTCCTCTTAAAAAACTACACAACAGCTCCCAAAAGGGCAGAACAAGGAAAAAAAATGATAAGGTAAGAATTAAGGATATCAAGTGATAATCCATCTCACTGCACCTTCTAAGAATACAGAGGGAATCATGCCCAGAAGGATAAACAAGAAACCTGCCCAAGAGGAGAGGGAAGAAGGGGTAAGCAGCCCAGACACTGCTGTCTAGAAGATTTTAAAAAATTGCCATGCATGTTCCTTGATCCTACACGTGGTACCTTAAAGAACCTGTTGTATTTCAAATCAAAGGTAGCATTTGCTGCTCCAGCAATTATAAAGAATCCTTCTTTTGAAATAGATACCTCTGATCTGGAATCACAGAAGGAACAGGACATGGAAGACCAATACATTATTTTAGTAGTTTGTCATTTGTCTGACCACAGACACAATCTATACCAGGCCTGCACAACTCGTAAAGCGGCGAGGGCCATATTACTCCTAAGAAAACAACTGAGGGTCGAAACCCCACTGGCCCCGCCGAACACCCCCCCGCAGCGCCGCCGAAACACACAAACCCCCAACCCCACCTGAAACAACCCTCCCCCAGCACCACCCGCCCTGCGAAAACAACCCCCTGCAGGGCCGCCCAGCCCCCCCGAAACACCCCCCCCCCAAGCGCCGCCTGCCCCACGGAAACAAACCCTCCTTCCCCAGCGCCGCCCCACCGAAACGGCAGTATTAAACCTTGGTAATGTTATAGCAGGCCCCTAAGGTAGATTAATGAAGGTAAAAGAAAAATGTTTTTTTGCTATTAGTAGAATAAGATCTTCCCCCCACTTTGTAATCAATTGCCCTGTTGAATGAATGAGGTGTGACTGAGGAAGGCAGGCACCTCCAGACAGCTGCAACCCTTGGAGAGGGGATGGGAGCCAGACCAGATCAGTAGAACAGGTCAGCCACCAACTCGTAGCCCGCCTCCTCAGCCCCCCCTCCCCCGCTGCCAGCTCACCTGCCCCCCTGCTCACCCCCTCAGCACCCCCCCCCCCCGGCCAGGCCACTCGCTTCCTCAGCCCCGCCCCCCCGCCACTTCCCACACACATGCCTCCTCAGCACCCCCTTCCCCGGCTCGCATACTCACCTTCTGCCACTGCCCTCCCGCTCGCCGCTTCAGCCTCCCAGCCCCCTGGCCAGTGATGAGCTGCCAAAATCTTAACAATCGGTTCTCTCCTCACCCCACAAGGGGGTCGTGGCCCCCCCCCAGGACCCCTGCCCCATCCACCCCCTTTCCCTGTCCCCTGATTGCCCCTGCTGCCCCTTCTAACCCCCGCTCCTTCCTGGCGGCCCCCCCGGGACCCTTGCCCCCATTCAACCCCCCTGTTCTCCGCCCTCTGACCGCCCCAACCCCTATCCACCCCCCCTACTCCCTGCCCCCTTACAGCACTGCCTGGAGGAGGCTGACCATGCTACAGCCGCACCGCTCGGCTGGAGCTGGGCCACGTCGCTGCCGCGCAGCGCCTGATGCACTGGGTTGGGCCGAGCTCGCAGCCCCCCTGCTTCCCGCGAATCAGCGGTTCGCACGGGAAGCCTGGGAGGGCAGAGAAGCGGTGCGGTGGCTTCGCGCTCAGGCCCAGGGAGGCAGAGGAGAGGTGAGCTGGGGCAGGGAGTGGTTCTTCTGCGCGGGCCCCCCCCGATTACCTGCTGCGGCACGGGTGGCCCCCCCGCCCCAGCTCACCTCGGCTCCGTCTCTGCCTCACTGGGCAGAGCGTTCAGGGTAGGAGGCGGAGCAGCAGTGAGCTGGGGCCAGCCGCCGGCTCACGTACCCCCTCCCGCCACTGCCCACCCGCTCGCCTCCTCAGCCCCCCTCCCTCACCCACCGCTTGCCTACTCACCCCCCCCCCCCCCCGCGGGCCGCACAGTGAGCCCACATGTTGTGCAGGCCTGATCTATACTAATAGAAAGACAAGAAAAATTCAGCTACCAACTAGCACTGACCCCCTCTACCAGGAATTCCATTAGTGGAATGAATCACCACTCATTATGAAATACATGTAATTGTTACAGTAGTGCATAATCAGTGTAATTAAAGACTTTCTGCCCTTCTAAAAAAACTGGAACAGTTATCCAGGATGTTGAGGAAGATGCTTCTTGCAGCAAGAGGCTAGTGCAGGTAATACAACTCATACCTAGGCAACAGAGAGACAGGATGGTGACCCTGATTCTACAACATCTACTGTAAATTAGGTTGTCTCTTTTCACTGCAGAGTTAACTTGGAAATTGGTACTGTTAACCTGCCCTGGGTATGAGCAGCTACACTGCAAAGCTGCACTCAAGTTACTGGGGCCTCACTGATGCTGCACTTGCCAGTGTGTGCCACTAGGACTTCTGGGAGAACATACGATGGTTCTTTGTGCTGCAGTAAGCTGAGCCATTCTGATTCTACACCAGTAAATTATGAGAGAACTTGTCTGTCTTCCTGGGCATACTGAAGAAATTATGAGAAGACACTGGAGGACTATCAGCATTCAAGCGGTTCAGCCTGTATCCACACTGCAAAGTGGGTGAGTCATCAACTTTAGTGAAAGCCTTGTTCAGGCTTTAGCCTCCAGACCCAGGTGGACCAGTTACCTTGGGATGAAAGCACAACTATACTTGGGTCAGAGGTTTATATGTGGAGGAGTTAACTTTGCAGTGAAGACATTCCCTGAGAGGAAAATAAGTCCCAAAGCTTCAGCATGAATTCTGAATATTATGATTTAACTAACAAGATTTTGGAGGGGAGGTTTCATTTCCTCATAACCAGACAAAGAAATGTTAAGTCTGATGATAATACCTGAATGGGAATCTTCCAAAGAATAGGGAAGCCTTTTGGAGATGGCATGTTGAGAATTCATGCACAGATGTCAGTAAATTCAGACCAGGCACTCCCACCACAATTTTGATGGTCCATCTTCAATGTAAATAAAATCCCTGTTATGCATACATTCCAGTGACATAATTGGAAAAATACATTATAGGAGAAAAGAGAGAAGCCAACAGGTGTTCAAAAATCATAACTCTGACCCCAAAGTCATACAACTGCTTAAAACTCATTAGGTTAGAGGGATAGCTTAGTAGGTTGAGCATTGGCCTGCTAAGCCCAGGGTTGCGAGTTCAATCCTTGAGGGGGCCATTTAGGGATCTGGGGCAAAAATCTGTCTGGGGATTGGTCCTGCTTTGAGCAGGGGGTTGGATTAGATGACCTCCTGAGGTCCCTTCCAACCCTGATATTCTATGATTTGCCTTCTGGTTTTTGAGCCTCTTCGGGGTTTGTGTTTTCAAGCTTTTCTCCACAATAAACTTCCTTTGAAAAAAATTCACATGACTTCAGGAGCCAGGGCTTTAAGAAAAGTACCAACTAACATGAGAGTCAACAACAGTGCAATTTTCTAGAATTTTAGGCCCCATCTGCATTACAGCTACCACCATATCACAACACCTAAATACAACATGGCACAGAGTCCTGTTGCATAGGTGGGACCTATCCCCCAAATCTTACTAAAGAAATGTACACATCCATGACTTAAGGAGACAGTTCCATTTTGTAAAGCAGATGGAACCTTGTGTTATAACATAGTTGCAGGACAAAAGTTTCAGCCAATCATGCAGCACAGAAAGAACCTTAAGAGCACATATACTGTAAGCTCATTTTAATATGAGATATACCTATCTCCTAGAACTGGAAGGGACCTTGAAAGGTCATCGAGTCCAGGCCCCTGCCTTCACTAGCAGTACCAAGTACTGATTTTTGCCCCAGATCCCTAAGTGGCCCCCTCAAGGATTGAAGTCACAACCCTGGGTTTAGCAGGCCAATGTTCAAACCACTGAGCTATCCCTCCCCCATAATGCATGTGTCCTTTTAGAATACAAATTCACAAGCGGGCATAGTTATAGAAGTTGTGGGAAACTTAACGCTTAACTACAAAGAACTACATTTTTTCCTGAATGCATAAAGGTAGGATAAATACATAGCGTCTCCCCCACCCTGCACTTTTCATATCAGGCCTTGATTTCCCTGATTTTGCTAAGGAATCATGACTGGAAAACTAATGGCCAACAACTCAAGTGAGACACCTGTGCAAGTAAGGGAACTGCAGTTAGTCGGACTGCCTCAAAACAAAAGGAAGAAGGGGGAACTGGGGTATTTGTTTAATTTAAACTCCTGACAAGTATTTGGGAGAAGAGCTCTGAGTGAAAGGCAACACTCCAATCCTTCCCAGAGAAAGGCTCAGTTCCCATTCTAGTTCTGAGGTCCCCCAAAAGCCCTCTGATGAAAATATGGAAGACAAGACTTGAGCAGTAAAGGAAAACGGAGGGGGGGGGGAGGGCAGAGAAAACTCAGTCTTTGTAAATAAAGGAGCAAAAGCAACAAGCAAACAATTTTTTTGCAGTTGATGTTTAGCTGTGAATTTTCTGTGTTTTTTGCAGTTAATCTCAAATTGAATGATGTATTAATATAGTATTTACATAGCCTATGAATAGTGCAAGCACAAAGTGCGAACAGCGGAGGCTAACAGAGGGAGTTTGCCTGGGAGTTCGCCTGGGGAGAGCCCAGTGAGGCTTTCATCTTGCGGGCTTCTGTGAATTGCTGCAACATCTGAGGAAGCAAGTAGAAGGAAGAAATTATGGAAGGTGAGCATTCAGCTGTTGTAACCTGCACAGGTTGTGCCATGTTTGTCTTTCTTCCACAGGACAGAAGCGACTTTGTCTGTACAAAGTGCAAGCTGGTCTCCATATTGGAAGAGAAGGTTCGAGGTCTGGAGCAACAAGTATCGACCCTGCGTTGCATACGAGAAAATGAAGATTTCCTGGACAGATGTCAGGATATGTGTCTATGGGCACAACGTTCTGAAAAATCGGAGCAGGCAGGGCTTTGTCAAGCCTGACCCTTAAATTGTGGAAGTCAACAAATGGCTATGCAGGTGGTGTTGGAGAGAAGGTTTTGGATTCTTTGACCATGGGATGGTGTTCCAAGAATGAGGAGTGCTAGGCAGAGACGGGCTCCACCTAACGAAGAGAGGGAAGAGCATTTTCGCAAGCCAGCTGGCTAACTTAGTGAGGAGGACTTTAAACTAGGTTCACTGGGGGAAGGAGACCAAAGCCCTGAGGTAAGTGGGAAAATGGGATACCGGGAGGAAGCACGAGCAGAAGAGTGCAAGAGGGGAGGACTCCTGTCTCAGACTGAGAAAGCGAGTTATCTTAAGTGCCTGTACACAAATGCAAGACACCTGGGAAACAAGCAGGGAGAACTGGAAGTCCTGGCACAGTCAAGGAATTATGATGTATTGGAATAACAGACTTGGTGGGATAACTCACATGACTGGAGTACTGTCATGGATGGATATAAACTGTTCAGGAAGGACAGGCAGGGCAGAAAAGGTGGGGGAGTTGCACTGTATGTAAGAGAGCAGTATGACTGCTCAGAGCTCCAGTATGAAACTGCAGAAAAACCTGAGAGTCTCTGGATTAAGTTTAGAAGTGTGAGCAACAAGGGTGATGTCGTGGTGGGAGTCTGCTACAGACCACCAGACCAGGGGGATGAGGTGGACAAGGCTTTCTTCTGACAACTAGCAGAAGTTACTAGATCACAGGCCCTGGTTCTCATGGGAGACTTTAATCACCCTGATATCTGCTGGGAGAGCAATACAGCGGTGCACAAACAATCCAGGAAGTTTTTGGAAAGTTTAGGGGACAATTTCCTGGTGCAAGTACTGGAGGAACCAACTAGGCGCAGAGCTCTTCTAAACCTGCTGCTCACAAACCAGGAAGAATTAGTAGGGGAAGCAAAAGTGGATGGGAACCTGGGAGGCAGTGACCATGAGATGGTCGAGTTCAGAATCCTGACACAAGGAAGAAAGGAGAGCAGCAGAATACAGACCCTGGACTTCAGAAAAGCAGACTTTGCCTCCCTCAGGGAACTGATGGGCAGGATCCTCTGGGAGAATAACATGAGGGGGAAAGGACTCCAGGAGAGCTGGATGTATTTTAAAGAATCTTTATTGAGGTTGCAGGAAAAAACCATCCCGATGTGTAGAAAGAATAGTAAATATGGCAGGCGACCAGCTTGGCTTAACGGTGAAATCCTTGCTGATCTTAAACACAAAAAAGAACCTTCCAAGAAGTGGAAGATTGGACAAATGACCAGAGAGGAGTATAAAAATATTGCTCAGGCATGCAGGAGTGAAATCAGGAAAGCCAAATCACACTTGGAGTTGCAGCTAGCAAGAGATGTTAAGAGTAACAAGAAGGGTTTCTTCAGGCATGTTCGCAACAAGAAGAAAGTCAAGGAAAGTGTGGGCCCCTTGCTGAATGAGGGAGGGAAGCTAGTGACAGAGGATGTGGAAAAAGCTAATATACTCAATGCTTTTTTTGCCTCGGTCTTCATAAACAAGGTCAGCTCCCAGACTGCTGCAATGGGCAGCACAGTATGGGGAGAAGATGACCAGTCCTCTGTGGAGGAAGAAGTGGTTTGGGACTATTTAGAAAAACTGGACGAGCACAAGTCCATGGGGCCGGATGCACTGCATCCAAGGGTGCTAAAGAAGTTGGCGGATGTGATTGCAGAGCCATTGGCCATTATCTTTGAAAACTCATGGTGACCAGGGGAGGTCCGGGATGACTAGAAAAAGGCTAATGTAGTTCCCATCTTTTAAAAAGGGAAGGAGAAGGATCCGGGGAACTACAGGCCAGTCAGCCTCACCTCAGTCCCTGGAAAAATCTTGGAGCAGGTCCTCAAGGAATCAATTCTGAAGCACTTAGAGGAGAGGAAAGTGATCAGGAACAGTCAGCATGGATTCACCAGGGGCAAGTCATGCCTGACTAACCTAATTGCCTTCTATGAGGAGATAACTGGGTCTGTGGATGAGGGGAAAGCAGTGGATGTGTTATTCCTTGACTTTTGCAAAGCTTTTGATACGGTCTCCCACAGTATTCTTGCCGGCAAGTTAAAGAACTATGGGCTGGATAAATGGACTATAAGGTGGATAGAAAGCTGGCTAGATCATCGGGCTCAACGGGTAGTGATCAACGACTCCATGTCTAGCTGGCAGCCGGTTTCAAGCAGAGTGCCCAAAGGGTTGGTCCTGGGGCCGGTTTTGTTCAATATCTTCATTAATGATCTGGAGTACGGCGTGGACTGCACTCTCAGCAAGTTTGCAGATGACACTAAACTGGGAAGAGTGGTAGACAGGCTGGAGGGTAGGGATAGGATACAGAGGGACCTAGACAAATTAGAAGATTGGGCCAAAAGAAACCTGATGAGGTTCAATAAGGACAAGTGCAGAGTCCTGCACTTAGGATGGAAAAATCCCATTCACTGTTACAGACTAGGGACCGAACGGTTAGGCAGCAGTTCTGCAGAAAAGGACCTAGGGGTTACAGTGGACGAGAAGCTGGATATGAGTCAACAGTGTGCCCTTGTTGCCAATAAGGCTAACGGCATTTTGGGCTGTATAAGTAGGGGTATTGCCAGCAGATTGAGGGACGTGATCATTCCCCCTCTATTCAGCATTGGTGAGGACTCATTTGGAGTACTGTTGTCCAGTTTTGGGCCCAACACTACAAGAAGGATGTGGAAAAATTGGAAAGAGTCCAGCGGAGGGCAACAAAAATGATTAGGGGGCTGGAACACAGGATTTATGAGGAGAGGCTGAGGGAACTGGGATTCTTTATTCTGCAGAAGAGAAGAATGAGGGGGGATTTGATAGCTGCTTTCAACTACCTGAAAGGGGGTTCCAAAGAGGATGGGCCTAGACTGTTCTCAGTGGTACCTGATGACAGAACAAGGAGTAATGGTCTCAAGCTGCAGTGAGGGAGGTTTAGGTTGGATATTAGGAAAAACTTTTTCACTCGGAGAGTGGTGAAGCACTGGAATGGATTACCTAGGGAGGTGGTGGAATCTCCCTCCTTAGAGGTTTTTAAGGTCAGGCTTGACAAAGCCCTGGCTGGGACGATTTAGTTGGGAATTGGTCCTGCTTTGAGCAGGGGGTTGGACTAGATGACCTCCTGAGGTCCCTTCCAACCCTGATATTCTTTGATTCTATGGAAGTGAACTACTAAACTCTGAAAAGAGCTTCTAAACCAGACCTAATTTTAAGATTAACTCTATAATCAGCTAATTTTACACTTAGTCTCTTTCTACTGGCTTCATCTCATTATATTCTCCCTCAACCCAAATGTATTCTTGTGCTCATCCTCTTCTGTATCTTTTCTTGTGGACAAGGACGCTGTTCTCAATGGTAGAAGATGACAGAACAAGGAGTAATGGTCTCAAGCTGCAGAGGGGGAGGTTTAGGTTGGATATTAGGAAAAACTTTTTCACTAGTAGGGTGGTGAAGAACTGGAATGGGTTACCTAGGGAGGTGGTGGAATCTCCTTCCTTAGAGGTTTTTAAGGTCAGGCTTGACAAAGCCATGGCTGGGATGACTTAGTTGGGTTTGGTCCTGCTTTGAGCAGGGGGTTGGACTAGATGACCTCCTGAGGTCCCTTCCAACCCTGAGATTCTATGATTCTATGACTAACACTGTGGAGTGTTGTGTACTTACATCATATTGATTATCTATAAAAGATCACCAACTCCCAAATGGCAAGGTTTCTTGAAGAACTGAATGAACCCTGGGAACAAAAGATCAACCCAAAATCAGGTCAAAGGAAACATTTGAAAAATAGAAATTAATCAGAGATGAGGGCAAAAAGAAGATAGGTGTCAAACATGCAGCATACTTAAATGATCTGTACTTGCAGACAAAAATAAATGAAAGAATAATCCCAGCAGGGGAAAAATAAGAAGAAAAGCAGCTGACGAAAGAGTAGAGCAAGAAGCTGCCTCACCAAAGGCAAATCATATTTGAGGATGCCAGGATGCTACCAGGACATGAGATAGTATTTATGTCAGAAGTTATAAGCAGAGCAGTTTCTAACTCTAGGACTTTATCCTTCTTATTGGTGAAGAGTTACATATTTAAGATGTGTGTGGTTGGACATCTGAAACAAAATCAATAAAGCCAGGAACAGCTTCGGGAGCCTAAATACAGTCTGGAAATCAAAATGCAACACCAAAACCAAACTCAAGATTTATCAGAGCTGCGTACTTTCAACACTACTTTATAGTGCAGAATGCTGGAGAATGAGAAAGTATGACATGTCCAAACTGTCTTCATTCCATACAACCTGCCTCAGAAAAATCTTCCGTATCTTTTGGCCCAGAACAATCTCCAATCAAGATCTATTGACACAGTGCAGCCAAGAGGATCTGAGCACCATCACTGCCAGGAGGCATTGGCGATGGATGAAAACTGATTCCATCACCAGAGTAGCAATAAGATGGACACCTGAAGGCAAGCAAAAACGAGGCCGCCTGAAAACTACATGGCAAAGAGCTGTCGAAGCTGAGCTGAAAAACCTGGGGCACAGCTGGGAAATTATTGAAAGACTTGAGAGAAACAGACAGGAGTGGAGAAGCTTCGTCACTGCCCTAAATGCCAGAGGTGTAATAGGAACATGATGATGGCTAAGAAAAGCGATTAAGTTACATGGTTTATTCTTCCCCTTATTTGCAGAGTCACAAGGGAAGCACAACACAGCTTCATCACCCAAGAAACCACCATTTTAATACAGAATATTAAACTAGCAGAGTTCTAACATTTTAATCAAATACTTACTTAGCCAAATGACTAAGCCAAGGCAGATACCAAGGATGGGACTTCCAACAAAGTCTAGTGACAGTATTCTCTTGTGGCTTGTCTACAAACAAAAGTTGTACCAATTTAACTATGCAGCATAATTAAAAGGATACAACCTACAGGGTATGGCTACACTGGCGAGTTGCAGCGCTGGAAAGCCTCCACCAGCGCTGCAATTAGTAAGTGGCCACACCTGCAGGGCACTTCCAGTGCTGCAACTCCCTGGCTGCAGCGCTGGCCATACACCTCACTCAGCATGGGGAATAAGGATTCCAGCGCTGGTGCTGCAGCGCTGGTCATCAAGTGTGGCCACACACCAGCGCTGTGATTGGCCTCCAGGGTATAAGGATGTATCCCAGAATGCTTTTATAAATTACTCTGTTTTGTTATGCAGCCTCTCTTTGTTTTGTTATGAACGAGCTCCGCACGGAGCTCCGTTGCCACTGCTGCTTATCTAAAAAACAAACAGAGCTCCTGTTTGCTGTGATCATCTGTACCTGGCTGTACAATGGAATTGTACAAATAAGCATCTGTCAACATGCACAAGGTCAACAACATTTGTAAACATATGCCTTCAAATTAAGGCTACACAATGTTCCTTTGTTGTAATAGGAAACTGTTTGAGAATGTTTCTGTCAGGGCACTTTGTTTAGTATTAGATGCCCACAAATAGAAGCAATTAAAAGCTTTTAACTGTCCCAGACACCACTACCATCTCAAGTTGTGCCTAGTGGAGGTGGCTTACCTATAGGTACGTTTGCTCCATGTGAATTAAAGTGTCTTTGAGCTACCAATTCAGCTAACAGGAATACTCTCATGCCTGCCCTTTTCAAGTTATGCAATCCACTTTTCCAATGCCTCTCCCCCACACCCTTTTTCTGGCTGTCTCCTTTACCCATTAAACTTCCCATCTATGACAGAAAAGCGGGAGAGTTTGAGAAAGACAAAAAGCCAGTGTTGACCTTTTTTCTTGACACTCTACTTTTTCTGGGACAGGACTGATTGAAGACCTCCCCTTTCCTCTCTGATTATCAAAGCCCTAATGTCTCTAAGGCCTTGTCCACACTATACAGTTTCATCAACGACAGAGAAGGACTGCTAGGACTGGCTAGACCCCTCCGGAGTGGAAAAGAGGTCCTGACTCCCCACACCACTGGATGACCCTGCCATGTGCTCCACATCGTCCTCCAATTCAACCTCTTCGTCCACTGGGTTGAGTCCACTGTCTGCCGCCTCCAGCCCCACCAAAGTGTCCAAAGGGCTCTTGGGCAGGGGAGGTGGAGTTGCCACCCAGGATGGCGTCCAGCTCCTTTTAGGAGTAGCAGGTCTTCAGCGAAGCACCAGAGCAACAGTTTGCCTCTCTTGCCGTCTGGTATGCCAACATCAGCTCTTATCTTCATATGGCACTGATGCATGTCCCATTAGTAGCTCTTACCCAACAAGCCACGAGAAATCTGACTGTAGGTATCAACGCTCCTACAGCTGAAGTGGAGCTGGGACTGCACAGTCTTCTCTCCTCACAGTGCCAACAGATCCAACAACTCATATGCTCCAAGCGAGAGAGTATTGATGCATGGCGCTGCCATGATCAGCTGGGAACAGACAATGTGAGCTCTCCACACCAAGGAAACAGAAGTGGGATTTCAAAAATTCCCAGGTCTTTAAAGGGGGAAGGGCAAAAGCCTGTGTACATGTGTGCCGGGCAGAAGAATTCAAACTGCTGACCAGCCAATATAACTTTGCAGCAAATAGCTCAATGCCTCTCATCAAGGTGGTTTTATTTTGCTGGTAAAGCAGGAGAGCTTTGTCAGCAGAAGGAGCATTGCAGTGTGTATACCTCCACTGGTATACTCCTTTTGAAGGAGAAAGTAGTTTTTTGAAGGAGAAAGTAGTTAAGCACATTGAGGTCAATGGTAATTGGGACAAAATACAACATCGTTTTACAAAAGGTAGATCGTGCCAAAACAACCTGATCTCCTTCTTTGAGAAGGTAACAGATTTTCTAGACAAAGAAAGCGCAGTGGATCTAATTTACCTCGATTTCAGTAAGGCATCTGACATGGTTCCACATGGGGAATTATTAGTTAAATTGGAAAAGATGGGGATCAATATGAAAATTGAAAAGTGGATAAGGAACTGGTTAAAGGGGAGACTACAATGGGCCGTACTGAAAGGTGAACTGTCAGGCTGGAAGGAGGTTACTAGTGGAGTTCCTCAGGGATCAGTTTTGGGGCCAATCTTATTTAACCTTTTTATTACTGATCTTGGCACAAAAAGCGAGAATGTGCTAATAAAGTTTGCGGATGATACAAAGCTGGGAGGTATTGATAATACAGAGAAGGACCGGGATATCATATAGGAAGATCTGGATGACCTTGTAAACTGGAGTAATAGTAATAGGATGAAATTTAATATGGAAAAGTGCAAGGTCATGCATTTAGTGATTAATACCAAGAATTTTGGTTATAAATTGGGGACACGTCAGTTGGAAGTAACAGAGGAGGAGAAGGACCTCGGAGAATTGGTTGATCACAGGATGACTATGAGCTACCAATGTGATATGGCCGTTAAAAAAGCTAATGCAGTTTTAGGATGCATCAGGCAAGGTATTTCCAGCAAAGATAAGGAGGTGTTAGTACCGTTATACAAGGCACTGGTGAGACCTCATCTGGTCTCCCATGTTTAAGAAGGATGAATTCAAACTGCAACAGCTACAGAGAAGGGCTACTAGGATGATTCGAGGAATGGAAAACCTGTCTTATGAAAGGAGACTCAAAGAGCTTGGCTTGTTTAGCCTAACCAAAAGAAGGCTGAAGGGGAATATGATGGCTCTTTATAAATATATCAGAGGGATTAATATTAGGGAGGGTGAGGAATTATTTAAGCTTGGTACCAATGTGGACACAAGAACAAATGGATATAAACTGGACACTAGGAAGTTTAGACTTGAAATTAGACGAAGGTTTCTGACCATCAGAGTGAAGTTCTGGAACAGCCTTCCAAGGGGAGTAGTGGGGGCAAAAGACATATCTGGCTTTAAGACTAAGCTTGATAAGATAATGGAGGGGATGGTATGATGGGATAGCCTAATTTTGGCAATTAATCAAAGATCAATTGCCAAATTATCAGCAGGTAAGTATGCCCAGTGGTCTGGGATGGGATGGAATCTGAGTTACTACAGAGAATTCTTTCCTGGGTGCTGGCTGGTGAGTCTTGCCCACATGCTCAGGGTTTAACTGATCGCCATATTTGGGGTTGGGAAGGAATTTTCCTCCAGGGCAGATTGGCAGAGGCCCTGGAGGTTTTTTGCCTTCCTCTGCAGCATGGAGCACGGGTCACTTGCTGGAAGATTCTTTGCAGCTTGAGGTCTTCAAACCTTCAAACCACAATTTGAGGACTTCAATAACTCAGACATAGGTTAGGGGTTTGTTATAGAAGTGGATGGGTGAGATTGTATGGCCTGCATTGTGCAGGAGGTCAGACTAGATGATCATAATGGTCCCTTCTGACCTTAAAGTCTATGAGTTTAAGACTGGTCGACAAAACTGTCTAGTGTAGACAAGGCCTTAGAGATCATTTTTAGTCAACCATTAGAAAACTGATTAGAAAGCACCATAGAAAGTGCTCTCTCTGTCTTTGTCCACTCTGCTAGTTTAGAGATCAAGAGATCAAACTCTACATAAGTTCATGTGTCTTTACCCATCTGGTTTTGTAAATTCTCTTCCCTGCATCCCCAGACTGAAATGACAAATCAGTGTTTTTTCAGCAGTGTGAAATTAATAGCTTCAGATTCACCACATACGAAGATTGTGTGATTTTGAATGCTGTTATGAGGTGTTTTGAGCATAGGTTGTATGACATAAAAACAACCAAACTATAATTTCATTTAAAGAAAGTAACATGGCTTCTGCAGCTAACAAATTGCCAGCTGAACATATTTAGTCTCGAGTTATCAATATAAACCAAAGGTTTAAAAATCAGTTCCTTCTTTTATCTTCTAAGGAACTTTTTTGTTTCACAAAAACAGGTGACATTCACACCTAAAGCAAAGCAGGCAGCTGGTTTAGTGTAAGAAATATATAGGCTTGGAAAGATTAGATTTTACAGACAGGGAGAATGATTTTGTGATTAATGTACTTAACTAAGATTCAGGAAATCTGGGTTAAAATTCCAAAACAAACCACAAACTTCTCATGTAACCTCAGGAAAAATCACTTAATCTCCCCACATCCATTTTGATCTGTACTATATCAACCAGGACCATGAACTCAGGACCCCAAACATTCTGCTGTGCTGATGACCAACTATGTTACAGGCACAGCTCACATTCCATCACCTCCCTGGAGTACCAAAATGAAATAGGTTGATTTTGATGGAAATTAGGTTTGTGCCAACTGCCTTTTCAATAAAACAGACTGTCCTCCAATCCCATCATTTCAGTAGGCAGATGGACAAACTGCCAGATTTAGCTTTTTCTGCCTGTCAGAGCTGTTCTACTCGCTAGATTAGGCAGGAATCAATCAAGTTCTTCCATAGCAGCATAGTTAAACTTCCATAACAAGTAACATTTTAACAAAATAACCAGAGACAAGATATTAAGTACACTGGAGGCAAGGGTAGGCTCCATGACGTTAAATAATTTATAAGAAGGGAAAAATTCTCCTATCTGTACCTGATCCACTCATGAAGCAATGGACTCTTAAGTAGAAGGGATCACTAGCCCATTGTACTTAGGGAAGAAAGACTTTGAAAGTAACTCATCTAACTGTTGGTTGAATCAGCTACCTTTCTACACAGATCTTCTGCAAATCCCCTCCCACTTTAGCTGACAGAGGGAAGATGTGTTAGAATACTAGGCGCCTTATAGGACAGTTTAAAGGTAAGCCTTCAACCTAGATCTGGAGCTTGCTAGGCCACAAGAAGTTCATTCTGCATTGATAGAACATAAAGAATCTAGATCAGGTTGAGGATCTACCAGAATCATTCCTTTTTGGGTTGGTAATAAAAAATCTTCTGAAATATAAGGAATGGATAATTCCCAAGTCTAGCTTTTCAGATACAATACTAAGACTGGCCTTGTCCTTGTACCTGAAGGAAGCCTAAACTGTAGGAAATCAAGGCTCTTTTCAGGATTACATGGGCCCTATATAAGCCAGACAAAGTGACTCTGTCAAAGTGCAATGTTCTTTGCTCTTGAAAAGAATAACAATAACTTGGCCATAAAGTCTCAAATCTAAAAGGAACTGGTCACTAGCAAAAGGTTTATTAGGTGCTTATAACTGACTGGACTTTGAGTAGGGCGGCAAATGAACTCTTGACAACATGATAAATTGAAGTAGCAGGTCTATATAGCACAGCACAAAAGCAATGAGAATAATTTAAACCCTATCACCTTGGATTTTCTTTAGCACAAATGAGATCAGAGAGAACAGGCAGACTGGACTACTAGCTCCCAATCACCTGGATTAATCCGCATTTACTCAGCCAATCAACAGGAATATTGAGAATCCTTGCCAAATAATCAAGCTACTTGATAGTAGCATGAGACCAACCAAGGCCAAAGACCTGATTCCAGGCTCAGACTGACATTTTGTACTTCCTGTTTATCAAAATGCCATGACTAGAACATTGTGAACTGACCACAAAGAAAAATCTACAACCACAGTTCAAAAGTTAACCTGTGCAGGCCACACCTTCTCTCCCTCCTTTGACCATGTTCAGGATTTGGGGCAACTAATTCCCCAGTACCACCAACCTTAAAGTATTAACATTAAAGGTGATCACAATCCATTGAGGATCATCACTACATGTAAGATTATCAGGTTTCCCAGCACATTGGGAAGAGGATGTCAGGGGAGATTCACTTATCCTAGTGGGCATAAGTCTAAACCTAGAGAGATCTGGAGCGATTAGGAAGCCAGTTTGAACACAAACTTCATGGAAAGCTTCCAGATTTCAATGCCACTGACTTTAAATTTATCTAGTGTGGAGTGAAGGCAGCTTCCATCAGTTGGTCTATGTAGGAATCATGATTAAGGCTCTCTGTCATTGGCCGCTGCTGGGGCAGTCTCACCCCCCCACACACACACACAACCCAGCAGCAGGAGTTGGGGGGGGGGTGGCCCTCAGCTCCTAGCTCCATATGCTGCCTCCGCCTGCAGGCACCACCCCCCGCCTGCAGGCACCACCCCCCGCATCTCTCATCAGCCACAGTTCCCAGCCAATGGGAGCTGCAGAACTGGGGCTTGAGGCGGAGGGAGGCAGCACATGGATCTAGGAGTTGAAGGTCGCCTCTTCCCAGGAACCAGGTAGAGAACCTCCCCAGCCTCACCAACCCACTCACCCCCACCCCCGCCCAGCACACACTAATATTAATATTGAAATGTGACCTTTTACAACACTTAAAATGACCTAGCAGCAAGCCTGTTAGAGGGACCAAGTGATTTACCTCCGCTATTTTCAATGCTAGTACTATTGCAATGTATTTCATCATCTACTCAATGCCAAACCTGTTGCACAAACACCTACTCAAACATTAAGATAAATATGGAGAACCTCAAATTGCTCTGGCTTTGCAAAAACATAGAAAAGTGAACTATTAAGTCCACACCAGTTGCATCTATTAAGCACCAGTCTAGTGAAATGGGACTCTGTGCACACAGACTTCCAAGCAGTGACACTGAACAATTAGTTTTCTATCTCAGTGGAGCTGTTCTATTAAACCACTTCTTTACAAACAAGCTCACTTTTTACAAACCAGCATATTTAAAAGGAAGAATGACTGGTTCACAAATGTTTTCTATTAGCGTATATGTATTTGCTATAGGTGCCTATTAGCAAATTTGCACTCTTGAAAATTACACCTCCCCCCAGGGAATACTTCATCTCTTACATTTTGACAGTAACTGAATGTTTGCAGAAGGTTTTGAAAACTGGGCTCTTTTAGCATTCAAGAAGCCCATCGCTGGAAGTGCACAGAAAAAAAAAATATCCACTGTTTGCTACTGACTCTTACACAAGGAAAGTCAGAGCTGAAAAAATAAGGTAAAGATAAGACAAACATTTTAAGAAGCGTCACCTTATGTTCAACAATCCACTGTCACTTATACAATCTGAATTAAAATGGATTTCAAAAGACAAGGAAAAAATCTGCATGGGCTTGATTTAGTTACTCCATTCCTGCACTTGAGACAAGGACAGAAGGGGGGGAAGGCACAAAGGTGGCTTTAAACCTGTTTTGGGCTCCCTGCATTCCGAAACGAAGTCCAGACACCAATATAGATTAGGGCAGCTTCATGATTGCCCTAACATTACACAGTACTTTCCAGGGCCCTAGGAAACAGAGAATAATAATAGTACAGTGCTCTTCTGATACCTACAACACGTCCCCTCCTTAAACTGTGGGACTGGATGGAAGACATGGTGTTGTAGAGCCTTCATGCCCGTTCTATAGAAGGTGGAACAGCTCTCTGCAGGGAGCATCCTCTGAGGCCATTTCCACCTCTTTACACTGCCCGAACAGTATAAAGGGCTTTTGTATAATTTGAGAACAATTCCCCAATGACTTTCCAAAATTTTAAGGATCTTTGGGAGTATAATTTTGTTTACACATTTTCAAAATGTCAATTTGATTATCATCCCACATATTCTGAGAAAGTTTCAGGAAGGAACCAGAATAATTTATACCTAGAAGCAAATTTAACTGGAACTAGTGCACTTAAGCGAACTGATGTCTGACTGTATGGCTATGAATTTAAAAGCAATATTACTACCTGTAAATGATGAATGATGGTAATTCTTAGCATTAATCTTACCAATTAAAGAGTGTGTCTGGGGGTTTTAAGTTCAGTAAAGGAATATGGAGTTCCTGCAATCGTTGCCTTGTTTCAAAATTCCCTTGCAGAACAATTCCACAGACTATATCAACATTGCATATCAGGGGCAGTATGCCTCCAGCAAGAGGAGCAATGTTACAGCCAAAGTGATTTGAGCCTAGTCAGTTTCACACTGCTCTTTCTTGAGCCAAACTAGTATGTGTGTAGGGAGTCCTTAAAAGGTGAAACTCCCCAAAGAATGAAGCCCCCTACAGATTACCAGAGTGACGCAGGAGAAGCAGAAATCAGTTCCACATTGGGGACTGGTCCTGCTTTGAGCAGGGGGTTGGACTAGATGACCTCCTGAGGTCCCTTCCAACACTGATATTCTATGATTCTGTGATTGCTCTGGAAAAAAAATTCTGAAACAGCAGTATCAACATGATTCAGCATGCTGAGGGAAGTAAATGGAGTAGAGACAAAAAGAGAGGTGAATATCCTCAGAGATAGGGAAAAGACAAAGGGAGGACAAAGAACAGGCACATATAAACGCTTAATTTTAGGAAAGATTTTAGTAGCCAAGAGACATATTTAAAAAAAAAATTCCACCACTTTTTCCAAAAAAGTGGGGAAAGAGGAAAGAAACCCCCACTTCTATGAGCACAAACTAAGCATTTCATAACCAGACATGTAATGATTTGGGGAAAGTCTATCTTTGATACCTGGAAAGATACTGGAAAAAATTAATCAATTTGTAAGCCCTAGAAGATAACTGAGTAATAGTAACAGCCAACATTGATTTGTCAAGAACAAGTAATGCCAAACCAACCTAATTTCCATCTTTGATAGGGTTCCTAGACTAGTGGATGAGGGGAATGAGCACACAATATATCTTGATTTTATTAAGTCTTTTGATAGTCCCTAGTTTGCTTATGAGAATGTCATGTGCAAAATGTGTTCTAGATTAAATTACTATAAATATGAACTGGTTGAAAGACTGTACTCCCAAGAGTAGTTATCAATGGTTCACGGTCAAACTGGGAGGACATATCAGGTGGGGTCCCGAAGGGGTTAATCCTAAATCCAGTACTATTCAGATTTTCATTGATGAATTGATCAGGCTGGTCCAACTCGTGGCCTGCAGGACAATTTTGTTCGGCCCCCCAACGGGTCCTCCACACAGCAGATCTGCTCTACAATATGGTGCCCTCACACACACCAGATGTGAAAGGTCATGCTACATGGAGGACACCATTTTGTAGAGCAGGTCTGCTGTAGGACAAAATGGTGTCCTCCACACAGCGTGCATGCGAGATCACACTGCAGGGAGGATACCATTTTGTTTTTATTTGTGGCCTAAAGAGGTGCCGCACAACTACACATGGCCCACATCACTGAAAAGGTTGGATTATTCTGACTTAGATAATAGTGCGGAGAATATGCTTATAAAATTTGCAGATTAAACCAAGATGGGAGGGATTGGAAGCACTTTGGAGGACAGGATTAGAATTAAAAATTACCTTGACAAATTGGAGAACTGGTCTGAAATCAACAAGGTGAAATTCAATAAAGACGAGCAAAATACTATGCATGGGAAGGAAAAAATGAAATGCACAAATACAAAATAGGGGAAAATTGGCTAGGTTGTAGTACTGCTGAAAAGGATCCAGGGGTTCTAGTGGAGTACAAATTGAATATAAACTAATAAAGTAATGCAGTTGCAAAAAAGGTTAATTCCATTATAGGGTGCTGTAAGACACAAGAGGTAATTAAGTCCAGAGGACAGCAAAAGTGATCAAAGGTTTAGAGAAATTGACCTACAAGTTAAAAAATTGGGCATGTTTAGTCTTGAAAAAAAGAGAAATGAGGGGAGACCTGATAACAGCCTTCAACTCTGCTAGGGGCAGTTATAAAGAGGACAATGATCAATTGTTCTCCATGTCCTCTGAAGACAGGAAAAGAAATAATCAGCTTAATCTACAGCAAGGGATGTTAGGAAAAACTTTCTAACAAGGATAGTTAAGCACTGGAACAGGCTTCCAAAGGAGGTTGTGGAATTCCCATCATTGGAGGTTTTTAAGAACAGGTTAGACCAGTGGTCCCCAACGCGGTGCCCACGGGATGCCATGGCGCCTGCTGGGGTATCTATGTGTACCCGCGTACTGGCCGGCGGACGAGCATCTGCCGAAATGCCGCCGAGAAGCAGCGTCATCCAGAGGCGTCGCTGCCGAAATGCCGCTGATTTTCAGCGGACACACCTCTGGATGACGCTGCTTCTCGGCAGCGATGCCTATTGACATTGCCGCTTCTCGGCAGCATTTCGATGGATGCTCATCTGCCAGCCACAGTCCGCAGTGGCTCGTCGTCTGGCGCCCGCCAGACGTAGAAGGTTGGGGACCACTGGGTTAGACAAACATCTGTCAGGAATGGTCAAGGTATACTTGCTCCTTCCTGCCCCAGAATGGGGTGAGTTGGGGTGTTGGACTAGATGACCTCGAGGTTCCTTCCAGCCTTATATTTCTATGAGTCTATGACTAAAGCACAAGTATATGTAAAATGACAAAGGAGCACCCTAAAAGGCTCAGATGCAATTGAGATCAGATGTGTAAGTTTAAAAGATTCTCAATGGGCTGCAGGCAAGTTCCACCACAATCAATTTTCAGTATTGGCATAGATAATACAAACAATAGCTGCCTCTTTTCCTAATAAAGCTCTCAAGAGCAATTTAGGAAAGCCCAAAAGGAATACGAGGTGAAAGTGAGCTGTTCTCGGCTTGCCCAAACTAAGTATAAGCAACATGGTACATTATGCACCATCCCTCAACATTTTTAGTTCTTTCCCGTTTTGAGCATCAGAATTAACCCATTATAAAAGCCCATGTTTCTCATAAAAATATGGAAATATTCAACCTAATGCAGTAATCTGATTAATAGAACATTCCCTGGATGCTCTAAATATTCAACTAAAAATTACTTTTATTTTTGACCTAATGATATGAATGACATACTTGTACCTATCATTCTAGAGCAGGGCACTTAGCTATAGCTCTAATTTGGAAAACTACATATAAATGCATAAATACTGCTGCTCTTACCTGAGACCAGGGGTCCCAACATGCAATTCATCCAGGCTACCTTGATCACTGCCTCTTGGGACCTGTAGCCTCTTGACTATAATCTCCACATTAATAAGGATGATTGACCCAGACCACATTACAGACTTCCACAGGCTGCTTTTGGTACATACTTTTAACACCACTACTTAAGATTCAGCTGAACAACACGTGTACATTTAAGATTCTATTCAAATCTACTCACTCAACTTGAATTCAAGTGTTTCTACAAATATCGGTTAAAATTACTCATTCGTAAACCAACTGGTACAAATTCCTATTCATATATATTTCATGAAAAACTACAATACTTTAGCCAGACTAAGATATCCATATGGAGTTCTTCATTAGAAACCCACATAATACTAATGCTCTTTTTACATATCTTTTTCATGAGTTCATTCTCATTTCACTTCACAACAAAACAGTTAGCAATACTAGTGCTTGCGAAACATATGAACGAATGAAACCAGAGATGGAAATAGAACAGGAGTACTTGTGGCACCTTAGAGACTAACAAATTTATTTCAGCATAAGCTTTTGTGAGCTACAGCTCACTTCTTCGGATGCATAGAATGGAACACACAGACAGGAGATATTTATACATACAGAGAACACGAAAAGGTGGAAATGTCTCTCTCCACCCCATTAGATTAGTAAACAAATATTAGTTCCTTCATTCACAGATCGCACAGTGCTTTCTTTACAAAGAAGATAAGCATCATCCTCATTTTACAGATGAGGAAATGAAGGCACAGGGAAACAGACATGGAAGTGATTTGTCCAAGATCTTCCAGCAGAAGGGGGGGGGGGGGGGAAACCAACTATCCTGAGTCCTAGTCCAGTGCTCTATCCACTAGTCCCTAAATTACAGTGCATTGGGCCAGCATTTCTCAAATGTGGACACAAGGGGCTTTTCTTGCAGCCACAGCTTCCTGGGCAGTGGTGGTTTTTTGTTTTGTTTGGGGGTGGGCGCAAAACAGCGGCCCCTCCCCCGGGGTTGCCAGGGCTGTCTGGAATAGAAGCACCTTGTGTTTCTATTCTGCTTAGGTCCAGTAAAGAATAGGGACAACTGTACATTATTTTTATTATTGAGTCTGAAAAAAACCCCTACATAAATACTTTGGACATGTATATGTGCATATTTATTTGTTTTTCCTAACGTTAATTAAGTATTTTAGGAAATATTGTCAGAGCAGCCACCAGTAAGAGTTGAGGCCACAAAAAATGTTGTGAGAACCCCTGCATTAGGCTATGTCTAACTACAAACCTTACAGCAGCACTGTGCCGCTTTACGGTCTCCCATGTAGCCACTCTATGCCGACGGGGCATAATTAAACCACCCCCAACAAGCGGCAGCAGCTATGTTAGCAGGAGAGCGTCTCCTGCTGACATAGCGCTGTCCACACCGGCACTTATGGGTGAAACTTACGTTGGTCAGGGGTGTTTTTTTCCCCCACACTCCTGACTGACAAAAGTTTTATTGACAAAAGCCTTAAAAAATAAATAAATATAGGGTAAAAAAAACTTAAGAACATTTGTTTCTACAAATACATGTTCCACAAGCCCTTGCTCTTGTCCAATAATTAATCCAATTCTACATTTTAACTTAACCAGATCAATAGCTGTCTATAGGACAGTCAGACATCAGCATCTGTATAGGAAGAATTCACTGCACTCCAGTGAAACTAATCTTAGTCACTTTCACTCAACAGCAAGGATGGCAGAGAAAAGAATACTTCTGTACTCAAATGCAATACCCACTGTTTGCAGCTGCAAGGGGGGGGGGGGGAGAGGAGGGAGAGAGAGAGACACACACACAGACAGACAGACACAATAGGGTGACACAAAGAATTCTAATGCTGGTATCCCACATTAAGTTTTAATGCCAAACGGCTAACAGTTACTCTCCACAGCAACTACCACACATGTACTTTTTGGTAGCCTGACAGACTACAATGCTATACACAAACTTGTTCACTACTGTTAAACATTTATGTAGATTCATTTTTTGTTATGCCTCTATTCAATTTTCTTAAGAAATAATCTCAAAAAGGCATACTGCCACTTGGCTGTTGTTCAAACTCAAAACCAAGTCTAACTAAAAACCTAGAGCCTGTTATTTAAGATGAGTCATCTTTGGCACATTTCCAGTTCTAATAAAAATCATTAACCAAATTGATCTAGCCTGTCCCCACCACCCAATTCATGGCATTTTATTTTAGTTGCTATTCTCTTTCATGGATGGGAGCCATACCTGTGGTTCATTGAGGGAGTTTTAAAAGCCCCTACAATGCAGCTGCATCTACACTACTAAGTTAACTATTACAAGTAACTAAACTATTGTTATGAATCACTACATCTGCACACAGTATTCACATATGGTAAGCGGGATTGCAGTTATGCAATATGTTCAATGCTAGTGCCGCACCCAATTGTTTTAGCAGCAATACCTTCTAAGCACATATCACAGAAGTCTCCTCTCTGCTTCAAACTAAAAGTACTGTGAATGACTGCTTATGGCTAGAGCCATATCAAATTCATGGCCATGAAAAACGTGTCATGGACTGTGAAATCTGGTGCCCAGCCAGAGGCTCCTACCCTGCGCAGGGTTCCAGCTACTAGTCCTGGCCAGGGATGGGGAGGAACCAGACTTCCTCTTCCCCTCCAAGTGCCGCTCCTGGTGTGAGTCAGACCCACCTCCAAGCTCTCCCACAGCTACAGAAAGCTCCGTGGCCGACCCACGTGGGGAGGCTGCAGCTCCATCACCTCCATATGCAGGCAGGAGACTGCCGGGAAAACTGGACACATGGTAACCCACCACCCATACACTTATGACGCCTGGCCAGAAGCCTTCCCTCTGCAGCCCAGCTCTGAAGACAGTGCCTCTGTGAGCAGCAGGAGAGAAGTAAGGGTGGCAATCCCACAACCCCTCTATAATAGTCTTGGGACCCTCCCACCCTGGCCCCTTTTTGGGTCGGGACCCCCAGTTACACTGTGACATTTCTCATGTAAAGATCTGAAAACATGAAACTGACTACATTTTAAAAAAACCCTGGCCATCATATTCACCAAAATGGACCGTGAATTTGGCAGGGCCCTACTTATGGCCCATCAGGAACCCTCACTTTTGGACGGAGGTATAACTCTCATATCTACCACCATCACCACCCCTCATATTTCTGAGTAAGTCCAGAAGCAATGAAGACCTCAGATGACAGTCGGTAGCTGTGGAAACAGCTTTATGTGGCATACAAAGCAAAAGCACCGTCACTAGAAGAAAGTTTTCCTAGATTTGAGGATACAGTTGACATCAGAAGCAGCTGCAAATAGGCAGTGGGAAGTGTTCTATCATTACCAGTGGAGAGCCCAGCAACAAGAAAAGGACTTGAATGCACCAGTTCATGAGTAGCTGCATAGTATCTTAGTGAGCACATCATTCACCATTAAGCAACAGTTTTGAACTAGACCAAGAAGCACAGACTGGTAGGATCATGTGGTTCTCTGGGTCTCAGATGATCAGCTGTCACTGCAGGTCCAGGCATGTGAGACCACCAGGATGAGAGCCCTAATACCAGTACAGAGGTATGCAATAGTTACCCTGTAGAAGCTCGTCTGTTACAGATTTGTTGGGGGCCAGTTTGGGGTCAACAGGTCCCATTGTGTGGAGGTTTGTGAGACCAAAAGCACTGTGCTTCATATATCAAAACTGATGTGTTTCAGTGGCCGGGCCAAACTGTGTTGGTATTCATATACCCATTATCTGCTGACAGCACTGATTCTGCAGGTGCTCACAAGCACATCAATAAGAAGGATTATTTCCTGACAAGGCAAGATTTGGTGGATCATTAAAGGTGGCTCATGAACCCCCAGGCACTGGTCAAGTACACAATGAGAGAATACGGTATTGTTCCGAGTATAGGCCGCTCCTGATTATAAGCCGCACCCTTAAAGTGGGGTGCTATTTTAAAAAAATTAAATTTTTAACTTTTTTTAACTTAAAGAAAATATACACATTAGTAGAACAGTAAAACAGTATTTTATTTAATGAATAGGAAGACATGTACCAGTATTTTTAACACTTTTAACACTTTTGGTAGTCCTGCTTTTGACGGCATATGTTATATACTCAGAAATATTGAAAACTATTTTGTAGTTATACTGTAAATAAAGAAGGGAAAAGGAATGGACAACAAGGAGACTGATGGGAACAGTTCTCACCCTCTCCCCTGCACAACAATCAACAACATTAGCAAATGTTCTTAGGGTTAGGGATCATGGCCCCCCCCCGAACTCCTGCCCCATCCAACCCCCCGCGTTCCTTGACACCTCCCCCCAGCCCAGGGACCCCTGCCCCATCCAACCACCCCTTCTCTCTGTCCCCTGACAGCCCCTGGAATCCTTGCCCCTGACTGCCTTCCACCGCCCCATCCATCCCCTGATCCTTTCTAACTGCCCCACCAGGACCCTTGCCCCTATTCAATCCCCCTGTTCCCTGCCCTCTGACCCCCCCAACCACTATCCACCCCCCACCCCGAACCCCCCTGCCCTCTCTCCAACACCCCCTCCCTGCCCCCTTACTGCACTGCCTGGATGTGGCTGGCGGCACTACAGTCCGGCCGCGGCTGGAGCCAGGAGCCCCGGGATGCTGGGCCGGGGCAGGAGTCACGCAGCCAGAGCCCGGAGCTGGAGGATGTGGCGGGAGCCGGATGGCCAGAGCCAGGTAGCTGGCCGACCAGAGTAGGGCGGCCGGGAAGGGATGCGGGGCCGGGGGACGCGCGATGCGGGGGCGGCCGGCGATGCGGGGGCGGCCAGCGGGCGATGCGGGGCCGGGGGACACGCGAGGCCAGGCAGGGCCACCCAGAGAATTCCGGGGGCCCGGGGTCTTCGGCGGGGGGGGGGGGGGGGCCATCCGTTCCGGGACCTGCCGCCGAAGTGTCCCGAAGACCCGCCGCGGGGCGCCCCCGCCACCGAATTACCGCGGCGGGGACACGGCCGGCGGAGGTAGGTACGCGGGGCTGGGGCCGGGCGGCGGGGACGTGGCCGGGGCCGGCGGAGCTGGGCAGCGCGAGGCCCAGGCCCGGGCGAGGACGCGGGCCCAGGCGAGGCGGGGCCGGGCGAGGCGGGGCCGGCCGAGGCGGGGCCGGCCGAGGCCGGGCGAGGCGGGGCGGGGACGCGGGGCCGGGGCAGCCCAGAGCCCTCTGAGTCCCGGCCGCGGCTGGGATTTAAAAGGCTCTGGGCTCCCCGCGGCTGCCGGCAGCCCAGAGCCCTCTGATTCCCTGTCGCGGCTGGGATTTAAAGGGCTCTGGGCTCCCGCCGCGGCTATTGTCCTGATTGTAGGCCGCACCCCTAGTTTAAACACTCACATTAGGGGGAAAAAGTGCGGCCTATACTCGGGACAATACGGTATTCATGAATGCTATTGGGTTCAGGCATGGGCAAGCCATGCTCCCACACAGTAACGTGGACATCAATGGAGTTGGTTCCTATTGTTATTCTGGGTGTATGGCATGGGGCCCTCAGCCAATATTTTTAAGTGTGAATGCATTTAGGAATATGTCCCCAAGTTTCATTATTTACAAGACTGTAGACTGTTAAAGCAACCTTTATGTGAACATTTCCAGTAACACATATTTTGTTTGTAAAAACAATTTAAACTAGTAGGTCTAAAATTCATATGCCAGCTATGCAAGAACAAAAATTCTATTCCTTGCACATTCCTTTTGTGAAGGCAAGATAATGAAAATGTAAGAATCCTACTCTCTGATAACATGTGAATGCCAAGTTTTCTATGTCACATTTTCAGCATAACTATATGAGGGTTTGTCTCCCTCTACAATGGGCTGCAAATGAAAATACAGCATTTGATAACAAGTACATGACAGACTTTTCCTACAAGCAAGGTGAGTGAAATATCCATAACTTTGCTAAAAGATGCCTTGAGGCAATTTGACAGCTACCTACAGTTATTTGAAGTGGATCAACATTGCATGAGGAATTATTTAGGGTCGTTCAGAGATTAGCAAAGAGAAATAAGATTAGCAAAAAGACAAGTTTGGGCCATATACCTGAAATCCAGCTTATCAATAAGAACACAGAATAGCCTCTCAGGAGATAAGGGAAGGTTCATTTTAGTTAATTTTTAAAAAACATTTCATTGACACATTAAATCTCAATCCTGCATTGGATTACTGTAGTCTTTAACGGTCATCCTGATCATAAAAAGGATGTCTTCCCACATTCCTTAAAACTGCGACATTCTACTTCGATGACCAACCAACAAACATATGATACCAGATTTCTTTGCAGACAAGACAGGCACACCCAGATCTCCGTATGCTTTCTAGCAGAAAAATATTAATACAGAAATGTCATGTAGTCCTTGAAAGATTTCATGGAATTAAAGTTTCAGAAAGATGGCTTTAAAAAGAATAGGTTTAATATTTAACGTATCCAACTCACCAGAGGAAGTCTTACATTTTCATTCCCAAATTATCACTTAAAGTCAAGGTTTTAGAGTCCTTGCCTGAGTCTTCGTTGCTATCTGTGAGCAATTCTTGTTTTCGTTTTTATCATTTTAGTGATATTCTAAGGGGGGAGGGATATCTCAGTGATTTGAGCATTGGCCTGCTAAACCCAGGGTTGAGAGTTCAATCCTTGAGGGGGCCACTTAGGGATCTGGGGCAAAAATCACTACTTGGTCCTGCTAGTGAAGGCAGGGGGCTGGACTCGATGACCTTTCAGGGTCCCTTCCAGTTCTATGATAGGTATATCCCCATATATTCTATATTTTATCTGGAGACATGCCATTCTGCTCATCCTTCAGGCTTCCTGGCTGCATTAAGTGACATCAGTCCATCTGTTAAGTGTATTGTGTAGAGCCTTTCAATTGTAATTAGCAATCTTCCTTGTACATGGAAGACTAATATAAATTCAGCTGAGGAGTTACACTAATTGCAACAAACATCACTCAGTGATGGGAAAAACCTTCATGGAGCAACACTCTGTTAAAAATAAAAGAAAACTAGAAGCAAGCACTGTTCCCCAAGAGCATCGAGACAGACAGCCCTGGCAGACCACCCACTCTAGTAATGCTACTACTACTGTCTGAAGCTTTCACAAAATAGCAGTTAGTCAACAACTAATCATCATCATTGCTGCTAAGTAACTCCTGGCCTGCAGAAGTCAAAATTAGGATTAACTGCAGCAAGAATTTAACCATGACCTTGACCCAAGGTGTCATTTTACTTAAAAAAAAAAAAAAAGTTCCTGTTATGGTATATCTAACATGGATTCTTGTAGATACCCACTGTTTTTTCCACAAACACTACATCATTCTCTCAAGTTTCTGTATATACAGAAACGCCTCACTTAATGTTGTAGTTACATTACTGAAAAATGCTACTTTAAGCGAAATGATGTTAAGCTAATCCAATTTCCCCATAAAAATTAATGTAATGGGAGGCGGAGGGAGGGGGAATTAGCTTCCAGGGACATTTTTTCACCAGTCAAAAGACTATGTATGTGTGTGTGTGTGTATAGATATGTATGGTTTTTTTATATATATATATATATATATATATATATATATATATATATATATATATATACACACACACACACACACACACACACACACACACACAGAGTATACATTTTAAACAATTTAATACTGTACACAGCAATGATGATTGTGCAGCTTGGTTGAGGTGGTGAAGTAAGAGGGTGGGATATTTCCCAGGGAATGCCTTACTGCTAAATGATGAACTAGCACTTGGCTGAGCCCTCAAGGATTAATACGTTGTTAATGTAGCCTCACATTCTACAAGGCAGCACGAATGGAGGGAGGGGAGACAGCATGGCAGAGACACAGACACACACAGTGTGTGTGTGTGAGAGTGAGAGTGTGAGAAATGCGCATTGCCCCTTTAAGTACACTGACCCTACTCTAAGTACACTGCCTTTTTAAGTAGATCAGCAAGTTGAGACAGCAGCTACTGACAGCAAGCTCCCTCAGTCCTGAGCCCTGTCCTGTCCCATTCCCGTCCCCCTCCCCGCTCTGTGGAGATGGGGTAAACGAGCAGGGGGGAGGAGCAGAGCGGAGGAGCAGAGGGCTGGGATCATCCTGACATTAGCAGCCCTCTTCCCCCCACCCCCACCCCCTGCACAGCAAGCAGGAGGCTCCCGGGAGCAGCTCCAGGGCACTGGGGGGAGGGACAGCTGAACTGTCTGGCATCTGATAGCCTGCTGGGCAGCTGCCACACAGGGAACTTAGAGGAGCTGATGTGGGACTGCCGATCCACCCTGGTTCCAAGACCACACCAATTAGCGCCAATGGGCTGCTTTTTCTGCAAACAGTAGACAAAGCAGGCGGCTGCCAAACAACATTATAAGGGAGCATTGCACAACTTTAAATGAGCATGTTCTCTAATTGATCAGCAACATAACAACAAAACAATGTTGTTGGGATGACTAAGTGAGGAGTTACTGCACTAACATCCAGCTATTTTCTTCTACATGCAAGAATTAGTGAACTGTGGTAACTACTTTGATTTTCACAAACTAAAATACAACCACACAGTACTGAAATTATGAATGCTAGAGACTGAATTCAGCCCCTTCTAAGAAATCCTAGTTAATAGGAATAACTATTGCCTTGGACCATAAAGTTTTCATACCTAATACTTACTAATAAATGTACCAAAATATGAACGGATACTTCCTGGGTACACCATAACCCCTCTTAAGCCTTTGTGTAGGCTAAGCACATCTAAAGAAAAATGAAGATTCAGAATTTGAGTTTACTAGCTACCTCCTGAGAGATCCAAACCTTCAAAATGCAGTGAATATGAAGTATCTAATACACAGGCCCAGATTTTTAAACGTATTTCAATAATGCTCTGCTCAGCTTTCAACCTCATTGAAAGTTAATGGGGCTTAGACTCCTAACTGCCTAAATCACTTCTGAAAATGGGACTTAGCCTCCTTAAGTAACTTTGCAGATTCTCCATCATCAAGACTGGATGTTTTTCTAAAACATATACTCTAGGGACCGAATGGCTGGGCAGCAGTTCTGCAGAAAGGGACCTAGGGGTTACAGTGGATGAAAAGCTGAATATGAGTCAACAGTGTGCCCTTGTTGCCAAGAAGGCTAATGGCATTTTGGGCTGTATAAGTAGGGGCATTTCCAGCAGATCGAGGGATATGATCATTCCCCTCTATTCAGCACTGGTGAGGCCTCATTTGGAGTACTGTGTCCAGTTTTGGGCCCCACACTACAAGAGGGATGTGGATATATTGGAGAGAGTCCAGCAGAGGGCAACAAAAATGATTAGGGGGCTGGAGCACATGACTTACGAGGAGAGGCTGAGGGAACTGAGATTGTTTAGCTTGCAGAAAAGAAGAATGAGGGGGGATTTGATAGCTGCTTTCAACTATCTGAAAGGGGGTTCCAAAGAGGATGGATCTAGACTGTTCTCAGTGGTAGAAGATGACAGAACAAGGAGTAATGGTCTCAAGTTGCAGAGGGGGAGGTTTAGGTTGGACATTAGGAAAAACTTTTTCACTAGTAGGGTGGTGAAACACTGGAATGGGTTACCTAGGGAGGTGGTGGAATCTCCTTCCTTAGAGGTTTTTAAGGTCAGGCTTGACAAAGCCCTGGCTGGGATGATTTAGTTGGGTTTGGTCCTGCTTTGAGCAGGGGGTTGGACTAGATGACCTCCTGAGGTCCCTTCCAACCCTGAGATTCTATGATTCTATGATAATTATTTTGGGGAAGCAATAATTAAGCAGTCAATTTGCAAACATCTGGAAGATAATAAGGTAATAAGTAACAGTCAGCATGACCTTGGCACAATAAGTGGGAATGTGCTAATAAAGTTTGTGGATGACACAAAGCTGGGAGGTATTGCTAATACAGAGAAGGACCAGGATATCATATAGGAAGATCTGGATGACCTTGTAAACTGGAGTAATAGTAACAGGATGAAATTTAATAGTGAAAAGTGCAAAGTCATGTATTTAGGGATTAATAAGAAGAATTTTGGTTACAAATTGAGGACACAACAGCTGGAAGTTAACAGAGGAGGAGAAAGGCCTCAGAGTATTGGTTGATCACAGGATGACTATGAGCCGCCAACGTGATATGGCCGTGAAAAAAAAACTGATGTGGTCTTGGGATGCATCAGGCGAGGTATTTCCAGCAAAGATAAGGAGGTGTTAGTACCGTTATACAAGGCACTGGTGAGACCTCATCTGGAATACTGTGTGCAGTTCTGATCTCCCATGTTTAAGAAGGATGAATTCAAACTGGAACAGAAACAAAGGAGGGCTACTAGGATGATCCGAGGAATGGAAAACCTGACTTATGAAAGGAGACTGAAAGAGCTTGGCTTGTTTAGCCTAACCAAAAGAAGGTTTGGGGAGATATGATTGCTCTTTATAAATATATCAGAGGGATAAATATTGGGGAGGGAGAAGCTTAGTACCAATGTGGACACAAGAACAAATGGATATAAACTGGACACTAGGAAGTTTAGACTTGAAATTAGACGCAGGTTTCTAACCATTAGAGAAGTGAAGTTCTGGAACAGCCTTCCAAGGGGAGTAGTGGGGGCAAAAGACATATCTGGCTTCAAGACTAAGCTTGATAAGTTTATGGAGGGGATGGTATGATGGGATAGCCTAATTTTGGCAATTAATTGATCTTTGATTATTAGCAGGTAAATATGGGATGAGGTCTGAGTTACTACAGAGAATTCTTTCCTGTGTGCTGGCTGGTGAGTCTTGCCCACATGCTCAGGGTTCAACTGATCACCATATTTGGGATCGGGAAGGAATTTTCCTCCAGGGCAGATTGGCAGAGGCCCTGGAGGTTTTTCACCGTCTTCTGCAGTGTGAGGCAGGGGTCACTTGCTGGAGGATTATCTGCACCTTGAGGTCTTTAAACCACGATTTGAGGACTTCAATAACTCAGACATAGGTTAGGGGATTGTGACACGAGTGGGTGGGTGAGATTCTGTGGCCTGCGTTGTGCAAGAGGTCAGACTAGATGATCATAATGGTCCCTTCTGACCTTAAAGTCTATGAGAGTTAAACCAACCTGATAGCTTTCTTTGACAGGGTAACAAGCCTTGTAGATGGGGGGGAAGTGGTATATCTTGACTTTACTAAAGTTTTTGATACTGTCTCGCATGACCTTCGCATAAACTAGGAAATGCAACCTAGATAAAGCTACTATAAGGTGGGTGCAAAACTGGTTGGAAAACCGTTCCCGGAGAGTAATCATCAGTAGTTCACAGTCATTCTGGAAGGACATAATAAGTGGGGTCCCACAGGGATCAATTCTGGGTCCAGTTCTGTTCAATATGATTTAGATAATGGCATAGAGAATACACTTATAAAGTTTGTGGGCAATACCAAACTGGGAGGGGTTGCAAGTGCTTTGGAGGACAGGATTAAAATTCAAAATGATCTGGACAAAATGGAGAAATGGTCTAAGTAAATAGGATGAAATTCAATAAGGACAAACGCAAAGTACTCTATTTAGGAAGGAACAATCAGTTGCACACATACAAAATAGGAAATGACTGCCTAAGAAGAAGTACTGCGAGGTGTCATAGTGGACCACAAGCTAAATATGAATCATAGAATAGATTATTAGGGTTGGAAGGGACCTCAGGAGATCATCTAGTCCAACCCCCTGCTCAAAGCAGGACCAATCCCCAAATCCCTAAATGGCCCCCTCAAGGATTGAACTCACAACCCTGGGTTTAGCAGGACAATGCTCAAACCACTGAGCTATCCCTGCCCCCCAAATCAACAGTGTAACACAGTTGCAAAAAAAAGCCAAATTCATTCTGGGATGTATTAGCAGGAGTGTTGTAAGCAAGACACGAAAAGTATTTCTTCCACTCTACTCTGCACTGCACTGATTAGGCCTCAACTGGAGTATTGTGTCCAGTTCTGGGTGCCACATTTCAGGAAGGATATGGACAAATTGGAGAGTTTCCAGAAAAGAGCAACAAAAATTATTAAAAGTACAGAAAACATGACTTATGAGGGAAGACTGAAAAAACTGGGTTTGTTTAGTCTGGAGAATAGACAGAGGGGGACATAACCGTTTTTAAGTACAGAAAAGGTTGTTAGGAGGAAGTGGGGGGGAAATTGTTTTCCTTAGCCTCTGAGAATAGGACAAGAAGCAATGGACTCAAATAGCAGCAAAAGCACCTTAGGTTGGACATTAGGAAAAACTTCCTATCTGGGTGGTTACGTAGGTAGGTTGTGTCAGGGATGGTCTAGATAATACTTAGACCCGCCATGAGTTCAGGGGACTGGACTAGAAGACCTCCCGAGGTCCCTTCCAGTTCTATGATTTTATAATAGTGGATGGTCAAAAGACACCTTCAAACTTTAGCGTATCCCATTCTTTTGTCGGAAAAAAAGGGCTATCCAAAGCAACAACAGCAGTATCTGTTTTTCTTGCTCTTGATTTTTTTCTTTTTTTGATCAGCATCAGCATGATCCTGTGAACAGGAGTGAGCTCAAGTGCAGAATTACTTTTTTTTTTTGGGGGGGGGGGGGGGAAGGGGGACTGAATAGGCTAGTCAATGAATTTTGACTGTGCAAAGCTTCCACATAAGTTATATGTGTAGATCATTCAAAACTGTAAAGGATTTTACTATAGAAGATAAGCATCTTGAGTGACTTTGAGCCCACTTGACGCTTTTTGCTTTGGCTAGATAGTATATTGAAATGTCAAGAAATCTTGTTGATTCCCTGCTAACACGCATTTTATGCACACATGCAGTGTTAACTCAAGCCCAGTTAAATGAGTTAAGGGATCACATACCACAGTAGTAATCAGTGAACAACAATCTAGACCAGGGATCGGCAACCTTTCAGAAGTGGTGTGCCGAGTCTTCATTTATTCACTCTAATTTAAGGTTTTGCATGCCAGCAATACATTTTAATGTTTTTAGAAGGTCTCTTTCTATAAATGTATAATATATAACTAAACTATTGTTGTATATAAGGTTTTTAAAATGTTTAAAAAGCTTAATTTAAAATTAAATTAAAATGCAGAGCCCCCCGGACTGGTGGCCAGGACCCGGGCAGTGTGCCATTGAAAATTAGCTTGCGTGCCACCTTTGGCACACGTGCCATAGGTTGCGTACCCCATCTAGACCACTGATACTCAGACTGTGGCTCTTGAGCTGCAAATGGCTCTTCAATGTGTCTCCTGCAGCTCTTCGCAGCACTTGGTATTAAAATATTTACTTATTAACCAAATCAGGGTGCTTTTACTATGTTATTAACCAATTGTATTTGATAAAATACTTGGTCTGTCATTTAATCTGAGAATAATATCTATATATAAACTAAGTATTTTCCTATCATATTGTTTAAATATGAATATATAGTTACTATAGTAAATGAAACAATGAATTCATACTACTGTGGCTCTTTTGAGTAATGTTAATAGCTCACTTGGCTCCTGAACCACTGAGGTCTGAGGCACTGCACCACGTAGTGTTTGGAAGGCCTTCATAGATTCCAAGGCCAGAAGGGATAGTTGCGATCATTGAGTCTGACTTCCTGTATAACATAGGCCATAGAATCAAAGGACTGGAAGGGACCTTGAGAAGTCATCTAGTCCAGTCCCCTGCACTCATGGCAGGACTAAGCATTATCTAGACCATTCCTGACAGGTGTTTGTCTAACCTGCTCTTAAAAATCCCCAATGATGGAGATTCCACAACCTCCCTAGGCAATTTATTCCAGTGCTTAACCACTCTGACAGCTAGGAAGTTTTTCCTAATGTCCAACCTAAACCGCCCTTGCTGCAATTTAAGCCCATTGCTTCTTGTCCTATCCTCAGAGGTTAAGAAAATCTATTTTTCTCCCTCCTTCTTGTAACAACCTTTTATGTATTTGAAAACTGGTATGTCCCTCCCTCAATCTTCTCTTTTCCAGAGTAAACAAACCCAGTTTTTTCAATCTTCCCTCAAAGGTCATCTTTTCTATTTACTTGAGACCATTTCTCCAGTTTGTCCAAATCATTTTGAATTTTAATTCTATCCTCCAAAGCACTTGCAACCCATACCAGCCTGGTATCATCCACAAACTTTATAAGTGTATTCTCTATGCCAATATCTAAATCATTGATGAAGATACTGAACGGTGGGATCCCACTTGATATACCCCTTCCAGCTTGATTGAACCACTGATAACCACTCACTGGGAATGGTTTTCCAACCAGTTATGCACCCACTTTATAGTAGCTCCATCTAGGTCAGGGGTCTCAAACTCAAATGACCACAAGGGCCACATGAGGACTAGTACATTGGCCCGAGGCCGCATTGCTGACACCTCCCCGCTGCTGCCCTCAGCCTCGCCCACACTCCACCCCTTCCATGAGGCCCCGGCTCTTCCCACCCCTTCCCTACCCCATTCCAACCCCTTCCCCGAAATCCCCACTCCAACTCCACCCCCTCCCTGCCCCCAGGGGGTACAGGAGGGGTGTGGCAGGGGCTCAGGGCAGGGAGTTGGGGTGTGGGATGCAGGAGGGATGAGGGGTGAGGCAGGGGGTCAGGGCAGGGGGTTGGAGTGCAGGAGCAGTGCGACAGGGGGCTCAGGGCAGTGGGTTGGGGTGCACCAGGGTGTTCAGGGCAGGGGGTCAGGTGCAGGGTGCGGCAGGCGGCTCAGGGAAGGGAGTTGGGGTGCGGCGGGGGTTCAGGTGCAGGGTGTGGCAGGCGGCTCAGGGAAGGAGGTCAGGGTGCAGGGTACGGCAGGGGGCTGGAGTGCAGAAGGGGTGTGGCAGGGGGTCGGAGTGCATCAAGGGGCTCAGGGCAGGGGGTTCGACTGCAGGAGGGGCTCGGTGGGCGGGATCTGGCCCGGCAGGCTCCCTGCCTGCCTGCCCTGGCCCCGCGCCGCTCCAAGAAGCGGCTGGAACATGGAGGAGCAAGGGCACAGGGGTGTGTGTTGCTGTTGCTTCAGGCACCGCCCCCAGCATCTCCCATTGGCCGGGAATGGGGAACCGCGGCCAATGGGAGCTGCTGGGGGTGGTGCTCAAAGCAACATCAACACACATCCCTGTGCCTCTCTTCCCCCACGTTCTTCCCGCTTCCCGGAACCGCGCGGGGGCAGAGCAGGAAGCCTCCCCTGCCCCTGGTGCACACCGGGCCAGAGCCGCTCTAGGTAAACGCTAGGGGAGGGCGGGGGGGGGCCGCGAGGACCACACATGCCGCAGAAAATAACCTTGCGGGCCACATGCGGCCCGTGTGTTTGAGACCCCTGATCTAGGTTGTAT
This sequence comes from Mauremys mutica, assembly GCF_020497125.1. NCBI lineage: Eukaryota > Metazoa > Chordata > Testudines > Geoemydidae > Mauremys > Mauremys mutica. The sequence goes on along the minus strand of NC_059091.1, from coordinate 16,417,519 downwards.
TTCCCAAGTTTGTTTATGAGAAGGTCATGCAAAAGAGAATCAAAAGACTTACTAAAGTCAAGGTATACCACATCCACTTCTCCACTACCCATAAGGCCCATTACCCTGTGAAAGAAAGCTATTAGGTTGATTTGACACGATTTGTTCTTGACAAATCCATGCTGACTGTTACTTATCTTCTAAGTGTTTGCAAATTGATTAATTATTTGCTCCATTACCTTTCTGGGAATTGAAGTTAAGCTGACTGGTCTGTGATTCCCTGGGTTGTCCTTATTTCCATTTTTATAGATTGGGATTATATTTACTAGGCTGTGGATTGCAATTAACACAAAAAAATTAACTGTGATTAAAAAAATCTCGATTAAGCGTTCTTTTAACAATAGAATACCAACTGAAATTTATTAAATATTTTGGATGGTTTTTTACATTTTCAAATATATTGAATTCAATTACAACGCAGAATACAAAGTGTACAGTTCCTTATATTATACTTTATATTATATATTTGCACTGTAAAAATGATAAATTGTATTTTTCAATTCACCTCATACAAGTACTGTAGCGCAATCTCTATTGTGAAAGTGTAACTTAAACATAGTTTTTTAGTTACATAACCACACACAAAAATAAAACAATGTAAAACTTTAGAGACTACAAGTCCACTCAGTCCTATTTCAGCCAATCGCTAAGACTAACAAGCATCAGAGGGGTAACCATGTTAGTCTGGATTGGTAAAAAACAACGAAGTCTTGTGGCACCTTATAGACTAACAGATGTATTGGAGCATAAGCTTTCGTGGGTCAATACCCACTTCATCAGATGCAAGTTTGTTTACATTTACAGGAGATACTGCTGCCTGCTTCTTATTTACAATGTCACCTGAAAGTCAAAACAGGCATTCACATGGCACATGTTGTTTGATCTATGAACACTGTCACTGCAGATTTAACAAAATGCAAAGAAGGATGATGGAGTGTATCTCCACACAAGATCAGATGGGAAACACTTCAACCTGTCCTGACATAAGTCAAAGACCAAAATCAAAAACGTGCTAATCAGGGACCTTCTATTCGCTGATGATGCTGTTCTCATAGCCCACAACGAAGGTCTAGTATAAGAACTCATGGACCACCTTTCAAGTACCCGTCAGGCATTTGCTCTCACAACCAGCATCCAAAAACTGTTCTATTAGGATAGAGGGTTCCACAAGATTATTCAATTACCTTAAATACAAACCAGCTAGAAGTGGTCCAAAAGTTCAGCTATTTAGATTTCTACAGTGACCACCAACCTCTCACTGGATGAAGAACTAAATGTTTGCACTGGAAAGGCTGCCATCACCTTCAGCAGACTAACAGAGCATGGAACAATTCAAAGCTTATCATCAAGACCAAAATGCTAGTGGTACCAAGCTTGTGACCTCAGCACTCATGTATGGTGGGAAAACATGGACAATTTATACTCATCAGGAGTTTCAATCTACGTTGTTTACGCTGCATACTCAAGACAAGCTGGGTGAGATAATATCTTTTACTGGACCAACTTCTGTTGGCGGGACAGAAGTTTCTGAGTTTACACAGAGCTCTTTCTGCACTGATACCTGTAATCATCCACATTCATCTGAACATTTGACTACAATCACTATAGACAAAAGACATAACCAGTTCGTGAAGAAAAACAAAGCCAATGAGGCTAAGATTAAGAAAGCTTTCAGGACAGAGTAAATGCCTATTCTGCACACATGCTAAATCTGCTGTCAAAAGATCTGAAAGGATAGGTGAGATACTATCTATGCTCCTGATTGCACACAATGGACTCCTGTAACCCCACAGACTTCAACATTTCTTTGCACAAGTACAGGGATCCACCCACACAGGACCTTGATCTTACAACTGGATTTGTGATTAAGTTACTTTTCAACAGCCACTTTACAGCTGCCAAATACAAACAGAAAGGTGGCAGCACATATTTGTCACATCTCAAGTAATAAGATGAAATACTTTTGCAGCTTGCCTACAAGTTTATGTTTCAGACTAATATAAGTGAATAAAGATCTGTGAAGAATGTAGACTGAGTGCTTCTCTATGCTTAAAAGGCTGCCACTGCAGCACTTCAGTGAAGTCATTACCAAAAACAATGGGAAGACTTCTACTGTCAGCATAGGTAATCCACCTCCCCAAGAAGCAGTAGTTATGTCAATGAAAGAAGTCCTCCCATCAATACAGTGCTGTCTACACCAGGAGTAAGGTCAGTATAACTGTGTCACTCGGGCGTGGATTTTACTGGCCAGAAAAAAATCACTAAGAAATTGTTCAAAATACTGAAACCAGTAGTAATAGCATATGAATTTGTATAGAGAAGTTCATGTTCCTTGGCTGAAGCTGTTGAAGTGTGGAGGAAGACAAACTATTTACTGAAATGCAATTGATGATAAAATGCATGTTCTGCAAGTATTATGTGGCAGTCCTAATTATTTTCTAAAATATATGACCAGTTTCTGCATGTGCTGGTTCCACCCACAGCAGCAGAACCAACACCTGCACTTGACTATTTAGATTAATATGTTTATGATGAAAGTAGGTTTTCTGCCAACAATAGTTGAACTGCAAGCCAGCTGCCTCAATTTAAAAAAAAAAAGTCATATTCACCAATTGAGTATTGTAACAGCAATTCAGTAGTGATAATCTCAAGTATATACTCAGAGAGAAAAAGATATGATCATGAAAGTAGTGTCAATTAACTGTTAAGGGTTCTGCTGGCTTTAAATTAGTATTTTCATCATTTCACCTGGTGTCCTAATGCAGACTAGAAACTGCATTAGGACAACTTAAAATGCTGAAAACAAAAATCAACTTTGATTTCTGAATGACTTCAAGACCCCGCTGTGAATTTCAATAACTGGATGCAATAGTAACAACTGTGACTTTTGCTCATGAACTGTAATTGTTTAAAATGTTACATTACTGAAGTTAACATATTTGTAAGATTGTACGTGTAAAAAAAATTACAATTTTGAACTTTAACATCTTGGAATACTAAGCTTTTCAATGTTAACAATGACGCAACTTTCATAGTGATGAAGATTTTATTCCACATTGTATGACTATAAATTCTGAATAAAAACAGTATTAAGGCTCCATTATGAAAGCACTTATGCTACTGAAATCAAACTAGCCAAGCAGTGAAGTGCTTAAGTGTTTTACAATGGAATTTTCATTTTTGTTGTTTTTATGAAACTGCTTCAGGCAATTCAAAGATATCCTACGGTAGTGACACTGAACAGTTTAAAACCAGAATTTATAAAACTTAATTCATAATCAAACAAACCTAAAATTGCAAGCCATACCATAAATTTTCAAATTAAGTTGGGGCTCTACAAATCTAGTGTAAATCGATGATTTTCAAAGTCCCTCCACCATTTCATTCTATTTTTATGAAAAATACAACAAAGAACCCAACATCCAAAGTAGCCTGCAGAATTAAGTTTACATGCATCTATCCATACTATAACAGTATCATACACAACCACTGGTCATCATTCATGATCTTGGCTGTCTGGTAAATATTTGCCAGTTTAATTCTTTCCATCCCAGTATAGTATGCATCTCAAACACAGATCTACAGCACATGCACTTCCTACATTTTCCAGCTATTTTCCCAGTCTGTTTTTATAAAACGTGCAATAAGTCTGAACACTAAAACTTTAGATTAAAAACAAGTCTTTCTACAAAAGCATTGGTAAACAAGAACTTCACAGAAACAGAGTCTCAAAAAAAATCTAACAAGGCTTATTGAGAGTTAATTGATGTTTATCATTTATAACTATTTGTTTAAGTGACACATAATTTTTGGCCTTTTTTAGTTTTTAACATCACCTACCTATAAGGCACTATTTAGGTAAAGAACACAGTGTGAACATCAGTAGTATTTAAAGGAAGATAAAGATGTGTCCTGACCCATTCCTGAAATCAATCCAGTTCCAGGACAGACCATAGTTTCACTTTACATGATTAACAAGCAGCAGGAAAAGAAAAAAAAAAAGTTATTAAAAATAAGCAAAATAGTCTTCACATTTTTATATAAACAGTTAATGGAACTATGAAAATATAAAAGTATTACTGAAATACTTTTGCTGTAGCTATGAGAGAGGAATTTTAGCCACATTACCAGCAGTGCAAGTAGATCTAACTTCTCTGGTTATATTTTAAGTAGAATTCACTAGTCAATCACAATGCAATGACAGCATATTATATAGGCAAATTCTGGTTCTCATGTCTAACTGAAGTTAGAACAGTTTTCCCTCTTCCACACAATACAGTCAGTAGGGACATGGTCAGCTTCCTTTTCCTCTCATACTACCAACTCTCCTTCCCAAAACATGGACCAGCCTTCTTAATAAGAAGTTCTGTTTCTGAACAGACTGTTTACACTCAAGGAACATTCTATAATCTAGGCAACAATTGGGGCGGGGGGGGGGGGGGAAATCAGTCAGAGTGGGAGAAGCACTGCAGGCAGGAAGAAAATATTAGCCCACATAATTTCATATTAGCAGAAATCATACTGTCAGGGATGGTCTAGAATGATAATACTTAGACCTGCCATGAGTGCAGGGGACTGGACAAGATGACCTCGAGGTCCCTTCCAGTCCTACAACTATGATTTATTTATTTATGGAATCAGGTGATTTAGATGCAATCAACTATATTTTTGAGGGGATGGGGAGTTGTAGAACAATTTTGCATTTAACTTTCTTTTAAGTGGCTACTTCAAATTATCTAGTTCACAATATATAAACAGCTGTGTCAACACATTTTTAGTCCATATCAAAATAAACCACAGTTCTGAATTTTTTTTTAAATTCACTAGTGTTACTTGTAACATTTAGGATTAAAACCAGTAGTTTGAGAAATTCTCTATACAGAATGTACCACCAAATACACAGTATAGTCAGTTCCACTGTTTCTATCACTGTATAAGCAGCAAAGAATCCTGTGGCACCTTATAGACTAACAGACGTTTTGCAGCATGAGCTTTCGTGGGTGAATACCCACTTCTTCAGATGCAAGTATTCACCCACGAAAGCTCATGCTGCAAAACGTCTGTTAGTCTATAAGGTGCCACAGGATTCTTTGCTGCTTCTACAGAACCAGACTAACACGGCTACCCCTCTGATACTTATCACTGTATACAGTTTTCAGAGTGGTAGCTGTGTTAGTCTGTATCAGCAAAAAGCATGAGGAATACTTGTGGCACCTTAGAGACTAACAAATGTATTTGGGCATAAGCTTTTGTGGGCTAAAACCCACTTCGTCAGATACATGCAGTGGAAAATACAGTAGGAACTGTATTTTCCACTGCATGTATCTGACGAAGTGGGTTTTAGCCCACAAAAGCTTATGCCCAAATACATTTGTTAGTCTCTAAGGTGCCACAAATATTCCTCGTTCTTATCACTGTATAGTTACTACAACTTATTTGAGTCTTTCACACCGTGAGAGAACATTTGTTTTTCTACACTGCAAAATGACAAAATCTGAAGAGCCAGTGTAGTAAGCGGCATCAGTTTATACTCTGAAGTGCACCAGAATTCCAAAAAAAAATGTCAAGGTTCATCAAAAGCACGCATTGTTCAAAGTCTTCCTTCCAATCAGGCACGTTTAAACCGGAATCAGCGCCTCAGTCCAGTTTACGGGACTCTGCTGGTACCGCATTTACTATGCAATCCCAAAGAGGACCTTCCGCCAGCGGCTGTTTGCCGGACATTAAAGTGCCAGCAGGCCGCTACAAGCTGTATCACTTGGTTACAGTGAACAGGGTTTAACGCCGAGCCGCCTCCTGCTGCTGCACCAGCGCCGCCGCTCCCTTCCCAATGACCTATCCCCGCCCGGCCCTCCGCAGAGACCGGACCGGCCGCCCAATCACCAGGACCCGCACGTGTCGGCGCTGGGCCCAGCCACCCTGGCAGTTCGGGGGCGGCTGGGCCTGAACGCCATGAGGAGCCGGGCTCGATCTATCCGCATCCACCCCGCGGGGGTGGCGGCCGCAGCCCGGCCTAACGGCGCGGAGAGACGCGGCTGTCCCACGCCCCGCCGGCGGTCTCGGGGGCCGCCTGGCCCGGGCTGGCGTGACCCACGAAGGAGCCGGGGCGTGTAGAGCCCGTGAGGGTGGGGTGCGTGACCGCCTCACTCACCGCAAGCCGCGGGGCCAGGCCGGGCCGCTGCCTCCACTCAAGAGCCACCGCTTCCTCCTCCGGCGAGATGACAAAATGGCGGCGGCAGGAAGTACCATCAGCTCCGCCGCCCCGCCCCAGGGCCCCTGCTCCCGTACGCTGCGCAATCCGCGTACTGAGCTACCCGTTCCCCACCGGGGCGCAACGGCCCCAGTGCAAGCAGCGCAACGGCCCCTCACACACAGGCACCCCTATGCAGACCGGGTACCAAAAAGCTTTTCCCCACTCACCAGAGGACAAACGCTCCTACGCAAACAGCGCGTCTGCTAAAAAAAATACATCAGGCTACTCAGGTTGCTACGCAAATAGCGCTAAAGCGCTATTCGTCTACTTCTCCAGGGAACAGCCATCCTCAGCGAAGAATCGCACCCAACGTACGTAAACCGCAGTCCGCGCGTGGGGAAAGCACTATCTACGCAAATCGCGTAGCCCACAGATGGGGCCAAATCTCTCTCCCACGCAAACTCGCACCCTATGCCCTGCGTTCGCTTTCCACCGCAATCGGCGCAACAGAGCCAGAGACGCCCCTACGTAAATCACGTAGCATGCTGCAGTTTAAAGAGCCGCCAAATGCGTAAACAGCAGAAAAAGCCAATCCCCTTACCCGTTCTCATACCCCACCTACGCAGACCGCTGGCTGCAGAACGCGGGCTACGTGAACGGCACAAAAGCGGCCTGGAGGGCCTCTCCTGCTACGCACACAACGTAGTACTCCCCTCAAGAGAAAAGCGGGTTGGAATACAACGTTTGAGCAGCAGGCCTCAGCCTGAGACAGACGTCCCAGCGAAGACTGCGTAGCCTCCCTGACGCAGCGGCCGCATTACGCAATGCGGGTTACGCTAGCAGGACAACGTAACCAAGGATGGTGAATACCGACACCCCCACCTCCGCTCGACCGCGCCCCCCAGTCAAGGGAGCCGCTTCCCTCGCGCGCGAACTTGGCTCTCACCTGAGGGACAGGCTGCGCGCTCTCCACCCTCCCGCCGGACCGGGTGCCGTGGGGCCCGGAGGGGGGGAGGTGTCTCTTCCGCGTCGCACCGGGGGCTGGGGCCGGGGCGTCCGCGGGGCAGATAAAGACTGAGGGGCAGCGAGAGGGACCGATAGCGGCTCCGCACTGACTTCACCGCGCAACGCTCTGCGTCGCGGCGCAACAGACCACGCAACCGACGCATCCCGCGCAGGCTACGTGCGTCCCCTCCGCTACCTAAGCCTCGCCCCCTCCATTTCCTAAGCCCCACCCCTCGAGCGCAAGCCCTAAGGCGGAGCCGGGAGTGAAGAGAGGTCAGGACGCTCTGCTGTCGGGCAGCCGCTACAAGGGGGGCGCTGCGCTAGGGAGGAAGAGGGAGCGCCGCGGCCGAGCGGGTATTGCGCGAGGGGAGACGGACGCTCTTGGGTCTGCAGCCAGTTGGGGACCGCACGGCAGCCACGTTGCGGGGGGTGGGGGAGAGAGCTCTGCAGTGGTGGGGGCGTGCATGGTGCGGGGGGGAGGGGCAGCTGTGCGGAGGAGGGGGCGTGCATGGTGCGGGGGGGAGGGGCAGCTGTGCGGAGGAGGGGGCGTGCAAGGTGCTGGGGGGAGGGGCAGCGGTGCGGAGGAGGGGGCGTGCATGGTGCGGGGGGGAGGGGCAGCTGTGCGGAGGAGGGGGCGTGCATGGTGCGGGGGGAGGGGCAGCTGTGCGGAGGAGGGGGCGTGCATGGTGCGGGGGGGGGGGCCGATGTGCTGCCGAGTGTGCGACAATCGAGCGGGGGGAGGGGGCGTGCATGGTGCGGGGGAGGGGGCGTGCATGGTGCGGGGGAGGGGGCGTGCATTGTGCGGGGGAGTGTGGGGCGTGCATGGTGCGGGGGGGAGGGGCAGCTGTGCGGAGGAGGGGGCGTGCATGGTGCGGGGGGGAGGGGCAGCTGTGCGGAGGAGGGGGCGTGCATGGTGCGGGGGGGAGGGGCAGCTGTGCGGAGGAGGGGGCGTGCATGGTGCGGGGGGGAGGGGCAGCTGTGCGGAGGAGGGGGCGTGCATGGTGCGGGGCAGCTCTGCAGCAGGCGGTGACTGCACGGAGAGAGGAGCCTCTATAGCCCGCTGATCACTACAAGGAGGGGAAAGGCGACTCTGTGCAGGTGGGTGGGCACTGCATGGGGAGGCAGTTTCTGCAAGTTGATGGGTATTGTACAGGTAGGGGGCATTCCCTGCAGCACAGTGTATGCTGCATGAAGAGATGAGGGGAGATCTGTCCTGTGAATAGCGCATCATCCACTGCATGGGGAGAAGAGCCTCTCCCGAAAACTGCTGGCTGAATCATTTGCTCTGGAGAATTGTTAGTCCTTCCACTTCCGGGTCTGCCCCAGTGTCTGTTGACTCTGAAGTCTGGTACACAAATGTCCATATTAACTGTTTTACTGCTGATCATTTTAGCAGAAATATCTGTCTCATCTGGCACTGGGTGTGACCACCTACAAGCATCATGTAATTCCCCTTCATTGATTTGGATGCAGCACTGCCCAGATTGCTGCAGCCCCTGGTAGCCAACGCTTACTCACACCTCTCAGTGTATGGAAAGTGTAATTTCTCAGAACTGGAAAGTGTAATTTCCAGCTCAAGGAGACATATTTGCACTAGCGCTGACTGAGCAGTGTAGCCCTGGTGGCAATAGGGGCTTGGTGTCCTGAGGATGTACCTACAATTTCAGACAGAATTGTACTTGAGGAAGCTAGCTTCTTGTGCTGCCAGGGCCGCGCTGCTATGTTTCCACCTTTCAGGTCTGGCGTAGGCATACTGTAGGCTGAGCATGGGGTGGCACCTCACTTCCCCATCAGGAGCCCCAGCAGTCACTGTGAGTCAGGCAGACCATGCTGTCCAGACGCAAAGAGGGAGAGCACCCACTCCTGGTGTTGCCAGTTTTGGTTGGATGTATTCCTGGAGGCTTCATCACATGACAAAATCTTAAATATTAATCTTTAATTCCTTGAGACTCCATGACAATCCTGGAGGGTTGGCAACCCTACCCACTCCTGTTTCTCATGCCCAGGCACAGTATGCCCTCTGCTGGCCAATGTGGAGATGGCCATTGCCCCATCTGCTGCCTAGAGCAGGCCTGTAGGTGTGGTTGAGATCTACATTGAGGGCACAATGTGAACTCCCTTTCCTCCTCCCCATTATACATCCACTCTCATGCTGGCTACAATCTGGTCCCTAACATCTTGGCTCCAATAACTGATTTGAAGGACTCCATCTGTTTGGTCTGTCTCCCTAAAACGATCCATGATCTTTCAGAGGATCAGCTGTGCCCCTGATCTTCAAGTGCAAATATAGTGATGCCACTGGGAAAGTCAGTCCTGCTTGGCTCAAGTTCTGTGCCTGTGGTCAGGAGGAAGAAATGGAGAGACTGATATGTGTTTGCCAATCTGAGCAGGAGACCTTTAATATGTGGCCTCTTATAGCTATCCAAAGCTATGGCGTTAGCTATTGGCTGTCTGTTGGCCACGTGTGGTGGGGGCAGGAAGAGAAGTGTGAAATCTCTACCATAGCATTAACTGTGGCTCACAGATCCCAAGCAGGAGGCAGAGGAAGGATTGAACTGCAAAAGGAGCTGCAGGCAATGGGGAAATTCACCCCTAGAGCTCCCTGGGTAACCTCAATTCTGGCATTTTCAAACCTCTGAATGGTTGACTTCCCTGCATTATTATTCTTATAAAGAAAATATAGTAATCAAAAGCCTATTACAACTATGGGACCCCAATCTTAAATTAAGGTTTCAGAGTAGCATCCGTGTTAGTCTGTATCCGCAAAAAAGAACAGGAGTACGTGTGGCACCTTAGAGACTAACAAATTTATTTGAGCATAAGCTTTTGTGGGTTACAGCCCACTTCTATGCATCCGATGAAGTGGGCTGCAGCCCACGAAAGCTTATGCTCAAATAAATTTGTTAGTCTCTAAAGTGCCATATGTACTCCCAATCTTAAATTAACACTCAGCAGAGGACTGGATGCCTAAAGGGAGAGACTTTCTCCAGAAGATCACCAGTCTGAGTCCTTCCTAGTTCGACAGGGCCTAAAAATGTTTTCCATTTGCACATGTCCAGAGAGCAGGCACCTCAGCTACATGGACCCAGAAATTCCCAGAACAAGGTTAGGTAATTATCTGACATGCTTAGTATCTGTTTCTGAGGCAGTGTAGGAAGTTTTCATTATTGGCAACCCACCTGGGAGGCGATACCCTACGCACCCTCTGAGAGCTGAGCCAACCAGAGATAGGATGGCCAAGATCCAGTTTTCAACCGGAATGCACGGTCAAAAAGGGACTCTGGCAGCTCTGGTCAGCACCGCTGGCCACAGCGGAGGGCTCCCAGAAGCACCTGGCATGTCCCTCTGGTTCATAGGTGTAGGGTGGCCAGGGGGTCTCCGCGTGCTGCCCCTGCCAGTGGTGCAGGTGCTACCCGAGAACCAGCTCTGCAGCTCCCATTGGCAGGTGGTGCCTGCGGAGCCCCCTGGCTGCCCCTGCACTTAGGAGCCAGAGAGACATGATGCCGCTTCCTGGGAACCACCTGAAGTCCACGCCGCCTAGGGTGACTAGACAGCAACTGTGAAAAATCTGGATGGGGGTGGGGGGGGTAATAGGATCCTATATAAGAAAAAGACCCAAAAATCGGGACCGTCCCTATAAATCAGGACATCTGGTCACCGTAGCGCAGCCCAGAGCCTGCACCCCATCTACTGGTACCTGAACTCCCTATTTACATAGAGAGAGAGAGTACTTTTGTAACAGGCAAGCTCTGGGGGGTGCAGGTCTCCCAAACCAAGAAGGAGAGGACAAGGGGCTTCCCCCTTACTTTAGGGCTCCATCTTGTTGACAAAGGAAGGGGTTCTGAAGATAAGGATGAAAATTGTGGAAACACTCCATGGGTCATGACTCACCAGTATCAAACTCAAGTCCATAGGTGCAGCCTGCTGACAATGGCTTACCTGGGACCCATGAAGCCCAGCCCGTGTGAGGCTCCATCTTTGAGGTCTAATTGGCGGAGTGTCAGAGTAGCTGAATGGCTGACTGGCCCTGCTTAAGCCAGCAGCAGGAACAGGAAGCTATCTGAACAACCGGGCTTCACCCTGCTCTGGACTGTGCACCTTGTGCTTCCCACCCATTCTGCTTGATATCCTGGCTTGACTCCTGGCATCTCACTTGAGGTTCTTGGCCTCCAGCTGGTTTCCTATCTCTGACCCTCTAATAGCTTGACCTGGCCTGACTCTAGTTCCCGACTTGTGGTTCTGATCTCCAGTTTGTCTCCTGCTACTGACCTCCCGAAATCCTGACCCAGTTGGCTCTTGACTCCCGTCTCCTGGCTGCAGACTTTGACTCTGACTACAAGGTCTGACTGCCCATGACCAAGCCATGACACCCTGACAGTGGGATTGGTAGTTGGCTCAAACCAGAGACAATTTTCAAAGGCAGGAATAATCCAGTGTCTCAGGAATTGCTGTTTGAAAACTAGGTGCAACAAAGCTGATGGAGAAGCACCCTTGGTGCTGGGGGTGTTTCTACCATTGGCCTGTGAACGACACAGGGTATATTTCAAAGTGAAAGGAGGGTCTAGGATCTGGCACTTCTCCTGCTGTGTTTGCCATCCAAACACCCTTTGGTTGAGGGGAATGTGTGTGGGCCTGCTTTCTGGGTGGGGGAACCAAAGGACAGGGGATGTAAGTGACTTGGAAAAGGTTATAGAGGAAATATGGGGCAGAAATGGGAGCAGAGATCTGCTCTCCATTCACTACCAAAAAACTTTAGCTAACAAGGAGTTATGGTTGGCTGGCAGTGCCTTGTACCCATCTAGAATGTTGAGTGCAACTAGATTGAAATCTCTGAAAACCAGAAAATAAAGAGGTAAGGTGCATAGCAGCCCTCACCCAACCTTAACTCTGCTCCTGGAGCTTGCAAAAGCCACTGAGGGTATACTGTAAGTATGGTTCAGCCAGGACTGCCCCGTAATGAGCAGACTTGAGGAATGTCTAAGGGTTCATCTTCACTGCAGAGTTAATTCAAGCTAAATTCAAGTGTTGCCTGTTGTGATTATTGGACCTACAAACTTACCATGAGCTCAACTGTAAAAAGTATGTGGAAGTTCATAAAAGTTGCAATACCCATGATCAATAGGTCAAGTTGTTTACAATGACTAATATTATAACAGGTGCAAAAAAACCCAACAGAGAAACTCTAGTAGTCCAAACAACCAGGGCTTACTGATATAATTCAAGGACTATGCCAGATTATACTTGGTAAACAAGAAAATACGGAAACAAAGGTACCTATGCCAAGTTTGGCCTTACAGAAATGCACTTAAATGATGGACACATTAATGAGCATAAACTATGCCACCTATTTTTACTCCTTTTCGGGGTTCCTAAAATGAGACTTTGGGGAAAAAATAGTTTTCTTCCCTCAGCTCATCCATCAATCTGCCAGCATTGAAACTCATCTTGACTCATCTCAGCTTCCTCAAGCTTAAGTCAGACAGAGCAGACCAGGCTAAGGACTTCCTGGGGGACAGAGGGAGGTGGCCAGCTGGCCTTGCTCTTGTTGAAGGAACTTTATTTTCACCTGTGAGCGCTGACAGTCACCACACAATCACAACAGCCCACCAGTGGGACTGTCTACCAGCCCTGCAAAGGCATGTAAGATCCTGTATTATTTTCCCTTCCCTTGTTGTGTTGCTTTCTTTCCTCCCTCTTTTGTCCTATCTCCTCTCTCATTCTCTCAGCTTTTTGTATTAATGTAGTAAGATGAGATGACCACAACTGTGCCTTGTCTAAGGAGCAAGAATCCAAATAGATGATGTCCCCAATCAGAGCATGAACAGGGATCAAGCAGAAAGTGCTAAGCTTGACCTGCCAGCCAAAGCATCCATTCATGATTGACCAATATTCTGAAGATATCTGTAAAATCTGTATTCCCCAACCTTTCTCCCTCTCTCTCCTCTACCCTGAGCCTGTCTGTCTGTCTTGGAAACAGGAGAAGTAAATACCCTTTACAAGGCAGGACTGGAAGTAAAATTAACTCTTTTAATCAATGAAAGGTTGTTCCGAAAATAAGTCTCTATTTTGTCTCCCAAATGAGAGAGACGTTAAAGGATTTGATTGTTTCAGTTTCAATATAAATGCTTGTTTTAATTTCTTGTTCTTTCTTGTGTTTGATCAATATGCTTTCAGTTTTAGAATGAATGAATGCTTTTGGGTGTTTGCTGAGTAAACTAAGGTCTTTGTAGAACTTCCCCACCCCCAAATCTATTTATTACCATGTGATATTGGACAGTAAAAGAGTTTATAGTCACCGTAACTCTTTAGACCTTCAAGACCTTTAGACCTTCTTCCTGTTTGTCATCATCATCTTCGTCTTCTGTAGACGATTTTATCAGTTCCTCTAATTCTTTGTTAGTCAGTGTTTCTCTTTGGCTCTCAATCAGTTCTTCAGTTTCTTCCTCAAGGATGTCAACAAAGCCATCACCACCCACTTGCCTGACCACCTGAACAATGTGTTTCACTTCTTTGTCAATAGTTGGGAAACCCTTAAAATCATTCACACATTCTATAGGTTTCACCAACATGCATTGACTGTTTCAGGCTTGATTGCATCTATTGCCTGTTTAATATAAGTGATGCAATCGGCAATGTTGAAGGACTTCCAACACTCCATCACATTAAGATTGGAATCAGCATCCATAGTGCTACATATCCATGAGAACGTAAGCCTCGTATATGTGGCCTTGAAACTCACGCCTTGGTCGAGGGGATGGAGGTGGTATTTGGGGGGAGAAAGACGACTTCAACATCGTTATGTGCAAACCAGAGTGCCGCAGGGTGGCCAAGAGCATTGTCTACAATCAGCAACACTTTGAAGTCAAGTCCTTTCTCTTCGAGGTACCGCTTGACCTCCGGAATGAAACACTTATGGAACCAATCCAGGAATATGCTGCCGTCACCCAAGCCTTTTTATTTGATTGCCAGAACACAGGCAGGAGATTTTTGTTCTTGCCTTTTAAGGCACAGGGATTTACAGCCCTGTAGAGCAAGCCCGGCTTTATTAAATGCCCAGCCATGTTGCCACAAAACAACACAGTCACACGGTCTTTAGCTGCTTTGAAGCCAGGGGTTTGTCTTTCTGATTTCAAAATGTAAGTACGGTTGGGCTTCCCCCCCCCCCCCAGAAGAGCCCAGTCTTGTCAGCATTAAAAACTTGTTCTGGAAGATAGTCCTTTTCTTCTATGATTTTCTTTAATTGTTCGGGGTAGGCTTTTGCTGCCTCTTCATTGGGAGATGCAGCTTCACCAGTAGTCTGCACATTTTTGAGGTTGAAGCAGTTCCTAAAACTGTTAAGCCAACCTTGGCTGGCTTTGAATTCCTTCTCATCAGAAGGCTGTCCCTCTTTGGCAGGAGGTTTGAACAGCACAAAGAGGGTAAGAGCCTTTTCTCGCAACGTGTTGCCATCGATAGGCACATGTTTACGATTCATGTCTTCCAGCCATAAGTTTAATGCCTTTTTAGTCTTCACTAAAGTCTTATCACGCACCTGGCTCGTCACCTTAGCAGTTATTGGAGCACTTGATGCCACAGCTTGACGAATTTCTCTGTCTCGAATCTTGATGGCACAGATGCTAGATTCGTTGCAGCCATATTTACGTGCCACGTTGGAGACCGACATACCGTCTCTCAATAAGTCCAACACAGCCAGTTTTTCCTCCAGTGTTGGAACAGATCACTGTTTCTTCGGTTGAGCACCAGATGAAGTAGTTGGCTTGCGTTTAGGGACCATGTTGTATGAAAAATACGTATCCTTTAAACACTAGAATCACACTCAACCCAGCGAGATGCTCACACTATGAGAGTCATGTGGGAACTGAGACCGACTGAGCGAACAGCAGATTCACGTCTCCCGTCTCACACTCACTCCGGGGCATACGCTCCTTGGGTGGAATCACCTGTACTATTTACAGGTATCTTGTGGTTTTTCTTTTTTTTCCAAGCGTGTATTTAGTGTAAGTTAAATGCGCGTATGATGCGACTTGCCTGTATAGGCACTTGGGCTAGAAAAGCTGCCAAAGTTGTTTGAGATCTTGTTGAGTGTGCTATCACGCTTCCTGGCAGGGTAACGTTGGTAATGTCATAGCACATATGTATACAGAAGGAAATCCATGAACGGACCTTCTCAGTAGAAAAAGACGGTTGCTCACCTTTGTAACTGTTGTTCTTCAAGATGTGTTGCTCATATCCATTCCAGTTAGGTGTGCGCATGCCGCGTGCACGTTTGTCGGAAGATTTTTACCCTAGCAACACCTGGTGGGTCGGCTGGGTCACCCCCTGGAGTGGCGCCGCTATAGCGCCGAATATATAGCCCTGCCCACCCAACGGCCCTTCAGTTCCTTCTTGCCAGCTACTCCGACAGAGGGGAAGGAGGGCGGGTTTGTAATGGATATGAGCAACACATCTCGAAGAACAACAGTTACAAAGATGAGTAACCGTCTTTTCTTCTTCGAGTGCTTGCTCATATCTATTCCAATTAGGTGATTCCCAAGCCTTACCTAGGCGGTGGGGTCGGAGTGAGATGTTGCAGAATGCAAAACTGCTGAGCCAAAGGCTGCATCATCTCTGGACTGTTGGACCAGTGCATAATGTGAGGCGCAAAGGTGTGGACCGAGGACCAGGTAGCTGCGCGACATATCTCCTGGATGGGTACGTGAGCCAGGAAGGCAGCAGAAGAAGCCTGAGCCCTGGTGGAATGTGCAGTGAGGTGGCTCGATGGAACATGGGCCAAGTCATAGCAGGTGCGGATGCACGACGTCACCCAAGAAGAAATCCTCTGGGAGGAGACAGGTAGGCCCTTCATTCGGTCTGCCACTGCAACAAAGAGTTGGGGCGTTTTACGAAAGGGCTTTGTCCGCTCGATATAAAATGCGAGCGCCCTACGGACGTCTAGGGAGTGCAATTGTTGCTCCCTTTGCGATGAGTGTGGCTTCGGAAAGAAGACTGGAAAGAAGATATCCTGATTGATATGAAAGGCCGACACCACCTTAGGGAGGAAGGCCGGATGTGGTCGCAACTGCACCTTGTCCTTGTGAAACACAGTTTACGGTGGGTCCACCGTGAGAGCCCGAAGCTCAGAGACTCGTCTGGCCGATGTAATGGCTACGAGGAAAGCTGTCTTCCAGGACAGGTATAGCAGCGAGCAGGTTGCCAGCGGCTCAAATGGGGCAGTCATAAGTCTGGTTAGAACCAGGTTGAGGTCCCAGGTTTGGGCGGGGCGGCGAACTTGGGGGTTATAAGTGCTCCAAGCCCTTGAGGAACCTAGAAACCATAGGGTGCGATAAAACGGAGCGGCCGCTCTCCCCTGGGTGGAAGGTAGAGATGGCGGCCAAGTGCACCCTCAATGATGACACCGCCAGGCCCTGCTGTTTTGAGAGACCAGAGGTAGTCCAAGATGGAATGGATCGGGACCTTGGTGGGAGTAACATTGTGCATTTTGCACCAGCAGGAGAAACGCTTCCACTTGGCCAGATATGTTAACCTAGTGGAAGGTTTCCTACTACCCAGGAGTACCTGTTGTACCGAGGCAGAGCAACGTAACTTGGATCGGTTTAGCCACGCAGCAACCATGCTGTGAGGTGCAGGGATTGCAGGTCTGGGTGGTGAAGTCTGCCGTGATCCTGCGTTATGAGGTCTGGGCGAAGAGGCAGGGGTATCGGGTTGGCTATCGACAGGTCTAGCAACATGGTGTACCAGTGCTGCCTGGGCCACGCTGGAGCAATCATGATCAGGTGCGCTCTGTCCCTGCGGAGTTTTAGCAGGACCCTGTGAACCAGTGGGAACGGTGGAAAAGCGTACAGCAGATGGCTCGTCCACGGCATCAGAAAAGCGTCCGAGATCGAGCCCAGGGAGAGTCCTTTGAATGAGCAGAACATCTGGCACTTCCTGCTCTCGCAAGAAGCAAAGAGGTCTATGCGGGGAAAGCCCCACTTCTGGAAAACGGAATGGATAACGTCCAGCCGAATCGACCACTCGTGAGACAGGAAGGATCTGCTGAGGCGATCCGCCAGAGTGTTCCGGACCCCTGGGAGAAAGGACGCTACCAGGTCTATCGATTGAGCTATGCAGAAGTCCCAGAGCTGGATGGCTTCCTGGCAAAGAGGGGAGGACCGTGCTCCTCCCTGCTTGTTTATGTAATACATGGCTGTTGTGTTGTCTGTGAACACTGAGACACAACGGCCTTGTAGGTGCTGCTGAAATGCCTGGCACACAAGGCGGACTGCTCTCAGCTCTCTGACATTGATGTGCAAGGCCAGCTCTTGAGCTGACCAAAGGCCCCGAGTGCGAAATTGACCAAGGTGAGCACCACAGCCGAGAGACAAGGTGTCCGTCGTCAGGGACACCGAGGGGTGAGGCGGATGGAACGGCATCCCTGCACACACCAGGGAGGGCGTCGACCACCAGTCGAGGGAGCCTAGGATGCTCGGGGGGATCGTGACGATCATGTCTAGGCTGTCTCTGCCCGGGTTGTATACCGAGGTGAGCCAAGATTGGAGGGGACGGAGGCGTAGCCTGGCATGTTTGGTTACGAATGTGCAGGCAGCCGTGTGACCCAGGAGACCTAGGCAAGTGCAAGCCGAAGTTGCCGGGAAGTTCCGTAGACCTTGTATAATTGTTTCCATCGCCTGAAACCTAGGCTGAGGTAAGCAGGCTCTGATGAGATTGGAGTCCAGGATGGCCCCAATGAATTCTATTCTGTGTGTGGGAATCAGAGTGGATTTCTCTATATTGATCATCAGGCCTAGACGCAGGAATAGGTCCTTGACGATGCCCACATGACGGGTAACTTTGGCTCATTCGAGGGACCTCCGAGGTCCATCATCTAGATATGGAAAAACATGTATCCAACGGCGGTGGAGGGAGGCGGCGACTACAGCCATGCACTTTGAATACTCTTGGGGCAGTAGAGAGGCCAAACAGAAGGACCGTAAACTGGAAATGTTGACGGTTGGCCACAAACCGGAGGTACCTTCTGTGTGGAGGATAAATGGTGACGTGAAAATACGCGTCCTTCATATCGAGGGCGGCATACCAGTCTCCGGGATCCAAGGATGGGATGATGGTCCCCAGGGATACCATGTGGAACTTCAGCTTTATCATGAACTTGTTGAGTTCCCGCAGGTCTAGGATAGGTCTGAGACCTCCCTTCGCCTTGGGGATTAGGAAATAGCGGGAGTAGAACCCCTTGCCCCTTTCGTTCTTTGGTACCTCCTCTATAGCTCCGATGGCGAGGAGTGTCCGCACCTCTTGCAAGAGGAATGGCTCGTGAGAGGGGTCCCTGAAGAGGGACGAGGATGGAGGGTTGGGAGGTGGGGGGTGAAATAAACTGGAGGCGGTACCCAAGTTCCACCGTGCGTAGGACCCAACGATCTGAGGATAGATGGGACCACGCAGGGAGGAAAAAGGACAGGTGGTTGTAAAAGGGAGGGAACAGATCCTGTGTAATAACTGGTACGCCGTCCTCAGGCGTGCCTTCAAAAGTTTGGCTTTGGCCCCGCTGGTGGTTTAGAAGGACCCTGAATTTGGCCCCCTTGGGGCCCTGACTGACGCCTACGACCGCCTCGGCCACGCCTTCTGCCAAAGTCCTGTCTTTGTCTAGGTGGAGGGTAAGGGCGGTGGGGCTGGGGATGGAAAGGCCGGCGCTGAGTCACCGGCGTGTGCATGCCAAGAGAGCGCATAGTGACCCTGCTGTCCTTTAGGCTTTGTAGCCTAGGGTCAGTTTTTTTCAGAGAACAGGCCCTTTGCCATCGAAGGGCAAGTCCTGTATAGTATGCTGCAGCTCCGGGGGAAGGCCCGACACCTGGAGCCATGAAATGCGCCTCATGGCAACACCCGAGGCCAGAGTCCTGGCAGCAGAGTCAGCTGCATCCAATGAGGCCTGGAGGGAAGTTCTCGCCACTTTCTTCCCTTCTTCCAGGAGGGCAGGAAACTCTTGACGGGAGTCCTGAGGAACTCCGTAAATTTGCCCACCGCCGCCCAGGTGTTGTAATTGTAGCAGCTAAGCAGGGCTTGCTGGTTTGCTACGCGGAGTTGCAGGGCCCCTGCCGAGTACACTTTACGGCCCAGTAACTCCATTCGCCTAGCCTCCTTCGATTTAGGGGCTGGTGCGTGCTGGCCATGGCGTTCCGTCATTGATGGACTGGACGACAAGGGAGCAAGGGGGAGGATGTACATATAGGTACTCGTACCCCCTGGAGGGTACCATGTACTTGCGTTCAACTCCCCTGGCCACGGGCGGGATAGAGGCTGGAGACTGCCAGATGGTATCCGCATTGGCTTGGATCGTCCGAATGAACGGTAGGGCCACTCTAGTGGGGGCGTCAGCCGACAGAATGTCTACGACCGGATCCTCTATCTCTGAGACTTCCTCCACTTGGAGGTTTATATTGAGTGCCACCCGTTTCAGGAGGTCCTGATGGGCCCTCAAGTCGATTGGAGGAGGGCCCGAGGAGGACGTTCCTGCCACCGCCTCATCTGGGGAGGAGGAGGAAGAAAGGCCGGGGACAAGCGGGTCCTGCGTGGGCTCGTGCTCCTGGACGACCTCCTGTTCCAGTGGGATCTGGGAGTCCGGTGGCTGAACCGGGGCTTCCTCCGTACCAGTCGGAGGGGGATGGCTAACAGTCGCCTCTGGCACCCGGTGCTCTGACGGAACAGAGTGGGATGGGATCACAGGTACACCTTGGGCCTGGTGGTACGCCCAAGTTGCCAGAATGACCACTGATGGGGGACCAGGGTCCTGGGCCTGGGGCTCCTGGAAGGCTCTGTTGGGCACATCCGAATCACGGTCCTGCGCGTATGAACTGCCCGCGTCGGACGACACTGATGCATGTCTGGATGACCATGGAGGAGCTGAAAAGCCTTGGGCAGAGTCTCCCTCTCTAGCTGGCGTTGCTCGACGCGGCACCGGGGATCGGTACCGGGAGGCATACCGGTACTGGGAGCGAGATCGGGACCTGCGACTGGAGGCGGTGCCGGGAGGTCGAACGAGATCTCGAGGCTCGACGACAGGAGTGGCTACGAGAGTCATGGTGGCTGGAGCGGTGCCGAGTGTACCGGGCCGGCGAACGGGACGCTGACCGGTGCCGAAATGGAGAATGGTGCCGGGACTGCGAGCGGCGTCGGGACCTGGATCGGTGACGGGACCGAGAGCGTCTGCGGGACCGCGATCGTGAACGGTGCCGCTCTGCAGTGCCGACGGAGGGTGGTCTGATCAAGGCAGGCTTGCCGATCGACTGTATAACCCGCATCGGCGGTGCCGGGGGTTGAGGTAGTGCAGACTCAGTCATTGCAATCAACTCCCTCCCCGTGGAAAATGTCTTCGGCGTGGAGGGAATAGTGAGCTCGACCACGGCTCGCACTGGGGAGCATTCAAGCACTGGACTCGAAGGCTCTTGCGTGGCCGGAATCGACAGTGCCGATGTTGTCAGTGCCACGGCAAGTATCGGTGCCGGGCGGTCCGACTTAGTAGAGCGCTCGGGCTGCGGAGCAGGCGGCGCGGACGCAGCAGGAGTCTTGTGCCTCTTCGCCGTCAGGGAGAGGGATCGGTGCTGAGCGGACGTCGGTGCCGGCACCGGCGTGATCCGGTGCCGAAGGAGCGCTTCTTGAAGACTGTCCAGCACTCGGTGCCGAGAGCGGAGGAGTAAGAGCTGCCTCCATCAAGAGCTGCTTGAGACGAAAGTCCCGCTCCTTTTTGTTCTCGGCTTAAAGGCCTTACAAATGCGGCACTTATCTGTTAGGTGAGATTCCCCGAGGCACTTAAGACAGGAGTCAGGGGATCTTCTGTCGGCATCGGCTTGTGGCAGGCCGAGCACGGTTTGAAACCCAGTGAACTGGGCATAGGCCCCGGCACCGGGACGAGGATAATCCCCGAACCCCTCTGAACTATATACACTAACTATACTATAAACGAATAAAGTTAACTACAACTATATAAATCTGAACTATATATACAAGAATTAATGAGAGAACTACGAGTAGCTAGGAAAGTGGAGGTCAGCTAAGCCGCGCTCCACTGTTCCAGTGACCGATACGGGCGGTAAAAGGAACTGAAGGGCAGTTGGGTCAGCAGGGGTATATATTCGGCGCTATAGCGGCGCCACTCCAGGGGGCGACCCAGCCAACCCACCGAGTGTTGGTAGGGTAAAAATCTTCCGATGAACGTGCACGCGGCGCGCGCACACCTAATTGGAATCGATATGAGCAAGCACTCGAAGAACTGGAAGGCCCTTCATCCTTTCTGCAACTGCTATGAACAATTCAGATGACAATCTACACAATCTGGTTCTATCCAAGTAAAAAGCTAATACTTTTCTGACATCCAAGGTAGGGAGCTTTCTCCACCTTTATGAGAATAAGACCTTAGGAAAGAAAGTTGGTAAACTTATCACTTGATTGAGGTGGAATTTAGACATTGCTTTAGTCAGAAACTTTGGCTGAGGATGTTAGTAAACTTTGCTCTTTAGAAAAGACTGTGTAAGAAGGGTACCAATACTTGTATTTTTCCCCACTCTTCTCACAGCGGTAGTACAAAAATGCTACTTTCATGTATAGATGAAGTAAAGATCAGGTAGCCAGCGATTCAAAGAGCGGAGCCCTCAAATCAAATCCCAGGAAGAGAGAGGATTTGGCATTTGAGGATATAACCTGTCCAGACATTGGAATGAGCATGTCCAATGGGTGATGAGCCAGGGAGTACACTTACTTTAACCAGCCCTACAACTTTCTGAAATGAAGTTTGGCATGCCAGATGACATGTGTAGGAGGTCATGTGTCCCAGAAATCTGAGGCAGTTCCTTACAGCAGAGATTATGGTGTTTGCCAGAGTAATCTTATGGGCTTTAATAGGGCTTCATTTATGAGTAGAGCCACGTGAGAAGGGCGTGTTGACCCCAGTATATCCACTAGCCTATGGGAATTCTCTTGCACTACTTCAACCTAGATTTCCAGAGAGGAAGCAACCTCTTTAGGAACTCCTGAAGAGGTGGGGATGCCCCAGACCACCGCCTCATCAGGCGATAAGGAGTAGGAATGCAAAGGAGGTTGAACTGGAATCTCCTGTGACTCCCCAGGTGGAGGCTGTGCTTATGCAAGGCTGGCTCCTGCTTGGTAGTGAGGGTTGTGACACTGCACCCCATATTCTTGATAGTGATATTAGTATAATATAATTATATCATAATGATGATGTATTTTATGCAAGATAAGGCATGTGAGGTGTCATTGGAAAGGTTTTGGTTTGCTGAATATGATTATCCTATTTGTATGCATGTATCATTTTTGTATCTGAAGTTATGAATATTGGCTATGTATCTATTTCACATGTCGCTATTCCTGGGCAACGCCTACTACACAAAATGCTCTCAGTCTAGATGGCTGGCTGGGAAGGGCCCATTCAGGTTAATGAGCCATTAGGAAGAAACGATAGGCCTTAGGAGAAGCTTATCTCCCACATGGGGAGCCTTCCCGTGAATGCTCCAAACAGCCAGTGGGGAATGGCTGCTGTGACTCTACAGGGACATGTGATGAGGTGGACTCCATCTTGGGATGTCAGTATTTTTCCAATGACTAGTGTGGGAACCAAGCTTTGAAACAAAGGATTTCCACCATATGCAAAAGCTATATAAGGCAGGGGAGTGACATCATCTTGGTTCTTTCCTGACTTCCCCCCCCCCCCCCAAGAAGATTCCTGGAAACACCTGAGGAACAAAGACTGAACTGGGGGAAGTGCTGGACCCAGGCTAAAGGGATTTCTAGCCTGTGAATGGAACACCTGGGGATTCCAAGCTGTAAGCAAGTGCAGTTTGCCCCTTAAAAAGCTGCAGCCTGCTTGTATCATCACTTAGGGTGAGGATCTGCTAGTCATATCCAATCTATGTAGTATATTAAGCTCAGTTTGTGTTTTTTTGTTTATTTGCTAGGTAATCTGCTTTATCTAAAACCAGTGTGTGGGAATCAAAACTCGGGGGGGGGGGGGGGGGAGAAAGCTGTTGCATATTCCTTTCCACATTGAGGGAGGGGGTGAATTTGATGAGCTTACGCTGTACAGTTCCCTGTGCAGCGCAAGACGGTATAATTTTGGGTGTATACTCCAGAGAGGAGGTGTGCCTTAGGAACTGGGAGGTGCCCTAGCTGAAGCCTTCCCATGCAGGGACTGGTTAAAGAGCCTGCCTGCATGTAACCAGAGTTGGGTTTGTCCCTACCTGCATGTATGCTGGTGAAAGTGCAGACTAGAGAGGGCTTTGCAGCTTGTCACAGCAGTACAGTGTAAAAGGGAGCCTGCGCTGGTGGTTCAGGGAGGCCCAGAGGTATCCCAGTTCCCTGGGGGGAACCCGTCACAGGGGTAGTGTCCTGAGATTCTTATGTGAACTATCCTGTTGTCTGCTCAGGGATCTGCAGGACAGAGGAACTGGGGAGGATCTGGTATGTCTGGGGCAACACCACGGATTACAATATGGCCACTGTGAGGGGGTGGGGAGAGGAATGGAAGTGGGAGGAGCTGTTGCTACCTCCCTCCCCACCTGGAATAGCTAATTAGGTGCACAGATTATGCTGGACCAAAAGGAGCAAAGTTGTTTACTTCTCCATCTTCTCCCAAAAGAGAAGGAGCTGAGGAAGAACTGTGCTATGAGGCATATTCCTGCCCAGGCTTCCTTTCAGGGTAACTGCAGCTTGATGGCTCAGTGTAACCTTGAATAAAGCAGGGCCTCACTACTTATGCCAAACAAACACTATTTTTAATCACTAATCTTAAAACCCTTCAAAAAAAGGTTTGTATTTCTATATCTGTTAGTAACTCCAATCTGACCAGCTTCAGTGCACGTCCTTATACATACATCACTTTACCATAAACCAATAGTTTAACTTTTCGTGCTAAACTAATTATACAGTATTATTCTCAAGCGACAGCTGTTACATATGCCTTGCAAACATTGTTGCCTCTGATTAAATATGAATATGTCCTGTTGAGCTAATTTCATCAATTCCAAGGCCAGAAGGAACCATTGTGATCATCTAGTCTGACCTGGATAACACAGGCCAGAGATGTCAGGCTGACAGGCCTATAATTACCCAGTTCATCCCATTTACCCTTTCTAAAAATTGGCACAACATAAAGTTTCCTCCATTCTTCCGGAACTTCCCCAGTGCTCCAAGACTTATTGAAAATCAACTTCCCCAGTGAGCTCCTCAGCCAGCTCTTTTAAACCTCTTGGATGCAAGTTATCTGGACCCCTCTGATTTAAAAATGGCTGACTTTTGTAGTTTCTGTTTAACATCCTCCAGAGACACTAGTGGAATGGAAAGACTGAGATGACGACATCTGGGTTTTTTTTTCCTTAATCTAGAACAGAAATATTGAGTGAACATCTCTGCCTCTTCTGTATTATTTTATTGATAATTCTACTTTTCCATCTAATGATAGACCAATACCAATGTCAGGATTCTTTTGTTTGTAATATATTTTAAAACCTCCTTGTTGTTTTCCTTAACTCTGCTGGACATAGATTTCTGTGGCCCTTGCTTCCTTTATCCATTTCCCACAGTTCCTAGCTTCTGATTTATATTCATTAGTCACCTTCCTCTTTCTTCCATTTGTTATATTTTATTTTTTATAGCTGCCTTCATTTCCTCTTTAAATGAGGTTATTACTATTTTTAGTGCTACTCCCCTCTCCGGGGAGGAGTACAGAAGTCGATTTTAAGAGCCCTTTCGGTCAACCGAACGGGGCTTGTTGTGTGGATGCATTAATTTTTAAATCGACCTAATGCCGTAGTGTAGACCAGGCCTAAGTAAATTCTTATCCTTGTACTAACACACCTTTTGATGTAAGGTTACTTATTGCAGGGTATGCATAATAGCAAATAAACAACAGCATATAGTCCATCTTAACAATACAGTTACATTTTACAAGTGAATTTGTTTGAACACACCATGATCTTTTAACATTCCTTTAATTTCTATGAGCATGGAAGTGAATTAACCTGCTGGCAACCTGTGAGATAGCATCACAGCACATTATAAATATGGTGAAGTTATGATTGCTTGTACCTAAGGTACCATTAATTTTTAGTTCTGTGATCATTTCCTCTTTTATCTGTTATGATACAATATTCTTTATTAGACCTTGTCCTTTGACATTTATTAGCTGTATCTTTTATCATAAAATAATTAGATCCTGAAATCAGAATAAGAAAAATTATACATTTAAAAAAAAAAACACAAGTAATGGATCAGAACGAAGGATACTGTTGTACTGGGCTGAAATCTGCCTTATTTAGAGTTAAATAGAAACTTGTTATTCTTATTATGTGCACAGTCTATGATTTATGATTTTCTCATTTTCTTTAGTTTTACAGTGTTGCCAACTCTCACAATATCATCATGAGTTTTGTTCTATTTGGTGTTTTTCTTCAAACCCTACCTCCTGGAATCAGTTGATTTAATGAGAATCTCTGCTTTTATTTTTAAAGTAATTTTCTAAGCTATTGTGGCTGCAGAGAGTAGCCTGAAAACGTGACCCACGTGCACCCTAAAGGCTCAAAACTCTATTATTTTTTGAAAGAGCTCATTATTCTGAAGCCAGTCTCAGGATTTTGGTGGGGGTCTGACTCATGATTTTTTTTTTAAACTCTAGGGGTTACTAGTGGTGATGGAACAGGTGACTCCATTGTTTTCACTTTAGCAACCCTAACTGTTGTGCTTATATACACACAGTTTATTGTGTGGGACCATAATGCATAGATGTGGAGCAGATCTTCATAGGATAATGATCAAATATGTGCCATTGACATTACAGAGCTACCCAGTCCAGAGCTGGCTCAGAGATAGTAAATGCCACTCAAGGGAATAGTCCTAGCTCCGATGCGCCTTTTGTCCTGAATGTCTGCTCCAGCAGTCATGGCGAAACAACCTTTCCTCAAAAGGGGAGGGATAGCTCAGTGGGTTGAGCATTGGCCTGCGAAACCCAGGGTTGAGAGTTCAATCCTTGAGGGGGCCATTTAGGGATATGGTGCAAAAATCTGTCAGGGGATGGGTCCTGCTTTGAGCAGGGGGTTGGACTAGATGACCTCCTGAGGTCCCTTCCAACCCTGATATTCTATGAAAGCTGTTATATAACAGTGTATAAAAAGGGACCTGTTATGACCTGCAAGTGCATGGGCAAAAAAACTACAGCCATATGCCTAGGTCAACTGACACTAATAATAACTGGGCCAGTAGGCCCTCACCTTCCTGATGTGACCAGTTACCACCCCAAGGACCTGCCACTGGATTTTACCAGCTGTCCAAGGACTTGTGCCTAAACCACATACTGCAGCCCCAAAGGCCTCAGAGAGCAGGGCTGATTGGAACCCAGGAATATAAAGGGTGAAATTCTTCCCCTATGCAGAGGGGCTAGCACCAGATCTAGGTACCACTTAACTCCTGCTTGAGCCCAGTGGTGAAGTGCCTAGGCCTAGAGGGAGAGAACTGAGGCCTCAGCCTTGTGCTGCCTGTTCTGCACAGAGGTGGGTTTCACTGTATGGGTTTGATCCTAGAAACACTTCTGTAAGAGAGTAATTGTGGGATTAGTTCCAGATAACTCAATTGGATTACTCACATGAGCAAAGCTACTCCTTGTTTTAAGTATTTTCAGAATTGGGGCCCTAAAGACTAATTTAATAAGGAAATTAGCACAAAGTGTTGCCAACTCTTTGTGTTTTATCACAAGTCTTGTGAGAGTTGATGTTTTTACTTAAAGCCCCATGTGATGGGGGTAATCTGCCCCCTCAGGAATTTCCCTGAACTCCCCCATCTCCCCACCAGTGGTCAACCACCATTGACAGGTCGGTGATGAAGTGGGGCTGGCAGTTTCCCTGCCTGGCTCCGTGTGGCTTCCTGAAGTGTCCGGTATGTTCCTGCGGGCCCCAGGTGCACAGGCGGACAGGGAGGCTCTGCATGCTACCCCCACCCTAAGCAACAGCTCCATAGCTCCCATTGGCCGGGAACTGTGTCCACTGGGAGCTGCGGGGGTGATGCCTATGGGTGGGGGCAGCATGCAGAGCTGCCTGGCCACATCTCCACCTGGGAGCCACAGGGACATACCAGCTGTTTGCACCCCCACACCTCAACCCCAGGCCCTAGCCCTGAGCCCCCTCCTGCACTCAAACTCCCTCCCAGAGCCTGCACTCCCACCTGCACCCTAATGCCCTGCCTCAGCCTGGAGCCCCCTCCCTCACTCCAAACCCCTCAGCCCCAGCTCTGCACCCCCTCCTGGTCCCCAACCCCTGCCCAGTGAAAATGAGCGAGTGAGCAAGGGTGGGGGAGAGGGAGGGAGGGAGGGAGGGAGGATGGAGTGAGCAGGGGGCAGGGCCTCAGAGAAGGGATGGGGAAGAGGGTGTTCAATTTTCTGCAATCAGAAAGTTGGTAACCTGAATTGTGGGGCACTGACAGCTTGGAGCCCCACCACACAGGGTTGACAGCCAGCGCTGCACTGCCTGGGGCTCCCAAGGAGGAGGGACTCTGGCTGTCTGCCCTGGGTTGCAGGGCTCCATCTGTTGGTTGCCAGGGTTGACAGCTGGAACAGTCATCACAATGCCGACTCTGCATCGACCCAACTACTTTGACTTAAGCACTAGGCCTCGCGTGGAGGTTGAGTTGTTAGGTCAGTGTAGTGGGTGACCTACATTGGCAGGAGAAACATTATAGTGTAGATGCTTACAGAGTTAGGTCGCCATAAAGCATCTTACATTGACCTTACGCTGTAGTGTAGACTAGGCCTAAGTCTTGCACAATCTTTCTGCAGAACATATCAAAGCTTCGGCCTTTCCTATCCATCCCCATCCCTAAAACCCATGCAAGCACCTAGCATCTTGCATCTTAATTACTGCAACACCCCTCTCTCTGGCCTTGACAAATGCAGGCTTTCCCTGCTCATATTCCATTCTCAATGCCATAAAGATGATTTTCCCAGCCTGTCACTTTGACCATGTCACCCCCATCTCTGCAGCCCTCCATCGGCTCCCCTTTCTCTATTACATCAAACATAAGCTGTTTGTCTACTCTTCACATTACAGGTCCTGTGCAGTCAAGCCCCGCCCTTGCTAACATCTCTCATTTGCTAGCAAGGTGTCAGTGCTCATGCCTCTGATCAGCTCATAATGCAGCCTCCATCACCCACTTATTACATTGTCAAACAAGTGCCTTCATGCTTTCTCCCCTGCTGCCCCTCACTCCTGAGAGGTGCTCCCCATAAACATCCCCAAGGCCACCTCAGTGTCCTCCTTCAAATCCCTCCTTAAACCTCTCCTTTGCGGTGATGACTACAAAAAGCTTGACAACGGTTACGCTGCTGGTGTGTTGAGACCACTGCTGGTCATGCCAACCTTTATTTGTATCCAGCTGTCTGTCTCCATCTATTGTCTCTTGTCTTGTACATAGATTGCAAACTCTGGAGGCAGGGAATGTCTTTTTCTGTGTTTGTACAACACTTAGCACAGTGCGGTCCTGGGGCTCTGGGCACTATGGTAACACCAACAATAGCTGAATTGAGATAAATCAGTTGTAAAATATTTTAAATGTCTGCCCAGTGGATTTTACCACAATAAGTACATCCTCATCAAAACTCATCTGAGTCAAACTGCTTCAAAAATTGTGTGTGTAGATGAATGCTAATCCCTGCATGCCCCCTCTGAGGGGGTTAGCACTATCCCCAGAAACGTGAATCTAACCCCTACTACTTCCTGATCAGGGAATGGGGCTTTAGGCCCTTCTTCTCCTTGGTTGAGGAAAGGGAGCCACGGTCAGTCTTGTGATCCACAGCTTGAAATCGGTCCCCAATGCTCTCCCAGCAGGCTTGCTAGAGCCATGTGTGGCCTGGAGTGCTTACATACAATACTAAGCAGTTGCATGCTCCTTGCAATGCCCATGCCATAGTAGTGCAGGCGGGAGGAATGGAGTCTACCAGGCTCTGCTCAGACCCAAATAAAACATGGCATGTGAAATGCAAATACTGTGTTTCTGCTAAGTTACATTCCTGCATGTTACCATGCCCTGGGCAGGTGGGTACTTAAGTGTGCCCTCTGCAAAATTGGACACAGTACGCCAGCTGAGGCCTAACCAGAGCCGAGTAGAGCAGTACTATCACCTCCCGTGAATTGCATGCTATATCTCTGTTAATGCAACGAAAAACTGCATTTGCTTTTGTTGCAACAGCAGTGCATTGCTCACTCATGTTGAGGTTTTGAGCCACCACAACTCCCAGATCCTTCTCAGCAGTGCGGCTGCCAAACCAGTTTTCCTCATTCTGTATTTGTGTGTTTGGTTTTTCTTCCTTAAGTGTAGCACTTTACATTTGTTTTTGATGAATTTCATTTTGGTGTCTATAGCCCCATTCTTCAATTTATCAAGATCCCTCTGAATTTTAGCTTTCTCCTCCAAAGTATTGGCATGCCCTACCCTCAGCTTTGTGTCATCTGCAAACTTGATCAGTATGCTCTCTATTCCTCCACCCAGATGATTAATAAAGATGTTGACCACCACCAGATCACTGTGGAACCCCGACTTGAGACCTCGGACATTCTGTACCTCATGGGAACACCCTACACCTCCATGTTCATCCTTATAATATGATTGTGTGGTATCTAATGCAAAGTTTGTCATGTCAGATGTCTTTGGAAGGCTCATGATGTACTGAGCATTGTTGTTATAGTAATGTTTGTTATAGGTTGTAATTTAATGTATAGTTATGAGGCTGAAAATGTATCCTCATGGCTTAAAGCAAGCCCAGGCAAAAACTCTCCAGAGCAGTATGGGACAAACCCAGCCCAGCCTCACAGGAACAAAGGACACTGGCCTAGGCAACAACAAAGGATCTGTTGGACTCTTGAGTGAGTCACCCCCCTTCCTTTGGTCTGTTTGGGACTGCGATGAGGTAATGCTCACCTGACTCTGAAGGGGTGGGGGGCAAAGCCAAGAGGGAAGAAAGGACATGATAAAAGGGAGAGACACATTTGCCTGTTCTTCCTCTCTTCAACCTACATCTACAGACACCACACCAAGGGTACGTCCATACTACCCGCCCGGGTCGGCGGGTAGCGATCGACTTTTCGGAGTTCGATATATCGCGTCTCATCTAGACATGATATATCGAACTCCAAACGCGCTCCCGTCGACTCCGGAACTCCACCACCGCGAACGGGGGTGGCGGAGTCAATGGGGGAGCCGCGGACTTCGATCTCGCGCCGTGAGGACGGGTAAGTACTTCGAACTAAGGTACTTCGAGTTCAGCTACGCTATTCGCGTAGCTGAACTTGCATACCTTAGTTCGAACCCCCCCCCAGTGTAGACCAGGCCCAAGCGACTGAAGTGCTGAACAAAGGGGAGAGCCTGGTTGAAGGGCAACCAGCCAGCCTGTGGTGATAAGCATTTAAGTTTGTAAGGACACAAAGTGTTAAGAGCAGCTTAGAATGTGCTTTGCTTTTATTTCATTTGACCAAATCGGACTTGTTATTCTTTGACTTATAATCACTTAAAATCTATAGTTAATAAATAAAGCAGGGTGTTTGCTTTGAAGCATGTCAGACTCCACTTGGGATAACATATCAATTTCTTTGTTAAATTGACAAACTTATATAAGCATAGGCATAACTGGACACTGCAAGTCGGTGGTTCCTAGGGTTGCATCTGGGACCAGAGATATTGGCTAGTGTTATTCCATTGGAAGTACCTGGGAGCAGTTTACATACCAGAGGCTGTGCGTGAACAGCCCAGGAGTGGGGTGCTTCCAACCCTGATATTCTATGATATCTTCCCCTTTATTGTCTACGGTAACTTCACTAGTCATTCAGTAACGTTATATTTTGTGAGCAGACTGAAGCAAAGTAGGCATTGAACAGTTCTGCCTTCCTTTTGTCTTCAGTTACCAGATCACCTTCTCCATGAAGCAGCAGACTCACAGCATCCTTGATCTTTCATTTTTGTCTGTTATATTTGAAGAACCCCTTCATGTTATTTCTAACATTTCTTACCAGCTGTAACTCATTCTTTGCCTTGGCTTTCCTGATTTTGACCTTACATGCTTGCACTATTCCAGGGGTAGGCAAACTTTTGGGCCCAAGGGCCCTATCTGGGTGTAGAAATTGTATGACAGGCCATGAATGCTCACAAAATTGGGGTTGGGGTGTGGGGGGGGGGGGGTGAAGGCTGCAGGGTGGGGCCAGAAATGAGTTCAGGGTGCAGGAGGGGGCTCCAGGATGGGGCAGGGGTGGTTGGGGTGTGAGTGTTATGTGAGGGCTCCGGCTGAGGGTGTAGGCTGGGGGGGTGAGGCTTGGGATGAGGAGTTTGGGATGTAGGCAGGTGCTCTGGGCTGGGTCCCAGGGGTTTGGAGGGGGATCAGGGCTAGGGCAGGGGGTTGAGGCACCAGGGAGGTGAGGGCTCTGGCTGAGGAGAAGGGGTTTGGGGTGTAGGAGAGGGCTCTGGGCTGGGATCTAGGAGTTTGGAGGGAAGGAAGAGGATCAGGACTGGGCCAGGGGGTTGGGGCATGGGGGGAGGCTCAGGGGTGCAGGTTCCAGGCAGTGCTTACCTTGAACAACTCCCAGAAGCAGCAGCATGTCCCACCTCTAGCTCCCACGCAGGTGTAATTGCTATGTGTAAATTAATTAGGGTAGTGGGATATAATTAGTTAGACAAATATGTTACAATATATTAGGATTGGTTAGTTAAATGTCAGTAAAATCATTGGTTAAAGTATAGCTGAGAATATTACTATATAAACTGGGGGCAAACAGGAAGTGGGAGGAAGGGAAATTGGAATCACATTTGCTAAGGGGGGCGGGGACAGGGAACAGGCAAGGCTCTGCAACGTCAGAGCTGGGAAGAGGGACACGGAGCAAATACTCTACAGCATCAGAGCTGGGAAGGGAACACTGGGGAACAGACTCTATCATTGTATAGAGAGAAGCCCGACTGGTGAGAAGGGCTTTGGAATATGCTTGCTTGGAAACCAACCCCAATAAACATCACATTGTCTGCACTTCAGTCTTCTGGTCTTTTGCTGCTTGCTGTCTGCATGACAAGAACCAGGGAAGTGGGAGGGTTGAGGGAAGGTCCTCTAACAATGCCCCTCCTTCCATTTCCTATATGTATCCCTTTTGGTTTTTAGATAGATAAAAAGTTCCTTGTGCAGCCACATTGACCTCCAGTGGCTCTTATCTTTTCTCTGCGGCGAATAACTTGATGTTGAGTCTCTAGTATTATATCTTTTAAGAACAGCCAGTCCCCTTCAACTCCTTTTCTTCCTAATTAGTCTTTCCCTGGGACCTTGTCTACTGTTTCTCTGAGTCAGTTGAAATCTGCCTTTCTGAAGTCTAATATCCTTGTTTTGCTGTCCTCCTTTCCATAGGATCTTGAATTCTATCATGGTCAGTTGGTTTCCACCACAACCTCTAGGTCTGTTTCAGAGTCACTGCTTTCCAGTATACAGTTCCCCATCCCATAAAAATGACCTAGTTTTTGTTCCTAGATGTATGACAATGCATGTAGATATATTTAAATGTATACTGTTTGTACACAAGCTTACCCACTCTGTATTAATGACATTTTTATTCACCTAATTCACCAGTTTGGCACATGCAAACTTTACCAGCAATGACTTTATGCTTTCTTTCAGTTCACTGATGATTGATCAGGAGAGTCACTATGATGAAGATTATTAACAGTTACATTTTGAGATTCATTCTGACAGTAAAAGTAGTCATCTTCATTTCCTCTCTTGAACTTGTGTATGATGTACAATAGCTTCTCTGCTCTACTCCAGGGATGGCTGCATTGGTCCCTGTGTGTATACCAGCTTGTTAGTTTTGTAAAAGCTCTGGGGGAAGAAAGCAGCTGCAGAAAGTGTCGGACCGTTACACATACCTGAAGTATCTGATTCTGTAATGATCGGCAATGATTGGTCAGAGTTGAAGCCTTTGAAACCTTCACGTACACAAACTGCAATAGATGGGTGCTTGAAAGCAATTAAAATAATGTAGGGAAAGGAATGCAGCCTGCCTGGCCCTTTGGAAAAGAGGGAGCTGTGGGAATTTTAAGGAATAAAGGTAGGAGGAGTAGAAAATGAGACTGACTGTACCACTGAGCTAACTCCCCTCCGCAGAGTTGAATGCATTCCACATGTCTGGAGAAAGCATTCCTATGAGGGCAGAGAACTGCTATTATGAATACAACTACAAAGTAATCAGGAACTAACATTTGCTCTGTACAGGCAACAGGCTGAGAGTTTTGGACTTCTATGCACCAGTACAAATGCTTTGGCAGTTTATGGATTTAGTCAAGCCATTCACATAACATAGAGAGAGAGAGAGAGAGAGTCATCCTGTGAGCCAAAGCAACCCTACTTCTGCCTAGGTAAAGTCTGCTCTTTAGGTAAGTCAGATGACCTTTTGTCAGGTCAATAAATCAAGTAATTCAACCAGGAGCACCAGGGAACCTGTTCCTCAGCATTGATGGTGTCCAGGCAGCCAGAGAAGCATTCCTCAGTTCCATCAAGAACTCGCAATGCAGGATTAGATTAATTTAAACTAAATAAGTTTTAAACAGACTGCTTGCTAAGTATAGCCCTAGTTCAAACAGAAATTAATTCAAGGAAGTGCTACAGCCTGTGTTATGCAGGTCGGATTAGATGATCACAATGGTCCCTTCTGGCTTTATAACATGAAGTACCCCAGGAGCAGGTAGAAGGGTCTCATTTTAAGAACAAGTATCAGAGAGGTAGCCGTGTTAATCTGGATCTGTAAAAGCAGCAAAGAGTCCTGTGGCACCTTATAGACTAACAGATGTTTTGGAGCATGAGCTTTCGTGGTGAATACCCACTTCGTCGGATGCATTTTAAGAACAGTTTACAGATTAATTTGCTAATGGGGATCTAAATAGGGGTGTTTCCTTGAATTGATGCCCCAAGTAAAAGCATGGTGGGCATGTATGACTAGTGCAGAATTTAGGAACAACTGAGGACTGAGCACCAAGCCCTAATAGTTGTCACCTAAATGAAGAGAAGACTCTCATTCTGCACAACTAATATTAACTACGAAGGGGAAGAGACATAGACCAGAATCTAGAAAGAACAGGTTAAAGAATATTTACAGAAGTTAGACGTATTCAAGCTGGCAGGGCCTGATGAAATTCATCCTAGGGTACTTAAGAAATTAGATGAAGGAGTCACTGAACCATTAGCAATTATTTTCTAGAACTGATGGAGCACAGATGAGGGTCCAGAGGACTAAAGAACAAATGTAGCACCTGTCTTTTAAAAGGGGGAAGACAGACTTGAGAAATTATAGATCAGCCAGCCTAACTTCTACACCTGAAAAAATACTAGAGCAAATTATTACAGAATCAATTTATAAGCACCTGGATAAAATAAGAACCATTACCAACCAATTTGATTTCCTTCTTTGACAGGGTAACTTGCCTACTGGATAGAAGGGAAACAACAGACATGATATATCTTGACTTTAGTAAGGCTTTTGACATGGTCCCACATTACCTTATTTAGCTTGACAAAGAAAAGGTTAAAGAGAGACTTGATTACAGGCTGCAATTACCTACATGGGATACAATTATCTAATAATGGGCTCTTTGATCTAGCAGAGAAAGGTATCACATTCTCATAAGAAAACTAGGCAAATATGGTCTAGATTAAATTATGGTAACATGGGAGCAGAACTGGCTGAAAAACCATACTCAATGAGTCAACTCTACACTGTCAAACTGGGAAGGTGTATCTAGTAGGTCCCACATGGGTCTATTCTGAATCTGGTACTATCCAAGTTTTTTTATTGAAGACTTGGATGATGGAGTGGAGAATACAGTTATGAAATTTGCGGAACTCATGCTGGGAAGGATTGCAAGCACTTTGGAGGCCGGGATTAGAATTGAAAATGATCTTGATAAATTGGAGAACTGGTCTGAAATCAGTAAAATTAAATGCAATAAAGACAAATGTAAAGTACTACACTTCGGAAGGAAAAAATCAAATGCACAAATACAAAATGGGGAATAAGTGTCTAGGCAACAGTATTGCAGAAAAGGATCACAGGGTTATGGGCACCACACTTTAAGAAAGATGTGGACAAACTGGAGAGAATCAAGGAGAGCAACCAAAAAAGTGATAGGTCAAGTTTTCTAAACCATTTATGAGGAAGGGTTAAAAAACTGGGCATGTTTAGTCTTGAGACGAGACAATGCACGGGGAAGGGGGGATGACACGACACACCAGATAACCTTCAACTATGTTAAGGGCTGGTAGAAAGAGGACGATGATCAATTGTTGTCCATGTCCAATTAGGTTATGTCAAGAAGTAATCGGCTTAGTTTGCAACAAGGGAGATTTAGGTTAGATATTAGGAAGAACTTCCAGCTGTTAGCATAGTTAAGTATTGGAACTGGTTACCTTTGGACACTGGGGGAATCCCATCTTTGTTTTTTAAAAAACATGTTAGACAAAACATCTGTCTGGGATGGATAAGGGATACTTAATCTGTTTTAGGTTGGGGGTGGGGGAAATGGACTAGATAAGTTTTTGAGGTGCCTTCCTACCCTACATTTCTATGATTTTATGCCACGTTTAAAAGACAAGTGTACTTCAGTTACATGCAGTAGCAAATAATGTATTCTTACAGGGGGCAAGGATATGGAGAGAAGTGGACATGAAAAAGATGCTACTGCATTAGATATGCACATATTTTCCACTGTGACTAACTTTGCTCCATGTGATCTTGTGCAGTCATCAGTGTTAACGAAGGTGGCCAAGTGAGAGATCTAGACACTGCAGTGTGAAAAGCCAGAGCTCCTGAAACCAAGCAACTACTAACCTGTTCTACAAATATACATGTTCAACGAAACAGCACCCTCAGCCCAACTAAACAGACCCCTCCTTTTAGAGATAACAGCAAGAAAGAACATCTGAAGATAAATAAAATATTGCCCTGCAGTATTCAAAGCCTAGTGACTCTTGTTTAATGTGGAAGAAAAAACAGAGCTGAAAAAGCATTCACCTACTCATATCTTCAGGTTGGCCGGTTGTGACAATCAGGATCCAGACGCCCCAAAAGAAGAACAGAGGCTCTAAATCCGAAGAAATAAGTAATTGAAGCAACTGGTTGTATACAATATTATTGTGTATAAAAATACATCACATAAGGTCTTTTATGAATGCTTGTCATGTTCTGAACTTGGTCATTATGAGCTATGTACAAGAAATTACTCACCTTGTGCAATAACAATGGTTCTTCGAGATGTGTTCCCCTATGGGTGCTCCACTAGAGCTGTGTGTGAAGACTTGTGCTGCTGATTGGAGAATTTCAATAGCAGTCTGTCCCGCTGGCACATGCATGACTCCCACCTGCCATGAGGCAAGCCGGTATGTAAAGTGATTTCCTCCTCAGTTCCTTCTCTATCGCAGAGTCATAGAATCATAGAATCTCAGGGTTGGAAGGGACCTCAGGAGGTCATCTAGTCCAACCCCCTGCTCAAAGCAGGACCAAACCCAACTAAATCATCCCAGCCAGGGCTTTGTCAAGCCTGACCTTAAAAACCTCTAAGGAAGGAGATTCCACTACCTCCCTAGGTAACCCATTCCAGTTCTTCACCACCCTACTAGTGAAAAAGTTTTTCCTAATGTCCAACCTAAACCTCCCCCTCTGCAACTTGAGACCATTACTCCTTGTTCTGTCATCTTCTACCACTGAGAACAGTCTAGCTCCATCCTCTTTGGAACCCCCTTTCAGGTAGTTGAAAGCAGCTATCAAATCCCCCCTCATTCTTCTCTTCTGCAGACTAAACAATCCCAGTTCCCTCAGCCTCTCCTCATAAGTCATGTGCTCCAGCCCCCTAATCATTTTTGTTGCCCTCCGCTGGACTCTCTCCAATTTGTCCACATCCTTCTTGTAGTGTGGGGCCCAAAACTGGACACAGTACTCCAAATGAGGCCTCACCAGTGCTGAGTAGAGGGGAATGATCACATCCCTCGATCTGCTGGAAATGCCCCTACTTATACAACCCAAAATGCCATTAGCATTCTTGGCAACAAGGGCACACTGTTGACTCATATTCAGCTTTTCGTCCACCGTAACCCCTAGGTCCTTTTCTGCAGAACTGCTGCCCAGCCATTTGGTCCCTAGTCTGTAGCAGTGCATGGGATTCTTCCGTCCTAAGTGCAGGACTCTGCACTTGTCCTTGTTGAACCTCATCATATTTCTTTTGGCCCAATCCTCTAATTTGTCTAGGTCCCTCTGTATCCTATCCCTACCCTCCAGCGTATCAACCACTCCTCCCAGTTTAGTGTCATCTGCAAACTTGCTAAGGGTGCAGTCCACACCATCCTCCAGATCGTTAATGAAGATATTTAATAAAACCGGCCCCAGCACCGACCCTTGGGGCACTCCACTTGATACCGGCTGCCAACTAGACATGGAACCATTGATCACTACCCGTTGAGCCCGACCATCTAGCCAGTTTTCTATCCACCTTACCGTCCATTCATCCAGCCCATACTTCTTTAACTTGCTGGCAAGAATACTGTGGGAGACTTTATCAAAAGCTTTGCTAAAGTCCAGAAATAGCACATCCACTGCTTTCCCCTCATCCACAGAGCTGGTTATCTCATCATAGAAGGCAATTAGGTTAGTCAGGCATGACTTGCCCTTGGTGAATGCATGCTGACTGTTCCTGATCACTTTCCTCTCCTTTAAGTGGTTCAGGATTGATTCCTTGAGGACCTGTTCCATGATTTTTCCAGGGACCAATGAAACTCTGAAGTAGAGGTGAGAAGTCTTTCAGACTTGACTCTGAAGTCCCAGCCTCCAGCAGTGGGTACTGCTCAGTAGTCACCTACAGTGGAGCACCCATAGGGGGACACATCTCAAAGAACCATCATTACTGCACAAGGTAACTTCTTTGAGTAGTGTCCCTATGGGTGCGCCACTGTAGGTGACTACTGAGCAGTACCCACTGCTGGAGGCTGGGACTTCAGAGTCAAGTCTGAAAGAGGTGACAGTACTGTGGCACCAAATTGAGCGTTTGTAGTCGAATCCCCCAGGATAGCATAATATTCTGCAAAGATGCCCAGCTAGCGCTCTGCAAATCTCTGATATAGGGAAACTCTTGGGGAAGATGAGGAGACTGACCTTGTGGAATGCATGCATATTGAAGACAGGGGTGCTATCCCATGCAATTGGTAGCAGAGTTTAATACAGCCAGCAACTTACGGGGAAAGCCACTGAGCTGAGATAGCTGCACCTTTCGATCTATCCACAATGGAGAGGAAGCGTCTCAGAGATTTTCTATAGGTCTTTGTTCTGTCCAAATAGAAGGCCAAGGCTATTCTCACATTGAGTGTATGAAGGATGGCTTCCCTGTTGTCCTCAAGTGGTTTGGGATAAAATGTTGGAAGCTGAATAAGTTGATTAATGTTAAATGCAGAAGTCACTTTAGGGGTGAAGTTTGGATGTGGTTGAGTGTCACCTTGTCAAGGAAGAACACAGTAAAAGGGAGATGCACCATCAAAACTGCTCTCTCCCCTATCCTTCTGGCCAAAGTGATGGAGATGAGGAACAGAGTCTTCATGGAATTGTTAGTGAACAAGAGGCCATGGGTTCAGATGGTGGTCTCGTCAGTCCTTTTATCACTAGATTGAGGTCCCATTGGAGAGTGGGGGGCCTGGGTGTGGGAAGAGGTTTGCTATGCCTTTAAGAAACCTCTTCATAATTGGGTGGTTGACTATTGAGTAGCCTTCTACCTGCTGGTGGGAGGTTGCAACTGCTGCTAAATGACCCTTCAGCGAGCTAATAGAGTGACCCGATTTCTTTAAGGTTAACAGGTAGTCTAGGACCACTTGTGGCTGAATTAGGGGTGTCACCCTTGGTCTGGCACCAGATCTGGAACCTCTTCCATTTTTGAAGGTAGATATGTGAGTAGTGCCCTTTCTATTGTGTAATAGCACCACCTCAGAGCAAGATGTTTCTATGTGCTGGAACCATGAAGAAGCCATGCTTTGAGCTGAAGGACTTGCAGATTGGTGTGGAGGGTGTGACCCTTGTTCTGCGACAGGAGGTAAGAAGTGATTGGAAGAGTTATCGGTGGACATGCCAGCTGTGACCACATCTGCCTAAGCCAGGTGGGGGCAATCAGAGTGATGTTTTGCTTTTTCCCTTTTTATCTTCAACAGGACTTTCAGCAATAGAGGGAAGGGGGGGAGGCGTAAAGAAAGCCCTTATCCCAAGGAAGAAGAGCAGCTCTCATGGAGCATTGTCCAGTCCCTGCCCTGGAGCAGTACTGTGGACACTTCTTGTTCTGATGAGTAGCAAACAAGTCAATTACCAGCGTATCCCCATTGTCAGAATATGTTGCATAGAATTGCTGACTATTTCCCATTCATGGTCTTGCAGGAATTTGTGTCAGCTGTCAGGCTGTGTATTTCCGGTAGGTGGGCCACTGATATTAAGACATTGTGGGAGATGCACCAGTTCCATAGCTTCAGTGCTTAGACGCACAGGGAATAAGATCTGGTGCCTCCCTGTCAGTTTATGTAGTACATGCAAGCCATGTTGTCTGTCATGACCTTTGTATGCATGATCAGCAGGAGGAAGTGAGCGCACGTGTTTCGGCCACTCTGAGCTTGAGCAAGTTGATGTAGAGGCACGTCTCTGCTGGAGACCATTTGCCCTGTATTGTGTGACCATTGAAATGAACTCCCCATCCTATTAGGGATGTGTCGGTGGTCAGAAGGGATGGGGAAGACTGAGCAAATGGGATTCCCATACAGATGTTTATTGGGTCCTTCCACAAATTCTTCTGTTTTCTTTATTACCATTTCACAAGCACTTAGAGAGTCTGCAATTGGTATCGGGGCCCCATTGCTTGACCCTGGTGGGCACTGATAAAAGCTTGTCCATGTTGTCTCTATTCAGCCTGTAAACTGAACCGAACCATGCTTGGAGGCATCTCATATGTAATCTGGCATGAGCAATAATAACTGATGTGCCCACGGCCATGTGCCCCAGAAGCTGAAGGCAATGTCTGGCCAAGATTTGGGAACTGGATTGTATTGTCTCTATCAATGAGGAGAGACTGAAAAATCTGTGATATAGAAGGAGTGCCCTCGACTGAATGGAGTCAAGTTCAGCTCCGATGAATTCTAGTCTTTGAACCCGTGTTAAGGTCAATTTTTGTTCATTGATCTGTAGGCTCAGATTCAGAAACAGGTCTTGTGTGGTCTGAGTGACTTGTTGGGCCTCTGCCTTCTCAGGGCACAGTCTTGCACAATCATCTAGGTAGGGATAAATCATTATGACCTGAGAGTATAAGTGGGCCACTACTATGAGAGGATCTTGGAGAACACTCTGGGAGCCAATGAGAGGCCGAAAGGGAGTACTCTGTACTGGTAGTGGTCCTGGCCCAGCATGAATCTGAGGTAACATCTGTAACTTGGTATGATACAAATGTGGAAGTATGAGTCTTGAAGGTCGAGGGCCGAAAACCAATTGGGATGATCACTGATGGGGTGACCATCTTGAATTTCTGTGCTTTGACATATTTGTTGTGCACTCTGAGGTTCAGTATAGGTCTCCGACCTCCCCTTTTCTTTGGTATCAGGAAGTAACAAGAGTAGAAGCCTTTGCCTCTGAGATGTACGGGCACAGGTTCTATAGCTCCTATGCTGAGGAGACTG
The DNA here is from genome assembly GCF_020497125.1 of Mauremys mutica. Taxonomy (NCBI): domain Eukaryota; kingdom Metazoa; phylum Chordata; order Testudines; family Geoemydidae; genus Mauremys; species Mauremys mutica. The sequence goes on along the minus strand of NC_059091.1, from coordinate 16,376,543 downwards.
TTTACCTCTTGACATAGTAGACTCATGAGATGGATCCCTGAAGAGGGACAAGGAAGGGTGTTTGGGAGGGGAAGGGAGGAGGTGAATGGCATATCCATTCTGGATGATTTCCAACACCTACTTGTTGGAGCTTATCTGTTCCCAGGTGCTGTGGAACGGGGCAAAGTGGTCTCCACAAGGAGGAGTGGGGTTTCCCACCATAAGATGGCAAGGACAGCGTTCTACAGGCACCTCAATCAACCCATCAAAACTGCTGCTTCAAGGTTGAGGGCTGAGATGAAGACAGTTGTGGTTCTGACTCCTTTTGCTTGGGGAACCTTGATTTCTTACTCTGTGGCTCATAAGATCTCTGTGAGGAGTACTGAGGCATGTACTGTGATGACTGGGGCTTAAACGGTAGCTGAGGGCTGTATTTTCTCTTATAGGCCAGCAAGTATATTCCTAGGGAACAAAGGGTCACTCAAGAATTCTTCTACACATGAAGGGATGCATCTGTCTTTTTGGCGAACAGATTCATTCCCTCAAAGGGAAGGTCCTCCACCGTGGTTTGGACCTCTTTAGGAAAGCAGAACAACTGCAGCCACGACGCCCTTCTCATAACCACGGCTGTAGAAATAGACATGGCAGACACGGTGACACGTTCAAATGAGGACTGGGGAGATGTCTTTGCCATCAGCTGGCCCTTGTTAATTATTGCCATAAATTGGTCTTTATGGGAGTTCAGGAGCTGATCAATAAAGGAACCTAGTTTCACATAGTTCTGGTAGTCACATTTGGCCAACAGGACCTGGTAATTAGCCACCTGGAACTGAAGAGTGGATGATGAATATGCTTTTCTGCCAAACAGGTCCAAGTGTTTCCTATCTTGGTCATATGGGGTGGATTTAAACTGGTAAACTAGAATTGACCACATCCACAGTGATGGAATTTGGAGGTGGGGTAGGAAAATAAAAATTCCATTAATAATACTTTTTGCTCACCTGCTTGCATGTCGGCGGATGGACGGAGGGATCTGCCCTATAACTCTGGCAGGATCCAGAAGCACCTCATTAACTAGAAGGGCCACTCTCGCAGAGGTGGAAGAAGTGGAAGAGTTCAGAATGTCCACCAGTTTGTGGTGAGGCTCAGTAACTTGGTGCAGCTGTATTTGTGGGGCTTCTGCCACCTTCTGAACTAAGTCCTAAAATGATTTAAAATGATCTACCATGGATGGTAGAGAGGGCATCACTGCCTCATCAGATGAGGACAAGAGAGGAGCTTGAGGGGTGTCTTCTCTTTCTGCCTCAGCTTCATCTTCCTCCCCCAGTTGCTCAGGTGGTTTCGATCCCTCTGATGCCACAGCTGAAGGAGGGTAGCTCCTTGCCTGTTGGTATGTCACTCTAAGGGCCTGTGAAGTTTGTTGCCTCAGCCTGCCAGGGCCATTGAGGGCAGGAGCCTGGTACCATGGCTGCCTAAACCATAGAGGCTGCAGGTCAGGCAGGCGGTATGCCAGGTGTCCATGATGAAATTGAGACCCGTAGGGCAGGTAGGATGAGCAGTGGGAATCCAAGTCCTTTTGCTCACTGTCTGACTCTGATGAGGAGAAAGATGATGCGCAGCATGGAGAGGTCATTGAGTCCAATGCTCTGGGAGAGCCTGGTACTGGAGCCCCAGTACTGAATAGGGGTGAGTCCAGTGCATCAGACACCAAGAGATCCATTGCACACCAGAAATCTGCCAGTGCGGATGCTGGTGCTGGTGGTTGTCAGTGCAGAGACGCTTGTACCAATGGAATCGAAGACATGGACCTAGTATTATGGTCTGTTGGTGCCACGCGCACCAGGTCAGTGCTGATGACCATGTCAATGTAGCCTCCCCGGGGCAGATCTTTCATGCTTTTCATGCCCCTGTGGTGCTGGTACAATTTTTCCTGTGCCCATTGGGTCTTTGGGCAGACAGACTTACTCTGTCAGTTTGGTACCACATATGCCTTGGGTACCAGTTCTAGATGGCTTCACTGCCGTTGGTATCAATGGAGCCGGAGAGTTTCTGGCTTGATCAGGGCTTGCTAGGGGGACACTCAGATCTTTTCTTAGTGGTCTTGAGTGAGTGGCTCGTCTCCTTGGAATCACCTGCCTTCGACATAGAAGGTTGCTGGGACCCCGGAGGTTGGAGGGCCAACTCCATGAGCCGGAGTTTAAGCCTTAACTCTCTATCCTTCCAGGACCTGGATTTAACTGCTGGCACCAACCACACTTCTGTGGATTGTGCTTTTCCCCGAAGCAGCAAATGCACTGTGAATGTCTATCCATCACTGGGATGGATTCTTTGCAGATAAAGTACTTTTTGAAGCCCGGTGAGACAAGCATACTCTTGCCCAGGGGTTGGCAGAAGGCAAACTCTTTCTTCTTTTTCTTTGGCACAGCCAACTAAAAACAAACAAGGTACTAAAAGAAAAAGGCTTCAAAGGAAGCAAAAATTTGCAGAACTATAGGGGACCAACAATCTGTGAACAGAGAGCTCTTAGCTCCATCTCTAGCCAGGATGGACTGCTATTGAAATTCTCCAATCAGCAGCACAGGGGCGCGTGCGCACACACCTACAGTGGAGCACACATAGGGACTGTACTCAAAGAAACTATGGTTATGAATATACATATTTATGTATATAGAAAAGTGTGCTTATAACCTGTACTACAATTTCAACTACACCTCACAGCAAGGAGAGGGCACCTCCCATCCCACATGTTTATGCAAAATCAAACACAAGTAACAATCTATTGTACAATCCTGGAAAATACAACAAGCTATTAAAGATAAGGGAACAACATGGGCATTTCACAATTTTGAATATCTGTAGTGACTGAAGAAAAAAAAAACCTTTTAAAATGGAAGGAGTTTGAAATGAAAGCATGTAGAAATTGAAGGAGTCTCCAAGCAGGAAGCTGTCTCTGAAATGCTGGAGGCCCCTACAGTCAGGGGTACACTAGGAAATTGTTCAAAGACCAAAAGGTAACTTGTATTAGAATAGGGATTTTATCACCTATAAAAGCATAAAGCCTGAGGCTGCAACTTTGTTTGCTTCCCTTACTACTTCATCTTTGAATCTGTGGTTTTTCTATTAAATAAATCTTTGTTTATTGTTTTCACCCCCAAGCAAATCTCCAGAGTGCAAACTGCGTGAAGTGTATGTGCCAAAGTAAGCTCGAAGGGAGGACTGGTTTCATCCCTTTAGCAGTGACGAACCAGAGAGGAATGGTCCAACAGCTGGGCAATTATGAACTCCGGAACGATGGAATTGAGGAGACAGTGCTGGAAGGGCTGTTGGTGTCACCCTGAAAGGAGTAATTAGGCTTGTAAAAGCCAGGGTGAGACATTCTACTTATAGATAGGCCACCGGCATCAGATTCTGAGCCATAGCAGCACAGCATAAATGCACTCCAAGATTACAGGGCAGGCGGATTCAGAATCCCTTATTGGTCTGCATGATCCCCAAGACATCACACTAGTACTAGAAGAGATGTAAAGACCCTACTCCCACAGATGTGTACAGCAAATTTGCACTCACTTGAAGCACTACCTGTATGTACATTATTGTACACATTTGATACTCAAAAATGGCTTCCCAAATAAACTTCTCTATCAGAAATAAGAGCAACCGATGTATTAGCATCTGCTAGCTGGCAGGTAAACAGAAACTCATCCAATCCCCATTCCTCTAAAGCAGGGGTGGGCAAACTTTTTGGCCCAAGGGCCACATTTGGGTATAGAAATTGTATGGCAGGCCATGAAAGCTCACGAAATTGGGGTTGGGGTGCAGGAGGGGGTGAGGGCTCTGACTGGGGATGCAGACTCCAGGGTGGGGCTAGAAACGAGGAGTTCAGAGTGCACGAGGGGGCTCCGGGCTGGGGGTGTGGCCAGGGGATTGGGGCATGGGTGTGGGGGTGATGCTCAGAGGTAGAGGCTCCAGGCAGCGCTTACCTCAAGTGGCTCCCAGAAGCAGCGGCATATCCCCCCCCCCCCCAGCTCCTATGCAGAAGCGTGGCCAGGCAGCTCCGCAGCACTCTGCCCTGTCCGCAGGCACCACCCCTGTAGCTCCCATTGGCCGCGGTTCCCGGCCACTGGGAGCTGTAGGGGCAGCGTGCACAGCCCCTGGCTACCCCTATGCGTAGGAGCTGGAGGGAGACATGCTGCTGCTTCTGGGAGCAGCGTGAAGCAGCCCCCGACCCTGATCCCCAGGTGGAGTGGTGCAAGCTCCAGACCTCACTCCCCAAGCCTCTCTCATCTAATTTGTGCCCTTCTCTTCCCCAGAAGCTATCTTGCATTCCACACTGTCAGTACATTAAATTTACTAACTATGCATGGGCACAGTTCAGTTATTGGGAAAGCAGAGGGAGAGGCCCAGGCTGCAGCTTTATAGGATCCATAAGGCAATCTCCTTGCTGCTCCCAGTTCTACAGGGGCCTTAGCATTCCAAAAAAAGTAGTGATTACTGAAGATCAGATCTTAGCAACAAAGAAATCAACACTTCCTGAGATAATCTCATGCAGTTCGTGGAAGCCTCCAATATTTATAGCTATTACACCAGAAGTATTACTGGCTTTGAAAATAATTCCAAGTTACATTTTAATTTAGTTTAGCAACTAAAATGTTTCCTTTCTTGTGTGGCAAGAACAAAGAGAAAGCAAATCTTCTCACCCAGCCACAACACAGAGCTGAGAGAGAGGAGGTGGTGCAAAAGTTATTGTATCTGGGGAGACCAGGCTACCTTGCTATTTTTAAGTTGCATTTCCCACCTACCGGACTTGGATTTCCCTGAAAAGCCTCTTTAGTTTAGGTGTACCGACCAGTTGCACTAGTGTTCAAGCTCTTATATTCCTTTTTCTCTCTGTAATGTAGTCTCACTGCCTCCCTCCCACCTCCACAGCATCCTGATACAATCTCACAGCTGGCAGAAGTTTATGGAGAAGTAGAAAGGGAATCTGCAAACAAGACTGTTCACACTTCCCCATTTCAACCTCCAAGATAGAGTTTGTTCTCCTTTGTCCACATTAGATTTGTTCTATACGAAATAAGTTGGGTTTGGGTGTGCACATGATCAGCACTAACATACTGAACTTTAAACTAGAAGACCTTCACCATTTGGTACTTTGAACTATAAATGTAGGGCTCAGCCAACCCAACAAGAGATTGGAAAACCCAAGTGCTATGTGGACATGCAGACAGTAATGGATTTTCTATGAAGTGTGGCAATGACTATCAGGAAAAGGCTTGCCAATGGTCTGTGTATGCAATATCTTTAACCTCTTGATGCCCTGAGAATCAGACCAATGTATTGTTACCAAGATCTTTGGTGCCAGGGATTTTAGCAGTTACAAAGTGCTATTTATAACAGAACTTAGCTGCCACTCCAGGCAAATATCTCAGCTACTCTCAGCCAGGCAGGCAATCAATCATGTTTGATACCTCGGTTTTCCCTTTGCATGTACAAATGTTACATCAAAGTGTATTGGTACAAGGGATCAGAGGCAGAAATGGATGTGATTCTTATTGCAGCCTCCCAACCTTCCATGCACTATGGAAGAGAATCTTTAAAAAAGCACCACCTGCATTTGGTCTTTGATAAAAAGTGTGTGATATCATCCCAGAACCCAAGACCCAGAGATGGAGCTGATGGTTCTCATTTTACAAATATTTAACGATTGCTCATAATGCAGACATTTCATAGGTAGCTCAATTACAATTAGAGGTGGTTGTTTTTTTCCAGATTCAGAAGTTTATTTAGACTTTAAGACCAAGAACTCTAGGTTTATTCAAAATGATAGCGGGTCTATATCAGACTTAAACATTTTATACCACAAGCATAGATAATAACACTTAACAAGTCAGCAGTTCCTATCGTTTGCTGATCTTGGTACTGTTTGAATAACCCTGTGACAGCATTTGGCAATCAGTTTTATACTGTGAATGAGACTATTGTGACCTCATTAAAATTTAGGAGGAAGGAAAAAATGGTTTTCAAGGGAGGTGTAATTTCCCCCCCCTCAGAGTAGGTCTCTAAATCAGTGTACTATATACAAAGAGTGGCCTGATTTCTAGACATAACCAACTTGGTGCTTAAAAACTGTAAAACTACATATCCTAATTCTCATGCAGTACTGGAGTTTTGAAAGATGAAGCCAGTGGATCTTGTGACAAAAAATCCTCTCCTTTCTAGGGAGTATTTAAAATGGTAAAGTATTCCCTACAGGTAGGGATAAAAAGTGCTGAAGATATTTATTGGCTCCCAATTAGTAAAAGGACCAAGTCTGTTGCAAAAGAAACCATACTGCTTTAGTGCTGCACTTAAAAACCAAACAGCTGTCAGAATCTAATCATTATGTTTTTATTTTGCAAATCCTGCTTTCCATTCTAAAATTCAAAAAGATGATGATGCACCTCAAGTGTTTCTTGGGGAATGTACAGCTTTCTGCAGTCTTCAACCTAAAAAATTATGTAGAAAGCAGAACTAAGCAAGTCTACAGAACAAGACAGTTAAGCACAAGACTGCTCCCATAACAGAACAGTTGGGTCCCTCCCCTTGAACAAAAACAAAGCCAGTCGTATTTCTGGCAATGCACATTCAGGTACTGCATTTGAATAAGACAGGAAAAAAATCAAAATCATGGATTATACAATTGTGCAGGACAAGTCACCTTCACACAAACATTCACACAGTTATTCTTGCTGCAGCTCCACTTCTACAGGTGGTGCCGCCTCCTCTACCTTTGCATCACTGTTTCCAGACTCTGTTACCTCACTTGGTTTTTCCTCTTCCTTGTTAACCGGGTGTACCTCAGCTTCACCTCCTGCAGAAGCCACTGTCTCACCTATATTTTCTTGAGGAGGGGATGGTTCTTCTGTTGCAACTACTGCTGACTCTGCTGCTTCTTCTATTCCAGCCTCTGCCCCAACCTCAGCTTCTTCTTCTGGTGGCTGCTGCTGCTCTGCCTCATTTTTAGGCAACTCCTCATTTTCAGGCAATTCCTCAGAGGCTTTTTCTATTTCTTCTCCTTCTGCTTTAGTGGCTTCAGGGGCTTCTGTGGCTTCACCTGCATCCCCAGGACCTTCCTCTTTCATCTCTGCAGTAGCACTTTCATTAGCCCCTTCTCCACCACCATCACCTCCTTCCAAGGCTTCAGTTTCATCAACATCCTGGTCAACAATTTCATCTGTAAATGGATCATCACCCTGACAAAGAGAGGAGAACAGGACAGCAGTCATTTGCCTGTAGTATGGTTTAAGTTTCTCCTAGAGGAAACCTCAGATATGAAATTCAGAGGTTTGCAACGGAGATCAAGTGGAAACGACAGATCCTCAATTTCAGGAAAGAACTGTGAAAATTGATCAAGTCCAGCCCCAAAGCTCCTATAAAAATTGTGCACTCTAAACTTTTATCATGAAAAGCACCCCAGGAAAGTGTTTCTCAAAGTCCCACATCAATAGGCAATCTTACTTAGTGCTGGGAAAGCCTCTACCTTGAAGGAATGGAAACTGTATGCGACTCTCATGTACTGCAACCTGTTCAGGGTGCAGTCACCAAGGGGCTGGGGGAAGGAGGGTACACTCTTATGAACTGTGTGTGCTGCAACACCTAGGCAAATCAGGGGTGTTCAATCTCAAGTGGGAGGAACTCATTTTCTAGAAAGCAATTATCAAATTTTTCACCTTTGTCCAGTCCCATTAGAGCATACAACCCAGTGGGAGAGATTTCTCTCCCACTGGGAGAGGTCCAGGCAGATCAACAACTGAAGTTACAGTTTTCATACCACCCTATCTTTGGGAGCCAAGAAATCCAGGTATTTTTTGAAGTGTTGGTATAACTAATGATTTCAAGTGAAAACCGTCTTAGTAGTCTCAGGAATTGGTTCCTGCTCTCTCCATCCCACACTAAGTGATAACTAATTAGGTTTTGTTATTTCAGTAGGAGTTATTCATATTTTTCATAGGAGGTCAAGGCCCTAATGGTTTTGGCCTCGTTCAGCCTGAATAAGGCTGAGATCAGAGCTCATGTCTACTCCTCTTGGGACAGGGGACCTATTTTTATTATTTGGCTTAGATTGGGTTTCAGAGTTATCTGAGGGAGAATACTGTACAGCCAGCAGATGGACCCCCTGCACCGTTTGTTCTGGATTATGGTATGGTGGCTCCTAAACTCTCCTTCCCTTCCTCACAGATCACCTTGGTATGCAGGCAGCCTGCAACAGATGAAGTGTGAATGAGGAAAACAACATGCCAGTGGCAGAAATCTTGCCCGGAATCTAATTGAGTGTGACTAAGAGCTTTTGAACTCTTATGTCATGGTTGCGATGGAGGCAAGGAGAGAGTTCTCTTGCCCCACCAGTATCTGTGAAATCCTGCCCAGTGAAACTGTGCTGGGTGACAGACAGCCTAGTAAAACTGGGCCATCTTTGCCTAACAACAGTCAAGTGTTTCTTGTGAGGAGTTTTCTATTTCACGGACCAGAATGATCAGATTCAGACCAGTCTGGCTGCCTCCACAAGAGCAGATCCATGCAGGTGGAGGACAAACATAATGTCGTCTTCTCTGGCTGGATTTTAGCCAGCCAATCTCATCTATTGAGGTTCTGGAGGAACTCCAGGCTATACCCTGCGATCTGGACCCATGTCCATAACCGCCAGTAAAATCTACAGGGGAATATGGAGTCCACTATTGGTGGAGACTGTCACAGCCTCCCTTTGTAAGGGCAAGGTGCCAGCATCCCTCAGAGGAGGAATCATTAGGCCCACGTTCAAGAAACATCTCTTGACGCTGACAGTCTTGGCAATTATCACCCTGTCTCCAGCCTTCCTTGGGGAAGGTTGCTGAGAAGGTTTTGGCGAGGCAACTCTGGCATTACCTGGAATCCTCAGATTTCCTTCACCCCTTTCAGTCTGGTTTTGCACCTGGGTATGGTACGGAGACCGTGCTGGGATCGGTCGAAGATCTCCTCCTGCTGATGGACAAAGGTCAGGTGCCCATGCTGATTCTTTTAGATCTGCCGGCAGCCTTTGATACCGTTGATCATGAGGTGTTGTTGATGTGCCTGCGGACCCTGGCAGGGGTAGACGGAGTTGCACTTGAGTGGTTCCGTTCTTTCCTCTGAGAGATCCCAGAGGGTAGCACTGGGCAATTGCTCATCTGCCCCGAGGGCTCTCTCGTGTGGGGTACCGCAGGGTTTATTGTCACCCCTCCTGTTCAACGTGTATGAGAGGCCGCTAGGGGAGACAGCCTCGCTATCTGGGCTGCAGTGCCATCAATGTGCTGATAACTCTCAGCTCAAAGTCTCTTTCACTGGACCCAGAGGGTGGAGTCTCAGTTTTGCTAGTGTCTAGCAGAGACTGGGGCTTGGATGAGAGCTAGTTGGCAGAGGCTCAATCCAGATAAGACCAAAGTGATGCCGGTGGAACAGGGGAAACAGCTGCTCCCCCCATTTGAGGGGGTTTGCCTGCCCTGTTAGCCAAGTTTGCAAATCAGGGGTCCTGTTGGATCCTTGGCTGCTCCTGGATTCCCAGGTACCAGCAGTAGCCAAAAGTGCTTCTTTTCATCTTCGCATGGCAAGGAGGTTGCGACCTTTCCTCTCAGATGTGGACCTCGCCAGTTACCCATGCCCATGCCACCGCCAGATTGCATTACTGCAATGTGCTCTAAATGGGCATACCCTTGAAGGCAACTTGGAAACGTCAGTGCAGGACACAACTGCCTGCTTACTCAGCGGCGCTTCCGCATGGAGCATATTACACCCATACTCTGAAGATTGCACTGGCTTCCAGCTTCTTTCTGGATGCAATTCAAAGTGCTGATTTGACCTAAGAACCCTACCTGTTGTGGCCCTTTGTCCTCATGCTTCATCCTGACAGTGAGGATCGGCTAGGGTGCTCTCACTGATACTCCCCTGCTTTGATCTCGAGGAACATGGATAGGGCCTACAGGGAATATGTTTCGACTCTGGAATTTGATTCCCCTGTTGGTCTGTCAGAGTTTGTTGACCTGCTGGGAAAGTTTCAGAGCCTAACTGTTCATGCAGGGTGAAATTCACCCCAGGCAGGTAGCCAGGATGAGGCCTAAGTACCACTTCAGTCTAACTAATGCCCTGTGTGACTTAGATGGTGCCTATGCCTTGTGCCTCCTTTTGGCACCAGGGTGAATGCCCCCTCAGGCCACTGCCTGAGGGCTGACTTTAGGGCACTGAAGTTCCTTTTGATATTTTGTTCCTTTAATTATGTTTTGGTTTGGGTGATTAACTAAACTACATGTGTGGGGATTGCAATAAGGTACAATTAGTAAATTTTTAAAAATACATAAAAAGTGATAAACTGCCTAAAAAGAAAATAAAGACACCAGACCCAAGGCTCAGCCTATGCATAAGAAAGCAGAGTGGTATCTATGCTTCTCCCCATTGTATATAGAAGCAAGTTTTGTGACCAACATGCAGCACACACAGTGATACTCAGCTCTGTGCTCTGTACCAGTTCAGTGTTCAGGACCAAGTCAGCGTGTATCCCCACTGCTCTGTGGAAAAGCAAGACTAGCTGGCGACTTTCTTACTCACTCACCTTGAGATACTTTTCCAGCATTTTTACAATGTGCTTGTTATTTAGGACACTCTTGGCAACATGGAGACTAGTCTTCTTGAACTGCTCGGCTGCCATCTGAAAAGGAAACCCGACACTGGGGTTACTCTGTGGGTCAAGTCAAGGAAGAGTTTAACAGAGATCAGTCACAAGATGTTAGTTTCCTGCCCAGCTATGCTGTCAAGGAGAAATTCCAGATTCCAGCCCTGTTCTGCAGTGGCTGCTCTGCATAGGGTACATGTTTTGGCCTTGGGGATGGGCATGCCCAATCTGGCAATACAAGCCCTGAAGAAAAGTCCATTAAGGACCCTCAACTGCAATGGTCACCAAAATGCAAGGCTGCAGCAATGTAGTAATCCCTAGTTAAAGAAGCAGATTATTAGGTCTTTTCACTACCAAAGTAAGTTTATTTCAGAAAATAAGACAGCTAAACAATTTCTGCTATGCTGTGCATGCATTTACATCCAAATACCATCAAGCAATGAGTGACTTCAAGCCCTGACTTTTAATTCTGACTGAAACTGCTCCCAAATTGAGGAGATCCCAAATCAGACATGAGCATATCCCTCAAATACCTTACAGTAAAATCAGATGCAACGAAGTTTTAGGACTTTAAAATGAACACTATCCGGCAACAGATTAAGCTCTCTGCACAAATATCAGTGTGCGATCTCCAGCAGACTGGCTAGCACCAAATGAGCAGGTGCACCATACTTAGGCTCGGTAGGATTTGATTTTACACTGATAGAGGTTAGAAAATGTTGATTTCAGCTGACACAAGGAAACTTATGAAAACAACAGCCAGTAGGATTGCATCCACCCTGCACCTTGCCCTGTAGAGACTGAGTGTCACCAGCCCTGCAGCAGCGCACAGCCCCCTCTGCAGCCCTGCTCCTTCACTCCTGTGACAGCAGCGCTGCAGAGGGCTCCCTGCATTGCCGCAGGGACAGTGACCCCAGGTCCCTGCAGGTGTAACATACAGGGAAAGCTGTGGTCCTGGTGGAATGAGCGGAGACCCCCAACAGCAGGGCTGCGAGAACAGCGACAAACCCCCTGACACGGGGAAGGCCACCCCCTGCTGAATGTCTCCTGTCAGGAATGGAGCTATATAGTAGAGGGATTGCCTCCCCATGGCCAGGGGCTCATCTTCATCACAGTCCTAGCCAGAGGTCTCTGCTTTTCCCCCCAAGACTGCAGCCTTCTCTGGACCTTGAGCCTCCAGGGATTGGGTGTCACCAGCCCTGCAGCTGTGCAGCCTCGGCCCCACACATCCATCAATTAGGATTGTGGAAACCACCCAGGGCAGGAATAGTTCAGCAGCACCTAGTGGCTGAGGGCATATCCTCCTTGCAGCAGCCCTGACTGGGCCAGGACCACAGCCTCCCTGCACCTTGTACCCCAGTGTCTTGGACCTCTCAGCCATGCAGGGAGCCCAAACCCCTCCCTTAATTTCCAGCCACTGTAAAAATAAAAACTGTTAGAAAAAAAAATCAATATCATTTGTCAAAATTAGAAAAAATAAAAATCAAATTTTGCCAAGCTTAACCACACTCAGTAGCAACAAACTGCGAAGAGCAGGAAGTAAAGGAATAATGGACAGATATGATTAAATGCCAGTGGCATTTAACACTTCTAGAAGGATTTCAAAGGATCTCTCATATTTTCCCCAACTGAACAATGAACCAACAAAAGCTGGGTGCTGAAGAGCTGTATTTAACTTGCATAGAGAGAAGTGATTGAAGCCTCTCTCTTTTTATGAAAGAGCAGTCTTTGAAGATTATAGATCTCATTTAAGGCTACAATTTTGTCAGTTACTTTTACTAAAAGTCAGGGACAGGTCACAGGCAATAAACAAAAATTCACGGAGCCTCTGACCTGTCTTTTACTTTTACTAAAAATAACTGTCGACGCTGCATGGCAGGGGCACACGGTGGGCTGCAGCCCTTGCCGCAAGCTGTGGGGCGGGTGCTTTGCACCGGCTGCAGCCCCCGCCGTGGGGTGGGGGAGCATAGCCCCGGCCCCAACTGAAGAAGTCATGAAGGTCTGATAAAGTCACAGAATCCGTGATTGCCATAACAAAATTGTAGCTTTACTCATCATGCATTGCTCCATTTTGAACTGAGATGAAGGGTTGCTGGAAGATGTACTGTAAAGCTCCAAGCTCCACTGTGGCCAATGCTGGTATAGATGCTCATCTAACATTATGCTTTTTGTTAGAAGTATTATTGTGCCTGCCTCAAGTGTTCTGACAAGGGAGGCGTTTGAATTTTTTATTAAGCAGCACTATAAAACAGTGCAACCTCAAAGAGAACCCTTGGTGTGTAATTTATACAGCATTCCTGAGTCAGAGCATTTTAATCCCAAGAGAACAGGAAGGAAAAGCCAGACCCTCACAGAAATTACTGGGGTGGAGGGATGTCCTCTAACCTGTGTTATGCAGGTGAGACTAGATGATCACAATCCTGCCTTCTGGCCTTAAAATGTATGAATCCCATCCAAAAATCTAATTCCTGGCCCAATAAAAGATCTGCCCTTAAGGGTCTGGCTCCCTATGTATCATAGTCAGCATATGGAAACTTCAGCTCCTATCAATGATTCCATGGTTCTCAAATTCATTGACATACTGCGGGATGGCAGATTACGAAAGGCAAGACCAGGTCTCACTTTCTTTGTAACCACTTCTATTAATCTTTCTCTCACTCTCAACATGTACTACAACCAGTGATGAGCTGCCAAAATATTAACAACCGGTTCCCTCCTCCTCACCCCACGAGGGGGTCGTGCCCCCCCACCCCTCCAGGACTCCTGCCCCATCCAACCCCCCACATTCTCTGACAGCCCCCTCCCCCGGGACCCCTGCCCCATCCACCCCCCCTTCCCTGTCCCCTGACTGCCTCCTGCCACCCCATCCAACCCCTCCTCTCATTCCTGATGCCACCCCGGGACCCCTGCCCCGACACTAATCCCCTCCCCCCCACCCCAACTCCCCTGCCCACTATCCAACACCCACTCCCTGCCCCCTTACCGCGCTGCCTGGAGGTGGGGGCCGAGCTGGGGCCGCTCAGCCGGGGCCGGTCTGGGCCACTCGGCTGGGGCCGGTGTTGGGACCGGAGCGGCTCAGCTGGGGGCTGGGCCGCCCGGCGGGCCACAGTCACAGCTGGGGCCGGGCCGGACACACACCGGCCGGAGTCGGGATCAGGCACCATCCGGGGTTGGGGGCCAGGCTGGCGCCATGCGGCGCCTGGAGCCCTCCTTGCGCCCCTGCCCCAGCTCCCTCCCAGGCTTCCCGCGCAAACAGCTGATTCACAGGAAGCCAGGGAGGGGAAGGAGAAGCCGGGGGAGCGTTCAGGGGAGGAGGCAGAGTGAGGTGAGCTGGGGCCGGGGGAAGGGCAGGGAGCTGTTGGAGCTTTTGTTAAATTTAAAATCCCTTTTCCAACCGGTTGTCCCTCATGGGACAACCGGTTCGAAAAGGGCTTCTAAATTTAACAACCGGTTCCCGCAAACCAGTGGGAACCGGCTCCAGCTCACCACTGACTACCAACCCCTTCCAGATCAGCTGCTAATACCTACCTACCTACTTGCCAATACCTACAGGAGAACAAAATCCACATGGCCAGTTCCTTCATCTTCCCACAACCGCCAGTGACCACAATGGTACTAGTTAGTTTTGCATTCCATCAGGTCGGGAACAATAAGCCAGAAGATGAGAAGTGTTTCTAGTAGGTGGAAAGCAAGTTAGCATTCCTCCATGCAAGAGCCCTCAGCAGTCACAAACCCTCAGCCCTTTACCTGTCCATTCAGCCAGTTCTCCGAGTTAAAGATAAAGTTACTTTAAATTATCTAATGAGTAGTTGGCCAGAAGTGAGTATGCTTGCTTACCCTGCGGTTCCTGTTGTGGTCTGCTGACCTTAGGTGTCTTTGGAGCAGGTGATTCTGTGCAGGAATTAACATGTCACAAGCCATACAGTGAGCTGCCTCGATCTTCTTGAAAAAGTGTTCCTGGCCGATACCTGAGGTGACACAGACAGGTTAGCCAACATTCACAGTAGCTGTTACCTCGAAAAATGTTCTGAGAGTCCCATCAACACCCTCTCACCACTCCCATAAATAAATATCACAAAACTCCCTCTGGGATGTAACTGACAGTGGTATCTCATCTCCTTTCAATTCTGTCTTGCTTTCTGAGAACCATCCATGCATGTCATTCTAAGGATTTGAGACGCCACTTGTCTCAACAATCTAGATTTTTACACATGCCCCACTCCTGTTGTATCAGAGCACATCACAAATATCACCACTTATCCTAATGCCAGACAAGCACAAAATCACTGACTTTCCCTAAGCAGAGCAGGGAATGGAACCCAGATTTCCTCAGTCCCAGGTAAGCGCCTTTGCCACAAGGTCAGCCTGCCTCAAAAGTGGCTTCAATGAGACACTTGCAAAGTCTCAAAGGCAGGACAGCACAAATGATTTCCTACATTTTGGAATATTTCACTCTTCCTTTACCCATTTTCAGAAGCTAACAGCAAAAACCTGTTAGCTGGCTTAATGTTGGTCAATGCACAACTTAATTCAAGTTTCAACAGGACCCAAGCTCCCTACATTAGTTCAAATGCATTTTTTCCATTAACTGGCTGTGTCTGAAGAGACCCTGCACTGTAGGAAAACATGCTGGGAATTGTGTGCTAAGCAAGACCTTGTAGGTTCTGTGGCAATATGGTATTGTCAAAATGGGGGCAAGAACAAAACAGGGAAAAAAACAACCCTACAGCTTTTAATGGAGTTAAAAAGTAAAATGAACATAGGATCTGTTCTGTTCAACTGCATATTTACAAAGTCAATAAAACCCTTTGCTTTTGAACATTTTCCCATCTCCTACTGCCACACATCTTCACTGGCCATAAAACTCAGCATCAGTAACACTGCAGTGGATTCTCACTAAACCATGCAGAGAATCTGCAGTCTCTCTCCACCTGATAGTGAGGCCTCTTATTTTTATAAAATCTGCCATGGCACCCATGTGTACTGTAATATAGCATCTGGAAGCAAGGCTAAATTACAACCGCCTCAAAAATGAACAGAGCACAGAGTGACTCATTAGCCCTTTAAAAATGGATCTTGTTCACTTTCTTCCTAACTTTCAAAATGCAGTCATCTTTAGCAGGTCTCCCAGTCATTGGGGTAAGATGGCAAGATTAAACTGGATACTGAAGCTGAGGGTGGGTGACAAGTTTAACTTCTGTCTTACCCCAGCCCTCTCAGATAAGAAGTTTGGCCTGAGAAAGGAAAAGCAAATGTGGCTCCTTTTTCCAATCCTCATCCAGCAGCATCCACACTGCCAAGCCTTTTCCTTCAGCACTTGCCACTCCAGGGCTACTGGATTTCCACTGACCATCTAAGCCACATCACAGAGTAATATAACTGTTTTCTGCTAGAGAAGTCGGATAGTTGCTGGCACCTTGAGCCTAATTAAGAGCTGACTGATCGAGCATTACTGAACAGGCAATACTTAATTGTAAAATCTATAGGGCAGAGACTGTCTTTTTGTTCTGTGTTTGTACAGGACCTTGCACAAAGTGGTCCTGATCCATTACTGGTGCTCCTATGTGCCACTGCAAAACAAATAGTCTCCAGGCATACACAGACATCACTTACCCTTGAAAGGGTCTGGTTTCTGCTTTGTACCCTCCTTCTCAGTCAGCTCCTGACGACGCTTTTCAATTTTCTTATTTCTGTTCACAATATACTCCTGGGGCCAGTGGGAAGTGGGAGAAGAAGAGAGAATGAAACTCTCCACCACTTGTACAAACCAATGGCATCAATAAGCAGCAAAATCTATAGCAGGGGTAGGTAACCTATGGCATGGGTGCGGAAGGCGGCACGTGAGCTGATTTTCAATGGCACTCATACTGCCTGGGTCCTGGCCACTGGTCTCGGGGGCTCTGCATTTTAACTTAAAATGATTAAGAAGCTTCATTTAAAATTAAAACCCTTATTTACTTTACATACAACAATAGTTTAGTTATATATTATAGACTTATAAAAAGAGACCTTCTAAAACCGTTACAATGTATTACTGGCACGCAGAACCTTAAATTAGAGTGACTAAATGAAAAATCGGCACACCACTTCCGAAAGGTTGCTGACCCCTGATCTATAGCATGCCATTCACAAGGGAAATGAGCTCTGTAAGAAAACCTATGGGGAGGAGAGGAGAGCACAACTAAATAATTTAGAGACATACCAAGTACTCCCACCCCACGCTGCCTATACCTTCAGGAACTCAGACAGATCTACTCAGTCAGAGCCACTCCATATATCTCAGCATGCTACAGTAGTCAATAGTGCCATGACAGTGGTAACTGTCTCTTTAAACCATTCAGGTGACCCGTGTGTTCTTGAAAGATGCCTATTGACAGCCTGGAGACTTAAACACCCATCATCTAGAGAAGGATGCAACATAGGCTGCAGAAGCACAAGCTGCCTGACACCTCACCTGAAAGACAGGCTTTTAGAGCTATGTGGAGGGGAGGGTCAGCCAATGGCTTATTCATTTCTTGGCTTCTCTGATGAGCCAGCCAACTTGAGGCTTAAACAGTGCCAATTGAGAGTTATTTGTGTGACATGCATAGAAGATCCACTAGGAACTAGAGACACACCTAACACCACATTTCACATGAGTCAGTAAAGAGCCATCAATTGATAACTCTTAGTGAATGCTGGCATGAGCCGGAAAGGAGCCACTGGGCTCTGTACCCCATTACCAAACTCTGGGCAATGCAATCAGCAGATGTGACAGACAGTAACAGAATTCCTCTATTATGCCTTCTCCCACACCATTCTAGAAATTTTAAATAAGGGTTAAAAAAAGTCTGAGCCGTCCATGTACCTGCAGGAATTCAACTGTTTTATCAGGGAGTTTGGTGCCAATGTATCGCAGGGTATCTTTGTGAAACTTGCTTTGCAGATGTTTCTGGATTTCTTCATCTTCAAAGCTACGGAACTTACACACAGAGCAGGCGAACTGGATTCTGAAGAAAGTAATGTGTGGTACAATAATCTATTTATACAGTGAAACTTTTCACAAGAGCATCCTGACAAAATTCCAATTTGAGGAATTTTCTGCTTACCAAACTTTCCTCTCCAGGTTCAGTTGATGCAGAACTATTGTATTCCTGTTCTAAATTGTGTAATTTTGCTTTGTAGCATGTACATGCATGTTGAAAGAATACAGATGTATTTTATGGGGTCAGAGTTAAGCCTAAGGTTGGAATATACAAAATGAATTTTCATTTGACAATACTATTGTTAATTTGTATATATGTACTGAACGGGTAAATTATCTTAATTGGTCATTTAGAATGCTTACTTTTTTAAATGGCAATGTCCTGTATTTAGCATAAGGGCTATAATGAATTACTTCTACAACTGTAACTATTAGACAATACCTACATTCTCCTTTCTTTAATGGTAGTTACAAAGCACAAAGAGAAGAAAAGAGTAGATTGGCTGGAATTGAAATGCTGATTCCACTGTGCTGGCTTCAAACGGAAACTTATATCTGTGTTGTGTGAACAGAAGGGAGTTCAGATCTCCTGCAGGGGTCCAAAGAGAATTCTGTGCCAGGTGGGTTAGGGATGATGAGTCATAGCACTGCCCCTGGGAGACTGATTTATTGATTGCTCCCTCTATAGTCACTTACCTGTCCATAGCACGATCACGCATTCTATCCCTTCTCCTCTGTTTCTCCCTCTTCTTTTTCACCTCATCATCATCATCATCGCCGCCATCTCCAGATGCTATAGAGAATCACATTTAAAGTTTCTATATAACACCTAATGTCAACATTTTTAGTTGGCAGAAATTTAATTCTTTGGGTTTTATTAGGATGTGAGCTACTTGTGCTTCCCTCCCATGCTAGGCTTCAAGAAATCCCTATCCTTCCTAATCTCTGACAGCTCCTCTGTCTGATCTGTTTTTTCAGGCTGCTTCTCTATCATGTGTTTGTTTCTAGGAAGCCACTCAACTTCCAGCCTAAATATCCTTGGAATTAAGAGTTCTCAGTTCTCAAGTGGTACTAATTGTAACAGACACCACTCCTGACACTTGGTGCCCACGTGTCCAGAAGGGAACACCCATCACTTAACTTCAGAAGTTGCTGGTTTCAGTGAAGACACAGCAACCACAAATGGAACCAGCTCTTACTGTTGACAGTGAAGGCCCTCTCTTGGGGTAGTTGCATTGGGTGACACACATTTACCCAACTTCCCCTGCATAACTAATGTCTGTTCCTCCCTCCTACCCTTGGTTTCCTTGGGTGGTCGAGTGCCGGTAAGCACATTCTCAGTGACTGAGAACTGAAGCACAGACTCCATTTTGTATTGCACTATTACACTGGGTATTGTCCTTTCACGTTTTTCACCTTCTATTTTTCAGGATGCTAGCAAAGCACCTCAAAGGGTTCAAAAACCTCACATGTCATTCCAGAATGTCTATCACAGATAAACATGACTTCTGTTTGGTTTCTCAGAGGAGCTTTGAAGCCACTGGAGTTCTGCTTCTCCAAAATTCTTAATGAGAAAAGGAATAATTGGGGTTTTAAGGCCCCTGCAAGCAGGACAACTAAGTGTGAGCCAGGGAAGGAGAATTGGATAGAACCTCAGTCCAAGTCTCCAACTGAACTAGATATCCACATCTTTTTATCTTTGCTGTACAGCCTGCTGTCTTCAAACTGCATGGTTCTAGGGCTTTGCCAATACACAGCCATGTATTCTGCAAGGTCTCCAAATGCCTGGGAGAACACAACTAGCCAGAACCCAGCAGAGAGAGCAACCCTACCCCCACTGCCTGTACTGTGGTAACACCAAAGGTAGGGGACCCTCTGTGGGTCAGGATCTGGTTATTAAAGAGGAAGGTTTGGATAAACATCCGAACATCAAACTATATCCCAACATCAGCCATGAGAATGTCCTATTTGTAGCTAGAGCAGAGCACTAATTCCCCATAAACGAAACGTGTGGCTCCCCCCAATAATCATGTGCTGCATAGCAGCTAACATGCAAAGCCATCTTGTTCCAAGTGTCTGCTTTGCTGCAACATTTAATAAGCCACAAACACTGTTGGCTGCTTTCTACATTCCCACAACTATGCAGATCATAATTTCAAACAAGCAGTGGCTTGTGCATCTCAAAAAGACTCATCCTGAAAGCATAAGAGAAGGGGAGTCTAGAATTGACTAACTTAGGTCTGCCAAGTGCAGAATTAAGACAACAGGCCATAAGTGAAAATTGTGACAAGTATGTTATTAGCTAAAATTCTTTCCACAAATACAGACAAGGAGTGTAATTTTCTGAATTGCTCAGCACTGGCCTAACTGCTTTCACTGAAGTCACCACCCAAGAAGTGTGTCATTATTAGAGAAAATCCTGCTTTATCCATTTACTGGACCATTGGTGTTTTGTTTTTCCATCTTAGATTGTAAGCTCAGACAGGCACTGTGACTGGCTTTTCAGTACAGCAGTGAGCACAGTGTCAGAGCTCTAATATGAGTAATGCCCCTCACAGGCAAGCAGCATTATTCCACCAGGCTGCAAAAGACTACATTAAAGCAGCAGCTCAGACACCTGGGCCTGTGTGTGTTGTACTTGACATGACATAGCTGAACTCAAGATAGCTCCAAGTGAAAAGAGGGAAAACACGCCAGTTGGGTATGTTAAGTCCACAGGAATCATGTGACGTGAAGAAATTACCCTACCTTTCTTCTCCCAATCTTCACCACAAACCTCATTCTCCTTTAAAACAAAAACAAAGAAAGCCATCAACAACTACTTTAAAAATCCACATAAACTGTATCTGCACTAATCTAGTGACTGACAGAGTATATAGTGTAGAGTCATTTTTAGATCAAACCATCATATATAACCAAAATTTGCAAAATTGTTTTGCTAAGGCTATTTCAAATTTGACAGTGAGATCCTATTTTGCCAGTCTTAACATTTTATATGTTGCTAAAACAATGAGTCATAGCCATGGACAGAATTCAGTGTTTGTACAGTGTCTAGAAAAATGGGGCTCCATCCTTAGTTAGCCCTTAGGCACTACGGTAATAAACATAATTAATAAGGAGTTTAACCCCACTGTCCCAATTACTAGATCATACTCCCTCCGAAATCATGGAACAATAATGGAGCAGTATGCTGGTCTAGAAAGCAGAGTTCATAGCACCCCAACATTAGGGGCAGCCATATGTATCCCATATGGCAGTAGGAGGGAACTTTTGGGTACTCGGCATTTAAAAAAAAAAAGATGTCTAAGTAAATTTAGAAGCCTAACTTTAGGCTATTTTAGAAAATTCTGGCCCTGGTGTGTGGGAGCGAAGTAAAGGACACTAGCTACAATATTCTCACATCTTCACTCTCAGATAAGGCTAATCTAATAAAGGTAGCTAAGAAAGAATCTAGCAGACACGTTCAGAAAATTCACATTCATTCTATAGAGGCTCTAGAAAGTTACTTACACCTTTGTCTCCTTCATCTCCAGATTTGTCCTCTCCTTCACCATCATCTGCCAGATAAACAAGACAGATCATTTAACTAGGGTGGGGAAAGCCTGTCCTCCCCCTCTTACTGCAAGTTACTAGGCACCAACACTATATCGCTGCCTATTTACTCACAGAGCAGTAGTTCATAACCACCAATACAAAACTCAGTTTGCTGACTATTCTCTCCCATCTGGCAGTCCCTGCTACAAGTTCCGTCCCTAACTTAATGATGAATTTAGAGGACCAACTTCTCTGATGAGTCCCCAGAGCATCAAGGTAAAGCCTGAATGCTAGGAGGCATCTCACTGCATACCACAGTAACAGTGACAGACTATAATCTCAGATTAAGGACCATTAAGTTTTAAGATCTAACAGCCAATATCTATAGTGCTGGTTGTCAGTCAGTGAAGAGAGGAAGCTATCAATTTAAAAAAACAGGACTGTACCGTTCTCAGTGTCGTCTCCTTCGCTGTCAGTCTTTGCCTGTTTACTGTCTGGCTCATCTCCACTTTGGGATTGTTTCCGCTTGCGCCCTCCTTCACTATCTGATCGACCCCCTGAGCGGTTGCGAAAACTTCTCCTCTTGGGCTAGAAACACAAATTGGGTGAAGTATCTTATGGAGCATCTTTTCAGGATCAACCAAGAAGCTCCAGCTCTTTTAACCCTTCTGCAGCTCAAATGAAATGAGCTCTTAAAAGCACATGTGACCCTGTAACCTTCTGTCTAGATCAGCGGTTCTCAAACTTTATCAACCCGTGGACCCCCGTTTTGATTTAATTTTTTTCAGGAACCCCTAAGCCCCACCCCCACCTCAGCCCTTGCCCCGCCCCTTCTCCGAGGCCTCGCCCTCACTCACTCCATCCCCCCACCCGCCCCAAGTCGCTCTCTCTCTCTCCCCGACCCTCACTCACTTTTCACCAGACTGAGGCAGGGGGTTGGGTTGCAGGAGGGGGTACGAGCTTTGAGAGGGCGTCTAGGTGCAGGAGAGGGTGAGGGGTGCAGGCTCTGGAAGGGAGTTTGGGTGCAGGGTACAAGCTCTGGGCTGAGGCAGAGGGTTGGAATGTGGATGGGGGTGAAAGATGCAGGCTCCAGCCAGGTGGTGCTTAGCCCAATCGGCTCCCAAAAGCGACTAGCAGCTGCTCCTACGCGGGAGGGAGGGGGAAGGTCCAAGGGGTTTCCACGCACTACCCCTGCCCGCAGGCACCACCTTCTCATCTCCCACTGGCCACAGTTCCCGACCAATGGGAGCTGCAGAGTTGAGGCTCAGGATGGGGGCAGCATACGGAGACCCCCAGCTCCCCACAGACCACTGGGATGACAGACACTTCCCGGAGCGGTGCGGAGCCAGGGAAGTAGGAAGCCTGCCTTAGCTCCGCTGCACCGCCAGACTTTTAGCGTGCAGGAGGTGCTGGGCGGGAGGGGGAGGAGTTGATTAGCGGGGCCCATGGACCCCTTGGATTACCCTCGGGGAGCCCCAGGTGTCTGCGGACCCCAGTTTGAGAAATGCTGATTAGCTGTACTTAATGCAGTAAACCCTTTTATAAACTGAGCAGATGAGCTGTGCCAAGGGTATCCAAAATACTGTACATAGTTCCCTGCCTCCCAAATAGTTAAGTTTTTCTAAAGAAAAGGTCTGCTCAGAAACTATATCCTATTTGTATAGAGAAACAGCACACCAACCTATTGACTCTTTGAAAAGCGACTGTGAAATCTGGTAATTATCAAAGGAAAATGTACCCTTCAAACAGGAAGAGCATACTTCACAGCTAATCCCAGTGCCCCTGGATTAACAATGCACTGCCTGTTTTAAGGAAAAACAAGGAGGAGTTCTTGTGGCACCTTAAGGACTCCTAGTTGTTTTTGCTGATACAGCCTAACATGGCTACTGCTCTGAAACCTGTCTTTTAAGGGTAACTACATAGGTAAAAGCAAAGTAGCAAAGATTTTACACCAAGAACAAGTGGGTTTACGGCTCTTACCATAAGAACGTTCAGATGCCACGGCACTGTACTCACTCTGTTTCGCTGCCTGCCGACTCCATATGGCATGTTACCATACCTTCCCATTCCTGGCATTCCCATCATGCCATAGTCATAGTCACCATAGTCTCCGTAGTCACCATAGTCGCCATAATCTCCATAATCCCCGTAATCCCCATAATCGCCATAATCGCCATAATCACAATAGTCAGGGACAAGGGCTTGGGAGAAGAGGGAAGGGAGCCTGTTGGGGCAGGGACCACCCATGCTCCGCCCACCCATATAGTTCAACTCATTCCAGCGTGCAGACAGTCGCTCAGTACTTGAAGATGGCATGAAGCGGTCGGTGCGGTTGAAAGCATTTAGACGCCCCCGATTTTGAATCCGATTCTGGCCCCTTCCTCTAATGAGACCATAGCTGTTTCCTCTGTTGCTGGACTGATTCCTGCGGCTGTCATATTGGCTTCCAAAGGAATCATTCCGATCAGTTCCAACTTCGCCATAATCGTAGCCAGCTCTGTACAGATCACGGTCGTTCATTGAAGATCTTGAGTCATAAGATTCAAAAGACTCAAACCTGAAAGAGCTGCACAGCAAGCAAGGAATCGAATCAGTAGCTAATAAAGCACAAGCCATGCTCTGCCAAACGTAAAAGCCAAAGAGAGAAT
The DNA here is from genome assembly GCF_020497125.1 of Mauremys mutica. Lineage (NCBI taxonomy): Eukaryota > Metazoa > Chordata > Testudines > Geoemydidae > Mauremys > Mauremys mutica. The sequence continues at coordinate 16,352,764 of NC_059091.1, read as the reverse complement.
TTACATCCAGATTTAATTTGGGTTAAAACTAGAATCAGAACACAAAGAATGAAGATGCAAAGAATGCAAAAAAATACTGTGGTCCCTGCTGAGTGACACCTTTGCACAGGAACTTACGTCACCCTGTCCTTAGTCTTAGGGTGACTTGAGAATTTAACCAAAAATTGTAAATCTGCTGCACAAATATGTCTAATCAGAAATACGGCTGAAAAAGCTTCTCATTTCTAATTGTTACCTTCTCTGAGTAGGTACCTGCTGATCTGTCAATCAAAAAACTAATGCAGTCGTCCCCAACCTTTTCGTGTGGCAGGCACCGGACGACTAGCCGCCAAGGAGCGCGGTCGCTGGACAAACAGCTGCCGAGAAGCGGCAACGCCAGGAAGCGTCGCCACCGAAATGCCGCCGATAAATCAGCGGCATTTTGGCGGTGGCGCTTCTTGACGTTGCCACTTCTCGGCAGCATTTCGGTGGCAGCGCTTCCTGGCGTTGCCACTTCTCGGCGGCATTTCGGTGGCAACGCTTCCTGGCATTGCCACTTCTCGGCGGCATTTCGGTGGCTGCTTGTCTGGCGGCCAGCAGGCAGGCGCACATAGATGCCCCGGTGGGCACCATGGTGCCCGTGAGCACCGCGTTGGGGACCCCCTGAACTAATGGCTTTATCCACCATAATCCCACATTGAGGTACAGCCAAGAGATCCCCTTCCTCACTGCCAGCTAGCTCCCTGACTGGCACATTAGGAGAACTACAAGCACACAGGAAGCCTGGCACAGTACACAGCTGCAGAAATAGGAAATAACTGGAGAATTAATTAGATACAGAAGGACAAAAGAGCAAAAATTCCTGTCTGAAGTAGAAGCCCTGATGAGAAATACCTCTGCTTTGCAGGGTACAGGCAGTACATAGGGGTTCCAATGTACTTGCAATATTCCTAACATAACAGCAATAATAAGGAATCCAAAAGAGAAAACTTTTGGTTTTACCACTGGGTGTGGGATTAAGGCAGATAAATCCATCAGCATCTTGGCTGACAAAGTAGCAGATACCAATGCCACAGAAAGATTATGTATTTCATTTCTTCCTTCCTACAACTGATGTCAGGATGCATATTACTGTCTGAACAACAGAGCAAGCATCTGGTATTTTTCTTCATACTGACTGGTCTAGCAGTACAAACTATTTAGATTACAAGGCATCATCAGAAAAGGTAAGAAAAATACAGTTGCAGATTAAACATCTCACTTCAGCGTCTCATCATTAGTAAAATTAAGTTTCGGTACAACTAAGGGTAAACAGAGAAACCAGCTTTGAAAATACATTGTTATGCTGAATAGGGGTTGATAACATAATTTGGGACTGAGAGATCAAGGCTGCATTTTGTACTAATGTATCTGTTCAAGAGGAATTAATATTGGACCACTCCCTCTGCTGTAAAATGTTTCAAATTTAATTTGAAATTACAGTGATTTAAGATTTTAAAAATCTGTGTGAAAAGTAAGAAGTGATACGTTACCTTTCCTGGTCTTCCATTCCTTCCCCGCCTCCACCACTGCCTTCCTTTGACAGCATATCCAGACGCTGGTTTATTTTGGCTATGATGGAGTCAGAGTTCTCATTCGCCACAGTTTCCGTACTATAAGTTGCAACTGGCATACTGGTGTTGACATCAGCAGTCATGGTCATGTCGGTAGTTTTGGGAGTCTCCCAGGTATTGGTGGTAGCAGCAGCAGCAGCTGCTGCTGCTGCAGCATAATTGTACGAGGCAGCTGTAGTAGAGCCGGCGGTTTGAGTGCCGTAATAGTCATAGCCTTCATAGCCTTGCAGAAAAGGAAAGTTAAATTGAATACACTGTCAAAGAAATGTAGGCTCATGGAAGGAGTTTAGATTCTAATGAACTCACTCTACCAGTCAAGGTCGCAGCTGATCTTTACTATTTGATGAAAACTTTTAAACTTTTAGAACCAGTATGGTCAGGTTCTCCGTAAAGAAAAATTCAGGTTTCCTAAAGTTACAAAAATCAGAGATAGAAAAATATCTGTTGCCATCAGCCAATTATCATGAACCGGTGTGGGATTATTCCAGTGATTGGTCCATCTTGGTTTTAACTGATAAGAGAGAGATCCTGTACTACCATAAAGATTTGTTATAATAATGTTCAGTATCTACAGCGTAATACATTGCCAGCATGCACTACCCATGTAGCATGGCTCCATGAAGCTATGCTAAAATTTGAGAGACCTGTGTTGCTGGGCTTGTAACCATGTATGCAAGAATAAATACAATATTGACATACATTTAATAGACTAACCAGAAAATTTGAAGTGATGAGCCATATTCTAGCTCTGACAACAACATAAACTGCCTTATGGCAAGGTAATATAATGGTGAAGGGAAAAGGCACTGCACTACAGCTGTGTTCATGCCACTATTGGATACTGCTTATGTAAATCCAGAGATTCAGAATTTAGGAAGTGTATGACAGTACAGAGAATTCTTGTAATAGCACTACACATACACAACCTGCTAGTGTGCTACAAGCAGCGCACTGGCTCACCAAGCCAGGGCTGTACTGGTTCTGAAGAGAAAATGCATTTCTGAGCCCTATACTAAAAAGCAAGCTTCCTCTCAGAGCTCTTCCACTGCTACTTCTAACCTGCAATACCCTCTGCTATGCCAATCCTAGGACTCTTGTTAAGTTAAGTCAAGAACCCTCCTCAAAACTCCCTCCATTCTATTATGCCTACAATAAACTTGACACCCTCAGGCTACTGGAGCATCGATGCCATTGCCTCTCCTGAGGACCAATATTGTCTCATTTCCTTGTACTTTTTGTTCCATGCTTGTACAGCACCTAGCATAATAGCCTATAACTAGGGCTCCTAGGCACTATAACAACACAAATAAGAGCAACTAATTTTTCCCTACTGACTTGACCAGAGGTCTATTGCCCTCTGTGCTACGCAATACCCAATTTTTCTAAAGTGAAAACTAGAGAAAAAGTAATAATTAGTTCTTCCCAAATTAAGGCACAGAACCCAGCTTTAAAAATACTTCAAACCAAGGCCAATTACATGCCAGAGTGAAAAGCTAAACTCCAAACCCAACACAAGGATTTATTATGGAAACACAGACAAACCCTTTAGCAGTACCAGTAGGCAGGTATAGCTGTGTTTACTGCATACAATCAAGGTGTCATTTAATGTCAAGAGCATAATCCTAGCTTTTAAGGGGAAGGTTTGGTACCCAGGCTCATCACTATTCTGGCCTGAAGCCCAGCATAGTGCAGAATGATGAAGCAAGGTACAAATAAGTGAGTTGGAGAATAGACCTAGGTATTGCAGTCAACTCAAGAAGTTGAACAGAGTAAGAGGACTTGACACAAAACCAATGTATTTATAACACATACCTTGCCAATTTGCTGCGTTTGCTGCATATGTACCTATGGGATGAAAAGACAAACGCATTATTTCAACATTAGAAGAATCACCCAATGGTATTCAGTTTACAAAGGCTACGTGAATGTCACTCAATTTAATGCCAGCAAAAAAATATTATCCTTTCACATAAGCAGAAAAGAAAAGGCTCTCAGAAGTACGGTCTTGTGAAAATGTAACAAGTAATGGAGAATTAAATGGAAAATTGTATTATGTGAGGAAACATTTCTGATTTATTTCAAGAGAAAGTTGGAGATACAGAAATACTGTACCAGAACCTCAGGGTCCAATACACTCAGACTATCCAGTAACAAAAACAAATATTATATTCTTCCCAGCTTATGGTTCAAAAAGAAAATATTTGTTGCATTTCAATAAATATTGAAATATTATTTAGCACTATTATCTTTAGCCCATGTTCACCATCAGCAGACACAAGATTATTAGCTGACTCCAGTTCTATTAACACTACCTCAAAGTAGGAAATCCCACATAGAGGAACTGTAAAAGTGTAGTATTGCTTCACAATCACAAATTAGTTCTCAAGTTTCTCAGTGGAGGCCACAGGGCATAAGCAACTGCAGAAATTAGACTCCAACTCTTTATTAAGGACTCCAGTTTCAACAAATCCTTATTGGAAAAACCATAGTGAAAAAGCGTCAAAGTCAACATTTAATAAGATCAAAACACTCTTGGAAATGTAAAGGAGCGGTATAAAGAGATCAAGTAGTAGGACCTGATCCAGCAAACACTTGGGCACATGTTTAATTTTACTACCATAAATTGCTCACTGAATAAAAGTTAAAAGTGTGCCCATGCATTTGCTGAATCAGTGCATAGGTCTGGAAAGCAACCTTCCAATATAAGAGCCCAGGAAAATGATGGGGAGATGGAAGGGCAGGCAACCACCACCACAGCACAGAAGTGAGTATTCCTTGAAAAGTTGGACTAAACATTTACAAAAACTTACTCAGTGTGATTATAGAGAAGGGTAAAAGCTATAAGCCAAAAAATGAGAAATGCTACACTTTCTGTTACAGAACATTAGAAAGGAAAAGGCATAAAACAAAAGTTATTTTTTTAAAATGCAATTCCCTATGTCAGCTTGAAATATAACTGTGAAACTTACCTTGAGCATTGGTGGCAGCAGTGCTCCAGGTGCCATAACCTGTAGAAATAAACAAACATATTAAGCTACTTCAAGAACACCCTACTCTTTCCCCAGGGTCTTGTGGAAGGAAGGCTACCCTAGAAAACTAGCATTAGTGATTAGTATGGTCTTTGTTTCTTTCTTTACTAGTTTGAGGGAGGGAGTTGAGTTTACTTTTGTTTGCATGAGTATTTTTACCATTTTGCATCTGGAGCCCTGGGTCCCTGCTTTTAAAAAACACATTGCTAAACACAAAGATAAATAAATAATCTCCAAGTGAAAACAGAAACATTGAGAAATTTAAGAGAATCCACATTTTATAAGAAAATTCTTTTCAAAATAAGCACTTTTTTGCAGTTATAAACCTACCTAAGCCAAGACAGCAAACCTGCAACTATTCTGATTTCAAAATCAGTCAGGTAAGTCTCTTATGAAAAATTGGGTGACTGGACTACTACCCAAATTCAAGAACGGTTAGCTAGAATGCTCCAAATGCAATGGAGTGACCCTGTGCACTCAGCTAATACATATGTTGTTACCCTGATGGAGAAGAGATAGAAGGCGGAGGACTGGTTTTATTTCTCAATTTCTTTTTGGCTACCAATCCTATTATTAATTGAAAAGAAGCCAATGTAATTTTCACCCTAGTAATCAAATAATTCATTTCTCTCTTTCCTCAATTCTGGACTCCACTCCTTTTCCAAAACATCTAGGTATGCTTCAGCAGCATCCAGGGCCATAAACATCACGGAGCTGGCTGGATGAGGATTCCCTTTGCCCTCTTTCGCTCTGGGCTATAAATTCTGCTTTGCCTTGTAGAGACTCCTGCCCCTAATTTAGTTTCACTTCTAAATGAGGAGAATTTAGTCTTGAAATTTAATTTATATATTTTTAAAATAAAGGATTCTGTACATTTACTTACTGAATTCTCTATTCCAAAATGCCATTTAGAGCAGGAATCCTGAGAATTTAAAAGAGAGCATGCTGGATATTTCCCTACCATAATTAAAGTTAACTTGGCAACTAAATCTGCATTTTCATAAGAACAAATCCACACCGATATTACTTAACAAAGAAGAAGCCCTCAGAGTCTCTAAAATGTATCCCCCCCAAGAGGAGCTCAGCAAGGATTACTCTCATATAACAATTATACTAGGAGCATGTAAGAAAGTATCTCTCTAAAGGCTACTGTAGTGCTCCTGAGAGCAAATGCAACAGCAAAATAGGAACTGTAAGGTTAAAAGTCACATAAAAATGTTTTTAAAATGGGCTCTTGCTTTACAAAGTCTACAAGTTTTGATGTTTGTTTACTTTTAACATTTAGGCTGTTCACATTATACATTTCTCTCAGAATGAACATTAGTTACTTTCACTTCTGTTCAGCAGTTTCACTTTCCAGTTTTTACATACTAGAATTAGGCTGCTCTGTTTGGGCTGCCCAGGGGACACTGCAGGGAAGGTTTAAACCCAGTCAAAACACACTAGTGCATTTTTTTAAGTTAATGATAAAGTCTCAAATCTATAAACACTATGTGTACGCAGACACCTACAACCAGAGCCACAGTTTTGAAACTTGAGTGAACGGAAAATAATCCTATTATAAATATGAAAAAAAATAAAAGAGGAAGCAGAGAAGAGCAAATATTTGTATTACAATGAAACTTGGAGAGCCCAAATCAGATCAGTGTCCCATTGTTCTAGGCACTGTCCCTATCCAGACTATAAGGCAAAGAGTGGGAGGGGAAATGGAGCCAGAGGAGAAAGTAACTTGCCCATGTTCAAAGACCTCAAGTCTGGAGTCCCAGGCATTGCTCTAGTCACTGGACCACAACACCGTAACACACAGAAAACTAGCTCATGTTTGAAAAATCCCCAGCATGGGTTTTTTAAATACAAATTATGTCACTCTAAAGCTTACTTAGTATATACAAAATGTGGAAGACCACAAAAAGCCGAAATAGCTCTACAATATACCCTACAGCCATCCTCAGTTTTGATAATCAGTTACAGTCTGCAGAGGCTACTTGGCCTAGCATGACATCTATCTTGGTCCATGGTTAGACTGCTCTGTATGCTGGAAAGTGGAGTATTCACAGACTGCACCTCAATATCTTGACAAGTCGTTAATGCATACCCCAGCCAGGCATTCCTTATAGACATAACATCATGAATCTAATGTTCTTGTTACACAACTGGAGAAATATGGATTAGATAAAGCCATTATAAAACTGATTTTCTAACCTGTTTTAAATCCAAGTTAAGAGGACAACCGTTAACAGTTCAGCATCAGCTCTGGAAGCATTTGTTTAGTGGAGTCAGAAAATCAAGCACTAACACATTTATTAATAACTTAGTAAGAAGGAGCAGAGAACAAATTGGTCAAAGCTGTGATAAATTCAAAACTGAGACTAATCACTCCAGAGAGGAGAGCAGAAATTCAACACAAGATGGAAAGTCCATCTTGTGACAGACAAAGGGTACGTCGACACTACAGGTTTATTCCGATTTTACAGAAATCGATTTTTGGAAACAGATTGTATAAAGTCGAGGCCACGCAGCCACACTAAGCACATTAATTCGGCGGCGTGCGTCCATGTACTGAGGCTAGCATCAACTTCCGGAGCGTTGCACTGTGGGTAGCTATCCCATAGTTCCCACAGTCTCCCCCGCCCATTGGAATTCTGGATTGAGATCCGAATGCCCGATGGGGCCAAAATTTTTTCACAGATGGTTATGGGTAAATGTCGTCAGTCAATTCTCCCTCCGTGAAAGCAACGGCGGACAATCATTTCGCACCCTTTTCCCTGGATTGCCCGGGCAGATGCCATAGCACGGCAACCATGGAGCCCATTCAGCCTTTTTTCACTGTCACTGTATGTCTACTGGATGCTGCTAACAGATGCGGTACTGCAGTGCTACACAGAAGCATCCCCTTGCAAGTTAGCAAAGACAGTTACCAGTCATATTGTACTGTCTGCTGCTGTCATGGGTGCTCCTGGCCGGCCTCGGCGAGGTCGGTCGGGGGCGCCTGGAAAAAAAATGAGAATGACTCCCCCGGTCATTCTCCTAAGTTTTGTCTAAGGGAGAGTCAGTCCTGCCTAGAATATCAGGCAAGCCTACTAAAGAACCAAAGAGGCAAACGGCCGCTCCGGGTCAGAGCCCCAGACATCCCACAGAAATGATGAGCTGCATGCCATTCTAGGGGGTACCCCTGCAACAACCCCACCCATTGCTTCTCTCCTCCCCAACCCCTCCTGGGCTACCGTGGCAGTTATCCTCCCCATTTGTGTGATGAAGTAATAAAGAATGAATGAATAAGAAACAACACTGACTTTATTGCCTCTGCAAGCAGAGATCAAAGGGGGGAGGGGAGGGTGGTTGGATTACAGCAAAGTAGAGTGAACCACCATTCTGCACTTCCTCAGCCTATAGCTGAAAATGGGAATCTGTTGCAAGCACTAGGATAGAAGCACAGGCAGGACTGAATCTCCATTTGTGTGTGGGCCTTTGGTTGACACTGGTAAAATACAAAATGTCCCAGGATATGTATGTTGGGGGACAGTTCTAAACGGCAGCTTAATTTTTTTATTTGCAGCAAAATGTAGAGGTCTAAGTATCTGATTGTGATCCCTGGTACCAAGGGGTAGGCACGACCGCGCGGTGCTGCTGACTGGGAGAGCAGCCTGAGTCAGAAGCCTCCAGCTGCCATGATATCCCAGGCAGGACTGAATTTCCATTAGACAAAACTTAAAGAAGAGAATGACTTGGAGTCATTCCTATTTTTGCCCAGGCGCCCCCAGCCGACCTCACCGAGGCCAGCCAGGAGCACCCACGGGACAATGACGACGGATACCAGTCCTACTGTACCGTCTGCAAGGCAAGGGAATGGTGCTGTGTAGCGCTGCAGCACCGCGTCTGCCAGCAGCATCCAGTAGACATACGGTGACATGGAAAAAAGGCGAGAAACCATTTTTTTCCCTTTGCTTTCACGGACCGGGGGGAGGGGGGGGTGGGCTGACATATACCCTGAACCACTTGCAACAATGTTTTTGACTCTTCAGGCTTTGGGAGCTCAGCCAAGAATGCAAATGGTTTTCGGAGAGTGCGGGAACTGTGGGATGGCTACAGTCGTCAGTCGCCCCTTCCTCCGTGAGTGTCCATTTGATTCTTTAGCTTTCCGGTACGCTTGTCTCAGCTCCTTAAGTTTCACGCAGCACTGTGTTGAGTCCCTGTTGTGGCCTTTGTCCATCATAGCCTTGGAGATTTTTTCAAATGTTTTGGCATTTCATCTATTGGAATGGAGTTCTGATAGAACAGATTCATCTCCCCATACAGAGATCAGATTCTGTATCTCCCGTATGGTCCATGCTGGAGCTCTTTTTTGATTCTGGGACTGCATGGTTACCTGTGCTGATCAGCTCTCCATGCTGGGCAAACAGGAAATGAAATTCAAAAGTTCGCGGGGCTTTTCCTGTCTACCTGGCCAGTGCATCCGAGTTCAGATTGCTGTCCAGAGCGGTCACAATGGTGCACTGTGGGATAGCTCCCGGAGGCCAATACCGTCGAATTGCGGCCACACTAACCCTAATTCGAAATGGCAATACCGATTTCAGCGCTACTCCCCTCATCAGGGAGGAGTACAGATATTGATATTAAGAGCCCTTTATATCAAAGTAAAAGGGCTTCGTTGTGTGGACGGGTGCAGGGTTAATTCGGTTTAATGCTGCTAAATTCGAGATAAACTCATAGTGTAGACCAGGCCAAAGTTTAACAAAACAAATCATAGAATCATAGAACTTAAGATCAGAAGGGACCATTATGATCATCTAGTCTGACCTCCCGCAAGATGCAGGCCACAAAAGCTGATCCACCCACTCCTGAAATATGCAAACTTAATTTGAGAAGTGAGGACCATGAGCCACAAATACAGAATGTGAAAACACCCACACAAGAATGGTGCTTCAAAAAGAGCCTGGGGCGCAGTCAAGTCTCAAAAATGCCCATGTCGGTGGTGAGACAAATTGGTGCAGTGACTGGAGCCTTGCCTTATGGATTCACACTTTTGGTACTCTTTTCCCTGAAGCAGATGCTGAGTGCCTGTCACAGAAGTGTCTCCCCACTCCATTCCAATATTAAATCACAAATTGTAATGAAAATCTGTTTTTCTAAGTGGGGATGAAAACCAGGTCTAATGGAACACTAGTTATAGCTTCAGATGTGGAGAAATACTCTCTCTCCATAGTAAAAACAATGAATAAAACCTATATTTACCGATCTTACTAAAAGATAAATATGCCTGTTTTACAGAAGGACAAACAACTTTCCATGGGTCAGGAGCCAGAAATAAGTCTCCAGGTGTTGAAGCTCCCATTGGACCATTTATTTAGCTTGTTATTTATCTTAAAGAGAAGATTAGGGGGTGACTTGATTACACTGTGTTCCCCATGTGGATGCTTACAAATATTGAATAATGGACTCTAACAGACAAAGGTATAACACGATATAATGGCTAGAAGTTGAAATTAGACAAATTCAAAAATTTGGAAATAAGGAGTAATCTGACAGTGAAGGTGATTAATCATTGGAACAATTTACAAAGGGTTCTGGTGGATTCTCCATTACTGATGTTTTTTAAATCCAGACAATGTTTCTCTAAAAGATCTGCTCTAGGAATAATTTTGGGGAAGTCTGTGACCTGGGTTGTGCAGGAGGCAATGGTACCTTCCAGCCTTGGAATCTACGAATCTGAGACAAAGCATCTTCTAACATTCAGCCTCCTGGCTCCTTATAAAACAGATATGCTGCAACTGTAAATCACATTCATCACTGGCTTTGGTTTTATGATTGAAACAGTCTCTGAGTGAACTGCAATCAGCTTTTGTTGCATTCTTTGTCATCTACAAGGGGAAATGGTTTTCACCAAGGACTTTGGAGACATGAAAAGAAAGCAATACATGTTTTGGTCAGAGCAGCATTCTGAACTGTCCCATAGTCAGCAGAGTTTCAATCCAGGTATAATAGACAATAGTACTGAAAATGACCTTTTGATTAATCCTCCTATGTACAAATTATTTTCCTCACCAAAAAGGCGCACTGATAATTATGACAAGGATAAGGATGACAAGTTATGTGAAGTTCAAGGAAATTAATATGTACACTTTTAATCCTTTGTTCCAAGTCTGTGGCAGAATATAACTGCACAAAAATATGTAGACGATAATTGTATGCAATAGCTTAAAAAGAAACAATTTAGAATTAAAATAAAAAGTGCCTAGGTTAGTGGGCAAAAAAACTTAAGTGGCCAACCAGAGATGGGCAGGGGTGGTTTTTGGGTTTTTCGGTTTTCTTAAAACCTTATCTAAGAACATACACGCCACCTACTAGCATCTACCATCATGATGACAAGTGATAATGCTTAGCATCTACATATCACTGTCCTAACATCAATGTGGACACACAACAAGACAGCCTAATATAAATAAATTGGTATTCTTTGGAATAAAATTAAAAGGTATTTTCTCATAGTTTTAACAATCTTCATACAATCTTTTGGCAGTCAAATCAGCTGTCTTCATGAATTCCACCCATTACTCTCTACTGCATACACACACAGATTTGTTATTGTACTCATAAGGAGGAAAGTGTTTTAGCTTATAAACATACTCAAATAAATATACATTAAAATGTGTTATCTAAAGAGACCAGCACTGAAATTATCATTTAAGAAAACGTGCTAGAGTTCCATTAGGCATATGTGTAGCGTTCATACAAGATCTCAGAACATACAAATGTTGACACAGCTGAGAACCAAAACCATCCCTTTTCTGGGCCACATCTGGCATTGATTTTGTTCCTTTCAAGCACATCCCTGTTTTCACAGTTGGTGGTGGGTAGCTGTCACGAGAAACACCATGTTTGAAACATATACACTGCCAACTTCAAATACTAGCAGGTTAACGGACTATGATGTTACTGAGCTGCTTTAATGTGGCAGCAGTGTTAGAGGAGAGCACTGAAACTATGTTAGTATATAGGGGATAACAGGATTGCACTGAAGTGCTCTACTTTGTAGTGGTGTAACCATGGGTGAGGGCTAGAGCTGTTCTGGTCTGAGTAGAAAATGTGTGTATACCGAGGGTTTAAGAGGTCTGCACCAGCACTTGTCTGCTCTGGAAAACAGGAATCGCCAGACTGCTTACTGGACTAGATAGACCACTAGCGTGATCTAATTTCTCACAATGAATGGCAAGTTCCAGCTGCTATCCCCAAGACAGGGAAAGCTCCCTCCCACCAGTCAGCTTGTAACTTAAAGTTTGAGGATTTTTCTATGTATTTTTGTAATGTTTACTATTACAATTCCAGATATTCTTTTCCATATAACAGGAAGATATTTGGGGTTGCATTACAGGGCTGCGCAGGGGGGTGGCTGAGAGGAGGCAGACGGGCGAAAGCGCTACACAGTGGGCTGCTGCTGGGATGAGGCAGAGAGCTGCACTGGAAGGGGGGAGCCGTAGCAGTGGGGACAGATAGGGAGAGAGCCAGAGAACTACCTAGGGTACGGCGGTAGGGGATGGCGCTCTTTGGCCAGGCCTGAGCTACAGGGCTGGGCGGAGGAGGCTCCCCTAGGCAGCCCTGTGAGTGTTGAGCCCAGGCCCCCACCTATGCGGGCGGGCGGGGCGGCAGCACAGCACGTAGGGCTCCACTGGAGCAAAGAGGCGGCAGCAACTTCTCACGGCGCAGGGGGCCGCGCACGGGACCGCAGAGGCCGCGGGGACGCGCACACGCGGCGGGCGGGCGGCCGCCATTTTGTGTCGTCTTCAGAAATGGGACCCGCTCCATTTCCAATCCCGGGAGAGGAAGGAGGGGGTTCCTCCCTCTTCCCCCCCCCGGAGGGGTCCTGCTCCCCACCGCTCCACTCCTCACGGTGAGAGGGGGATGGACGAACTCCCACACAACGCCATCCCCCGCTCCATCAATCCGCAGGGGTACCTCGCTGAGAGGCGGGTCTGACATCCAATCAGCACCGCCATCTCCACACGGTAGGCGGGGTTAACTCTGCCAGGGGGTAGGTCCCCCCCCCCAGGTAAACGGGATCCGCGGCGACCGATAGGCGCCCACCACGCTGTCCCAGCGCCCTCCGCATGGCTCAAGCCTCATTCCGCACCGCTTATTCTCTTTACTTACTGCCGTATCCCTGATCCATGTCTCCCTCCGCCTTCAGCCAAGTCCAACGGCTCCTCCGCACTAACTGCACGCCCTTCCGCTCCCTACGCAAGCGCCACACGCCCGTCGCCCATTGGCCATAGCCGCGATCGGGTACCGCCCCGAAAACACCCTATTGGACATACTCCCGAGTTCCGCCCCGCCTCTCACCCATTGGTCGGGTTTCCCACAAAGCACCGCCCTCTCCCAATTTTCATTGGTTAGTGTTTCTTCACCGCCCCGTATGTTCGAGAGATCCCATTGGACTAGACGATTTTTTCTTTGGTGACCTCGAGCGTTCTCCTTGGCTCGTTTCTGTGACCGTCAATCAAAACTATTGGCCGGAAGATGAAAGGCCGCCATATTGGAAATCATAGCGGAGGTTCAGGGAGCGTTGGGTTGTGGGCCTGGTGTGCTCCATAGCCCCCCCACCTCCACTTCTTCAAAGTGGTGGTAGCTCCTGCCTGGAGGGTGGGTGAGACGTGGTGGGGCAAGGAGACGGAGGGACCCATCCTACACTGGGTATCCCCTCAGGGTGATTCCATGGTACTGCCCCAAGGGCACATGGATGGGGGAGGAGAGGATGGGCACGTGTGGCTCTCACAGGCTGTGGCGGTGGTCGTAGTGCCTGTTGAGTCCAGCGGGGCCTGTGGCTTACACCCACATCCCAGAGACAGCTGTGCAGCCCCACTGCTTGCTTGGTCCTAGGTGGCAGCTTGGAGCCTGTTGCCTTATGGTGATTTCATCACAAGTTAATAATTATTTGCCCTGGGGACCTCACTTGGACAGGGTGAGAAGGCTTACACATTCCCATGACCATGAGAGCTGTACCAGTAGGAGTTTTAATTCCTGGTAGGGCCACCAAAGACAGGTCAAAGAATAGGGGCCAGACAAAAAGCAGTTCACTGGTTCTGGAGGGTGAGCAACCTATGGTGACCCTAAGCAAATCCCAATGCCAGAGGGAAAGGGGCTTGCAGGTATCTGGTAGTGAGTTTCAATTGGCCTGACTAGTATATCCCAGTTCACTTATAGCATAATATCATAGATTATTAGGGTTGGAAGGGAACTCAGGAGATCATCTAGTCCAACCACCTGCTCAAAGCAGGACTAATCCCCAAATGGACTCCTCAAGGATTGAACTCACAACTCTGGGTTTAGCAGGCTAATGCTCAAACCACTGAGCTATCCCTCCCCCCCAATATGAATCTAATAACAGTCATGTAGGGCAAAGGTGCAGAATCCATGGGTGCTCCAGGGCTGGAGCAACCATGGAAAAAAACGGTGGGTGCTCAGCAGCCACCAGCCAATCAGCTGTTTGATGGCAGGAAGGAAGGGCTGGGGGAGGGTGTGGAGTGAGAATGGGGCCTTGAGGGAAGGAATGGAGTGGGGGCAATGCCTCTGGGTGGAGAACCCACCTAGAAAAATGAAAGTTGTCACCTGTGATGTAGGGTATCATTGGAAAACCAATAATACACTGATCATTAGTATTTTTGTGTGGTGTATGTACAGTGAATGCTCAGAGGACTGTACAAATGTGAAGGAAATAAAGGATTAAAATGTATCTCAACCAGACAAGTCTGGGGAGTGGGTAAACAGGTTTTTTTCCAGAGAAAGGAAAGGCTGATGCCTCCATCCACGTGTAATCACAGGTAATTGGCCATCACAATCAAGTGGCCATTCACTAGCATATCAGAGGCTGCAGAGACAGATCAATTTTTATTGTAGAAAACACTAGGGGAGAAGGAACCAGCATGAACCTTTTCCATCAGACTCCATGGCACCTTTCCTCATAGCAGGGTACTGAACTTTGAGAAGAATACATTTCAAAAAGTCACTGGATTATAAAAGAGAGGAGCAAGGGACCCTAAGTGATCGTTCACCTAAGACAAAGGAGCTGAGCATATTGAACTTTGTGGGAGATCCTGACCCCGAGTGGCCAGCCACATCTTGCAGGAAGGAGGGATGGGAAGAATCTTGCCTTGAACCAAGACTAGTTTTGTTAAGTCTTGGTCACTAGATAGCATTTTTCACTTCTGATTTTAACCATTTACATAAGAACATAAGAAAGGCCGTACCGGGTCAGACCAAAGGTCCATCTAGCCCAGTATCTGTCTACCGACAGTGGCCAATGCCAGGTGCCCCAGAGGGAGTGAATCTAACAGGCAATGATCAAGTGATCTCTCTCCTGCCATCCATCTCCATCCTCTGACGAACAGAGGCTAGGGACACCATTCTTACCCATTCTGGCTAATAGCCATTTATGGACTTAGCCACCATGAATTTATCCAGTCCCCTTTTAAACATTGTTATAGTCCTAGCCTTCACAACCTCCTCAGGTAAGGAGTTGACTGTGCGCTGCGTGAAGAAGAACTTCCTTTTATTTGTTTTAAACCTGCTGCCTATTAATTTCATTTGGTGACCCCTAGTTCTTGTATTATGGGAATAAGTAAATAACTTTTCCTTATCCACTTTCTCAACATCACTCATGATTTTATATACCTCTATCATGTCCCCCCTTAATCTTCTCTTTTCCAAGCTGAAGAGTCCTAGCCTCTTTAATCTTTCCTCATATGGGACCCTCTCTAAACCCCTAATCATTTTAGTTGCCCTTTTCTGAACCTTTTCTAGTGCTAGAATATCTTTTTTGAGGTGAGGAGACCACATCTGTACACAGTATTCGAGATGTGGGCGTACCATGGATTTATATAAGGGCAATAATATATTCTCAGTCTTATTCTCTATCCCCTTTTTAATGATTCCTAACATCCTATTTGCTTTTTTGACCGCCTCTGCACACTGCATGGACATCTTCAGAGAACTATCCACGATGACGCCAAGATCTTTTTCCTGACTCGTTGTAGCTAAGTTAGCCCCCATCATGTTGTATGTATAGTTGGGGTTATTTTTTCCATTTATCCACATTAAATTTCATTTGCCATTTTGTTGCCCAATCACTTAGTTTTGTGAGATCTTTTTGAAGTTCTTCACAATCTGCTTTGGTCTTAACTATCTTGAGAAGTTTAGTATCATCTGCAAACTTGGCCACCTCACTGTTTACCCCTTTCTCCAGATCATTTATGAATAAATTGAATAGGATTGGTCCGAGGACTGACCCTTGGGGAACACCACTAGTTACCCCTCTCCATTCTGAGAATTTACCATTAATTCCTACCCTTTGTTCCCTGTCCTTTAACCAGTTCTCAATCCATGAAAGGACCTTCCCTTTTATCCCATGACAGCTTAATTTACGTAAGAGCCTTTGGTGAGGGACCTTGTCAAAGGCTTTCTGGAAATCTAAGTATACTATGTCCACCGGATCTCCCTTGTCCACATGTTTGTTGACCCCTTCAAAGAATTCTAATAGATTAGTAAGACACGATTTCCCTTTACAGAAACCATGTTGACTATTGCTCAAGAGTTTATGTTTATCTATGTGTCTGACAATTTTATTCTTTACTATTGTTTCAACTAATTTGCCCGGTACCGACGTTAGACTTACCGGTCTGTAATTGCCGGGATCACCCCTAGAGCCCTTTTTAATTATTGGTGTTACATTAGCTAACTTCCAGTCATTGGGTACCGAAGCCGATTTAAAGGACAGGTGACAAACCTTAGTTAATAGTTCCGCAACTTCACATTTGAGTTCTTTCAGAACTTTTGGGTGAATGCCATCTGGTCCCAGTGACTTGTTAATGTTGAGTTTATCAATTAATTCCAAAACCTCCTCTAGTGACACTTCAATCTGTGACAGTTCCTCAGATTTGTCACCTACAAAAGCCAGCTCAGGTTTGGGAATCTCCCTAACATCCTCAGCCGTGAAGACTGAAGCAAAGAATCCATTTAGTTTCTCCGCAATGACTTTATCGTCTTTAAGCGCTCCTTTTGTATTTTGATCATCAAGGGGCCCCATTGGTTGTTTAGCAGGCTTCCTGCTTCTGATGTACTTAAAAAACATTTTGTTATTACCTTTGGAGTTTTTGGCTAGCCGTTCTTCAAACTCCTCTTTGGCTTTTCTTATTACACTCTTGTGTTTAAGTTGGCAGTGTTTGTGCTCCTTTCTATTTGCCTCACTAGGATTTGACTTCCACTTTTTAAAGGAAGTCTTTTTATCTCTCACTGCTTCTTTTACATGGTTGTTAAGCCACGGTGGCTCTTTTTTAGTTCTTTTACTGTTTTTCTTAATTTGGGGGTATACATTGAAGTTGGGCCTCTATTATGGTGTCTTTAAAAGGGGCCCATGCAACTTGCAGAGATTTCACTTTAGTCACTGTACCTTTTAACTTTTGTCTAACTAACCCCCTCATTTTTGTATAGTTCCCCCTTTTGAAATTAAATGCCACAGTGTTGGGCAGTTGTGTTCTTCCCACCACAGGGATGTTGAATGCTATTGTATTATGGTCACTATTTCCAAGCGGTCCTGCTATAGTTACCTCTTGGACCAGCTCCTGCGCTCCACTCAGGATTAAATCTAGAGTTGCCTCTCCCCTTGTGGGTTCCCGTACCAGCTGCTCCATGAAGCAGTCATTTAAAGTATCGAGAAATTTTATCTGTGCATTTCGTCCTGAAGTGAAATGTTCCCAGTCAATATGGGGATAATTGAAATCCCCCACTATTATTGGGTTCTTAATTTTGATAGCCTCTATAATTTCCCTTAGCATTTCATCATCACTATTACTGTCCTGGTCAGGTGGTCGATAATAGATCCCTAATGTTATATTTTTACTAGAGCATGAAATTTCTATCCATAGAGACTCTATGGAACATGTGGATTTCTGACTTTATCCCTTAAACTTCGTACTCCTGAGGTAATTCTGTGCCAAAAAATTTAAAATTATGCGCTTAAAAATTATGTGCACAATATTTTAAAATTTTGCAAATTTCATTTGTCAATAAATAAATGTGGCTCCACCATGGCAGTAGGGAGCACAAGCCACTGGCTGCATTGAGGTGGTAAATCACCTTGAAGCCTCCACCTCACCTGGTACAGAGATTTGGCAGTGAGGCTGCACCTGACCCTGACACAATGCAAGGACTGGGTCTGCCCCAGAAACACCCCAGAGCCCTGCCCTTCTGTGCCAGGTGTACTAGGTATGGGTGGGCAGGCTCAGCCCAGCAGGAGCCAAGTGTGGAAGGGCTTAGTGTGGGGGGATCCAGGTGTGGGGTGAGAGGTTTCTGGGTGGGGCAATCTAGAGGCTGGTGGTTCAGTGGTAGATCAGGGGGCACAGTGGCTTGTTGGAGGGTGCAGGAGCAATGGGACTCTGCAGGAGTTCCAGGTGAAGGTGGTTGGGGCTCAGCGGGAGGAGGGGGGGTCTGGCTATGGGGGGCTCGTTGGAGGGGTCCAGGTGTAGTGGGGTAGGTTTGCCAGGGTGCCACATGCCGATGCTCCCGCTTCCCCCCCTCCCCCGCGATTTCCCTATCTCCTTTTCTTCTCCATCCCCGTTCCCTCACTCCCACATTCCCCCCCCCCGCCCTATTCCACCTTCCTTCTCCACTGCCTCTTCCCCTCACCCCCGTTTCCCTCATTTCCCCCACCCCACCACAAGCACTCACTATTGCACAGAAAACAGGAAGGCTCCCAGCACACAGAAGGAGAGCACGACTGTCAGTAGGACCCAGGAAGCGGTGTTCAGACAGAGTCAGTGGAGCCGAGACACGCATCCTCCTTCAGCTGGGCAGCTCTGTGCTTGCAGAAATGGGGAGGGGGCAGTGGCAGATAACCCTGTGCTCCCCCCTACACCTCATCTCTATTTGGAGGGGGGGCAATCCCCCCCAAAAAAACTGCACCAATGGTTGTCCACACGTGCCCACCCTCCCCCCCGCATGGCTTCCCTTTGCTTCCCTGCCGTTTTCGGTCGGGAAGCACAGGAATTGTGCAGGGGGTGCTGTTTTCTGCAGTCACGCAGAATCCCTCCAGGAGTAACTTGAGCTCACTTAAAACCTCTCTCTGTTTGATTAAATAAACTTGAACGCCAGTTAAAGCAACTAGTTACTGTGCTTTTGACTCTTTGAAGAAGCAATGGACCTTATTACTCCTATGAATGTTCCAAGAGAGGGCTGGACATTTCTGGGGACACAGTTTTTGGGAAATTCAGGTCTAGGGTTGTGTTGGGATTATAGTAGGAAGAGAGCTTGAGACATAAGCCCTTGTATTAGAGGCCTGGTATAAGGCAGGACCTGCTCACAGAATCTGGCAAGAACAGGGCTAATAATGCAAAAAATACACATTCCTAAGAAGTGCTAAGCAAGGAGTACTCACGCAAACACATTCTGATATCAAGTGGTACCACAACATCCCAATATTAAGGATGGTAGAAAAACATTCCCCAAGGGTAACAGGAATACACTGACCCCTCCTAAAAGATAAAGTCAGGATGACAGTACGTAATAGAGATGTTTTGATTGAACCAACATGTACCAGGTGATGGGTAATAACTAGCCTTGTCAGGGGGCAGTAACTATGTTAGAGGCAGTACTATCTTGTTTGTATTAGGGTATACAGATGTATCTCAGAGGGAGTATCTTTGTCCAGCCGAGGCGGCAACAGAAAATCCCACCATTCACTGAACTGTGTCCATTGTCACGGGCATACACATCTTAGTATCCTCGTAGAGTCTGCCAGGTGCTATTACCGTGCTTTGTCGCAAATAAACCTGGCCTGGTGCCTTCGTACCTTAAAGGATTTTGTAGTCATTGGGCGGTTCACTCGAGCGCTACTGTGCTGGCTGTTTGCGCCCAACTGGGGCAGCACACACAGAGAACACACACATGCAGCCAAACATCTAACCATACTGGTGACCCCTGACTACATTTTTATTATTTTTATTTTGTTGCAACAAAAGTCAATTTTATACAATTTCTAAAATACAAGTATTTTTATTAAATACTATTTTAATAATATGATTGAGGTATAACCATCGTAATATTAATACCATTTTTTTAAAGTTCAAAAAGGTATTAGTTATACATATATATATTTCTGCCTCAACCAATAATGCAATTAAAAACAAAAATAAGTATCTTATTAATCACATATTTTTATTCAAAGAAAAAAATGTAAGGGGAACCCTCAACATTAAGGTAAAGGTAATATTAACAAAAATATCAATTTCTTGTTTGGGTTTTCATAAACTAGTTTGCACTTTTAAATATAGTTATAAAAATGTCATAGCAAAAATGTTTTAAAATAACAATTTATGCATAAAGCTAACCAAACAATTTCAACAGGTTTCCACCTTTTCAGTAGGTTTCCACCTTGAGCTCCCAAACACAACAAAGTGTAATAAAAATGTAATACCCTCAAAGTGTTTGCATGAACTTGCATTTAAAATTTATTTGGGTTTAATTGTTATACACTTTTCTTTTATGTTACGTTAAAGGGAAGTAGTGGTTGTTAACGTTTGTGCTTCTAAATAGATAAAAGTGGAATTGGTATCACAAGCAAATTAAAAAGCTTGATAAAAATTATGTTACTAACTCTTTTGCTAAAACACAGTGCTCAGAACGGGAAAGTAATACACCTCATAAAAATTCTAAGCATCTATTCTAGCAATTAAGCATTACATTTAGTATAAAATATTAGTAATGCACCGCAAGTAAAAATTAATGTCTGTACAACAATTGCAATAGTATAGCTTGTTATAAAACACTTAATCCCCATTACATTATAAACAAACTTAGTTTGTTTATAGGGAGGAAGGGATAGTTCAGTGGTTTGAGCATTGGCCTGCTGAAACCCAGGGTTCTAAGCTCAATCTTTGAGGGGGCCATTTGGGGATTGGTCCTGCTTTGAGCAGGGGGTTGGACTAGATGATCTCCTGAGGTCCCTTCCAACCCTAATAATCTATGATTCTAAGTTATTAAATTTAAGTTTCTGGAAACAAAACAAAATGTAAAACAAACAAAAAACTTTATTATGTTAAATAACTAGCTGTTTAAGGTTGCATCTCACAAACCAAAGACACCAAAAAAATCACACCACAAAAACACCAGAAAATATCAGTATACAGTGAAGAAACCCCCAAGCATTAAAAAAAAAAAAGTAAAGTTCTTTATGAATAAAAAACTGGTCAACTACATCTCAGTCTATGATTGCCAACAATGAAGTTGGCAATCAGCTACAGACCACAAGCGGGATCATGTTAAACTGTCATTTAATTTAAATTTGGTTACAGTGTAAAAGCCACTGTATTATTGCTGTATTACTGCTATATTGTATTATTGCTGTACACCATTTATAATGTTCATAACATTGCTAAACAGTTTAACCAACACACAAATAAAAATCCAAAAATGGCAGCAAACAACATAAAAGCAAACAAAAAATAAATGGTAAAAAAAATTAAGTTACAGAGTAACTACAAATTGGGTAAACAAATTACCTGGTAGTACCAGTCACACTTAGAAGTCAGTAACACTGCATCCTTAGTGAAGCTCATGTTATTCAAAACAACCTTGTTCAGTGTCTGGGTACTAAATGCTGAGACAGCAATACCGAATAAATTAATTACTGTCCATTCAGTAAATTATCTAAAAAACAGCATCCATAAAAAAACAACTGAATCTACATCAGCTACTAATGTATCACAAAGCAATGCAACCCATAAAACAAAAAAGCTAGCAGTTCCTGTTTCCTGCCCAGCAAAGCTTACCCAAGGATAACAACCAGCAGTAAAGCTAATCTATAACATAAATAAACAGTACTGTGTACTAACTAAACACACACAAATTATATATAAAAGCCTCATTTGTACTGTCACTATTCCAAATTTCTGTTTTACTTCTCATATACATAGCACTGTGGAACACTATAAAAATGCTTATCCCAGTATTTCAAAATACTCAGTCTACTACCAATAATAAAGCAACTGATAACTGTAATTGTCCTAATAAAAGTGTGTTGCTATCTACAGCACCAAAGTGAAAAAACCAAATTACAACAATTAAAAATATTGTTAGGCTTAAATATAAAGTGGTGTCATATGTACACATACATACGATACATATATACCCTTATACACATATGCATATTATTATAATCCTAACCAAAGCCCATCTCCTCAACCACCAACTAAGTATAAAGACCTCCTCCTGTCATCCACAATTTATCAAACCACAACTCTACAGCACATCCCTCAGTCATGGTCCCAGGCCTAACATTTCCAGGCTCACCATAAAAAACTAAAAACAATTAAAAAATAAAATCTGTCCATCAGTCATACAAAAAAATTTGCAAACTAAGGGACAAATGGGGCATAAATGTGTGAATGGGAAAGTAAGGTGGTCAGTGTTTAGCCCACTAAGCCATCTTCAGTCCATGCATTATGCTTTTCCGGGACAATGGGTAAAGATTGTCTCCATAAAAAGACAAAAAGCAGAGGAATGTAGTAGGAAGAGAGCCTGAGACATAAGCCCTTGTATCAGAGGTCTGGTATGAGGCATAACCTGCTCACAGAATCCGGCAAGAACAGGGATAATAATGCAAAAATACACATTCCTAAGAAGTGATAAGCACAGAGCACTCACGCAAACACATCCCGGTATCAAGTGTTACCACAACATCCCAATACCAAGGATGGTACAAAAACATTCCCCAAGGGTAACAGGAACAAACTGACCCCTCCTAAAAGATTAAGTCAGGATGACAATATGTAATAGAGATGTTTTGATTGAACCAACATGATGGGTAATAACTAGCCATGTCAGGGGGTAGTAACTAACTATGTCAGAGGCAGTACTAACTTGTTTGTATCAGGGTATAAAGATGTATCTCAGGGCTTGGCTACACATGCAGATGTGCAGCGCTGGGAGTTACAGCTGTCTTCGTACAGCTGTGTAGGGAAAGCACTGGAGTGTGGCCACACTGACAGCTACCAGCGCTGCAGTGCGACCACATTTGCAGCATTTGCAGCACTGTTGGGAGTGGTGCATTATGGGCAGCTATCCCACAGAGCACCTCATCCCATTTTGGCGCCGTGGGTTGTGGGAAGGGGACAGAAGGGTGCGGGTCATTCCGCTTCCTGTCCCAACGCCCCGTGATGCATCGCTTCACATCCCAGCAGTCACTGTTTTTCCGTCCACATTTGGCGCCATTGTGACTCTCCCAACGGTTTCTGTGCAGCGCAATTTCAGTGGGAAATGGAGCCCGAGCTACTGAGGAATATGCTGATGAGTCTCGCCAGCACATCACGTTTGGCAGTTGAGCTATTCCTTCAGCTCCAAAGTGACAGTGAGGAGTCCGACGATGATGATATCAAGTCGCCTGACGCGTATGACACTAAATTGCTTGTGGCATTCACGGAAATGCTTAGCACCGTGGAACGCCGCTTTTGGGCTCGGGAAACAAGCACTGAGTGGTGGGATCACATCGTCATGGAAGTCTGGGATGACGAGCAGTGGCTGCAGAACTTTCGGATGAGAAAAGGCACTTTCATGGGACTATGTGCTGAGCTCGCCACCACCCTGCGGCGCAAGGACATGAGATTGAGAGCTGCCCTGCCAGTGGAGAAGCGGGTGGCTATTGCAGTCTGGAAGCTGGCAACTCCAGACAGCTACCAATCGGTCGGGAACCAGTTTGGAGTGGGAAAGTCGACCGTTGGAATCATGTTGATGCAAGTTTGCAGGGCCATTAATCGCATCCTGCTAAGAAGAACCGTGACTCTGGGGAACGTCCAGGACATTGTGGATGGCTTTGCACAAATGGATTTCCCTAACTGTGGAGGGGTGATAGATGGGACGCATATTCCTATTGTGGCACCACCCCACCTAGCATCCGAGTACGTTAATCGGAAGGGGTATTTCTCTATGGTTCTCCAGGCGCTTGTGGATCACCGTGGGCATTTCATTGACATTTACACAGGCTGGCCTGGAAAGGTGCATGATGCACGCATCTTTCAGCACAGTGGCCTGTTCAGGAAGATGCAGGCTGGGACTTTTTTCCCAGACCGGAAGATCACAGTAGGGGATGTCGAAATGCCCATTGTGATCCTTGGAGACCCCGCTTACCCGTTAATGCCTTGGCTCATGAAACCGTATATAGGGAAGCTTGACAGGAGCAAGGACCGGTTCAACTACAGGCTGAGCCGGTGCCGAATGACTGTGGAGTGTGCTTTTGGCCATTTAAAAGGGCGCTGGCGATCTCTGTATGGGAAGCTAGACTTGGGGGAAAGCAGCGTCCCTGCGGTTATATCCGCATGCTGTACCCTCCATAATATTTGTGAAGGGAAGGGTGAAACATTCAGTCAGGCATGGACCGCCGAGGTTCAACGCCTGGAGGCTGAATTTGCACAGCCAGAGAGCAGGGCTACTAGAGAGGCCCAGCAAAGGGCTACAAGGATTAGGGATGCCCTGAGGGAGGAATTTGAGGCTGAAAGCCAACAGTAATGTTTGTTGCCTTGCACGGGAGTGAAGTGCAGTGGTTACAATGTTAGTAGGAATCTGTTTTTCCTAAAATGATTTGCAGTGCCTGTTTCTTTCCTGGGCTACGGTATCTTTCAATTTCTGCAATAATAAAGACTGTTTTCAAAGCCAAGAATTCATTTATTGAAAAGAAAATAACTTTATTGACAGACACACAACATTTTGGGAACCTAAAAGGGCAGGGGGGTGGGGTGGTGGACTGTACAGTCACAGGTTTGAATATGTCCTGTCTGGAGTGCTGTGCAATGACTGCTGCACTTCAGGGTGCATATACTGCATGGTGATGGGCGTTGAGTGCAGAGGGTAAGGGTCGTAGTTCTCAGGGCTGGTTGGTGAACATACAGGTGTTGGGGGCAGCTGGTGGTGGTAAGAACCTGGATGCTGGGGAAGGGGGTTTGGAGCTGACATTGGGACACAAGGGAAAGAGCTTTGGGACAGGGGACGGGGGCTGGCACGGTAGTGCTCTGCCTGCATGGCTACGAGTGACTGGATAGAGTCCGCTTGGCGCGCCAGGATGCTTATCAGCTGCTTTGTGCTTTTCTTCTTAGCCGCTGCGTTTCTCTGGCGGATCCTGCTTTCCCTTTCCCTCCAGTCCTGCAGTTTTTTCCTCCAGTCCTGCTCTTTCTTACTCTCTCTGGCAGCCTGATCCATAACTGCTTTCAGCATGTCTTCTTTGCTTTTTTGCGGCTTCTTCCTGAGGTTTTGTAGCCTCTGAGCAGTCGATGATACTGGCGGTCCAGTAGTCAAGGACACTTTTCGAAAGGCAAAAATGGCAACAGTTAACAGAGGGAGCATTGTTTATAATCTCATCCAGACAGTTATTCCCACACAGTGAAGGAGTTTACAGTCTTCACTTTAGCATACTTTTCCCATACCAAACAGCACACATAACCCACAGGAGCCACGAAATGGTGAGTAAGGGGGACTGATTGCTTCAGGGTTGTGCAGGGGTTTCTGTGCGTTGGGAACAGCAAACAGCTTCAGGGGGCATCTGCACTGAACACTCTCCCAACATTTTCCACAGGAGTTAATCCTGGAAGATATCTCGCTGCTGCGGGTCACCTGGGAAGAGTGGGAGGCTCTTCTACAGCAATGCGGATTCCGCCCTGGCCCCATGCAGCTTGCCTGTGTGCAGCAATGGTCCCCCCACCCCTCGCGGCACAGTGGCGCGGATGCGTTAGCCTGACTGGGACAAGGACCACAGTGGCTCTCCCTATAAACTTGTGCAAGCGCATTGCCCACGCTCTGGCTGAAACTTTTGAAGAGATTACCGAGGCCGATTACCGCGACGTGATATACCACATCAATGGGCTATTCCACATCTAGGCATGCATGCATGCAGTCCTAACCCCCCCCTCCTCTCCCGAAACATTTCCATCCTGAAAATAAAAGCCGCTTACCAGTAACCCGCTCCTCTGCTTCTCCTTCACCGAGTACCGGCTGCTGCGACTGGCTACCTTCCTCCTGGCTTGAGAAGAGCTCCTGGCTGCATGCCTCCTGGGTGTCTCCCTCCACCCCAGTACCCTCACTCTCGTTTTCCTCCTCCCCCTCCCCCTCTTTCTCCTCCTCCCCACCCCCGCTCTGAAGTGTCCATCGTGGTCGTCGGATTGGCAGTGGGGGTCACCCCCAAGTATCGCGTCCAGCTCCTTGTAAAAATGGCAGGTCATGGGGGCAGCGCCGGAACAGCGGTTTCCCTCGCAGGCTTTGCAATAGGCACTCCGCAGCTCCTTCACTTTAACCCTGCACTGCTCCATGTCCCGGTCATGGCCCCTTTCTAGCATGGCCTTTGATACCTGGTCAAAGGTATCGTAATTCCTATGGCTGGAGCGCAGCTGGGACTGCACAGCTTCCTCCCCCCAAACACTGATGAGGTCCAGCAACTCGCCATTGCTCCATGCTGGGGCTCGTTTGCTGCGTGGAGGCATGGTCACCTGGAAAGATTCACTGATTGCACTCCACACCTGGCTGAGCAAACAGGAAGGGGATTTTTAAAATTCCCGGGGCATTTAAAGGGCGGGTCACCTGAGGCCAGGGCAGTAGAGTTCGAACTGATGAGCAGAGTGGCTGAACAGGCATTCTGGGATACCTCCAAATACCTCTGGAGGCCAATAACAGCACTTTTGGTGGTCACACTGGCAGAGCAGCACTGCATCACCAGTGCTGCAATAGTTATACCCGAGGCGGAGCAGGAGTACAGCCAGCGCTGCAGCCAGGGAGATGCAGCGCTGTATGTGCCTTCCAAGTGTGGACGGTGTGTAAGTTGCAGCACTGTAAATCCACCACCAGTGCTGCAACTCTCCAGTGTAGCCAAGCCCTCAGAGGGAGTATCTTTGTCCAGCTGAGGGGGTAATGGAAAGTCCCACTATTCACTGAGCTGCATCCATTGTCACTGTGGGCTTGGCTACACTTGAAAGTTGCAGCGCTGGGAGTTACAGCGCTGGTCGTGCAGCTGTGTAGGGACAGCGCTGGTGTGTGGCCACACTCACAGCTACCAGCGCTGGTGTGTGGCCACATTTGCAGCGCTGTTGGGAGAGATGCATTATGGGCAGCTATCCCAGCGTTCAAGTGGCAGCAACGTGCTTTTCAAAAGAGGGGGGTGGGAGGTGGTGTAGTGTGACAGGGAGCGGGGGGAGAGAGAGAGTGGATTTTTGGAGCCAACACTGTGTGTTTAGCTTCCTGCCTTGAAAAATCAGAAAATGTTTCCGATCCCTTAGTCTTAACTCTTAATTGCAAACAGCCTGCATCCAATGGACTCCCCGCTGTTTTCACTCCCTGCCTGCCTCATTATCTCATTTGATTGTTTACAGCCAGGTACAGATTGATCACAGCAAACAGGAGCTGTGTTTGTTTTTTAGATAAGCAGTTCCGGGATCAACGGAGCTACGGAGCTCCGAGTTCACAACAAAACAAAGAGAGGCTGCATAACAAAACAAAGAGAGTAATTTATAAAAGCATTCTGGGATATCTGCTAATACCTTGGAGGCCAATAACAGCGCTGGTGTGTGTCCACACTTGACAAGCAGTGCTGGATCACCAGCGCTGCAATCACTACACCCCAACCAGACCAGGTGTTCAGCCAGCGCTGCAGCCAGGGACTTGCAGCGCTGGATGTGCCTTGCAGGTGTGGACGGTTACTAATTGCAGCGCTGGAAAGCCTCCACCAGCGCTGCAACTTTCAAGTGTAGCCAAGCCCTTTGATGCTGTATGGAATCTGGGGGACACAAGGATATTATGAATGTCAATATTGTAAAATTACAATGAGTTATGCCAGATATGCCATGTAAGATATCTGCAAAAATGTTATAATTTGCCAAATACGATAATCTCATTTATGTGTTTGTATCACCTTTGTATTATGGGTTATAGATATGTATGTATGTCTGTATTTCAAAACTTGTGCTATGCTTCTGGGTGGCATCCCCAGACAGTTTCAGCATTCCCTCAGGGGGAGGGATAGCTCAGTGGTTTGAGCATTGGCCTGCTAAACCCAGGGTTGTGAGTTCAATTCTTGAGGCGGCCACTTAGGGATCTGGGGCAAAAAATTGGTCCCGCTAGTGAAGGCAGGGAGCTGGCCTCCATGACCTTTCAAGGTCCCTTCCAGTTCTAGGAGATTGGTATATCTCCAATTATTACTAGCTACTTTTGGGTTACCTAGGGAGGTAGTGGAATCTCCTTCCTTAGAGGTTTTTAAGGTCAGGCTTGACAAAGCCCTGGCTGGGATGATTTAGTTGGGTTTGGTCCTGCTTTGAGCAGGGGGTTGGACTAGATGACCTCCTGAGGTCCCTTCCAACCCTGAGATTCTATGATTCTATGACTAGCCTGCTTGATGGCCCATTAAGGACCATCAGATATACAATTGATCCATTGAGAGAAAGCAAAGGATGCACCTTATGACTCAGAAAGGTATGGACAGATCTCTAAGGCAGGGGTGGCCATCCTGAGCCTGAGAAGGAGCCAGAATTTACCAGTGTACATTGCCAAAGAGCCACAGTAATACATCAGCAACCCCCCATCAGCTCCCCGCTCCTCCTGCCCACTGACAGCCCTGCCAATCAGCGCCTCCCCCTCCCTCCCCGCACCTCCTGATCAGCTGTTTCATGGCCTGTAGGAGGCGGGGGGGGGGGGAAGGTGAGAAGCAAGGGCACAGCAGGCTCAGAGGAGGGGGTGGGAGGGGTGGAGTGGGGGCAGGGCCTGTGGCAGAGCCAGAGGCTGAGCATTGAGCACTCCCCAGCACATTGGAAAGTTTGCGCCTGTAGCTCCAGCCCCAGAGTCAGGTGCCTATACAAGGAGCCGCATATTAGCTTCTGAAGAGCTGCATGTGGCTCCGGAGCCACAGGTTGGCCACCTCTGCTATAAGGCTTTCAAGCCATGTGCTGGGCAGCTTGTGTTTGCGACAAAAAAAGCACAAGCCACATGGCAAAAGACTATAAAAGGCAGCTGCATCTTCTCCATTTTGTCTTCAATCCTGCTTCTTACCTCTGGAGGAACTTTGCTACAAACAGAAGCTCTGAACAAAGGACTGAATGACCCATCCAAGCTGTGGATGTATTCCACAGATGACTTTCAAGCCAGCAAACTCACCAATACTGCTAGGAACCTGATATATGGACTCTGAAGTCTTTGTATGTATGTGACTGCTTTACCATTTAAGATCTCTCTTCTTGTTCTTTCTTGTTTCTTTATAATAAACCTTTAGTTTTAGACACTAAAGGATTGGCTGGCAGCATGGTATTTTGGGTAAGATTCAAATCTATACTGACCTGGTAACATGGCTGACCCTTTGGGGTCAGAAGAACATTTTGTATATGTGAGCAGAGTTTTTAAATAACGTCTCACTGTACTGGACCTATGAGCTGATTGGGAGCCAGAGAACTGGAATGCAATAAAGCGGGCTGTGTGATTTATTTTTTGCTTCTTGATAACCAGTGTGGGGGATCAGAAGCACAGTCTGTGACTGATTGGGGAATTTAACTTCAGTGTTACCACCAGTCTTGGGAATATCTGCTCTCCCTTTTGCAGCCTGCCCTGACCTTGGCGTTTCCAGTGAGGGCTGCCCTAGGCGCACCAGGTCACAGTCATGGGCATACATGTCTTAATATCCTCGCAGAGTCTGCCAGGTGCTATTACCATGCTTTGTCAACAGTAAACCTGGCCTGGTGCCTTCGTACCTTACTGGATCTTGTGGTCATTGGGCGGTTCGCTCAAGGTCTGCTGTGCCAGCTGTCTGCGCAGACCTGGGGCAGCACAGAGGAAGAACACACACATGCAACTGAACATCTAACCACAGGGATCACTTGGCTAATCAATAAAGGCTGGTGGGTAACTAGGGTAACAAGCAGGCTACTGGAGTCAGAGTTGCTGAACCAGGGTTTCTCAGCATACAGACATTCAGTGCGTACTTGTGTGCTGGCTGGAAGCTTCCAGACAGGGAGCTAAAGCAGCAGACCATTTTAAGGCACTCAGGGTTATAGGACAAGTGGTGACACAACCTCTCACTGGTCTGGGTTAAACCTCAAAAGTGACACCTCTCCATGTAAAATGTGTTATAGAAACACAAGAAGGGAGCCATTCTTGCAAACAGGATGACAGACAATTTTTTGTGCCCCAAGTGATGCCTGATTGTTCAAGAATGATTTAGAGTCACAATAATGAAAATACGTGTAGTGGTGGAGAGGCTTGCATGTCTCAATGATCCCGAAAGTGATGCTGCCTGGAGTCATGTACTCCCTTAGGATCACCCATGGCAGAACTGTCAAGGGCGAGGTACCGGACAAAGTGTGATCCAAGAAGTCCCTAACAGCAGAGCAGATGGAGGATAACTGCCCAATGGAGGTGAAACTGTTGTGTAATGTTACAATAGCTGTGAAGGTGGATGAAGGCTGCAGCAGATAGAGGATCTCCAATGGTGTCCATGCCATTGGTTTCAAGTCCTCTATCCAGAATAGTGTGGTGACTGTTGTGCACCAGTCTCCCCACTTTAAAAGAAGTCCCACACAGGCATCTTCCAGTTTTTTTGGAAAATAACATTTGAACAAGTCAAAAGTCTGGTGGCAATCGGCGAGTGGCGATGGGAACAGGACAGTGAAATACGGAAGTTCCTAGTCACAGACTGACACACTGGTGGTGGGTGTGTGATACAGTCATCTTGCTCGAGGATCTCGGAAGCTGCACCCACGACTGAGTAGTCCTTTTTAGGATCCACTCTGCTCACCCCACATGGGGAGGGGGCTAGGAAAGGTACCCTAAAAATAGTCTTGCCTCTGTTTTTTTCTGGCTGGATAGCCGCATCCAGCAGGATCACCACCTCAGCAATTGAAAATGTAAGAAACTTTTCAACTTTGGAACTTGGAATGTATGTACTCTGATGGACAACTCAAACAGCGACCGACCAGAGCAATGTACAGCCATTATTGCTCATGAATTGAATTGGTTTAACATCGATATTGCTGCTTTGTCTGAAACTAGAAGAGCTGATGAAGTACAGGTGAGTGAGGAGAAAGGAGGATACACCTACTTCTGGAAGGGAAAATCTATAGCTGAACCCCGGTTGCATGGAGTGGGCTTTGACATAAAGAACAAGCTTGTAAGGTGCCTCTCTGAGGTACCAGTGAGCATCAATGCGCAATTTATGACACTCCAAGTGAGGCTCACCAGAAATCAACAGGCAACTATTATGAGCGCCTATGCACCAACACTGGATGCCGATGAGAATGTAAAGGAAGATTTTTATTCTCATTTGGAAAGCATTTTATCAGAGACCCTTATGACAAGATCATCCTTCTGGGGGATTTCAATGCACGTGTTGGATGAGACTCAGGGTATGTCTACACTAGAAAATGAGGTCGATTTAATAGAAGTCGATTTTTTAGAAATCAATTTGATACAGTCGATTGTGTGTGTCCCCACTAAGCGCATTAAGTCGGCGGTGTGCATCGACAGTACCGAGGCTAGCGTCGACTTTCGGAGTGTTGCACTGCAGTAGCTATTTCACAGTTCCCGCAGTCTCTGCCGCCCATTGGAATTCTGGGTTGAGCTCCCAATGCCTGATAGGGCAAAAACATTGTCGGGGGTGATTCTGGGTACATGTCGTCAGCCCCCCTCTCTCCCTCCCTCCGTGAAAGCAACGGCAAAACATCGTTTCTCGACTTTTTTCCTGGGTTACCAGTGCAGACGACATACCACGGCAAGCATGGAGCCCGCTCAGCTCACTGTCACCGTATGTCTCCTGGGTGCTGCTGGCAGACGCAGTACTGCAGTGCTACACAGCAGCATCCCCTTGCGGACAGCAGACGGTACAATACGACTGCTAGCCGTCGTCGTCATCCTGTGGGTGCTGGCCGATCTCAGTGAGGTCGGTCGAGAGCGCCTGGACAAAAATGGGAATGACTCTAGGTCATTCTCTTCTTTAAGTTTCGTCTAATGGAGATTCAGTCCTACCTGGAATATCATGTGAGCTGGAGGCTTCTGCCTCAGGCTGCTCTCCCAGTCGGCAGCACCGCGCGGTCACACCTACCCCAGCCTACCCCCTTGCTCCCATGGCTCATGAAGCCTGGACAGTAGTAAGGAGCAGTTCAACTATAGGCTGAGCAAGTGCATAATGGTGGTAGAATGTGCATTTGAATGTTTAAAAGCTCGCTGGTGCAGTTTACTGGCTTGGTTAGACCTCAGTGAAACCAATATTCTCATCATTATTACTGCTTGCTGTGTGCTCCACAATATCTGTGAGAGTAAGGGGGAGACGTTTATGGCGGGGTGGGAGGTTGAGGCAAATCGCCTGGCCGCTGATTACGCGCAGCCAGACACCAGGGTGGTTAGAAGAGCACAGCAGGGTGTGCTGTGCATCAGAGAAGCTTTGAAAACCAGTTTCATGACTGGCCAGGCTATGGTGCGAAAGTTCTATTTGTTTTTCCTTGATGAAAACCCGCCCCCTTGGTTCACTCTACTTCCTTGTAAGCCTACCACCCTCCCCTCTCCCCTTTGATCTCCGCTTGCAGAGGCAATAAAGTCATTGTTGTTTCAAATTAATGCATTAATTCATCACACAAATGGGGGGATAACTGCCAAAGTAGCCCGGGCGGGGGAAGGAGGGAAGCACAGGGGGGGGGGGTAGTTGTAGGAGCACCCCCTAGAATGGCATGCAGCTTATCATAGAAGTGGCATGTCTGGGGCTCTGACCCGGAGCAGCCATTTGCCTCTCTGGTAGGCTTCACGCGGCACTGCTGCGGGTCCCTGTTATAACCTCTGTCCTTCATGCCCTTGGAGATTTTTTCAAATATTCTAGCATTTAGTCTTTTGGAACGGAGTTCAGATAGCATGGATTCGTCTCCCCATACAGCGATCAGATGCAGTACCTCCCATTCGGTCCATGCTGAAGCTCTTTTGCGATTCTGGGACTCCATGGTCACCTGTGCTGATGAGCTCTGCATGGTCACCTGTGCTGATCAGCTCACTACGCTGGCCAAACAGGAAATGAAATTCAAAACTTTGCAGGGCTTTTCCTGTCTACCTGGCCAGTGCATCTGAGTTGAGAGTGCTGTCCAGAGCAGTCACAATGGAGCATTCTGGGATAGCTCCCGGAGGCCAATACCGTCAAATTGTGTTCACACTACCCCAAATTCGACCCAGCAGGGTCGATTTCAGCACTAATCCCCTTGTTGGGGAGGAGTATAGAAATCGATTATAAGAGCTCTTTAAGTCGTGGACAGATGCAGGGTGCCTTTGATTCAGTGAATCGCTGTGCCCTCTGGACTTTACTTTCTAAGACCGGATGTCCTGATAAATACATCAGTATCCTAAAATTGCTTCATGATACCATGAAGGCAACTGTTCTGAGCAGCCCTGTCTCCCAGAGTGAACCTTTCAAAGGACAAACAGGAGTCAAACAGGGCTGTATCATCGCTCCAACCATGTTTGAGGTTTTTATTGCCATCATTCTTTACCTAATTGCTGGGAAGTTTACAGCTGGCATTGAAATCATTTATAGAATGGACGGAAAGCTGTTCAGGCATAGCAGGCTGAAAGCCAAGAGTAAGATCTCTACAATATCTATTGTGGTACTCAAGTATGCTGACTACAATGCAATCTTCACCCACTCTGAGAAAGATCTTGAATGTGTTTGCTGATGCTTACACATGTCTTGGTTTCACTCTTAATATCAAGAAGACTAAAGTGTTCTATCAGCCCTCTCCAAATTAGGTATTACATGCCCCATCTATCAAAATCAATGGAGTGGCACTGGAGAATGTTGATCATGTCCTCTACTTTGGAAGTAATCTTTCATCCAAGGCAGATATTGATGCAGAAATTCAACATTGCCTGAGCTGTGCCAGTGTAGCTTTTTCTAGCTTATGGCACAGGGTTTTTGAAGATCACAACATTCGAACAGACACCAAGCTTCTTGTTTATCAAGCCGTTATTCTCCCAACACTGTTGTATGCAGGGCCGACTCCAGGCACCAGCTGAGCAAGCGCGTGCTTGGGGCGGCAGATTCTATGGGGCAGCATTCCGCCCAAACCTAGGGCAGCATGGCCACGTTTTTTTTTCCGCTGCTCCGGCCACCCTGTAGGGGGTGGCGGCGCGGAGGAGGGGAGCGCCTTGCAGCAAACTCGGCAGGGCAGCCCATGTCCTTCCCTCCCCGCTGACCGGAGCGGAGCCCTCCCGGCAGGCGGCGCAGCGGTTGGGACCGTGAGGTGAGCGCCCCGATGAAGCGCTGGCCACCCCCCTTCTCTCTATTCCCCTGCTCCCTCCCCTTCCCCCCCGTTAGACCGGGCGTGCACTCTGCAGCACAGGGAGTCCCCTGGCTCCGGCTGCCCTGTAGGGTTTTTTGTTTTGTTTTTCCACTGCTTTGCCGGCCGCGCCATTGTTTCTCCCCCCGCCCCCCCCACTTTGCTGCTCCAGCCGTGCCGTGTTCCCCCCCCCGCTTTGCCGCTCCATCCACGCCATGTTTCCCCCCGCTTTGCCGCTCCAGCCGCGCCGTGTTCCCCCCCCGCTTTGCCGCTCCAGCCACGCCATGTTCCCCCGCCCTGCTTTGCCGCTCCAGCCGTGCCATTTTTGTTTTTTTTTCCCCTGCTTTGCTGCTCCGGTGGCCCCGGCCTTTTTTTTTTTTGCTTGGGGCGGCAAAAAAGCCAGAGCCGGCCCTGGTTGTATGGGTCCGAAACTTGGACAACCTATAGACACCACTTGAAAGTCCTTGAGAGGCACCATCGACGCTGCCTTCGTAAGATTCTGAAGATCAAATGGGAAGACGGGCACACCAATATTAGTGTTCTGGAAGAGGCAAAGACCACCAGTATCGAGGCAATGATCATCTGTCAGCAGTTCCGCTGGACTGGTCACATTGTCTGGTGCTAGACCATTGCCTCCCAAAACAGGTCCTGTTCTCTCAGCTGAAAGAAGGCTCCCATAACATGGGTGAACAATGGAAGCGTTATAAGGACTTGCTGAAGGACAATCTATAAAAGTGTAATATTTACATTGACACTTGGGACACACTTGCCCAAGATCGCTTAAAATGGAGTGAAGTCCTATGTGATGGTCCCCTGCATTTTGAACTTGCTCGCTGACAAGCTGAAGAGGACAAGAGGTGCAGGAGGAAGGAGAGACTGGCTTCCAGTCATGGTCAACAGCCTCCTGCTGCGCCTGAAAACATCTGCCCAGATTGTAATAGAACTTGTGGTTCAAGGATTAGCCTCATTAGCCATCCGAGTACCCATAACTCCCATAGAAGATGAAAATACCCAGCTCCTATACAGCACTTTCCACTAGCAGCTCTCAACATTTTTTAAATGAGGGCAGAATTATTACCCCCCCTTTTACAGATGGAGATACTGAAGCATAATGAAGGAAAGGTCATCTAGCAGGCTAGAGGCAGTACTTGGTCTAGAACCTAGGTCACCTGACTCCTAGTCTCATGGGCTGTCCAGTAGGGCAGCATGAAATGTTGCTGCCTAATGACTAAACTAATGCAGAGTGCAGGTTGCTACTCAGTGCCTTGCATGCTTTCTGAACACTGAGTGCACCTAGATTTAATCCCCTGAAAAACAGGGAATACAGAATGCAGGAAATACACACCAGCTCTGCCTCACAATCTTAACTCTGGCACTGGAGTTGGCAAGAACCACAGGGAATATACTGCAAGTGTGGTTCAGCCTGGGATGTTGCATAATAAACAGAATGGGAAATGTGCTATGTGGTGCGATATATGCCACAGAATTGCGTTCTCTCCTTTATCTGCATGCACTTCAGCTGCAGGGAAATGGTGCAGGGATTATTTTCAGCAGGTCACCACAGTTCACACTGCGATATCAGGAAAGGTGCATCTGTACCCAGAAGGATCATGCACCCCTATTTTTGTGCTGTGGTATGTGGGTTGTGCAAGAAGAGAAGCACTATGGTCTATCCTTGCTGTGGGGATTTCTAGCCACCTGGAATAGAAATGACAGGTAGACATAGACAGGACAGGTAGAAGGGAATTCTTAGGAGAAGGGTCATGGAGTGATAAGACCAGGCATCTCTGGGATGGTTTGTGCAGACTAGATGAAGTGATTAAGTGTAGGCACAGGATAGCCAGCTGATGTTCACTAAGCCTGACCTAATCACAGCATTGCCTTAGTAAAGACAAAGTTTGATAATTTGTCGTATTGCACTCATGTACTGTGTTCCCACCGCACTCCACATCTGGAAGGCTAGTGCACTCTGATGTTTGTCTGGGGCAGGTTGGGGCATTGCTCAAAGAGGGCAGAGGCAGGATATAGGGTGGGGCTGCATTTCTCTGTATTTTCTGGTTTTAGAGGTTTAAGTCTAGGTGCCCTCAACATTTTGGAAGGTTACAAGGCAGCACTAGGGAATCTTAAATCTGGTTTAACAAATTTTGTGGGGAAAACATTTCCCTTGTTTTTTGAGGAAGTGGTAGTAGTGAGAGGGGCATGACTGTGGTAGGGCAATGAGAGTCTTTCTGGAACAACGCACTGCCTCTCAGCTACCACCTTTGCCCTCCTCCTGGCCAGTACATGTCCCAGTAGTGCTGGAGGGGCCTTGGGGAGAAGGGAACATGGTACTCGATCCGCTGTGAGGAGACCATCTGTCAGCTGGAGGCAGGCAGGGGAAACCATGACTCCCTACTCTATTTCAGGAGCTAGTTTGGGGTGTAGGGGCTCTCCACATCTCTCTATAGCATAGGTGAGAAATTGTAGAAGTGTGTTGTGTGGCCTGTTCATCCCAATGGGATGTTCTCAGTTAAATCAGAACAGTTATTTGAAATTAATATAGCCAGACACCAATAGCCCAAAGAGGTATGAGTTGACCCATTCATTTCAATAGGTGTTCTCCCCACCATCCAGCTAAAGTCTACCCCAGAGGCTGTTGCAGAATACCAGTTTTCAAGACAATCTCACTATGCATGTGGGTTTTAGACCAATGTGAATATTACATTCAACTTCTTATTGGGAAACTGTATCTGAGAAGTCCCTTGACCTAATGACCCCAAATTTTCAATACAATGTACACCTCTACCTTTGTTGTGGCATACTAGCATTCAAGCTAATCTCACTATGTGCATGGATTTGAGAGTGTGTTGAAAATTTTAAAAAGCTCATTTTGTGGTAGGCAATATATTGGGAACCCTTTGATCAAATAACCCCAAATTTGTACCACAAATTTTATCCAGCTCTACTGTAACACACCTCTTTTTAAGGCAATTTCAATATGTATATGGATTATAGACCAGAAGTTCTCAAACTGGGGGTGTGTGGAATGTATTCTGGGGGGCGTGTGAACAGCTTTAGGAGAAAAAAACGTATAGCGTACATTTTACCCACAGAAATTAATAAACTAGTAAAGCTGATTCCTCCAGGCATAGGTCCTCAGCTGGCACTGTGCATTTTGATAGATTTCTGTTAAGCATGCACAGCATTATACAAAGTCATTGCCATCTGTATGTTAATCCATTTGCTACGACACGGTATGTACATTTCATAGAATCATAGAATATTAGGGTTGGAAGAGACCTCAGGAGGTCATCTAGTCCAATCCCCTGCTCAAAGCAGGACCAACACCAACTAAATCAACCCAGCCAAGGCTTTGTCAAGCCAGGCCTTAAAAACCTGGATGGAAAAAGGATGGAAATTCCACCACCTCCCTAGGTAACCCATTCTAGTGCTTCACCACCCTCCTAGTGAAATAGTTTTTCCTGATATCCAACCTAGACCTCCCCCACTGCAACTTGAGACCATTGCTTCTTGTTCTGTCATCTGCCACCACCAGGGCTGGCTCCAGACCCCAGCTCGCCAAGCGCGTGCTTGGGGCGGCGTGCCACGGGAGGGTGGCAGGCGGCTCTGGTGGACCTCCCGCAGGCATGCCTGCGGAGGGTCCGTTGGTCCCACGGCTTCGGTGGAGCATCCGCAGGCGTGCCTGCGGAAGGTCCACCAGAGCCGTGGGACCAGCGGACCCTCTGCAGGCACGTCTGCAGGAGGTCCACCGGAGCCGCAGGACCGGCTACCGCCAGAGCGCCCCCCGCGGTGTGCCACCCTGCTTGGGGCGG
The DNA here is from genome assembly GCF_020497125.1 of Mauremys mutica. NCBI lineage: Eukaryota > Metazoa > Chordata > Testudines > Geoemydidae > Mauremys > Mauremys mutica. Next base: position 16,315,028 of record NC_059091.1, on the reverse strand, counting down.
CGCAATTCATAGAGCCGCCCTTGGCCACCACTGAGAACAGCCTAGCTCCAGCCTCTTTGGAACTTCCCTTCAGGTAGCTGAAGGCTGCTATCAAATCTGAGGAGTCCATGTACCAGCTGGAGATAGCAAATGGAAAGAGAGTGGAGATTCAGAATCCCCATCCCAAATCTGGCCCTAGTCCATTGGGAAGGAGCCCTGCATAGACCTCTGCAGCATAGGAGATTCCCAGAGGTGTGAAGCAGTCATTCATCGCTATGGAATGTTCTCAGATGAAAGACAACACAGTTTGAAATATTAGCTCTGAGATGTGTGAACTGCTCCATTCATCTCAATGGATTCTCTCATCCACCTTCTTTGTCTTAGTGCTTTGATGCCAGTGCTAAGCACCAAGCATACTGATTCTCAGCTCCCCAGTGCCATTCAGCTCCATTCAGTGCCTAGTAGGTGAATTGAACATGCCTATTCTCAGTGTCCAGCACAGATCTGGTGCATCATGCCTCATGTTGCTCAGCCTGAGTTCAGCAAATCTAGCTCATCAGATCACACATTCATCTTGGCTCAGACGCCTGCACTGGCCTCTCTTGTTTCATTATCAATGTATCAGCTAGTCCCTGCCATATCAGCCCAGCCCCATGCCCACTATACTGGGTTTCATGTCACAGACGTAGGACGAGTCTACACTACAAAATAATGTAACTTAGGTCTTACATTGTCTTACATGGTCTTACATGGTACTTAGACATACAGCCACCACAGAAATTAAATCACTTTTGTATGTCCACACTATACTCCTTGTGTTTGCAGTGCTTGCTTTGCTGCAGGGAACAGCGTGCTGTGGGTAGCTATCGCACTGTGCAACTTGCCATCATCTAGCACAGAGTGTTTTGGGAAGGGTTTGCAAGGCCTCATGGGGGCCTAATCTAATTTAGTCTAATCATAGAAGTGTGCTTGTCTTTAGCACTCAGATGCCCAACTCCCAATGGGGTCTAAACACAAATAAATCCATTTTACCCTGTATAAAGCTTATGCAGGGTAAACTCATAAATTGTTCACCCTCTATAACACTGATAGAGAGATATGCACAGCTGCTTGCTCCCCCAGGTATTAATACACACTCTGGGTTAATTAATAAGTAAAAAGTGATTTTATTAAATACAGAAAGTAGGATTTAAGTGGTTCCAAGTAGTAACAGACAGAACAAAGTAAGTCACCAATCAAAATAAAATAAAATGTGCAAATCTATGTCTAATTAAACTGAATACAGATAATCTCACCCTCAGAGATGCTTCAGCAAGTGTTTTTCCTCAGACTGGACACCTTCCAGGCCTGGGCACAATTCTTTCCCCAGGTACAGCTGTTGTTCCAGCTCAGGTGGTAGCTAGGGGATTCTTCATGATGGCTCCTCTCCTCCCTTTGTTCTGTTCCACCCCTTTATATATCTTTTGCATAAGGCGGGAATCCTTTGTCCCTCTCTGGGTTCCCACCCCCTCCTTCTCAATGGAAAGACACTAGGTTAAAGATGGATTCCAGTTCAGGTGATATGATAACATGTCACTGCAAGACTTCATTGCCCACTTGCCAGCACACAGGTATACAGGAAGACTTGCAAGTAAAACACACCCATCTGCAGTCAATTGTCATGGTTAATGTGAGTCATCAAGATTCCAAACCACCATTAATGGCCCACACTTTGCATAATTACAATAGGGCCTCAGAGTTATATTTCGTATTTCTAGTTTCAGATACAGGAATGTTACATTTATACAAATAGGATGATCACACTCAGTAGATTATAAGCTTTGTAATGATACCTTACAAGAGACCTTTTGCATGAAGCATATTCCAGTTACATTATATTCACTCATTAGCATATTTTTATAAAACCATATAGACTGCAACGTCACACCACCATGCCACTTTCTCTATCCCATAACTCCTCCCACAGCCTCCTACAGTGCTTTTGGCCCGTGCCATATCTCTGACAGACATATGGAGCTGTAGAGCTCAGCATGATTAAGGCTATGATTATGTCATGGAGGTCTCAGAATCCATGACTTCCATTCATCTCTGTGACATTTTCTGCCTCGGGGCTGGAGCTCCCATCCAGTCCCCCCACAGCTCACAGCCCCTGCCCTGGTGGGGGGACCCTGCAGCTGCCCAGCTGCAGCAGGGAGACCTGCATATCCAAGCAGGGGGACCCTGCAGCTCCCAGCCACAGTGGGGGCAAAGGGATCCCACAGCAGCCCAACCCCCACCGGCGGCCAGGGACCCTGGTGTTCCTACTCTCTGCAGGTGGCAGGGAAGCCCCTGGAGCTCCCTGCTGCTGGTGGCAGGGGCTCCCCAGAGCTGCTCAGCCACCACTGAGCACCCACTGAACCCACCTCCCTATTTTGTCAGGGATATTTTTAGTGAAAATCGTATTGTTGGGGACCTGGCCATGACTTTTACTAAAAATATCCCTGACAAAATCTTAGCCTTATTCATGAGTATTGCTAATACAGGATGCATGATTCTCCTGTATTTGCACAGCTCGAAGGAGTACTACAATTGGAATTGTGATGAGGAAGATGTGGAGCTTTTGGAGCACAATAACTGGAATCTGATGGACTAAGTGAAAAAAAAATGCTGGCTTGTTACTAGCGTTCACAGAACAGCTCTACATGGTGGATCACTTCTTCTGGGTGTGAGAAACAAGCACTGTTTGGTGGGATCGCATTGCAATGCAGTTTTGGGTTGTCAAGCAGTGGCTGCAGCTCTTCTGGATGTGAAAGGCCACGTTCCTAAATCTGTGTGCTGAGCTTGTCCCAGACCTCCAGTGCAGGGACATCAGAATGCAAGCTGCATTGACAGTGGAGAAATGACAAGTGATCATGCTCTAGAAGCTTGGAAAGCCAGATTGCTATCAGTCAGCAATCAGTTTACAGTTTGAAAATCCACACAGCTTTGAGTTGGCAACGCCAGAATGTGAGCCATTGTAATCCAAGTGTATAAGGTTATTAGTGTTTCCTTCTACACAAGACTCTTGGAAATGTCTGGGAAATAGTGAATGGCATTGCAACAATGGGATTCCTAAACTGTGGTGAGTCAATAGATAGCACACCTTATCCCTATTTTGGCACCATCTCATCTTGCCACAAATACCCCTACATAAAGCAATAATTTTCTGTGGTTATGCAAACACTACTGGGTCACAGGGGACATTTCACTGATATCATCGTGGGCCGGTCAGGGATGGTGTGAGATGCATGCATCTTTAAGAGCAAGGGTATTTTCAAAAAGCTGCAAGCAGGGACATTCTTTCCCAGTTGGTGGATTGCCACTGGCAATGATGAAATGCCAGGAGTGATCCTGGGGGACCCAGCCTACCTTTTTGGCCTCCTTGGCTCATGAAGCTGTACACTGGTCACCTCAACAGCACCAATGGAATATTCAGCTACCGACTCAGCAGGGTTGTTGGCACTGTGTCTTCACTAAATTGAATCTCAGCAAGAAAGACACTCCCATGGTCATAGCTGCAAGTTGAGTACTGCATAATATCTATGAGGCAAAGGGAGTAAAGCTGCTACCAGTGTGGAGGGGCAAGGTGGACTGTCTGTCTGCTGAATTTGAACAGGTAAACACAAAGGGTATGACTACGTTTTAAAGTAAGCCCAGAGTAAGTAGAACTCAAGTTCAAAGACTCTGGGTTTGTTAACCTAGGGCTTGAACGTCTACACCAGTGGTCCCCAACCTTTTTTGTCTCGCGCGCACAAGACGATGAGCCACGGAGGATCATGGCGGCGGATGAGCATCCGCCGAAATTCCGCCAACAAGCAGTAATGTCAATAGGTGTTGCTGCCGAAATGCTGCCAAGTAGCGTCATCCAGAGGCGTCACCACCGAAATACCGCCGAAAATCGGCATTTCAGCGGCAACGCCTTTGGATGACACAGCTTGGCGGCATTTCGGCGGATGGTCATCCACTGGCCAGTATGTGGGTGCACTTAGACGCCCCTGGGGGTGTCATGGTGCCCACAGGCATCACATTGGGGACCCCAGTCTACACTCATTTGTAACTCCAGGTTAGGAATTGTTGAAACCACAGCTGGTCCCAACCTGGGGCTCCAGCATCTATACTTCATTATGTAGGCCTAAGTCTGCATATCCTAGTCTTCCTAGCGCACTCCAAAAATGTGGCCACTCTATCCCTTTGTTCACATTGCCATGTGGGAAAACTTGACTGTCCACCAAACTTGACTGTTCAGATGACAAAAAGACAGCCTGTGGGATTGTGGGATACTGCTGATGGACCTCACAGAGCATGAGTCTAATGGGACTATAATGCAAAGCAACGGGGTTTGAACCCAAGGCCCCAGCTTGACTCAGGCTCAGACCTTCCACCCGTTGGGTCCTGGGACCAACCCCTGGGTTAGTGTGATTTGTGTTTAGACAAAAGGAGGGTTAGGCTTGAGTCTTAGTTTGAACCCTGGGCTTATATTATAGTGTAGACATACCAAAGGCTATTAGAAAGGCCAATTATAGAGCTCGGCAGCTGAGGAAGGCTGTAAAAGACCATTTCAACAGTCAGCCACAGTAGTGTCTGACGCTTTTATGAAAGTGTTTGTTGTGCACACTTTCCAAGATTAACTTTGCCTCCTACTATAAATTCTATAATGGTTGGTGTAAACTAATAAATATGCGGGGGGTCCTTTGCCTCCTGCTATGTATTCTGTAATTCTTGGTGTAAATTAATACATGAGGGGAAGAGGGTTGCCTACTTGATTGTGTGCAAAGAAGCAAGGAACAAAATTAAAGTGCAAACTATCATATACAAGTTAAAAAGCTTTTACCAACACCTCTCGAAGAACACAATAGGTGATTCCAAGCTATATCTGTTGGAAGTAGGTAGAAGGTCACAGACTCCAGGGACGGAGTACAGCCCTGCGGAACCCGTCATCCTCCCTGGTTTGGAGACAATCGCATAATGCGAGGTGAAAGTGTGAACTGAAGACCATGTAGCAGCCCGACAAATGTCCTGGATGGGGACATGGGCCAGAAAGGCAGCCAACGAGGCCTGCGCCCTAGTAGAATGTGCCCTCACAATTGACGGCGGGGGGATTCCCGCCTGGTCATAACAGGTACCGATGCACAATGTGATCCAATTGGAGAGCCGCTGAGTGGAGATCAGCCGACCCTTCCTGCGTTTGTCCGAGGTGATGAACAGCAGCGAGGATTTTCTGAACGGTTTTGTCAACTCATGGTAGAAAGCCAGAGCCCATTGCACATCCAGCATGTGGAGGTGGCACTCCTCACTGGATGCATGGGGTTTGCGGCAGAGGACCGGAAGGAAAACATCTTTACCCATGTGGTAGACAGAGACCACCTTTGGGAGGAACGAAGAATGTGGGCAGATCTGGACCTTATCCTTATGTAACACCATGTATAGGGGCTTGGACGTCAGGGCCCTGAGTTCCGAGACCCGCCTAACTGATGTGATCACCACCAGGAAGGCTACTTTCCATGACAGGTGCGACCTGGAGCATGTAGCTAGCAGCTCAAATGGGGGGCCCGTAAGGCAGGCCAGCACCAGGTTAAGGTCCCACTGTGGGACTGGGGGCCTGAAGTATGGGAAGCGCTGATTCAATCCCTTACGGAATCAGCCAGTCATAGAATGGGAGAATATTGTTTGGCCCTGCACTGGCAGGTGGAAGGCTGATATGGCCACCAAGTGCACCTTGATAGATGAGGGCGCCAGGCCCTGGGCTCTAAGGTGAAGGAGGTAGTTCAGAATGAGCTGCATTGGGGCAGCCAAGGGGGAAACGCCCTGCTCATCCGTCCATGGGGAGAACTGAGACCACTTTGCCAAGTAGGCCCGGCACGTGGAGGGTCGCCTGCTTTCTAAGAGGATGCGCTGAACCCCTTCCGAGCACGTCCTCTCCTCCCGGCCTAACCAATGAGCAGCCACGCCGTGAGGTGGAGTGCCGCTAGGTTGGGGTGAAGGCGGCCCTGGTCCTGGGAGAGCAGGTACGGGTGGGATGGCAATGGCCTCAGCGGGGCGACCGCCAGGCCCATGAGGGTCCTGTACCAATGCTGCCTGGGCCATGCCATGGCAATCAGTAGGACCCGAGCCCGGTCTGTCTTTATCTTTTCCAGGATCTTGCCTATCAGTGGGAACAGGAGGAAAGCATAGAGAAACCGGCCCAACCAGGACAGTAGGAAGGCACTGGAGATAGTGCCCCATCCCAGCCTCCCCAGGGAGCAGAACCAGGGAGAGCGACGGTTCTGCCGGGTCACAAACAGGTCTACCTGGGGAGTTCTCCACTCTTGGAAAAAAGTCTGTACACCACCTCTGGGTGAAGGGACCACTCGTGCTGAGAGGAGAAGTCCCTGTTTAAGCGATCCACCCACGAGTTCCGGGCTCCTGAAAGGTAGTAGGCCGGTAAGCAAATGTGGGCTATACTGAAGTCCCACAACCTGAGGGCTTCCTGGCAGAAGACAGAGGATTGGACCCCGCATTGCCTGTTGATGTAAAACATTCAGGCTCTGTTGTCCATGAGAACCCTGACCACCTAGCCTTCCAGGTGCTATTGGAAGGCCATGCATGCCAGCTGCACTGCCCTGAGCTCCTTGACGTTTATGTGGAGGGCCAGGTACGGTGCAGACCACAGACCTTGGGTCTGAACGTCCCCCACATGGCTCCCCACCCCAGGTCCAATGCATCGGACACCAGCTCTATCTACAGTGCCCTGCCTCTGAACAGGACCATGTGGAGCATGATCCCTGGGGAGGATCACGATCTTAGGGAGGTGATTACCGGTTCAGGCACAGTGAGGACTTTGTCCATCCTGTCTCTGGCCTGGAAGAATGCCAGGGCCAATCAGAGCTGGAGGGGCCTTATCCTAAGTCTGGCGTGGTGGACCACATATGTGCACGCTGACATATGACCCAAGAGCTAGAGGCATGCTCTGGCTGTTGTCACTGGAAACTTTGTGACCACGTTGATGAGCCCTTTTGGGGTCTCGAGCCTGTCCTGTGGGAGGGAGGCTCTAGCCGACGAGGCGTCCAGGACCGCCCCGATAAACTCTATGCATTGTACCGGGACCAATGTGGACTTAGCATTGTTTACCAGCAGGCCCAAAGTGGCGCACGTGGACAGAAGGAGCACCATGTGATCCCACACCTGCGACCAGGAGCTGCCCTTGACCAACCAGTTGTTGAGGTAGGCTACTACCACCAACATACACTTTGTAAATACCCTGCTTGAGGAGAGCCTCGTGAGAGGGGTCCCCCAGGAGGGACGGGGGCAGAGGGTGGTTGGGCAGGGTGGAGGTAAACTGGAGGGTATAACCCCAGGAGATGGTGTTGAGGACTCATCGGTCCAAAGTCAGCCACAACCACTCCTGGAGGAAAGCACACAACCGGTTGGAGAAGGGAACCTTTATTGTGGGTGGATCCCTGATAAGAACTGGCAACCCCCGGGCATCCCGTCAAAACTGCTGTTTCCCTGCCTGTTTGCCCTTGGAGGACACAGGCTAGGGGTCAGGCCAAGACCACCTCTGAAGGCGTTTCTTATAGTCCCATGACTTTTTATAAGTAGGCTCATATTTAGAGTGGGCGGCCTAGGTGGGACCCTGCTGTGGCTTAAACTTAGGTTTAGCCAGAACATAGTGACCCAGAGTCTGAAGTGTCATGCGGGAGTCTTTCAGGCCTTGCAGTTTTATATCTATTTGTTCTGCAAACAGAGCTTTGCCGTTAAACAGAAGGTCTTGCAAGGAGGTCTGCGCCTCACTGGACAGCCCAGAGAGCAGGAGTCACAACGTCCTCATGAACACCGCAGAGGCCATGGACCGCACAGCTGTGTCCGCCACACCCGACACTGCCTGCAGGGTTGCCCTGGCAGCCGCTGTACCCTCCTCCACCAGCGCTTTGAATTCCTTCCTGTCACGCTCCTGGAGGGAGTCCTCGAACTTGGCCCAGAAGAGCCTGATGGTTCGTCATCTGTAACTAGAAGCTCGAGGACAATTTTTTTTTTCCTTCCAAATGAGTCCAGCCTCCTTGAATCTTTATTTTTCAGTGTAGGGGCTGGTTGGCCCTGCTGCTCCCCGTGGTTGACCAACTCGATCACCAGGGAGTTAGGGGCAGGGTGGGTGTATAGGTATTCATGTCCCTTGGCAGGCACAGAATACTTGCATTCTGTTCTCTTAGAGATGGGGGCCGATGAGGCTGGGGTTTGCCACAGGGCATTTGAAATTTTCGCCACCCCTTTGTGGAGAGGCAAGGCCACCCTGCGTGGTACCGAAGCAGACAGTACGTTAAACAGGACCCACCCACACTAAAGGTTCCCTTCTCCAACCGGTTGTGTGCTTTCCTCCAGGAGTGGTTGTGACTGACTTTGGACCGATGGGTCCTCAACACCATCTCCTTGGGTTATACCCTCCAGTTTACCTCCACCCTGCCCAACCACCCTCCGCCCCCATCCCTCCTGGGGGACCCCTCTCACGAGGCTCTCCTCAAGCAGGGTATTTACAAAGTGTATGTTGGTGGTAGCAGCCTACCTCAGGCGCTGTAGGGTCCAGATCCTCTGCCTGGAGGTGAGGCTTGATGCCACCCTTTTTAATAGTTCTTGGTGAGCCTTAGAGTCCTCCTGCGGGACAGAGGGACTGTAATTGCCTCATCAGGGGAGGGCGAGGACTTTGCATGTCCACCAGCACCGGAGGATCCACCACTTGGTTGGTTTTGGGCACGGTGCCGAGGATGTACGTCCCACCGACTCCTTCCTCTGACATTGGGAGAGGGAGGCCAAAGGCCCTTCTGAGGCTTCAGCCACCGAGTAAATTCCCACTGGGGGCTGCACTGGGGGCCACGATGCCCACTGGTACCATTGCACTGGCCACGGGGCCCGGTGCCACTGCACCTGCTGTGGCACCGGCGGAGCGGGCTGTTCGGCCTGAGCCATCGATGGACGGCTACGAAGGGAGGCCGAGCTGACGTATGACCTACCTCCGTCCCTGGACTGGGAGGAGCGGTGGCACTGGGAGCGGTGGCACTGGGAGCAGTGCTGACCCTGAGACTGACACCACGACCTCGAAATGGAGGACCGCAACCGTCGGTAACAGCTGCTCAGCGATCGGCTCCAATGGGCAGATCTGTGACAGCGACTCGCTAGTGATCGACGCCTGGGGCTGCGGAAGCGGTGCTGTGGCGGGGTCGTGGTGTGGGACAATGAACGGGAACGGTGTCAATGTTTGTGTCGCAACCGGCTATGAAAGCCCCTCCGAGACAAGGACCTTCGGCCGTGTCTGCCACGGTCCCATTGGTGTTCGCTTCTCCAGGTGGAGCGGTGCCTGGAGTCTTGGTCAGACAGAACCCAGCCAGACAACCTGGTGGGAGTTGATGGTGACCCACATTGACTATGCATGGAATGGTTGCTGAGCGCCGAATGAGAACATTCCCTTGACTGAGACTGGTACCGAGTCAGGGGCGACTGAGGAGATCCCAGCGGCGGCTTGCCTCTAGAGCATGGGGCCAACATTGGCGGTGCTCATGGTACTGGCATGGACATGATGTCCCAGGCCACCTGCAGGGCCTCCGGCGTGGAGGGCATCTGGACATCTGGGGAAGCCTGCTCCAACTAGGCCAGGCTACTCTGCTTGACTTGAGTTGGAGATCTACAGGCCGATGGGGATCGAGGACTGCCCAACACGGGTCTAGTCTCTGCCCCAGATTTACTCCAGTGCTGCATTGGAGAAGGCCTTTTCTTAGCCTTCTTGACATGCCCCGTGGACAGGGAGCGGTGCTGACTAGTAATGGCGCTGAGGGGTCGCTGTGCACCAACATCACAGTGCTTGGTGCCAATTCAGAGCAGCGCGCTGGAGTCAGGATCAACGCTGACTCCATCAGGATAGCCCGGAGCCTAATGTCTCTCTCTCGGTCCAAGGCTTAAACAACTTGCAAATCTTACAGCGATCGCTGAGATGAATTTCACCCAAGCAGCGTAGACAGTCCGTGTGCGGATCACTAACTGGCATCGGGCACCTACAAGTGTTGCACGACTTAAAACCTGGGGCATGCCCCGGCCTGGGTGCACTAGCTGAACTAAATTATAACTAATTGAGTACTAACTACAGGTCACATATGCTGAACGAACAAGAGTTCTGGGGACAAGCTACAGCAAAGCTAGAGCAGAGCAGTTTCGAAGCACCTTCACTGGCGGCAAGAAGGAACTGAGGGTGGGGGGAGTGCGCAGCGCCCCTTATACCACACCATGGAGGCGTCATTCCATGGGTTGCTGGGGCACTCCCCTACAGGTACTGCTAGGGGAAAAACTTCCAACACCGGTGCACGTGGCGAGCATGCATACCTATTGTGGAATACACATGAGCAATCACTCAAAAAAGGATGTATACCTTGATCCCACATGGTATGTTGCGGGATGTAGGGAGCAGCAACCATGGAGTTCTCCAAAGACTGGAAAGGCTACTGAGTCCAGGGTCTTTGGGTATGTAAGTCAATAATGCTTTGCAACATTTGAGTTTGGTGCCTGAGGAAACCTATCATCTCCATATGCACCTCTTGGTTCTTCTGCTTCTCCTGCAGCAACTGCTCTCTCCATTCTCAGTCTTTCTGCATGGCCGCATTTAGATGGGTCCTCCAAGTCCTTGTTCACTGGGCTGTAAAGGATGGAATATCCTGCAGAACATATTCTCCCTAGTCCTCTTCTTTCTCTTCCTGATCAGTGTCAGATGTTCACTCAGCATGGAGGGGGCACCCCTCAAGGCCACCATGCCAGAAGTTGCTAATTAAAACAGACAAATGCACCATTAGATTTACTGTCACAACAAAAAGGGAAAGATAAGTCTCAAAACTCCCTTACATTATTCCCATAAATCCTTTTAATAAGAAATGCTTATTGGCACTTGAGCTTTGCAGTGCCTCATGACAGCACCGCTCTGCAGCTTAAACCATGGTGAGTGTGGCCTGGGGGGGGGGGGATTCTGTTGCAAGGAAGCTATAACCTTTAGGGCCTGCTCCCTGGGGACTGATATAGGGAAAGTACAGTGAATATTAGCTCTATTTTCACAGGCAATGGTGATTTTAGCTGATATCTCACTCCTAAGGGTGACAAAGGCACACAGAATCCAACTGCTACTGGCATGCTGAAGCCACCTGAGATCACATGCCACTAGCCTGTTTACTGTAACAGTGTCAGCCAAACTCATTGCAGAGTGTCATGGGAAGGTCTCCTAGAGCAGTGAAAGAAACAAGACTGCGATCCCTAGCAATATTCATAAGAGGACTGTGGAGTATGTCCATGAAAGTTTCATCAAGATGTCTCAAGAGGCTTAAAGAGACATCCCTAGTCAGATAAACAAAGTATTCTGCATTCCCCACCCCCTGCCGAGCCCAACAAGAAAAAAAAAATGAAAGGTGGATGCTGACTCTACCTGTTTGTTCTACCTCTGCCTGAGCACAGAACACTGATATAGATGTGCAATGTGTAACTGGACTGCTACAGAATTCTTTTTGAATTTATTTCCTAACATTGTATTTTGTAACATTAAAGCAATTAGAACTCAATGTCTCTCTTCTATAAACTTGTGGATGGGATGGGAGACATATTTAAATGGGGCAGGAAGGGAGATGAGGTTTCAGGGGGGGAAAAAAAACAAACCAAAAAAACCTTTGTAAGGAACAATGCATGTACACACTTACCCAAGCTCTCTTCTTGCTCATTAGCGGGCTCATCTACGCTCACCTGGCTTGACTCCATCAGAGTTTCAAACAGTTCCTGGTTCATGGCATAGGTTGAGTCCCCCTGCTGCATTCCCCCTGCCCCCTTGCTGTTTGTGGTAGGGGTCTCTGCCTTGGGCTCCTCTGAAGCTGTCCACAGTGGTCCTCGGAGTGCTGGTGGGGTCACGGCCAAGTATGGCATGCAGTTTGTTGTAAAAGTGGCAGGTCTGCAGCCCAAGGTTTCTTGTTGACTTCTCTTGCTTTATGGTATGCCTGGTGAAGTTCCATCATTTTCACATGCCCCTGCTGCTCAGCCCTGTCATGCCCCTGTTCCAGCACCCCTTGTGAAATCTGCAGTGTTGATATTTCAACAGCTGTTCCATTTCTGGGCTCACACTGCCTTGTCTCTCCACAGTGTAAGAAGAGCCACAACTTTTTGCTTGCTCCACAAAGGAGCTGCATGTATGGAACCAGCATGGTCAGATGTACACAACAAAGGTGAGCTGCTAGGTGTACTCATCAAGGCAGGCAATCAGGAAAAGGCATTTAAAACATGAGGGAAGGGTGGTTTAAAGTGGGGGGTATGGAAGTCTCTGACCCTTGGGCAGTGGAGTTCAAAAACTGATCAGAGCAATCACTGTCATGGGGACAGGATCATGACAGCTGGGGTTGGGGTAGTCCCCCCATCCTGTGAGTATGGCCTACATTCTTTGTTCCTACATGTACACATTTACATTTAGCTGTATTAAAATGCATAGTTTGCTTGTGCTCAGCTTATCAAATGATCCAGTTTCCTTTGTATCTTGAGATAACCGGCTCTGTGGATGAGGGGAAAGCAGTGGATGTGCTATTTCTGGACTTTAGCAAAGCTTTTGATACAGTCTCCCACAGTATTCTTGCCAGCAAGTTAAAGAAGTATGGGCTGGATGAATGGACGGTAAGGTGGATAGAAAACTGGCTAGATGGTTGGGCTCAACGGGTAGTGATCAATGGTTCCATGTCTAGTTGGCAGCCGGTATCAAGTGGAGTGCCCCAAGGGTCGGTGCTGGGGCTGGTTTTATTCAATATCTTCATTAACGATCTGGAGGATGGTGTGGACTTCACCCTTAGCAAGTTTGCAGATGACACTAAACTGGGAGGAGTGGTTGATATGCTGGAGGGTAGGGCTAGGATACAGAGGGACCTAGACAAATTAGAGGATTGGGCCAAAAGAAATATGATGAGGTTCAACAAGGACAAGTGCAGAGTCCTGCACTTAGGACGGAAGAATCCCATGCACTGCTACAGACTAGGGACCGAATGGCTGGGCAGCAGTTCTGCAGAAAAGGACCTAGGGGTTACAGTGGACGAAAAGCTGAATGAGAGTCAACAGTGTGCCCTTGTTGCCAAGAAGGCTAATGGCATTTTGGGTTGTATAAGTAGGGGCATTTCCAGCAGATCAAGGGATGTGATCATTCCCCTCTACTCAGCACTGGTGAGGCCTCATTTGGAGTACTGTGTCCAGTTTTGGGCCCCACACTATAAGAAGGATGTGGATAAATTGGAGAGAGTCCAGCGGAGGGCAACAAAAATGATTAGGGGGCTGGAGCACATGACTTATGAGGAGAGGCTGAGGGAACTGGGATTGTTTAGTCTGCAGAAGAGAAGAATGAGGGGGGATTTGATAGCTGCTTTCAACTACCTGAAAGGGGGTTCCAAAGAGGATGGATCTAGACTGTTCTCAGTGGTAGAAGATGACAGAACAAGAAGTAATGGTCTCAAGTTGCAGAGGGGGACGTTTAGGTTGGATATTAGGAAAAACTTTTTCACTAGTAGGGTGGTGAAGAACTGGAATGGGTTACCTAGGGAGGTAGTGGAATCTCCTTCCTTAGAGGTTTTTAAGGTCAGGCTTGACAAAGCCCTGGCTGGGATGATTTAGTTGGGTTTGGTCCTGCTTTGAGCAGGGGGTTGGACTAGATGACCTCCTGAGGTCCCTTCCAACTCTGAGATTCTATGATTCTATGACCTGTGCTCTTCATTATTTACCACCCTCAAGGTTGTGTGTCCTTTGCAAACTTTATCATAGTAATTTTGTGTTTACTTTCAGGTCATTGGAAAAAAAAAAGTTAAATGGCATAGAGCCAAGAATGGATCGCTGTGGTACCTCACCAGAAACACTCACTCGATGATTCCTCATTTACAATTATATTTTGAGATCAGTTAGCCTTTGTTTAATCCATTTAATGTGGGCCATGTTATTTTTCTATCATTCACATTTTTTAATCAAAATATCGTGAAGTACCAAATGCCTTACAAAAGTCTAAATATATTACAAACACCACCATTACCTTTATCAACCTAACTTGTAATCTCAAAGATATCAAGTTAGTTTGACAGAATCTATTTTCTGTGACATGCAGCCAGTGCATTCTGGGGCCAGGATAATGACTGCCAAGGAGACAGAAGCAGTGGAGGAGGAGAGCTGAGCAACATGGGGATGGTGTGGTTTTAGTTTTTTTATTTTTTTAAAACCACAGGAATTAAATTCTCCAAAAACTTAATTAACACAGAGTTAAGGTTGTCCAGCACTGACACATACCCTTCCAGAATATGGAGAGCAGCTAAATTTAAACCTCTGAAAATCAGGAAATACCAAGATACATGCCACCCCCACAGCACAATCTTAAGTCTGCCCCCTGGAGCTGGCAATAGCCATTAGAATGGTTCAGTAAGGGGGAAGGTCCTTTTCTGCAGAACTGCTGTTTAGCCAGTCAGTTCTTCACTCGGGAAACTGTACCCTAGTCTACAGCATGTTTGATGGCTCTCTCTCACACATACAGCTACTATCATGCTGGGCACAGTCCATCACCCAAACACCTATGCAGGCTGCTGCATTAACTGCTATAGGGAGGAACAGCAACAGTGATAAATGTCTGCTTCATGCTGATGTATTTAGGGAACACAACTTTTAAAAAATTTAAAGAGCAAAACAGAGAAGTAATACCTGCTTCTAACTGGTATTGTTCTAAGTAGCAGGTGTAAAGTTAAGAGGACCAAATTCTTTTTTTTTTTTTTTTTAAATGTGACTACAGCTTATAGATTTTTTGCAAGATCCCACTAAATATACTTTTTTTAAAAGTGTGTTTTGTTTTTTTTAAAACCTTTGAGTATCACCCCAAGATTAGGTCACTAGCCAGAAAACCCATCTTCAGTATAGTACTTCTAGCTTTACCTACTTAAAAATGCCATTAGAATTTGAGTCACAGGCAAATTCCCAAAACTTCACTTGTTTACAAAAATTGGCCTTGGCCTTTCCTATTGTGATGGATGACTATAACATCTATTGCAGAGCCAGGAAGAAGGAGAAGTCTGCAGATACTTGCTGAGCTCCAGAAAGAGGAAGAACTGGTGTGTTTGTGGGGGATGGCAGGGAGTGAAGATCAACAATTGTAAACAGAGACTAATATAGTCTCAGCCAAATCAGGGAGCTGCATGAAAGAGTTGAGTCCAATTTTTATATGGATGCTAAGAAGCAAGATGTTATCTTACTTGCCTTTGAGTGCTAGGGGATGGGTGAACTGGAGGGTGAGTTGTAGGATATCAGTGGTGGTTCTAGGAGAGCTAGAAATAAGAAATCCGTATGAATGAAGATGGGTGTAAGAAGAGTTCTGGTGCCTAAAATGAGGTAGGGAGAAACAGAAACAGTTATTTAAAATGCCATTTGATGTATTCTAACATAATTGGGGTATATGAATATTCATATGTTTAACTCATTTCTACATATATTTTTTCTAAAAAGTAATCTTAGCAACCTTTTAATCCAGTAAATTTCTATGGATTTGACAAAATCCCACTTTAGTATAGTTTTTTCAGTAACTTACTGTAGTCAACCTCCTAATTCCTTTCTCTTCATAATTAATACCTTAAAGTCAAATTCCTGAAGCCAACGTAGGTATATGCATGTAAGCACAGTCTTAGAGGCCTTGTTCAAAATGGCAATACGCCACAAGCTTCCGATCACTGCATGGTGAACTATCCCAGAAAAAAAAAAAAACAACCCCTACTGATCAGGCTTAAAGTGGCCTCTGGTATCAGGCCACATTTAAGAGGTCAATAGTGACTACTATGCCATACTGGTGTCCCTACTTCAGACCACTGTAGTAAACATTTTGAAATTTGACCCTGTGCCTCAACATTTACACTAGAACAGGTTTAACAAGCTGCTTGTCATATTAACACTGTGTTGCAAGATCATGACAGAAAATTCTACACCTATAGTTTAGAAGCTGTGCAGTTCTACTGTATACCGATAACTAGGCTAACTTCCACGTTATGGAGGAATGAATGCAAGTAGGGAGGAAGAAGAAGTCAGGTTTATAAAGAAAACTGATCAGCTACAGCTACCAGCACTCTATATTCAAGGGAAGTTCCACAGATGTTGGAGCCATTAAAGAAGCCCAAGGCAGCTTGTCCCAAAATGGTGCCCTGCCATCCAGCAGAGATGTGCCCCCCTTTTCTACACATGCATCCATGATGGCGCATAAGCCAGCACAGATTTGTCTCTACAAAATTGGTTCAGTTTCCTGCAGGGGCACGCTTTGAAATATCATGGAAGTGTTAAACTTTTGATTTGTGAGCTTGACAAATATACTCAGAATTAAAAAGTCAATGACAACTTTAGGAAATATTTGTGAATATTCACAAGGCACAATTCAGTTGGAGATCTCAGAAGGGTTATATTAGCCTTACAGATGAGAACAAACAAAAGAGAAGTGACTTTTTCCAAATCAGCAGCAAAATTGAGTGGAGCTCAGATCTCAGTGCAGCAGACCACAGCTATTGCACAGCATTGCTTCAGTTTAGGAACAGTTCCATTTCAAGATCTCCACCTATTAAGAGCATCACCAGGATACATACTACTCACCTCCACCTTCAGAAATTAAGGCGCACACAGAGGGGTAATATCAGTGTAGTGCTTTATCTCCACCCACCGAAAACATTCACCTTTAAGTGAAAGCATTTTACAAACAATACAATGTTGACACCACTTATTTTTGCTTTGCATTAAAAAGGAAGAGTAAAACATTGGGAAGAGTACTACAGTCACATGGAAATTATGCAGAATTTTACAGCATACACTGTAGATTTTTAAACCCTGGATTTGAGACTCCTTTTGCTTCCAGGAAGGCTGGCTAAAGGACAACCCACTCTTTTTAAATATATAAAAGTTTTACAGGAACAATAGTAAGAGGTTTAATCTGCCGGATTGTGATTTAGTACGTAGTGCATTAGGCACAATTTGTTTTGTACACATGCTCAAAAGGAAATTCTTCTAGTACAAAGCCATCTAAAAACTTGGACTGCACAAAACCTAGCTACTAAAATGAAGGTTTGGTAAAAAAAATCTATTTCCAAAAACACTTTACAGATAGAGGCTTTCAACTGCCATAACTAGGTGAAAGTTTAGTAGAATGATAACCAAAAACATACTATGAAGTTTCACAGATAGTTATGCTTTAAAAAACTTAATGCTGGGTCTTAAACAGGTCAGCTTTCTCATCCAGAGTCTACTCCAAGGGCTCATCCTCTTCTGCTGCAGTAACTCCTTTGCTTTCTTCCTCACTTCCTTCCAGCAGTTGCTCTTCCTCCTCAGCAGTGAGGGTTTCCTCTGCAACTTGTGAATTCTTCTCCTCTGTGTAGCCTGCTTCTACTTCTGCCTGTGCCTCTGCCTGAATCTCCTCTTGCTCCCCATGATTCTCAGTTGCTTCTGGGTTCTCCTCGTGGTCTTGGCTTTCCTCATCTTTATTTTCTTCATCTTGGTTTTCTTCATCAATTTTGTTTCCATCTGCTCCTTCAGCATTTCGACTTGTTCCACTCTCTCCTTCCTCATGCTCCTCTTTCTCTTCTGGATCATCTGTGAAGGGATTCTCACCCTGTAAGTCAAAACAGAATTATGTTGAAGCTGGACAGATTCGCGGCAGATATTAGCTAAGACCTTCTCACTTAATTTCACACAAATGCCAGGTACATGAGATCCTCCTTCAGGGCATGAATATTTCTGATCACTAGGCTGGAACCAGCACTTGGAAGTTCCCTGTACCTGAAAGTATTTGTACATAACCAGAGGGTTTAACCCTGGCCAGCTGTAAGTTAGTGAACTTTATAGCAGTGTGTGGTGAAGGTACCCATGAGGTTTGCCTTGTTACTGAGAGTTAATTTTATATTATGTGGACATTACTTGTAGCTCCCCTGTTGTTCCTTCTCCCAGCAAGGTCCAATAAACTATTGGAGTGCCATGCTTCTGCTGATATAAGCAGACTGCTTTCAGACCAACGAAGTTACAAGAAAAGTAAAAAAGACTTGGTATACTTGGTCTATTGAAAGCAGAGCTGTTTGTAATGTCAGGAACAGGGGATGTTCAGATTCTGGGAGTCCTCCTGACAAAGCTGAGCTATTGGAGATTTATTCTGTGTCAAATGTAAAATGATACTCTCCCATCCCCTATTTTAGAAGGTTTTTACCAGGCCTCATCTATACTGAGAATTCATACCAGTTACAGACAGCAGTGTCACTGTACTGATACAAACCGGCAAAACTGTTATAAACCAGTGTTTGCATTGGTGCAAATCACCTCTTCTCAAAGCAGGGTGAGCTGCAGTGGCACACACTGCAGCTTAGTGTGGACAAGCAAAACTACAATAGGTGTATGTGGTGGTGCAGCTACACCAATGCCTACATTGGGGATTTCAGACAGCCAAGAGCTTAGTCTTGCAACCCATTTCCAATTCTGACGTGATTTAAGCAACCAACATTCAAGAAGTCTATCCATAGTAGAGTTGGATACCAATCTAAAGATGAGGTTCCAAGCTACCCAATGTTGTTCAGCACCAATGCTAACTGACAGTTTGGAGAAGAACTACTAAAAACCAAGCTGTAACTGAAGACAGGAAGATACAAGCCTTATTAGAATGCCAATGATAGAGGCATTTTAAGTACTAACAGAAAGACATGCTCAAACCATGAACACCACAGATCAGCAAAGCTATAGACAAATGCTATCACAAGTGGAAAGCCAGGCTTTCTAACGATGTGCATACTATTAGTTCCTAGCCCTCATGCTTGGCAAGGTATTAGCCTTCAGAATGGTCACTAAACGCAGAGACAAGTGGTGACTTTTTGGTGCTAGCCCTGGACTTTCCAGACAGTCCCAACCCATGGACCAACTATTGCCTTGGCATCAATGACAAGTTTGTGTGTTTATGTGGATCATAGGCCCCAACCTAAAAAGGAGTGGGTTACTCACCTTGTGCAGTACTTAAAAAGTTTGAGATGTGCGTCCCTGTAGGTGCTCCACTTCAGATGTTGGTGAGTTTCGGTAGCAGTGCCTGGTCGGGACATGCATGTGCAGTAGCGGTCTCGTGGCACTGTTGGCGCCTCATCTCGTGTGCACACAGTCTGACCCCTTCAGTTTCTTTTCTACCGTCGAGTCTTTAATGCAAACTCTGAAATAGAGGGGAGGGTGGCGGCAGTGGGGCTACTTCTTCGGGTGCTGACCCTGTGGGTGGTCCACTTCAGGTGACTGTAAAGCAGTGCCCTACTGTGGATGGAAGGGCTTCCGAGTTGTATTCATAGTTGATGCTAGCACTGTTAGGCCTAGTACTGCATCTGAGTTTTGCATTATTGCATAGCGATTAATTGAATGTGTGTTCAGACGCCCAAGCAGTGGCCCAACATATCTCTGTGATTGATAAATTATTTAAAAAGACTGTTGAGGTCCACATTGATCTGTTCAAATGGGCTCCGATCTCTGTCTGGGATTCTCTTTTTTGCTGTTGATAGCACAGATGGATGCAATTTGAAATCCATTTTGAAAGTCGTCATTTTGATATTGCGGATCCCTTTGACCTTTCAGCCGTGGAGACGAAGTCTTCAGAGTGGTTTCATTCTATCTAGATAGAATGCTAATGCATGTCTAACATCTAGAATGTGGAGGATGGTCTCTTGTGCAGTCTCATGTGGTTTAGGGTAAGTGAACTGATTGGTTGAACTGACAACTGAAAGGATGATGAAACCTTGGGGACAAATTTTGGGTGTGATCATGTCACTTTGTCTTTCAGCCTCTATTTCACAAATTTGTCGTGCAGAAATAATCACGACCAGGAATGCAACTTTCATTGAGAGGTGTAGTAGAGTACAAGTCGTAAGTGGGTTCGAATGGTATTTTGGTAAAGCCTCTAAGGAGCAGGCTTAGATCCCATGCTGGTGTAGGGTTCTGTATTCCCGAGTGCATGTTCTGTATTCCCATGAGGAAATGCTTTGTGATCGGATGTGTGAATAATGAGACACCATCAATCTTATGATGGAAAGCAGTTATGGCTGCTAGATGTACTTTAACCGTACTTGTGGAGAGTCCTGATTGCTTTAGTTCCAATATGCACTCCAAGATCAAATTAAGTGGTGCTGTAAGTGGAGTTATGCGTTTGTTTTGGCACCATATGGAGAACTTCTTCCATTTCTGTAGGTAAGTTGCACAAGTGGATGTCTTTCTGCTGAGTAAAACCTGTTTTACCTGTTCCGAGCAGGTTAATTCTTCGTGTTGGAACCATGCCTTCAGATCAAATTTTTCCAGGTTTTGATGGAGGACTTGACCTTCGTCTTGTGAGAGGAGAGCCCGTCACAACAAGAGCGTGTATGGTGTGCAGATCGCCATGCAGATCAGGTATGGGAACCATGTCTGTCTGGGCCACATTGGGGCTATAAGTATGATCTTGGCTTCGCCATTTGTATCTTGTGTATTACTCTGGAAATTAAAGGTATCGGTAGGAATACATATAGGAGAGATTTGTTCCATCTGATGAGGAAAGCACCCCCTAGGGATTGTGTTCCCAGTCTTGCTCATGAGCAGAACTTTGGGCATTTGGCATTTCATGCTACTGCAAATAAGTCGATGTGTGGGAACCCCCATGTGTGGAATGTGTTGTATGATGTCATTCAGTTCCCATTCGTGTTCTTGGGAAAAAACTCTCTGCTTAACGTGTCCGCCGCTGTGTTCTGCCAAGCTGGGAGACATGATGCTGTAATGGTGATGTGTTTTATGGACCAGTTCCATAGTTTTATGGCTTCTGTGCATAGGAAATGAGATCAAGCTCCCACTGTTGGTTTACGTAAAACATACATGCAGTGTTGTCATCATGACTTACTGTTTTGTTCTGGATTTTTAGGAGGAAATGGTTGCATGCATTGTGAACTGTGTGTAATTGAGTCTCCATGGGAGACCACTTCCCTTGGATTGTATGTTGGTTTAGGTGGATGCCCCAGCTGATCTGTTGTGATCAGTATGGATGGTGAATTCTGCTGGAATGGGATCCCCGCACATAAATTTTGTGGACTTGTCCACCACTGTAATGAGTGTTGGACTTTTGGTGTTAGTTTTAGGATTTGTACAGTCTGTGCTTTCAGACATCCCTGTAGGCAGCGCATATATAGTCGAGCATGTTTTACTACGAAGGTGGTGGCCTCTGTATGTCCCAGCAGTTGAAGGAAAGTGTGTGCTGATACCTCTCGGCTGTTTGTGACCACTGATATGAGAGTGGTCAGTGCTGCGAATTTGGTAACTGGTAATGATGCCTTGGCCTCTATGGCCTCCAGGTATGCTCCAACGAAGTCCAATTGTTGTACTGGGTTTAGAGTAGATTTCAGTTAGTTTATTTGCAACCCTAGGGTGTGAAAGAGGGTTATAGTCCTTTGGGTAATATTTACTGTTTCTGCTTGAGTAGGTCATTTCAGTAGGCAGTCATCTAGGTATGAAGATCAATATTCCTTGTTGGCACAAACGTGATGCAACTACTGCTAGGGTTTTGGTAAAAACTCTCAGGGTTCTTGAAAGTCTGAAAAGGTAGCACTCTGTATTAGAAGTGGTCTTTCCCTACTGTGAATTGTAGAAACCTTCTGTGTGCGGGATAGATGGTGATAAGAAAATATGCATCTTGTAGGTCGAGGGCTGAGAACCAGTCCCCCTTTTCCATCACTGGGATAATTGAGTTCAGTGTGACCATTCTGAATCTGTGGGTACGGACAAACTTGTTGAGTTTTCTGAGATCTAATATGGGTCTCCATGCACCGTTTTTCTTCTGAGTCAGGAAATAATGGGAATAAAATCCCTTTCCCCTGTGCTGTTTTGGAATTTGTTCCATGGCACCCAGTTGTAGAAGATGCTTTATTTCTTGTCATAGAAGGTGCTTGTGAGAAAGGTCCCTAAAGAGGGACAGGGAGAGGGAAGGAGGACGGGTAGGTGGAATGGAGATAAAAGGGATGGCATAACCTGTTTGAATGATCTCTAATACCCAGTAGTCTGTGAAGATGGAGGCCCACATATGATAGAATGGTCGTAGCCGATGACCAAAGGTCTGGGTTGCTGGTAGTACTGGTGCTAGTTGTTGGGGAAGGTCAGCCAGACTCTCGACCAACATTTCTGGTGGTGCTTGGGATGCCACGGACTGAGACTGGGAAGGACAATGTCTTTGTGGCTGCCATCTGTCTCTGGTTGTCATATGGCCTCTGTTGTTGCGATGTATGGTCTGTTACAGGAGTATGGTTGGCATCTCCTCTGTCTGTTTGAGTGTGTGTAAATGCCGAGGGTTCTCAATATCACTCGTGAATCCTTCATGGAATGTAGGACTTCATCTGTCTTGGCAGAGAACAGCTTGACCCTAATCAAAGGGGAGGTCTATCTTAGTTTGGAGTTCTCACAGGATACATGAAGAACGTAGCCACAATGCTCTGCGTATTACTATTCCTATTGTGTGTGCAGCTGTGTCAGCGACATCATGGGATGTTTGGAGCGTTGTTCTGGCTATGAACTGTTCCTTATCAACAATTGCTTGGAATTATTCCCTCTTGTCTTCAGAGGTTTCATTGAGGAACTCGTTCGGTTTAAAGTAATTATCGTGGTCATATTTCGCTAGCAACGTTGGCTGTGCAGAATTGCTGAAGAATAGACTTTCCGCCCAAACAGATCTATTCTCTTCCAATCCTTGTTTTGAGGTGTGGATCGGGATTGGAGTTGTTTACCCCTGGCTGGCAGCATCGACCACTAAGAAGTTGGGCTGTGGGTGTGAAAAAAGAAAGTCCATTCCTTTATTAGGTACATAATACTTTGTCTGCAGGTTGGAAGAATAGTGGTGGGTGTTTGCCCCACCGTTTCCATCAAGGCATCATTTATTGGCAGGGCTCTCTTTACCATAGAAGAGGTGTGTAAGATTTTTAAGAGCTGGTATTGGGTCTCAGTTACCTCCTCCAGCAGAATATTCTGCTGGTGTGCCATTCACCTGAACAATTCTTGAAAATGTTTAAAAAGTCACCTGTGGCAGTGGAAGCATCACCGATCATCCAGAGAGGATGATGAATTGTGAGCAAGTGAGGTATCTTGTTCTGTGGATTCCCCTCTATCATCTCCAGTCTCCTCTGATACCTCTGGTAATGGTTTTGTTGTTTAGCTTATATGTCTCCTGTGAGGAATGGGAAGTTTGGAGAAAGGAGACTTGCAGGCTTCCCACGGATCCCATTGTGGCCATTGTATAGGGAATGGCATGGGAGGGCACATCCAGGGATGGTGAGCCAAGGATGCATGCCCCTGGTAAGCTGCTCTCTGATTCTTGTGTAGGACATTGGTATCCGGTGCCTGATGAGAAGACTTCCTCCTCAAGGTCCTCCCCATCTTCACTGGAAAATGGTAAAGCAGTAGGGGAATCTGGTTGGTCTGGTGCAGTTGGTACCGGTGAGCTGCTGGTGCCAAACAGAGGCAATCTGGGAGTAGAGGTTACTTCCATGTCTGCCTTATGTGTAAGAGGACACAATGCCATTGTTTAGGGTGCTGTTTCTTTCCGTGCCAACGCTTTAAATAGTAGCTAAGTCAGTGCAGATGGTTTCTGCATAGCCTTAGTCAGTGCTGGTGGTGTCGTACTTGATATCTCTGTGGACGGTTCTGATGAAGTTGGTGCAGACATTGCCAGTGGCGAAGGCTGTGGCACGATGTCCTCTGTAGGAGTAGTCGGTGCTGTGGAGGAGGAGGCTATTTTGTGCCTACCACTTGACTCCTTTCCCCTGCTGGCAGAGGTCCTGGTACGGAGGAGGTGCCTGTGCACTCTGCCTGGAAACCATTGCTTTTTTTTTTTTTTTTTTTTTAAACTGTTCTCTGCTTGGGGAGGATGTGGCCCTTTTCCTTGATTTTGTAGAGGAATTGGCACTTACTCAGTCCACCAAGGATGTACTCAGAGAGTCCTTTGTCGAGGGTTGTCTGGGATCTGAGGTGGACGTTAGCGATTTCTCCATTAAAATGACTAAGTCAGAGATACCTCTCTCCTCGCTTGAGTTTTGATGTTGCTGCAGCGAGCGCACTTTCGTGGTATGTGAGACTCACCTAAACAGCGGACGCATTTTGAGTGCCCATCTGAAATCGGCATTGCTTCCTTGCATGAAGTACATCTCTTGAAACCTCGGGATCTAGGCATATTTTTGATGTCCCTCATAGGATGGGAAAAACGGGAGGGCATTTTTTTTTTTTAAGAAAGCTGTCAAACAGGAGTAACTGAAAGTTAACTAATTTAACTAATTATTTAGTTAAGACGCAGTTAGAAATTCTAGAAAAGATGTTAGATTACTACTTCAGTGTTGCTGGAGAGCTCCATCTCTGACCAAGGATGGTTGAGAAGGAACTGTAGGGGTCGGGCTGTGGGCGCCCTAGATGAAGTGCCAACGGCACTGCAAGACAGCTACTGTGCATGCACACCCCAACCAGGCACTGCTATAAAAAAGCTCCAATCAATGGCACTGGAATGCACTGACACTTGAAGTAGAACACCCACAGGGACAGCACGAAGGTGGTTAAGTTGTTTACCTTTATAATATTAAATATCACTCTTCTGAGAGAGAGAGCAGGCCTGCTGCTAGTAAGCACTGCTCCTTACTTTTATCCTCCTGGCCCCATCTTAATGCACAAAGGTAGTCTGGATTATGGGAGAGGGTATGCATCAAACATCTAGCTTTAAACTTGAGCTTCTTACCCAGAAATCCATTTCAACACTAGCCAACAGTTTACAGCACCAAGGGAAGTCAAATTAACAGCTCTTGAAAGTATATACTATCTTGAGTACTCAAACTGACACTAATACCAACAGTAATAGGCTAACAATGCTACATTTTTGCTAGTGACCCAGACTATAAAACTGCCTAAATTCTATTCCATTCAACTGAAAATGGACACATTTCTCATCCCTTGAAGACCTGGACTTTGCAGAGGATGTCGCACATACCCAACACCATATACAAGAACAAACAACTCGACTCAACGCATTCAGCCAGCAAACTGGACTGAAAATCAACCGCAACGAGACAGATGATATGACCTTTAATGTTGCCTCACCATCACCAGTAACGGCTAGAGGATTATGTTCTCACCAATATAGAAACATTCACATACTTGGGCTGCACCATCAGCCAGGACATCTGGACAAAATCAATAACGCCAGGAACACCTTCAGGAGCTTAAATACAGTCTGGAAATCAAAATCAAACTCAAGATTTATCAGAGCTGCGTACTTTCAGTACTACTTTATAGTGCAGAATGCTGCAAAATGAGAAAGTATGACATGTCCAAACTGCCTTCATTCCATACAACCTGCCTCAGAAAAATCCTCTGCATCTTTTGTCTCAGAACAATCTCAAACCAAGATCTATTGACACAGTGCAGCCAAGAGGATCTGGGTACCATCATTGCCACGAGGGGTTGGAGATGGATGAGTCATGTGCTTCAGACAGAAACTGATTCCATCACAAGAGTAGCAATAAGATGGACACCTGAAGGCAAATGAAAATGAGGCCACTCGAAAACAACATGGCAAAGAGTTGTGGAATCCGACCTGAAAAAACCTGGGGCACAGCTGGGAAACCACTGAAAGACTTGCCAGAAACAGACAGGAGTGGAAGAGTGCCCTAAACGTCAGAGGCTTAATAGGAACATGATGATGATGATGAAACGGAAAATCTTAAAGGAAGAGCCTACCCCTGTTCATTCAGGAATTAGGAGCAACATTAAAAGGTGGGACACAGTAGAGATGAGGAAGCTAGTCATACATACTATGAAAGTCCTTGAACACCACTCAGCCAACCCTTAGGGATCCGACATTGAATTGGGAAAGTACTTTGGAACTTCAGCCTGAGAATTAGCTAGCAAGAAACTTAGTCAGCAAAATGCAGCTAGTCCAAAAATTCTGCAGTGCAGAAGCTGCACTGCTCAATCCAACTCAAAGCTGCTTTTCAGGTATTTACCTTCAAATACCGCTCCAATTTCTTGCTGATTAGTTTGTTATTGAGAATACTTCTTGCAACTACTAAAGATGATTTCTTGGACTGCTCCATCATGGCCTAAAGGGAACAGGAGTATTTAAAGAAACCAGAGTTAAGTTTTGAACTGAGTCATGTAACACTTCAGTAGTTGCTTCTAGCCCAGTGGTTCTCAAACTGAAGTCCGAGAGGGTACTCCAGGGGGTCTGTGAGTCATATCTGGGGCCACTGAGCAAATCCTCCCCCTCCCTCCCAGTGCCCCCTGCATGCCACGGAACAGCTGTTCAGCGGCGTGCAGGAGGCGCTGGGAGGGAGGGGGAGGAGTGGGGATGGGGCACGCTCAGGGGAGGAGGCGGCGGAAGGAGGTGGGGCAAGGTTGGGGCCTTGGGCTGAGCAGGGGTTGAGCACCCCCAGGGAAAATTAGAAGCCGGCTGGGGGGGGTTTCTGCAAAATATTTTAAATCAAAATGGGGGTCCTCAGGTTGCTCAAGTTTGAGAACCGCTGTTCTAGCCACACGTTTCAGTTATTGCAGACATGCTGAATGACTCTAGATGTGTGACACAACCAAGTTTCCTATCTGCCACCATCTACCACCCCACCAAATTTAGTTTTCAGCGTACTCCAGCATTTGTATTGACAATGCACAGCTTTAGAGGTAATAGGCATGTGTGACTACATCCCATCTTTCCCTTGGTGCCAAGTGTGGCTTTTTTGGCCCTGGGGAGGGAATCTCATCTTTCAATCCTCTTGTGGGCAGGGGGTAGAGGTAACATGAGCATTCTAAAAAAAGCATACATAGTGGAGGGACATGGAGCACCTGAACAACTCTGCTGCTGCCAGTGGCTTCCAAGGCACTCAGCTACCCCATTGCACCCTCAATATCGGGCACTGCATTAATTGGTAGCCATTTCATTGCTAATGTGCTTTAGTGCTAATATTTAAATAGTCATTGGGCTTCAGAATCAACACCTTCTTTAGATGTATGGGACAATTCAGAGCCATCGGCTCAGATTATCTGTTTTAGATTTAGGAAGGCTATTTATACATGTGAGGTTCTCTTTAAAACCAGAAGAATCAAATCATCAGAGGATGGATTCTACAGCCAATGGGTTGCAGGAGATATGGGATCCTGCTAGCATGTTACACCGCTGTTCCTCACAATATGAAGAGATTACTTTTCTGCTGACCTCTTACAAGAGTGAAGATCAGTATTCTACAATAATAGACCACCACCATTGCAGTATCACAACTGTGAGCTGTTACCATATAGAGACCACTACTGCAGAAAGCTTTAATAAGGCTAGTCCTGGTTTTAGGTTCCATTTTCCCATATAGCTCATAGGCTGTATGACTGCAATCATATCCAGTTTTTAGCATTCAGCAGCTTGTTTTATTAAGCAAAACAAAACCCTGCAACCTGGATTTACCATGCAGGGATAAGCTGATCTCCATATCTGCCCAGCCAGCTGTAGTGGTACATTGGCATTTATATATACACACAAATTTAACCAGCTGAACGCTTACTCTGCGGTTGTGGTTGTGGTCAAGGGACTTCAGGTGCTTCTGGATAATTCCATACTGCATTGGGATGAAGAGGTCACATGCAGCACAGTGAGCAGCCTCCACCTTTTTAATAAAGTGTTCCATGCCAATATCTGAGGAGAGACAAGAGTTTTGTTCATCTAACTTGAGTTGTGGTGGCCACATCACACTTCAGGGAGTTTTGCAGCTTTTTCTGTGAGTTCACTTATCTTTAATATATTCATGCACCCCTGGAGACTGGTTTCCTACAACGTGATGCTCAGTCTTGATCAATAAGGATGAGGGGGAGCATTGCATAGCCATAGTCTAACAGACCTGAGGCCCAGAGTATGGCTGTACACCTCAAAGATGAATGCTGGTGGTCACTGCTGCATCAGTGCTTTGACTATAGCATGCAAAAATGTTTCCAGCTAGTTGATCTCCAAGCTAGCTTGTAGGACACAATTGTGTACTACATCAGTGGTTCTCAACCAGGTGCATGTGTAGCCCTGGGGGTATGCAGAGGTCTTCCAGGGGGTACCATCAACTCATCTAGATATTTGCCTAGTTTTATAAAAAGCACTAGCAAAGTCAGTACATACAATGACTTGTTTAAACTGCTCTGTACTCTATACACTGACATGTAAGTATAATATTTATATTCCAATTGATTTTATGATATGGTAAAAATGAGAAAGTAAGCAATAATTTTCAGTAATAGTGTCCCATGACACTTTTTTAAAAATGTCTGATTTTGTAAGTAAGTAGTTTTAAAAGTGAGGTGAAACTTTGGGAGTACACGAGACAAATCAGACTCCTGAAAGGGATACAGTAGTCTGGAAAGGTTGAGTGCCAGTGTACTACGTTACCTGCTATTGACACACACCTCAGTGCCATCCATGGGCGGCAGGTTATATATTTGTGTGCGGCCCGGGCCCCAGCAATATTCAGGGCTGGGCGCCCTGCTCCAGCAATAGTTGAAGCTGGGTCTCTCCCTCGGACCTGCCTGGATCGGGCCCCGGGCCCCGCAGGTCTCCCCCCGCCGCCGCGACCCTGCCTGGAGCAGATCTCAGCCCCCGCCTGCCCCCCCCCGCCTCCCCGCGTGTTCCGCCCCCCCCCCCTCCGCTGTGTCGCGTCCCTGCCTGCTCCGTGCTGCTGGAGGGCTCCGAGCAGAACTGCTGTCTGCTGCCGCAGGGTCCTAGTGCCTGCCCAACACTAATGGCAAGGCAGGCTGCCCTTACCCTGAGCCTCTCCAACGCCCCAAACCCTCAGCCCCAGCCAGAGCCCTCTGCCCCCCTGCACCCTAATCCTCAGCCCCAGCCCTGAGCACCCCCACATCATGAACCCCTCATCCCCCTGCACCCTAATCCTCAGCCCCAGCCAGAGCCCTCATCCCCCTGCACCCTAATCCTCAGCCCCAGCCCTGAGCACCCCCACATCATGAACCCCTCATCCCTCTGCACCCTAATCCTCAGCCAGAGCCCTCATCCCCCTGCACCCTAATCCTCAGCCCCAGCCCTGAGCACCTCCACAGCATGAACCCCTCATCCCCTGCACCCTAATCTTCAGCCCCAGCCCTGAGCGCCCCCACATCATGAACCCCTCATCCCCAGCCCCACAGCCCTCACCCCACACTCCAAACCTCTGCCCTAGCCCTGAGCCCCCTCCTGCATCATGAACCCCTCATCCACAGCCCAACCCTCTTCCCTAGCCCTGAGCCCCCCGCATCATGAACCCCTCATCCACAGCCCTCACCCCACAGCCCAACCCTCTTCCCTAGCCCTGAGCCCCCCCGCATCATGAACCCCTCATCCCCAGCCCCACAGCCCTCACCCCACACTCCAAACCTCTGCCCTAGCCCTGAGCCCCCTCCTGCATCATGAACCCCTCATCCACAGCCCAACCCTCTTCCCTAGCCCTGAGCCCCCCGCATCATGAACCCCTCATCCACAGCCCTCACCCCACAGCCCAACCCTCTTCCCTAGCCCTGAGCCCCCCCGCATCATGAACCCCTCATCCCCAGCCCCACAGCCCTCACCCCACACTCCAAACCTCTGCCCTAGCCCTGAGCCCCCTCCTGCATCATGAACCCCTCATCCACAGCCCAACCCTCTTCCCTAGCCCTGAGCCCCCCGCATCATGAACCCCTCATCCACAGCCCTCACCCCACAGCCCAACCCTCTTCCCTAGCCCTGAGCCCCCTCCTGCATCATGTACCCCTCATCCTCAGCCCCACAGTCCTCACCCTGCACTCCCTCCTATCCCCAAACTCCCTCCCACTTCCCACACACCCCTTCCCAACCCCAAACTCCATCCCAAAGCCTGCACCCTTCACCTCCTCCTGCACACCCACCCCCTGCCCCAGCCCAGAGCCTGCACCCAGCACCCTTCCTGCACCCTAATCCCCAGCCCAGGATCTGCACCCCAGACCTCCCCCGCCGAGCCCCCTCCCAGAGCCTTAGGCAGGTGGGGGCGGAGTTGGGGGGGCGGAGTTGGGGGCGGGTTCTGGGCCCCACCAAAATTTTTACAAACTTGCCACCCATGGTGCCATCTCTCCTAGAAAGAGGATATGACTTTCCATTTAACTAATGTCTATATTTTAGTCTAACACAGGGGTCAGCAACATACAGGATGCGTGCCAAAAACGGCACTCAAGCCGATTTTGAGTGGCACCCTGCCCCAGTCCCAGCCCCCAGCCCCACTCAGCCCCCCACCCACTGCTCTCCCCTGTGGGGGCAGGAGGCAGAAGCTTGGTCTTGCGGCAGCCAAGCTTTCCCCCTCCCCTGCTTCTTCCCCCAGCGTGCTGCTTTCCTGTCCCTCCTCCTCTCCTTCCCTGCGCTGATCAGCTGATAGCCCTTGCTAGGGGAAGAGTGGCAGCGTGCTCGCTGCTCCATAGAGGAGGCAGAGAAGAGGTAGGGACGGGGCCTTGGGGAAGGGGGTGGAACAGGGCATCTCCCCTTCCAGCCCCCTGCCATGAGCCGCTCATGGCAGGGGCCTGGGAGCACCCCCACGAGCAGAGCACTCCAGCCCTCTGCCCTGACCCCTGAACCCCACCCCCAGCCTTCGGCCCTGCACCCTCCACCCCCCCTGCCCTGCACTCCTGAACCCCCCCCACCACACCCAGCCTTCTGCACTGCACCCCCCCACACCCCCACTGCCCTGACCCCCCCCACACACCCAAGCCTTCTGCCCTACACCCCAGCCCTCTGCCCTAATCCCTGAACCCCCCCGCCCACACCCAGCCTTCTGCCCTAACCCCTAACAACACGCCCCACCACCCCCAGGTCTGGGGCCCCGGCTGCCGGCCTAGGTGAACAGAACCCCAGGCTGGCAGAGAGCTGAGCAGGCTGGCGGCATAAGATCAGCATTTTAATTTAATTTTAAATGAAGCTTCTTAAACATTTTGAAAACCTTGTTTACTTTACATACAACACTAGTTTAGTTATATATTATAGACTTATAGAAAGACCTTCTAAAAACGTTAAAATGTATTACTGGCACGCAAAACCTTAAATTAGAGTGAATAAATGAAGACCCGGCACACCACTTCTGAAAGGTTGCCGACCCCTGCTCTAACATGAGAAATAAGGCTCCCGTATATTCATCTGCTGATTATTCTTGTGTGAATTTAGAGCTCTCCAAAATAAGAGCAAGTTACTACAGCATGCAAGGTAAATATTAGAGCATAAATACAGGAAAAGACTTCCCATCTTGCACAAAGTAGTACTGTTGAAGAACCACCAGCTACATACACGTGCTTCTGATCAATATTTCAGTTTTCCGTGAGAAGCTTTTAAAAGCATGGTTCCATTCTGGAAGTTTACTATGCAATAAAAGGTGCCTCAACAGGACACTCCATTTTTGAATAGGATCAGATGATTTAAGTAACAAGAATACTTTACTCCTGTTGGCACTGTAGAGAAACCTTTATTTCTTCCTGTTTATCAGTCTTAGTGGGACTGACTGGCAACAACAATTAGGTTGTACAGGTTCCAAGAACATAATGTGCTTTGCTAAACCTTTACTGGTAACAAAAGAAAGGAAATAATCTAGTTTGATTCTCAGATCTCAGGATAGCTTTAACCATGCTTTACTTGTGAACTGTGCACATTTTAAAAACTCAGACCACCACAAAATAGGAACTTCATAATGGCTTTTGTTTTTCCCATTTTCTGAGGGAAGCTGCACATTAAGGTAGCTTCACAAAAAAACAAACCATGAAGATGCAGGGAGACTTGCTCTTACCTTGGGTAAGATCTTGGTCTTTATAGATCTGTTGAATAACTGCATTAATGTCTTCAATTGCTTTACGGCGTTCTTCAGTTTTCTTTGTTTTGTTAGCAACATAATCCTGTATTGTACAAAAATATTTGGTATTAACTTCAGCTGTACGTCTGACCATTAAATGTGAATTCAAAAATGCAAATCACAGCATGTATTGTACTTATTCTACACAGCAGTTGTGCCTTTCATCAGGGCATTTCAAGACCTTTGCAGCCCCTTAACCCAGCTCTAACTGTTCTCTTGAAGGTAGTCAAGGACTAAAGTGCAGAGGGTAAGTAATATAATCAAAGTCACAGTGCAGTTGGCATAGAGCTGGGAATAAGAACTAAGATCCTGATGTCCAGTCCTGTGCTCTAATCACACCTGTAGTAGTAGTTTCACACCTAAGTTTTCATAATCTTGACTATTTGAACTATCCATTCACATCCAACTATCAACGTTTTTGTGTGTTTGTTTGTTTTTGTAGGTCTCTGACAACCAACATGAAATAAAGGTGCACTGTTTAGCCTGAAGTAATGGGAAACTTAACCAAAAGATTCACCTGGAGGAAATCAGCTGTCTGCTGTGGCAGTTTTGTTCCAACAAATTTGAAATGCTCCTTGTGGAATTTGCTTTCCAGATGAACATTCATCTCATCCTCATAGAAGGTCCGATATTTGCACAGTGAACAAACAAACTGAATCCTACCAAGAGAAAGTTAGAACCAAGTGAGAAATCAAACCCCAAGCCCCAGGGTTCCATTCCAGGCTCCTTATCAGCTTGAGGATACTAGTCATTTCCTACTAGTACTTAGGGGTACAATTAAAAAAGAGCATAGCTCATTCAAGAGGACAAGTCTTATACCTGGGTTGAATGGTCACATCCTTCCTACAGGTTTTAATACAGATTTTAAGGCCAGAAGGGACCATTAGCAGCAATTAGTCTGACATCTTGTATAACCAAGGGCAAAGAATTGCAGTAATTCCTACACCAACCCCAATAAATTTATGGGACAGCTAGAGAGGATTTTAAGAAGGATGTCTGTCTTGATTTAAAGATTTTTTTTTTCATAATGTAGAATCCATCACAGCCTGTAAGTTGCTCCAATGGTTAATTATCTTCAATGTTAAAGTTGTGCAACTTACTTCATGTGAACTTCTCAAGTTTCAGCTTCCAGCCACTGGATCTCATTATGCCTTGGTCTATTAGATTAAAGAGCCCTATGGTCAGAGAGCTCCCTGTGTAGGTAACTAAGGGCTTAGAGAGGACTCTCTCAGTCCACCTATTTAGTTTATCAAATATAAGGCTAAGCCACACTGTAAGGCAGGTTTCCAGTCTGTGAATTATTCTTTTGACATTTCTCTGAACCCTTCCCAATTTTCTAGTTTTTTTTTGTTTTTTTTTTTTAATTATTAAAGAAATGGACACCAGAACTGGACACAATATTCCAACAGTGGTCTCAGCAGCATCATTCACAGAGGAGGAGGTATTGATTAGAGTTCTCCATTTTATAATTAGCTAACAGTCATTTGTACTTTTGCCTTACCAGCTCCCTATGAGGTGTTAAGCCAATTTTACAGATGGAGAGACTGATACAGAGAAGTTCAGGTAACTACTCCGGGTTTTTACAAAAAAGTCAGTGGCAGAGCCAGGGACAAAAGCCAGAACCCAGATGCCGAGGCCCATGTTCTAAACATTAGGCAATCCTTCCAGAATTCTCAGACAGGATGTATACTGTGTCACTGGAAGAGGAAGATGTACCTTTCTACCATGCGATCCCGATGCCTCTTTTTCTGCCTCTCTTGAGTTTTCTTGCCTGCCTGCAATTTGCGCTTGATTTGACTGATCTCTTCTTGAATTGTTAAAGCACCTAGATGTATAAAGCAGGTTGTGTTTCAGGGCACTATTTGTGGACACCAACTGATTAAGAGGATTCACCTAGACAAGTTTAGTAGCCAACTTGACTGACCCATATAGCTCAGAGATGACAGTTATAGTGAAGTGTTGGAAAGAGCTGCTCCCTTAACAATTCCTGCTGTTGGCCAATTAAAAGGAGCATTGCTAGTCTATTAACTGATGTCCCATCACTCTCTGGCCCAGACTTCAGAAAGGCTGAGCTTGGGCAGGATGGTGAGAATACCTCTTCTGATACAGTTTCCTAAACTATCATTTCTGATAGTGATATAATGCCCCTGGTTTTATGGGGAAAAGATGGCCCATTTTAGACAGTTTTAAGAGGCAACCACTCTCACCCCTTTGGCTTCTGTGCACACGGCACACAAGAGATGAAGGTTGGCAGTGAAATAAGAACTGAATTCCTCCTATTAAAAAATCCCAATTTTTTTCAAAACAGGGAAGTAGCTTCCACTGTTATACTGGAATGGTACCCGAGAACCCCTTTGGTTTCCCAGCCAAGGCTTCTTATATGTTTTTTATACTGCTGCCATCACATTCCACTGATAGCACAGTATCTAACTTGCAATTGCTATCAGGTTTCTATTTAGATAGGTTCTTCCTCTGGTGAGAGGTCACCATGCTTCTCTAAGCAACCCCCTCCCCAGCTGCTACAACAGTGTTGGCACATCAAACTATCCCATGGACTCTAACCAACTAAAACAACGAGGAGTCTTTGTGACACCTTAGAGACTAACACATTTATTTGGGCATAAGCTTTTGTGGGCTATAACCCACTTCATCAGATGCATGGAGTGGAAAATACAGTAGGCAGGTATAAATACACAGCCTATGAAAAGATGGGAGTTGCCTTACCACAGTGTGTGGCGGGTGGGGGGTCAGTGCTAACGAGGCCAATTCAATTAGGGTGGATGTGGCCCATTTCCAACAGTTGACAAGAAGGGAAAATTACTTTTTGTAATGCTAATGAGGCCAATTCAATCATGGTAGATGTGGCCACATCCACCCTAATTGAATTGGCCTCATTAGCACTGACCCCCCACTCAGTAAGGCAACTCCCATCTTTTCATGGGCTGTGTATTTATACCTGTCTACTGTATTTTCCACTCCATGCATCTGATTAAATGGGTTATAGCCCACAAAAGCTTATGCCCAAATAAGTATTTTAGTCTCTAAGGTGCCACGAGGACTCCTCGTTGTTTTTGCTGATACAGACTAAACATGGCTACCCCTCTGAAACCTCTAACCAACTAGTATTTCTTTAAGGTACTTATAGAGCCCCATTCCTATAGCATCTGAGTGCCTCACAATCTTTAACACCCCTATCAGACAGTGAAATACTTTATTCCTGTATTACAAATGAGGAACAGAGTAAGAGAAACAAACACTTACCCAAGGTCACATGCCTGTGGCAAAGCAAAGATTTGAACCCAAGTCTCCCAAGTTCCAGGCTAGCACTATAACCACTAATCACCCTACCTTGTCCATGGGACCCCTCTTCTTCATAGCAGAGAGACACACTATAAATCTCACATGAGACCTATAGCACTGGCTAGAAGCCAGGCAGTCACCAGATGCTGTGCTGGATTTCCCTATGTTTCCTAAAGCACCTCAATCATGACCTGTAACATCCCCTAGTATTCTAGGCCTAACAGCGTGCCAACAGACAGATATCCATTAGGGATTATGTACTGTGTACAGAAACCAGTGCAAGCTCTAGAGTGCTGAAAGATTAGAGCTTTAACTCCGATCATCATAATCCACCACCTTTAGATTTGTGTACAAGCTACACCTCAGAGAACAAAAGGAGGAAGACTGTGCCTGAACCAAGTCAGTCAACAGACTATTACTTGGAGCCATTTCCTCCACAGCAGAGTCCTTTATTGGCAGAAGGTTTATGCTGTACAGAAGTGTAAGGTCTGAAGAGCCTTAGCACATCCCTTGATGAAGAAGTTCTTGGCTCATTTCCCAAGAATGCTTTTAAAGAATTACATTCAGACTCACCTTTCTCAGAATCTTTTCCTTCTTCATCTTCACCCTCCTAAAATACAATTTCAAGAGGTTATCAGCAATCCCTAGCTATAACTTTTGTCTTGGAGAAACTAAGTGCACACTAGTTTTACATCTCTTAACCATCCTGCTCCCCAAAGAGACTCCCTCCTGACTTCAGATAGCAGGGTTCCCTGTCTGAGGAACACATTTAGCCTGCGGTTTGGCAACAGTACTACACACTGTTGATTTCTAGGTTTCCTCCTCCTATTCCTAGTCATTTTCATAAATTCTCTAGTCACGTATTTTCAGCTCTTTGGAGCAGGGCCTGTGTCTTGCTATGCACCTGTACAGTGCTCCAATCAATCTCTCTTGGGGCCTGCAGGTATTACTGCAATACAAAATAAGTAATCTCAGGAGGATTTACAACCTTCAAGCTTTCTTACATGAGGATCCAATCACCCTCCTCCTCACCAATCCCAGCTCTCTACCACTGAAAGGTAAGAAGTAGTTCCCACTCTCACTGCAGGAACATTCATTTGGTTTTTAATGCTGCCACCACAACATTCTGCCCTCAACTCTAGTTACATGGCCACTCATCCACTTCCCTCAAGCATTATGGTCTTTACTGTGAATTACAAGTGTCAGTTTCACTTACAGCTTTGGAGCCCTCCTTCTCTGCTGCTTCTCCTTCAGTCCCTTCCTCTGAAAAGCACATCACAAATGGTCACCATACAAAAAGTAACAGCTGGGTAGCTCAGCAAAGAATGGTATTAACAATTTTACCACCAAATTAAATATTCAAGAGAAATTGAAATGTCAGAGCCAATTACTACCTGAAACAAAGGCACTCTGATAATGTCACATGACTAAGAGCTAACTCATTAGGAGTCACCAAATAGGTTCTTACCATTCTCAGAGTCGGAGTTGTCAGAGCCATCAGTTTTTGCTGCCTTGCTATCAGGTTCATCAGTGCTGTCAGTTTGTTTTCTCTTCTTAGAGGTAGGGTCCTTCTTGATTTTCTTTTTCTGTGACTAGAAAGGAAAATATCAGTCCCCAAATGTACATGCTGACACCATCTCCTGCCAGCAGCAAATAAGTCTGCATGAAGCCACCTTAAAAGGGCTTTATATTGAACTAAACTTCCCAGAAAACACAGTTATGCTTCTGACAGGCAAAGTCAGTCAAGACAGATAACATTTGCCACAGTCCTTCACAGCAACCTTCCTTCAGCATATCAGATTAAACTACAAAACTATAGCACATTTACTTTCCTAGCCTTACAATAAGAGCATTAAGGTTAAACATTCTGGATGCTAAGACTGCACTATGAATGAATGTGGCCTCTTCAAACCATTTAGAAAACACCACGATGCCAAGCAAATAATGCACAGAAGTACAAATTACACTGTGGAAACTAAGTATGGTATTTCAGAGAATAGGGCCCTTTGCACTCAGAGCTGGACAGTGTAGTTTGTTGGGAAGTGAACAGTCTCTATATGAGGTAAATGGGTGGGAGGGGATTGCACAGGTACTTACTTTAAAGTCTGCGTCCCACATTTTCCAGTTTCTCCTCATTCGTTGTTTCATGCCGCCTCCTCCAAAGCGCATGTTTCCAGAGAAACCTCGCATTCCCTGGAACATGCTGAGTTCTGGGATAATGTTGTGGGAGAAGAGGGATGGGAGCCTAGAGGAGCCGTGAGGGCCATGGCCCCGTCCTCCCATTGGCTGTGGCAGCTCATTCCACTGTCCGCCCATGTGCCCGGAATATGAAGATGCCATGGGTCTGTTATTTCGCCCGTCTCTGGCCCAGTTCTGACCCCGCTGGCCAAAGTTGTCCCGTGCTCTGTTCTGGTACTGGTCCCTGTGGTTCCCATAGAAGCTGTCATAGCAACCTTCATAGGCATTTTCGGTGTCATGTTCAGCTTCACTGTAATCATAGCCAGATCTGTATAGATCACGGTCGTTCAGTGAAGACCTTGAGTCGTAGGACTCATATGTATTATACCTGCAAGAGTCACACAGCAAGCAAGGAATCCAGTCAGTAGCATATAAGGCACCACATTACAGCCTGCCGAGAAATGGCAGGAGAAAGATTAAACAAAACCAACAGAAATGTTCGTCTCATTTATATCAAAAAAGGCTCTGAGGTTTCACTCAACACGGGAGTTTTTCCGTGTGATTCAGCAGTGGGAGAAGGGCATAAATAGAATGGCAAGGAGCGGCAGGGATTCAGTTCAACCTCAGTCCATCACTGAAGGACCACAGATACCTAGTCAGATTTACATATGCCTAAAGTGCCAGGAAGGCCACACCAAACTAATCTTCAATTTCTGTTAAAATTACTGCGTCACACACTGATCTTTTTTAAAAAGAAAAGTTCCCAAGCTGAGCAAAGGTACCTCAGTTATCAGTAGCTGTGGATTTTCAACCATGCAGACATTCAGATTTCAATTTAATACATTCACCACCTGCCCTCTATTTAGCTATGCTTAAGTCAAACTGAACAATCCAAATAGTTAAGAACAAATGCAGAGCTAGTTAGGCCACAAAGTAATAGTCCTGCTTCTCTTCCCCCACTCTATTCTGAATTGTTAGGAGGAACGGCTTAATTTAGGCCTTGTCTACACAACAAAGTTTCTGTGTATGATGCATGGTGTGAATTTAAGCCAACAGTCATACTGGTAAAACCTCCTCATGTGGGCATTTATTCTGGTATAAGAGTGCCTTTTCTTGATTTAGCTTGTGTCTCTTGGGAAGGGTTTTTACCCAGTCAACTTTCCCATGTAGACATGACTTTAGAGTTATTACTGGTCACTGTAGTTTCCACAAAACCAGTTTTTAACCAGGACAGTTTCAGAAGAAAAATACAAAACCTGCAGAGGAGTTTTAGACTTAAATTCTGTAATATCTAAAGTAGTGCCTCTGTACATCTTATGCAGTGGCTGACAGACTCAATTTGCAGCAAAGATGATATATCAAAGTTTAAGGGGAGGCTCCACACTCTTCATGATCACATGCTACTTTACCAGATGAGCCATAGTGTGAGGGAAATCTACACCCACCAAGACAGAACACAAACAGGTTCACACATTACACAAGGAAGCAAGAACACAAATGTCAAACTAGCACTGACCACTGGGGCACAACCTCCAGTAGTTATGCTCTATAGCAAGGTTTTGAAAGCAAGGAAATTGGAAGGAAACAATGGCTGGAGGAGGAAACACTAACTCCAAAGCCAAAAAAAAAAAAAAGCCATTCCATCTACTGATATGAGAAGAATCATCCAGACTAGCAATCACCAAAAATCCTCAGATGGTAAAGATACAAGTGCCCATTTACAGTAAGCCAGAGCTTTCAACTGCAGCAACTGAATAGCCCTCCCCACACTCTGCTTTTTAGGCAATGAGACTGAAGGCTAAAAACTGAGGTTTTCTAAACCACTAATTTCATCCTTTTGTCCCTTAAATGGTTTACTACATTCACTCTGAATATTTGATATATTTTCTCCAGCAAGAGCTAGAATCTGTTAACAGGGCTGGATTACGAGCCCAGTATCATCTATCATGACAGAACTATGCATGGTATCTTGCCCGATGTTTGGGGCTTGGAGCAGAAGATCCCAATTGTGTGATGTCTGAATAATGGACAAGGGCTGGAACATCAAATTCAAAAGTTCTCATTTTATTAAATTAGAACCCAAGAGTTTAGTCAATTAAACTATTCACCTGCTGCCTTGCAACAGTCCTTTCCACCCTCTACAAGAGAGGTACAGATTCATAGATGAGGCCAGAAGATATCAGTGTAATCATCTTTTATCTCAAGTATAACAGGCCAAAGAACTTCCCTACAGCATCTCTTTTAAAAAAATATCTAATCTTGATTTAAACGTTTTACCCTTGGTAAGTTGTTCCAATGGTTAAATACCATCACTGTTGAACGTTTGCATCTCAATTTCAGTCTAAGATGTGTCTAGTTTCAGCTTGTTTAGCATTGTCTACTAGATTAAAGAGGCTGCTATTATCAAATATTTTTTCCCCAGGATGGATTTAAAAAAAAAAAACAAACCCAACTCTGATGTACTTTACATGAGTGCTTTTAAACAGAATACTCCACCAAAATCTATTTGATGCAAGACTTCAGAGGAGTAATTCCTTAAAAACTTTGTGAAGCCTACTGTACATTTGTCCTCTAGTCCATAAACACGTAGCAATTTTGCAATATTCAAAAGTCATTACTATTGAATTATACTTTTGGTAAACATATCCCAAGTTCTTGTGATAAACTTTTTATAAAGTTTTTATAGTTTTAAACTTGGTTGGTTAAAACAAAAGTACAGATGCAACAATAGCCAACTGCAAACAAACCAGAATGCACTCCAACACAAAAGAATAAAGTATAAAAGTCTCTTGCAGGACATTTCTTACTACTAACAAGCTATGCTTTCATTCTAGAGAAGAGGTTCTGGTTTGCTTACATTATATGGAATTTAGTTTAAAGTTATTTTGACAATGTCTCTGCATACTTAGTATTTGAACAGTAGCAGACAAACTTCAAGTTCTCTACAAAATATAGATGTCTCCTCTACATAGATGTAAACCTGATATTGTTCAAATTGATACTTGTACATAAGCAAAATACTCAGATGTAAAAATACTCAGAAACAGATTTGCTGGGATGATTTAATATTTCACATAAACCTAGAATGAACAGCAGTGTTGTAGAAGTATTAAATTTTGAATATAAACTAATTTTGAAATTTAACATGAGAAAATCTTTGTGAAGTGAACAGTCCTTATTAGTACTGCATATACTTCAGATTTAAAACATGGTCAAAACCTCACTTGATCTTTTCTGGACATCTGTACTGTATTCCCAACCAGCAACCCAAACCTGGAACAAAAATGTCACTTCTAGGTTAACAATTAAGCTTAAAATCAAATGAGGGACACAGGGAAATGAATGTTGTGGCAATGCTATAGAAATGAAATACATCAGCAGGCTCCCAGATATAGAAATATTAAGGAATCCCTTCTTTATTCATCTCCAGTTTAAAACTGTGAGAGGATTCTTTTTTCCAAGTTAAACATATCCTTCTATTACTGTAAAGATTGCATCACAATTCAAGTACCTGTCACCAGACTATTAAGACTTCACTACTCAAACTGGGATACAAATGACTTATTTCAAACATATAAACAAAAAGAAGGAAAATCCAGCTAAACCAATTCCCTTTATCTATCTGTTCCTCTTGAAAACCAAAATGTGAAGACAAAGTGAGAATGAGGTCAAAATGAGAAAGAAGTGAGAGGTGGCAAGTCTAATAGTCAGCAGAAGTTTAGAGTAGCGGTTCCCTCAGGAAAAGACACTAACCTGTCTGTACTGAATCTTTTCATCTTGATCTCTAGACTCACCTGTCTCCACCTGAGCCATAATGTCCTCCTTGCATTGTGTCCGTTTCTAGATGAGACACCATATCTAAGCGCTGGTTCATTTTTGCTATAACAGCATCAGCGCCAGTGGAAGCGTTAGGGTCTGTGTCTGAATTAGGCATTTCCCAAGCGTTTGAAGTGGCCATACCATACCCATAATTGCCAGAGTTATCTTGACCGTATCCATAGCCGTAACTATATCCCTCGTATCCTGAAATGAGAAAGTGTCATTGAGAATTCCAGTCAAGCAGCTGAGCGAACATTTCTATCCAAGTTCAGACACAGAAGTCCCAAGAGTGCCCCTTTTAATTTACATTTAACCCATTCTTCCCCTTACAAGACACCTGCCAAGGTGTGTTA
The DNA here is from genome assembly GCF_020497125.1 of Mauremys mutica. Classification (NCBI taxonomy): domain Eukaryota; kingdom Metazoa; phylum Chordata; order Testudines; family Geoemydidae; genus Mauremys; species Mauremys mutica. The sequence goes on along the minus strand of NC_059091.1, from coordinate 16,273,522 downwards.
GTGTATCTGACACCCGGACTTGAAGGTCAAAACACACATGGGAGAAACTTCACATCAAATCCCAGCAATGTAGACTATTACTATAATCTGCCCCAACTAATATTTAGCCCTCAGTTTTCATTCTTGCTCTCACTCATGGTCAGGGCAGGCTGCAGTGTAGCATACATAACGCCTTCCATGGCAATCCATTTGCCTGATAAAAACAGATTCCAGAGAGAAAACATAGTCCAGTCACCCTCAGAAAGAACAGCTAGTGTGGCATGGACATTTAGGCATGTGTAAAGAGTGTAGGTTGTGAGAGAAGAAATTATAAGATAACGTATTTAAGACGAGCCTAGTTTAGTTCAAAGTGGGCTTGTCTCTATGTCAGTTTGACATGAAGTTGTACTGCATCCATACCCAGTTATGTTCTGACTTCATAGCATAAAATTCATACCTCTAAGCTAGGCAGTCAGTTCACATTATAAATCACAGTGATTTGTTCGAATTAGATGACATTGTGTCTGGGGTCTATTCTTCTAGAGACGCATAAGAATTCGTGCAATTCTAAAAATGGAACAATAACCCCCCACTAACTTTGACTAGCACAAATATCACTGATGTCACTTCTGTTCCCTCTCTTGCCCACACGTAAATGAGAGAAATGGCCCTCTCAGTTGTATGTTATCTCAGGAGTGATGGAGAACAGCTTCCCCAAATGCAGCCCACGGCATGCTACTTACAAAGCAGATAGGGACAGAAAACCGACTAAAATGGCATCAGTGTTCTACGCTGTTTTCTCCCTTTTAACTTACATTTTAGGTTTGCTCAGTTCACCCATCAGCATGTCCTACTGCCAACCCTGTAGTTCTAGGATTCTTAGTAACATGCAAATTAAAGCAGAGATTTGCTAATCTGAATTTGAGTCAAAAAGCTATTGTGAACAAATTGTGATTTAGTAAGTAAAACAGACAGTACCACAAGATGTACTTTGTTCTAATGTCTTTTGTAGTTTATGAATATTTAATAGCATTAGGAAGTAGCATGAGCTAGTGGACAGAGCACTTACCTAGGAGTCAGGATACCTCAGTTCTATTCCTGAAATGCCACTGACCTAGAATGTCTTTGGGGACATAGGCGCCAACTCCATGGGTGCTCCAGGGCTGGAGCACCCATGGGGAAAAATTGGTGGGTGCAGGCAGCTCCCCGCCCCAGCTCGCCTCCGCCTCCTCCCCCTGAGCGCACCGCAACCCCGCTTCTCCTCCCAGCGCTTCCCATCACGAAACAGCTGTTTCATGGCGTAACAAGCTATGGGAGGGAGGGGGGAAAGAGTGGGAATGCACTGTGCACAGGGGAGAAGGCGGGGCTGGGGTGGAGATTTGGGGAAGTGGTCCAATAGGGCATGGAGGGGGTGGAGTTGAGGTGGGGACTTTGGGGAAGGGGTTGGAATGGGGGTGGGGCAGGGGTGGAGTCAGGGTGGGTTGAGCATCCACTGGCACCAGGAGAAGTTGGTGGCTATGTTTGGGGAAGTCCTTAATCTCTCTTACCTTCCCTTTGTCTTGTCCCTTTAAACTGTAAATTCTTCAGGACATGGACTATATCGCAATACACCTGTTCAGTGCCTAGCATAACAGGACCCTGATCTTAGATGGGGACCCTAAGTGATACTATAAACACAAGTAGTAAAACAACGACACTGCTAGCAAGCTCATTTTACTGTATATTTTGCCAAAACAACTAGATTGAAAAATGGGGGGGGGGGGGGAAATCATGAATATTTTCTGGTTTTTACAAAAATAAGTTTTCCAGCTAGCTCTGAAGATAGCGAAAAGGTCATAAAATCCTTGGTACAACACTGACTACAGTTTAAACTACCAGTTAGTGATATAAAAAACGTACTATGCTGCTCTGCTAGTCAGTCTTTAAGGAGTGGAGAGAGGCTTCCTTGTGCTAATTAAAGCGTATAGATTAGTGAGATTCTACCACACAGCTGGACATCGCACTCTAGTCTGAGCACAGTGAGCATGGCCTCTGGAAAAAGACAAATATTTATAAAGGGAGGCCTGTTTCAAGTTTGGGTCTAAATGCAGACGCAGTGACATTTTTCGTGTCTCTCTGGCACAAGAACTAGAAATTCAGTCTTCTAGCATGCTGTGACAGCACTTTAACGTTCAGTGCCATTTCACAGAGAAGTGATGTAAGACAGAAAGACTGAAGGATACAAACTGCTGACTTCTGGAACAGAAATATCTGGTTTTGTTGATGCACAAGGCAGAATAGTAAAGACTGTCACAGTTATAGGGGCTCTGCAACGCTGACCGAAATAGAGTTGCATGTGACCTAAGAGGATATTATTCAGGCATGGGGAACAGATTTGAGCTGTGAAAAACTTCAATTTTATAATCATTTTTCTGACTGATAATATTATCATGAAAAAATGGCATTAAGATTTTACTATACTTGCCTCTGTTTGTCCCAGAGTTCCAGTTGCCATAACCTAGAAAAAGACCAAAAGGTGGTCAAAACCCAAATTATATGGCAGGGGTCGGTAACTTTCAGAAGTGGTGTGCTGAGTCTTCATTTATTCACTCTAATTTAAGGTTTTGCATGCCAGTAATATCTTCTAAAAAATGTCCCTTTCTATAATATATAACTAAACTATTGTATGTAAAGTAAATAAGGTTTTTAAAATGTTTAAGAAGCTTCATGTAAAATTAAATTAAAATGCAGAGCCCCCCGGACCGGTGGCCAGGACCCGGGCAGTGACAGTGCCACTGAAAATCAGGTTGTCTACCCCTGTTATATGGTACGCTCTAGCTAGAACAGCTGGCATGAAGGAGAATCTATGCTATTTAAAATCTGATCATCAAATGCACCCAAATAAACCTGACTGTATCACAGTGGATACCCCTAAAAAGAGATCAGAGCTTGACAAACCTATATTACTCTGGAGGAATTCTGTGCCACTGAGCATACAGAATTCATGTCCTCTGCAGATAAGGATGGGGAAGCAAAGGGAAGTTGCAAGAGCAGTCATGTGGTAACCGGTGCCTGGAGCAGCCAGAAGAGAGGTAAATCACTGGGGGGGGGGGGAAGGGCCCCCCGATGAGTGTAATTTAGGGAGGACAGGGGGTATTGCCCCCCCAAACAGAAGCGTGGCATGGGGGGCTGTGTGGGGTCACATGCCACTGCCCATTTCTGCAAGTGCAGAGCTGCCTGGATGATGGAGAGTGCCCCTCCTGCTAGCTGACTCCGTCTCCTGGGTCCTGGTGCCAGTCAAACCCCTTTTCTATGTGTGCTGGGAGCCATCCTGTTTTCCATACAATGGTGAGTGCCACTGGTGGGTCGTGGCAAGGGTGGTGGGGGGGGAGGAGGAGGAGAGGCAGTGGGGAAGAAAGGGGGACAGGATTGGATAGGGGGAATGGGGTGTAGGAGTGAGATAGGAGCAGGGGACAGTGCGGAGAGGGAGAGGCAGTGAACAAAGGGATAGGATAGGGAAGAGAAGCGGATGGGGGAGGGATCCTGGCGCTGGTGGTGGCAGCAGCAGCTGGGGCTCTTCTACTAAGCAGGTCCATCGAACCCTCACCCTGAGAAACCGCACACCTGGACCCTCACTGAGTCCCAGCCAGTTGCACCCAGCCCCCCCCTCGCTGAATCCCATCTTTCCCCACCTGGACCCCCCTTGCAGAGTCCCATTGTCCCTGCATCTGGGACCTTCCTTGTGCATCCAAATCCTCCACTGAGTTTTCTGCACTCAGTGTGCCCCACACAAAACCCTCTTACCCCACATCTGGATCTCCCTAGACTAAGCCCGCCACAGTTGGACCCTGCTGGGTTGAGCCTGCCTGCCCATAACTCATGCGCTTGGTGCAGAGCCCAAGGGTGTTTCTGCAGCAGGCCCTTCTGCTGTATCAGCTACAACCTCACTGCAGAGTCCCTGTTCCATGGGTAATCTCTCACCTCTGTGCAGCCAGTGATCTGTGCTCACCACTGCTATGCTGGAGCCTCCACATTTATTTATTAATATTTTAAAATTCTGCAAATTTTATTTGTTGTGTACAGAAATTTTCTTGGCACAGAATTCCTTCGGAGTACCATATCCACAACAAGTAGGAAACATGCTCTAGATAGTAGTGTCCTTACTCATCAGTTTCTGTACAATGTTGTTTTAATTCAAGCTTAAATTTCTAGCACTTGTGACTGCAAAGATACCCTTCCAACTGGAAACTGGTGAGTTTTCTCTTTCAAGATCTACAGCAAGATGCAGCTTGGAACAAAGACTGTTATTTGCCCAAGGCCTAGATCACAGCATCATCTTGGACTGGAAGGGAAGGAATCACTCACTAACAACTTGCTTTGCATCTGGTCATCCAGTATTAGGGATGGGATATGCTCTCCACTGCCTGTGCCCTAACTAGGGGCTGGTTTACAGCACAAACTTATTTGTCACTTACTGGACATAAGGAGGAAGGGTAGTGTAGATACTAGTCTAACAGGTGATACTGGTGGTAGAATGTCTGTGCCTAATCGGATAAAGAATGTGAGAGAAGACAAACATAAAAAATTAAGATGTTTGTACACTAATGCGAAGAGCCTAGGTAACAAAATGGAGGAACTAGAGCTATTGGTGCAGGAAGTGAAACCAGATATTATAGGGATAACAAAAACATGGTGGAATAGTAGTCATGACTAGAGTATAGGTATTGAAGGGTACGTGCTGGTTAGGAAAGACAGAAATAAAGGCAAAGGTGGTGGAGTAGCATTGTATATCAATGATGAGGTAGACTGTAAAGAAATAAGAAGGGATGGAATGGATAAGAGAGTCGGTCTGGGCAAAAATCACATTGGGGAAGAAAGCTACTAGAGCCTCCCCGGGATAGAGCTTGGGGTGTGCTATAGACCACCGGGATCTGATTTGGATATGGACAGAGACCTCTAATGTTTTTAATGAAGTAAATACTAATGGGAATTGTGTGTTCATGGGAGACTTAAATTCCCAGATATTGATTGGAGGACAAGTGCTAGTAATAATAACAGGACTCAGATTTTCCTGGATGTGATAGCTGATGGATTCCTTCACCAAGTAGTTGCTGAACCAACAAGAGGGGATGCCATTTTAGATTTGGTTTTGGTGAGTAGTGAGGACCTCATAGAAGAAATGGTTGTAGGGGACAATCTTGGTTTGAGCGATCATGTGCTAATTCAGTTCAAACTAAATGGAAGGATGAACAAAAATAGATATGTGACTAGAGTTTTTGATTTCAAAAGGGCTAACTTTAAAGAATTAAGGAAATTAGTTAGGGAAGTGGATTAGACTGAAGAACTTGTGGATCTAAAGCCGGAGGAGGCTTGGAATTACTTCAAGTCAAAGTTGCAGAAACTATCAGAAGCCTGCATCCCAAGAAAGGGGAAAAAATTCATAGGCAAGAGTTGTAGACCAAGCATCTCAGAGAGATGATTAAGAAAAAGCAAAAAGCCTACAAGGAGTGGAAGATGGGAGGGATCAGCAAGGAAAGCTACTTTACTGAGGTCAGAACATGTAGGGATAAAGTGAGAAAGGCCAAAAGCCATGTAGAGTTGGACCTTGCAAAGGGAATTAAAACCAATAGTAAAAGGTTCTATAGCCATATAAATAAGAAAATAAAAGAAAGAAAAGTGGGACCGCTATACACTGAGGATGGAGTGGAGGTTAACGATAATCTAGGCATGGCCCAATATCTAAACAAATACAGTGTTTAAATGAGGCTAATGAGGAGCTTAGGGATAATAGTAGGATGACAAATGGGAATGAGGATATGGAGGTAGATATTACCACATCTGAGGTAGAGGCCAAACTCAAACATCTTAAGGGACTAAATCGGGGGGCCCAGATAATCTTCATCCAAGTATATTAAAGGAACTGGCACATGAAATTGCAAGCCTATTAGCAAGAATTTTTAAGGAATCAGTAAACTCAGGGGTTGTATCATATGACTGGAGACTTGCTAACAGTTCCTATTTTTAAGAAAGGGGGAAAAAAAAGTGACTCAGGTAACTACAGGCCTGTTAGTTTGACATCTGTAGTATGCAAGGTCTTGGAAACATTTTTTGAAGTAGTTAAGGACATTGAGATCAATGGTAAGTGGGACAAAATACAACATGGTTTTACAAAAGGGAGATCGTGCCAAACCAACCTGATCTTCTTTGAGAACAGGTCCTCAAGGAATCAATCCTGAACCACTTAAAGGAAGGGAAAGTGATCAGGAACAGTCAGCATGCATTCACCAAGGGCAAGTCATGCCTGACTAACCTAATTGCCTTCTATGACGAGATAACCGGCTCTGTGGATGAGGGGAAAGCAGTGGATGTGCTATTTCTGGACTTTAGCAAAGCTTTTGATACAGTCTCCCACAGTATTCTTGCCAGCAAGTTAAAGAAGTATGGGCTGGATGAATGGACGGTAAGGTGGATAGAAAACTGGCTAGATGGTCGGGCTCAACGGGTAGTGATCAATGGTTCCATGTCTAGTTGGCAGCCGGTATCAAGTGGAGTGCCCCAAGGGTCGGTGCTGGGGCCGGTTTTATTCAATATCTTCATTAACGATCTGGAGGATGGTGTGGACTGCACCCTTAGCAAGTTTGCAGATGACACTAAACTGGGAGGAGTGGTTGATACGCTGGAGGGTAGGGCTAGGATACAGAGGGACCTAGACAAATTAGAGGATTGGGCCAAAAGAAATATGATGAGGTTCAACAAGGACAAGTGCAGAGTCCTGCACTTAGGTCGGAAGAATCCCATGCACTGCTACAGACTAGGGACCGAATGGCTGGGCAGCAGTTCTGCAGAAAAGGACCTAAGGGTTACGGTGGACGAAAAGCTGAATATGAGTCAGCAGTGTGCCCTTGTTGCCAAGAAGGCTAATGGCATTTTGGGTTGTATAAGTAGGGGCATTTCCAGCAGATCGAGGGATGTGATCATTCCCCTCTACTCAGCACTGGTGAGGCCTCATTTGGAGTACTGTGTCCAGTTTCGGGCCCCACACTACAAGAAGGAGGTTGAAAAATTGGAGAGAGTCCAGCGGAGGGCAACAAAAATGATTAGGGGGCTGGAGCACATGATTTATGAGGAGAGGCTGATGGAACTGGGATTGTTTAGTCTGCAGAAGAGAAGAATGAGGGGGGATTTGATAGCTGCTTTCAACTACTTGAAAGGGGGTTCCAAAGAGGATGGATCTAGACTGTTCTCAGTGGTAGAAGATGACAGAACAAGGAGTAATGGTCTCAAGTTGCAGAGGGGGAGGTTTAGGCTGATATTAGGAAAAACTTTTTCACTAGTAGGGTGGTGAAGAACTGGAATGGGTTACCTAGGGAGGTAGTGGAATCTCCTTCCTTAGAGGTTTTTAAGGTCAGGCTTGACAAAGCCCTGGCTGGGATGATTTAGTTGGGTTTGGTCCTGCTTTGAGCAGGGGGTTGGACTAGATGACCTCCTGAGGTCCCTTCCAACCCTGAGATTCTATGATTCTATGAAGGTAACAAATTTTTTAGACAAAGGAAATGCAGTGGATCTAATTTACCTCGATTTCAGTAAGGCATTTGATACAGTTCCACATGGGGAATTATTAGCTAAATTGGAAAAAGACAGGGATCAATATGAAAACTGAAAGGTGGATAAGGAACTGGTTAAAGGGGAGACTACAACGGGTCATACTGAAAGGTGAACTGTCAGGCTGGAGGGAGGTTACTAGTGGAGTTCCTCAGGGATCGGGTTTGGGACCAATCTTTTTATTACTGACCTTGGTACAAAAAGTGGGAATGTGCTAATAAAATTTGTGGATGACACAAAGTTGGGAGGTATTGCCAATACAGAGAAGGACCGGAATATCATACAGGAAGACCTGGATGACCTTGTAAACTGGAGTAATAGTAATAGGATGAAATTTAATAGTGAAAAGTGCAAGGTCATGAATTTAGGGATTAATAAGAATTTTTGTTATAAACTGGGGACACATCAGTTGGAAGTAACAGAGGAGGAGAAGGACCTCGGAGTATTGGTTGATCACAGGATGACTATGAGCCGCCAAAAGAACAGGAGTACTTGTGGCACCTTAGAGACTAACAAATTTATTTCAGCATGAGCTTTCGTGAGCTACAGCTCACGTCTTCGGATGCATAGAATGGAACACACAGACAGGAGATATTTATACATACAGAGAAAATGAAAAGGTGGAAGTATGCATACCAACAGGAAGAGTCTAATCAATTGAGATGAGCTATCACCAGCAGGAGAAAAAAAACTTTTGAAGTGATAATTGAGATGACTCAGAGAAGGTGTGAGGAGAACTTAACATAGGGAAATAGATTCAATTAGTGTAATGACCCAACCATTCCCTGTTTAAACCTAAGTTAATTGTATCTAATTTGCATATTAATTCGAGTTCAGTCGTCTCTCTTTGGAGTCTGTTTTTGAAGGTTTTTTTGTTGCAAAATTGCCACCTTCAAGTCTGTCACTGAATGGTTAGAGAGGTTGAAGTGTTCTCCCACTGGTTTTTGAATGTTATGATTCCTGATGTCAGATTTGTGTCCATTTATTCTTTTGCGTAGAGACTGTCCAGTTTGGCCAAAGAATAAATGGACACAAATCTGACATCAGGAAGCATAAAAGACGGTTACTCACCGTAGTAACTGTTGTTCTTCGAGATGTGTTGCTCCTATCCATTCCAGTCAGGTGTGCGCGCCGCGCGTGCACGGCATCTCGGAACTTTTTTACCCTAGCAACTCCGGCGGGCCGGCTGGCGCCCCCTGGAGTGGCGCTGCTATGGCGCCTGTTATATACCTCAGCCGGCCCGTCTGCTCCTCAGTTCCTTCTTGCCGGCTACTCCGACAGTGCGGAAGGAGGGCGGGTCTGGAATGGATAGGAGCAACACATCTCGAAGAACAACAGTTACTACGGTGAGTAACCATCTTTTCTTCTTTGAGTGATTGCTCCTATGCATTCCAGTCAGGTGATTCCCAAGCCTTACCTAGGCGGTGGGGTCGGAGTGAGACGTGGCGGAATGTAATACCGCGGAGCCGAAGGCTGCGTCGTCTCGAGACTGCTGCACCAACGCGTAGTGGGAGGCGAAGGTGTGGACAGAAGACCAGGTGCCGCTCGACAGATGTCCTGGATGGGAACATGGGCCAGGAAGGCTGCGGACGAGGCGTGCGCTCTCGTCGAGTGAGCGGTGAGGCGGCATGGTGGCATGCGAGCAAGCTCGTAGCATGTCCGAATGCATGCTGTAACCCATGAGGAAATCCGCTGTGAGGAGATCGGCTCGACTTTCATACGGCCAGCCACCGCTACGAACAGCTGGGTGGAACGCCGGAAGGGCTTCGTCCGCTCGATGTAAAAAGCGAGCGCCCTGCGGACGTCGAGGGTGTGAAGCTGTTGCTCCCGAGGCGAGGCATGCGGCTTCGGGAAGAAGACCGGGAGGAAGATCTCCTGATTGAGGTGGAAGGCTGACACCACTTTTGGGAGGAAAGCCGGATGTGGTCGAAGCTGCACCTTGTCCCCGTGGAAGACGGTGTATGGCGGACTAACCGTTAGAGCACGGAGCTCAGAGACTCGCCTCGCCGATGTAATGGCGACAAGGAAGGCTGTCTTCCAGGAGAGGTAGAGCAGGGAGCACGTGGCCAAGGGCTCGAAGGGGGGACCCATCAGCTTGGCCAGCACGAGGTTCAAATCCCAGGCCGGGGCAGGACGCCGCACCGGCGGGTACAAGCGGTCCAGGCCTTTAAGGAAGCGGGAAACCATCTGGTTGGAGAAGATGGACCGACCTTCCACAGATGGACGAAAGGCGGACACTGCTGCCAGGTGAACTCTCAAGGAGGAGACCGCAAAACCTTGCTCCTTAAGGTACCAGAGGTAGTCCAGGATGGTAGGGACAGGGACTACGAAGGGATTGAGGCCTCGCTGGTCACACCAGAGCGCGAACCGCTTCCATTTCGCCAGATAGGTGGAGCGAGTGGAAGGCTTTCTGCTCTCTAGCAGGACTTGTTGTACTGCCGCCGAACAGTCCCTCTCTGCGTGGGTCAACCACGCAGGTACCAAGCTGTAAGATGGAGGGACTGCAGGTTCGGGTGGCGGAGTCTGCCGAAGTCCTGGGTGATGAGGTCCGGCCACAACGGATGGGGGATGGGATCCCGAACGGAGAGCTCGAGCAGCAGGGTGTACCAGTGCTGCCTCGGCCAGGCCGGAGCCACGAGAATGACGCTGGCTTTGTCCCTCCGAAGCTTCTGCAACACTCGGTGTACGAGCGGGAACGGAGGGAAGGCGTAGAGGAGGTGATCCTTCCAGGAATACAGGAAGGCGTCCGACAGGGAGCCCGGCGAGTGACCCCGGAACGAGCAAAACAGGTGGCACTTCCTGTTCTCCTTGGACGCGAATAGGTCTACTTGGGGAAACCCCCACTTCTGGAAGATTGTGTGTACCACATCGGGACGGAGGGACCACTCGTGGGAGAGGAACAACCTGCTGAGATGGTCGGCCAGCGTGTTCTGCACTCCCGGAAGAAAGGACGCTTCCAGGTGAATGGAGTGGGTCACGCAGAAGTCCCACAGGAGCATCGCTTCCTTGCAGAGGAGGGAGGAACGGGCTCCGCCTTGTTTGTTCACGTAGAACATAGCTGACATATTGTCCGTGAACACTGTCACACAGCGGCCTTGCAGGTGGGTGCAGAAGGTGCGACAGGCCAGACGGATCGCTCGCAGCTCGCGGACATTGATGTGCAGAGCGAGCTCCTGGGGCAACCACAGACCTTGGGTGTGAAGATCGCCCAGGTGAGCTCCCCAACCCAGCGCTGAGGCATCCGTGGTCAGAGTGGCGGACGGGCGAGGAGGATGGAACGGGACTCCCGCACAGACAATCTCCGGGTCTAGCCACCAGTTGAGGGACTCGAGTGTTGGCCTGGAGACTGACCACCATATCGATGGGATCTCGATGCGGCCGGTACACCGACACGAGCCAAGACTGGAATGGGCGGAGGTGAAGCCGCGCGTACGCGGAGACATACGTGCATGATGCCATGTGGCCCAGGAGGCGGAGGCAGGAGCGCACCGTCGTGGTCGGGAAGGAGACGAGGTCCCGGATGAGGGAGACCATCGTCTGATGTCGAGATCGCGGTAGGCAAGCTCGGGCCAACGAGGAGTCGAGGACCACTCCGATGAACTCCACCCGCTGCGACGGGATCAAGGTGGACTTCTCGGTGTTGATGAGAAAACCGAGACGTCGGAAGAGGGACAGTATATCTGTCAACTGGCCCATCACCAGCTGTCGAGACTGTCCGCGAACCAGCCAGTCGTCGAGATACGGGTAGACATGTATTCGATGACGGCGGAGGGCTGCAGCAACCACCGCCATGCATTTGGTAAATACCCTCGGTGCGGTGGAGAGCCCGAACGGCAACACGGCGAACTGGTAGTGGGCGTTGTTGACCACAAACCGGAGGTAACGTCGATGGGGAGGATAGATCGCGACATGGAAGTAGGCGTCCTTCATGTCGAGGGCGGCAAACCAGTCTCCCGGATCCAGAGAGGGAATGATGATCCCCAAAGTGACCATGCGAAACTTGGGCTTGAGCAGGTACTTGTTCAGCTCGCGAAGGTCCAGGATAGGACGTAGCCCCCCTTTCGCTTTGGGGATGAGAAAATAACGGGAGTAGAATCCCCTGTCCCGCCTGTCTTGAGGCACTGCTTCTATGGCACCCACGCTCAACAGAATCTGGACCTCTTGTAAGAGGACTTGCTCGTGAGAGGGGTCCCTGAAGAGGGACAGGGAGGGTGGGTGGGAAGGCGGGGGTGAAACAAATTGAAGGCGGTATCCCGACTGGACTGTTTGAAGCACCCAGTTGTCCGTTGTTAATTGGGACCACGCCGAAAAGAAATGGGAAAGGCGGTTGTAAAATAAAGGGGTAGGATCCGGTAGGGAGAGTGATGGGCCGTCCTCGTGCGTCCCATCAAAAGGCCTGCTTGGACCCCTGAGGGGCCTTGGAAGAGGCCTGGCCCTGGCTACGCCTATTGCCGGAAGGACGACGGCGATTTGGAGGCGGTCGCCGGCTATTGTACGGGCGGTAGCGTTGTTGGTGGAAGGACCGTGGGGGTTGCTGCCGGAAGGACCTGCGCTGTGTTGCCGGCGTGTGCATCCCTAGGGTGCGGATGGCAATGCGACCGTCTTTCAGGGTCTGGATCCGGGAATCAGTCTTCTCGGAGAAGAGACCCTGAGTGTCAAACGGCAGGTCCTGTAGTGTATATTGCACCTCCGGCGGCAGGGTGGAGGACTGCAGCCAGGCGATGCGCCGCATCATCACGCCGGAGCCTAAGGTCTGAGCTCCCGAGTCCGCAGCGTCGAGGGCGGCCGTGATGGAGGACCTGGACGATTTCTTTTCCTCGTCCAACATCGCCGAGAACTCCTGGCGGGAGGCTGTTGGCAGGAGCTCTGTAAACTTCGCCAGGGACGTCATGATGTCAAAGACGTACCTGGCGAGGAGGACCATCTGGTTGGCGATGCGCATCTGTAGGCCACCCGCCGAGTAGATTTTGCGGCCTAACAGGTCCATGCGCCGCGCGTCCTTCGACTTGGGCACAGGGGCAGGTTGACCGTGCCTCTCCCTGTCGTTGACCGACTGGACGACCAACGAGTCCGGGGTTGGGTGAGTATAGAGATACTCATAGCCCGTGGGGGGGACTGAATATTTCCGCTCGACCCCACGAGCCGTAGGGGGGATGGACGCAGGCGTCTGCCAAAGTGTGGTGGCGTTTTTCTGTATTGTTCGCACAAACGGTAACGCCACTCGCACGGGAGCCTCTGCACCGACGACGTTCGTGATAGGGTCCTCGTCCTCCTGAACCTCCGCCACCGGAAGAGCCATAGCCGTCGCCACGCGGCGAAGCAGGTCTTGATGGGCCTTCAGGTCTATAGGCGGTGGCTCCTTGGTAGACGCTCCGGCCACCGCCTCGTCCGGTGAGGAGGACGAGGACAAGCCCTGGACAGCGACCTCCGTCGCAGGACCTGCGGACTGTTCATCGGCTGGGTCGGGCTGCATGGCCCCCTCGCGGTCAGGCTCACGTGTAGGAGAAGGGGGCGGCCGGCTAACCGTCGCCTCTGGAACCGTGCGCTCGGAAGCAGGGGCTTTCGGGGGCAATGGCACCCCCTGAGCCTCGTACTGGGCCCATGGCACCCAGAATCCCCACTGCTGTGCCCCCTGAGGTTGGCCGTGCGGGGTAGGCGGAAGGCGGGCAGTGCTGTCCACCGCGGAGGCGACCGATGCAGAGCAGGATAGCTATGGCGGTGCCGAGGCGCTGATCGATTGCGCTGTCGATCGAGGCAGTCCGGCCCCGGACGGAGCCGAGGATCGGTGCCGGTCGTCACGGTACCGGGACGGTGACCGAGACCAACGCGTGCCGCGGTGCCGGGAGCTCGACCGGGAATCGGACCTGCGGTGCCGGGAGCGGCTGCGCGGGGAACGGTGCCGGGAACGGTGCCGGGACGGAGACCTTTGTCGGTGCCGACGCGATGGCGATCGGGACCTGGTGCGACGCCGGGAGTGCGACCGGTACCGTGATGACGAGCGGTGCCGAGATCGCGATCGACGGGACGGTGATCTACGGCGGGACCGGGAACGTGACCGGGAGGGTCGTCCGTGCCGTCTGTCCGGAGAGGGCGGCCGGAGCATCATGGCCGGTTTTCCTGCCGACACTACAGCCCGCGCCGGCGGTGCCGGGGGCCGGAGGCTCGGTGCCTCTATGAGCTGTATTAGCTCACGCACCGAGGAGAATGTCTCCGGCGTAGATGGCAGCCCGGGCTCGACCACGGTCGGTGCCGGGGAGCGTGGTGATGCCGGACTCGACGACCCTTGCGGCGCCGGAGTCAATGGCCCGGTGCACATCTTGTGCACAGCCACCGCAGGGGTCGCAGGTGGCGCAATTGTCTTCGCTGAGTCCTCAGCGCGGGCCTTAGCAAGTGCCTTCGCCAGCTTGTGTTTTCTTGAGGGCGAGAGCGAGCGGTGCCGGGTCTTCGGAGCCGCTGGCTGAGGCAGTGGGGCCGCGGTGCCGGAGCGGCTTGGTGCCGCCGGTGCGCTCTGCACCGAAGAAGCTCTCGGTGCCGGCGCGGCCGGTGCCAGGGGCTGGAGCAACGCCTCCATTAGGAGTTGTTTCAATCGAATGTCCCGCTCCTTTTGAGTTCGCGTCTTGAAGGCGGAACAGGAAGAACACTTATCTGTTCGGTGTCCTTCGCCCAGGCAACGGAGGCAGGCATCGTGTGGGTCCCCGACTGGCATAGGCCTCTGGCACGCTGCGCAGGGCTTAAAGCCCGGTGCCTTGGGCATGAGCCCGCACCGGGGGAGGAAAGGGAGGGGATACCCCCCTTAACCCTATCCTAAAACCTAACTAACTAACTATGAAAACTATCTACACTAAGTACTAACGAACTATATACAAAGAACAGTAGCGAGAGCTACGGTAGTGGAGGACAGAGAGCACTCCACAGTTCCAACTGGCCGTCACGGGCGGTAAGAAGGAACTGAGGAGCGGACGGGCCGGCTGAGGTATATAACAGGCGCCATAGCGGCGCCACTCCAGGGGGCGCCAGCCGGCCCGCCGGAGTTGCTAGGGTAAAAAAGTTCCGAGATGCCGTGCACGCGCAGCGCGCACACCTGACTGAAATGCATAGGAGCAATCACTCGAAGAAGAACATCATAAACCGGACACTAGGAAGTTTAGACTTGAAATTAGATGAAGGTTTCTAACCATCAGAAGAGTGAAGTTCTGGAACAACCTTCCAAGGGGAGCAGTGGAGGCAAAAGACATATCTGGCTTCAAGACTAAGCTTGATAAGTTTATGGAGGGGATGGTATGATGGGATAGCCTAATTTTGGCAATTAATTGATCTTTGACTATTAGCAGTAAATATGCCCAATGGCCTGTGATGGGATGTTAGATGGGGTGTAATCTGAGTTACTACAGAGAATTATTTTCTGGGTGTCGGGCTGGTGAGTCTTGCCCACATGCTCAGGGTTTAGCTGATCGCCATATTTGGGGTTGGGAAGGAATTTTCCTCCAGGGCAGATTGGCAGAGGCTGTGGGGTTTTTTTTGCCTTCCTCTGCACTGTGGGCATGGGGCACGGGTCACTTGCTGGAGGATTCTCTGCACCTTGAAGTCTTTAAACCATGAATTGAGGACTTCAATAGCTCAGACATAGGTTAGGGGTTTGTTACAGGAGCGGGTGGGAGAGATTCTGTGGCCTGCTTTGTGCAGGAGGTCAGACTAGACTATCATAATGGTCCCTTCTGACCTTAAAATCTATGATAGATGCCATCATACCAGTGCAGAACATGGATTAGCTGCAATGATAACCATGGCCAAAACAGTCAACACCATTTGATTTTAACCAGAGTTTCTGAACTCTTACTGCAAAATCCCTAGTACACAGGAATCTCCCTGCTGGGTTAGGTTCTGCAAGATTCAATAGGTGGGAATCCCTCTAGGTGGGCTCCCAAATTCCTATCCAGACCCAGAGTAGGACTACACTGGATCTGCTACAAAGAGCGTGCGTTTCAGAGACTTGTCACCAAAAAATTTGTGAACTGCTTTTATCTTAAATCATAGAATCACAGATTAGGATTGGAAGAGACCTCAGGAGGTCATCTAGTCCAACCCCCCTGCTCAAAGCAGGACCAACACCAACTAAATCATCCCAGCCAGGGCTTTATCAATCCGGGCCCTTAAAAACCTCCACCATCTCCCTAGGTAACCCATTCCAGAGCTTCACCACCCTCCTCGTGAAATAGTGTTTCCTAATATCCAACCTAGACCTCTCGAACTGCAACTTGAGACCATTGCTTCTTGCTCTGTCATCTGCCACCACAGAGAATAGCTGAGATCCATTCTCTTTGGAACCCCCCTTCATGTAGTTGAAGGCTGCTATCAAATCCCCCCTCACTCTTCTCTTCTGCAGACTAAACAAGCCCAGTTCCCTCAGCCTCTCCTCGTAAGTCATGTGCCCCAGCCCCCTGATCATTTCCGTTGCCCTCCGCTAGACTCTCTCCAATTTGTCCACATCCTTTCTGTAGTGGGGATCCCAAAACTGGACACAATACTCCAGATGTGGCCTTACCAGTGCCGAATAGAGGGGAATAATCACTTCCCTCGATCTGCTGGCAATGCTCATACTAATGCAACCCAATATGCTGTTAGCGGAGCTCTCATCCACTGTAATCCCCGCGTCCTTGTCTGCAGAACTGCTGCTTACCCAGTCTGTCCTCAGCCTGTAGCAGTGCATGGGATTCTTCTGTCCTAAGTGCAGGACTCTGCACTTGTCCTTGCTGAACCTCATCATATTTCTTTTGGCCCAATCCTCCAATTTGTCTAGATCACTCTGGACCCTATCCCTACCCTCAGAACATGCTGAGGGTGCAATCCATCCCATTATCCAGATCATTAGTAAAGACGGTTAGAGGTATGGAACGGATTCCATTTGAGGAGAGATTAAGAAGACTGGAACTTTTCAGTTCAGAAAAGAGACAACTAAGGGGAGATATGATTGAGGTCTATAAAATCATGACTGGTGTAGAGAAAATAGATAAGTGTTGTTTACTACTTCTGACTATTAATGTGTTATGAGCAGGTTTAAAACAAATAAAAGGAAGTATTTCTTCACACAACATACATCATACACAACCTGTGGAACTCCTTGCCAGAGGATGTTGTGAAGGCCAAGACCACAACAGGGCTCAGAAAAGAACTAGATAAATTAATGAAGGATAGGTCCAACAATGGCTATTAGCCAGGATGGGCAGGAATGGTGTCCCTAGCCTCTGTTTGCCAGAAGCTGGGAACAAGCGACGGGATGGATAAAACTTGATGATTACCTGTTCTGTTCATTCCCTCTGGGGCACCTGGCACTGGCCACTGTTGGAAGACAGGATACTGGGCTAGATGGACCTTTGGTCTGACCCATTAGGGCCATTCTTATGCTGAACAAAACCAGCCCCAGGACCGACCCCTGGGGCACTCTGCTTGATACCGCTGCCAACTAGACATTGAGCTGTTGGTCACTACCCATTGAGCCCCAACAATCTAGCCAGCTTTCTTTCCACCTTGTAGTCCATTTATCCAATCCACACTTTAACTTGCTGGGAAGAATACTGTGGGAGACCATACCAAAAGCTTTGCTAAAGTCAAGGTATATCACATTCACTGCTTTCCCCATATCCACAGAGCCAGTTATCTCTTCATAGAAGGCAATCAGGTTGGTCAGGCATGACTTGCCCTTGGGGAATCCATGTTGACGGTTCCTGATCACCTTCCTCTCCACTAAGTGCTTCAAAATGGTTTCCTTGAGGATCTGCTAAATGAGCCAAAAGCTCTTTAAAACTGGCATTATCATCTCCTCTTAGAACCTAGAATACACAAGTCTCCTGACTAGTTTTAGCATTTTCCTACATCAGCAATAGTGCGGCATTTCTAGCCCTGCCAGAGGCTGACTGACATGCTTCTGTTTCATGCTTTAGTCAGTTCTGAAACCTAAGATTGATCTCCCCTGTGGGACTGCAGAGCATTGTGTGAACAGGCTCTTAGCCTTGCAGCCAGCCCATGTAATCTGGATTCCCAGCAAAGGATTCTATGAGTGTTAGGAGCCATGAAGCACCAGGGGAAGGATAGCAGCTGAATTAGGAGCTCTGTTTCCTTAGTGAATTCATCTTTATTGGAGAGGAGTGAAGCCCAAGAGTTATAAGTTCAGGTTAGAGCCACAAATGCAAGCTGCATTCCACCCTGTGTTACAACTTTATGATGCTAGACTTCATGTCCTATTGGGGTCCATTGCAGTTTTGTTCCCAGACTGAGGCTATTATATATAATAGGTACTGGGTACAAGTTTTCTCTTCCGTAAGAGGGATAATGGGCCAGGTTCTCTACTAGTGTAAATTGGTGACACTGATTTACACAAGCTGAGGATCTGGCCCAATGCCTGTGGAGTTGGGGTAATATATTCCTGCCATTAGTGACCATGGTTGATAGCTATTGATTGCTTTGTACATTTTGGCCCATTAGATGTTGTTTAAACATGCTGATATATCAGAGGACTGAGTGACGCAGAAGACTGGCGATAGCAGATGGAACCTTTCATCTCTAAAGGCTGCCAGTTCAAATCTAATATTCACCAGAATGCATCATTAGCAGATAACAAAAATGAAGCTGTGTTTCTGTCCCTCTCTGGGTTCGGGATAATTTTAGTAATGAGCTGGTAGTTCTGAGCTTTATTCCTCACAGGACAGGTTTCCACATCACAAAAGCCAGCACCATAATGAACACCCTGGTTGCAAGAATCAGCAAAGAGGCCAAAACTGTCCTTGAGCTGGACAAACAATATGGTGACCTCCCAAAAATGAAGTAAACATCTACCTTATCTCTTTCCTTCCTCTACACCCCGCCACTATATCTCATGCAGCAGCTTGAGTTCACGTCTCCAGGTTCTTAGTCTGACCCTCTTCTAGGCGAAATATACATATAGGGCATAATTTTTTAAAGTATTTTGCATTGGCCTAATTCTGATCCCGTTGAAGTCAATGATTAAGCTCTAACGGGGAACTGGTAGACCAATGTTGAGCACTTTTGAAAATCCCACATGTATATTTTTGATACAGTGTATTGCATTGTAACGCATTTATTAGACACAGAAACAAAACCACATGTTAATAGCTTTTTATATTTATTTTAGAGCGGTGGGTCACATGACTGCAATAAAGTACAATTTTTCAGAGTCTAAAAACAAAAACTATTGAGCTTGATTCTGACCTCAGTGTAAATCTGGAATGACTTGAATGAAGTCAGTTACTTCAAAGTTACACCACTAGTGTAAACGAGATCACAATGTGGTACATTATGTTTTTGCTTGCAATTCACTTTATCTTGCCTCTTTTTGATGGGAAGAGGAGTCTTATGGATGAAGATTTCAGAAAATGTCCATGTCTTTTGTAACTGGAAAACAAGTGGCAGGGTTAAGCGTTGTTAAAAGTCCCTTGACCCAATGGAACTATATTTGCTTGCATCAGGTCTGAATTTGTCCCTATGTGTCTATCTTCCAATTTATAACAGTTCCCTCTACCCACCCACCATATTTTTGGCTGTTGTCCGTGCTGTATGGGTTTCCACCATTTCTCCTCCTTTTCACGATCATGGCTTATGTTTGTCTTGGTATTTCTTAGACGGTTGCAATTTTCATCGGGTGCCCTATTGGGGGGGGGGGGGGGAGATAATACTCCTGACCCACTTTGCAATTCTAGTTCCTGCAGCTGCCCTGGGAAATCAATAATCTTTGCAATACTCCACTGCAGCTATGCTATGAACAAGAGGCAGTGTTGTTTAGTCAAAAGGGCTGTGATTCTGGTCTGCAGTCTACACCTGGCTCTGGCACTGACTTGCTCTATGACTCTGAGCAAGTCATTTTATCTCTGTTGCCCTTATAGCCCTTTGTCTTGTCCAAAGTGTAGGTTCTTTAGAGCAGGGACAGTCTCTCACTCACTGCTTATACAGTATCTAGCGCAATGGGGCCCTGATCTGAGCCTCTAGATGGTATTGCAATATAAATAACTGTAACAACATAATTCATTTCATGAATGACCCAAAGACTCAAGATCATTTCAAATGAATCTGCCAGTTCCTCCATTCCCATGCACTGAGGGTTGGAAAAGAACTCAACTTTTGTCATATTCATTTTGCCCTCCTAACCATCGACCCAAAACATTGCTTCCTCTAACATGGCTGCGGGAGAAGTTCCACCCATCACAAGCATAGCCCAGCACTCTCTTGGGGGTCGGAAAAACAAGCGTACTTGCTTTTCATTTGAGAGGAGCTCACGTATGAGATTCACTTGACTTGATTTGGGAAAACCCTGCATGATAAAGTCCTCTTTCTCCCTCCCACCCTCTTTTGAAAAAGGAGGAAAAAAGCCTGAAACTGACTTTTTGTAGATTCATTTTACTTCCCTTAGTGCTTCACTTGGAATAAACCAAATAAATAAAAGACATTGAAAACAACAAACCCCGAAGCCTTTCTTTCAGTGTCACTGTTTCCATATACAAGAGTAAAGCAAAGAGGTTTCCAAATCCAGACTTATTAAATTAAGCTATTTCCTCTCTACAAGAGGTTGGCAGAACAAGGAGCAAGGTTTGAAGTTTTATTTCTCATCAGATTTCACTTGCTGAGCACATGGGATAGCTCAGTGGTTTGAGCATTGGCCTGCTAAACCCAGGGTTGTGAGCTCAATCCTTGAGGGGACCACTAGAGATCTGGGGGGAAAAAAAAAATCAGTACTTGGTCCTGCTAGTGAAGGCAGGGGGCTGGACTCAATGACCTTTCAAGGTCCCTTCCAGTTTTAGGAGATAGGTATACCTCCAATTTAAAAAAAAAAAAAAAAGCCAAGTAAAATGGTCCGAAAAGAAGAAGAAAAATAAATAGAAGCAATCAAGAAAGGGAAATATCCCTTTGGTATGTGTGGCAGAGAATCCAGGACAGCAACCCACGCATACAAGGTGCTTCCAGGGGGTCCTTTCATTCCTCATCACATTTCTGATGGTCGAGCAGAAATAGGGTTACCAGATAGCAACTGTGAAAAAAATGGGATTGGGGTGGGGGGGTAATAGGTGCCTATATAAGAAAAAGTCCCAAAAACGGGACTGTCCCTTTAAAAATGGGACATCTGGTCACCCTAAGAAGAAACCTAGTCTCAGCTGCATACATATTTAGGTTACATGAACACAATTAACACTTCCTGCCACTGATCCGCTGCTTCTAAACTCTCCATCTTCCTCTCCTCCCTCAGGTCGGCCCATCCCATGTGTTTCCATGTCTGGTAGCTGAAAACGGGGTCTTGTTGTTCCAGATTCATCTCCCCGCGATTATTCTTGCATCTCACAGTTCAACAAGAGAGAACATCTCAGGTATGCTGGAAACGTCAGGAATCTGAACAGCCCACCTTCTGAGAGCTAATTGCTCCTTATAGTCTTATCCTGGGTGATAGAAGCCCTGAGCCAACTGCACTTAAAGTATAAGAGAGGACTATCAAAGACTTCCAGAGGAGCAGAATTAGGTCCACAGAGAGTACTATAATCAGGACACTAGACAGAATCCATTCCAAGAGGGCACCAACATCCATTGCTGGATACTCTCTTTATTCCATTGCATGAAAAGAATGGGATTTCTCTGCTTGCCTCACAATGGGGCAGAATTCCCTGGCTATTTCTTTTCATTCAGAAGCTATCATGGACAAGTTCTAGATAGAGATTCAGCATGTTTCAGTCTCTATAGTCATTCAATACCAGGTTTCCACTGCCAGATCTCAACCACAGTCTGGATGGACAGCTGGGGTAAAAAGGGGATTCAACTGCATGATTGTTGTGAAGATCCATTGCAGCACTTTGAGATCTGTACATGGAAAGGGTTACCTAAGCCTTTAGAGAAGGAAAAGGAAGAATAAGTTATCTTATTAGATCTCCTTGGGCAATTTAAGTAAGAAGAATTAAATTAGCTAAATTGGAATTTAGCCAACATCTTTCCTCGGCAAAAAGTGCAGCAACATTTAAATGACCACAAACGATCAAGGCCTTGGTTTTAAGTCTTCTCCAGAAGGCATGTATATTATCTAAATATTATGTATATTATACACACCTTCAATATTAGGCCTCTCCATGCTGTTTTCAATATGAAGAAACTACTCCACCTAGAAGGACAGAGCAAAACTCATCCGCTATTTCCTTTCTACCATGGGTTTCTTCCCTGGACTCCACCCAATAGACCTCTGCCCTCATATGTCAGTAACTCCTTCCAAGAAGCAATTCAGTTCTTCTGGCTACTCATTTTGAGCTCATGCCTAGCCACCTTTTGCTTTGCACTGACGGCTGGGCTGAGACCAAGAGCATTCATCACGTGTTCCACATTAAAACATAAGCTCTTTGTAGGAACCTGTTATAGCAAAGCAAATGAGTGCACATGTTCTCTTAGGGTATGTCTACACTCAGGGTCCCACAGCCCAGCTCCAGCCCAAGCCTGGACATCTACATTACAATTTTATAGCCCTTGCAGCCTGAACCCTGTGAGCCTATGTCAGCTGACCCAGGCCAGCCACAGGTGTTTTATTGCAGTGTAGATGTACCCTAAGAGCTAATAGTCTCCTGGCTCTTTTTTATGGAGCTTTAGTCTGTCTCTATTATGAAGCTGAGTATATTTTGGAAGGCTCTGTCATTTGGGAGTAATTATCACATTAGAACAATTCAGGCTTTGGACACACCAAACTGAAATAAACCAGGATCTTTTGTAGACCAAAATCACCTCTCATTTGTGAATGGCAAGGAATTCCCTCGACATTTAACAACTTTTTTTGGTCCCCGAAAGCATTGAGAATTTTAAAATATTAATATATAAAAAAGCCTGGAGAGTACCCCATGCCAGAATGATCCCTCTATGAGCTACAGTTTGAAATAGTTTATCAGTATAAACAATCCAGATATGTGGACTCTACTCAGATCCTATGCCACCAGCACTCCCAGCTATCTCCGTGACACCACTGATTTCCTGAGAAAACTACAATACATTGGTGATCTTCCAGAAAACACCATCCTAGCCACCATGGATGTGGAGGCTCTCCACACAAACATCCCACACACAGATGGAATACAAGCTGTCAGGAACAGTATCCCTGATGATGCCACAGCACAACTGGTTGCTGAGCTCTGTGACTTAATCCTCATGCACAATTATTTCAAATTTGGTGCAATATATATACCTCCAGACCACTGGCACTGCTATGGGCATCCGCATGGCCCCACAATATGCCAACGTTTTTATGGCTGACCTGGAACAATGCTTCCTCAGCTCTCGTCCACTCACACCCTTACTTTGATGACATCTTCATCATCTGGACCCATGGGAAGGAGCCTCTGGAAGAATTCCACCACGATTTCAACAGCTTCCACTCCACCATCAACCTCAGCCTGGACAAATATACACAGGAGGTCCACTTCCTAGACATCACGGTACAAATAAGTGACAGTCACGTTAACACCACCCCACCCTATACCGAAAACCTACTGACCGCTATGCCTACCTTCATGCCTTCAGCTTCCATCCCAGACACACCACACGATCCATCATCTACAGCCAAGCGTTGAGGTACAAATGCATTTGCTCCAACCCCTCAGATAGTAACTGACACCTATAAGATCTTCACTAAGCATTCTCAAAACTATGATACCCGCATGAGGAAATAATGAAACAAATCAACAGAGCCAGACGTATACCCAGAAACCTCCTGCTGCAAGACAAGCCCAAGAAAGAAACTAACAGAACTCCACTGGCCATCACCTACAGTCCTCAGCTAAAACCTCTCCAACGCATCATCAGTGATCTACAACCAATCCTGGACAGCGATCCATTGCTTTCACAGGCCTTGGGAGGCAGGCCAGTCCTCGGCCACAGACAACCTGCCAACCTTAAGCATATTCTCACCAGCAACCACACACCGCATCATAGTAACTCTAACTCAGGAACCAATCCATGCAACAAACCTCGATGCCAACTCTGCCCACATATTTACACCAGCGACACCATCACAGGACCTAACCAGATCAGCCACATCATCACCGGTTCATTCACCTGCACGTCCACCAATGTAACATACACCATCATGTGCCAGCAATGCCCCACTGCTACGTACATCGTCCAAACTGGACAATCCCTAAGGATAAATGGACACAAAAGTCATATCAGGAATGGCAATATACAAAAACCTATAGGAGAACACTTCAACCTCCCTGGACACACTATAGCAGATTTAAAGGTAGCCATCCTACAGCAAAAAAAACAAAACAAAAACAAACAACTTCAGTACCAGACTTCAAAGAGAAACTGCTGAACTTCAGTTCATTTGCAAATTTGACACCATCAGTTCAGGATTAAACAAAGACTGCGAACGGCTAGTCAACTACAAAAGCAGTTTCTCCTCCCTTGCTGTTCACACCTCAACTGCGAGAAGAGGGCCTCATCCTCCCTGACTGAACTAACCTCATTATCTCTAGACTCATTCTTGCCTGCATATTTAAACCTGCCTCTGGAAATTTCCACCACATGCATCTGACCAAGTGGATATTCACACACGAAAGCTTATGCTCCAATACATTTGTTAGTCTATAAGGTGCCACAGGACTCTCTGTCGCTTTTTACAGATCCAGACTAACACGGCTACCCCACTGATACTTGTCACCACATAAATGTGTTTTCTAGGCGTACAATGATAAAAATATATGTATATTGAATCATTACTATGTTCTACCCCTACCCCACCTCCTCCTTACGAAGTAATCCTATAATCCATACAAGCATTAACACAGATCTCAGATTAATGCTTCAGATTCCACAAAAATGAAAACTGAGAAAGCGTCTAGCAATATATTTTTGTTCAAGTTTCAAATCTATTAGTAGTCAAACCATTTACTAGATTCTTGTCAAGTACAGATTAATTAGCTCTTAATATTTGCAACAGCCTACAAAATTGCAGTCAAGCAGTACATCCTGAAAACCTTCATCTACCAATATAAAATGAATTCTTGTTTTGAGGAGAGCTACATGCGTCACATCACTTTTACCCTATTTCTACATGAAAGCACAAATATAAGACTTTCCCTACAAACTGTATAACAGACAGGCAAAAGTTCTATAGTTCCTTCCAATACACACCACATCAAAGCTCTTTACCATACTACTTAATAGGGATTCTTAATTTTTTATCCACTGATGACCCCCCAAACCAACCACTTCTTCTATAATGCCACATCCCAGAACCTTTTGTTCTGTTTCAGCAAGAGTGAGCAGTTTGCTTTTTCAAGTTCCTTCGCATATGGTGGAGAGCACCCAGAGCCACAGAGGCAGGGGGACACACACAGAACCCCCAGTCAGAGGGTGGGTTGCAGAGACTAAAATAGAGGGGGATGCGCGGGTGGCATTCAGGGAACTCGTGGGGGAGAAAGAGGGATACAATGAGCTGGAGGTGCATGTTATGAGCTTGACATACAGAAGCAACAAATTCTATGACCCTCTAGTTATGTTATGTATGGCTGAAATCAGTTTTTACAGTCAATCATTTCATATTTAAAAATACATCAAGCAAAATTTGTTCATAACATTTTCCATAAGAAAGTACAACTTTCCCCTGTAAGATAGATTCAATAAACCAAATAACTGGAGCAATTTGTATTCAGAAGGTCCTTCAAAACCATAACAAATGGAAATAGTTTTTACATTAAGCCTTAGAGTCTGTAGAAAATGATAGCAGTTCCATGACCCTAAGTTTGAGAATCATTGCTATACATGCACAGCACTGAACAGGCTGCCACCTTGGGGAAGAAAGGGAGCAATCCGGTGGCCAGCTATCACAGTGCACAGTTGAGGTATGGGTGTAAGTGAGAGATTGTCACCACTGATCAAGGCAAACCCCTTATATTTAGACACAAAAGAGTCAGGCAATGCAGGAGTTACAAACCCAATTATAATATTAATTTGTCCAAATCGCAGTATTGGAAGGTAACATTTTGAACATTCCAAATACAATTGAGTATATCAGAATAAGGCAAATTTCATAACTAGATTAATAGTCTTTTAGCAGTACAGTATTATTGAGTCTGAGCTCTGTGTTACAGACCCTACATCACTAAGATTAGTACTTTCTCTACCTCACCCCAACCTCTCTCATTTTATTTAATACAAAACATGTAACCCAGCACATAAGGGCAGTTAATTGCAACCACACTGAGGAAGAAGGAAAAAAAAAATCTCAAACCTGCAGCAAAATGCAGCAAAGCTACAAATTCTGGGCTCCCAGCCTAATCCCTGAGACTCTGTACAGAACAACTTCAACTACACAATCTTGAGCTACCCTTTCCTTTGTTTCAACAGAGGGTAGGAGAAGCAGGGACTGATGCCCCTCTCATATGCAGAATCCCATGTGCCTTGTCAACCTGGCTGGGTATAAATCTCAATTTCTCTCTCCCAAGCTCATCAGTTGAAAGATGCAGGGGGAAGGGAAGAATCTGTGCCAGCTTGATCCTGCTTATTGCGCCCCCCCCCCCCCAGCTCATCAGCCAGGGATATTGGTACCAACTTCTTCTCTTTGTTTATTACATAACCTCCAAAGCCCATGCAAGGGTGTGAGGGAGAAAGGAGAGAAGATATCACCATCACCTTCTCCACCCTTTTAATACCCCATTCCTTCAAGCAATGGTGAGTGTATGCAAGGAAGCAGTGTAAATTTCTTCCTCCATCCACCACTGACAAGACGATGCAGTGACGGTAAGGTAAGGGTATAATCAATTCCACCTTTACTCTCACTGTCTCCAAAACTCACAACTGACAGAGAATATTACCAGTGCAGGGTTTCCCCCTCCCTCAATGCTGCATACAGGGGGAAAGCATGTCAGCTCCTCCTCTAGTTATTATACCCACTCACCAGAGGCCCATTCAATGTTATGTATGGCAGAACAGTACTGCCAATGTCTCCTCCTGGTTATTAAATCCCCCCAGAGCCTGTGCAATGGTGTGGGTGTGTCTCTGTCCCCCACGCCTTGTATATCTTCCCGTATGTCCAAAACCCATGTAATGCAAGATGGGTGATGGTGTATGTGAGGGGTGTCAGTGGCAGATTTCCCCCCCGCCCCTGGCAGGCCACAGGCAATTCTGTTATGTGGTGTGTGCGGAGTGGTGAGTGCCAGCTCTCCCCACACAGTACTTCACAATGCAGATGAGGTATGTATGGGTGTATGTGTCAGTGCCAGACACCCCCCTCCCCAAGCTCCATAACACACTGTGTGGTGGGGATAATGTGTGTGGGGGGAGTAACAGGCCCCCTGTAATGCTATGCAGTAGGAGTATGGGGTCAGTGCCCCACCAGGCCCCACATTGTACAGTAGGAGAACGGGTTCTGCACCAACACCCCACCAGGCTCCATACCTGTCCCCCTGCAGGCCCATACTATGCCATGCACTAGAGGGTCAGAGCCAGTGCTGATCCCCGAGCTGTGCCATGCAGCAGGGGGTCAGGGCCTCCTCCCCCCTTAGGGCCCGTGCCAACCCCCATACCATGCCATGCAATACAGTGGTGGGGGAGGGCAGTGGCACCGAATGCCATGGCATGCAACAGGGGATCGGGATCAGGGCCAGCCCCACCCCAAGTCCCCAGGCCATGTTTGTGGTAGTGTATCAGGATCAGTGCCAGCACCAATCCCCTCAGGCCCTGTGCCATGCGGTAGGTGGTCGGGGTCAGTGGCGGCAACACAGCCGCCGCCGCCACCCCCTGCAGGTCTATGGATGTTTGTGCGATGGGTCGGGGTCAGAACCCCACAAGCCCTATGCTTATGAGGCGGGTGGAAAGTGACGGTTAGGCCCCCTTCCACCGTCACCTCAGCCCCACGGAGGAGGCAGTGCGCAGTAAGGAGCGAGCGACTGGGCCAACCCTTCGCCCACATCCAGCCCCCCCGCCCAGGGCGCGAGGGGGGGGGGAAGAGAGCTCGGAGTAGGCCCCGCAGGCCGCCGTAAGGGACAGGAGAGGAGGGGCAGCGCCGAACCCCCCTCCCAAACGGGGGCAGCCGCCATCTTGCACCCAGCCGACCCCCTCCCCGAGGGCCCGGCCCCAGCAGCCTCTCACCTGAGTAGCTCATGACAGCAGCTCCACGTCCCACTCTCACCTCACACTCCCACCACCAGCCCGCTGCTGCCTCCTGCGACAGACGGTAACGGCAGCTGCCGAGCCCCGCCTCCCGGCCGCATTGGACGCGCTGCTCCGCCCACCCGCAAGTCATTGGTGGCCGGGGCTGCCACGCCCGCCCTATTCTCCTTCCACTGGGGAAATTTCCCGCAGTGCTCTGTTGCCGTTAGAAGAAAAAAGCCATCAATCAAAATCACTCTTACTTTCCATAGGCTAGACAGATGTAAATCAAGAACCGCTTCAACTGCGAAAGGTGGACATTAACGTCTATCGAAAAGATTTTAACAGATCATTGGTCAAGATATTTGTCAGTCATTAGACGCCAAAGCAAGGAGGGGGGATTGGGTAAGATAACTGTCGATCGGGAGGCAGAGTCAAGGCGATATCCTGCTCTCTGGTTAGTCAGAAGTAGGCAGGCTAGGTTGGCTTGGGTGTACACGGACCCGATTCACAGATGGGACGATGGCAGCTCGGCGGGGAGGTGATGTGCGGACCCTTCTTAGGGCGAGGACCAAACCCAGGCTGGCTAGCCTACGGTGCCTCAGCAGGGACATGGGGCAATGCAGCTGTCAAAGCCTTCGTGTCGGGCTACCTGACGCGGGCTCCCGGCGCCGGGCTACGATCCAGGCACTACCCCCAGGTGCTCGCCTCACGAGGCTGCCCGAAGCCCGAGCCGGGCTCCCGAGCTGTGGAGCGCAGCCGGCTGGAACCTGGTCGCACCCAGGCCGGCCCCGAGGGTGGCGGCGCCTGACCCTACGGGGTGGGACACAGCAGAGTTAGCGGAACATTCAGCAACTGCGCACTGAGGCGTCTGCCCAGGAGCAGGGGCAGGATCTCCAGCGCGGCAGCTGCACGCCACGAACAGGGACTGGGGCTGTGCTGGGGAGGGCACCACAGCCAGAGCCGGCTCCAGGCACCAGCTAAAAAAGCAGGTGCTTGGGGCGGCCAATACCAAGGGGTGGAATGTCCGGGTCTTCGGGAGCAATTTGGCGGCAGATCCTTCAGTCCCTCTCAGAGCGAAGGACCTGCTGCCAAAGAGTGGAGCAGCACAATCGCGCTGCCACGGCTTTTTGTTTGGTTGGCCACTTGGGGTGGCAGAAAACCTGGAGCTGGCCCTGACCACAGCGGGCCAGGGGAGGCTCGGTGCTGCTCTCTGCACTTCACATGCAGCTGGCAACGTGCTGAGGAGCAGCCTGGGTTCAGGCTACGGCCCCATCTTCCCCCACTTGGCCATCAATGGGCCTTGCTGAGTGGGGCCCTGCCACCTGTTCCCCTGCAAAGTCAGACATGGGTCCTGCAGACCAGGCTGTGGCTCCTCTTCCCTCCACAAAGCCATCACTGGGCCCCACATACCGAAACCCAGATGTACTTTCCCCCACCAAGCCATTGATAGGCCCTGCTGGCCCAGACCTGGCTCCACTTTCCCCTGCCAAGCCTACCCTGGGCCCCACAGACCTGGGCCCAGTCCCATGTTCCCCTGCTGAGCCATCAATGGGCCTTCATCCCCCCTCATTCTAGGTCTGAGAATGCCTGTGTCTCCTTAGCCTGGGCCTCCCCCACAGGCAATGTCCACCTCCCCATTCTGAGGTGGGCCATGCTCCCTCCCACCCACAGGGCAGGGAGTTGTCCGGAGACCAAACCAAGGGTGGTTCCTTGTTCAGAGGGGTAACCCAAAGGGAAAGGCAGACCAAGAGCCAGGGAACAAGAGTGACAAAAAACAGGACTTTCAATGTCTTGGGAAGTCATTGAATTCCCAGGACAGCTACTTCAAAAAATGGACAATCCTGGACAGGTGGCAACTCTTGCTCTGATTGAGCATGGTAAAAACAGCAGTGTAGCTGTGGCAGGACAGTTTAGCTGCCCTACATACATACCCAAGGTTTCAGATGGGATTGTGCTTGAGGTGGCTAACCTCCTGTATTCTGTCTGCCAGTGTCTATGTAGACAGCCTGTCCATATGAGGTTGAAAGAATGCATAAGTTAGACCCCCTTAGACTTACCTTATAACAGGTGGTAGAGTCCCCCTCGGTGCACTGGAGGTTGGTCCTGACTAGTATCACCAGTATTGGAGATCCAGGAGACTACAATCAGAAGGACTGGGTTGACCCCTGGGCTCCACCCCTCGCATCCCCCAGTGTATGCTCCAGGTGAGGGCAGCCTTACTACCTGTCTCTTGTGCTTCCCTATGGGAGGGTGCTCTCTGTCCACTCCTCACTTCTGGCCCTCCAGAGCTCACCATCAGGCCCCTGTCCCTGGAAGCCTCCCTGGCTGCATCACCTCAGCAGGCTGTGACACCTGTGAACTGCACCCAGGAAACAGCTGCTCCACACCCATCACTTCCTTACCCTTGTCTCTTGCCCCAACAGCCGGGACCTCCTACCACCCATGGAAGGTGAGGAATGCTGGTAGGCCAGTCTGTATTCCATCCTGGTCCCGCTGCCCACCTGGCAAAGTAGTTAGCAGCTCTTTCACAGAGCCCTGAGCACGTGAGGTTCACCACCTCCCGACACCTGCTCCTTCAGCATTGAGGGGGAGATCCTGGCAAGCATCTACCTTGAGTCGCAGGTTGCAGCCCCTGTTCTGTCTCTCCCAGAACCTCCTCCTCACATTGTAACCACACTTTCCCCTCATTTCCTGATATATGCATACCCCACCTGTGACCCCACAAAGTCGTGAGATCTCCTCACATCAACCTCCTCCTGGTGTCAGCCATACCAGGAGGAGAAAGCTAGATGTGCAAGTGACCTGTGACTGCGGGACCTATTTCAGATTGTCCCTGAAGTCACATCTCTGGGCAGAGTTCCTCTGGGCCATATCCACTGGCTCCCTGGATGCCTTAAGAAGCAGTGGGTGCTGTCTAGCGTTCTCTTCTTGGTGTCCCCCTCTGGAGTCCTGCTTTTGACTCTGTGACCCTCGCTCCTGTCCGTTTTTTCATTTGTTGTCCCCCACATTCAGTTGAAACCTGGGTCTGGTAGCTCTTCCCCTTATGCTAGGGAGGGGCTGTTGGTTGTGGGTGGGCTTCCCCCAGAGCCTCAGTAGGTGCAGATACAGTAACTCCTCACTTAAAGTCATCTCAGTTAACATCGTTTCGTTGCTGATCAATTAGGGAACATGCGTGTTTAAAGTTGTGCAATACTCCCCCTTATAACATCATTTAGCAGCTGCCTCCTTTGTCCACTGCTTGCAGGATTCTCTGGAAGAGAAGCCCCTTCTTGGTGGGATTAGAACCGGGGCAGGACGGCAGCCTCCCCGCCCCGCCCCCATCAGCTCCCCTAAATTCCCTGTAAGGTATGTGGCTCCACAACTGTCCAGCAGCAGTTCAGCTGCCCCTCCCCCAACTGCCGTGCCCTCTGCCTTGGAGATGCTCCCAGGAGCTTCTGGATTGCTGGGGAAGGGGTGCTGATATCAGGATGTCCCCCTGCTCCTGCCCCCCCCCGTACCCCCTCTCCACAAAGTGGATGGTGACACGGCTCAGGGACAGAAAGGAGGAAGCTGTAGTTTCCTGTCTGATCTGCTTAAAAGAGCAGTATACTTGAAGTGGGGTCAGCATACATAAAGGGGCAATGCACATCTCACACGCCCCAGCACTTTGGAAAGTCAGCACCTCTGAAGCTGTGCATATGCTGTCAGGAGGAAGGAGTGGGGCGCTCCAGCTGGAGAGTGTGGGCTCATCATCATGTTCAGTTGTTAATTGGAAGTGTTTGCAGCCACTGCCCTGCATCTATTGTGTTTCCTCCTTCCTGCCTCAGTCCATGCTGCCTTGTAGAATGTGAGGCTACATGAACAACAGCCTATTAACCCTTGAGGGCTCAGCCAAGTGCTAGTTCATCATTTAGCAGCAAGGCACTCCCTGGGAAATATTCCACCCTCTTGCTCCACCACCTCAACCAAGCTTCACACTCATGCATTGCTGTGTACAATATTAAATTGTTTGTTTAAAATTTATACTGTTTATGTATATAATGTCTTTTGTCTGGTAAAAAAAAATTCCCTGGAACCTAACCCCCCCCCATTTACATTAATTCTTATTGGGAAATTGGATTCACTTAATATCATTTCACATAAAGTCACATTTTTCAGGAACATAACTACAACATTAAGTGAGGAGTTACTGTACATTGCTATTTTTACCATGAACTAGTGTGGGTATGTCTACTTGAGCTTATATATACACTTTGTCTACTTGAGCTCCCATATAGACCTACCCAATCACTCTCTGCACTAATCCAATCACTCTGCAGCTCCAATTTTATTTCATACTGTAGCTGCTCTCACTCAAGCTAGCTTAACTCCAGAGGAGTTGGCTTGAGTGAAGGCATACCCTCAGAAA
Organism: Mauremys mutica; assembly: GCF_020497125.1. Lineage (NCBI taxonomy): Eukaryota > Metazoa > Chordata > Testudines > Geoemydidae > Mauremys > Mauremys mutica. The sequence goes on along the minus strand of NC_059091.1, from coordinate 16,241,457 downwards.
GCTCATGTATAAGCAGAAGGATGTTGCATAGGAGGAAGAAGGTGAAAAGTGAGACTGAAGGAGCTCACTTTATGTAACTTATCGAAGATAAGGGTGACCTAATCACAGTCTATAAGCACATCCCAGGGGATATTTCTGACAGAAGAGGGCAGACTGAAATGCAGTAGCTGGGAGCTAAAGCTATCCAATTCATGCTAGAAATAAAATGCAAATGTCTAATTGGGAGGTGAATTAACCATTAGAATAACTAACCCCCGGATAGGGTGGATTCTCTATCACTTGGAGACTTTTAATCAATGATTATGGGTGAAGAATGCGCTGCTATTGCAAAAAAGACCAATGTAATTCTGGGGTCTATTAGTAGGAATGTTACATAAAAGACGTGGGAGGCAATTGCTCCATTCTGCTTGACCCTTGTGAGCTCTCAGTTGGTGTACTCTGTACAGTCTTTAGAAGTAGACAAATTGGAGAGACCAGAGAGCAACAAAAATGATCAGAGCATTAGAAAATATGACCTGTGAGGAAAGGTTGAAAGAATTGGGCATGTTTAGTCTAGAGAAGACTGAGGGGGAACATAACAACTGTCTTCAAATATGTAAAAGCTTATAAAGAGGACAGTCATCTGTTTTCCATGAGCACCAAGGGTAGGACAAGAAGGAATCAGGTTAATCTGCAGCAAGGGAGATTAAGATTAGCTAGAAGGCAAAATGTTCTAACTTCAAGTACTGGAACAAAAATGATTAGGGGGCTGGAGCACATGAATTATGAGGAGAGGCTGAGGGAACTGGGATTGTTTAGTCTGCAAAAGAGAAGAATAAGGAGGGATTTGATAGCTGCTTTCAACTACCTGAAAGGGGGTTCCAAAGAGGCTGGATCTAGACTGTTCTCAGTGGTACCAGATGACAGAACAAGGAGTAATGGTCTCAAGTTGCAGTAGGGGAGGTTTAGGTTGGATATTAGGAAGGAGGGTGGTGAAGCACTGGAATGGGTTACCTAGGGAGGTGGTGGAATCTCCTTCCTTAGTGGTTTTTATGGTCAGGCTTGACAAAGCCCTGGCTGGGATGATTTATCTGAGGATTGGTCCTACTTTGAGGGGGTTGGACTAGATAACCTCCTGAGGTCTCTTCCAACCCTGATATTCTACAAGGCGTTGGTGAGACCTCATTTGGAGTAGTGTGTGCAGTTTTGGTCTCCCATGTTTAAGAAGGATGAATTCAAACTGGAACGGGTACAAAGAAGGGCCACTAGAATGATCCGAGGAATGGAAAGCCTGTCGTATGAAAGGAGACTTGAGGAGCTCGGTTTGTTTTCCTTAACCAAAAGAAGGTTGAGAGGAGATATGATTGCTCTCTTTAAATATATCAGAGGGATAAATACCAGGGAGGGAGAGGAATTATTTCAGCTCAGTACTAATGTGGGCACGAGGACAAATGGATATAAATTGGCAGTTGGGAAGTTTAGGCTTGAAATTAGACGAAGGTTTCTAACCATCAGGGGAGTGAAATTCTGGAACAGCCTACCGAGGGAAACAGTGGGGGCGAAGGACCTCTCTGGCTTTAAGATTAAGCTTGATAAGTTTATGGAGGGAATGGTTTGATAGGATAACGTGATTTAGTCAATAGGTCAATAATGTGCCTCCACTGGTAATTAGTACCGAGGGTCAATGTTGGGATATTGAAAGTCTTTTTCCTGAGTGTCTGGCTCGAGAGTCTTGCCCACATGCTCGGGGTTCAGCTGATCGCCATATTTGGGGTCGGGAAGGAATTTTCCTCCAGGGTAGATTGGCAGTGGCCCTGGAGGTTTTTCGCCTTCCTCCGCAGCATGGGGCAGGGGTCGCTTGCTGGAGGATTATCTGCTACTTGAAGTCTTTAAATCAGGATTTGGGGACTTCAACATCTGAGTCAAGGGAGAGAATTATTTCAGGAGTGGGTGGGTCAGCTTTTGTGGCCTGCATCTTGCGGGAGGTCAGACTAGATGATCATAATGGTCCCTTCTGATCTTAAGTTCTATGATTCTATGAACAGATTACTGAGGAAGGGTATAGGTTTTTAAGAAAAGGTTAGACAAACACCTCCTGGGTTGGTCTAAGTATACTTAATCCTGCCTCAGCATGGGCAGCTGGACCAGATGACCTGTAGAGGTCCTTTCCATCCCTACATTTCTATGATTGTTTTCTTAAAATGAGTTGGTTACTACTTCCAGTGCACCTCCAATAGTGGCAGCACCAGTGTACACTGGCTTCAGGTTTAGATGACACGGTGATTAAAATGCTAATGCCTGTCACCACCCATCATTGCAAAAACTACTGGAATACCATGTCCAGTTCAGGTGCCCACAATTCAAGAAGGATATTGATAAACTGGAAAGGGTTCAAAGAAGAACCACATGAATGATTAAAGGATTAGAAAACATGCCTTATAGCAGGGGTTCTCAAACTGGGATCAGGACCCCTCAGGGAGCCGCAAGGTTATTACATGGGGGTCACGAGCTGTTAGCCTCCACCCCAAACCCCACTTTGCCTCCAGTATTTATAATGGTGTTAAATATATTAAAAAAGTGTTTTAAATTTATAAGTGGGGTCGCACTCCGAGGTTTGCTATGTGAAAGATGCCACTGGCACAAAAGTTTGAGAACCACTGCCTTATAGTGATTGCACTCCTTGAGTCTATCTATTTAGCTTAACAAAGAGAAAGTTAAGGGGTGACTTGATTACAATCTATAAGTACCTATATGGGGAACTTTTTATTAATGGGCTCTACAATCTATCAGAGAAAGGTCTAACACCATCCAATGTCTGGTACTTCAAGCAAGACAAATTCAGACTGGAAATAATGCATGAATTTTTGAGAGAGAGAGAGAAAATTAACAGTTTACCACGGGTTGTGGTAGATCACTGATGATTTTTAAATCAAGACTGGATGTTTTTCTAAAAGTTGTGCTGGAGGAATTATTTCAGGGAAATTGTATGGCTTGTGTTAAACAGGAGGTCAGACTAGATGATCACAATGGTCTCTTCTGGCCTTAGAATCTATGAAATGGAGGAAATTTTAAGAACAACATTCTAGCCTTGACAAGGTGGGATGGAAAGAGCTGTAAAGCCAGTCTATGAGCAAATGCCATGGGACCTTAGACTAAATATTGCCCCCTGAAAAGAGCAGCTGCATCTTCAACGATCACAAGAAAAACTTTTGTGGGAACACCAATCGGAGAACCCATAATAAATCACAGCTGCAGGCTAGACAGACACACAACTGTTATAAGACACAGCATCTGAAATGGGACACTAGGATGGAAAATGGGTATGCTGGAGCAGGTTTTATTTCATATGGAGAGAGACTGCAATACAACAGGAAATACAGTATTAAAAGCAAATTTAAAAAAATGGGAATAGAATCTAGGTAGCCAACAGGAATTAAAATCCTGGGATGGAGTCTGGCCAGACTAGACAAAAAGAAGGAACAAATGCTAGGGAGCTGCCCATGGGACTGAAATGGCCTGCATTTTGTCTGCCAGTCTATGTAGACAGCCTGTCCATATGAGGTTGAAAGAATGCATATGTTAGACCCCCTTAGACTTGCCTTATTACAGCTCCTGTGGCAAGTGGCATCATCTCCCAGATCTTGCAACAGGCGAGGCTGAGACGGGCAGCTGCCTCTGGCAGTGTGAAGAAGGAGGGTTTCTAGTCTTTGGCATTGTACACTCAGTAGTTTCTCCCATTAAGTGTCCTGCTGGCCCCATGCTGTTTACTGCAGCGTTGGGAGCTTGCTCAGCAAACTGACATGTTGGCCCGCCCCATGTTCAGGGTTTCTGTGCTAGGTGGGTTCTCTGGTGCTCTATGAGGTTGGAGCTCCAGCTGAAGCTCTTCCCGCAATCAGTGCATTGGTAGGGGCGCTCCCCCGTGTGGATGCGCTGGTGTTGGGTGAGGTTGGAGCTCTGGGTGAAGCTCTTCTCGCAGTTGGAGCACTTGTAGGGGCGCTCCCCCGTGTGGGTGCCCTGGTGCCGGATGAGGTGGGAGCTCTGGCAGAAGCTCTTGCCACAGATGGTGCAGCGGTAGGGCCGCTCTCCAGTGTGGGTGCGCTGGTGGCTGACCAGATGAGAACTTTTGCAGAAGCTCTTCTCGCAGTCAGGGCACTGGTAGGGACGCTCACCCGCATGGCTCAGCAGCTTTGTGCTCTCCCCAAAGGTCTTTCCACACTGGGGACATCGGTATGGCCTGTCACCTGCATGGCTGAGCTGGTGCCGGGTGAGGTGGGCACTGACCCCGAAGCCCTTCCCACAGTCCCCGCACTTGTAGGGTCTGTCGACCGTGTGGATGCGCTGGTGCTGCACCAGGTACGAGCTGCGCCCAAAGCTCCTACCACACTCCCCGCACTTGTAGGGCTTCACTGCCACATCAGCTCGTGGCTGGCAGCCAGCAATGCGGGAGAAGCGTGTCTCACACTCAGCACAGTGGTGTGGCCGTGGCCTCTGCTGGATGCTCCGGGTGAAGCTCTTCCCACAACTGGTGCATGTGCAGGGCAGCTCTCCAGCGGCATGGGTGCCCTGGTGCCGGATGAGGTGGGAGCTCTTGTTGAAGCTCTTCCCACACTGCGTGCACTTGTAGGGCCTCAGCCCCTTGTGGATGCGTCGGTGTTGGATGAGCGCAGAGCTACGGGTGAAGCTCTTCCCACAGTCAGGGCACTTGTCTGGCCGCTCGCCCGTGTGCACGCGCTGGTGCTCAATGAGGTTGGAGCTCCAGCTGAAGCTCTTCCCACACTCTCCGCACTTGTAGGGGCGCTCACCCGTGTGGATACGCTGGTGCTGCACCAGGTTGGAGTTTTGGCTGAAGCTCTTCCCGCAGTCGGGGCACTTGTAGGGGCGCTCGCCTGTGTGGGTGCCCTGGTGCCGCAGGAGGTGGGAGCTCTGGCTGAAGCTCTTGTTGCAGTTGGTGCACTTGTAGGGCTTGACACCCTGGTGCACGCGCTGGTGCTCCGTCAGGTGGGAGCTCTGGGTGAAGCTTTTGTCGCAGTCGAGGCACTGGTAGGGGCGCTCGCCTGTGTGTACCCGCTGGTGCTGGGCAAGGTTGGAGTTCTGGGTGAAACTCTTCCCACAGTCAGAGCACTTGTAGGGGCGCTCGCCCGTGTGGGTGCCCTGGTGCCGGATGAGGTGGGAGCTCTGGCTGAAGCTCTTGTTACAGTCAGTGCAGTTGTAGCGTTTCTCTTTGGATTGGAGCCCTCTCCCCCAGAGGGGGGATCTGCCCAGTAGCTGCTGCTCTTTGTCGTTTCCCCCCAGCAACTCCGACCCGCCAGGACTGTCTGAGCCGACTTCCTGGGTGATGTTCTCTTTGGGTTTAGCCCCTTCCTCAGGACCTCCCTGCAGAGGGCTCTCCGCCTCCTTCTCACTCATGATCCCATCTGCTGAAATAAGAGAATCCAGGCAATCACTCACTTGACCTATGGGTTGGGAGGAAAGAGAAACTGCAACACAAGAATTTTTTGGGGAAAAAACTGGAAAGGGGAATTTGCAAAAAAGGTTTACTGTTGGACCTAACAGAGAGCACTGGCCCTTTAAGGGCATGCTTATTACAGGACCTCTATCTCTTTAAAGCCAGGCATTCTGGGAATTGTTGGGCCTAGGCCTCAGTCATGGTAGGCAGAAAGCAAGGCCTGCTTGGATTAGACAGATATAAATGCCAAGCTGCTGTAGCAGTAGAGAAAGGAATCTTTTATGGGGTGAGCAGCTGTGGCTGTTAGGTCTTTTCTGGCAAGAGCTTGGAGAAGGAAGCTGTCTGGAACTATGACCATACACTGATGAGAAAGCTAACAGTTCCCTGCAGCTCAGTGAAGTGAAAGGGCTGTCATCAGAGACCAGTGGGAGGACTAAGGGGAGCCTCTGTAGCTGAGAGGTGGAAGGTCAGCTGTGATCCAAGGGAGGCTGGACTGTCTGCAGACTGTAGTCTAGTAGCATAAAGATAAAGTGTGGCTGGAACTGGAGGAGGGTGTCCTATGCCAAGTATTGGAATATTCTGGGCCATTAAAAAAAACCAGGACCTGGGAAGTCAGGCTACTTTAGAACTCTAGCTGAGGGTGTATGCGTGTGTGTGAGAAACAATATTGCCAACTCCAGTGACCTCTATTGTGTGATATTTCATGTCTGCCTTAAAGCCCTCCTGGCTGGAATTAAGAGACTGCATGAGAATCTCAGCTTTAGTTCTTCAGAGAGGTTTCCTGCGCTCATGGCTGCAAAGAACTGCTTGTAAACTGCTTGTGTGCAGCCTGAAGGTTCAAAACCAAGAAGGAAGATAAACCTAGGTTTGTTTTCTTAAATCTCATGGTTTTTAAGTCACTCATGGTATTGGGGGGGGGGGGAGAGAGAAGCTGACAGTTTTTGAATACTTGTAACTGGGGATAACAATAGTCACTGAAGGGGGAAACTGAGGCACAACTGTACCCCTGGTGATGGAGGAGTGATTTGAACCTCCTACACAAACAGACCAAGCACTGTGTTGCCCAAACATGTCTGGAGGGGAGAGACAAGGAGAGCCGATGAGCAGCTGAAGTAAAACAGAGAGCACAGATGAAGCGAGGGACTACCACCAAAAATCCAGCTGGGATTGATAAAGCCTGAGCTGCTCCCCCCATATTCACTCCACAAAAAAACTCTCTTTCTCCCATTACTACAGTGACTTGGCTTTTATAGCCTTCTAATCTGAGCAGGCCTTTCTCTCAGCCTGTCAACACATGAGCTATAGGTACTACAAGTCCCAGAACACCTGTAACATGAGCGCTCTTAAAGGTTCAAGAGCAAAACTTTCTTGCAAATTCCTCTTTCTAGTTTTCCCCCCAAATATGTTTTGCAGTTCCCCTTTCCTCCCAATTGTCACAGGCTGCTGGGCTGTGCACTCCCAGAACTAGATTAGGAGACCCTGCTAGACTATGCATATTCCTCCCATTGTGGCCCTGGAGTTGGCTGGGTTGTGGTGGGGTAACCCTACTGGGCTGTGCATCCCCTCACGCGGCCACCATTCTCCCATACAGCTAGCTGATTGGGTTGCAGAGGAGAGCCCTGCTGGACTGTACATTTCCCCCACCCTTCCCCCATGCTGCCTTGGAGTTGGCTGAGTTGTGGGACCTAGCTAGGCTGTGCACCCCCACATCACCCCTGGTGCTGCAGGGCAGTGCAACCCCCATGCTAGCTGGGTTGGGGGTGGTCCCTGTAGGGCAGTGCAACCCCCTCACTGCCCTGGGGCTGGCTGGGTTGGGGGACCCTGTAGGGCATGCCCCCCATGCTGCCCTGGGGGTGGCTAGGTTGGGGGTCCCTGCAGGGCAGTTCATCCTCCCTCACTGCCCTGGGGCTGGCTGGTTGGAGGTCCCTGCAGGGCAGTGTAGCCCCCAACTCACCCTGTGCAGGCAGTGCAGGGAGCCCCTCAGCCTGGCCCCAGTTCGGATGAAGGCTCTCGTTAACACGCTCCCCCCCCCCGCACAGGGCACTTCTGAGCCTCTCTAGCTGCTGGAGGACTCGGCCCCTCTGTGGTTGTATCACTCCTGTTCCCAGCTGCGTGGGGGGCCAGTCCAATCCATGTTCCCCGTTCCTGCAGGACATCCTGGGGCTCTTTCCCATCACAGCCCGTGGGGGCCAGCAATCCCACCCCTTTATCACATAGCAATACTAGGGGCTTTCCCTTGCTGCCTGTGCCTTTAAGGGTGCACATAGGGCTGGTTCTCCAGCGCTTCTCAGCAAATGCCAGGGCCAGACACTTGCTCTGGTTAAAGTAATAGCTGAGATTTCTCTGTGATCACTGGACTCCAGGAGCTGGGGCTTGAAGAAGAGCAACAGAAGTCACCAGTGTCAAAACGTGACCCCCTAAAGGTTTGGGGAAGCAGGTAAAAGAACCCCTGGATGATATTTAAGAATAACAAGGTTTTTAAAATAAATCTATTGATTTTGGAATGTGTGGGTGACTTTTAAAAAAGATGGCTTTAGGAAATATTTAGAGTTCAGGGCTGTTGTTGAGTGTTCCCCTCCCCATCCCCAAAACCATTTAGTTACGCCTTCCCCACTGCAGCATTTCTCATTCCGTAAGGGGGTGGAGGGGGAATCCAGCTTTTCTCCCAGCCACGAAGACTGGAAATATTTTAAAAAATAAAAGCAGATACTGCGCTCAGGAAATGTGTCCTTTCTCTCCTGTCTTACATGACAAATATATAGTTAAAAATTGTAGGGATTTAGCATTAAGGTGGAATTTATGATTGCATGCAAATTAACTAGTGACATAACTTTTATAAAATGTTGCACATGGAGCGGTACCAAATTTGGCAGCTGTTGAGATAGTCTGTGCTTTGGAGAGCTTACAAGTGAAGACCCAGATCCTGCCAAAAAACTTCCCACACCATGTAGGCTGAAAATTGAGCATTTGCATAAATCTTGGTAGAATCAGAGCCTAAACAAACAACACAAAGCTCATTAAGGGAAGTGATCTTGAATACGATCAGAGTGATGGTTTGCTAATGTCAAGTTAGTACCATGATGTTTTGTGTCTTGCTTAGAGACCCCAAACTGAAATTGGATCACCTAGCACAATTGTTCCCCAAATAGCTTGGAGTATAAATAGGGTTGGTTGGGTTATAATGCAGTATTGGGTATTTTTTGCTCTATTTTTATTTATCTACATTAAATGTATGACAGGGCGGGGGTGGCTGGCTGAGGGAGGCACTAAGGCAGGCGGGGTGAACTAAGGGGGAAGGAGCATTGAGGGGAGCAGGTAGAGTGAGAGCATGAGGGAAGAGTCTAAAGCCTGCAGCCAATCAGCAGAGGGATGAGAATATCTAGAACTGGAGCAGTCCCTGTGATGGCATCAGTGCTTAAAAGTCCCCGCTGATGCAGCTGCTCCTGCTGGCTAGAGTCTTGGAAGGGATTCTCCCTTACACAGATCTGGGTGCTGGATGCCTCACACCTGCCCCTGCCTGCAAAGTCCTAGCCTCTGGTCAAGAGATGGGAACAAGTTGTGGTGTCTGGGCCACTTGCATGGTGGCTAGGGACAAAGCAGATGAGGGTGGGCTGTGCACTAACTGCCCCAATAACAGCTATGTGGGTGAAACCAGACAGACACTACACTGTCGAATGAACTCCCACAGACAAATGATAAAAGACAAAAACACCCTGTCTCCAACGGGTGAGCACTTTTCACAAAGTATCTGACCTCTCAGTCCTCATCCTCAAGGGAAACCTGCGCACAGATCTCTCGGGGGTGGATTTTTCACACCCTTGAGAGAGAGAGCTAGGCCAGGGCCAGGGCCAGGGCCAGGGCCAGGTAGGCAGGCAGAGTTTCAGAGTCTCAATGCGTGGATGAGACAATGGTGTAGAGAGGAGGGGTTTACGTTCATTAGTAACTGGGGAAACTTTTGGGATGGGGGGAGCCTATACAGGAGAGATTGGCTCCACCTAAACCAAAGTGGAACCAGACTGCTGGCACTAAACATTAAAAAGGTTGTAGAGCAGTTTTTAAACTAGGAGATGGGGGAAAGCCGAATGCTGCAGAGGAGCATGTGGATCGGACACAGACTTCTCTTAGGGGAGAGTCTGATGATAGAGAATCTCCAGGTTATAGTCAGGAGCAGAGGACGGAAGAGGATAATGTAAGGGACAGATCAGATGATAAACAGTCACATAAAAAAGAATCTGGCACATCAGAAAAGGGCAGACAAATAAACAGGGACAAGTTTTTAAAGTGCTTGTACACAAATGCTAGAAGTCTAAATAATAAGATGGGTGAACTAGAGTGCCTTGTGATAAAGGAGGATATTGCTATAATAGGCATCACAGAAACCTGGTGGACTGAGAGCAATCAATGGGACACAATCATTCCGGGGTACAAAATATATCAGGACAGAACAGGTCATGCAGGGGGAGGAGTGGCACTATATGTGAAAGACAACGTAGATTCAAATGAAATAAAAATCTTAAGCGAATCCACATGTTCCATAGAATCTCTATGGATAGAATTTTCATGCTCTAATAAAAATATAACATTAGGGATCTATTATCAACCACCTGGCCAGGACAGTAATAGTGATGATGAAATGCTAAGGGAAATTAGAGAGACTATCAAAATTAAGAACCCAATAATAGTGGGGGATTTCAATTATCCCCATATTGACTGGGAACATTTCACTTCAGGATGAAATGCGGAGATAAAATTTCTCGATACTTTAAATGACTGCTTCATGGAGCAGCTGGTACGGGAACCCACAAGGGGAGAGGCAACTCTAGATTTAATCCTGAGTGGAGCACAGGAGCTGGTCCAAGAGGTAACTATAGCAGGACCGCTTGCAAATAGTGACCATAATATAACAACATTTAACATCCCTGTGGTGGGAAGAACATCTCAACGGCCCAACACTGTGGCATTTAATTTCAAAAGGGGGAACTATACAAAAATGAGGGGGTTAGTTAGACAAAAGTTAAAAGGTACAGTGACTAAAGTGAAATCTCTGCAAGCTGCATGGGCGCTTTTTAAAGACACCATAATATAGAGGCCCAACTTCAATGTATACCCCAAATTAAGAATCATAGTAAAAGAACTAAAAAAGAGCCACCGTGGCTTAACAACCATGTAAAAGAACCAGTTAGAGATAAAAAGACTTCCTTTAAAAAGTGGAAGTCAAATCCTAGTGAGGCAAATAGAAAGGAGCATAAACACTGCCAACTTAAGTGCAAGAGTGTAATAAGAAAAGCCAAAGAGGAGTTTGAAGAACGGCTAGCCAAAAACTCCAAAGGTAATAACAAAATGTTTTTTAAGTACATCAGAAGCAGGAAGCCTGCTAAACAACCAATGGGGCCCCTGGATGATCGAGATACAAAAGGAGCGCTTAAAGACGATAAAGTCATTGCAGAGAAACTAAATGGATTCTTTGGTTCAGTCTTCACGGCTGAGGATGTTAGGGAGATTCCCAAACCTGAGCTGGCTTTTGTAGGTGACAAATCTGAGGAACTGTCACAGATTGAAGTGTCACTAGAGGAGGTTTTGGAATTAATTGATAAACTCAACATTAACAAGTCACTGGGACCCAATGGCATTCACTCAAGAGTTCTGAAAGAACTCAAATGTGAAGTTGAGGAACTATTAACTAAGATTTGTAACCTGTCCTTTAAATTGGCTTCGGTACCCAATGACTGGAAGTTAGGTAATATAATGCCAATATTTAAAAAGGGCTCTAGAGGTGATCCCGGCAATTACAGACCGGTAAGTCTAATGTCGGTACCGGGCAAATTAGTCGAAACAATAGTTAAGAATAAAATTGTCAGACACATAGAAAAACAAACTGTTGAGCAATAGTCAACATTGTTTCTGTAAAGGGAAATCGTGTCTTACTAATCTATTAGAGGTCTTTGAAGGGGTCAACAAACATGTGGACAAGGGGGGAATCCAGTTGACATAGTGTACTTAGATTTCCAGAAAGCCTTTGACAAGGTCCCCCACCAAAGGCTCTTACGTAAATTAAGCTGTCATGGGATAAAAGGGAAGGTCCTTTCATGGATTGAGAACTGGTTAAAAGACAGGGAACAAAGGGTAGGAATTAATGGTAAATTCTCAGAATGGAGAGGGGTAACTAGTGGTGTTCCCCAAGGGTCAGTCCTAGGACCAATCCTATTCAATTTATTCATAAATGATCTGGAAAAAGGGGTAAACAGTGAAGTGGCAAAGTTTGCAGATGATACTAAACTACTCAAGATAGTTAAGACCAAAGCAGACTGTGAAGAACTTCAAAAAGATCTCACAAAACTAAGTGATTGGGCAACAAAATGGCAAATGAAATGTAATGTGGATAAATGTAAAGTAATGCACATTGGAAAAAATAACCCCAACTATACATACAATATGATGGGGGCTAATTTAGCTACAACGAGTCAGGAAAAAGATCTTGGAGTCATCGTGGATAGTTCTCTGAAGATGTCCACGCAGTGTGCAGAGGCGGTCAAAAAAACAAACAAGATGTTAGGAATCATTAAAAAGGGGATAGAGAATAAGAAGGAGAATATATTATTGCCCTTATATAAATCCATGGTACGCCCACATCTTGAATGCTGTGTACAGATGTGGTCTCCTCACCTCAAAAAAGATATTCTAGCACTAGAAAAGGTTCAGAAAAGGGCAACTAAAATGATTAGGGGTTTGGAGATGGTCCCATATGAGGAAAGATTAAAGAGGCTAGGACTCTTCAGCTTGGAAAAGAGGAGACTAAGGGGGGATATGATAGAGGTTTTTAAAATCATGAGTGATGTTGAGAAAGTGCATAAGGAAAAGTTATTTACTTATTCCCATAATACAAGAACTAGGGGTCACCAAATTCAGGGGAGGGATAGCTCAGGGGTTTGAGCACTGGCCTGCTAAACCCAGGGTTGTGAGTTCAATCCTTGAGGAGGCCACTTAGGGATCTGGGGCAAAAATTGGTCCTGCTAGTGAAGGCTCTTCCAGTTCTAGGAGATTGGTATATCTCCAATTAAATGAAATTAATGGGCAGCAGGTTTAAAACAAATAAAAAAGTTCTTCTTCACGCAGCGCACAGTCAACTTGTGGAACTCCTTACCTGAGGAGGTTGTGAAGGCTAGGACTATGACAGTGTTTAAAAGAGAACTGGATAAATTCATGGTGGTTAAGTCCATAAATGGCTATTAGCCAGGATAGGTAAAGAATGGTGTCCCTAGCCTCTGTTCGTCAGAGGATGGAGATGGATGGTAGGAGAGAGATCACTTGATCATTGCCTGTTAGGTTCACTCCCTCTGGGGCACCTGGCATTGGCCACTGTCGGTAGACAGATACTGGGCTAGATGGACCTTTGGTCTGACCTGGTATGGCCGTTCTTATGACATATGTTTTCATTGTAGACCTGCCCTGAGCACCTTTCCCAGATCTGAACAAGAGCTCTGCGAAAGCTCCAAAGCTTGTCCGTTTCAACTACAGAAGTTGGTCCAATAAAAGATATTATCTCATCCACCTTGACACGCTCTTGTTTTGGGGGAGGGAGGGAGACAACACTGAATGTGGGAGCACTGATCTAGGGAGCAGGGGTCAGAATTGATGTATCCAGAGATTTGAGTTTGGGGAAGGGGAGATTGCAGTGTTGACAACCCCACATGTTGAAAAATTATGAGTCAGATCTCAAAAAACCACGTGTCTGGTTGAAAAATCATGATTAAGTAATACATTTTTGGCTTCATTTTCTCTGCTTTCTGAGCCTTTAAGGTTACACTTGGGTCACATTTTTAAGCATTACTCCTCAACATGAAGAGCTGGAGACTTAGGGTGTGTCTATACTACAAGCACTGCACCCCTGCTGCTGTAATGTAGACACAACAACAATGAAAGGTGTTTCTCCATCACCACCCTTAAGAGCCAGTAGCAAAGTCAGTGACAGAATTCTTCCATTGACCTACCTCAGTCTACAGTGGCTGTTAGTTAGATCAACCTATGTCCCACAGAGTGCAAAATTTCTCAATAGCCCTGGGCAATGTAGCTAGGTTGACCTAAGTTCTAGGTTGACCTAGCTTGAGGCCTCACCTTTTTTTTTAAATAAAGGGTGTTGCTGTTCTCACTCAGTCTTGTGACTCCAGAAGCTGGGGTTTGTGGGGAAAAGCACCAAATATTGCAAGACTTGTGACAACTGGTGTCACTGAGACAGTCCTATGGGAGGGGGAGACAGAACTGATCATGGCGATCATTGGCTGTTGGGAAGAAGAGGCTATTCTGTTGTGAAGAAGAGGCTATTCTGTTGTGGGGGTGGGAGTGTGGGAACTGATTTTTGGAGTCTATTGTGTGGTGGCAGGAATTGGTTTTCCACAGGGAAAGAGAATTGGGGGAAACTATTTTTGGGGCTGGAATGGTTCTTTGAAGAGGGAGAGAACAGATTGTGGGAGGGAGGAGTGTTGCGTAATGGGGAGGTTGACTTGTCGGGTGCCATTCATAAATCACCTTTTACTCCTTGAATCAGTCCCAGAGTTGTGGTAGGGGAAATAATCATAACTGGTTGGGGCTGGGGGCCCCGAGGAAGACTGGGTGGCAGAGATGGTCTCCTTAGTCCTCTGAGTTTTTTAGTGGACCCGCAAGACCCATTGGTAGCAGGATTGATAGGGAGAGGAGTCGTGCATGAAGTTGAAGATGCTGGGAAGTTGCTTTAGTGGGAAGCTCCAGGGCATGATGCAGGCATGTTTATTTTGTTTGGGCTTCTGTTGCAGTGTAGGGAACAAAACAAGAACCATGCTGCAGGTGACACTGCTGGGGGCAGCAGCTGGCTTAGTGCTTGGTGTAACTTTCCTGCTAACTCTTCCATATAGCACTTGGTTTTAATGATAAAGGGCAGCAATTATTCTGTGCCCCTGTACTGCAGCTCTGCCCTCCGCTGCTATGGGGTGGCCTGGTTAAGGTAATCTTCCTTTAGATCAGTGGTCCTCAAGATGTGGGGCATGCCCCTGGGGGGAGGGAAGAAGGGGAACATTCGTGGGGGTGTGGCAGGGCCCAGGGACAGCCCCAAGGAGGAACAGGGAGGAAGCACCACCAAGCCTCGCTCTGCCCCCAGCTCTGCTCCAGCCACAACTGTGGCTTTCCTCCTGGCCCTGCCCCCCAGCCATAGCCCTGGCTCCGCCCACAGCTGCAGTCCTGGCCTCACCCCCTGGCTCCTGGCCCGGCCACAGCTCTGCCCCCAGCCAGGGCTCCGCTTGTGGCCCTGCTTCCAGCCTCAGCCCCAACCCCCAGCTGTGGGGGGTGGAGGGGGGGAAGATGTGGACAGGGGTAAGAAGAGAGTATGAGGTAAAAAGTTTGGGGATCACTGATCTAGGTTGTATTTCCCTAGTTTGTTTATGAGGTCATGTGAGACAGTACCAGAAGCGTTACTGAAGTCGATATACCACATCTACCACTTTCCCCTCTAATCACAAGGCTTGTTAACCTGTCAAAGAAAGCTATTAGATTGGCTTGACATGATTTGTTCTTGACAAACCCATACTGACTGTTGCTTACCACATTATTTTCTAGGTGTTTGCAAATGATTGCTTATTTGCTCCATTATCTTTCCAGGTACAGTAACTCCTCACTTAACATTGTAGTTATGTTCCTGAAAAATGCAACTTTAAGCGAAACAATGTTAAATGAATCCAATTTTCCCCATAAGAATTAATATAGGTTCCAAGGAAAGTTTTTTGGGGGCAGACAAAAGGCATTATATACTGTACTGTGGTTGGGAAGTGCCCTGGCTTACCCCACACAGGCACAGCCCGCTGCAGGCAAGGACGCTAGGAAGCACCTTTGCAGCAGCAGCGTCAGCTTCCCCGGAGAAGAACAGGCTCAGACTTTGCTGGGAATGCTCCATGCCCGCCTCTTCCTGTCCCCGCTCCACTCCAGGCCCACCTCTTCCCAACCCCCACTCCACCTCCTCTGCGGAGCACACCATATCCCTCCCCCCTCCCACCCAAAGTCTTAAGTGCCACCAAACAGCTGTTTGGCGGCGCTTGGGACTTTCTGGGAGGAGCGCAGAAGCGGAACTTGTGCAATGCTCTCTTGTACAGTCGCTCCTCTTCCACAGAATCTTATAAGCAGGCAGCCAAACGACGTTATAAGGGAGTATTGCACAACTTTAAACGAGCATGTTCCCTAATTGAGCAGGACGTAACATTGAAACAATGTTAAGCGGGATGACGTTAAATGAGGAGTTACTGTACTGAAGTTGAGCTGACTGGTCTGTAATGCCCCAGGTTGTCCCTATTTCCCTTTTTATAGATTGGGACTAGATTTGCCCTTTTCCAGTCCTCTGAAATCTCACCCCTCTTCCATGACTTTTCGAAGATAATTGCTAGTGGCTCAGATCTCTCTGCAGTCAGTTCCTTGAGTATTCTAGGATGTATTTCATCAGGCCCTGGTGACCTGAAGACATCTAACTTGATTAAGTAATTTTAAACTTGTTCTTTCCCTAATTTAGCCTGTGATCCTACCTCATTTTCACTAGCATTCCCTATGTTAGATGTCCAATCACCACCAACCTTCCTGCTGAAAACTGAAAGAAAACAAAAAAAAGTCATTTAGCACTTCTGCCATTTCCACATGTTCAGTTATTGTCTCCCCCCACCACCACCTCATTGAGCAATGGGCCTACCCTGTCCCTGATCTTCCTCTTGCTTTTAATGTATTTGTAGAATGTTTTCTTGTTACCCTTTACTTGTTATTAGCTAGTTGAATCTCATGTTGTGCCTTGGCCTACATACTTGCATTATTTGTTTATATTCATAGTTTGTAATTTGACCTAGTTTCCACTTTTTTGTAGGACTCTTGTGTTTCAGGTCATTGAAGATCTCCTGGTTAAGCAAGGGTGGTCTCTTGCCATACTTCCCATCTTTCCTATAGTGGGATAGTTTGCTCTTGTGCCCTTAATAACGTCTCTCTGAAAATCTGCCAACTCTCTTGAACTGTTTTTCCCCTTAGACTTGCTTCCCATGGGATCTTACCTATCAATTCCCTGAGTTTGCTGAAGTCTGCCTTCTTGAAATCCATTATCTTTATTGTGCTGTTTTCCCTCCTACCATTCCTTAGAATCACAAACTCTGCCATTTCATGATCACTTTCACCCAAGCTACCTTCCACTTACAAATTCTCAACCAGTTCCTCTCTATGGGTCAAAATCAAATCTAGAACAGCCTCTCTCCTGATAGGTTTCTCCACCTTCTGAAATAAAAAATTGTCTCCAATACATTCCAAGAACTTGTTGGATAATCTGTGCCCTGCTGTGTTTTTTCCTCCCCTCAAGAGATGTCTGGGTAGTTGAAGTCTCCCAAAACTACCAAGTCCTGTGCTTTGGATGATTTTGTTAGTTGTTTAAAAAAGCCTCATCCACCTCTTCTTCCTGGTTAGGTGGTCTGTAGTAGACCCCTACCATGACATCACCCTTGTTTTTTTAACCCTTTATCCTTACCCAGAGACTTTCAACAGGTCTGTCTCCTATTTCCATCACAACCTCAGTCCAAGTGTATACATTTTAAATATATAAGGCAACATCTCCTGCCTTTTTTCCCTGCCTGTCCTTCCAGAGCAAGCTCTACCCTTCCACACGTACGTATTATCCCACCAAGTCTCTATGATGCCAGCTATGTCACAGCTGTGTTTATTAACTAGCATTTCAAGTTCTTCCAGCTTATTCCCCATACTTCTCGCATTAGTATACATATATCTAAGATATTGATTTGCCCTCTCTGTTTTCTCTTGTCTCTTCCTTATCCCTGCTATTATGGCCCATGCTCCCTCCCAGCCAAAGATGAGGACAATGCACTATAGCTTTTAATAATACAATATAAACTGAAGCCCGGGAAAGTCCTGTGGTTTATTATATAAACAGATATTATCTGAATGGCCTCATTGTCCTGAGGAGTCTAGGACCTTCCTTGTCCTGAAGACTGCTATAATTCAGGATCAAGAACAATGTCAGGCTGAAAGGACTTTGAGAATTCACCATGTCCAGCCCCCTGTGCTGAGGCAGGACCTGATGGACAGACAGCATCCCTGACAGGTGTTTACTGGCCAGGTTTCCATGGTCTTTCAATTGGAAACAGACAGAGCAGCGCTTCACAGAGATTCTTCTGGCCTCCTAGAGAGAGATCCACTAAGTGGTGGATCCCAGACACCTCTCCCCAGGAAATCCACTGAGTGGCAGATCCCCACCCCCAAGCTCTTCTACATCATCAGGGAGACTGATGACTTAGGGACTCACTCAGATATAAGGGCTTTGTATTAGTCTGTGATATTTTTCTGCCTGGTTCTAGATCCAGGATCTGCACTTTCCTCCTTATCTGAGGGATGCGTTCTGGGTACTTACCAGGAAAGGTGGTGCACTCCTGTCTGGAGATGGAGGTGTTGGAAGCTTTCTTGATTTCTGCAGGTAGGTGGCATGGGTTGACAAGAGGAGCGTTGAGTCTTGTGAGTTTGGGATCCCTGCACCTCTAACTTGTGCTCTACCCTTTGGTGCACTCTTCCCTGCTGGCTGTGGAATAGGGACAAATCCACATTCGTTCCAATTTTCTTTTCTGCATGTGAGGAACAGTGCTGTGCTTCCAAGGACAGGATTCCAAGTGCTGCGAGTCTCCTGGCCAAGGAGAGACCCTATAAGTGACAATTCCCAGAAGGATAGTTTGCTCAGTGACCTCAGGGATTAGCCCCATGCATGTGTGGAGGGGGAAGGGGAGGTAGATTAAGCACTTCCTCAGGGTGGCTTCATTAGTGTTGTCATAAACATACAGCTAAGAGTAGCATAAAATAACCCTTTACAGGTAAAGGAGGGATTAACCCTTTACAGGGTAAGGAGGTAAGAAACTCAGATAACCCGGCTGGCACCTCACTAAGAAGGACCAATAAGGAGAGAAGTTCCTTCCCCCACAGATTTGAAAGTTTTTTGTTTTGTGTTCCTTTGTTCTCTCCGGGTCAGCGAGGAACCAGGGCAGGGAAAATACATCTCCCTAAGCCATATCTGAACTAAGCATCCAATATTACAGAAATAGTAAGTAATAGCAAGGAAATGCATTAGATTATCTTTTGTTTTAGCTTGTGAATTTTCCCTGTGCTAAGAGGTAGGTTTATCTCTGTTTTTGTAACTTTAAAGTTTTGCCTAGAGGGGAAATCCTGTGTTTTGAATCTGATTATCCTGTAAATTATCTTCCATCCTGATTTTATAGAGATGATTATTTTATCCTTTTTTTTTAATATATAAATTAAATAAACTTCTTTGAAAAACAATCAGGTTCTTAAGTGTCCTAAAGACCCACGGGGGTTGATCTGTGCTCACTTTGTAACCAATTGGTTAGGATATTATTCTCAAGCCTCCCCAGGAAAGGGGGTGTAGGAGCTTGGGGGGATATTTTGAGGGAGGTAGGGCTCCAAGTGGCCCTCCCTGAATGTTTGTTTAAATCACTTGGTGGTGGCAGCGATACCAAGGGCAAGGAAGGAATTTGTGCCTTGGGGAAGTTTTAAACCTACGCTGGTAGAAATAAGCTTAAGGGGTTTTTCATGCGGGTCCCCACATCTGTACCCCCCGAGTTCATAGTGGGGAGGGAACCCTGACAAGTGTCTTGGTAGAAAGAAATTTACCTTCTGCCTGTAGACTCCAAGGTGTTGAACAGAGCTTCTCCCAGGCCCTTTGATGGCAGCACCACAGTAGGGACAGATGTTCCCTCCTCGGACCCTCACAATCTTCTCTAACTATTTATTTAGGAAGGTTTAACAGGTTTACAAATCTCTGCCATGTAAACGTTGGAGACAAAACAGTCATTACAACAGTGAGCTCTTCTTTAGAGCAACCTAGTCATACAATAAATCAGCTCTCTCTATTTCACAAGGTGTTACCACTGACAGAGCGAGTCTCTTTACAATACCCACAACACGCGGGTTCTATGATTTTATCACAGAGAGTGAAATCTCTGATTGCACATATTGAACAAGCCAGGCCTGTCTATCAAATAGTAATATTCAAAAAAATTGGACAGGTGCACTGGTATTTTGCAGGAGAATGTACTTAGATATTTGGTTACTATTTATTCAATACACCAAGTGTCCTTTGTTTTGCTGAGTATATAATTGGTGCATTAATTTTTCCATGACCCGCCACATTTTTTGGACCAGTCCTCTCGAGTTGGACTATTTATTTTCCTGATAGGAAGCTAGCAGTAGCTTAGCAGCTACTAGCAGATGAGAAATTAATTCTGCATTCTGTTTGTGTGACCATTTTTGCTAGAAGGATTATCATAGGATCCTTCATAACCAAACTTCACAAATTGTTGGATATTTATTACAAATTCTATCCCAGTGCTTCACCGTACATATATACAATCTCCTCTTTCATCATCATTTTTCCAACACTTATCCCCATTCAATTTCTATTTTTAATCTGACCGATGTGAAGTACCATTGAAGCAGTACCTTAAAGACATTTTCTTGTATCATGCTACAGTTGCTGCTCTTTCCCAGTTCAAACCCTGTTCCTCTGGGGTAATTGGTCAGTCCAAATCCTTTTCCTAGCATGTCAGATATGGACTGTAAACGGGTCGACTCACCCCTGCGGCGCCTCCTGCTGGTTGCTCTGCGAATTTAGCTCAGTCCAGCCCTGGAGCACCCTCTGCAGGCTGGTGATCCACCTGTTCGTAGGCCCCCATGTCCCTCCCTGGACCCGGTGCCCTTCTACATGGGGTGCTGCCCCCTGGCAGCAACCCCTTTCTCTCTGGGTCTCCCCTTCTGTCTCAGGGAACCCCCACCCTCTATCCCTACCTTGCCTCAGTATTTGGCTACTGCCAGTCATTGTCTAGCCCCACACTCTGGGGCAGACTGCAGTATCAGCCTACTCATCACAGGCAAAGTTGGGTTTGGACCTGCTGCCTTGGCCTACCCCTAGGTTGCCCCCTGCAACCCCCAGTACCTATTGGCCCACTGCTAGGCCGCAGCCTGGGGCTTTCTAGGCTGGAGCTTCCCAGCTCCTCAGCCTTCCCCAGCCCTGCTGCACTCAGGTATCTAGTCTCAAGCTCCTAAGCAGCCAGGCCCATCTCTCTCTATAGCCAGAGAGAGAGTCTGGCTTCTGGCTTCCCTGCCTTCTTATAAGGCCCTGTTGCTCTGTTTGGGGCGTGGCCCCCAGCTGCAGCCACTTCCCTCATCAGCTCAGCCTTGAGAGCCACTGCTCTCAAGCCCTGTCAGGCCACTTTTCAAACCCCTTCGGGCAGGAGCAGGGTCCACCCTGCTACAGGACTTTGTTTTTGTTAAGAAAGTGGTCTACAAAGATTGATTTGTTTTAATTCTTTTATTTCCCAACTACCAGATGCCATTGCTTCTATTAAAGTTAACTTTTTGTTTAAAAAGAGCTCTTTTCTAGAAAGATGAAAATCATAATGTTTAACCTAAAGGTACTATTACCATGGGAGAGTGGATCAGCTAAAGTTGTTATCTCTAAGTTAGAAATGCACCTCACACTCTAAGGTTCGTATAGTCCCCTCACCCCTGAAAGGCAAGGTAGGGCTATTATCCCCTTTGTACAGATAGGGAAACTGAGGCTCAGAGAGATGTGACTTGTCTGAGGACACACAGGAAACTCATGGCAGAGCAGGGAATTGAACCCAGGTCTCCCAAGTCCTTAGCTCATGCCTGAATCATTGGCCCATCCTGCTTCCTACCGGGGCCTTAGTTTGACACACTTCGGCTCGTTGTGCCAGCTCCTGGAATTTGTCCTAGTTTTGAGTCAGTGCTGGTGGCTGACGCTTCTAGATGCCAGAAGAGCAGAAATAGGCTTGTCTGGATATTCCTCATTCCTTGACAGGCACTCACCGGTAGCGGTGGGAAGCAAAGCAATGTGGCCCCAGCCCACTCCACTCTGCTCCGCCACCTCCCAGCTGCAGCGCTCCGCTTCCCGCCACCGGTGAGTGTGGGGAGGTTGGGGAAAGAATGCCCCCCGTACTCACCTGCAGCGGGAAGCGGAGCGACGCGGCTCCAGACTGCTCCGCTTTCCTTTGTCCTGGGGCCAGCCTGCTCCGCTTCTGCTGCTGCCGGTGAGTGTGTGTGTGGGGGGGATCCTTTCCCCCAAGCGACACAGCTGGGGCTGGGGTGAGGGAAGTGGAGCAGGCTGCTCCCAGCCCCCAGCTAATCCCTCAGGCCACTCTGGGACTGCGGGGCCCCCAAAGTTGCCCCCCCCCACAGCTCCTGCCTTCTAGACTCTGCGGGGGTGGGGGCACCCCTGACCACCCTGAAACCCTCTACCCTGTATCCAACCCCTCAGCCCCGGCCTGGCCCAGCACCCTTAACATGCTGCTCAGAGCAGTGTGTCAGAGCTTTACCGCACTGTATGTGAACCCGTGTTATATCAGGTTGCATTATATCAGGGTAGAGGTGTAGTTGATTGAAAAATGGGAAAAAATAATATTTTCTGGTTTTGACAAAAATAAGTTTTCCAGCTAGCTCTGAAGATAGTGAAAAGGTCATAAAATCCTTGGTACAACACTGATTACAGTTTAAATTACCAGTCAGTGATATAAAAAACATACTATGCTGCTCTGCTAGTCAGTCTTTAAGGAGTGGAGAGAGGCTTCCTTGTGCTAATTAAAGTGTGCAGATTAGTGTGTGATGCCCAGCTGTATGGTAGAATCTCACTAGTCTGAGCACAGTGAGCACAGCCTCTGGAAAAAGACAAGTATTTACAAAGGCAGGCCTGTTTCAAGTTTAGGTCTAAATGCAGACGCAGTGACATTTTTCGTGTCTTTCTGGCACAAGAACTAGAAATTCAGTCTTCTAGCATGCTATGACAGCACTTGAATGTTCAGTGCCATTTCACAGAAAAGTGATATCAGACAGAAAGACTGAAGGAAAACAGATAGTGGATACAAACTGCTGACTTCTGGGAACAGAAATATCTGGTTTTGTTGATGCACAAGGCTGAATAGTAAAGACCTGAGTTGTCAAAGAGTGTGGGGGAGACAAGGTCCTGCACCCCTGGCTTCCTGAAATTCACCATGACTCTCAGCCAGCCAGTAAAACAGGTTTATTTAGACAACAGGAACACAGTCCAAGACAGGTCTTGCAGGTACAGACAACAGGACCCTCTCAATTAGGTCCATGGGGTGGGGGGGGGAAGAGAGGCAGAGAAAGGGAGGCCAGAGCCCCATCTGGGCTCCCCTGCATTTTCCCAGCCAGATACAAACTGAACCTCCCTCCAGCCATCTCACTCAGTCTACCCTCGGCTCCTCCCCCACCCTTTGTCCAGTTTCCCGGGCAGAGGTGTCACCTGGCCTCCAACCCCCTTCCTGGGTTCTCAGGTTACGTGCTCAGGTATCCTCCCTCAAGGAAAGACTCCCATCCCCAATGCAGACAGTCCCAGCAAAACTCCCCTGCAACCTTCCCAGGTCAATACTCCCCACCCAGTATTCAAACAACACATTAAGAACACTCCCACTTCATCACATCTTTCCCCCCTTCAAGACCGAACTGAGCAGGGTCACTTCAGCCAGTGACCTGGGGAAGTTCGAACCCACCATGGATGCCCCAGCATCCCTCCCATTCCTTGGTGAGAATTACACCAGGCCTTTCCAGTTTCACAGCCCCCTTTAGGTCGGGTGTGCTCGAATTCACTCGTAGTCCGCATGTGGGAAAGCTTATGCAGCCCATGTCCTTTTGCCACCCCAATAACCCTGGGGTTCAACCTGGGATTGGGTCTTCTCCCAGCATTCCAGTCTGGAGGGTTGCGATTTGGGCTCTCTTGGTTAAGAGCCCCCCTTTTGACCTTGGCCACCCTCTGGAAAGGCTTCTCTATGATGGGCAAGGGTCCTAAAGCCGTTTTCCCCTTGTCCCGGGCCTTCCTCACCTTCTGACAGGGGTGATAAGATCAGCAATACTGTGGGACAGTAATAAAGACCCCAGACCAGTAAAAGTGCTGTAGCAGCCTCTGCCGGGTATGCCCGATTCCCTGGTGCCCTGAGAGGGGGATGTCATGGGCCAGGTATAGCAGCTGGTGGCGATACTTCCAGGGGAACAGCAGCTGCCTCCTGATCCCCCCGTGACTCCATTTCCCCTGGGGAAGCCTATTCTCAGTACAGGAATCCCTTCTCCCACAGGAACCTTTTCCAGCCACCTCTCCTCATGGTCTGTACTGCACCGAGGTCAGCCAGATCCCTTATCTTCCGCGAGGAGGGATCTTTCTGCAATTCAGCCTGGAACTTAGCAGCTGGGACAGGGGTGGGTACCTGCTTCCTCTCACCAGCTGGGTCTGAAGACGCAGCCTCCCTGAGCGGTTTCCCTGGGCACTCCCTCACCACCGGGTTAGAGCCCTGCACCTCAATCAAGGTATCCACCCCGCGGTCAGGGTGCAGTGCCCCTCGCCAGCTCTGGCTACAGGTCACGACCAGGGCACCCTGGGGGTTGCTTGGCCTGTCCTCCAGGTCCCCCCCCCAATTAACAGCACAATGGGCAAATGGGGGTGCACCTCCACTTCCTTGGGGCCCTCCTTGGCCCATTTCAGGTGTACCCTCGCCACAGGCACCTTGAATGGGGTCCCGCCCACCCCCATCAGGGTCAGATAGTTGTTGGGCATCACCCGATCTGGAGCTACCACCTCAGGCTGGGCCAACGTCACCTCAGCGCCCGTTTCCCCAGTATCCATTGGACCTTCCTCCCATCCACCTCCAGGGGAAACAAGGCACTCGCTCCGCAGGGACCACCCCATGCCCACGCTGTAAATGGAGAACCTTGAGTTTGGGGCATCCAGCCCTCCAGAGGAGCTGGCCTGGGGCCCTTCTCTCTCCTGAGCAGTTGATAAGCTGCCAGCCCCCCTTGCTTGGGAAGCCTGCCCCTCGTCCGTCTGGGTCTCTACCCAGTTAACCCTGTGTGGGTTCGGTCTGCTCAGTCTATCCCTGACCTTGGGGCACTGGGTCCGTATGTGGCGCCTCTGGCCACAGTAACAGCAGCCCATGTCCTGTTGGTCCCCTCGAGCCGGTCAGTTGGCCCTGATGCCGGATGTTCCCCTTGGGAGGGGGTCTCCATGTTTCCCCTATGGGAGGTCCCAGGGTCGGTCACTCTCTGCATTGTGGCAGGCCTGTTCTTTTGGGACTCCTCCCTGCTATCCCCTGCCCGACTGTTCACAAACTCATCAGCTGCCCTGCATACTGCAGGTTCTCTGGCTTTTTTCCACCAACCACAGCCTCAGGTCAGATGGGCACTGTTCATACAGTTGCTCCAGTACGATTAGGTCAAGCAGGTCCTCCTTAGTTTGGGCACCAGCTGTCCACCTGCGGGCATATCCCTGCATCCGGTTGACCAGTTGTAGGTATGTGACCGCAGGAGTTTTACGCTGACTCTGGAACCTCTTCCGGTACATCTCGGGAGTCAGCCCAGACTCGCGGAGCAGGGCCTTTTTGAATAGTTCGTAGTCCCCTGCCTCCGCCCCTTTCATTTGGCTGTACACCTCCATGGCTGTGGAGTCCAGTAAAGGGGTGAGAAACTGGAGCCTGTCTGCAGGGTCAACCCTGTGCATCTCGTAGGCATTCTCAAAGGCTGTCAGGAAGCTATCCCCTCCTTCCGCTGGGCCAGGAAGCACTTATCAAAGCTTCTTGCAGTCTTGGGTTCCCCCCGCACCGCAGCTGGGGGCCCCCTGCTCCTCAGCCTGGCCAGCTCCAGCTCATGCTGCCTCTGTCTCTCTTCATGCTGCCTGTTTTTCCCCCGTTCTTCCCACTCCTGCTTCAGTTTCTGCTGCCTCAACTCGAGCTCTTTCAGTCTCATCTGCCTCTCATATTCCAGCCGCCTCAGCTCCAGGGATGGGGAGCTCCACCGGGACGATCC
This sequence comes from Mauremys mutica, assembly GCF_020497125.1. Taxonomy (NCBI): domain Eukaryota; kingdom Metazoa; phylum Chordata; order Testudines; family Geoemydidae; genus Mauremys; species Mauremys mutica. The sequence goes on along the minus strand of NC_059091.1, from coordinate 16,216,148 downwards.
CCTGCTGGCCACTGAGGTCAGGGTGCCCTCGGTATTTGCTGGGCTTCCCCCAACCCCTAGGCATAGGTAGGAAGGGTCTTGGGATGTCCTCGGCAGCAATCTGACCTCTCCCAGCCAGGTCAGGCCCCAGGGCCCACGCTGTGTCCGCTGGGCGGCTTCCCTCAGGGACAGGGATCGGTTCATCCAAGCGATCCTTCTCCTCCAGCTGGGTAATCAGCTGTTCTTTGGTGGACCTCCCAATGCGCAGCCCCCTCTGCCTGCACAGCTCCACCAGGTCGCTCTTAAGGCGTTTAGCATACATCTTCCTGCTGGCCACTCACAAGTCTGTGCTCTCAGCTTTCCACGGTTTCCAGGAAGAACCCCTAGTGTGCCAGCCCTTCTTGAGGTCACCACCTCTTTGCCAGGGTCGAGCTGCAGATTCCTCCACCCCTGGGACTGCTCGCTGCAGTCCCCAGGGGAACCCTGTTACTGCAAAAGTCCTTCTCTCTGGTCACAATCCCAGGGGTTAATCGCCCCCTGAAACCGTCTCTCTGACTCTTCAGCACACCCAGTCCCCATCAATCCCCGTTCGTTTTACTGCGCCCCAGTCACTGCATGAAGCGCCATCCATGGGGTGCAGTAGATCCCACCACTTCCACCAGCTGTCACGGAGTGTGGGGGAGACAAGGCCCTGCACACCCAGCTTCCTACAATTCACTGACTCAATTGACTGGCTGACTCTCAGCCAGCCAGTAAAACAGAAGGTTTATTTAGACAACAGGAACACAGACCAAGACAGGTCTTGCAGGTACAGACAACAGGACCCTCTCAATTAGGTCCATCTTGATGGGGGGCAGGGAGGCCAGAGCCCCATCTGGGCTCCCCTGCATTTTCCCAGCCAGAAACAAACTGAACCTCCCTCCAGCTGTCTCACTCAGTCTACCCTTGGCTCCTCCCCCACCCTTTGTCCAGTTTCCCGGGCAGAGGTGTCACCTGGCCTCCAACCCCCTTCCTGGGTTCTCAGGTTACGTGCTCAGGTACCCTCCCACAAGGAAAGAATCCCATCTCCAATGCAGACAGTCCCAGTAAAACTCCTCTGCAACCTTCCCAGGTCAATACTCCCCACCCAGTATTCAAGGGGCACATTAAGAACATTCCTACTTCATCACACTTGACTGTCAGTTATATGGGCTCTGCAATGCTGACAGAAATAGAGTTGTGTGTGACCTAAGAGGATATTATTTGACATGGGGAAACAGATTTGAGCTGTGAAAACCTTCAATTTTATAATCATTTTTTTGACTGATTGTCATTTAATGAATGTTTTCATGATAATGTATTAGGATTTTACTATACTTGCCTCTGTTTGTCCCAGAGTTCCAGTTGCCATAACCTAGAAAAAGACCAAAAGGAGGTCAAAACCCAAATTATATGGTAATGCCAGCTGTTCTAGCTAGAGCATAAGGAGAATCAATTCTATCTAAGATCTGACCATCAAATGCACCCAAATAAGCCTGACTATATCAAGTGGATACCCCTAAAAAGAGATCAGAGCTTGACAAACCTATATTACTCTGGAGGAATTCTGCAGCACTGAGCATACAGAATTCATATCCTCTGCAGATAAGGATGGGGAAGCAAAAAGGAAGTCGCAGCAGCACAGGTGTGTGGTATTCGGTGCCTGGAGCAGTCAGAAGAGAGGTAAGTCACCGGGGGGAGGGGGGGGCGGCTTCCATGAGCATAGTACGTATTGCCCCCCCAAACAGAAGCATGGCATAGGAGGGCTGTGTGGGGTCACATGCCACTGCCCATTTCTGCAAGTGCAGAGCTGCCTGGATGATGGAGAGTGCCCCTCCTGCTAGCTGACTCCACCTCCTGGGTCCTAGTGCCAGTCATACCCCTCTTCTATGTGTGCTGGGAGCCATCCTGTTTTCCATACAATGGTGAGTGCCACTGGTGGGTCATGGCAAGGATGGGCGGGGAGGGGGAGGAGAGGCAGTGGGGAAGAAAGAGGGACAGGATTGGATGGGGGAATGGGATGTAGGAGTGAGGGGAGGGAGATAGGAGCAGAGGACAGCAGGGAGAGGAAGAGACAGTGAAGAAAGGGATAGGATAGGGAAGAGAAGCGGATGGGGGAGGGATCCTGGCAGCAGCAGCTGGGGCTCCTCTATTAGGCAGGCCCATCAAACCCTCACCCTGACAAACCCCACACCTGGGCCCCAGTATGGGGCCTGTTCTGGGTACTGTAAAGAGACTGGTCTCATCACACCTCTTACCACACACTTTTGCACACAAGTAATTGCATCGTCATACCCTTCCCGCTCTGTCTGTGTTAGTAGCTGGCAATTTCTGGCACCCAATTCCCAAAAAGTCAACCCACAATTACCAAAATCAACCAATTCCTCGTGTCACGCCACATTTATCTAGCTTAAAAGTCTGCACACATTCTTCCAAAGATGAGCTATTTAGTTTTTATTTTTTTTTAATATATTTCATTCTGGGCATTTATTTCCCAAGGGATACTCAAGGTCCTCAAGGAATCAATTCTGAAGCACTTAGAGGAGAGGAAAGTGATCAGGAACAGTCAGCATGGATTCTCCAGGGGCAAGTCATGCCTGACTAACCTAACTGCCTTCTATGAGGAGATAACTGGCTCTGTGGATGAGGGGAAAGCAGTGGATGTGTTATTCCTTGACTTTAGCAAAGCTTTTGATACGGTCTCCCACAGTATTCTTGCCAGCAAGCTGAAGAAGAATGGACTGGATGATTGGACTATAAGGTGGATAGAAAGTTGGCTAGATTGTCGGGCTCAACGGGTAGTGATCAACGGCTCCATGTCTAGTTGGGAGCCGGTTTCAAGCAGAGTGCCCCAAGGGTTGGTCCTGGGGCCGGTTTTGTTCAATATCTTCATTAATGATCTGGAGGATGACGTGGACTGCACTCTCAGCAAGTTTGCAGATGACACTAAATTTGGAGGAGTGGTAGATACGCTAGAGGGTAGGGATAGGATACAGGAGGGACCTAGACAAATTAGAAGACTGGGCCAAAAGAAACCTGATGAGGTTCAACAAGGACAAGTGCAGAGTCCTGCACTTAGGAAGGAAGAATCCCATGCACTGTTACAGACTAGGGACCAAATGGCTAGGAAGCAGTTCTGCAGAAAAGGACCTAAGGGTTACAGTGGACGAGAAGCTGGATATGAGTCAATAGTGTGCCCTTGTTGCCAAGAAGGGTAACGGCATTTTGGGCTGTATAAGTAGGGGCATTGCCAGCAGATCGAGGGATGTGATCATTCCCCTCTATTCGACATTGGTGAGGCCTCATCTGGAGTACTGTGTCCAGTTTTGGGCCCCACACTACAAGAAGGATGTTGAAAAATTGGAAAGAGTCCAGCGGAGGGCAACAAAAATGATTAGGGGGCTGGAGCACATGACTTATTGAGGAGAGGCTGAGGGAACTAGGATTGTTTAGTCTGCAGAAGAGAAGGATGAGGGGGGATTTGATAGCAGCTTTCAACTACCTGAAAGGGTTCCAAAGAGGATGGATCTAGACTGTTCTCAGTGGTACCTGATGACAGAACAAGGAGTAATGGTCTCAAGTTGCAGTGGGGGAGGTTTAGCTTGGATATTAGGAAAAACTTTTTCACTCGGAGAGTGGTGAAGCACTGGAATGGGTTACCTAGGGAGGTGGTGGAATCTCCTTCCTTAGAGGTTTTAAAGGTCAGGCTTGACAAAGCCCTGGCTGGGATGATTTAGTTGGGAATTGGTCCTGCTTTGAGCAGGGGGTTGGACTAGATGACCTCCTGAGGTCCCTTCCAACCCTGATATTCTATGATTACATGCCCCCCAAAGCCCATGCAATGGTGTGAGGTAGAAAGGAAAAAAGATATCACAATCACCTTCTCCACCCTTATTATACCCCATTCCTTCAAGCAATGGTGAGTGTATGCAAGGAAGCAGTGTAAATTTCTTCCACGATTGCCAAGACGATGCAGTAACGGTAAGGGTATAATCGATTCCACCTTTACCCTCATTGTCTCCAAAACTCACAACTGACGGAGAAATATCAGCAGCGCTGGGTCTCCCCCTCCCTCATTATTTATTCCACACATACTCACACCAATGCAATACTGCATAAAGGGGAAAGCATGTCAGCGCCTCCTCTAGTTATTATACCCACTCACCAGAGGCCCATTCAATGTTATGTATGGCAGAACAGTACTGCCAATGCCTCCTCTTGGTTATTAAATCCCCCCAGAGCCTGTGCAATGGTGTGGGTGTGTGTCTGTCCCCTGCCCCTTGTATATCTTCCCGTATGTCCAAAACCCATGTAATGCAAGATGGGTGATGGTGTATGTGAGGGGTGTCAGTGGCTGATCCCCCCCTGCCCCTGGCAGGCCCCAGGCAATTCTATTATGTGGTGTGTGCGGAGTGGTGAGTGCCAGCTCTCCCCACACAGTACTTCACAATGCAGATGAGGTATGTATGGGTGTATATGTCAGTGCCAGAAACACCCCCCTCCCCAAGGTCCATAACACACTGTGTGGTGGGGATAATGTGTGGGGGGGGAGTAACAGGCCCCCTGTAATGCTATGCAGTAGGAGTATGGGGTCAGTGCCCCACCAGGCCCCACACTGTACAGTAGGGGAACGGGTTCTGCACCAACACCCCACCAGGCTCCATACCTGTCCCCCTGCAGGCCCATACTATGCCATGCACTAGAGGGTCAGAGCCAGTGCTGATCCCCGAGCTGTGCCATGCAGCAGGGGGTCAGGGCCTCCTCCCCCCTTAGGGCCCGTGCCAACCCCCATACCATGCCATGCAATACAGTGGTGGGGGAGGGCAGTGGCACCGAATGCCATGGCATGCAACAGGGGATCGGGATCAGGGCCAGCCCCACCCCAAGTCTCCAGGCCATGTTTGTGGTAGTGTATCAGGATCAGTGCCAGCACCAATCCCCTCAGGCCCTGTGCCATGCGGTAGGTGGTCGGGGTCAGTGGCGGCAACACAGCCGCCGCCGCCACCCCCTGCAGGTCTATGGATGTTTGTGGATGTCGGGGTCAGAACCCCACAAGCCCTATGCTTATGAGGCGGGTGGAAAGTGACGGTTAGGCCCCCTTCCACCGTCACCTCAGCCCCACGGAGGAGGCAGTGCGCAGTAAGGAGCGAGCGACTGGGCCAACCCTTCGCCCACATCCCCCCCCCCCCCCCCCCCCGCCCAGGGCGCGAGGGGGGGGGGGGAAGAGAGCTCGGAGTAGGCCCCGCAGGCCGCCGTAAGGGACAGGAGAGGAGGGGCAGCGCCGAACCCCCCTCCCAAACGGGGGCAGCCGCCATCTTGCACCCAGCCGACCCCCTCCCCGAGGGCCCGGCCCCAGCAGCCTCTCACCTGAGTAGCTCATGACAGCAGCTCCACGTCCCACTCTCACCTCACACTCCCACCACCAGCCCGCTGCTGCCTCCTGCGACAGACGGTAACGGCAGCTGCCCAGCCCCGCCTCCCGGCCGCATTGGACGCGCTGCTCCGCCCACCCGCAAGTCATTGGTGGCCGGGGCTGCCACGCCCGCCCTATTCTCCTTCCACTGGGGAAATTTCCCGCAGTGCTCTGTTGCCGTTAGAAGAAAAAAGCCATCAATCAAAATCACTCTTACTTTCCATAGGCTAGACAGATGTAAATCAAGAACCGCTTCAACTGCGAAAGGTGGACATTAACGTCTATCGAAAAGATTTTAACAGATCATTGGTCAAGATATTTGTCAGTCATTAGACGCCAAAGCTGTGCAGTGAAGCCCGTCTAGACTACAGACAGAAGAGAAGGAAGGCGCGGATTACACCCCGCACATGGAACGCCCTAGAAACCAGATGAGCCCTGAAGAAAAAGGTTTTAGACACAAAATCTCAGACGCTAAAGGACAAATGCCTTGAGCAGTATACGGGGGTAGCCGTGTTAGTCTGTAGCCACAAAAGGAACAAGGAGTCTGGTGGCACCTTAAAGATTAACAGATTTATTTGGGCATAAACTTTTGTGGGTAAAAGACCTCACTCTTTCAGATGCATGGAGTGAAAATTACAGATGCCGGCATTATATTGTGGATTGTTGAACAAGCCAGGACATCAGGAACAAAATCGATAAAGCCAGGAACACCTTCAGGAGCTTAAATACAGTCTGGAAATCATCAACATACAACACCAACACCAAACTCAAGATTTATCAGAGCTGTGTACTTTCAGTACTACTTTATAGTGCAGAATGCTGCAAAATGAGAAACTATGACATGTCCAAACTGCCTTCATTCCATACAACCTGCCTCAGAAAAATCTTTTGTGTCTTTTGGCCCAGAATAATATCAAACCAAGATCTAGTGACACCGTGCAGCCAAGAGGATCTGAGCACCATAATTGCCAGGAGGCGTTGGAGATGGATCGGTCACATGCTTCGGACGGAAACTGATTCCATCACCAGAGTAGCAATAAATGGATACCTGAATGCAAGCGAAAATGAGGTCACCCGAAAACAACATGGCAAAGAGCTGTGGAAGCCAACCTGAAAAACCTGGGGCACAGCTGGGGAATCATTGAAAGACTTGCCAGAAACAGACAGGAGTGGAGGAGCTTTGTCACTGCCCTAAATGCCAGAGGCGTAATAGTAACATCATGATGATGATGATGATGAAACGCCAAAGCAAGGAGGGGGGATTGGCTAAGATAACTGTTGTTCAGGAGGCAGGGTCACGGGCCGTATCCTGCTCTCTAGTTGGTCAGAAGGAGGCAGGCTAGGCTGGCCTTAGCTATACACAGACCCACTCCACCTTGGCGGGGCCGTGATGGTGTGGGCCTGTCTCAGGGCGGGGACCCAACCTAGGCTGGCTAGGCTACGGTGCGTCCGCAGGGACATGGGACAGTGCAGCTGTCAGAGCCTCCCTGCCAGGCTGCCCAAGGCCCAAGCAGGGCTCCCAACACCTGGCTGCGGTACAGGCCCTGCTCCCGGGGGCTCACCCCGCCAGGCTGCCCGAGGCCCAAGCTGGGCTTCTGAGCTGTTGAGCACAGCCGTCTAGAGCCTGTCTGCGCCCAGGCCGCCCCCAAGGATGGCGGCGCCTGGCCCCTTAGGGCAAGACACAGCGTATTTAGCGTAACGTGCACCTGCTGCACACTGAGGCATCTGCCCTGGAGTGGGGGCGGGATCCCCAGCGCAGCAGCCGCGCCCGCATGAACAGGTACTAGGGCTGTGCTGGGGAGGGCACCACAGCAGGCTGGGGGAGGCTCGGTGCCGCTCACTGCGCTCCCCACATGGCTGGCAACGTGCTGAGAAGCATCCTGTGTCAGGAGCAGGCCTGTCCCGCATTCCCCCACAGAGAGCCCCCCATAACTGGGCCTGGCCTTGCGTTCCCCTGCTGAGCCAGCCATGGGTCACCCGGTGCCACGAGCCACCCATGGGCTTCCTGGTCTCACCTTCTCTGCTAAGTCATCGCTGTGCCCTGCAGTCCAGTCTCAGCCCCGCTGTCCACCATTGATGGATGGTGTGGACCCGGTCCCAGTTCCCATCTTCACCAATTGAGCTAGCTGTGGCCTCAACATACCCTGGCTATGGGCCCCCATCTTTCCCCACTTAGCCATCAATGGGCCTTGCAGAGTGGGGCCCAGCCACCTGTTCCCCCGCCAAGCCAGAGATGGATCCTGGAGACCAGGTCCTGGCTCCACTTTCCTCAACAAAGCCATCAATGGGCCTCACATACCCAGACCCAGTCCCGCCTTCCCCCACCAAGCCATTGATGAGCCCCACGTACCCAGGCCCAGTCCTGCTTTTCCCCACCAAACCATCAATGGGCCCTGCCAACCCGGACCTGGCCTGGCTTTCCCCTGCTGAACCATCCATGTGCCATGCAGACCCAGACCTGGCCCTGCTTTCCCCTGCCAAGTGATCAATGGGCCCCAGATATTCACACCTAGTCCTGCTTTCCCAAATCCAGACCTACTTTCCCCCACCAAGCCCTTGATAGGACCTGCTGGCCCAGACCTGGCTCCACTTTCCCCTGTCAAGCCAGCTGTGGGCCCCGCATACCTAGGCCTAGTCCCATGTTCCTCCTTCGAGCCATTGATGGGCCCTCATCTCCCCTTATTCTAGGTCTGAAAATGCCTGCATCTCCTTAGCCTGGGTCTTGGCCTCCCCTGCAGGCAATGCCCACCTCCCAATTCTGAGGTGGGCCATGCTCCCTCCCATCCACAGGGCAGAGATTCATCTGGAGACCAAACCAAGGGTGGCTCCTTGTTCAGAGGGGTAACCCAAAGGGAAAGGCAGGCCGAGAGCTGGGGAATGAGAGTGACAAAAAACAGGACTTTCAATGTCTTGGGAAGACTTACAGATTTCCCAGGACAGCTACTTCAAAAACAGGTGGCAACTCTTGCTCTGATTGAGCATGGTAAAAACAGCAGTGTAGCTGTGGCAGGACAGGTTAGCTGCCCTGCATACATACCCAAGGTTTCAGATGAGATTGTACTTGAGGTGGCTAACCAGACCCCTGCCCATGCTGCTGCAGCTACGCTGCTTGGCACACACCTTCCTCCGCTGCCTCTGAGGGATCTGACTGGCAGCTCTACTATCTCCATCTGAAGGGTCCCCTGCGTGACCTCTATGAGCTGCCAGTCTTTTACCAGGACCTCCTTGCGGAGCCACTGCTGCACAACCCCCATCTCGCTGTGCATGTGGTGGAGTCCCTCTCAGTGCACTGGAGGTTGGTCCTGACTGCTATCACCAGGATTGGAGATCCAGGAGACTACAACCGGAGGGACTGGATGGACCTCCAGGCACTCAGCCGGCTCATGGGGCTCTCTACCTCTCGCATGCCCCAGTGTATACTCCAGGAGGTGAGGGCAGCCTTACTACATGCCTTTCATGCTTTCCTCAATCAGGCCCTGCAGGAGGGTGCTCTCCGTCCACCCCTCACCTCTGGCCCTCTGGACCTCACCATCAGGCCCCTGTCCCCACAAACCTTCCTGGCTGCATCACCTGAGCAGGCTGCATGACCTGTGAACTGCAACCATGAAACAGCTGCTCCACACTCATCACTTCCTCACCCTTGTGTCTCACCCCCACACCCAGGACCTCCTACCACCCATGGAGGGTAAGGAATGCCGGTGGGCCAGTCTATATTCCACCCTCGTCCCGCTGCCCGCCTGGCATTGTAGTTGGCGCTCGTTCACAGAGCCCTGAGCACAGGCATGGTTCACCACCTCCCCTGACACCTGCTCCTCCTGCATTGAGGGGGAGATCCTGGCGAACATCTACCTTGAGTGTGCCAGGTTGTAGCCCCTTTTCTAGCTCCTCCAGAACCTCCTCCTCACATTCTAGCCACACTTTCCCCCTCATCTTCTGATATATGCATACCCCACCTGTGGCCCCACAAAGTCACGAGACCTCCTCACATCAACCTCCTTCTGGTGTTGGCCACGGTGGCCATCCACCATACCAGGAGGAGGAAGCTAGACGTGGAGGTGCTGTGCGACTGTGGGGCCATGTGACGTTGCACTCCATATGTTTATGGAAATATGCTTATGAGTGTATATATAATGTAATTGGAATATGTTTTATGCAAAAGGTCTCATAAGATATCATTACAAAGCTTATAATTTAGTGGATCCTATTTGTATGTATGTATCATTCTTGTATCTAAAGCTAGAAATATGAAGTATTACTCTAAAGTCCTGTTGTAACTATGCAAAGTGTGGGCCATTAATGGTGGTTTAGAATTTGGATGGCTCCCATTGACTAGGACAATTAGTTATAAATGGCTCTGTTTACTTGCAAACCTTCCTGTGTACATGTGGGCCAGCTTTGGGGACATGGCCCAGACCCTGGATCTGTATTGCAGCAGGCTTGCATGTCTGGCTCAACAAGGCAGGGTTCTGGAGTCCCAAGCTGGCAGGGAAAACAGGCTCAGAGGTAATTTCAGCACATCAGGGTAGATTGGCAGTGGCCCTGGAGGTTTTTCGCCTTCCTCCGAAGCATGGGGCAGGGGTCGCTTGCTGGTGGATTATCTGCTACTAGAAGTCTTTAAATCATGATTTGGAGCATTCAACAGCAGAGTCAAGGGAGAGAATTATTTCAGGAGTGGGTGGATCGGCTTATGTGGCCTGCATCTTGCAGGAGGTCAGACTAGATGATCATAATGGTCCCTTCTGATCTTGAATTCTATGATTCTATGATCAGGTGACAGTCCCAAGGGGGTATCTGTGACTGAACCCGGCACATACTCTGTGCTTTTTTTGTCTTAGTTTTCACAGACAAGATCAGCTCCCAGACTCCTGGACTGCGCAGGACAGTATGGGGAGGAGGTGGGCAGCCTTCAGTGGTGAAAGAGCAGGTTGAGGACTATTTAGAAAAGCTGGATATGCACAAGTCCATGGGGCCGGATGCAATGCATCTAAAGGTGCTGAGAGAGTTGGCTGATGTGATTGCAGAACCATTGGCCATTATCTTTGAAAACTCATGACAATCGGGGGAGGTCCCGGACAACTGGAAAAAGGCAAATATAGTGCCCATCTTTAAAAAAGGGAAGAAGGAGAATCCGGGGACATACAGATTGGTCAGCCTGCACCTTTGTCCCCAGAAAAATCATGGAGCAGGTCCTTAAGGAATCCATTTTGAAGCACTTTGAGGAGAGGAAAGTGATCATGAACAGTCAGCATGGATTCACCAAGGGCAAGTCATGCCTGACCAACCTGATTGCCTTCTGTGATGAGATAACTGGCTCTGTAGATATGGGGAGAGCAGTGGATGTGCTATAACTTGACTTTAGCAAAGCTTTTGATACGGTTTCCCACAGTCAGGGGCGGCTCTATGTATTTTGCTGCCCCAAGCACGGCAGTCAGGCGGCTTTTGGCGGCATACCTGTGGGAGGTCCACTGGTAATGCAGATTCGGCGGCATGCCTGCGGGAAATCCGCCATTCCCACATCTTCAGCGTACCCACCGCCACATTGCCGCCGAAGCCGCGGGACCGGCAGACCTCCCACAGGCATGCCGCCAAAGGCAGCCTGACTGCCGCCCTTACAGCAACTGGCAGGCCACCCCTGTAGCTTGCCGCCGCAGGCACGTGCTTGGTGCACTGGTGCCTGGAGCCACCGCTGCCCACAGTATTTTTGCCAGCAAGTTAAAGAAGTATGGATTGGATGAATGGACTCAGGGCTGGATTAACTTTTGTGGGCCCAGCACCATACATATTTGTGGGCCCCCATGGGGGCAATGGAGCATGGCGCAGGGGGTTCAGTTATCACATCCCAATGGCCCCATCCCTCAGGGAGTCCCCGGGGAAGGCAGCTCCACATTGTATGTGGCTAACGCTGTTGCAAGCATAGCAAAGCACTTTGCAGAGGGTCAAAGGAGTGTGAGTGGGGAAGATTCCTTTGCAGGAGTATGAGAGGCTGGGGGGAGGGGGAGAGAAAGAAATCTATCACACAGTCCCTGGAGTGAGGAGCCAGCAAGGGGCAATGGGGCTTGGCATGGCAGGGGTGGCCCCGCTCAGCCCAGCCCAGTGTGAGGGCACTCCTTACAAACTGGCAGTTGCCAGACGCACAATGGCCTGCCCAGCCCTGTGCTGCTAGCATGCCTCTTCCCCTCAGGGGTGAGCCCATGCCACATCACACAGCCCCCCTGCCCAACCCCAGAACACACACACACCGATTCCTTATGGCTAAATCCCCCCTGGACCCGCTATGCCCAGCACCTCCCCAGACCCTGTCACAAATGCATAGAGCCCTGCACAACACCACCACTGCCCAGCACCCCACACACAACCCCCAATCCTTAGTGCCCCAACACACAGAGATCTTCCCCACCCCCTCACAGCCCAGCACCCCCCCCAGGCCCTCCAGAGACCCACTCCCCTATGCCCTGCCTCTTGGCCCCACTCACTCTCCTTGCTGGGAGATGACTGTGTCTGCCAGGCTGAGCCACCATCATCCTGGGGCGAGGAATCACTCTGGCCCCTAAGGAGTGGCACAATCAGCCAGGCCAGGGCCTGCCCCACTGAGGCTCCCTCCGGACCCACTTGCCTTGAAGGGCTCAGCCAAGCCCCCCCCCACTCCCCCCCCCCCACACAACTGGACAAGACTGGCCAGGCTTCTGCCTCAGTCCCAGGTGGCTCAGCTCCAGGGAGACAGGTGGGGCCCCACAGGTGGTGGGAAGCAGAGACTGCCCAGAGCAGAGGTGCACTGAGGTCCAGCCAGGAGGCAGAGAGAAGACAGCGGGTGAGGCCAGGGGGTGGAGAGGAGCTTTTGGCCAGCTGGCAGGCAGGCCGAGAAGAGCAAGTGGTGGGCAGGGTGCGGGGCGGGAGCCTGCGGGCTGGTGGGAGTCTCAGGGTACAGTGCAAGCAAAGCAGTCCGGGGCCCTTTCTGAGCATGGGCCCGGCTCCATGGTGCCACTGGCACCATTGTAAACTCAGCACTGAATGGACTATCAGATGGATAGAAAGCTGGCTATATTGTTGGCTTAATGGGTAGTGATCAATGGCTCAATGTCTAGCTGGCAGCCAGTATCAAGCAGAATGCCCTGGGGTGGGTTCTGGGGCTGGTTTTGTTTAACATCTTCATTAATGATCTGGATGATGGGATGGATTGCACACACAGCAATTTCATGGATGACACTAATCTTGGGGGAGAGGTAGATACACTGGAGGGTAGGGATAGGGTCCAGAGTGACCTAGTCAAATTGGAGGATTGGGCCAAAAGAAATCTGATGAGGTTCAACAAGGACAAGTGCAGAGTCCTGCACTTTGGATAGAAGAATCCCATGCACTGCTACAGGCTGGGGATAGTCTGGCTAAGTGGCAGTTCTGCAGAAAAGGACCTGGGGATTACAGTGGATGAGAAGATGGATATGAGTCAACAGTGTGCTCATGTTGCCAAGAAGGCTAACGGCATATTGGGCTGCATTAATATGAGCATTGCCAGCAGATTGAGGGAAGTGATTATTCCCCTCTATTTGGCACTGGTGAGGCCACATCTGGAGTATTGCGTCCAGTATTGGTCCGCTCACTACAGAAGATATGTGGACAAATTGGAGAGAGTCCAGTGGAGGGCAGCAAAAATCATTAGGAGGCTGGGGCACGTGACTTATGAGGAGAGACTGAGGGAATTGGGCTTATTTAGTCTGCACAAAAGAAGAGTGGGGGGGGGGATTTGATAGCAGCCTTCAACAACCTGAAGCGGAGTTCCAAAGAAGATGGAGCTCAGCTGTTCTCAGTGGTGGCAGATGACAGAACAAGGAGCAATGGTCTCAAATTGCCATGGGGGAGGTCTAGGTTGGATATTAGGAAACACTAGGAGAGTGGTGAAGCACTGGAATGGGTTACCTAGGGAGGTGGTGGAATCGCCATCCTTAGAGGTTTTTAAGGCTTGGCTTGACAAAGCCCTGTCTGGGGTGATTTAGTTGGTGTTGGCCCTGCTTTCAGCAGGGGGTTGGACTGGATGACCTCCTGAGATCTCTTCCAATGCTAATCTTCTATGATTCTAAACTCTACAGTGGGAGCCCTGGTCATGCAAGTGTGCAGGGCCATTAATTGCCTCCTGCTATACAGGACTGTGACTCCCAGCAATATGCAGGATATAGTAGATGGATCTGCAGCAGTGGGGTTCCCAAACTGCAGGGGGTGTGATAGACACATGCATATCTCTCTTTTGGCACCCGCTCACCTTGCCACAGAGTACATCAACAAAAATTCTAATTTTTCTCTGGTTATGCAAGTGTTAGTGGATCACATCAACATTGGCTGGTCAAGGAAGGTGCATGACGCTCACTTCTTTAAGAACACAGGACTGATCAGCAAACTACAAGCAGGGACATTCTTATCCAACTGACAGCTTACCATTGGTGAGATTGAAATGCCAACAGCCATTCTGGGGGACCCAGCCTATTCCTTACTACCCTGGCTACCTGGACAGCACCAAGGAAAGATACAACCACCAGCTAAGCAGGTGCAGAATGACAGTTGAATGTGCATTTGGTAGATTGAAGGGATGTTGGGGGTGTTTAGTCACCAGATTAGATCTCAGTGAGAAAAACATCCCAATGGTTATAGCTCCCTGTTATGTCCTGCAAAGGGAGAAAAGTTGCCAACTGGGTGGAGGTGCAGGAGCTGTCTGCTGAGTTTGAGCAGCCAGATACAAATGCCACTACAAGAGCTCAATGGGGAGCTGTGTGGTTGAGGGAGGCTTTGAAAGAGCACTGTCAAGTCACAGTAGTCTATTCTGGACTATTCTCTGGCACTGGAGCTTTGGATTCTGGCAGGAATTGTGTAGTGCTTGCTGTACATTTATAAATATTAGATGTGTTTTACTGAAGCTATGAATTATATGGTGATTGCTTTACATTTATACATATGACTGGGTGTTTTCTTGAACCTGTGAATTCTGTAGTGCTATACATTTACAAGTACTGGGTGTGCTGGGTTTTGCTATACATCAGGGGTAGGCAACCTATGGCATGCATGCCAAAGGCGGCACGTGAGCTGATTTTCAGTGGCATTCATACTGCCTGGGTCCTGGCCACCGGTCCAGGGGGCTCTGCATTTTAATTTAATTTTAAATTAAGCTTCTTAAACATTTTAAAAACCTTATTAACTTTACATACAACAATAGTTTAGTTATATATTTATAGACTTATAGAAAGAGACCTTCGAAAAATGTTTAAATGTGTTACTGGCACACGAAACCTTAAATTAGAGTGAATAAATGAAGACTTGGCACACCACTTCTGAAAGGTTGCTAACCCCTGCTATACATTCTGCAATATGTGTTGTGAACTAATAAAGATAATCATATTTTTAAAAAATATAAATGTATTAAGTGGCAAATACAGTGCAGAAAAACAATGTGAAAAAAAAAGGCAGTTCAAAACTAACTTTCAACATAAATGAATAGAACTTTAAAACTGAAAAGGCAGTAATCATTGCTGGTCACTTTAGTGCATTAATATAGTCTGATTTGGCTATGCATACACCAGCTGTGGTTCTCACAGGTCAGTGTATGCGAAGCTGTGGCTTTCCTTGCTGTCTCCTGGTATGGAGTGGTAGGGTAAGGATGTGGCCCATGATGCACGTGTAATGTTAAGGGCTGCAGGGACGTTCCAGCTGCTTCCCGGAGCAGCGCAGAGCAGGCAGGCAGGAAGCCACCTTAGGCTGAGTCTACACTGCCACTTTAAGTGCTAAAACTTCAGTTGTTCAGGGGTGTGAAAAAACACCCCCCGAGGGACAAAAGTTTTAGTACTGAAAAGCGCCAGTATAGACAGCGCTTTATCACAGGGACCCATGCTACCACCCGTCATTTGCTGGTAGAGCCCTCCCCCAGCGAGAAAGCGTGACTACACTGCTCATGTCACAACACGGCCGCAGCTGCACTGCTGGTGGTGGCAGTGGCTGGGGGCCCCCGGGCCCTTTTAAATCACCTGGGGACAGCAGGAGGGGCCAGGAGGCATGCGGGGGTGGCAGGAGGCGCTGGGGGAGAGACTCAGGCGCCTCTCCCCGCCATCCCAGCACAGTCCAGCTCCGGACTTGCCAGGGGAGAGGAGCTCCTCCCTCAACCTGGCCCAGGCCCACCGAAGATGCCAGGGAAAGTCCTCTCTCCCCACTGCAGCCCCGGGGCAGCCTGTACACCAACCCCCTCATCCCTGGTCCCACCCCAGAACCTGCACCCCCACACTCTAACCCTCTGCCCCCGCCCTGACCCCCTCCTGCACCCTGAATTCTTTATCCCCGCCCCTCCCAACCCTCCCTAATTGGAGCCCTTTCCCCCTGCACCCAGCCCTCTGCCCCAGCCCTGTGCCCCCTCCCACACTCCGAATCCCTCGGCTCCACTCCCACCACATGAATTTTGTTATGTGCACCAGTATGGAGGTGATATGTCACACATCACCTCCATATTGCTGCACATAACAAAATTCATTCCGCACATGGGTGGGAAAAATTAGCGGGAACACTGGTTTCAGGCAAACTTGGCATGCAGCTCATTGTAAAAGTGGCAGGTCTATGGCTAGTCACTAGATCAACTGTTGGCCTCCAGACCTTGTGCTATGCCTGCTGCAGTTCCTGCATTGTCACATGGCACTGTTACTGAGCCTTGTCATGCCCCTTTGCAGGCATCCTCCATGCAATTTTTTCATAGATATCCCTGTTTCTATGGCTGGCTGTAGCTGTGCTTGCATGGTCTCTTCTCCCCACAGGCCCAGTCGATGCAATACCTCCTGTCTACTCCAGGCAGGAACATGTCTAGTGTGTGGAGCCGGCATGGTTGCTTGGGCAGCTGTGCACAACAATGGAGAACTGCTCGATGTGCTCACTGAGGTGGGCATTTCCAAAATACATGGGGTATTTTAAGTGCAGGGGGAGGGGTCCTTCTGTTCTTTGTGACCCCTGGGCATTGGGCTCACAATCAGAACAGTCATTGTTGGACATTGTGGAACAGCAGCTGGAGGCCTGTTAGGGTGACATTCGTCATGCAGTGTCTACACTTGCACTACATCAACCTCGATAGGTTGTCCATGGCTCGGTGCCATTTGGGCAGCTGTTTTACTGCATCACCGTAATGGGACACTCATGTTAGCTGAAGACAAATGCGAGTGTAGACACAAGTACAAATCAGTCGATGCACAGTGACTTACGTCAATGTAACTTTGTAGCATCAACTAAGCTGCTCAGGCGCTCCTGGTCCCTGCTGGGGGCATACAGCAGTTTAGTCTCCTGAGGGCTGCAACACTTCATTCTAACCCAAGCTACAAGGTAAATGGGTGAAACTGAATGGCCTGTGCTAGGCAGGAGGTCAGACTAGATGCTCTAAGGGTTCCTTTGGTCCTGACACTCTATGAAACTATGACAAACAGTTGCCTCCATTGCAAGTGAAAAAGAATGTTGGACTCCAAATAAGTGTCCTGCAATTGGTCAAAGTAGCAGCTCTCTGCCAGCTGCACTGAAGTCGCACATCACAACCACCCTGTGTGCCAGCCTTGCCGGAGGTAGAGACAATATGGAACAGGCCTAGGGAAGAGCCTGGTGACCTGCTTCTTGAGGGCACCAAGAATGCTGCTGCCAGCACAACACTCCTCTCCCAAGTCATTGGCGCAGTAGGTGCAGCAAACGCAGGCTCCAGAAGGCAGCTCCATCCCAGCACCAGGTCTCCAGTGACAGAGAGGGAATCCTTATGCATTTGAGCTGACTCCTGGCTGTCTCTGCTGGGCCAGGCGTGTCAGTGGCTGCAGTGTGTTTGTATTACACATTATTTAACAAGAAAGGGAGGGAGTAACAACATCCTCTGCTGATAGGGTGGAAGTTGCCCTGCCATGGCACTGGACTAGTGAACAAATGCATTGACAGCCTCTGAGTTGCCACCTGGTGACGCCACTACCCAGAAGCCAGTATGGGCAACTTGCACTGGATGCAGTCTGGAGAGTCCCTCATGTCCCTGGTTGTGCTGGGAAGGAAACTGGTACCTGGCGCCTCAAGCACTAGCCACTGACCATTGCAGAATGGTGAGGCTGGCAGAGAGCCACCAAAGACTGTCCAGGACTCTGCTGACTTGAAGGGTGGTACATCAGGGAGTGAGAGGGACAACTCCACTGGCCAGGACAGATGGTAGCCTGGGCATGGGGAGGTCTGAGTTCAATTCCGTCTACCAGACGCCCTGTGCCCATCATTGGGTCTCTCTGTGATACCATCCCTGCCCCCCAGAGCATTGTGACTCTACAGTAACGGGGCTAAGTACCATCAATCACTCCATCCCCCTGATACTGTTGTGATGAAACAGGGCTTGGAGCTGGGGCCTGTGCTATTAGGAGAGCAAAGAGTCAGCATCATTGTGGTACCTGGGGGGAGCTATGCACTGCTGCCTGGGGAATGTTACTAACCAGTGCTTGGCCTCACGCTACAGAAGGGGAGAAGCTCTTGGCCCCTTGGCTGTAGCAGATGGCTCATCATGAAAGCCTCAAACCAACTGACTGCTACTAAGTAGGTTGTGTCCATGGGGCCAGAGGATTTATCCTGCTCTACAGCTGGGTCTCAACAGAGGGAGTACAGCAGTGTCTTGTATGCAGGTGAGTAATGGGAAATTCCCCACCCTCTGCTACTGGTCCAGGATTCCCTGGTGACCAGATCAGTCCCCTTTTGAGCTGCAGCTTTTGAGCTGCAGCTCTGGAGCAAACAGAGAAGGGAGGCAGGGTTTTGGGGGTGGGCGACTCAAAGGCTGGAGGTTGTGGAATCTACCACTGACCATGGGCCCCCCTCAACTCTGCCAATTCCCTCCTGCCCACTCCTGGGAATGGTGAACAATACTGGGGGGCCCACAGAGAGTGTAATAACAACCTGAGATGGACCCAAATGAGACACGATGCTAGAGGAGGACTCACTCTGTGGGGGAAGGGGGGACACAGAGGCACATATTCCAAAGAGTTGAAGGGAAGGATCTGAGCACAGGCCCCACTCTCTTTGGGGGCAGCAGATAGTGGAGAGGGGGTCACTAGAAGACTCCACTGCCATGGAGTGGCTCAGCCTGTTCCGCATGCCAGGAGATCGCCCAGGGTAAGAAGGTGGTCGCCTGCCCCACCTCTTTGTGTTCTATGTTCCAATCTCTCAAACATCTGTGGGCATGGTGCTTGTTAGGAGGCTTATTCCTTCACCCTTTCACTTCCCTGGTCCTTCTCGCATGAACAGAGAGCAACAATACCCAAAGTCCAAAGGCGCAAACAATTTGATGTTTATTGGGGTGAACTTCCAGCAAGCATGATTCCAGTTTCCTTCCTTAGTGTCCCTGTAACGGGTTCGACTCACCCCTGCGGCGCCTCCTGCTGGTCGTCCTCTGGGGAATTAGCTCTTTCCAGTGTTCGGAACGCCCTCTGCAGGCCGGTGATCCCCCTGTTTTCTCCTGGCCCCCGTGTCCCTCCCAGGACCCCAGTGCCCCTTTAACCGGGTTTCCCCTTCCCAGGGGAACCCCCACCCTACTATCCCCACTTCACCTCAGTAGTGGCTACTGCCCAGTCTCTATCTAGCCCCCGTTCGCTGGGGCAGACTGCAGCAGCCAGCACTCATCATCAGCAAAGGGGGTTTGGACCTGCTGCCTTGGCCTACCCCTAGGTTGCCCCCTGCAACCCCCAGTACCTTTTGCCCTATGCTAGGCCGCAGCCTGGGGTTTTCTAGGCTGGAGCTTCTCCAGCTCCTCAGCCTTTCCCCAGCCCTGCTTCACCCTAGGTACCTTGTCTCAGTTCCCTGCAGCCAGGCCCATCTCCCTCTAGAAACAGAGAGAGAGTGACTGGGCTCCTGGCTCACAGCCTTTTATAGGGGCCAGCTGTGGCCTGACTGGGGTGTGGCCCAGCTGCGGCTACTTCCCCAATCAGCCCAGCTTTGAGAGCAGCAGCTCTCAAGCCCTGCCAAGCCGCTTTTAAACCCCTTAAAACCAGGAGCAGGGATCCACCCTGCTACAGTCCCCCTTCCCAGCTCTGACACCACAGAGCCTTGCCTGTGTCCCTGTTTCTGTTCCCATCCCCTGTTCCCACTTCCTCCTTTAGCAAAACATGATCCCAATTCCCCCATCCCCAGTCCTGTTCCCAATCCCCCTCTCCATTTCCTGACTGACTGCAGACTATATAGTAAAAGCTGAGTTCTGCTTAGCTATACCTTAACCAATCATTTTACTGAAATTTAACTAACCAATCCTAACATATTGTAACATGGTTATTTAACCAATTATATCCCACCACCTTAGTTGGTTTACATCCAACAAAATTAATTATACAGCAGACAGAAACAATCACAGAACAAGACAGAGACCATGCAAATAAACATACGAAACAATACAGAAGTGAGGATTTCACAACTACATCTATACAGACATAAGGGTTTTCCAGCTGTCTATTGATAAGTGAGTTCTTGCCAGACAGGATACTATCAAACTAAGTTTCCTTTTACATCTTCCAGGCTCTTCCCTTTCTCTGGAGGTGGGAGAAATAGCAGGACAGGATTGTATTCCTAATAGCCCAATAGCACCTTATTTCAATGTGACTAGTTTGGAATGTGAGGATGTGGCCATACACTTCCCAGCTTATGGCTGCCTCATTACATCTTAGCTGAAGGCCTTAGCCTGTCACAGTAAGAGAAGGCCATTACACAGACAGACAGTGATTTTGATTCTTTCTTTTATACCTCTATAACTAGCTAAGTGATAAGAATACCCCTAAATTCTTAAAGTATATGCCTTTGCAGACAGTCCTGAATATCTATATCCTAACAGTGCTATCAGCAACTGCGCTCTTAGAATCATAGAATATTAGGGTTGGAAGAGACCTCAGGAGGTCATCTAGTCCAATTCCCTGCTCAAAGCAGGACCAACACCAACTAAATCATCCCAGCCAGGGCTTTGTCAAGCCGGGCCTTAAAAACCTCTAAGGATGGAGATTCCACCACCTTCCTAGGTAACCCATTCCAATGCTTCACCACCCTCCTCATGAAATAGTGTTTCCTAATATCCAACCTAGACCTCCCCCATGGCAACTTGAGACCACTGCTCCTTGTTCTGTCATCTGCCACCACTGAGAACAACCGAGCTCCATTCTCTTTGCAACCCCCACTTCAGGCAGTTGAAGGCTACTATCAATTCCCCCCTCACTCTTCTCTTCTGCAGACTAAATAACCCCAGTTCCCTCAGCCTCTCCTTGTAAGTCATGTGCCCCAGCCCTCTAATCATTTTCGTTGCCCTCCGCTGGACTCTCCAATTCGTTCACATCCCTTCTGTAGTGGGGGGACCAAAACTGGACAAAGTACTCCAGGTGTGGCCTCACCAGTGCCCGAATAGAGGGAAATAATCACTTCCCTCAATCTGCTGGCAATGCTCCTACTAATACAGCCCAATATGCCGTTGGCCTTCTTGGCAACAAGGGCACACTGCTGACTCATATCCAGCTTCTTGTCAACTGTGATCCCCAGGTCCTTTTCTGCAGAACTGCTGCTTAGTCAATCAGTCCTCAGCCTGAAGCAGTGCATGGGATTCTTCCTTCCTCTTGAGGGCAGGGACTGTCATATATGGTGTAGGCAGTGGTCCCCAACCTTTTTCATCTGGCAGGCGCCAGACGATGAGCCACGGAGGACCATGGCGGCAGACAAGCACCCACCGAAATGCTGGCAACAAGCAGCAACGTCACTAGGCGTTGCCGCCGAAATGCAGCGTCATCCAAAGGTGTCGCCGCCAAAATGCCACCGAAAATCAGTGGCATTTTGGCGGCGACGCCTCTGGATGCTGCTGCTTGTTGGCGGCATTTCGGTGGATGCTTGCACGCTTAGACGCCCCAGTGGGTGCCATGGCACCCGGGGCAGCGCGTTGGGGACCCCTGGTGTGGGGCTTATGACGGAGCCTTGATCCAAACTGGTGCTGCAATAGAAATGACTGACTCTCTTGGAGCAAAATTACCTTAAAAGTCACTGTAGTTGGAGAAGGAACAGCTGTGCTGCCTAGTATCTGCTGGCTTTTCTCTGTAAGAATAGCAGTACTGGAAAGTGTTAATGGCTGCCATCAGTGGTAGTGCTGCATTAAGTCGATGCATATACTAAGCACCCTTCATTCAGGCTAAATGAAGGAGCAATTAAATGCCCCTTTGTGTAGTGATAGCTGGAAATGGAAGCCATCGCTCAAGGCACTGGCCAGCCATGTGGATCTGTTGCAAATGCAGGAGTTGGGCAGTGACTGGTTGCAACTGTGCATAAGGTGGAAAGGGTTGGGAAAGTGGGAGAAGCAGGGGTGAGGGCTGCCCTGAGAGGAAGCAGAGCCAGAGCTCTTTAGGCACGGGACTGGCTGGTGAGGCCAGCTAGGAAATCATGAGCAAGAAAACTGCCTGCTGCTGTTTGTTCCTGCTGCATCTATGGAGACAGGTCTTTGTTGCAATCCTGTTTATTTACAGACAAAGAAATATAGGACTTGGAGCAGCATTTCTTCTCCTCATGGAAACAGTGTTGCAAGGCACTGAATACTGGGGAATTGCTTGGGCCAAAGAGATGGGTAGAAAAAACTTTGGTTCAGCCCATCTCCAGGGCAGGGGCACCCAAGCAAAGTGTAACTGATGGTGTCTGATTTACATTTGCAAGGTGATGCTCTGGTCATATCAGAGTTAAATTTCTTAAGTCTGTCAAACATTAACTCCTAGCCTGGTCTAACAATTCAGCTTGACTCTGAAATCCATGTCATGAAAACGTAACCCATGGGAAACAAACAGCTGCCATTTCCATTCTTTGCCTCTAACAATAGGCCTCAGCCCAACCCACAGGGGGAAGAGTCTTGCTGGTTGAGCTTCTTTATGACCAGGTGGGGGAAGCTTAGCTAGAAAAATGCTTGTAGTGGTGGAGGGATGTGCTAGTTACACACTCCAAGGGAAACACCAGTTGGCAGACAAGAGCGAACCGCCTCAGGAGTGGAGGGATATAGCATGGTGCACAGGCACGGGAGTTGATCCCAGAGCCACCTATGCTGCTGTCACCCAAAAGGCAAGGCCCTAGTGAGGTCTTGAGGAGGGAACGGTGCCCAACAGGATTGTCCTGTGTAAACATGCTCAGAGCCGGGGGGCCTGAGACAGCAGACCAGCCTGGTGCTGCATGAGGTTCCTGGGGTTGTGGCTATGGCCCAGCCTGGCTCATGGAGGGAGGAGCAGTCTCAGCCCCAAAACACGCCCCTTTGGGGTGGTGGGGGCAGGGCTGGCTCCAGGCACCAGCTCAGCAAGCAGGTGCTTGGGATGGCCAAGGGGAAGGGGTGGCACGTTGGGCTCTTCGGCGGCAATTCGGCGGTAAAATTGCTGCCAAAGAAGAAAGCAGCGCAGTGGAGCTGCCACCGAAGTGCTGCCAATCACGATCACAGCTTTTTTTTTTTTCTGCTGCTTGGGGCAGCAAAAACCCTGGGTGGCCCTGGGTGGGGGGCAGCCTTGCAGGTTTATATCATTGTTTGGAGGTAGGACTATGGCGTGATTGATTCATCATCCTCTGCACAGCCTACCCTGATCCCTTGGTGAGCTACTCATTGACCCCGGGAAATGGACGCAGCCTCTGGAGAGAAAGGACAGCTGCTGTGATTTTGTGTGTGTACGCACGTGTGCACACATGAACACCCTCCTGGGAAGGTATGTGAGCTTGTGTGTGTACGCATTTAAACGACCTACTAACTTGGCCGCCAGGAGGACGGCATGATGCGATTCTGTGCAGATTTCTGAAAGCCTGATGTGCACCCAGGCTAGCCTCACAATCCCCAGGTAGGCCATGTCTACACTGCACATATTGGATGACACAACTTATGTTGGTGTACAGCTGCCAAAGCTTTCATATGGCTTGTGTGCGGGCCTACTTGGCCGCTTGTGCCCGCAATGCATATACTCACTGGGTGTGCTTGTGTGTCTGCACATCTAGCGCAATGACTTTTGGGAAATTTTCATGTGTTGAGGGGTAGAAATGAGTTACACAGGAATCTAGGGGGTCAAGTCCCAGCATGCAACTTTTGCCATCCCATAATGATGTCCAGATTCCATAATTTTTGCACATTTAAAAAAAAATCCCACAAACCCACATAGCACTTTTCAGCCTCTCATCTCTGACAGAAGCTGGTAGCCTGAACAGCTCTGCACTGTTCTCATGAACATTGAAAATGCAGGCTGAGTGATCCTGTGGTATTCATAGACCCGCAGGAGGAATTGCAACAACATGGGCCATGACGATGTCTGCAAAGGCTGATTGCTAAGGGACATAGTGAAACCCATTCAAGGCTGGTGGTGGTAGAGCAGCTGCAGTCAATGGAACACTGCGTCTGCACCTGTGAAATGAGCCCTGCCAGGTGGGAGCGCATTGTAATACAGGGTTGGGATGATGAGCAGCAGCTGCAGAACTCTTGGCTGCGAAAGGCCACATTCCTAGAACTGTGTGCTGAGCTCACCTCAACCCACCAGAATGAACTGCACTGACAGTGGGGAAGTGAGCAGTGATCACACTCTGGAAGCTTGGAATGCTGGATTGCTACCGGTCAGCAGGAAATAATTGTGAACTTGGAAAATCCACCATGGGGCTGCTGTGATGCAAGTGTGGAGGGCCTTTAATTGTCTCCTGCTATGCAGGACAAGGTGCAGGGCAGTGGGGTGACTGAACTACACTGGGGGTGATCACTCATATATCCCTAATTTGGCCCCAACCCACCTTACCACAGAGTACATCAACACAGAGGGCTGGTTTTCTATAGTTATGCAATCAGCAGTGATGCCTCATCAACATCAGTGTGACCTGGTCAGGGTGGGTGCATGACACTCACATCTTTAAGAACACAGGGCTGTTCAGAAATCTGCAAGCAGGGGCATTCCCTGCCCTGCCCCCCCCCCACCCTCCCAAACCGGTGAGTTATCATTGGAAATATTGAAATACCAGTAGTGATCTTGAGGCCCAGCCTACCCCTGGCTCACGAAGCCATGCACCAGCCATCTTGATAGCACCAAGAAAAGATACAACTACCAGCTCAGCAGGGGCAGAATGGGAATTGAATGCACTTTTGGCAGATTGATTGGACACTGGCAGGGCCGGTGCTACCATTAAGGCCAACTAGGCGGTTGCCTAGGGCGCCAAGATTTGGGGGCACCAAAAAGCGATGCCCCCAATTTTTTTTACAGCAGTTTCTCCCCAAGTGTGCAGTCGCTGCTCCACTTCTCCTCCGCCTCCCAGGCTTGCATCGCCAATCAGCTGTTTGGCGCCGCAAGCCTGGGAGGGGAGGAGAATTAGAGTGGGGGCAGCGTGCTAGGGGAGGACGCAGAGCAAAGCAGAGGTGAGCTGGGGTGGGGAGGTGCTGCATGGCTCCCTGGAGGGGGAGCTGCCGCGGGGGAAGGGGCGCCTCAGGGCGGAGGGAGGGCGGGGAGCTGCTGCAGGACTGGAGGGGCAGGACGCAAGGTGGAAGTTTCGCCTAGGGCGTGAAACTTCCTTGCACCGGCCCTGGACACTGGTGGCGTTTACTCAGCAGACTGGATCTCCATTAGAAAAACATCCCAATGATTCAAGCTGCCTGTTGTGTCCTGCATAATATTGGTGAGGCAAGGCAGGAAAAGTCACTGCCAGGATGGAGGGCAGAGGCACAGCAGCTGTCTGCTGAGTTTGAACAGCCAGACACAAGGGCCATTATAAGAGCGCAGCATGAAGTTATGTTGTTGAGTAAGGCTTTGAAAGAACACTTAAACACTTAAACACATATTAATGTGCTGTGCTAGACTATTCTATGGGCATGAAGCTTTGGGTGCTGGAAAGATTTCTGAGGTGCTTGCTGAACATTTATAAATATTACACTGTTTTTACTGAACTCTGAATTATGCTGTGCTTACAGTACATATCCCTGCGTGTTTTCTTACTGCTATGTGTTCTGATGTGCTGTACCCTTACCTGTACTGGGGGCTTCGAGTACCGCTCTGCATTCAACAATATGTAGTGTGAATTAATAAAGCAGATTTTACCACTCAAATTTCTATTATTTTAAAAAGACAAAACAAAACAAAAAAAAACCCCCATCAAAACAATGTGCAGATAAAAGTAGACAAACGTCTATCATAAATTAGCAGAACAAAACTTCAAAATTAGAAAGGCCAAACACCAAACATTTTTGTCCATTCCAATTTCCCAAGATAATCCCTTTTGACTACACATACACCAACCATGGTCCTCCCAGGTCATTGTACGTGAAGCTGTGCTGTCCCCTGGCATAGAGGGATAGGGGTAGGGAGCTGCTAAACTGGAGTTCTCCAAGGACTGCAATGGGTGGCGAGTCTATAGGTCAAGCGGAGTCTGCAGCATCTGTGTTTGCTGCCTGAGAAGCTCCAGTATATCCTGGTATGTCTCCCTCTCCTTTTCCTGCTGGGGCTTCTGGGTCTTTCTCCATTGTCTCCTGATTTCTCTGTCCCACACCATGCCATTGCCATGTTGGCTCATCAGGCCTTTTATTCGCAGTCCGATGCAACACTGGCTTGCAGGATCTCGCTGAATATGTCGTCCCTAGTCCTTGTGTTTCTCCTTGTCAGGGTCAGGCATTCCGAGGCTGTGGAGGTGGCATCCCCCAAGGCTGCAATGGATAAAACAGACAGATGTATCATTAGTAGTATAAGGGCCCCACCATCAATCAAACCCTAACCCTGCCCCTTGACCAGAAGTCCTGCCCTATGGGGATATTACTTCTGGGGTCAAGATGGCCACATGACCGGAAGCAAGGTGTGTCATGTGCGTTATATTGATGTAACCCTTCTGCCCCTCTAAGTTGGCAGCAACAAGGGCCGGATTCAGTATCCAGGGGTTCCGTTTCAATAACACAATTCAAAACCGGCTCGAGCCCCCACCCAGTGACCTGGGACAATTACCTACCACCCCCCCCCGGGCGCCTCTAGGAGGCAATTCTTCCCCACTCGCAAGCACAGAGTCTGAGTGTAGCAAAATCCTTTTAATAAAGGAGGGAACCAATGCGGCATCACGTTGGAGAGACACCACAAACAGGACTATACACAAACCATAAGCAAAAAACCCACCTCCAAGTACATTTGGCACTGTCCTTTCCCCCTTAGGTCTTAAGTCCAATCACCCCAAAGTCCAACAACCCAAAAGTCTCTGTCTCTGGTCAGTGCCACCCCAGAGTTCAAAAGTTTATCTGCAGAGTTTTACCCCCCACCAGCCTGGGTGGAAAGGGGGGGGCGCACACAGGGTGTTAAGGGGCACCTTACGTGGGCCAGGGCCGACTGCCCCGCTTCTCCATGGAGTTCTGCTGCAGCCTTCACCACGACTGGCTCCACTCCACCAGCTGTGCTGTTCCTCCAGCAGACCCGTGAACCACGTCAGCCGTCCCCACAAACCGCTCCACACTGCTCACTGTTCTATGGGCTGCTCCAACATGCTGCAGACTGCTCCACTCTGGCAGCAGCATAGCGATCCATCCTCAGGCTCCCCCACTCAGTGATCTCAGAACAGTAAGCTTAGCTCTTTTAGTGATTTCAGCTCTTAGTGGTTTCAGCTTGTAGTAGGGGAGCCCCAGTGCCACATTGGCCCAACGTGAATTCAGGTCAGCAGCCTCTAGATGGATTCCTAAAGGATTCAAAATTAGCTCTGCTCTTTAACAGTGGAGAGAGGAGGATGTGCAATTGGTGTTCCAGGCCCTCAAAAGGGGCCCATACCATCAGGTACACACACCAGTCCCCAACCTCTCTTCCCCTCACTGGGTTTTGGAACCCATGTCCCTTGTCTAGCAAGTACTATTTAATGTAGGTTGAGTCATTTCTGTCATAAAGCAGTCTCATAGTTCCTCATTCACATAATTAAGGTGACAGCACTTTTTTTCCTTCCTGCCCCAATAACAAAGAAATTGGGGATCCCACAGCTATGAAAATAACCATCCCAGGCTGCTGTGTGTTATGCTAAGTGGAGTGGGTTTACCAATGCAAATGCACATTCTTGAAATTCCTTTGCCCACTCCTCATAATTTACCACTGGATGTCAGGGTAGAGCTCATCCTGACTCTGCTTACATTGATATTGACCATCTGTGTTATATCCTTGGGGGCAGGCGGTTTAGGAAGAAATCACTTGAGGCCAGACAGCAGACAGCTAACAAAACTACCATTTTATTTACAGACACAGAGCTCACCCAACTGGCCGAAGCTGGCTGGGCTATCCCCTAATAATCTAACTCAGTTGCCATAGGAACAAAAACCATGACAACCAAATACACAACATATTCCTCCCCCCCAATAAGAACATCCCCTAAATAAAACACACACTAGACTAGAGAAGGAGGGTAGACTGCCTCCATTCCCGGCTAAACCCTGGGGATTATTTTGCCCCATAACCGTGGGTTCGCCCTAGCTAAAGATACAGCCGATGAGGAGGCCTTCTGTCTCTAGGTGGATTACGGCGAACTTCTGGTGTTGTTGCACCCGAAAGTACCATGGGCTCAGGGTCCGCAGCACGAACAGGTGAGGAGGTGGTATCAGCTCGTGCTGGGCAAAGGGGTATCTCAGCCACCGGCAGTAATGGAGGAGAACAGTCAGGGACAGGTGATTCGTGATTTGGTGTCTCACCAGAAGAGGTGAAGTCAGACCACTCAACTGCAGATGTGTCCTGAGGACTGGCATGACCTGGCAACAGCTGATCTACATGTCACCGCAAGGTAAGATTCTCTGCAGTCCGAACTGTGTAGGAAACAGGTCCTGTTTGAGTGATGATTGTGGCAGGGACCCATTTAGCTCTGGAAGTATAATTCCGAGCCAAAACTGGCTGTCCCGGGCTAAAGGTTTGGTCTTTTGCTCTGGGTGCCCATCTGATGACCTGATGTTGCACAATTTGTTGGGGTTCAAAAGGTTTCAGCAGATCAAAGCAAGTGCGCAGCTGTCGTCCCATCATTAGAAAGGCCGGGGATGCCTGGGTCGTAGCATGAGGTGTGTTTCTGTAGGAAAGTGAGAAGGTATCCAGACGCTTTTGAATGGAGTGTTGTCCCCTTGCTGATTTCAAAGTGTGTTTCATTGTCTGCACAAATCTTTCAGCTAATCCGTTGGTGGATGGATGATATGGTGCTGATGTGATGTGGTGTATCCCATTTGCCTTAATAACATTTTGAAACTCCTGAGAGACGAACTGCGGTCCGTTGTCGCTCACAAGTTGTTCTGGCAGACCAAAACGACTAAAGAGTCCTCGTAGTTTTTGGATAGTACTCTCTGCAGTAGTGGACTGCATTATAGAGACTTCTGGCCATTTAGAATGGGCATCTATTGCCACCAAGAACATGCTTCCTTCAAGGGGGCCAGCGAAGTCAATGTGAATACGTTGCCACGGGTTTTCAGGCCAGTCCCATGGGTGTAGGGGTGCCCACTGGGGTTTATTTCTCACAACCTGACATGACATAAAAGCTTTTGCCTTCTCTTCAATAGCACTGTCCAATCCAGGCCACCAAAAATAGCTTCGTGCAATTTCCTTCATGCACACTATTCCACAGTGACCGGAATGTAGCTGTTCTAACATCTGTGATCTCAGTGGTGGTGGAATAATGACACGTCTCCCCCACAACAACCAACCAGATTGGACCGATAACTCCATCCTCTTGGACATGTAGGTAACAAGGTCGGGTGAGACCGGAGAGGTTTGTCGAGATTTTCCATGCATCACCAGGTCCATAACTTGGGACAATACTGGGTCAACGCGAGTTGCCTTCTTTATCTGAGTAGCAGTGATGGGTGTATTCTCTACTTGTTCAAAGTAGAAGATTTCCTTTTGGGCACTAGCTTGATGTTTGACCGGCAAAGGCAACCTTGAGAGGCCATCTGCATTGCCGTGCAGAGTGGATTTCCGATATTTGATTTCATATGTGTGTGCTGAAAGTAACAATGACCAACGTTGCATACTACTAACAGCTAATGGGGGAATGCCTGTGTAGGGTCCAAAAATTGACGTCAGAGGTCGATGGTCTGTGAGAAGAGTAAACTTTCGCCCAAACAGGTACTGATGAAACTTCCGAATTCCAAAAACAATTCCTAATGCCTCACGTTCGATTTGGGCATAGTTATTTTCTGCTTTGCTTAGAGTGCGTGAAGCAAAAGCAATAGGTCTCTCTTCTCCCGAAGGCATAATGTGTGACACGACTGCTCCCACTCCATAAGGGGAGGCATCGCAGGCCAATTGTAGGGGTAAGGATGGATCAAAGTGCATTAGAACTTCAGAATTTAGCAATGCATCCTTAGCTTTGTTAAATGCAACATCACAGGCTTCAGTCCACTTCCAGGCCTTGTTCTGCCCAAGGAGCTCATGAAGTGGTTTTAGCAGTGTGGCTAACTGTGAGATGAACTTTCCATAATAGTTCAGGAGTCCTAGAAACAAGCGCAGCTGGCTTACATTTCAAGGTGGGGGAGCCTCCACAATAGCTTTAACTTTTGCAGGGGCCTTATGAAGACCTGCAGAATCAATGATGTGTCCCAAATATTCAACAGAGGGCTTGAAGAATTCACACTTGTCTTTGCGAACTCATAGGCCATACTCTTCCAGTCTTTGTAGGGTAGCCTCTACATTCTTTAAGTGATCCTCTTCATTTCTTCCAGTGACCAGGATATCATCCAGATAGCACTGAACTCCTGACAAGCCACACAAGATCTGGTCCATAGCCCTCTGGAACAGGGCGGGAACAGACGTTATTCCGAAGGGTAGGCGACAGTATCGATAAAGCCCCTTATGAGTCACAATAGTCAACAGCTCTTGGGACTTTTCATCGACGTGCATCTGTAAATATGCTTGACTCAGATCAATATTACTGAACTTTTGTCCCCCAGCCAGGCCTGCGAAGAGGTCATCAATGCAGGGAAGTGGGTATTGCTCTGCACACAACACTGGGCTGACAGTGACTTTAAAATCACCGCCATCTTTCTTCACTATTGGAATGATAGGAGTGGCCCATGAGCTATGGGTAACTGGTATTAGGACTCCATTGGTGACCAGGCGCTCCAGGTCTGCTTCAACTTTTGGCCTGATGGCATATGGCACAGTTCGGGCTTTCAGATATTTTGGTGGACTGTCAGGTTTAATGTTCAATGTCACAGTGATTCCCTTCATACTTCCCAAATCATCTCCAAAAACAGCAGCATGTTTCCTTAGTATAGGGGTTAGACTGGTTTCTTCTTTAGTCATCCGGTGCACTTCTGCCCAGTTCAGTTGAATCTTCCCAAGCCAAGACCTACCCATTAGGACTGGGTAGTTACCTCTCACCACAAACAGTGGCAATTTAGCAGCCTGTCCATTGAGCTCCACCTTAACATCAATAGTGCCCAACATGGACACAGCTTCTCCCGTATACGTCTTCAGAACAGTTTTTGTTGCCTTAAGCGGAAGATGCTGTAGCTTTTCTTTATACACAGTCTAGGAGACCAGTGAGATGGCTGCACTGGTGTCCAGTTCCATGCGTATAGGTTTGCCATCCAACAACGGGGTTACCCAGTATTCATGTGAGCCCACTGCCAAAGACAAAACATGCAGTGGCACCTTGATCATCCTGGGTCTGCTCTAGGGTATGCAGGGTTCCTCTTTTTGTCGGCCAGACCACAGGCCTCTTCTTCTTTTGTTTACAGGCACACTCAATGTGTCCCTTTTTGCCACAGTGTTGACACACCAGGTCCTTACACCAGCATTCTGATGCCTGGTGACCCAGTTTACCACAGCGGTAACATTCTTGACTCTGCACAGTTTTGTGGGTCAGTTCTTGTGACACTTTTTGAACCCTAGGGGATGCACCGATGTATTGCGCCTCCCTTCTAGCCAGTTCCATGGAGACGGCAATATCAACAGCCTTCTGTAATGTAAGCTGAGCCTCTGTCAGTAGGCGCTTCCATATAGCTTCACTGTAGAGGCCACACACTAACCTGTCACGCAGGGCATCGTTTAACATCTCTTTAAATTCACAGTGTTTTGCTAGCTTTTTTTAAATTGCTACAAATTGTACAACTGTTTCATCTTCCTTTTGGTCTCTTTTGTGGAACCTATATCTTTCAGCAATTACCAGTGGTTTTGGGGAAAAATGGGACCCCAGGATTTCCACAATGTCACTGTAAGATTTAGGCTTTGGCTACACTTACACTTCAAAGCGCTGCCGCGGTAGCGCTGCCGCGGCAGCGCTTTGAAGTGCTAAGTGTAGTCAAAGCGCCAGCGCTGGGAGAAAGCTCTCCCAGCGCTGTCCGTACTCCACCTCCCTGTGGGGAATAACGGACAGCGCTGGGAGCCGCGCTCCCAGCGCTGGGACTTTGACCACACTGGCGCTTTGCAGCGCCACAATTTGCAGCGCTGGAGAGGGTGTGTTTTCACACCCTGCTGCAGCGCTGCAAATTTGTAAGTGTAGCCAAGCCCTATGTCTCAGGCTTAACAGGGTGTAGTAAGCTGCGTAGCAGGGAGTAGGTTTTAGCCCCTACAACACTTAAGAATATTGGCACCTTCTTCGCTTCTGTAATGTCATTTGCAATAACAAAAAGCTCAAAACGCTCAGCATACACATGCCACTGCTCTATATTCTCATCAAAAGGTTCCAGTGGCCTAGTCAGAGTAGCCATGATTTTTAGTTTCACTTTCACAGTCAGTGCAAACAAGCAGTTTTTTTGTTTGTTTGTTCTTTACCTTGACTTCTACTTCCTTCTGTTACCGGAGCAGCACCGGAATCCCATCCATCGTCGCCACTTGTTATATCCTTGGGGGCAGCCAGTTTAGGAAGAAATCACTTGAGGCCAGACAGCAGACAGCTAACATAACTACCATTTTATTTACAGACACAGAGCTCACACAACCGGCTGAAGCTGGCTGGGCTATCCCCTAATTATCTAACTCAGTTGCCATAGGAACAAAAACCATGACAACCAAATACACAACAATCTGGTCCACACAAAAAGTTACAGAGCCCTGCTTAAGAAAAAGTCTATTTGTAAGAAATCTAAAAGGATTAAGCTAGAGAATGGTGAGGGGACAAACATGCAAATTAAAATTGGTAGCTGTAAATTTAAAAAAAAAAGGTGGGGGGGTTGTGACTATCTGTGTTTTGTTAGAAGGCCTTTGACCCTTAAGTTTTAATGAAGCATCTTGGTTTGTTTTCAAGGAGTTGTATGTTTTTTAAATAAAAATAAATAAATAAATTGTTTGTGAGAATTAGCTCTTGTGTTTTTGTGTGTGTGTAAAAGAGACCCATTTATAGCAAAAAGCTGAAATGTATGTTCTGGGAGGGGAAAAAAGAATCCTAAAAATGTGCTTACAATAGAACAAACAGGGTTAGTTCAGACATGTGTTTGAGTACAATAGAGTTAATATGGAGATATACCTATCTCATAGAATTGCCTTCACTAGCAGGACCAAATATTGATTTTGCCCCACATCCCTAAGTGGTCCCCTCAAGGATTGAGCTCACACCCCTAGATTTAGCAAATCAATGCTCAAACCACTGAGCTATCCTTATTTTGTTGAACTGAATGGGTTTAACCACACACACACATACCCCTCACTGAATAGCCAGGGTGACTGCGATTGCTTACCCTTGTTGCCATAGGGTTACATTTGATGGGAGTGCACCTATAGTAAGAGGGGTGGGGGGTGTAGATGGTGAGTTCTGATTAATATGAAATGAAATAAAACCTCAGGAATTCACAGATGCTATTGGTCAGTTTAAATATAACCCCTGGGGTTGGTAGAGCACTATTGGACAGTTTAAATATAACCCCTGGGATTGGTGGAGTTTGGACAGTTTAAAGGACCCAGGAGTTGGTGAAACGCTATTGGACAGTTTAAATATGGCCCAGGAGTTGGTTGAATGCTATGGGTCATTCTTTCTAGAAAACACCCCTACCCCCTAAACTTTAAGCATGAAAAAAACAACAACCAACCCCCCAAGCCATTCATTGATATCTGCAAAGGGCCCCCACACTTGGAAATGGGTACTGTTTAATACTGTAAGAAGGCCGCAAATTTATTTTAACTTATGGGGGAGGGGGGGAAGCCCTGTTGTGCAGACAACATGGTTCCCCCACCCCAGATCACAAAGGGGTGTGCTATGGGAGGGGTGCCTAAAGTCCTTAAGGATCTATTATTTCAGAGCTGAGATGATTAAATTAACCTGTTAGCAACTGTGTTGAAGTCTGTTTGAAACAATGGGCTAAGATAGTATAAAAACCTCAGGTATGCTGGAGGCTGTCTTTTTCAACAGAAAACTTTCTTGGATAGCTGCTGGACTGCAAAAAGAGGTAAGACTTGCCGTCTTTAACTCTGAAACTATATATTATATAATGCTACTCTTTGCCCATGCTGTCTTAATAAATAATGGTGCCTATGTTTATTGCAGTGTGATCTGTTTAGCGTGGAACCAGTAACTATAGTTGTACTTAATACTGTTGACAAAAAAAAAAAAAGTATTACACAGGTTGTAAAGGGATTTGGTGGTAATACTAACTAACATTTTTGCTTGTTCTTTAACCTGAAGGCCCAAACACACATGGGGGGGGGGGAACAGAACAAGCATGTGCTTGCAACACTTTATCCCATAGTGAAAGGTAACTTTTTTGCAATTGGCTTTTAAATGCATGTGGCTTTTTAAAAAATATATGGCTGCAAACTTGGTTTGGTGTGTTTTATAAATCTGCTGTTTTGTGTGTTAGAGAGAGGGTGGGGGGGGTCTGTGCAAGGCATAGGTTTTTGTTTTGTTTTGTTTTTTATGTACTTGGTTTGTTTCAAACTAACAGGGTTTTTTGCTGTGGATAATGTGATGTGTTTTTAAAAATGGGGTTTGAGGCAATTGGGGGGTGGGGGGCAAATACTACTAACTAACCCAAAGGCCCAAGCACCCATGGCTGGGAGATAGAACAACCATGTGGCTTTTAAATGCATGTGGGTTTTTTGAAAAGTATTTGGTTGCAAACTGTGGGGTTTTAAACTGGTGGTATGTGTGCTTCAAACTAACAAGGGTTTCTGTGCAAAATGGATTTTAAAAGCAGTTTTGTTTTTTATTCTGCAAAATGAGATGTATTTAAAAAAATGTTTGTGGGTTGGCTGGTTTGTTTGTTTTTTTAAGTGGTAGAAATAAACTCAAAATCTGTGTTTGTTGTACAGCCTGAAATGGATTATTTTGTTTTAAAGCTATGACTTTTTAAATAGAAAAACACCTCTGTGTGTGTGTGTGTGTGTGTGTATATATATATATAGTTTACAAGATGGTTTCATGTGTTTTATAATAATGTTGTTTGCTCCACAGTACAGACAAAACATGAGAGATCCTTAGACCAGAGGGAAAACAAGCTCAAAAGAAAAAGGAAAGAGACAGCTGAAAAGGAAAATTCACCAGCATCAGTGACTGACGGATGGATGAAGCCCAGTAAATATATTTTGCTTATTGGTCTGGTTGTTCTGTGAGGTTTTGTATTTTAAGTAAATACATAGGTGTGGGTGAGAGATGGTAAAGTTCAGTTTTGTAAAATAGGCATGGGCAACTTTTCTGACAATGCTGTAGGAAGAACACCACCTCCAGAACTGCCAAAGAACCAGGAATCTGCTTTGAGACCTTTAACAACACAAAACAGCACAAGAGTGCAGATGAAGCATCCGGGCGGTCCAGACCTCATATACGTCAAACCGAAGGACAAAACAAGACTCTGGTAAAAAACAACCACACAAACACAACTCCAGTTCCTCAGCGGCTACCGCCACACCAAGCCCTGAGGAAACTGTGAGCAAAAATGCCCACATTCACAAGCGCTCTAGGGGTTGTGAATAAAAAACGTAGGACTGACAAACCATTCTCCAAAAACCATAAGCCCCCCCATATTCTAGTGTTTGAGAAGAGTTTGATGCTTCCATCAGAAAAGTGATGGATGCTGTATCCTCGGAGAGTCTAGAAGAACGGCATTCTAAAAAGATTTGGGAAAAATATGATGCTTTGTTCAGAACAGTGCTGAAGTCTGTATCCTCAGGGGATCTAAAAGACTGGAGGGCTGGAAAGGGTGGCTCTGAGCAGGTGTGACTAGTTGTGGAAAGGGGCCTGCGTAAAAGGGGCACACTCCAGGGTACACATCAGCTCATGTGTAAACAAAAGGGGGGACAGCGCTTGGTGGACAAACAGATGGCTGCCAAAAAGTTGCTGGCCAGGGTCATTGTAAAAATTTAGAAAAGGGCTAAAGAGGTAATAAGGGGGAAAAAAAAGAAATGGCCCCCTACTGGAGGCTCTCAGACTGGCTTGTCTGAAAATGGGGAGATGGAATCAGACTCTGGTTTAGCAAATTCCCCAGAGGGCTCTCTAGACGGGTCCCGTTCTACTCCCAATGACCCTCATGGAGGCACTTCAGAGTCTGACTCTCAAATAGCATCTGATGTAGAAGATGCCACTAATGATTCCGTAGAGGAACCCCCAAGTAACCCTGAAAATGCAGAGGTGTATATGGAGAGAGTGAGAAGTTGGCAACGTGAATTACTTAGATTTGGGGGGGTCGGTGTATTGTGAAGAATTTCGTTTTGTCAATCTTGAGCAAATAAAATTCAGCTCAGCAGGTTGTTGAAGCCATACGCAGGGGAATACAGTTAGTGCTTGATGACGTTAATGGTAGGGTAGGCCCTGATGATTATGTTCAGGTACGTTTAGAGAGCCATAACTAACTAACCCTTTGTTTTTGGTCAGAAGAACTAGAGATGAGCTGTCTGCTGAGGATTTCTTAAATCAGACCTCAAAGCTGCTACAGAGCAATAGAGAGTTGCATGTCGATAGGACATTGTGCCTCGTTGTGACAGTTGTAAAAAACAGGGGTGGGGATGCTTGTAGAGTTTTAAATTCTATCCTTAGTAGTCAAATTATTTATAAAAAGAGACAATGTTTAGTAGACCTGACTTACACTGGTACCAATCTGTGTTTTGTGGGTGGGCTCTTGGCCGTCATGCCCGATCATAAACCTACGGACACGGAATTGTTAGCAAAGGCGAGAAAGTTGCATGAGAAACTGGGGTGGTCAGATCAAAAAAAGGTTCCACTCAGTGACGTAGCAAAGTTTGAACAGCATTTAGGAGTTAACATACAGGAGGTGCTGTATACGGCAAAAGGCAGCTGGGGCTTTTTTAAAACGGGGGGGGGGGCCCAGTGTACCCCAAGACTTATTTCAGCCTGTTGCATGATAAGCATTACTGTGGGGTTCTGGTTGTGAAAATGTTGTTTAGAGCGAAAAATTATTGTGAGTTTTGCCACACGGTGTACAGTCACGACCACTCTTGCAGGTATCGTTGCCGCCTCTGCTTGAGAGTAACATACACCGAGGGCGTGGGCGTGCAGCTGAGGTGTCCTAGCTGTAGACTTTATTGTCAGTCCAAAGAGTGTTTGGACAGACACGTCGACTGTGCATCGAAAAAACAAGTTGAATGCCTGTCTAAAACTTTGTGTGATAAGTGTCAGTCTTACGTGGACAAGCGGCACAGGTGTAAAGGGAGGGTCTGTAAGCAGTGTCAGGGTTTGATCGCTGGTGATGTAGACAGTCACCTCTGTTTTATGGGCAGCCTTAGAAAGCCCAAATCCTCAGAAAAGTATATTTTTTTTATGATTTTGAATGCACGCAGGAGACTGGGTTGCACACTCCCAATTACATTTTTGCTATGTCCTTAAAGCCAGAAAAGTCCTGGGAATTTAAGGGCAATGAGTGTCTTTCTATGGTTGTTAAGACCTTTATTGGCAAAGAGTTCTGGGACTACACATTCCTAGCGCACAATTCCAAAGGTTACGATGCGTACTTCATCGTTAGGCAGTTACTGAAGGAAAAGATGTGCCTAGAACTGATCACTCATAGTAGTAAACTAATGTGTGTGGAAGGCCCTGGGCATTCGTTTTATAGACTCTTTAAACTTCTTGCCCATGAAGCTTGGCAAGCTACCACAGGTGATGGGGGTTTGAAGGGTGCAAAGGGTATTTTCCACACTTTTTTAACACTTTAGAAAACAATTATGTGGGGCCTATGCCCGGTATGGAGTACTATGGTGTAGAAAGCATGATGCCCAGGGAAAAAGCAGACTTTCTGAGGCGTTTTAATACATGAGCTCTTTCTGCAAATCACTGTCAGCAGGATGTCAAAATTTTGAGACAGGCTTGTATCCTATACAGAAAAGAGATTATGAAAATGACGGAGAAGGGAGATGTAGTAGAGAAAGAACCTGGTAAATTCACCGAGATAAAACTGTGTATGGATCCATTCTGGTACATAACACTGGCATCTGTCTGCATGGCTATGTACAGGTTTATGTTTTTGGAGCCTAACACGGTAGCTAACCTGCGGGAGGTCCACTGGAGCCACGGGACCAGTGGACCCTCCGCGGGGACGCCTGCGGGAGGTCCACTGGAGCCGCGGGACCAGCGGACCCTCCGCAGGGACGCCTGCGGGAGGTCCACTGGAGCCGCGGGACCAGCGGACCCTCCGCAGGGACGCCTGCGGGAGGTCCACTGGAGCCGCGGGACCAGCGGACCCTCCGCAGGGACGCCTGCGGGAGGTCCACTGGAACCGCCTGCCGCCCTCCCGGCGACCGGCAGAGCGCCCCCAGCGGCATGCCGCCCCAAGCACGCACTTGGCGTGCTGGGGCCTGGAGCCGCCCCTGCAAGATACACATGTCTGGGATCGTTGAAACATGTTTTGAGCAAGGCTAGGCATGCCCAAGAATTTAAATTTATTTTTTACAAAATTCATCACCATCCAGTCATTTTGCACTAAGTTGTTAGAATACAATTTTAAAATCCTGTCAAAAGACAAACCCTTGCTACGATGATGTAAGAAAAACACGCAGTGATAGCCGCAGGCGACGGAGCAGGAGTCTTGTAATTGTCTGTTGTGAAACACCATGTCTGTGGCATTTTTGTTTAAAAAATTCATAATGCTTTTAGGAAACAACACACTGTTCGGGGGGTGCCCATATGAGTCAAAAAACTCTCCACAGTTATGCTCCGCCAGATACAAGGCGAGCCAGTGTTCACCCAGTTGGTTGTGTGGATGCGTGTTCACCACCAAACCTAGGGGTCTCTGAGACAGCTTGCCTCCAGGAAGCCAATCACAAGGGAACACATCTAAGGAATTCTTTTTCATGTAAGGGTTCGTTGATAAGACACGTGAAAGCTGCATGGTGTCCATGTTCACATGTAGTCAAACAGAAAGTTTCTCCTCTGATTTATCTCTACGACATTGTCAAGGACCCCATACACAATCATATTGATGGTGACCGTTAAAGCCTTCCCAAAATGTATTTCTGCTCTCGGGTTCCCAGTTTTAATCAGGGAATAGTGATCTGGAGACAGGTCAAAGGCAAACAAAGTGTAACCTTGTGCAAATTCCTCAAGGTCGATTAACAGAGCACGATCTTTCCTGTGTTTACCAGCCGTCTGTACCAAATTCATGTATTCTCTCACGCAGTGTCCTGCCTCGAAGTCTGGTTGCAGAGGCTTGGTTGGTGTCTGTTCACCATCCACATACAAGGCCACAAAATTAATATCGTAATGTTTAAAATGAAAGGGATTTTTAGCGTAACTTCCGCTAAAGGCATCATTATCCACAAACCCTAGGACAAGCATTTTGGGTAACTGTTCCAAAAACAGGTTCTCCTGGTTACTGACCCTGCTGCCCACGGGGATGCTAAACACTTTCATTCCCCCACGGTCCACGGGGTATTTAGAATTAGCGGTAAGCAGGGCCTCTGCGTGCCCCAGACAGACACCCAGGTCCACCTGTATTTTCTTCACAAAAAGGGACGCTGATATGATGTGCTGTTTAAAGCCTTCAGCCGCACTGCCCATTAAACAGAAAGCGTCTTTACTGTGCGTCAGTTTAATTTTCACATCCACTCCGTTCAACAAAAGTTTTTCTTGAAAAAACAGGTCACTGTGTAGATGGCCCAGCAGCCTCACAAACCCCAGATTCCCTCCAGCCAACTCTGTTTTTTCATGTTGTCCAGCAGTGTCTTTGTAAACAGGACGGCGGAAAATTGCGTGATGAGGGTGTCGTCTCTGTAATTGAGCACCGATTCTGTAAAGGCCCTGTAAGGGGAACAGTTGTTGCTTTGGCTTATGAGGTGGTCTCCCAGCGTGACAGCCAACTGACTGAAAATAGAGGCCACGGGGTAATTCACCAGGCCCACTTTGGCGTCCACGGCGAGTTCAGTTCCGTCTCCTTTTACAATCTTGCAACATAGGTACAGCAGCGTGTTGTTTAAATCCATATAATCTATGCCATTCACTGCTATTAAAAAAGTCAATGGGGGTAGACGCCGTAATGGCTGACAGAGGCGGCACCTCGATGTAGATGCTTTTCTCAATGCTGGTCTGCATAGGGGCTATTTGAAACAAGTCTAGTTCGGATTTGGTGCACACTTCAGACCCACAGTGAACAAAAGCCATGTTGATTAAAATATCTCTCTTCTACCAGGCAGAGCGCGGCTCCTCTTTTGCCCAGGCTTCCTCTTTGACTTTTGCTTATGGCCAGCCCTGTGTGTCAAAGCCCTTCTTTTAAAGGGTTTCGGGGGACCTGTGCGTTGCGGGTATGACGTATTTCTCTTTCTCTTCCTCCTTCTAATGTACATCAGCCCTGATCCTTCCTGTGAAGCTGTATTCCCCACCTTCTTCAGAATAGCGCGGGAGACATGACCTACCACATCTTTAGCTATGTTTTGAGCGGTGGTTTTTACGTGGGGTTTAATAATCTCTAGCCCCCGCCTCAAAAGCGGTACAGCTTTTTGAAAGAGGCTACAAAATATTCCACCCACACCAGCCCTGTACATCATGGGGGGGGGCATGATATCCAGGAAGGGCGTATCCAGCCTGGGCTTTCTAATAGTTCCTGTAGGTGGTGGGGTCGCCATAATTATTTTAGGATTGCCATAATAGTGTTTTGCTTTTTAGAAACCTAGCTCTCTTCGCGGACGCAGATGCAGCTTGACGATCATCTTGCCAAAGCGAAATGAGATGCTTCTGTTCTGATCTGTCTTTATTTCAATGGTGATGGTGTCAATGTGGTGTTTACTGACAGGGATGTAATGAGGTTTATCGTAGGTGATGGTAACAAACTCGTTGTTCCTTCCTCGGACAGGGACGCAGCGTAACAGAAAAGTCCCCCACAAACTGGTGTTCTACGATATCCGTGTACAGATACAATGAGTTAAAACCCCCTGTGATGTCTGCCGAGAAGGGGAATTTTTGGACGTTGCGTTTGAGGCCCAAACCCAGAATGTTAGCTAGCTCTCTGCCAGTAGAAAACATATACATAAAATCGGTAGATTTAAGTCTAACTTTTCTACCCACAGGTTCATAGTTCATGACCACCTCAGGTGGTCCGGGATGATGAGCCACGGTGTTGTTCATATGATCCAGTAATTCGGGTATGGTCGAGTAATAAAAGACGGTTACTCATCGTAGTAACTGTTGTTCTTCGAGATGTGTTGCGCCTATCCATTCCATTTAGGTGTGTGCGCCGCGCGTGCACGGCTCTCCGGAACATTTTTACCCTAGCAACTCCGGCGGGCCGGCTGGGCGCCCCCTGGAGTGGCGCCGCTATGGCGCTGGATATATACCCCAGCCGGCCCGTCCGCTCCTCAGTTCCTTCTTGCTGGCTACTCCGACAGTGGGGAAGGAGGGCGGGTCTGGAATGGATAGGAGCAACACATCTCGAAGAACAACAGTTACTACGGTGAGTAACCGTCTTTTCTTCTTCGAGTGATTGCTCCTATGCATTCCATTTAGGTGATTCCCAAGCCTTACCTAGGCGGTGGGGTCGGAGTGAGACGTGGCCGAGTGTAGGACTGCTGAGCCGAAGGCCGCATCGTCTCGAGACTGTTGCACCAACGCGTAGTGGGAAGCGAAGGTGTGTACAGAAGACCAGGTGGCCGCTCTACAGATGTCCTAGATGGGGACATGGGCCAGGAAGGCGGCCGACGAGGCGTGCGCCCTCGTCGAGTGTGCGGTGAGTCGGCATGGGGGGACGCGAGCAAGCTCGTAGCACGTTCGTATACATGACGTCACCCAGGATGAAATCCGCTGCGAGGAGACCGGCTCGCCTTTCATGCGATCGGCAATCGCCACAAAGCCCGGAAGGGCTTCGTCCGGTCGATGTAAAAAGCGAGGGCCCTGCGGACGTCCAGGGTGTGGAGCTGCTGCTCACGAGGTGAGGCGTGCGGCTTCGGGAAGAAGACCGGGAGGAAGATCTCTTGGTTGAGGTGGAAGGCCGACACCACCTTGGGGAGGAAGGCCGGGTGCGGTCGAAGCTGCACCTTGTCCCCATGGAAGACGGTATACGGGGGACTGGCCATCAGGGCGCGGAGTTCCGAGACTCGTCTGGCGGATGTGATTGCCACGAGGAAGGCCGTCTTCCAGGTGAGATGAAGCAGAGAGCACGTGGCCAGGGTCTCGAAGGGTGGTCTCATCATCTGAGCCAGAACCAGGTTTAAATCCCAAGTTGGAGTAGGATGACGTACTGGCGGGTACAGACGGTCTAGACCTTTAAGGAAGCGGGCAACCATCGGGTTAGAGAAGACGGACCGGCCTCCTATGGCGGGCCGAAAGGCCGACAGAGCCGCCAGGTGCACCTTCAGGGAAGAGATCGCGAGACCTTGACCTTTCGGGTACCAGAGGTAGTCAAGGATGGTCGGGATGGGGACCAAGAATGGGTTAAGACCTCGTTGGTCGCACCAGATCGCGAAGCGTTTCCACTTCGCGAGGTAGGTAGAGCGCGTCGAAGGCTTTCTACTTTCGAGCAGTACTTGTTGCACCGCCAACGAACAACCCCTTTCTGCGTTGGTCAACCACTCAGGAACCAAGCTGTAAGATGCAGCGACTGAAGGTTCGGGTGACAAAGCCTGCCGAGGTCCTGAGTGATGAGGTCCGGCCATAACGGAAGGGGAATGGGATCCCGAACTGATAACTCGAGCAGCAGGGTGTACCAGTGCTGTCTCGGCCAGGCCGGAGCGACGAGTATTACGCGGGCCCTGTCCCTCCGAAGCTTGAGTAACACCCGGTGTACGAGTGGAAACGGGGGGAATGCGTAGAGGAGGGGATCCGTCCATGCCAGGAGGAACGCATCTGAGAGGGAGCCCGGAGCTTGACCCTGGTACGAGCAGAACCTGTGGCACTTCCTGTTGGCCCTGGAGGCAAACAGGTCTATCTGGGGAAACCCCCACCTCTGGAAGATTGTGTAAGCCACATCTGGGCGAAGGGACCACTCGTGGGAGGCGAAGGACCTGCTGAGATGGTCGGCCAACGTGTTCTGCACCCCTGGCAGAAAAAACGCTTCTAGGCGAATCGAGTGGGTCACGCAAAGATCCCATAGGAGCATCGCTTCCTTGCAAAGCGGGGAGGATCGGGCTCTGCCCTGCTTGTTCACATAGAACATTGCTGTGGTGTTGTCTGTGTACACCGCTACACAGCGGTCCTGGAGGTGGGCCCAAAAGGCGAGACACGCCAAGCGGATCGCTCTCAGCTCCCGGACGTTGATGTGGAGGGAGAGCTCCCGGGCTGACCAGAGACCCTGGGTATGCAGGTCTCCTATGTGAGCACCCCATCCAAGCGCCGAGGCGTCTGTGGTCAAGGTGACAGACGGGCGAGGAGGGCGGAACGGAACCCCTGCGCAGACAATCCCCGGATCCAGCCACCAGGTGAGCGTCTGGAGAGTGGGCTTTGTAACCGTCACCACCATGTCTATGGGGTCGCGATGGGGGCGGTACACCGATGCCAGCCACATTTGGAACGGGCGAAGTCGCAGCCTTGTGTGCGCAGTCACAAACGTGCACGCTGCCATGTGACCCAGTAGGCGCAGGCAGGATCGCACCGTCGTTGTAGGGAAGGCCTGCAGCGCCCGTATGAACGAGACCATTGTCTCGTGCAGAGGACGAGGAAGGCAGGCTCTGGCTAAATTGGAGTCGAGGACCGCTCCTATGAACTCCACCCTTTGTGCTGGAATTAAGCTGGACTTCTTGGCATTGATAAGCAGGCCTAGAGAACGGAACAGATACAGTATTTCGGTCACCTGAGCCGCTACCAGTTCTTGGGACCGACCGCGAATCAGCCAGTCGGCGAGATACGGGTACACATGTATGCGACGATGGCGGAGGGCTGCGGCCACGACCGCCATACACTTGGTGAACACTCTCGGTGCGGTGGAGAGGCCGAAGGGTAGTACCGCAAACTGGTAGTGAGCGTCGTTGACCACGAAGCGCAGGTAGCGTCTGTGGGGGGGGGGGTAAATTGCCACATGAAAGTATGCATCCTTCATGTCGAGGGCGGCAAACCAGTCTCCCGGATCCAAGGAAGGAATAATGGTCCCCAAGGTCACCATACGAAACCTGAGCTTGCACAGGTGTCTGTTGAGCTCCCGGAGGTCTAATATGGGACGAAGGCCTCCTTTCGCCTTGGGGATGAGAAAGTATCTGGAATAGAATCCCCTGCCCCGCCTGCTGCGAGGCACCTCCTCTATAGCACCCACGCTCAACAGAGTCTCGACCTCCTGTAAGAGGACTTGCTCGTGAGAGGGGTCCCTGAAGAGGGACGGGGAAGGTGGGTGGGAGGGAGGGGGTGAAACAAACTGCAGGCGGTAGCCGTGCTGGACGGTGTTGAGGACCCAGCTGTCCGATGTTATGGAGCACCACGCCTGGAGGAAGTGGGAAAGGCGATTTGAAAATAATAGGGATGGATCCTGGGGGGAGAGTGGTGGGCCGTCCTCGGGCGTCCCATCAAAAGGCCGGTTTTGGGCCTTGAGGGGCCTTGGAGGGGCCCTGGGTCTGGTTACGCCTACCCCCCGACGGCCTGCGGCGGTAGGGGGCCGTCCGGCGATTGTTAAATGGCCTAGACCTGGCCTGGGTGAAGGGCCGGTAGGGCTGCTGCCGGAACGGCCGTCTCTGGGTGGCCGGCGTGTGCATGCCCAAAGTTCGAATAGCAATCCTCCCATCCTTCAGGGTCTGAATTCTCGAGTCCGTCTTCTCTGAGAAGAGACCCTGTGTATCAAAGGGGAGGTCCTGGAGGGTGTATTGCACCTCCGGCGGCAAGGTGGAGGATTGCAGCCACGCAATGCGCCGCATGGTTATCCTGGAAGCCATAGTTCTGGCTCCTGAGTCAGCGGAGTCCAAGGCTGCTCGAATTAAGGTCCGGGAGGCCGTCCTGCCCTAGTCCAGGAGCGCCGAGAATTCCCGGCGGGAGTCTTGTGGGGTCAGCTCCGAAAATTTACCCAGGCACCCCAAGATGTTAAAAGTGTACCGGGAAAGGAGCGCCATTTGGTTCGCTATGCGGAGCTGAAGGCCACCCGCTGAATAGATCTTTCGCCCCAACAGGTCTATGCATCGTGACTCCTTAGATTTTGGCGCAGCGGCCAGCTGCCCGTGCCTCTCCCGGTCGTTCACCGATTGGACCACCAGAGAGTCCGGGGTTGGGTGCACGTACAAGTACCCGTACCCTTTGGGCGGGACGGAATATTTCCTCTCCACCCCTCGCGCCGTGGGGGGGACTGAGGAAGGCGACTGCCAGATTGTAG
Organism: Mauremys mutica; assembly: GCF_020497125.1. Lineage (NCBI taxonomy): Eukaryota > Metazoa > Chordata > Testudines > Geoemydidae > Mauremys > Mauremys mutica. Next base: position 16,171,155 of record NC_059091.1, on the reverse strand, counting down.
CATTATTCCGCTGTATCGTGCGGATAAAGGGCAGTGCCACTCTCACGGGGGCCTCCGCTCCCGCGACATCAGTTACTGGGTCATCGTCCTCTGGGACCTCCTCAATGGGCAGGTTAATAGCCTTTGCCACACGGCGGAGAAGGTCCTGGTGTGCCTTTAGGTCAATAGGCGGGGGTTCGGATGGTGATGCCCCTGCCACCGCCTCATCGGGTGAGGAGGACGAGGAGCGGCCTGGCAGCACGTCGTCAGATGTCTGCTCTGCCCTTGGGCGATCAGCCGCCACGGCCTCGTGCCCCAACGCCGGGCCTTGAGGCGAGTTGGTCTTTCCCGTTGGAGACGGGGGGGGGGCCTGCTGACTGTGGCCTCCGGCACCGAGCGCTCCGTACCCGCCTGCCTCGGCGGAAGGGGAGGCCCTCGTTCGTGTTGGGCCCAGGGAACCCAAAATCCCCACCGTTGGGGTCCATGGTCCCGTCCTTGAGACTCTGCCCTGAAGTCCACTGCACTGCCCTCAGGGGAAGCGATGGAGGGCTCACGAGAGGGCCAGGGAGGAGCTGAGGCGATCCCCAAGCGTGCGACCCATGCCGGCGTCAAGTGCCTAGCCGGTGTCGAAGGTCGGTGTCGGTCATCGCGTGACCTAATCGGGGAGCGGGACCTGCGTGTGGCATGGTGCCGGGAGCTCGACCGGCGGTGCCGGGAGGTCGACCGGCGGTGCCTGGAGCTCGACCTCGACCGTCGTCGTCGTGAGTGGCTCCGGGAGTTTCGGTGCCGAAAGCGGTCTTTGGAACCGGACCTCTTGCGGTGCCGGTGACTCGGTGACCGGGACCGTTGCCGGGAGTGCGACCGGTACCGCGATTGAGAGCGGTGCCGGGACTGCGACCGGTGCTGAGACGGGGAGCGGCGTCGCGATGTTGATCGTCTTTCGGATCGGGATCGGCGCGGCGGCGACCGTCTCCGAGAGTGGGACCGGGATCGAGACCGAATCCTGGAGCGCCGACCGTCTCGCTCGTCAGGGGAAGGAGGCCGCATCATCAGCGGTTTGCCCACTGACTTAAGCGCCCGCACCGGTTAGCACCCTCGCCGTCGCAAACGCCTCAGGCGTGGACGGGATCCGCAGCTCATCCTCGGTGGGTACCGGGGAGCTGGGTGGTGCCGGACTCGACGGCCCTTGCGGCGCCGGAGTCGACGGTACCGTGCACTGCCTGTGCACTGCCTCAGCCTGAACCGTTTGTGTCGGAGGCGGCTGGGCTAACGGTCTCTGCGGATGCTTTGCAGAGACCGTCTTCGGCGCCTTATGCTTCCTTCCTGGGGAGAGGGAGCGGCGCCGGGACGTCGGTGCCGGGTGTCGAGGGCCCTCGGCACCGGAGCGGCTCGGTGCTGCCGGTGCGCTGCTCGCCGAGGAAGGCTTCGGCGCCGGTGGAGTTGGCGCCGGAGGCTGGAGCGAAGCCTCCATCAGCAGTTGTTTGAGGCGAGAGTCCCGCTCCTTCCTCGTTCGGGGTTTGAAGGCCACGCAGATCGGGCACTTGTCAGTCCTGTGTGACTCCCCGAGGCAGCGAAGGCAGGAGTCGTGTGGGTCACTCACCGGCATGTGCCGCTGGCAAGCCGCGCAGGGCTTGAATCCCGGTGCCCCGGGCATAAGCCCGCACCGGGAGTGGAAGAAGAGGGGCTAACCCCTCTAATTCCCTACTTACACTATTAACTACTAAACTTGTCTAACTATACAACTATACTAACTACTCAACTAAGTAATGAACTATATACAAAGGAAGAGATGGAGAAACGCTAGGGCTGTGGAGGTAAGGGAGCACTCCACTGTTCCAATTGGCTGTCACGGGCGGTAAGAAGGAACTGAGGAGCGGACGGGCCGGCTGGGGTATATATCCAGCGCCATAGCGGCGCCACTCCAGGGGTCGCCCAGCTGGCCCGCCGGAGTTGCTAGGGTAAAAATGTTCCGGAGAGCCGTGCACGCGCGGCGCACACACCTAAATGGAGTGAATAGGAGCAATCACTCGAAGAAGAACCTTGTCGTAGGATGAAATTCCATGTCGTATCTCCAAAGGTGATTTCGAAAGGGGTGTCTTCATTGATAGTATTCCAGCTGTGTGTATTGTATTTCCACTAATCCCACCTCCCAGGCACCGGAGAGATCCAAGGGCTTAATTAGCCATATTGTAAAGTTCAAGATGGTGTTTTGGGGGGAAAAGTGCAGGGCAAAGTAATGTAAAACCCGCCGTCGCTTTTTTTTTCTCTCTCTCTCTGTCTTCGTAGGAGGAATTTTTTTTTTGGTCGTGTCTAAATGTCAGAGTTGAGAAGCTTCCACCCAGCTGTTAAACTTATCGGGCCACCCCAACCATTTCACCAGTAGCTGCTTTTTTCTCCCTTTTCCTTTCTCTGCTAGAACTTTTTCAATCCTGTAAATCCTGTCTCATTTGGGGTTTACTTTTTGTAATTCTTCAGGGTAAAAAGATCCAGTAAATGCCTCACCCTCGTAATCTTTTAATCAGTATACAGGTCTCTGGCCCCTGGTTAAGGCTTCATCCACTATGAATCTCTCATCGGTAAACGTCTGTTCATAACCTTTTTCAAAAGCACCTCTGGTTTTAGATAGTCTCACGTGGACAACTTTGCTAAAAGGGGCAACAACTGGTTTTATTTTAAAACCATCTCCGTAAAGCATTTTCCATACCTTCAGAGAATTTGAAGGGTTAACATCAGCGGGTCTGGTACGTATAGTTCTGTAAAAGCTCTGGTTGTAACTCTTTATAAAGTCCGGTAAGACATCAACATAGTGAAAGGTGTTATGGGCTGTAAAATATCTCCACATCCTAGTTTTTAAAGTTCTGTTAAATTGCTCCACAATCCCTGCTTTGACTTCATTATTAGTAACAAAATGGTAAACTCCATGCCTCTTTAACAATCCGCTTAAAGGTTTGTTTAAAAATTCTTTCCCCTGATCAGTTTGTAATTTTTGAGGCATGCAACCTTTGCTGAAAATAGCTTTAAAGGCTTTGGATACCTCATCCCTCGTCTTGTCTTTTAGGCCTAAGACCCAGGCATATTTGGATAGAATGTCTATCACTGTTAAGATGTACTTAAAACTGCTGTTGTGTTTGGAGAACCGATGCATATCCACCAAATCTGCCTGCCATTGCGCATCCACATCTGAAACAATGGTCTTGTTTCTTTCAAAACGTATTCGAGCTGGTTTATGTAAAGTGTAAGCATCCTGGTCTGAAAGCCAAGCTGTTACCTGTCTTCTATTTAAAGTTTTATTATGCTTTCTGGCCACTTTAAAAAGAGGATTTCCCCCCGCCAAAGCTCCCAACTTTCCCGGGGGTGTAATATATTTTCTTTAACAGAGCTGTCTGTGTAGACATGACTGTTACTGGTACCGTCTTTTACTACCACGAGTATGAAAGGGGACACATTCATATTGACACATTTAAATAAGTTTTATTAATCGCCTGGTTTAACACGGCCTTTTACAGCCGCCTGTAAAAATGGATGCCATAACCCCTACCATAAGGGAGTCTGAGCTGGTTCATTCTTCCATTTTGTCCTTTTCTTCTTGAGATCTGTGTCTCAGACATGAGCAAAAACAGCTGACACACAATATATTTACTCCTACAGGGCTACCGATGTGTAAGTTCTCAAAGGCCTCTAGAAAGGCATCGTCGAGCTGTTGAGAGATTTTCAGAAAAGAAATAGTGTAAGCACCCCACTGCTTGTTTTTAATTTACACAAGCCCTGGTTCCTAGCCTCATTACTCACCCCTCCTCGACCGCCGCTTCTTAAGCATTCATTTACCTGAGCGCCGTCTTTTCTGTTCACCTTGTCCACCGGTGATTCCCCTGACCTGCAATTGCCTTGCACCTCTAAGGGGGTGGACAAAGAGAGGCCGTCACGCTCATCGGAGTGCATCACAAGGGTTTTGGGGTCGGGTTCCAGCATATCCATCAGGTCAAAGGGTCCTCCTCGGAACTGCTGCTGATGTAGCGCTTTCTCCACCCAAGTCCAAAGGTGCTGAGAGGCTAAAACAAAGTCCGATGTTCTCACGGGGGTGGTGAAGGAGTCCATGTTTCCTCTCAGCAGCCTTTCCATGATTTCTAAAACGTGTGTCCTTGGTAAGAGGGCCTCCTCTGTCTGGCGCTGGGACTTAGGGGTAATGGTGCTGCTCTCTGATTGGCAGAGGGCCTTGGGAGGAGTTCTTAGAGGGGTCACACGACCCACTTCCGGATGGGTCACCCTGCCCCGGAACTCGCCCTGATTGGTGAAAATCTCCTTTCGGGGTGGTCCTCTCGGGGCAAAACCCATCCTGATTGGTAGAGGGCTGTGGGGGGAGTTCTTAGAGGGGTCACATCACACACCTTGCTTCTGGTCATGTGGCCATCTTGACCCTGGAAGTAATACCCCCATAGGGCGGGACTTCTGGTGACAGATGGAGAGGGCTTAAGGGGTCAAGGGGCGGGGTAGGGTTTGATTGACGGTGGGGCCCTTATACTATCATCATTGGATTTACAGTCACAATGGAAATTGGGAGTTTCTGAACTCCCTTCCCTTATTCCCCATTTTTTAGAAATAAGACATGCTTATTGACACGTCGCCTCTGCACAACACAGGTTCCAGCCCAGGAAATATGGCCCATAAAGAGGGGGTGGGGGTGGGAAAGGAGAAAGGCACTAAGAGTTTTGATTGTATTAAACAATAACATTTTGGGCCCTGTTTCCATGGGTATGAGCATAGGGCACTGGCACTGAATATTGGCACTGTTGTCCACAGGTGGTGGTGATGTTAGCTGCTCTCTCACTCCTGAGGGTATCAAAGGCACAAGAAAGCAAGGCTGTTGCTGGCATCTTGAAGCTGCCCAGGCCCATATGCCACTAGCCTGTTTACTGCAATGGAGCCAGCTGAACTCATGTCTGAGTGGCATGGGACAGAATCCTACTATGGAGTAGGAAATAAGGCTGCCATCCCATGAAACCTTCAGGAGAAGATTGCAAGAGAATTGCAGAGTACCTCAATGGATGTTTCATTGAGCTCTCTCAGGAGGATGCAAAGAACATCCCTAAGTATATAAACAAACTGCTCCGTCTCCCTGCCTAACCCTATAGAAGAATGAACTGCACATGCCAACTACTCCTCTGTCTGTTGCACTGCCACCGCTCTTGTATAAATAAAACAATGAAAAGTCGATACCTATGTCTTCTTAATGTGGGGGCTGGACTAGGTGCCACCTTTACATTTAAACACTGCAAGAGACCATGCATACACACACTTCCCAAGGTTCTTCTCCCCTCACAGGGCTTGTCCATGCCCAGTTGGAGGGACTGGCTAGACTGCAGTGGAGTCTTGAACAGGTTCTGGCTCATGGCATAGCTGGACCACGTCTCCCCTGCTCACAGGAATGGTTTCTGTTTTGGTGTCCTTGGAGGTATCCACTATGGTCTGTGGGGTGCTGGAGAGATCTCTGCCAAGTACGGCATGCAGCTTGTAGTAAAACTGGCAGCTCTGGGGATCAGCGCCAGACTGATTGTTGGCCTCCCTGGCCATGGTATGCCTGCTGCTGTTCTTCTGCTTTCATGTGGCACTGCTGCTGATCCTTGTCATATGCCATCACCTGCATCCCCTGTGCAATCTGGTCATAGATGGCCACATTTCTACAGCTATTCTGTAGTTGTACCCGCACAGCCTCTGCTCCTCGAAAGTCCAGGTGATCCCCTGTCTCCTACAGGCAGAAATGTGTCTAGTGCATGGAGCCGGCCTGGTCCATTGGAGAGTGGTGCTAGGCATGCACACCATGCTGGGCATCAAGGCATTTCAAAAACAGGCAGGAGGCTTTAAAGTTGTGGGCAGGGCTGTCAGTCTCCATGACCCAGGTAGTGGCGTTTGCAATTGTGACCAAAGCAGTCACTGTCGCTGGGAATGGGGCATTGTGGGCCAGCTGCTGGAGGACTGTTGGGGTTGACATAGGCTAGGCAGTGTCTAGATTTGCAAAGCATCACATGTTGATCAGGGCTCATGGTGGTTCAGGAAGGTGGTTTTACTGTGTGGCTGCAGACACATTCACAAATAGGATGAACAAGGTGCTTACAATGACCTAACAGTGTAGTGTAGTCCACGCCTCAGACTGAGGGTGAAGACGAAGTACTCTATCTGCATGTGCCTGGGGCAGTGAATCAGGTACTACCTCTTCCCCAGAAGTTGGAGGAGCACTGTGCACTGGCCACCCCGCATTGCTCATAGTTGTTTGCTTGCCTGCTGTTTGGCCTCTGGCAGGCTGGCCACACTCCGGAGCCGAACACACACATGGTCTGTGAGATGTAAATCCTGTGGATGAGGTGTTTAGTGCCTCCTGGAGGAACCAGCTGGAAAATCTTCCAGGCTCATACTGCCAACAGGTCCAGAAACCAGGTTAGCAAGAAACCCCGGCCTGCGTGTGGACCAGGAGGAGATTAGGGAGCCAGGGGGCACGTGCAGGTCTTATGGGGCCTCCAGGGGCAAAAAGGGCCACAAGGACAGAAACAAAAGGCACAGGTCTTAAGCCACACCTTGGCATTTAGCTGGGAGGAACAAGTGCCTCATTGGCCACGTTCTAGTGCTAGCAATACCCCTGCCTGATAACAAATATGCTAAGGGGGGTAGAGGGGCAGCCTATCACCTGGCCCTTGGACACCCTGTGCATCAGCTGAAACCCATGGCTCCAAGGGGCCATCTCCGCAGTCGGCTGGGGAGCAGCTTCACTGCAAGAGAAGGAAGGACTGTGCTACCCAGCCAGAGTGACATATACAGGAGATGCTGTATTCTTGAGTCCCCACAAAGCATCATGGTGGCTGCAGAGCCTGAAGGGTCCCAGCCCTTGGATACAGAGGTGGGGCTGTGGCCATATGACTTGGGGAGCAGGGGAAAGGATCACAACAAGGACAAGCCAATTCTGAACAATAAGATTGACTTGTCATCTCTATTAGTGTCCAATGACTGGAGTGGTGAGAGAACAGTGCATCATGACTCATGGTGACTCATGGTGGGCGGGGGGGGGTCACCCTCCTCCCCCAGATTTCTGCCAGGGTGAGAGTTGAGCTGAGCATGGCTGAGGGGGATGTGCCTGGGAAAGGCACCAGCCTCTAGTGCTCCCTCTGGGGCCTGCTAGGAAGTGCCTGGAGAAGGCAAGAGCCATGGGGTGGCAGCATAGCTTGGCCAGAGGGAAGCCCTCTGATTCCCATCCCTTCCTCGCCCACAGCTGCTCAGGTGGTAGGTGTCTGGAACTTAACCCAGCCTGTGCTGTGCCTGCAACACGGAAGCAATGGGAGAGGTAAGTGTGGCAGGTGCTGAGAGATGATAGGGGGCAAGGTGGTGCCAGCTTGAAGAGTCTGTGGGGGGCATTGGAGGATTGGGAAAAGACCAGAGGCAACATGTGGGGGGTAATGTGCCATCCCCCAACCTTTAAATTGTGATACCCCCATCAAGAGTTACAGGTCATCTCTGCTTGCACTGTACATCCCCTTCCACAGCTGCTCCCTTCAGCCTTTGCACCCAACCCCCTTCCCAGACGGACGGTTGTCTTGGGCTTCTCCTGCCAAACTCCAGTGGATTTCCTGTGGCCCCTGTTGGGTCCCCTATGCCCTTGCAGCAATCCAGTGAGATTCAAACTCTTCTCTGATTTTTTATCATCTCCACCCCTGCAGGAGCTGGAGTCTGTCACATATTCCAGCCAGCGTGTGCAGCTGCACAGTGGGTTGTGTTGTGCAAGAGGCCTGGATTTTAATTGCTGAAAGCAAGTGAAGGGTAACCAGAGCACAGCATGGTCTCTAACACTAAGCAGAAGCTGGCAATACAAAGCCCTGCATCAGCTGGCTGTGTTTAAAGGTAACCCCCTCCCCACACACACAGACACACCAGTTTGGGATTGCTAACATCTGTCCCCCCCATGCCCAAGGTCACAGGTGGCACAATGGTGTGCTGAGTGATTCTATAAAGGTGATCTGACTGTTGGGTAGCTCTGAGGAGATGAGGCTATTGCCTCCTTCCTGGGTTCCTTAATGACTGGAGGTTGCAAACTGAAGAGCTCAGCTCTACTGAAGAACAGGGAAGTGAGCGAGCAGTGCTATCAGGCTGCAGCTCTGCAACCTCAACCTCTCTCTTCTGCTCCCAAAAGATGCCCTTATCTGCCTGGGCCAGCACAAGCAGCAGCTCCCCTCCTATCTGCCCACCATAGACTTAATGATCATCTAGTCTGACCTCCTACACAACGCAGGCCACAGAATCTCACCCACCCACTCCTGTAACAAATCCCTAACCTATGTCTGTTATATTGAAGTCCTCAAATTGTGGTTGGAAGACCTCAAGCTGCGGTTGGAAGACCTCAAGCTGCAGAGAATCCTCCAGCAAGTGACCCGTGCCCCATGCTGCAGAGGAAGGGAAAAAACCTCCAGGGCCTCTGCCAATCTGCCCTTGAGGAAAATTCCTTCCCGACCCCAAATATGGCAATCAGTTAAACCCTGAGCATGTGGGCAAGACTCACCAGCCAGCACCCAGGAAAGAATTCTCTGTAGTAACTCAGATCCCATCCCATCACAGACCACTGGGCATACTTACCTGCTGATAATCAAAGATCAATTGCCAAATTAATTGCCAAAATTAGGCTATCCCATCATACCATCCCCTCCATAAACTTACCAAGCTTAGTCTTGAAGCCAGATATTTCTTTTGCACCCACTACTCCCCTTGGAAGGCTGTTCCAGAACTTCACTCCTCTAATGGTTAGAAACCTTTGTCTAATTTCAAGTCTAAACCTCCTAGTGTCCAGTTTATATCCATTTGTTCTTGTGTCCACATTGGTACTAAGCTTAAATAATTCCTCTCCCTCCCTAATATTTATCCCTCTGATATATAGACCAATCTAGTTCTGGTGGCCACACTCTCCCTTGCGTGTCACTCTCCTCCCCTCCTTGTCACCTGAAGAGAGGCTCAGCCATCACATCAACTCCACATTGAGCCTGCCTTTATCATAGCAGCATGGGGGGTGGTAGTGCTTCAAAGAGCCCAATGCTGGTAACAGCTGGCCAGCTCTCAGGGGCACTGCTAAAGTTGCTTACCACACTGGTAACCTCCCAGCAAGAAGAGACGCTGCCTTGTCCAGCCTTATGACTTTTCTTTGTGTTTTGTCAAAGGGAAAAGGAGGAGATTTGGACAAGACCCCAAACTACAATCAATGCCATGGAATCTTTCCCTTGGACAGCTATAGGGAATAAGAAAAACTCAAAGCGCACAGTTTCAGAGGCTTTCACTGTACTTCCTGGTGTGTGTTTAACAAAAGTCCGGGGGAGTTCTGAGAATGGGGCTCAGCAGGGAGAATTATGCAACGCCCCCAAAACACAACTGACTGGTCAATGTAATGGTAACCAAAGAGTTTATTCAAATCCAAACTCCTGCTGGGCCAAAAGTCACCCCTCTCCAAAGAGAGCAGCTGGACCAGGCATGTGGAACACCGGGAGCAGGGAGAGAGGTAAGCTGCAAAGCTTTCTGGGGTTACGTGCTCAAGGGTTCACTTTGACCAGCTGCCCCTAGGAAACACTCCACCTTTCCCCTGGCTCTGTGAGGATATTACACCTTTTTTCCAAGCATACACATGGCTTGGAGGTGGGAAATGCCTTAGGAGGCTGGCTCAGTTCACTTCAACTCAGGGCCTCCACAGGGGATCAGAGAAATCAGACCTGACTTTTTTCTGCCCAACCCATTCCCACAGAGCAGGAGGCAGCAGCAGAGAAAACAGACATGGTTTCCTATAATAGGTGAGATTAATCGACAATCCCAGCTCTCAGCAGAATACAAGCTCCAGCTCAACTACAAGATACAGGAGTCACTGGCTGAAATTCTCTTGCCTATTCCGTATGGCTGGAGGGAGGCCTTGACCTTGATGAAATGCAGAGGCTGAAGCTAGCATTCCTAGGGGCCCTTCTATAAGTTTCTGAGCTCCTTGCAACGTGGACAGGCCTTAGCTTTGTGTTGCACGAACTCGCGGAGAGTCTCCATGGATGGATCCTCATTGCTGGCTGCCTTCAGACACCTGCACTAGGCAGAGGCACTGCTACCCATTCCCTTCTGGGCAGCTTGGTTATCATGTGAGTGAAAAGATTCAGTTTAAACTGGTGTTTAATGATTGATTTTTATGAGATTAGCTCTGTCTAGACAACCTGCTGTTATCTAGCTCCTATAAAAAATTCTAGTCTCTGGATACAGCTGGTCAGATCAGTCATAGCGATCACTTCTAGGATCAGAGTTTGTGAATTGAAATTGGTGCCCATCACTGCAGTGAAGAAATGTGAATTACGGTTACATGGTTTTGCTGACTCTGGTTTGAGTTGCCTTCTGCAGCCATTCCATTCTGAACCAGTAATGGGAGCGGGGGGGGGAGATTTCCTGCTAGTGAAAAAATCTGAAGATACTTGGAAAAACATCTGCAGAAATTCCTAAAAGCAAATCTTCCCAAGCTGACTTCTTATGGTCAGTAAATAAAGAGTAACAATTCATAGAAAACTCCCAACTGGGTTTATCTATCAAAGCATCACAGAAGGAATTTTGCCTCTTAAATTGTGATGGTCCCCTGTGCAAACAACATCCGATTCCCCCTCCTTTCTGTCTGGATAATATAAATGCACACACTGTAGGATGCTTGGCTTAGTTTCCAGAAGAGAAGTTTAATCTAATTTACATATTCCTAGGTACATTAATAACCAGAATATGCCCAATGAAAAAAGTTAAAAGGTAAATTCCCTCCAAGCTCTGCTCAGCTTAGGATTCCAAATAAAAATGAATGCTCGTTATTTCTACACAAAACTAGAGTTAAAAAAGTCGAGGTTCTATGCAGCTAGACATAAAAAGCAACAGCGAGCAGGGCTGTGTGGAGAACGTCCAGGTTCTCCTGGAGAGAGCTGGCGACTGCCACTGTTGCTGTTTTGGAGTCTGAATTGGCAGGAAAAGTGTTAGTAGCACTCAGCACTTCACCAAAGAACCCTGGAAGCCCATGCCTGCTGTCATGCCTCCTGGGATAGACTTAGCTGGTATTTACACACCTGAACTCAGTCAGGAGTTTACGCACCCACCCTTCAGACAGGTGGGGCGGGAGGTCGCACTGCAGAGATCTTAAGACATTCTACAATCGAAGGCTAAGAAAGGAAAGGAAGGCAGCGTGCAGCCTAAAGCTACCCCCTCTGGTAGTGTTGGGTCACCGCCACGGGAAGCTAACAGCAACAGGAACCCGCGGGGCACTGCACAATCTCAAGTGAAATGGTTAGGACGACAACTGGCAGCAAGAAGTTGTGGGGAGGGAAAGAATGAATGTAGACATTACGAGACAGGTGGAGGATCAGTAAATCCATGACTTGCCATTTAATGTGTGGGATGAAGTTGACCAATGATGTATTGTCTGGGGGAGGGGGATGGGTAACATGCAGCGCAACCCAGTAAGAATGGACTCTGACATCTATGTGAACTAAATTAATCATCGTCTAAGGAATCGAATATACATTAACTCTAGGGCCATATACATAATTAACAACATTCACCATCACAGACAGAGTTGCTTTCTCCTCTCTCCCTATCTTGTTACATATGGCCTGATGGACTGTCACGTTCGCAATACTCATAGAAACCTGAATCGCAGCAGAGCAAACACGCACTCCCCTCCCTGGACCAGAGTCTCTGGACTAATCTGCATTCATTAGCGGGAAAGAGGGATCCCCACATTCATCCCCTTTTGCAGGGAGCTCCCATTCCCGGCTGGGAAAATGAGTCTCATTTCACACCCATCAGGATTCCGTGCAGCAGCCTCCTTGCCTGCTTCATGGGAGCCCCATGGGGCTCCCATCTCCAGTCTGTAATGGTTGTCTCCCCCAGAAGAATGTCTTATGTCACGTAGTGCTCAACGCTGGCACTCCCATGCAATGTGAGTCAGCACAGGGGAAGCTGGGCTCCGGGAGGCTGCAGAGCCCAGCAGTAAGAATTTAGCTACCTCCCTTTGGTAACCGTCTGCATCAGAGTCCTTCAGCGTGCTCCTTTGGAAACGTGCTCGTACAAGAGAGGGGCAGAGGGACGCCGGCCAGCGGGCTCCGTTACTGAGCCTCAGCTACGGCCTGCACCTCGGGGGCCTCTGGCTCACTGCACAGGGGGTCGGCTTTGGAGAAATTCATTTCCAGGATGTGTCGCTGGAGATGTCGTACCCACTCCTCCTGGATGGAGAGAGGGCCCTGGAACTCCACCTCGCAGAACCTGCACCCAGGGAATGGGAAGGGGGAACAATATCAGACCCTGGATGAGACACTCATTGAATATTTCTATTATGGCTCCAGTTGGGACCAACCCCATTTTTCTGGGCACTGCAGCCCAACTCTAAGGAGCAAACAAATGGGGAGAGAGGATGCAGATATGCGCAGTGCATCAGAGGAGGTTGTTTAATTAACTGTCAAGACTTTGCATTGACTGTCAGGCATCCAGAGAAGCCAGTCTCGGGGAAGCAGCTACCACTGACCTCAGCACCAGACAAAGACAGACATGGCCCTTTCTGGAAACCAAACGTTACCTTAAACTCCACGCAGGCAAATACTGGGAAGGACCTTAAAGGAAGAGGGGTCCCATAGTCAGGACTGGCTGTCATTACACAGTATGAAAGGGCTCTAAGACTAAAGGCACTGATGGCAGGCTGAGGGACAGCTGCTGGCATTAGGAATCACTGTGAAACGCTACACAGAGGTGGGGGTCTCTCTGCATGTACTGCACAGTCACTGCCAGGAGTCCATGCCCTCAAGGAGAGAGTGCTGTGGACTGGGTGCCATCCAGCACTCCGGATGGGGGAGCATGGATCCCTCTCTGTAGACATACCTGCACTTCAGGGTGTAGATGTTACCCACAAATTTCACCAAGGATGTCTGTGGAGGCCTGGGGACCAGTGAGGGCACTGGTCTCATCCTGGGTGCTGGCTGGCGAGCTTCCTCCATTTTCTGCTGGAAGTCGCTGGCCTCCTCCTCTCGGGAGAGGGAGGCCTCTGGGGGTTTGGCTTGTCTTCGTTCAAACTCTAGGACAGAAGAGGCATCTTCAGAACACAGCACCATTGGCAGGCACATGTCACCCAGGCTACAAGCTTGATGCTGAGCTGCAAGGACCTACGATGCCCCCCTTCCGCTCCCCGCACTTCCGATCCCAGGGGACTGGCCATATGATCCCACCATGGGCAGTGAGTAATGGTTGGGGGGGCATGGGGGAGAGGAAAGGCAGTGGTGGATTATTGCACTGGCCCATGGGGCCTGTGCCCAGGGGCCTCTGGCAATTTGGAGTCCCTGGAAAAATCTCCCCCCACCACGGCCTCAGGGCGGAATGGCATGGGGCCATGGGTGGGGCCATGGGCAGAACAGGGGAGGGGCTCCAAACTCAGAGCTCTGCCACTGTGGGGGAAGGAAGAGACTCCAGGCTTTGAATTCTCTTCATCATGGTCCCAGCTGACTGGGGTCTGGTCCTGCTTTGAGCAGGGGGCTGGACTAGATGACCTCCTGAGGTCCCTTCCAACCCTGATATTCTATGATAAGCTCTCAGGCCCCCCACCCAGGAGCCACAGGAGGGCTGAGAGCAGCAAGTGGAGGTGTGGCCTTGGCCAGAAGAGGCAGGGCAGGGGGCTAGCATCCCCAAGGGGAAGCTTCATTTGCTGCCCATGGATCCCACCACTTCTCACCAACAGGAACTGTGTCATCATGTGGTGGATTGGCTGGGAGGAGAGGACAGAAAACAAAGGATGCTGACTGCCCACCTGTGGGCTCATCCTTCCCTCCCTCCAGGGGTAGTGCTCTGGACAAGAGTCTCCCAAGCTTTGCCAGCCCACAGCATCCCCAGAGGGACCCCAGGGTAAAAGTGTTCGCATGCTCCTGCTTGGCAGTAAGTTTGGGGCAATAAGAGGCGGCTCCCAACTCACTGTTGATGTTCTGGCGATGCTCCTCCACCTTCACCAGTGACAGGGGAGAGGTGACCATGGGCCGCTCGCCACCCCCACCACTGCCCCTATCCAGGAGTTTGCTGGGCTCACTGTGCCCCATCTCGCCCACCAGGCTCTTGCTCATGAGGGGCATGGCGCCTGGCTGCAGGCCCAGGGGCAGCCTCTTCCCTGCGCTGTCCTGCTCCCGTGAGTGGGACGAGTTGCGGAACTTCTTGGTGAAGGGCCGGCCCCCCTGGATGTAGCTACGATAGGCTCCGGCCTTCTGGGGCCTGTGCTTGATCCACTCGCTCAGCGTCTCTATGGGTGAGCCATTCACGCACCATTCAGTCACACCAAACTGCCGCAGATGAGCCCGAGCATGGCTGGCCAGTGCCTTGCGGTTCTCGAAGTAGAGGCCACAGAGCTCGCAGCAGGCTTCACTGGCTGGAGACAGAGAGAGCAGGGAGTGAAAGCTTGCAGAGGGTCTGGGAAGAAGCTGGCAGCCAGCAGGGCACCTCGCAGCAGCTGGAAAGCAGAGAAACACTGGGGTGCTAGGATCCAACAGGAAGGAGTTGCTTGCTCTCTGGCCCTCTCCCCAATCCTCCTCCGCGGGGTCGGTCTGGGGCGGTGGGGGTGTGTGTGAGGGGGCAGCATTTCCATAGGCTGTGGAATCTGCTTTGGAGCTTACATCTCTTACTGTCTGTAACCTACAAAATGGCTGGATTTGTCTTGTGACCCAACTCCCCACAATCCTTTGCATCTGCAGAGGGCTGTGGGATGGAGTGGGCTGCATGATGATTGTTGGCCATTCTGTGGGTCACAGACCACTATCCCAGGCTACCCAGTAGCGAATTGCGCTACTTTGGCTATACGGTGTCCAGAGACCACTGGTAAAGGTCTTTGTAGTCCACTGAGAGCTGCAGGGGGCTTTCCAGGCCAAGCTCAGTAGGGAGGTGGCTAAACTAAATCCTGCTGCCTGTGCCCTGAGGTCTTCTCACTGCTTGTTCAGCCAGCTCCCACTGAATGTTGGTCTGCTCTGCAGCTGGGAGGCTACTTCCCAGCATGGGTAGACAGACAGGTGCTAGTTCTTCTGAGGCTAGTTCTTACAGCAGTGTAGCCAGGAATAGCACAGGTGGGCAGCTCTGACTAGCCACCTGGATATATACCAGGTGGTCTGGGCAAGTTTGTATACAGGTGCTAGTGCGAGCCATCGCCCATGCTACCCCAGCTACACTGCTATTGTTAGCATGCTAGCTTCAGCAGAGCTAGTGCATCTACCTGTGCTGGGAAGCAGCCTCCCAGCTGTAGTATAGATGTACCTGGGGTAAGGGCTCAGAACATTCTCTGATACCAGACAAGTTGCTCTTGTGACGTGGCAGGTTTGTGGCACCACATCTGAGGCCCAGAGCAGTGGACTCCCCAGTCCCTTTACGCTCTCTTGGTTTCTGGGGATGGGACAGCAATGGAGGAGACAACAAAGCAGGACGTCTCTCTGCTGGGAAGTGGGAAGGAAAGCGTTAACACCCCAGCAGAGTGCTACCTGTCCCCTTCTCCTTGGGATACAGCTCAGCAGGGCTCTCCACCCACCCATCCCTCCCTATAGGATGGGGCCCTGGCATGGCACTCCACTGGACCCTCTATGAAGGGACACAGCACCTGCAGGGCTCTTTGCCTGTCTCCCCCGCCATGATGGAGCCCTGGCACAGCTCTCTGCCTGCCCCCACCCCCACTTACATGTGTGTGCCGGCTTGTCATGAGCCGCCTTGGCTTTGAAGGGCAGCTCGGTCTGGATGTAGGTCTTCTGCTTCACTTCGCCATGGCCCCCAAGACGATCTTCCTGCAGTGGCCGCTTGGTGGAGAGTGGAGTCAGGAAGCCCCCGTGGGGTTTGCTGGTGAGTGGCGAGAGCGAGATCTCCCGGCTCATGCTGGAACCACTGGGGCCGGGCTTTCCCGTCCTTCCACCCAGAGGGGAGAGGGACATGGCCTGCAGCATTTTACCAGGGGACTTGAGGGCTGCACCTTCCTCTGCCATCGGTTTGGGGGGCTCAATGCTGGAAGTATGGGGCTCCTTCTTGATCATACAGGGCTTGGACTTCTTCTTGAGGATCTCCCGCAGTGTGTCGATGGGTGAGCCATTGACAGACCACTCGGTCACCCCCATCTGGCGCAGGTGGGACCGGGCATGGCTGGACAGCCCCTTCCGGTTCTCAAAGTACTCCCCACAAAACTCACATCGGATATCCCTCACGGGGTCAGCACGGGAGGCTGCAGGGAGCAGAGACAGAGAAGGGAGTGCCTAGAATCCCCAGGCAGCATCCAGCCCCACATCACTGGAAGGCTCACCAGGCATTGCAGACTGGCGCACCCCCACCCCCGCCCCGTCAACCTGCATGCCACAGAAGATCTAACAGCAAAGGCTGGCGAGCCATACCTCTGCTATTGCAGCCCTCTATCTCTGTAGCAAGGAGGCACCAGGACATCATGTTAAACATGATTAAACATAGCTGCTAATATTCTGCCACATCTATAATGTGGCACCTGAGGATCTCAAACCACGCTACCAACATTGTCACCCCCCTACGAGAGATAAATGTGATCTCCAATTAACAGATCGGGAAACAACATGCCCGAAGTGGCCAGTGGCAGAGCTGGGAACAGAACCCAGGAGTCCTGACTCCCAGTCCCCTGCTGTGGTCAAACACTGATTTGATCTCCCCAACCCCCCCAAGCTCTTGTCTACTATGGCAGGTGATCACTAAAGTCCATGCTAGCAGGAGTGCTGCTGCTCTCACTTACAGAGGTTCAAGGGGGACATCTCCTCCCGTGGAGACCAGGTCCTGTTGGATGGATGGGGCTCACCGTGGAAGCTCCCAGACATCATCTCTCGCTTGATCTCCATTCTCATTTGGTCTTGTTTCAGTTTCTTCTGAAAAGAGGGAGGGGCCATCCCTGGAAACATCTTCCTGGCTGTTGGGGGAGGGGAGGAGGTAGGAGAGTGTCCCATGGGACTTCCTGGCTGCTGGACCTTTTTGGGCATGGAGGGCACATGAATCTCTCCTGGGCTGTGAGGCTCCAGCGATCCCATGCTGCCGATGACGGTCTTGGTCATGGCTTTCTGCCCTGGGGTTGGTGGATTTGTGGTGCCACCCCGGGGCTGAGCTCTGCGCTTGAGGATCTCCCGCAACGTGTCGATTGGGGAGCCGTTGACATACCACTCGGTCACCCCCATCTGGCGCAGGTGGGACCTGGCATGGCTGGACAGCCCCTTCCGGTTCTCGAAGTACTCCCCACAGAACTCGCATCTGATATCCCTCACGGGCTCCGATCCAGAGGCTGAAACAAGGAGGGGAGACGTGCATTTACTGTAGCACGTGGCGGGCACAGCCCTATGCCACTGGGACACTAGCAATTTCATCCCCCCCAACCAGACAGCACAAAGCAAACATGCCACGTGCCAGAAGTCAAGACAATGGCAAAGCTGATCCCGGAACAAACTCAATGAACGGAATCAAACCATTGAACGATCCCTGGGAAATGCGATAGGCAGGGGCAGTGCAGGGAGGACAGAGCAGGCTTTGATGGTAGGGCAGAGAGCAGGCCTTCTTGGTGAGCCTAGACACAGCAACCGCAATGGCTGGAGGCCTTGTTAGGAGCTGTGATCCAGGAGGCCTGGGAGAATAGTCATTTCAGTGTCTTCCTTTGTGTGCATGTCCTGCTTGCCCAAGGCTTTAGAGGTGGGTGTCTATGTGTGTTGGGTGCTGAGTAAAGGAAGGGGACCTGCAGGCATGCTAGAGCCCGGATGAAGGCATACATTCCACGTTTGTTTGAATCTCCTTCCCACAGACACTGGAATGATCTGTCCAGGAAGCCCGGCAACCCAGGTTTGTATCGCGCACTGGCTTGCTGTCCACCAAGCAGCTAAACCAAATGTGGGCGTCCTTGTCATTTTTGGCTAATCGAAGTGCTGAGCACTCTTCCTTCAAATGCAATGTATCCTTAACCCCATCCCCACTTGGTTTCTGCAGATCTGCCTGCCTGCAGCATGATCCAGGAAACCCTGATTTCTCAGTGTGTGCTTGGAAGGAGCAAGAGGAGTAACACGACGCAGTATATATTTTTTGCCACCATAAGCAAGCTGCAGTCTGAGCCATGCAATCTCCTGGAGGTAAATGCTTAGCGGTGAGTGGGTGCAACTTACACATCGTCTTACAGGCTGCTTGAAAGGGGGAAAGCCTAGCAGCCAGTCAGCATTAAATCACCAGAATTTAGAAGAGAATGCACAAACTAGCCACAGTCACTGATCACCCTTCCCCATTTGAAGGCGAAGGCAGAACCTGCCTCCTTCTCTGCACCAAGGTAAGGGGAGAATGGAAACAGACACCCCCCTCCCAGAATGGGGACCAGACTCAGGCCAAAGGCCTCATGAATGCTGGCCTGAAATGAAAGGACAAGAGAGGTTGATTCCCCCTCTGCCAAGGACAGACAGGGCAATTTCAACCCAAGATGAAAACACCCAGCACTGGGTTTTCTAGCAGGGTCCAGGCACTGAGTCACCATGACATACTGTACAGGTTAGGCCACCGAGTACCACAGAAAGTGCAGCAGTCCCTGTCTATCGAGCAGCAGAGAGAGCGCTCAGCCTGCACAAGGCGACAGGCATTCTGCAACATGAGAGCACCAAACAGCCTGGCCTCCCCTCCCTGATCTGGGTGGTCAAGCAGTCAGAACCCATTTGACTCAAGGATTCATTCCTGAATGGATGGTGCCCAAGCAGGTGCCTGGTGTTACCTTGGAAGGGAAGGGGCTGGGCTTTTTATCTACTCAGGACTGAGGTAGGAACATGGTGTGTGTGCCTGGCTGAGGAAGGACACAGAAGCTGGCTCAGAAAATGGTGAGAGAGAGCACTTTATGGGGAAAAGGAAAAGCAAAGGGCGTGCGACCAAGAGTCATTTATTCTCCGTCATTGCCCTGACACAGAACCCAGGAGTCCTGACTCCCAGTCCCCTGGGCCACACTCCATCCCAGCACTGGGAACAAAACCCAGGAGTCTTGATGCCCAGTTCCCTGCTTTAGCCAAACAACGGTGAAGGCTTGATAGGGAGTGGCATCAGGCCTTGCTTAATGTAAACAAGGGGGAGAGGAGGAGGGAAGAGGAGGCAGTGATGAGAGAGAACCTACAGAGGTTGAGTGGAGACATCCCAGCATCTGAAGCCCAGTACGCGCTGGAGGAAAGACCCTGTTTTCTTTGCAGACTGGCCTCAGCTGACAACCTGTGGGTTTGTGGCTTCAGTTTCTTGGATGGTGGAAGGGAGTGAGGTGAGAGGATCGCTGGCTGTTTGCCCAAAGGCCTTGGTGGAGGTGGTTGTTTCATGCCTGTTGCAGGTGCTGCTGCTGTGCTCTTTGGGCTGGGTCTGTCCGAGCTCCCAGCCTCCACTAATGATTTTCTCTCACTAGGGAGGAGAGAGGAAAGACGGCTTTTGAAGTCTTCACTTTGGATGAGGTCATTTAAAACATCAATTGGAGAGCCTTTAGCATCTGGATCATTCACTCCCAGGTGTCTCAGGTGGGCTCTAGCATGACTCGATAACCCCTTTCTGGTTTCAAACCAGGCACCACATAACTGGCAGTCAATTTCTTTGCCCGAGTCACTATCTACAGCTGCGGAAAGAAAACACATCGATCATAATACATACGGTCACTGAGGAGAATGTCTTTCAAGCACCAGTTACAACCCACAAGGGACTTGGTTCAAGTGGCCTGGGTTGTCTCTCCAGTGAAGAGGTTATATGCTGCGTTCGCTAGAGATTTTAAACAGGCAGCCCTAAAGGAAAGGTAAATTATCACGCTGGCCCAGGCAGCATTGCTGCTGCTCCCTGATGGTTATGCTGGAATTCCATCAGAAACCTTGACTTTCAGGGCTTCTCCATCATTTCTGGGTCTCCATTTACATGTGCCCAACAGCTTTAGGAAGTGGTAGCCAAAGGCTGTGCATAGTAATCAGGGATCAACATTTTATTTTGTGTTTGCTGGCCCAGGAGCAGCCTCTGGAGAATGTTACTGTTCCTGAAAACCTGTGTGTTGCTCCTCCAGCTAAGCAGTCCTTCCCACATTACTTCAATAGCCAATATCTCATGAATCGCTAAATTTAGAGATTAGCGCTTTACACCATTTGAAAGCTGGAACGCTAAAGTGTCAGATTGCATAAGGCTCTAGTTTCAGCTTTGGCTGACCCCAGTGATACCAGCTGCTACAGTCAGGTCAGATTTAACGTTGGGAAAAGCAAGAAGATAAATCAGAATGGAGTGATTTTAAAGTCCAATATTTTGTGACAGGATGGGACTAAAACCAAAGCTTTGGTGTAAGTTCTAAATGCCTGGTGTTCCCTAGCCCCAGTTCTTTGCAATACCAAACCTTAAAACCATACTGGGCACACAGGCTCCTCACGCTAGCTGTGCTCCTTTGACGCTGGTACAGAACTGAATACAGTCAGCTCCAGAGCATTCTCTTTCCCCATCCCTGCTAAGTAGTAAGGAACATCTCAGACCTAATTTTAAACATGATCTGATTTTAAAAGGGATTTCATTTTATGAAGTTGGTGACTTCCCCAAGGGCAAGCATGGCAAGGCTATCCCACAGGTGGCACCAAGAGATTAACGAGGGCTGGGACTTTCTGAGGGAAAGAGCCCTCACTTGAACAACTAAGAGTGAAGACTGGAACATTGTTACTGAGCACATGCAGAACTGGTGCATTGATCACTACAAGCTCACAAAGTTCATGCACATTTCTGCAGAAAAACTGCCATATGTGCTTATAGTGGCTGTCTCTTCCATGCAAGTCTACGAATGTCAAGCAAGCACATAAGATGTCAAGGTAATGGCAAGCCTCTTGATTTGAAATCTGCACTCAGGTATATGGCTCTTCCCCAGATTGCCCAGCCAGACCCCAGCAGCCTAGGTGAAGGTTAACACAGGAGCCCTAATATCAATGGGAGCACTGCCCAATGCTGTCTCAATAACTTGGATAACTGAGAAGTCTAGGCCTGGTCGTCATAACTGGGCTAAGGAAGATTGGGACATGAGGATGCCAGGGCATGAGACAGTCAAACATGTCAAGCGGACAGTCACTTTCCCAACTGTTTCTTTCAGCAGAATAAGAGCAGCAGAATCACCCACATCTAATCAGCCTGGATTCAGGGCTTTAGTGCTCAGGCAAACTAGGCTGTGGAAGAGTTCACTAAGTGATACATAAAGGTCAGTCACCCATTTGGAATGACAAACCTTGATGAACAATAGAAAGGGGGACTGGGACATGGAACTGTTCGTCTGCAGGGGCCTGGGTAGGATGGCTGGTCTGTGAAAGTCCAGATCCAAATGGACGATAGACAAGACACATCAGCACAAGTAGGACTGATTGCCACCTTGCTGCAGAGGGTGAGGACTGGATGTGCCACAGAGGCCAAACTCCATTTAGTGCTAGAGAAGGTTGCTCCAGGTCATACCCGGGACCCTGGGGAAAGGGGAGTATGCAACAGTTTGTGCTGCTTTGGTCCACTTCCATAGAGAGAGAAGTTGAGTCTAATCCTGTCAGATCAAAACTAACGTTACTTGAAAAGTAACAGAAGTTAGGCTCCAAACCATACTATGCTGAGCTTAGATATGGCAGCATTTACAGTGTGTAAAACCATGGGCTGCCCTGACGCAGGAGATCTAGCAAGGAGTGGAGTGCATGTGCTGGAGGAGAGTGGGTAATTTGTTGTGTGTATTTAGGACTATTTCCAGTTGCCAATTCCACAAGCAGTCAGCACCCGATGCCTCACCTCTCGTTCAGGGTTACCAGACACTGAACTGCTGCAGCCCAGTTTGGACAAGAGCTGCTGAGAAAAATCCACCTGTGCTTTCTATGCAGAACTGAAGCGTCTTCTCAGAACTCAACCACGACGCGTTGGAACAGTCGCTGCACTGACTCAGTCTGGTTTATGGGGTGTCTCAGCTCAGATGTTGTAGAAAAGGAAAGCTAGTTGGTTGGCAAACTAGTTGACTAGGATTCCTCCCCGACTGGCTGTTGTATCCCAGAATGCCCTTTGCTTCCCAACAGACACAGGGCACTGCAGGGAACAGTTATAGAGTCTAGGAACAAAGTTCGAAAGCAGCAAGTGGCATCTTACAGGAGGGTGCCCTCTAGAAACTCCCCTAGGACTCCCCTCCAGGAATAAGTGGGGTCAGGTGCACAGCTGATAGACTTGCTTAGCCCCCAGAACAGGCCTGGGGGGGATGGCTGCTGCACACATGGAGAGAAACAGCAAGATGGACGACTGCTGCACACATGGAGAGAAACAGCAAGATGGACGACCAATTTGGCTGCCCTGGTACAAACACACAGCAAAAGCAGCAGCGGTCTCTGAGGAGGCAGCCTGCTCCACTTATCTGGCTGGAGAGAAATATGGTAGGAGCTGGGGGAGCAGTGGAAAGCTGCAGGTGTAGCAGGGGCACTTACTTTACCCAGATTTGTTTGGGCGGGGGAGGAGAGAAGGAGCAAGGAAACCCTCACCAGCTAAAACAGAAACAGATGACAATCACCTCCCACAATGAGCTATGATTAGCACTCATCCTCCAGAGACAGGAAAGGAGGCACATGCTTGTCAGCAAGCCACACGGAATGTAGTCCAGGACCAAGTTGGGACTCACTGCCCTGTGGATGTTTGCAAGACGTATCCAGATTAGACGGCAGCAGCCCCTATGGGACCTCGTTGGAAAACTGCTGACAGCTACACTGAGTCCCACCCATGGCTGAAAGACAGGAAAGCCCCGCACCCATTCTCCCCACATGACAGCGAAGGGATGCCTTGTAGCAGGTTACCCAACAAGCCAGCAGCATTGAGTTTTGGTCAGCAAGTTCCCACACACTCAGCTCTCCTGCCACATATCTAGTGGGAAACACCAAAGGTAAAGAGACTCACTTAGATTTAAGGGCCCTTCCTCCTCGGGCTGCGGCCACTGTGCTTTTGGAGAGCTCTGCAGAGGGCTCAGGGGCAACTTGGGGGTCTTGTCCTCGGGGTGTTTTGGAGGGGGAGATCCTGAGAGTGTGGGTGGCACTTTTTTGAGGAGGGGGGATCCTGGTTGTGAAAGGCTCTTTGAAGAGAAGCCTGGTGGGGACTTGATCGCTTTGTTTACAGGGGGATCTGGCAAGCGGTCGCCTGTCTTGCTGAGAGACAGCAGTGTTGGCCGTGGGGAGCTGCCTGTCCCTTCTTTGGGGGAGCTGGATTTTTTGCTGAGCGTTGGGGACATTGGGCTGCTGTCAGGTTTGCCCTTCTGCTTCATCAGTTCATAGAGCAAGTCGATGGGAGCTCCACTGCTCTCGGACTCTGCCACGCCCAGCTGCCGAAGGTGAGAGCGAGCGTGGCTGGACAGGCCTTTGCGGGTCTCAAAGCAGGCACCACAGACCTCGCATGTTGTGAGGTTTTGAGCTGAAAAAGAAAAGCAGCTGTTAGCGAGTCACAGAGCTTCACAAGATGCAGTGCACAATCCCTGCATAGCTCATGCTGGGTGCCCTTGTCCTCAGCACCCAGAAGCAGCCCCCCATCCCAAAGTGCAATTCTAAACTACTTTAACTCCCAAGACTACTTATGCAAATGTAGCTATCTTTCCTGTTGCCTTGTCGCCTCCTATCAGAACCCTGCACTGTGAGCACTTGGGGACAGGGACTGCCTTCGGTCCACTTGTCTGTAGAGTGCCTAGCACATTAAGGCCCTGACCAAGGCCTCTGGGTATCAATGCAACCACCAGCAATAAACTGGGAGAAGCTGGGGATGAGGGGGAAGCAGACAAATCAGGCAGTGTGATACGGCAGCAAAAGGACAACAGATCTGGGCCATCCCATTACAGTTGTTAACTTTGCTGCTCACCTTGCCCTCCCTTCCCCCTCACAGTTTGTTATTCTTTCATTGTATTGCTTCTAAGTTATACTATAAATCTCAGGTCAGGGACCATGGGTAACGTTTTCAGAAGCACCCATATTCCTTTTCAAAATGGTACCCAGGGGGACCTACAATAAGGGATATGGTGCAAACTGAGCTGGCACAGTGTGTACATTTCTAGGCATCTCATTATCAGCAAACCCAGAAACTGGAAGAAACCAAGGAGAAGAAACTGGAGAGACTCAGTTATGAGGTCAGACTGAGACTGTTTAAGTTAGCCCTAACAAGGACAGAGAAGGGACATACCTGCCTAAAGACATCTGAAAGGTGCCAACACCCAGGACAGAGAGAAATCATTTACACAGCTATTTGGGAGTGTAACTAAACCAATCTCTTCCAGTAAGGGCAGAATTCAGGACAGACACCAGGAAAAGCTTCCTGATCATGCAACCTTCTACTTATGCTGAATCATCTGCTATGGAAGGTACTGGACAAACCCACATTTGGGGTACTGAACGTATCATGGGAACTATCCTGCATGGCAGTAGAGTGGAGCAGATAGTCTAAGAGGCCATGCAATGCTCTGTCACAACGCGTGTTGTTTGGCAAATTGTCCATGACTGCTCTAATCACAATAAGGTGCTGTAGTTTGGGACCTGTAGCCTCCAGAGACACACTAGAGTACTAAGAACAGGGGTATCAGTAGTCCCCTCCAATTTATTCATATTAGAGCCAGCCCTTCAGCTCATGGCAAGTTGCCAACATGACTCCTCACCACAGCAACATGTGAGTACTGCCCTGCTCCAACAGGACCATCTTTCATTCTATCATCCCACGCACTGAATAGGCACAGAGGCCTGGCCTGCCTGCCAGCTCTATTCCTTTCTCAGCGTTCCATTCCTTTCTCAGTTTTGAATGAAGAGGGATTGCAATAGAAGAGCCCAATGGTGCTAATCCAGTGATTTTAAGAGAGATTACTTGAAAACTCCACCTGTTGCCCAAGGCAGACTAATACCACAGAGTCTCTTTCTGCCAAGTTATAAGGATAGAAGAAGTTTGAACTGCAAGTACCTTCCCACATCAATGACAATTCCCCATAATTCTGTGCAACAGGGAAACAGCCAAGAGCAAGGAGTTTTCATTTATTTTTAACATGACTTGCTGTCTATTAAATCACAAACAGGTAGGAATAAAAGCAGGCATGTGGGGTCTGGATAATCAGGAACAGAAGCCAATAAAGGCCTTGTCTGGTTCTTAATCCTTGGAGCAGAGACCATCCTTCTTAAAGTTTTGGAAAGTGACTGGCATGGGTGTGATCACTAATAAATTATCATAATCGAGTTCTTCCTTTATGGATATCTTCCCATTTTGTCACACCCATTGACTTGCTATTGTAGGGCCACTCTTGTGTGCTTGTTCATAACTGCAAGATGCCTTGTAAGTGATGGACTTGGGCAATAATTTGTTCATGTAGGGGGAAAAAAAAGCTTATTTTTTTCCCCAATGATAATTACATGCAACAAAGAACAACAAAACAAGGCTCCCAGGATTCCTCTGAAATAGCTGAGGAAAGTGCCTCCCCATAAGCAGGAGAGGCCAGCTGCCACAGAGCCAAATTACAGAATGAAGTTGAGCCCTAATCTGAAAAGTACTCACTTTTGGAATCCTGGGAGTCTGGCTTGTTTCCAGGAGGTTCAGGAGACAGTTTGGTCCCTATTCTGTTTGGAGTTTGATCCAATTGCCCGGCCGGAGTACTCTTCTTTGGGATGGGTGGTGACCCGACTTCCATGGCAACCATTTCTTCCTCCTCAGAGGCCATAACTGCCAGGGAGAGAAGGAAACATTCAGTCCGAGCTGTAAACAGTAAAGCATTAATGAAACTCACTCAAGGGGAGCAGTGAATAAAGGTTAAACCATTCCACATTTGATTAAAATGCCCTACAAGTTACTCATTAGCTCCATATTATCAACCAGGCACCAAGAATGGAAGTGAAAAAATATCCCAGTCAATACTATCTACTAACGGAAAAACAAGTTTTTAATAGGTAGGTTTACAGCAAACAGATGCTTTTGGACCTGGGTCATTAAGAGAATAGGGACTATAGCTCACTGATGCAAATAAAGGGGTTAAGTCATCACTGCATTGGAATATACAGAAATTCTCAGTGTAAGCTTCCCATGCTATCAGCAGTGACTCAGGGAACAAAGAGTGGTATGAAATGATGGTATTCGCCACACAGCGCAAAACACATTCCATATCTTCTTGTCTCTAGACTGATAGGACCAATGAGCCTCAGCCATGGATCAGGACACCACTGAGCCTGGCATCGTACAACACAAAACAAAAAGAGGGTTTCTGACCATTTCTCTATAGCTAGTGAGTTGTTAGTTTACATAGCATCACTGATGTCCACAGAGTTTTACAGTCAAGCCAACAGGTCCTGGCCCTGAGGATATTACAATCCTGCCAACACTTCCTACCGTGTGTAGCATTTACTATCAGGACATCAATAGGACTGTTCATAGCACAAGAACTATGCTTAGTAGTGTTTACATTACCAGGTTAGATGGCTAAAGGCACAAGAAGTGACAATAGACCACAGGGAAGAGAAAACACAACGGGATTGGTACATTGCTTCTTGGAGAGCATTAATTACAGACAGTTGGACTGTTTATGTTGTGTTTGTAATGTTTGTTTTATTTTCATTGAGAGCCAGCAGGATAGGGGAAGCACCCAGTGGCACAACTGAGATTACTGATAGCAAGCTGTATCAAAAAAGTTTTGAAGGAGTATTTGAATGGAAGGATGCCTGGAACCATGGGACAGAGGCACAGAGATCGGTGGAATCCCAAATTGGAGCAGACAGAAAATATTAAAGATGACACGAACAGACAGGGCAACAAGAAATCTCCAAAATAAAATGTGGGAAGTTTATAAAAATCACTTTTATTTTACCTACTTCTAGAAGCCATAAAACAAAACAAAAACTTAATGGTCGTTTAGAGAAAAACTGCACTGTAACACAAAAAGGAATTCGTAGCAATGTGTCCAGCTACAGGGGAGTAAGCCACTGCTCTTTAAAATGCCTTAAATATTAAATGTGTTGTTTGGAGTGTTGCAGCCCAAGATATCAGAGAGACATGGTGGGTGAGGTAATGTTTTTATTGGACCATTTTCTGTTGGTGAAAGAGACCAGCTTTTGAGCTTAAGAAACGTCCTGTGTGTGCTCAAAAGCTGGTCTCTTTCACCAACAAAAGTTGGTCCAATAAAAGTTATTCCCTTGTCTCTTAAATATTAAACAATAGTTAAAAAAATCAAACAGGAAGCTGTCAGTTTGGAAATGCAAGGTAGGGCTTTAGCTGCTTTATTATATAGCAGGAAAAGGCTAATTGTTTCAGTTATGCTAAGGTAAACTGCTGCATAGGCTTGGTTTTTATAGTTAGTTTTACAGATTAAAGTGACTCAAGCCTTTTCTTTTGGTTAAATTTAACTATAGAGCTGTCTCTGTAACTCAAAGTTTCTGAGGGTGACACCAATTTCCTCTGTTCTGTTTCATATCGTCAAACTGGGACTAGTCACTTTCTGCAGAAATATCTCAGCCTCATTCACTAGCTGGAGACACAACAGGACAAGAGTTTTTTAAAATGATTCAAAAACAGTGTCTTTTAAACAGGCTCTTGTTGGTAAATATTCATGTTGCTCCCTGAGATTACTGCTTGGGCATCATGGTGATATATAAAATCCAACAACATGAAAGAATCATATAATATCAGGGTTGGAAAGGACCTCAGGAGGTCATCTAGTCCAACCTCCTGCTCAAAGCAGGACTAATCCCCAGACAGATTTTTGCCCCAGATCCCCAAATGGCCCCCTCAAGGATTGAACTCACAACCCCGGGTTTAGCAGGACAACACAGCCTCCTAGAAGTGAAAGAGGAGGCAGAGATGGGGGCAATGAGCTTGGCCCATCAATGTGAAATGGGGGGTGGAACTAGGTACAGCCCCTGGGGAGTGAGCCCAGCATGTCAGTGTGGGGGGGAAGCAGGCCAGAGCCCCCAAGGTAAGGACAGGGAATGCACTGAGCCTGGTTTAATAGTGTGTGTGTAAGGGGGCGGCGGGGGTGTGCGATCCTGGTCTGTCAGTCCAGGGGGAGCAAGCCCAGTCTGTCACTGTGCGTGTATGTATGTGTGTGTGTGTGTGTACTAAGCACAGCTAGGGTGAGTGAGCCTAGTCTGTCGGTGCAAGTGGAGGGAGGGGTGGGGGGACAAAAGCAAGCCCAGGCTGTCAGTCTGGGAGAGGGGGAACACGCTGGGCAGAGCCCTGGGGAAACTGGGGATCACACTGAGCCCAGGCTGTCAGTGTAGGGGGTGATCTGGGCAGAGCCCCCCGGGATGGGGGCAGGGGAGCGTGCCGAGCCTGGGCTGTCAGTGCGGGGAGGCGCTGGGCAGAGCCGAGGGGAGGGGTGGTGCGGGAGAGCGCGCTAAACCCGGGCTGTCTGTGCAGGCGGGGGGTGCTACACAGAGCCCCAGGGGAGCGCGCTACACCCGGGCTGTCAGTGCAGGCGGGAGCGGGGGGATGCTACACGGAGCCCCGGGGGGCGGGGGAGTGTGCTAAGCCCAGGCTGTCTGAGCAGAGGCCCCCACCGGCAGCAGGGGGACGCTTAGCACGGCCTGTCGGGCGGGGGGGGGGGGAAGGACGGACTACAGCGAAGTGTGTCTCCTTCCCCAACGGGAGGGGCCGAGGAGCGAACTCAGACACCCGGTGAGACCCAGACCCGAACCAGCCACCGCCCGGGGCGGGGGGGGGGGGGTCCGGCCTGCTCCACTCCGGCTCCCTCTCCCGTCTGGCTGCGGGCTGGGTGGGGCCGCTCCCGCGCCCAGGCGTGGAGTGAAGGGGGGTCCTCACCGGTCTCGGGCACCGCCTCCGGCTCAGGCTCCCCGTCCCGCTCCCGGGGCCCCGGCGGCGCCGCCGCTTTTGTCACTTTCAGCGGCGAGGAGGTGGAGGCCGCCATCTTGGGTCCGGCACATGCAGGGCGGCCACAAGACGGGACAGCCGAGCGCCGAGCCAGGGGCCGCTCCAGGCCAGGCGGGGCAGCCGAGCGCCGAGCCAGCCCAGGCGGCCGCCGCCGAACCAGAACCCACAAAGCCAGATAGGAACAGTCACCTGCAGAGCAATCGATAGTCAGCCCTCTAGGCGGGAGCCGTACACACTTGCCACGCACGTAGGCAGGAGCAGAGGAGAGCCGAGCTCGCGTAGGGCCTACAGGCCCAGGCGGAGACCCAGGCTGTGGAGGCCCCCAGGGGGGTGGCAGGGGCCTCAAGGCCATGTCTGGTTGGTGCTGCCTGGGGCAGTGTGAGGCAGGGTTGCCACCCCAAGTGACCCCTTGCCTTCTGCCAGCAGAGCAGTACCCCAGCCTTCGGCCAACAGGCACTTGGACATCTCTCCTACAAGGGGCAGTGTCTCTGAGCCTAGGCTACAGGTTCCCCCATCTTCACCTCCCCAGTTACTGAAATCCTAGTGCTCCCTCCTGCCCCTAGTTCCTCACACCCTCTCAACTTTTCCCTGCCCGTGCCTGTCCCTTTCCCCTGAAGCAGGTTCTGAATGGAGGCAGACTGTCCTGCTCAGATTGTTGCAAAGCCTGGCAGCAGGAGGTTGATAGATGGCTAATCTTCCCCTGTTTGTGCCTGTATTGTCAAGAAAGGCTCAAGGAGGGAAAGGGGAAGGACAGACCCCCTCACAGCAGCCCCAGGGGACAGGCCATCAGAAATTATTTAAAATCCCATGCCAGTCTGCTAACATAGCACAGCAGGGATAGCCAGCACAACCCCTACTTACTACAGCTCCCAGGAAGCACTGCAGCATTAATTGCTCCATGACATGTCAAGTGGCAGCTCATTTTGGACGTGCATAAAATACAAGGAAAATAAAGTGCCCCACCCCACAATGCCCCCTTATTAAGAGCCATAGAATGGCCTGAACATAAGGGGTGCTTTGCTGGATTTTGAACCACAAGGCAGTTTGAGAGCCTTAACTCCAAATCACTCATTAACTTGTGCAATGTAAAGAGAAAATGATTTGCCTTCACCAGGAGAAGAAATACATGTGATTGTGACATAATTCTTAAAGAGGAAGTTACTCACCTTGTGCAGTAACAATGGTTCTTCAAGCTGTCTCTCCCTATGGGTGCTCCACTATAGCTGCGCTTGCATCCCTATGCTGCTGCTCAGAGAACTTTTGTAGCAGTATCCCTTTGGCCCACACTTGTGCTGTCCGCAGCTAACCAGTGCTGTGCAGGCAAACCCGCCTCAGTTTCTTCTCTACTAGAGTCCTTGACAAGAACTCCAAAGCAGAGGGAAGGAGGGAGGGTCATGGAGCACCCATACAGATATACATCTCAAAGAATCATCGTTACTGCACCAGGTGAGTAACTTCCTCTTCTTCAAGTAGCGTCCCTATGGGTGCTCCACTGTAGTTAACTCCAAAGCCTCAGCCACCCATTAGGGATACTGCTCAGGAGTTGAGTATGACAATACTGCAGAACTGAAGCAGTCAAGATATGTGCAGATGCCCAGGTTGCTGCTCTGCAGATTTCTGAGATAAGGACATTCTTGAGGAAGGTGACAGAGGAGGAAAGTTAGTGGAGTGTGAGCAGATTCTGGATGGAGGTATGGTGTTGTGACCTGATCGCTGTGTTTGACACAGTTTGAGACCCATTTGGAGAGTATCTGGGACGATATTGCTGTGCCTTTAGACCTTTCTGCAGTGGAGAGGAAAAGTTTAGGAGATTTCCTAAAGGCCTTTGTTCTGTCCAGGTAAAAGGCCAGGGCTCTTCTAATGTCTAGTGTGTGCAGAGTAATCTCCCTGTTATCACAGTGAGGCTTAGGGTAAAAGGTCTGGAAGTAAATCAGCTGGTTTATGTGAAAAGACAAGGTCACCTTGGGGATGAACTTTGGGTGTGGTTTGAGAGTAACCTTATCACCAAAAAATAATGTATTAAGGGGATGTGCCATAAATGCTGCTATCTCCCTTATTCTCCTTGTCAAAGTGATTGCCACCAAGAATGCTGTCTTAATAGACAGGTTTTTGACCTAACAAGGGGCCATGAGTTCAAAGGATGGCTTACTCAGGCTCTTCAGTATTAAGTTTAGATTCTATGTTGGGGTGGGATGTCTGGGTTGGGGAAAGGTTTACCTTGAGGAATCATTTTGTAGTTGGGTGTGCGCACTGAGTATCCCTCTATATTTGTTGATGGAAGGATGCTATGGCCACTAGGTGAAATCTGAGTGAGCTAAGAGAAAGTCCTGATTTCTTGAGAGTCAGTATATAATCTAGGACCATTGGGAGAGTAGAAGAAGACAGGGAAATTTATCTTGAATTACACCAAGTCTGAAACCTGGTCCACTTTTGCAGGAAAGTACGACAGGTAGCTGATTTCCTACTGTGTAGTAACACTTCCTGTACCTCCTCAGAGCAGAATCTTTCTGTGTGCTGGAACCCTGAAGGACCCAGCCTCGAGTCAGAGTGTCCGTAGGTTGGGGTGGAGAGTGTGTCCCTCGTTCTGCAAGAGGAGGCATGGAGTGGGTTGAAGGGAGATAGGTGGACACATTGCCAGTTGTGACAGCTAAGGGTACCATGTTTGTCTCAGGCAGGAGGGAGCAATCAATAAAACATTTGCTCTCTCTTTTTTTATTTGTAAACAGGTCTTTTGATAATAGAGGGAACCAGAGAAAGGTGTATACAAGGTCCTTGACCCATAGAAAGAGAGCATCCCCTAAGGAATGCTGCCCGAGGCCTGTTCTGGAGCAGTAGCATGGACAATTCTTGGTCAGGTAAGTGGCTAACAGGTCTATAGTTGCTTTCCATCAGTGTCAGAATATGTCATGTAGTACTGTTGAGTTCATCTCACATTTGTGGTTGTGTGGGAACTTGTGGCTGCGACTGTCTGCTCTCGTGTTCAGTACTCCTGGAAGGTATGCTGCTGCTATTGTGACACTGTGGGAAATGCACCAGTTCCATAGCTTTAGTGCTTCTGTGCAAAGGGAGGGCAATCTGGCACCTCCCCGACAATTTATGTAGTACATACATGCTATATTGTCTGTCAAGACTCTTGATTACCAGAAAGAAGTGGGGGCAGGCATTCCTGACTGCTCTGAGTTCAAGGAGATATGTGAAGAGATATGTCTGTGGATGACCACTTACCTTGTGTCGTAAGATTGCTGAGATGTGCGCCCTACCCCATGCGGGATGCAGCGGTGGTGAGAAGTAGTGATAGGGAAGGTTGTGAGAAGGAGATCCCCGTGCAGACATTTTCTGGGTCTTTCCACTAGTCCAGGAAGTGTTTAACTTTGGTGGGCAGTGACAGAGGTTTGTCTAGTCTGTCACTGTTTGTCCTGTAGACCGAGCTGAACCATGTTTGGACATGTGAAGTCTGGCATGAGATATTACAGACATGCCTGCAGCCGTATGCCCAAGGAGTTGGAGGTAGTGTCTAGCTGATATTTGAGAGCTGGTTTGTACTGCCTGGACAAGCTTTGGAACTAGTGCTCTGGTAGGCGTGCCCTCACCTGTAATGAGTCTAGATCAGCTCCTATGAACTCTAGGAGCTCTACGGGGGTGTCCAACAGAGGGATAGGAAGATGGGTTTTGGAATGGATATGAGCAACACATATTGCAACTAGGACATTCACCACATAAAAAATGGTTACTAACCTTCTGTAATCATTGTTCTTCAAGATGTGTTGCCTATGTCCATTCCAATGTAGGTGTGTGCTCGTCCCAGGCACCGCTGCTGGAAAATTTTCCCCGCAGTGGTATCTGTCGGATCAGCTCTAGTGCTCCCTGAAGTCATGTTCTCATAGCGCTGGTATTAAGGGCACTCACTCACTCACTCGCTGGTATTAAGGGAACCCCCAGTTCTTTCTTGTTGGCTAACTCCAACAGAGGGATAGGAGGATGGGTTTTGGAATGGATATGAGCAACACATATTGAAGAACAGTTACGGAAGGGTTGGTAACAGTTTTTTCTTCTTTAAGCGCTTGCTCATGTCCATTCCAATATATGTGACTCCCAAGCAGGTGTAGGAGATGGGTTCGGAGTTCACTGACAAGCAGCCTATAGCACCTCTCTGTCAAATCCAACATCATCTCTGGCCTGCTGACTGATGGCATAGTGAGATGCAAAAAAGTGTGGACTAAAGACCACTTTGCTGCTCTACAGATGTCCTGGATAGGGACCTATACCATGAATGCAGCTGAAGATGCCTGTGCCCTAGTGAAATGTGCCATCAGGGCCAGAACAAGGACCTTTGCCAGGTCCTAACGTGTGAATACAAGAGGTTATCCATGGTGAAATTCTCTGGGCTGAGATTGGAGAGCCTTTCATCCTATCTGCAATCGCCACAAACAGTTGAATAGTTTTCCAAAATGATTTAGTCCTTTCTATGTAGAAAGCCAGTGCACGTCTGACATCTAGTGAGTGAAGTCTCTGCTCCTGGCTCTTGGTATGTGGTTTCAGATAGAAGACCAGAAGGAACATGTCCTGGTTACTATGGAATTGTGAAACTACCCTCGGGAGGAAGCATGGATAAGGACACAGCTGGACCTTGTCCTTGAAGAATACAGTGTATGAAGGTTCTGAGGTGAGGGCCCTAATCTCCAAGAGCCTCCTAGCTGAAGTAATGGACCCCCAGAACGCCACCTTCTAGGACAAGTAGGGAAGAGAACACGTTGCCAAGGGATCAAATGGAGGACCCATAAACCTTGACACCACCAGGTTAAATGGAACTGGTCATTGTACCTGGGGGTACAGTCTGTCCAGCCCCTTCAGAAAACAACTACAAATCGAGTTTGCAAAGACAGACTGGCCATTCACTCATGGGTGAAATGCTGAAATAGCAGCTAGGTGGACTCTAATTGATGACACTATAGCCCTTGCTGCTTCAGAATGAATGCTACTGATGACCACGTGGGTGAGACACCTTTCCGTGTTGACCAGATGGAGAACCTTTTCCACTTTGCCAGATATGTAGGTCTAGTGAATGGCTTTCTGCTCCCTAGAAGAACTTCTCAAACCAGACTGGAGCATGCTAGCTCTGAGGGGTTCAGTCATGGAGTTTCCAGGCCATGAGGTTAAGCGACTTGAGATTCGGGTGACGCAGGCAGCTGTGGTCCTGGGATATCAAATCTGGAACCTGAGGTAGCCAAATTGGCGTCTCCACTGACAGGTTCATGAGCATAGTGAACCAGTGCTGTGATGGCCAGGCTGGGGTTATCGAGATGACTTGCGCTCTGTCCCATCTGATCCTTAGCAAAACCTCACGTATGAGAGGAGTGGGTGGAAATGCATAGAACAGATGACCTGTCCAGGCAAGAGGAAGGCGTTTGTCAGATATCCTAGACTGTGGCCCAGGAGGGAGCAGAATTCGAGACACTTCTTGTTGTGCTTGGTTGCAAATAGATCTATTTGGGGAGCTCCCCACTTCCACAAGATGACTTGTAGGACCTCTGGATGAATGGACCCATTCATAATGGTTGGAGAAGACCCTACTGAGGTGCTCTGCTAGCTCGTTCTGAGAGCCCAGCAGGTAGGAGGCCTTGAGGTGAATCAAGTGGGCTATGCAATTTCCCATAAATGAAGTGCCTCCTGGCACAGGTGAGAGGAGCACATTACACCCTGCCTGTTGATATGGTTCATGGCTGTTGTGTTGTCTATGAGGACTGACATGCACCTGCCCGACAGGCCAGGCGAACTGCCCTGAGCTCTCTGACACTGATGTGTAACAAAAGTTCTTCCAGAGAACAGAGGCCCTGAGTTTTGAGGGACCCCAAGTGAGCTCCCCATCCCATTGCGGATGCATCTGTGATGAGGGACAGTGATGGTTTGGTCTCGAGAAAGGGACTCCTGCGCAAACTGCTAGCTGGTGCAACCACTATAAGCCTTTTTAATGCTTGGAAGTGTGCATCTGGGAGAGAACCCCTGGCCTGTACTGAGTCCAGAATTGCCCCAGAGGATAGAATTCATCGGACCAGGAAGAAGGTGGATTTCTGCGCATTTATGAGCAGATTCAAATCCTGGAAGATTGACTGAATTAGACTCACGTCTGCCTCTATCTGATGTCTGGACCGACCTTTTACCAGCCAGTTGTCGAGATAGACCTGGACCCCCTGCTTCTTGAGAAAGGCCGCGACTACTGCCAAGCATTTTGTGAACATGTGAGGGAACACTCAGAGACCGAACAGGAGCACCATAAATTGGTAGTGCATCTGGTTGACAACAAATCTGAAAAATCTTCTGTGTTTCTGAAAGATGGCAATGTGGAAATAAGCATCCTTTAAGTCGAGGGTGGCATACCAGTCCCCCGGATCCAAGGATGGAATGATGGAGGCCAAGGAGAGCATGCAGAACTTCAGCTTCTTCGTGAATTTGTTGAAGTTTTGCAGATCCAGAATCGGTCTGAGACCACTGTTGGCTTTCTAGATTAGGAAATAGCAGGAATAGAACCCTCGGCCCCTTCGCTCTGGTGGAACCTCCTCCACTGCGACTACCCTTAGGAGAGACTGCACCTCCTGGGCTAGAAACTGTTCATGAGAAAGGTCCCTGAAGAGGGATGGGGAGGGAGGGGTACAACAAAACTGAAGGGTGTATCCCAGTGCTATCG